>NC_090935.1:792929969-794179969 GCF_040938575.1 Ambystoma mexicanum | reverse complement strand
TTCTCCCAAAACAAAACATACTTGATCCATTTTAGGGACAACAGAGCCTCCACATTTCTTGAAAAATGAATCTACATCTCTGACAGAATGTTCAAGATCTACAATACAGCTGTGCATAGGACATGTCCTTGCAGTTTTTGTAGTATAATTAAAGGGGACAAGTCCCCATACCCCTTTTTATGTCCCTGTATCCCCAACTCTCAATCTCCGCTTTAGTCTACTTCTTGATCCTGGAGCCCCTTAAAAATGAATCAAAAAAATACAATGAAATGTCCTATAGTCAAATCCAATGAAATGACTATGGGGAAATGGGGAGATACAAATATGTACTGCCCGGAATTCTAGAGAAAGCATTTTCAATGCATTTACAAAACTTTCAAAACGTTTGAGTCCAACCCTACTGCCACCCATTCCTTAAAATACTGTGATTCAACTGCATATCTCCATCAACCCTGTAACAACTGTGGCACTTTTCCCCTCATCACCGCAAGTTCTGTGGTGATACACTGCAGCACATGACTGCTTCCATCATCCTGTGTCTCTCTCTTGACACTTTCTTATTTTAAAACTCAATTCTTCAAATTAAAAGTCTCTGGATCACCGCTGGAATCATACCCTGCAGGAATGTTCAAAGCCTTCAAAGCCCTCCAACCTTCAATCTCCCAGTATACCTTGGACAAACTGAATAACTCTCTCTCCTCAAATGTCACTCGACCTCTCGTGATTCTTCGGTTATCCCACACCTGAAGAAGCCAGCCTGGATCACAAGGATTATCAAACTACAAGTCAGGTCCAAATCTTTTTGTATGCCACTAAACTGCTTAATTAGGCATTCTTCGATCAGCTCCAAGCCTGAGATTAATTTCATCCCTGACCACCACCATGCAGATTTCAGGTCTGGAAGAAGCACTGAGTTAGTTCACGTCCTCCTACTTGATTATCCACGAATGACTTCAGACACTCATGGCGCCAATGCCCTGACACTCCAAGATCAATCGACTGCCTTTGACACAATGGACCATCAGATCCTGCTTGATCATATTCAGTCACTGGTCTCCAGGCCACTCTGTTCTGCTAGCTCACCCATGTCTCTGCTAATCCTCTACCTACACCCATTGGCTAGCATCATTTGCTATTTCAGAATCACTAAAATATGCATGACAAATGAAACCAGATTGTATTCTAGTTAGAGGGGGACTCATGTCATACAGACCCTCTCTTGCCACTTTCTTCAAGCACATAGTTTCCTGGATGTGCACCAGCTGGCTGAAGCTGGCTCTTTCCCAAACAGAGGTCATGTTCCTCTTGGAATCTACACTGTTAGAGGGGGCGTAGTTTGTCTGCTTCCCTGGGTACTTCCCCACCCCACCTCAGTCATTCATCGAAATACATAGGATTTATCATCAACAATGATCCCTCTCTCTCAAGCCTCAATTAAGCACTGTTGTCACTTCCTGTTTCTTCCAATTCAAACTAATCTGTCGAATAGTCCACTTCCTCTCCTCTCCTTTATAGACAAATTTACAACACTGAATACCTATATCGCCCTACCCTCACTAGATCAACAGCATTTACTTGGCTTGCAATTCAGCCTAATAAAATGCCCTGACTGCAGCGGCAATGCTACCATTGCATCTCCCTTGCAAGGTACACGTTTCACCAGCACAGAGGACCCTCCAATGGTTTCCCATTTCCAAAAGATCACAATTCTGTTGCTTGGTTGGTGTATTGTTTCAGAGAGCACACCTATTATCTCAGATAGGTAGCCTAGTGCGAGGCAGAAAGATGTACAAACGTGTATGCAATGAAAAAGGTACATCTGAACTAGCCTGCCTTGTTCAGGAAAATCTGACCCGTCTAAGTGTCAAATTCATGGTCATTAATGTTCCGTCTACATTCACCCATAAGGAATCTTCGGTCAACCAATAGCAAATGACATCCCTGAAATGTAAAAGAAAACTGAAGTGAGGTACGGCCTATTTCCACTGCAGCATTAAAGTGTGAAACTCTCTCCCCGTCATTCTCCAACTCAACCACCCCACCTCAAATCAGAAAGGATTTAACCACCTGGTCATTCCAGAGCAAACATTCTCCCGACCATCTTGCACCGTTGACTTGTAAGAAGATTCAATTCAACACTACAGCTAAGTCAATGCCTAGTCTGGGATACTGAATGGAAACCCTTATTGATATATCTTTATGTCCAGTTCATGAGTTCTGGATGACTACCCCTATATAACACCCCTCTCTTAGAATCCCCCTGACCCCACTGAGCCAAGAAGTAATTCTGTTTTGCAAGTTTAAAAGGTTTATTTGAGAAATAAGACAAAATATAGATACCACGCTTTTATAATAAATTAATAATCGATATCGCCCTTATAAATATAATTTTAATCAACAGTGGGTAATCTGACACTAGCATCCTTCTTTATAATCAATGAGTAGTTAGTATAGGATGGATCAAGTAGCAAAAATACTTTTATGATTTCAAGGGAAAAGCAATGAGGAATAAAAGTCAGTACAGAAATACTTGAGATGATTTTAGCAAAAGATAATATAATCACTTTTTCTCTGGCAATTCACCCCCCTCCCCTATGCAATGTAAGACATGGAAGTAGATGGAAAGAGGAGCACACAGTTCTCATGAATGCAATCAAATACCATATGAAATTCAGTTCCCCCCCAGCAAGCTTAGAGAAAACCGGTATGAGTTTTAAAACACAGGCCCAAGTGCTTTGAATGTGGTTGCAATGAAGTGAGAAATATGCTGAAAATGCTTTTAATTCCCTTTAGGAGGTTCAGGGTGAGTGAGAGATACTTGGGAGGAGTTCAGGCTCACTTTAGCAATGATTCAGAGATGGTGATTAAGAGGCAAACGAATTTTTAGCAAGGAAAGAAATGACTGCTGATGGTTACACGTGGCTGGATTTTTAACCAAATCGCAAATCGGGTAAAATTCGCGAGTGCGTGAATCGTGATTGCGGAAAAAGTATAAGGAGTAGGAAGTTGTTTCTAGGCTTAGATTCTAAGCTTTCAGAGGAAAGTTAAACCAAGTTCGTAGCCCAAACGGTTCCAGAGATATGAACGATTTTGTAAAGGTCGTTTTTCGGATTTAAAGTAAACTCAAAATGACAGGTGACACCTTGCAGCTGCAGAATTGACAAATGACAGTGGTGCAGCTTTACAAATGACAGGTGACAGTTAGGAGGCAGTTCTACTTAGGTTAAATAGATTGAATTATATTACTTTAAACTAAGAGATTTGGTTTTGCCCCGTCCTAGCTGTACTCACAATATATTTGGAAGGACTGGGTCTCGTCACGGATCTGATCAATCAGGCTAGCGGCACTTCACAGCGATCTGGTCTCTGGGTCTGTGGTTCTGCATGGTCTGGTCTGGTCTGGTCTGGCACTGGTCTGGTCTGTCTGGATACAGCGGTCTCTGCACGGCTCCTGGATCTCTGCACTGGTCCTGGCAAAAGTTCTTGGCAAGGGATTCAAGCAGCTCGCCCGGCTGTGAGTAGCTTGCAATGATTTGAGGCCTGCTGCAGAGAACTCAGCTTGTGGTTTTAGGCCTCTGATTTAGGTTCTAAAGTATAAGTTCTAGGTTCTGGAGTATGTAGCTGGAGTCAGTCTGGAACTGGTATCTTCTGTCTGTAGTGGGGTTCGGCAAATCGCTCAGCAGCAACTGGATTTGAATGTCTCTACCTGTCCCAGCAGTCTCTTTTTATGTGTTTTGAAAATAGGTGTGTGCCTGGGCCTAGCTAAGCCTGCCCCTCTCTACTTGTCATTGGCCCAATTCTCCCCTCTCCCATGATTGGGGGAATGAAATGTGAGTCAGAGTAAAGCTGTAGGTTTTATGGGTCAGAGGATCCTCCCCTGTCAAATTCCACACAAATCTATATTTGACCCAAATACATATTTCACAGATACGCAGTTGTTTAAAATTACATGCACCCATCACATATCACATGAGGTATACTCTGTTCAAACTCTGCTCTTCCTGGGGGCTTGCATTCAGAAATGGCAACATTTTGCGCTTTTTAGTAGCTTTCCCCATATCGGATTTTTCTCCAAATTTATACAATTGTGTGCAAGGCATGTGGGCATTTAGATAAGGAAGTGTCAGATTTTTAACCTGCATACATTTAGAGTAACAACCTTTTTTCTGCTCGTAAACCCCCAGATCATACCACCAGGTCCTAAAACCTCTTAAAATGTGGGCAGAAAAATCTCAAGAATTATGGTATCATTTAGATAATTTTGACAAGTCCGCAGTATGAGTTATCTATCTTTTTTAAAATTATGCTCTGGCCCAGATGGGTGTGGTTTAGGTTCCAAAGCACATGGGGGAAGCTTCTGCCTGTCCCCGCCTCCAGCTCGGGTGGCTCCCAGAGGCACTTCTCCTCCCACTTCTCCCAAGAGGAAGCCACTTTTACGACGCCCCCAGTATAACATTTGCCTGAGTCCAGGACAGGCCTTTGTTCACCTCCCTGTAGTCCCCAGTTGCTCCACCCCTAATCTAATCAGAGAGGTGACAACTCCTTTTGGCAAGGGGAAGAGTGGCTGAGCAGGTTTTAACTCCTGTGGGGGTAGATGTCAGGCAGAATTCAGTTTCATTAAGCCAAGTTTCAGCTAAAATGTCACTTTTTGTTCCCCAGTTTAAGTCAATATACTTTTTACATATGCAGCTAGAATGCTGATTCTAAGTTCAAAACTATGACATCTTAACAGTTACAAACTATGTGACACTCAAAAGTAGGTCACTCAGTTAATTTAAACATTTCGATTTTGGTGGTTTTAATCCAGTTTCAGTTAGGCTGCTGACATGCATAGCTCAGCCAGTTTTGTTATGAACATTGTTTTGGGCTCTTCATCTTCCCAGATTTTGTATGCACACATACTTCATTCTGCCAGATGTCCGCTGGTGTTCAGTGAGATTTTTGGATGTGTTGCAATGTTTGAAAATAGGCATTTTGAGCTTGCATTCAGAGAAACCAAAGTTAATTTTAAAGCGTTTTTGAGCTAACAGGCGCTGCTGTTTTACCTTTGGCACCCATTCCACTCAAGGCACCCTGGACCATCATGCTCGCACTGGTGGGTGGCGAGTTAGGCAGCCATTTTGGTGTACGCACAAACTGCGTGGTTCTCCTGGATTCTGGCGCACATGTGGGCTTTTTGGCCATCTTGGATTTTCTAAGCCCACATCACCAAATGTTGCAGCATGATAGCTCAAACGTGGGTCAGGACACCCAACAGACTTGCCTGGATGCTCTGGCACCACTCATGGTATGTAGTGTGAGTTAAACATACATATATATAATGAACAATAAACATAGGACTACTATCAAAATTCAATTTCCCTGAATCCATAACGTATTCTTTCAAAGCCGTAATGTAATCATAATCTATTTCAAACTCTCCTGGCTAAATTCTCAAAAAATTGTGTAAATGAGAGGAGTGCAGAGAATCCACTTCTTTAATTTGCGCTACTTTGAGAAATGCTCTGGTCACCTTATTCAGTCTTGCTGTGACAGTGTCGCAAAGATGAGCTGTCCAGCCTCCTTGCATACATTAGTGTGGGGAGGTTGCTGGCAGCGCATTTCACTGAGACGAGCCCGTCCAGTGGCGGCAAGTGACTTTGTACAGCGGTGGAGCTTAAATGCTCGACCCTGAATTTGCAAATGAGCCCAAACCTCCTTATGGAAACATTGGGCCTCATTACGAGTTTGGCGGTAGCCATGGAGCTATTAGCTCCATGGCTGCCACCAAACCGGGCTCATTTGCCGGGTACCTCCAATGAGGAATAACCGGGTCATTCCAAGATTGGAGGACCCGGTAATTCCTCTGTGCAGGAACCATTCCCCATTCCCATTGAGCCCCCACAGGGCTCAATGGGAATGGGGAGGGAGGTAATAACGGGCAGATTTCAACTGGCCCGTTATTACCTCCCTCTTCGCCTCGCGTGACCCGGAAAAGACGCCTGGATTTACCAGGCGTCTGATCCGGGTCCCTCAAAGGGAAGCTTGTAATCAGCGCTCCCGTAATGAAGGGGGCCAGTCCCGTACCGGCCCCCTTCATTACGGGAGCGCCAGGGTCGTAAAGAGGCCCACACACTTTATTTTATGACCAGGCAACCCTACACATTGAGGCGTATGCACACACACACACAAGATGCCACAAGGCCATAAGATGGCATACAATGTGCTTTTTAAATGCTGTGGTACATAGCTTAGCACATTGAACATTGTCATTCAGTAAGCCCACTTTACAAACTGAAAACTTCAAATGAATTGGCAGAGCGCTTTGTTCAGGAATGTCTTTTTTAAATACATTGGACTGATGTCTCAAACAAAGAACAAGTTATGGGGTCTCATTACGACTTTACTGATGCAGAATTAACTTGCTGTTATTACCGCATACCGTCAAGTACTAGTTTGCCGGTGGGGTGGCCAGAATGACCTCCTGCTAAAAGCTGGAGGTAATTCCAACACCCTACCAGTAACAAATAGCAGTTTTTACCAATGCCTGTAATACCAGCAAACCCCCCATGGAGTCCTACGGTACTCCATGAAATGGGGATTTAACCCCCTTACTAGCACTCATAATCCAGCAGTAATTCCACCGGACTCGGTGCCGGTAATGGTATTAGCATTTGACAGCATCCTGGTGGATTTACCGTCAGGCACCGGCAGGGTAGTAATGAGGCCCATTAAATTAGAGCTTCAGTCACAACAATCTGAGACAGTAAAAAGCATGTATTTGCGCTGTAAATTTTGGGTGCCACAGAAAATAAATCTGGCATCATGCCATTGTACTGTGCGGCTTCAAAATAGATCAGGATTTTCAGTATGCTCAACAACTCTCACGTGGAACATAACTTTTTTGCAGCCACTCAAACTGTAAAAACTCTGCTGACGAAAATTGAATCACGGGATTGTGATTCAAACTGTTAGGAACAGAGAACAGGAAGCAAGACTGGTCAGCATCAGACCCATCAAGGACCCTAATGTGAGTGTGGTATTTGAACCTCAGATACCTCAAATTAATTGGCACCACAAACATTTGCTCAACCGAAATCCAAGTGCTGCAGAGGCCATCATATCTTAATATCTCTCTCACCTGCTGATAGTGCACTGGGAACCTGGCCCTGTCAGCCTCCTTTCTACATGGGCTTCAGCCAGAAATGGGACGGGACCACTGGGGGTATGCTACTCCATTATAAAAGCTGCATACCTTTTAAACTGGTCAAAGAAATATAAAGCCATCGAGAAGGCCTCTAATGCTATCACATACAAGAAAAGCATAGAATGGTTCAGTCTTTTTTAAAAAGACTGAACCATTCTAATAATCTTGGTTAAAATGTTGCAGAAATGGAGCTCAGCTGGGTAAACTTCTATTAGCAGGTAAAGGGAATTGCAGAATGGGCCAGCATCATCACTGTGTGCTGGAGAGTTTGCAAAGGGAAGATGGAAATCAAGAAAGTATGGCTGTGCTCTAAAGAATAAGAGGCGAAGAAGCCTAACCCCGGGTCTGTACTCGATCAATTGAATATCTTGCAATAAAATATAGAGAGGGGATGGCCGAATAGATTGGAACTTGACAGTACCAAGTTGTAGGCGAATGGAAAACTATGGTACAACAAATTCCTTGCAATTCAGGGAAAGAACTGTAGTTGCAGGGATGTTAAGGTGAAAATGTAATGCAACAAAACCCCTGAAATTCAGCTAAAAGCACCTTAACTACACGCCCCTTGTTGCGCAACCTAATACCACAATGATGACTTCACAGATGACATCACTGATGGAGTCATTGGTGACATCACTAATTACATCATATATGACACCACTGAATACATCTGTGATGGCATCAGACATAACATAATGTATGACTTATCTAAAAAAAAGCTTTGATTAACTAAATAACATTTGCCATGGCCAAGGCTGTGGTCACTGGCCATGCATAGTGGCTGATTAGGTTCGTACAATATACATTGGGCACGACCTAAAACCATATATAATGTATTAAAATAAGCAGTGGGCTAGGGTCTGTTAGTGTTTGAAAATATACAGTGAGCATGGCCAAAGGCTGTGGCCACTGGCGTTGGCTGAAGGCCATGGCTACTGCCTCTTAACATGTTAAAATATTCAGGGGGAACGGTTTAATACATTGGAGCTTGACCGTTACAAGTTGTAGGCAAATGGAAGTACCAAATATCTCCAATAGTTAAAAATAAATGTGGATACAATGTATGCTTAAAACAATGGATTTACATATCACATATTCGGGGGTCACATGGCACTATTTGTTTCCTGTGCAGCACCATATGCACATCCCGCTTTATTTCTTCCCATTTACGTGTGTTCTTTATAAATGCTAAACATGGAAACACACAAACACTTAAACTATAAATGTGAATATAAGAAGAAAAATAACACTGTAAACACTTGCAAATAATATAAAGTCTTACGAGAGATTCAATCCACACTGTAGCTTCTGCTACTAACTAATGCATTCAAAAACCTGACAAATGAGGCCACAGGGACCTTTTCAACAGTGCTCAAACTCATCCTCCGCTCCTGTGTTATCTCGCCCACTCGGTGGCTAGACGCTGTTCAGAGGACAGGGAATGGCAAGAGGCTCTCAACCCGTGTTAATACAAACAGAAAATTAATCTTTTTTTAGTGGGATTCTTCCAATTTGTTTGCCTCCTAGAATGCTTCCAGCTGACAGCTCGAGATTTAAAATGCAGTTGAGAAGGATTACACACTCAATGCAGTATCTAATTTGGTAGCAAGTATTTGGCATTGCTGCTTCAAGCAGTTTTATACAATTGGCAGTGGAATAGTTACAGATTTTTCATCAGGGAGCTGGATAACATTAGCAAGATGAGTTGGTCTCCTTATCACGCAGTAGATTTGACATAATGATTGATTTTATTCTTCAAGTGCATAAACACAGAATATTATTACTCAGTATTTCATTTGATCAGTCAAATATGGCTACATCTTATTGAAATATTTAAGTTAGAAAATGATATTTTTTTCTCTGATCTGCCAACAGTTTTTATTCAGATTGTTATGTTCTGATTGAGAATATTCTCCTGCTGCTTTTTTGTTGTTTTGTTATTGTACTGGTTTATACACACTTTATACAAAATAATATACATTACAAACTGCTGTTAAAATATTTTCATTATTAAAATGTGTACCAAACAGTAGTAAATAAATATGTCACATATTTCTAAAGTTCATACATTATGTTCAACATACTTAAAAATGTGACTGTCGCTATGAAAGAGTCATCTTTCTACAACTAAACATTTTATTCTAAAAGGCATCATTGTTACGTCCTCCACTTTCATGTACAAAAATGTCCGCTCTTATTCAGTAAACTCAATTGGTAAGTCGGATGCACCTCTGAGCTGTCACTGTACTCCTGCCCTGGTATTCATGTATGTGAAATAAAACGTGTAGGTCCGGTAACAACAGTACTGGTAAGCTTGCTGGTACTGTTGTTAGTGGACCGGCAAACTACAAGGTCTGCTCGCGGGTGCCTTTTTCGCCCGTCAAGGTTGACCTGGCGGGCGGAACAGCACCCGTGAGGTGACCATGTCAGATGCACCGGCACCTATCGGGCTCAAATGGAAATAGGGAGTAATATATTCCGGCGCCTGGCAATGGGGAAATACAGGGTCTGCCAGGGCTGTAATGCCCCAGTATTTCCCCATTGCCAGGCGCCGGAAAAATTTGCAAGTTCGGCGGCAGCCTGCTGGTTTTACCGGCGAGGCTACAGACGAACCTGTAATGAGGCCCAATGTGAATTTACAATTCCAAGAATAACCAGATGGCAACAACAATAAAGAAAACAGGAGAGAACATCACTGAGCGAAAATGTGAAATCCATTATTAGAGGAATACCAGGTTAAATCACGTGAAGGTGTTTCCACAAGGGGAATAACAAGTGCTGCACCACACGGATTATCAAAAGGGGAATAACCTGTGATATCTCAAATAAGCATTATAAGAAAGTGAATAATGATGTAAGAGATGTTCATAAATAGGCGTACCTATAATCAAATGAGCCTCGTAACTTGGCTCAGGAAATAGGTGATTGGCAGTTGTTGAGCAATGATGGTTAATGCAACTGTTTCTATAGCAAAGGAGCTGACAGGAAAGGTGACATACGGGTCAGTCCTAGTCGAAGTACTCATTAAAGAATGTGTATGCAGTATTGCACTGAAGCGTAAGGCAATGTTAATATGGACTCAATAAGATCTGCCATAAGGTTGACAATCCTTAGGGAGTGTCATTGGAGCTATTTAAAGTAGATAACCATATGTAGTATCGTGTAGCTGGTGTGCGAGGCTGCCGTTCCAGAATGGGAACGTGAGAAGTGGAACGGGATTTGCGTAGTAGAAGCTGGCGGTTGGCGAGAGGAAGAACAGCTTATTCTGCCGCTTTGTTCTATCCCCATTAACGTAGATACATGTTTGATTAAGATAATAAATATAACTAATTGTAACTCTTCTCGTACCTCGTTTCTTCAACTGGTGACGAGGAATCCATGAGAGAAGAGGGCTGAGCGCATCACTTCACTGCAGCAGTGCATTGTCAGGTGAGGGGGGACCCAGACTGCTACCCACCGACACATAAGGTAGCGGATGGCAGTGGAAGTGTAGCAGAGCAGGAGCGGGTGAGCAGTGTAGTGAAGTGAAGGCCTGCAGTTGCCATCAGAGGCTCCCGTAATTCACTGTAAAGGAAAGGACCGCATGACGTGTGACGTCATCACGCAATGAGAAGCCATTTTAGGAGGGCAGGCAAAGTGAGCAAGCAGGCACAGGCGATCCTGCTCCTCCTCGTTCCAGTGAATAAATATATATTTTTTTTCAAGTGAAATTTTGCTCATTGAATACAATACAAGTACACATTGGAAGGAACAAGGACATAAGCAAACAGCAAATTAGTGTGGTGTTCATTACAGAGTTGAGGCAAGCACAGCTGAGCAATAATATTGTAGCATCCCAAGAAGAGGATTTGTTAAAACGGTCGAGTTAAGTGAGGCTGGAGAGAGATATCTATACACAGTGTGCCACCACCAGCGATGTTTTTACATGAAGTAGGGGAGCCCACGTTCCCTGAAAAAAGGTGGTTGAAGATCTTTGAACATTATGCCAATGTTGTGTGTGGCACAGATTACAGTGTTGAAAGACAAAAATCATGTTTTTTTTGCATTGTCTGGGACCAGCTGGCCAGGAGAAACATGAGGATCTACCTGATCTCATGGCTGCAGCCTGTGGGGATATGAGCGAGTGTGGAAAATGTATAATGAAAATGAGCAAACACTATGAAAAGAAATTAAGCACTGTCCTTGAAAAATACAAGTTTGGAAAGAAGACACAGGAATCAGGGGAGAGTGTTGAACAGTATATAATGTCGCTTAGGAAATTAGCAAGAACGTATAAGTTTGGCCAACAGCTGGAAGAGAAATTAAGGGATCAGTTCATGTTGGAATGTAGAAGTGGCACGTTTGTGAAAAACTATGGGCCGAAGATGATCCACCCTTAGATGTAGTTCTAGGGATTGCCAAGGAGGTGGAACATACTTAGATATGTGCTAAGGCTCTAGAGGACAGGGTGAAGGAAGTGTCAGTGAAGTCAGAGTCAGCTGCAAATATGCTACAAAGTTCACAAGAGGATATCATAGCGAAAGTAAGCAATTCAAATCCCAGTGTGAGGAGAAAGAATGATGCAAGAGATCCCATGGTCTCGAGGTACAGTGGAGAATATAGAGATTCAAGAGAAACCACAAGAGGTTGTGGTTACAAACGAGGAAAGAGCACAGAGTTTTACCGAGGTCAAAGCAGCCAACAAGGAGAGGTTGTGGCAGAACATGTTTCAGATGTGATAGTCCATCACATTTTGCCAATAGTCCTGACTGTCCAGCTTTACGAATAATATGTAGGAATTGCAATGGAAGAGGCCACCTTGCCAGGTGCTGCAGGATCAGAGGAAATAGCATGAATTGGTTTGGGAATGAAGGAAGTGATGAAGGGGAGGAGTGTGTGTCGGCAATCAGTGCTGTGGATGAGGAAGAAGTGCTGAATAGTCAAAAGACTATCATTATGTTGAATGGAAAACCGATTAAGATGATGGCAGACTCGGGGGCCAAGTATACATTTTTACCGGAAGTTGTGTGGAAGAAAATTGGACCGAAGTGGTCACATGTAGGGGACATTAACCCCAGAGCCTATGGAGGCAAAAAGATTGATATTATAGGCTGGTTCAAGGCTATGTTGGGTTTTAAAGACAGATCGGCAGTAGGAAAAGTGTAGGTCTCAAAGAAGGCAGCGTCACCATTACTGAGTTGGACACACCAGAGTTTACACAAAGTACGGCTGGATGCCAGTGCAGCGGAATCAGTATATACTGTGGATGCAGCTGAGATGGACAAATGAAAAATGAGAATGGAGGTATTTAAGATGGAATTGGATGTGTAAAGGGTTTCACACATCGTATTCAATTGAAGCAAGGGTGCAGGCCTGTTACACAGAAGTTAAGAAATATGCCAATAGCTGTGAAGGAAGAAGTAAAAAAAGAACTGAGCAAACTGGAAGATCAAGGAATAATAGAAAGAATTGATGCTGCAGAGTGGGTGTCGTCACTCATAATTGTGAGGAAGAGCTCAGGAAAAGTCTGAGTATGCATTGATCTGAGAAAACGTAATAAATGTATCGTTCCAGCAAGACATCCGCTGCCCAGTATTCAGGAACTACTTTCAACTATGGGGTCTACCAAGGTATTTGTACATTGGACCTCACTTCTGCCTATCATCAGGTAAAAGCTACATAAGGATTCAAGACACCTGACGACTTTTATCTTGCCGGAAGGCTTATATCAATATCCGAGGATGCCCTTTGGATTAATATCAGCGGCCTCAGTGTTCCAGAAGATAATGTATAGAATATTCAATGATGATGAAGGTGTTACTTTCTTTCAAGATGATATTTTGATATAAGCAGACAATGAAGAAGAGCATAACAGGAGAATGGAGAAAGTATTTAAGAAGCTGTATGATGTAGGAATGACGCTCAGTAAGGAGAAGTCAAAGATTAACAGAAAAGAAATTGAGTATTTAGGGCATGTTATATCAAAGGATGGTTTTGCACCAAGAGCAGAGTTGACAACCGCAATTGAGGATATGGCCACTCCCACGTGCAAAGAACAGCTCAGAACCTTTTTGGGCATGGCGGGATATTACTCGAAGTTTGTGAGAGGCTTCTCAGATCACACAGTGATGCTGAGAGATCTAATGAAAATGAATAAAACATTTGATTGGAGTAAAGAATGTGAGGAGGAATTTATATACATCAAGGATGCTTTGAAATCTGCTCCGGCACTGAAGAATTATGGAAGACACACGGTGATAACGACAGATGTGAGTAACGTTGGTTTGGGAGCAGTTTTAACACAGGTGCATGAAGGTAAAGAACAGGTCATAGCATTTGCATCACGCTTGCTGAAGGGGCGGAGAAGGCATATGCGAAGATAGAGAAGGAAGCCCTAGCCATAACAGGAGCAGTGAATTCATTTAGAGGTTTTGTGTGGGAAATCAAATTTGAACTGCATAGAGATCATAAACCGCTTGTGGGGGTGTTTTCTACCAAAGGATTGGATAAGGTTTCAGGTAGAATTAGGAGATGGCTCTCCAGGTTGCAGGAATTCAATTTTGAAATAAGGTACATTCCTGGTGTGAGGTCCGGATTTACGCGGCAGACTGTCTGTCAAGGATGGCCAATCGTGAGCAAGAGGATGGTGATGAAGAAGAGCAACAGGAGATGATTTGTGAGATATGCAATAGTGCCATATCAAAGCAGGAATGGACAGATGTGATGGAGCATATTGATAAAGGTGTTGTTCCAATGAACAGAGTGCAAGAGGTAGGAGCTGAAGGATTTTGGAGTGTGAGGGACGAGTTATGCATTCAAAATAACTATCTGATGAGAGGTAATAAACTGATACCGCCGGAGGGGATCAGGGAGAAGATTATACAACTGGGACATGAAGGTCACCAAGACAAAGAGCAGGATAAGGAACACGTATTGGTGGCCGGGATGTGATTTGCAAGTCGAAAGGAACGTCAGAAATTGTATCCTTTGCAGTAATTGTGATAGAGGTGCATGGGTGAAAGGTATCCGATGGTTGTAATGGATGCACTGGACAGGCTGTGGAAAAAGTTAGCCATTGACATTCTAGGCCCTGTGTGGAGTGAAGGTTATCAGACATATATTGTGGTGATTATTTATATGTTGACGAGATGGATGGAGGTGAAGATGATGTCGATTGTGTCCTCGAGAGGAGTTGTTGAGTTCTTGGAAGAAGTGTGTGGTCGTGAGGGTTATCCGGAGGAGATTCTGAAAGATAATGGGTCCCAAATTAAGTTTAAGGAGATGAGGGAGTATCTAAAAGGGAAGTCCATCATCCACAAAACAAGTGCCATTTATCATCCCCAGACCAATTGCATTGTGGAGAGGTACAACAGGGTGTTAAAGGAAGCGATCAGGGGGGCTTGGTCTAATGAGAAAGACTGGAAAGAGGTGGTAAAGATGACAATTGTGGCGCATAGGTTTACCCCGCACAGTCCAACTGGGGTATCTCCTTTTGAGCTCAGTAGGGGGAGGAGAGCTAACACCAAACTGTTTCCGGGATGGATGAGTGGAGTGATGGGTATGAAGGTGACTTTAGGTAATGTGGAGGAGAAGATTAGGAAGAGACAGTTTAAGAATAAGTGTTTGCAAGACAACAGAATGTTCAGAGCAGCTAAGGCTCCTCAGGTGGGATGCTGGGTGAGGATCAAGTTACCAGAAGTGCTAAGGATTGATGCTGGTAAATGGTCTAAGCCCATTGAAGTGATTGAAATTTTCAAATATGTGGTAAGAACAAAGGATGGGGAAGTTTGGAATAATGGTTGAATGATGTTCATGTCTGGTAATGGCAATCTGAGGGGTGGTGAAAGAATGTGCAAAGAAAAAAAGATTTATCCTTACCAGATGTACCAGATACCTCGAGCATGGCGTTGGTTCCAACATCAAGGTTCGGAAGGATTTATCGGAGACCAAGACACCTGGTGGACTTTGCGGAGTGAGGAGTGTCTTGTGGAAGAAGGAGGATGTTTAGTATCATGTAGCTGGTGTGCGAGGCTGCCGTTCCAGAATGGGAATGTGAGAAGTGGAACGGGATATGAGTAGGAGAAGCTGGCGGTTGGCGATAGGAAGAACAGCTGATTCCGCTGCTTCGTTCATATCCCCATTAACGTAGATACATGTTTGACTAAGATAATAAATATAACTAAATGTGACTCTTCCCGTACCTTGTTTCTTCACCATGTGATTTGTGAGTTGGCACCAAGTATACAATGCACCATAAAATAGCTGGACTAAGACTTACTTAAGAGCCATACAAAAGGGACGGTTGATGTGCATCAATCCTATAAGTGAACTTGGCATCATTTTATATATCATGTAAATACAGCAATAAAAATTGACAACTTTGGGGAAAGAGCCATGTGTGTTGTGATGAATAGGGATGTTTACAAATAGCAGAAAGAAAGGATACACATTTTCAAACATTCATTTATGGAAGAACTGATTGCAGAGTCTACTGAACTGAGTGTTCCTAAAATTGAAAAAGGGTAAATGGTTTTTACTACATGTCCAATGAGAAGATGATCAAAACTCTAAACATACTCACTGGAGTTAAAGATAGGAACTGGTGCCTAATAGAAATAAAAAAGTATGAGCGGCAGACATGTTTCAGTTGAACATGTTGAACATTAATAACTTTAGGAAAAAGAGTTCAATAAATGACAGTGAAGTCAGGGTGAGAAGTACAATTATGAGATGATATTTTTTGTAATGGATCTCAAATTCAGAAGTAGACATAACATGGTAATTCCTGAATTCGAGAGTAGGCCCAGTTGAAGCACTGTGGGCAAACCCCTAACATTCTGATTCCTTTAAATTGTTTGGAAATTCAAAGTTAACTGTTTGGTAAAATCGGAGTTGGGGACCGGCCAGCCATTTTAGTAAAATGTCTTCCTGGAGTAATTCAGAAGACAAAGAGTACCAATTTACAGGCCGATTCATGTAATTCCTCTCAAAAGTGTTGCATGCGGCTGGCGCACAGCGTGCCCGTGCGAATGTCTGCGCCAGTCGCGTGCGATAAAATCAATTTCCGCGCACAGCGTATTCATGGATTCCCACCTCCAAAAGCAGACGTGGCGCAGAGTGGCGCAGCGACCCTGCAGCAGCGCCAGTTACGCCCCCAAGAACGCCCTCGCGCAAGGAAAAGGCATCAAGATCGCAAAACCATCGCAAAGGGCTGCGCCAACCCTGTACCAGTGCGAGAAGTTTCACATGCGACCTGGCCTGGGGGAGCGTGTGCGTGTATTTCAGGGGTGCGCGAGAAGTATTACACGCGAATGGCCTGGGTGCGTGTATTTCAGGGGTGCGCGAGAAGTTCCACACGTGATTGGCCTGGGCGCGTGTATTTCAGGGGCTCGCGGGTGGTTTCACACGTGATCGGGCCTGGGGGAGCGTGTGCGTGTAATTCAGGGGTGCGCGAGAAGTTCCACACGCGATTGCCCTGGGCATGTGTATTCCAGGGGCTCGCGGGTGGTTTCACACGCGATCATGCCTGGGGGAGCGTGTGCGTGTATTTCAGGGGTGCGCAAGAAGTTCCACACGCGATTGGCCTGGCGCGTGTATTTCAGAGGTGCGCGAGAAGTTCCACACGCGATTGGCCTGGGCGCGTGTATTTCAGGGGCTCGCGGGTGGTTTCACACGCGATCGGGCCTGGGGGAGCGTGTGCGTGTATTTCAGGGGTGCGCGAGAAGTTCCACACGCGATTGACCTGGGCGCGTGTATTACAGGGGTGCGCGGGAAGTTTCACACGCGATTGGGCTGCGTGTGTATATTCCAGGGGTGCGCGAGAAGTTCCACACGCGATTGGCCTGGGCGCGTGTATTTCAGGGGCTCACGGGTGGTTTCACACACGATCCGGCCTGGGGGAGCGTGTGCGTGTATTACAGGGGTGCGCGAGAAGTTCCACACGCGATTGGCCTGGGCGCGTGTATTTCAGGGGTGCGCGAGAAGTTCCACACGCGATTGGCCTGGGTGCGTGTATTTCAGGGGTTTGCGGGTGGTTTCACACGCGATCGGGCCTGGGGGAGCGTGTGCATGTATTTCAGGGGTGCGCGAGAAGTTCCACACGCGATTGGCCTGGGCGCGTGTATTCCAGGGGCTCGCGGGTGGTTTCACACGCGATCCGGCCTGGGGGAGCGTGTGCGTGTATTCCAGGGGTGCGCGAGAAGTTCCACACGCGATTGGCCTGGGCGCGTGTATTTCAGGGGCTCGCGGGTGGTTTCACATGCGATCGGGCCTGGGGGAGCGTGTGCGTGTATTACAGGGGTGCGCGAGAAGTTCCACACGCGATTGGCCTGGGCGCGTGTATTTCAGGGGTGCGCGAGAAGTTCCACACGCGATTGGCCTGGGCGCGTGTATTTCAGGGGCTCACGGGTGGTTTCACACGCGATCGGGCCTGGGGGAGCGTGTGCGTGTATTACAGGGGTGCGCGAGAAGTTCCACACGCGATTGGCCTGGGCGCGTGTATTTCAGGGGTGCGCGAGAAGTTCCACACGCGATTGGCCTGGGTGCGTGTATTACAGGGGTGCGCGGGAAGTTTCACACGCGATTGGGCTGCGTGTGTATATTCCAGGGGTGCGCGAGAAGTTCCACACGCGATTGGCCTGGGCGCGTGTATTTCAGGGGCTCACGGGTGGTTTCACACACGATCCGGCCTGGGGGAGCGTGTGCGTGTATTACAGGGGTGCGCGAGAAGTTCCACACGCGATTGGCCTGGGCGCGTGTATTTCAGGGGTGCGCGAGAAGTTCCACACGCGATTGGCCTGGGTGCGTGTATTTCAGGGGTTTGCGGGTGGTTTCACACGCGATCGGGCCTGGGGGAGCGTGTGCATGTATTTCAGGGGTGCGCGAGAAGTTCCACACGCGATTGGCCTGGGCGCGTGTATTCCAGGGGCTCGCGGGTGGTTTCACACGCGATCCGGCCTGGGGGAGCGTGTGCGTGTATTCCAGGGGTGCGCGAGAAGTTCCACACGCGATTGGCCTGGGCGCGTGTATTTCAGGGGCTCGCGGGTGGTTTCACATGCGATCGGGCCTGGGGGAGCGTGTGCGTGTATTACAGGGGTGCGCGAGAAGTTCCACACGCGATTGGCCTGGGCGCGTGTATTTCAGGGGTGCGCGAGAAGTTCCACACGCGATTGGCCTGGGCGCGTGTATTTCAGGGGCTCACGGGTGGTTTCACACGCGATCGGGCCTGGGGGAGCGTGTGCGTGTAATTCAGGGGTGCGCGAGAAGTTCCACACGCGATTGGCCTGGGTGCGTTTATTCCAGGGGTGCGCGGAAAGTTTCACACGCAATTTCAGCAGGGTACATGTATTTCAGTGGTGCCGGGGAGTCCTACATGTGATTTGCCAGTGTGGGTCCTCCCAGGTGTTCCCTGTACACCCTCCACGGCCCCTGCAGGCAGCCCACACCACAGGGGACTACCCTGCATCCCTGGTCATGTCCCGCAGGCAGCCCACCCAACATGGGCATGCCCCCCAGCAAAGGCACATGTCTCCTTGCACTAATGATCACCAACTCATGTCCCCTTGCACCCCCACCCCCAGAATTGCGGGGCATCTGCCAGCAGGCCCCCACTCATGTCCCACTCATGTCCCCTTGCACCCCCACCCCCCAGCAGTGCAGGGGCACCCTCCACCAGGCCCCCACCCATGTCTCCCACCACCCCCACCCCCAGCATTGCGGGCCACCTGCCAGCAGGCCCCCACTCATGTCCCACTCATGTCCCCTTGCACCCCCACCCCCAGCATTGCGGGGCACCTGCCAGCAGGCCCCCACCCATGTCCAACTCATGTTCCCCACCACCCCCACCCCCCAGCACTGTGGGGCACCTGCCAGAAGGCCCCCACCCATGTCCAACTCATGTTCCCCACCACCCCCACCACCCAGCACTGTGGGGCACCTGCCAGCAGGCCCCCACCCATGTCCAACTCATGTTCCCCACCACCCCCACCCCCCAGCACTGTGGGGCACCTGCCAGCAGGCCCCCACACATGTCCCTCAGCCAACATGTCATCACAATCTAGATCCCTGGCCCTTATGGTCAGCCTCCAAATGCAAAACACCCACTCGAGTATTGCATCCACCCACCTAGAAATGGCAATGACATGATAGAACCCCAATAGCAAGTCTGGAAATGAACACATGGCCCTCACATACACCCAATGGGTGTCAGTGAATCTCAAAACCCATATCATGATATGCATGATACCAATGAGATGATACTACACATTGAAGTTTGATGAAAAAAATGTATTAAAAACAGCATAAATGGAATTAAAAATAAACAAATGACAATGGGAATCAAAAACCAAAAGCAGCATGTCCGTAAAATAATGAAAAACGACAAATCATAATCCAAAGGAAAGGTGTCCAAAGTCACAGTTCAAGAAAGTAAATCCAAGGTAAAAACAAAACCGAAAACCATTGCTCCATGGGTAAATCCAAAAAAAAATAAAAAAATCCAACAGTCAACTATATACAGATAAACAAACCAGGGTCCATGATCCCAACTGAAGAAATGAAACCTACAAAAAAATACTACCTAATAAAATAAAACTATATACAAAAATATGGCCCATTGTCCAAAAGGTCAAAAATAAATAAAAAAGCAAAAGAAACCTACACTAACTACATAACTATTTACATGGGCAGCGGGCTAGTCCGACAGCTCACTGGTTGTTGTCATGGGCCAGGGCATCATCGAACTCCTGTTCAATGGCTTGGAGGCGGGCATGTTCCCTGGCCCCGAGGTCCCACAGGGATAATGCAGTGTCCAGCTCAAACTCCCTGCGAAGACCCTCGAGGCACTCAGCCCGCCTCCGCGCCCTCCGCATGGAGTTCTCCGCCCTGACCATTGTGAGCCGTTCCTCCTCTGCCCGCTGCCACTCCGCACCTATCTGCTGGCCCAACCGCTCCCACACGGAAGCCACTCCCATTCCACGGTTCTCCTGCCCTCCGGCCGATGCCTGCACCCCTGATGTTGATGGCCCCGAGGCATGATGCCTCCCACGTCGAGCCTGCCGCTGCCTCCGACGCAACTGCCTGTGCCAGCACGACGGCATCCAGGCTGATGGAAACCACTGACGCCGTCGTGCACGTGCCCTGCCCGATGATGCCGTCACATCCTCCATCTGCTGGGGTCAAGTTGCTGGTGTGTCCACCCCTGCTGGACCTCCGACTCCCGACTGTGGCAGGGATGGGATCCCCACCGAGGTGGCTGCATTGGTCGGGGCAGGTCCACAGGGGCCCTGGTGGCATCTGGGCCGGAAGACGGCAAGGAGAACGACTGGCGTATAGTCTCCACAGAGGAGGAGAGGGCCGCCAGATTGGCCGACACATGCAGGAAACCCCCGAACATGGACGATCCCAATTGGGCCACGTCGGCACGGTGCTCTACGTGATGACGTGCGTGCTCCTCCTGGGAAGCACGCACGGCATCACGAATCACAGCCGTGCGCATCGCGACCCCAATCAGGACCTTCTCCATACGGCCAGGGGTCCCCTCGTCCGCAGGTGGAGGGGAGACAGATGACATGGACATCCCCTCTACCTGCGGACGGGCCTGGGACGGGGCATCCCTGCTGGTGCATGGTGGTGCACCCACAGGGACAGCGACATGCACAGGCCCCTCCACGGTGACCTGTGCTGCCTCCTGCCCCTGCCCCTGGACTGCACCACTTGCACCAGCAGGGATGCCCCCACCAGGCCCCATGTGCGCCTCAGTGGCGGCCTCCTCCTCCTCTGTGGAAACCACCAACCTGGATGGCTCCTCACCGTCTACCGCCGTAGCAGGCCCCTGTGGGGGCTCACCCACCACTTCCGCTGCAGCCGTGGGGGCATCCCCGCCGCCTTGCTCCACAGCGCCGTCTCCGACCTCTTCTTCACTAGCCGCTGCGTAGAGGGAGACATAGAACACAAGCATCAGGGTACTGTACAATGGTCCCCTAGACAGGAAGCAATAGCAGATGAGTGCCACTGTCAAAGTACACTTCCATCATGTCACTCCACAACACATGTGTCAGTCCAGGCAAAACACACACAGTGACAGTCATGGTGCATGCCATGGACATTTCCATACATGTCCAATGGACTCTCGAAACATACAATGTAATGGTACTCACATGCATCATGGGTCATGCCTATCACATGCACACACTTCACCTCAGTCACATCCATCTGGCCCCGTACACCCCAATCACAGTGCATACAAGGATGACTAGGCTGCATCAGTGAATCTGTAAATTGTCACAGACATGTGTCATGCATCCATGGCATTCACAAGTCACAGACACGCAGGTCAGGCACACAGACATGGATACCATATATGTACCTGGCATCAGCACCCATCCCTCACCCCCACCCATGTCCAGGAACAGAGACTGCCATGCTCTCATGTGTTCAATCTGCATAGGGCTCCCCATGTCGCATTTAAACACATGCAACAACCGTGCGGTTCACACATTACTGGTCGCACATGCATTACCATGATGTCCCTGCACACATACATGCGTACATGGCCTATGTCACACATGCAGGCAAGTATCAGACAACCAGAACAATGCAACATGCCCTGTCTCACACAGCAATGCTTGGCCACTTACCGCTCACCTCCAGACGGGTCTCCCTCTCAAGGACCTGGGCGTGGAGCGCTGGGTGTACACGTTCCAGGACCCTCATCTGGATGGAACTCATGCGGCCCCGGCCCCCCTTCACGAGGCGCCGGGCCTTTATGAGGGTCCTGGACCTCAAGTCCTCCCAGCGCGTCTTGACCTTCTGGATGGTGCGGGTTGCCACCCCCTCCGCGTTGATGGCAACCACACAGTCGGCCCAGATCCTCTCCCGTCCTTCCTTGTTGGCGCGGGACGATCCAAAGAGGGCATCATACTGCCCCAGGACTTGCTCCACCAGGACACCAACTTCGGTGGCAGTGAAGCTGGTGCCCCTCTGCCCCTCTGGCCAGGGGTTGCCACTGGTGCCAGATGTTGATGTGCCCGACATGGGGCAGGAGTGGGTGGGCAACTGGGTCCTGGGGCTGGGCTGTGGAGCGATGTTATCCGAGTCGGGAGTCTTCTGTTCCAGCAGGGGTGGACACAGCAACTGGACCCCTGCAGATGGCTGATGTGCAGGCACCAAATGGCAGGGCACGGTGGCAGCAGGCAGGCAGGCAGGCAGGCAGCAGCAGATGGCACATGGGAGGCTGCTCGGGGCACTGGGGGGCAGTGATTCGGCCTTCTGGGCAGGAGCGTGGTCTTCTGTGTGTTTTCGTGTGGCCAGCTTGATACAGAGTGATTTGGCACGTGAAAATCCTGCACGTCAGCGTGAAATTCGAGGAAAGGGCCTTAGCGCGTAAGCGCGTCGGCACGCGTACGCGATTTCATTGGACCAAAGGCCCTTACAGCGTAAGCGCGTTTGTGGCGTTTCGCGCACGGGCGTTGCCCTGGCAGGGCTTGGAGATCCCGCGTGCCTTTACACTGCTCTGTACGTGATTTTCGTGCGGTGCATGTGCATGTGTTTTCCATCCGTTGGGGTTCACACGCTATTACTTCACAGCGGGTGTTGGCTACGCATTCTTCTACAGGCAAGGCAGATGGTGAGTGGTACCTCGCTCCCCCCCAGGCCCTTCACGCGAACCCCTGGAATACACGCGCCCAGGCCAATCGCGTGTGAGAAGCTTCTCGCGCACCCCTGTAATACCCGCACGCAGCCCAATCGCGTGTGGAACTTCACGCGCACCCCTGAAATACACGCACACGCTCCCCCAGGCCCGATCGCGTGTGAAAACACCCGCGAGCCCCTGAAATGCACGCGCCCAGGCCAATCGCGTGTGAGAAGCTTCTCGCGCACCCCTGAAATACACGCGCCCAGGCCAATCGCGTGTGGAACTTCACGCGCACCCCTGTAATACACGCACACGCTCCCCCAGGCCAGATCGCGTGTAAAACTTCGCGTGCACACCTGAAATACACGCACACGCTCCCCCAGGCCCGATCGCGTGTAAAAACACCCGCGAGCCCCTGGAATACACGTACCCCGCTCCCCCAGGCCCGATCGCGTGTGAAAACACCCGCAAGCCCCTGAAATACACGCGCCCAGGCCAATCGCGTGTGAGAAGCTTCTCGCGCACCCCTGAAATACACGCACACGCTCCCCCAGGCCCGATCACGTGTGGGCCTTCTCGCGCGTGTAGGACTTTGGCGCACATTTTTTTCCTGCGCAGGGACGCTACCGCCTGCTTTCGTGTGGCGGACATGTATGGGTCTGTGCGCGTCTTTGGCCGTGCGCTGTTTTTCCCTATTCGATTCCATGAATACGTGTTGTAGGCGAGCGTGTGGGCGTTCTGCGCACTTGCCTCCTATACTTCCCCCGTGATGCCCACATTTTCACGAGTTGTTCCCCATTCTGCGTGTGACGCCCCGTGTTACGCCTACTTTTGTTATGTGCGCCGCGCATGTGCGAATTCACTGTGGCCTTATCGCACGGCGTTCGTTGACCTGTGCGCCAACGTGCGCCAGCGTGCGCCGCGCACTTTCTCAGCGTGCGCCGCGCACTTTCTCAGCGCACATCACACATTTCGCGCGTGCACGGACTTCCATGAATTGATGTGCGATGTTTTCTGTGCGATAATCGCACTTGCACTGCGATTTTCGCTGTTTCTCTGCGAATCGCACTTTTCGCACGCGTGCGCCGTTTTTTCGGCGCACGTTGATTCCATGAATCGGCCTGTTAATGTTCAAGTGTTAAAAATAGCATAATAAGACACACATTGGAGGTCATTTTCTAAGTTCTTGTAAATTGCATGGAAGGGACCTGCTATGTTAGCACTCCAGTGAAAAATGGTCCCCCACGATGCAATTTGGATCAATTCCACTATGAAGTGCAATAAAGAAGATGCAAAAGCAGGACAAATGACCTTTTCTCCTTGTTTTTGCACTTTGCAGTGCTAACTGTCTAAATGTCACAGTTTGTTTCTGCAATTGGGCCAGGTCATTGTTTATAGTTTAGAATATTTTCTTTACACTAAGGGAATTCATGGGATGACTTTCCCAGGTTCAACTGAGATTTGGAACTCAGATTCCAAACATCTTTCACTAAACGTGAAAAATGTGGGAGCAGGTGTGGGATCAACCTAAACAAAGAAACAAAGCAAGAGGTTGTCATTCTTCAGAGCCCCAACAACAAAGTTTCTACATCCAGCAAAAAAACATTCAGGATTCAACAAAAGTCAATGGGTCAACAAACAAAACATCTCAGGGGTCTCAGTCAAATTCAGTTTGGGGGAGAGAGGGTGAGTGTCCCCAAAATTATTTCGTGACTGCTTGTTCTATTGATTGAGGTCCTCAGGAGGAGAGCCCTGGACCTGGGGCTCAGGGCCAGACACAGCCTTGTAGGTTAGGTTGAGATGATAGCAGAAGTGATGGTAGGTTGCCATCAGGATGTGCCTCGAAGACTCAATCATGAAGCTGTCCAGCGTTTCCATCATTTGGACCAGGATCAATTGGTATGGTGTCATGCATCGAAAGCTCCTTCCAAAGTTGGTCAGCTGAACCTTTCCGAAGCAGGTTTGGGAGCCAACCTTCTCCTCCCTATTTCAGGGTCTCGACTCTAGTCCCAAACATCGTGTTGTCTTTTGCCTCATTGATGAGTCACAGTGGTATTGTGCTGAAGACAACCCCTCCTGCACCTCTTCTCCTCTCCACTGTACCACTCCTTATGCTCCTCTTCCATCTCCTGGATGTGTCGCCATGTGCTTGTGGCACCACTCCTCCTCACATCTCTTCTGTCAAGCTAGTAACAAAACCCTTTCTACTCCTTATCGTTTTTCTCCTTCACCTCCTCCTTCAGAGCCTCTTTATGTTCGGTTGCTTCACTAATTGAGTGTGTTTGCAAACAGAATCTATCTGCGTTACTATTTATATTTATTTCCATTTATTTTCAATGTGCCTCATATTTTATTTTTGAGTTGTTCTTTGTGATCTACATTTTCTCTCCTGTTTAATTGCTTACTCTTCAGGTTGACTGTGTTAGGGCTTTTAAATTCAACACATCGGTGTTTTTTTACTAACTTCCTGTTGTGTTGTCTCTTCATACTTTCAGCATATTATGGAATATTATAGATAATTAATGGTGGTGCCTTAAATGTACATGCTTTTTACTGCCAATGGTGACTGACTCGAGCATGATGTTGCATGGATAGTGTTCGACACATATGTGTCCGTTCTATTGAAGTTGTTGCATTTAGGGAGCGCAGTATTTTGATAGTCGAGTCCACATGGAAAATGACCTCAACTGCTGTTCCCAATGTCACAATGCTCCTACTTGCTGTACTGCTGCTCTAATGCATGGGAATGTGGTATATTTTTTAGTTTTGCCACATTTTCTTCATACATTTTCAGAAAAGAATGAACACCTGAAAACCTCAGCTGATTCACTAGAAATAAAGTTGAAAAATGTGAGTCCCTTTTTGAATTAACTATAAAGGTTCGTTTTTTAAAACGAATTTATTTTTGTTACAAATACATTTGTCTATGCCATTTTCTTGCAATTATTTGTTTAGCCAAAGTTAGAAGTTCCAAAATTAGAAATGCCTTAGTGCTAATCTGGAATGGTGTTAGCGCTAGGGCAAACCTTACCCCAGTGCATTTAATATGTATCTTTTTTGCACTAGGGCAATGTTTGCCCTGGTGCTTATAGCATTCCAAACTGCACGTGTCATGGTGCAATGGTTTTCTAATATGCACCAGGTCCTGATTTACAAAGCGTCTTCCAGCGGGATTGTACCATTGTAAAACACTTTTGTAAATCAGGCACTAGTGTTTTTAGAAATAGGTCAAACTTTGTCCTTGCTCCGGTGCAAAGTTTCTGTAATATGGCCCCTGGTCTGTCTTCCTCCATTGGCAATCTAACCTCACTCAGCTAGGGCAGTGCGTCAGTCTAAGGAATTGTAAACTGTCAGCGAGATGCTCTAGTTTAGAACTTAAATGGAATGATGCTGGATGATACATATTCCATAACAAGGGTCCCGGAGAAACAATGTGGTATTGCAGAAACTTGACACCAATTAAAGTGCAATTAGCATTAGCGGAAACATTGGTATTGTGCAAACAACATATTAATTCTTTGCATTTTTAGCCCAGGGAAAAGCTCTGAGACTAAGGCACACATTGTACCTGTGGAAAATGTATTAAAAAAACTATATGTTATTTGGACTAGGTTGTTTGCCCTAGTGCTAATTGCACTTGAACTGGTGCAACGTTTCTATAATACTGAATACTTCACTTCAAACATAAGCACACATTACTTATGAAGGCTATTCCTAAAAGTAGATATTTCCTAAATAGTTAGGTATCATGCAGTGGACCAAGGAATACAAAATATCTCTCTCTCTCTATATATATATATATTACATGGCCACGGTAGTGGCCGTGTAGTTATGGTTAAGTTGGTGTTTCCATAGGAAGAGCACTTTGTGGGCGGCTTATAACGTCGCTCCCCCTGGACTAATCCTCACCAAACTTTGCAAAAATAGTTAATATGGCCAACTCTGAATTTTTTTGCAAAGTTTGGTGAGGATTCGTCCAGGGGGGGAAAAGTTATAGGGGGGGTCCCAAAACATTTGTTTTTTCCCATAGACATAATGGGAAAGAACTTTGCTCACGCCTACAGCCCAAACCGCTGGACGGATTTACACCAAATTTGCGGCAGGAGCGGCGGCTTGGTCCCGAAAGCGTGCTTTGCTTTATTTGGTGTAAATCCGTCCAGTAGTTTTTAAAAAAATGACAAAAATGTAAGTGAAAAAAATTAGTGATATCTGTGTTCGCTTCGCTCCGCGGACAGGACGGTGATTGGGCAAGCAGCTTGCGTGATGTCCGCGGACATCTGACGTGCTCTCTCATTAGATGCGGTGAAAGCGTGCAGTGCGTCTGGCTTCAGAGACGCCCGCCATCTTTGTTCCTCACATGAGAGGCTTTGTCAGCAGGAGTGGGATCTGCTGCCTGCACAGTAAGTCCGCCCGTGTCTGTCTCCTGCTCCTCCCACCCCCGCTCATGCCCCGTGTGTCCTTCTTGTCCCCCCCACCCCCACTCATGCTCCGTGTCTCCCCTGTTCCTCCAGCCCCCCGGTCACGCCATCGGCACACGGTGGCCAGCGGAGGGCCAAGGAGCGGGATCTGATGCCTGCACACGAACGCCGTGTGTCTCTCTTCCTCCCCCGCACCACCCGCTCATGCCCCGTGTGTCTCTCTCCCACCCCCCACCCCCGCTCATGCCCCGTGTGTCTCTCTCCCTCCCCCCACCCCCGCTCATGCCCCGTGTGTCTCTCCCCCTCCCGGCCACCCCCCGCTCATGCCCCGTGTGTCTCTCCCCCTCCCGCCCACCCCCAGTGTGTCTCTCCCCCTACCACCCACCCCCCGCTCATGCCCTGTGTGTCTCTCTCCCTCCCCTCCACCCCCGCTCATGCCCCGTGTGTCTCTCCCCCTCCTGCCCACCCCCCGCTCAAGCCCCGTGTGTCTCTACCCCTCCTGCCCACCCCCGCTCATGCCCCGTGTGTCTCTCCCCCTCCCGCCCACCCCCCGCTCATGCCCCGTGTGTCTCTCTCCCTCCCGCTCATGCCCCGTGTGTCTATCCCTCCCTCCGGCCCACCCCCTGCTCATGCCCCGTCGTGTGTCTATCCCTCCCACCGCCCACCCCCCGTGTCTCTATCCCTCCCCCCGTTCATGCCTCGTGTCTCTATCCCTCCCGCCGCCCACCCCTGCTCATGCCCCATGTCTCTATCCCTCCCGCCACCCACCCCCCGCTCATGCCCCGTGTCTCTATCCCTCCCGCTGCCCACCCCCCGCTCATGCCCTGTGTCTCTATCCCTCCCGCCGCCCACCCCCCACTCATGCCCTGTGTGTCTATCCCTCCTGCCGGCCACCCCCCTCTCATGCCCTGTGTGTCTAGCCCTCCCGCTGCTCATGCCCCGTGTGTCTATCCCTATCGCCGCCCACCCCCCGCTCATGCCCCATATCTCTATCCCTCCCGCCGCCCACCCCCTGCTCATGCCCCGTGTGTCTATCCATCCCGCCGCCCACACCCCCGCTCATGCCCCATGTGTCTATCTCTCCCGCCGACCACCCGCCCGCTCATGCCCCGTCGTGTGTCTATCCCTCCCACCGCCCACCCCCCGTTCATGACCCGTGTCTCTATCCCTCCCCCCGCTCATGCCTCGTGTCTCTATCCCTCCCGCCGCCCACCCCTGCTCATGCCCCATGTCTCTATCCCTCCCGCCACCCACCCCCGCTCATGCCCCATGTCTCTATCCCTCCCGCCGCCCACCCCCCGCTCATTCCCTGTGTGTCTATCCCTCCCGCCGCCCACCCCCCACTCATACCCAGTGTCTCTATCCCTCCCGCCGCCCACCCCGCTCATGCCCCGTGTGTCTATCCCTCCCGCCGCCCACCCCCCGCTCATGCCCTGTGTGTCTATCCCTCCCGCCGGCCACCCCCCTCTCATGCCCTGTGTGTCTAGCCCTCCCGCTGCTCATGCCCCGTGTGTCTATCCCTATCGCCGCCCACCCCCTGCTCATGCCCCATATCTCTATCCCTCCCGCCACCCACCCCCTGCTCATGCCCCGTGTGTCTCTCCCCCTCCCGGCCATGCCCCGTGTGTCTCTCTCCCTCCCGATCATGCCCCGTGTCTCTATCCCTCCCGCCGCCCACCCCCCGCTCATGCCCCGTGTGTCTCTCTCTCCCCCCGACCACCGCTCATGCCCCGTGTGTCTCTCCCCTCCCCCCACCCCCGCTCATGCCCCGTGTGTCTCTCCCCTCCCCCCCACCCCCACTCATGCCCCGTGTCTCTCCCATCCCCCCTGCTCATGCCCTGTGTGTCTATCCCTCACGCCGCCCACCCCCCGCTCATGCCCCGTGTCTCTATCCCTTCCGCCGCCCACCCCCCGCTCATTCCCCATGTCTCTATCCCTCCCGCTGCCCAAACCCCCGCTCATGCCCCATGTGTCTATTCCTCCCGCCCACCCCCCGCTCATGCCCCATGTGTCTATCCCTCCCGCCCACCCCCCGCTCATGCCCTGTGTGTCTATCCCTCCCACCGCCCACCCCCGCTCATGCCCCGTGTGTCTATCCCGCCCACCCCTCGCTCATGCCCCCTGTCTCTATCCCTCCCCCGCTCATGCCCCGTGTCCCTAACACTCCCGCTGCCCACCCCCCACTCAAGGCCCGTGTCTCTATCCCTCCCGCCGCCCACCCCCCGCTCATGCCCCGTGTGTCTCTCCCTCCCGCCGCCCATCCCCCACTCATACCCTGTGTCTCTATCCCTCCCACCGCCCACCCCCGCTCATGCCCTGTGTGTCTATCCCTCCGGCCGCCCACCCCCCGCACATGCCCTGTGTGTCTATCCCTCCCGCTGCCCACCCCCCGCGCATGCCCTGTGTGTCTATCCCTCCCGCCGCTCATGCCCCGTGTGTCTATCCCTCCCGTCGGCCACCCCCGCTCATGCCCCGTGTCTCTATCCCTCCCACCGCCCACCCGCTGCTCATGCCCCGTGTGTCTCTCCCCCTCCTGCCCACCCCCCGATCATGCCCCATGTGTCTCTCTCCCTCCCGTTCATGCCCCGTGTCTCTATCCCTCCCGCCGCCCACCCCCCGCTCATGCCCCATGTGTCTCTCCCCTTCCCCCCACCCCCGCTCATGCCCCGTGTGTCTCTCCTCTCCCCCCACCCCCGCTCATGCCCCGTGTGTCTCTCAAATCCCCCCACCCCCGCTCATGCCCCGTGTGTCTCGCCCCTCCCCACCACCCCCGCTCATGCCCCGTGTGTCTCTCCCTTCCCCCGACCCATGCCCCGTGCGTCTCTCCCATCCCCCCTGCTCATGCCCCGTGTGCCTATCCCTCACGCTGCCCACCCCCTGCTCATGCCCCGTGTCTCTATCCCTCCAGCCGCCCACCCCAAACTCATGCCCCGTGTCTCTATCCCTCCCGCCGCCCCACCCCCCGCTCATGCCCCGTGTCTCTATCCCTCCCGCTGCCCACCCCCCGCTCATGCCCCGTGTCTCTATCCCTCCCGCCGTCCATCCCCACTCATACCCTGTGTCTCTATCCTTCCCGCCACCCACCCCCGCTCATGCCCCGTGTCTCTATCCCTCCCGCCGCCCACCCCCGCTCATGCCCTGTGTCTCTATCCCTCCCGCCGCCCACCCCCCACTCATGCCCTGTGTGTCTATCCCTCCCGCCGGCCACCCCCCTCTCATGCCCTGTGTGTCTAGCCCTCCCGCTGCTCATGCCCCGTCTGTCTATCCCTATCGCCGCCCACCCCCCGCTCATGCCCCATATCTCTATCCCTCCCGCCGCCCACCCCCTGCTCATGCCCCGTGTGTCTATCCCTCCCGCCGCCCACACCCCCGCTCATGCCCCGTGTGTCTATCTCTCCCGCCGACCACCCGCCCGCTCATGCCCCGTCGTGTGTCTATCCCTCCCACCGCCCACCCCCCGTTCATGCCCCGTGTCTCTATCCCTCCCCCCGCTCATGCCTCGTGTCTCTATCCCTCCCGCCGCCCACCCCTGCTCATGCCCCATGTCTCTATCCCTCCCGCCACCCACCCCCGCTCATGCCCCATGTCTCTATCCCTCCCGCCGCCCACCCCCCGCTCATTCCCTGTGTGTCTATCCCTCCCGCCGCCCACCCCCCACTCATACCCAGTGTCTCTATCCCTCCCGCCGCCCACCCCGCTCATGCCCCGTGTGTCTATCCCTCCCGCCGCCCACCCCCCGCTCATGCCCTGTGTGTCTATCCCTCCCGCCGGCCACCCCCCTCTCATGCCCTGTGTGTCCAGCCCTCCCGCTGCTCATGCCCCGTGTGTCTATCCCTATCGCCGCCCACCCCCCGCTCATGCCCTGTGTGTCTATCCCTCCCGCCGGCCACCCCCCTCTCATGCCCTGTGTGTCTAGCCCTCCCGCTGCTCATGCCCCGTGTGTCTATCCCTATCGCCGCCCACCCCCCGCTCATGCCCCGTGTGTCTCTCTCTCCCCCCGACCACCGCTCATGCCCCGTGTGTCTCTCCCCTCCCCTCACCCCCGCTCATGCCCCGTGTGTCTCTCCCCTCCCCCCACCCCCGCTCATGCCCCGTGTGTCTCTCCCCTCCCCCCCACCCCCACTCATGCCCCGTGTGTCTCTCCCATCCCCCCTGCTCATGCCCCGTGTGTCTATCCCTCACGCCGCCCACCCCCCGCTCATGCCCCGTGTCTCTATCCCTTCCGCCGCCCACCCCCCGCTCATTCCCCATGTCTCTATCCCTCCCGCTGCCCAAACCCCCGCTCATGCCCCATGTGTCTATTCCTCCCGCCCACCCCCCGCTCATGCCCCATGTGTCTATCCCTCCCGCCCACCCCCCGCTCATGCCCCGTGTGTCTATCCCTCCCGCCGCCCACCCCCGCTCATGCCCCGTGTGTCTATCCCGCCCACCCCTCGCTCATGCCCCGTGTCTCTATCCCTCCCCCGCTCATGCCCCGTGTCCCTATCCCTCCCGCTGCCCACCCCCCACTCAAGGCCCGTGTCTCTATCCCTCCCGCCGCCCACCCCCCGCTCATGCCCCGTGTGTCTCTCCCTCCCGCCGCCCATCCCCCACTCATACCCTGTGTCTCTATCCCTCCCACCGCCCACCCCCGCTCATGCCCTGTGTGTCTATCCCTCCGGCCGCCCACCCCCCGCACATGCCCTGTGTGTCTATCCCTCCCGCTGCCCACCCCCCGCGTATGCCCCGTGTGTCTATCCCTCCCGCCGCTCATGCCCCGTGTGTCTATCCCTCCCGTCGGCCACCCCCCGCTCATGCCCCGTGTCTCTATCCCTCCCACCGCCCACCCGCTGCTCATGCCCCGTGTGTCTCTCCCCCTCCTGCCCACCCCCCGATCATGCCCCGTGTGTCTCTCTCCCTCCCGTTCATGCCCCGTGTCTCTATTCCTCCCGCCGCCCACCACCCGCTCATGCCCCATGTGTCTCTCCCCTTCCCCCCACCCCCGCTCACGCCCCGTGTGTCTCTCCTCCCCCCCACCCCCGCTCATGCCCCGTGTGTCGCTCAAATCCTCCCCACCCCCGCTCATGCCCCGTGTGTCTTGCCCCTCCCCACCACCCCCGCTCATGCCCCGTGTGTCTCTCCCTTCCCCCCCACCCATGCCCCGTGTGTCTCTCCCATCCCCCCTGCTCATGCCCCGTGTCTCTATCCCTCCCGCCGCCCACCCCCGCTCATGCCCTGTGTCTCTATCCCTCCCGCCGCCCACCCCCCGCTCATGCCCTGTGTGTCTATCCCTCCCGCCGGCCACCCCCCTCTCATGCCCTGTGTGTCTAGCCCTCCCGCTGCTCATGCCCCGTCTGTCTATCCCTATCGCCGCCCACCCCCCGCTCATGCCCCATATCTCTATCCCTCCCGCCGCCCACCCCCTGCTCATGCCCCGTGTGTCTATCCCTCCCGCCGCCCACACCCCCGCTCATGCCCCGTGTGTCTATCTCTCCCGCCGACCACCCGCCCGCTCATGCCCCGTCGTGTGTCTATCCCTCCCACCGCCCACCCCCCGTTCATGCCCCGTGTCTCTATCCCTCCCCCCGCTCATGCCTCGTGTCTCTATCCCTCCCGCCGCCCACCCCTGCTCATGCCCCATGTCTCTATCCCTCCCGCCACCCACCCCCGCTCATGCCCCATGTCTCTATCCCTCCCGCCGCCCACCCCCCGCTCATTCCCTGTGTGTCTATCCCTCCCGCCGCCCACCCCCCACTCATACCCAGTGTCTCTATCCCTCCCGCCGCCCACCCCGCTCATGCCCCGTGTGTCTATCCCTCCCGCCGCCCACCCCCCGCTCATGCCCTGTGTGTCTATCCCTCCCGCCGGCCACCCCCCTCTCATGCCCTGTGTGTCCAGCCCTCCCGCTGCTCATGCCCCGTGTGTCTATCCCTATCGCCGCCCACCCCCCGCTCATGCCCTGTGTGTCTATCCCTCCCGCCGGCCACCCCCCTCTCATGCCCTGTGTGTCTAGCCCTCCCGCTGCTCATGCCCCGTGTGTCTATCCCTATCGCCGCCCACCCCCCGCTCATGCCCCGTGTGTCTCTCTCTCCCCCCGACCACCGCTCATGCCCCGTGTGTCTCTCCCCTCCCCTCACCCCCGCTCATGCCCCGTGTGTCTCTCCCCTCCCCCCACCCCCGCTCATGCCCCGTGTGTCTCTCCCCTCCCCCCCACCCCCACTCATGCCCCGTGTGTCTCTCCCATCCCCCCTGCTCATGCCCCGTGTGTCTATCCCTCACGCCGCCCACCCCCCGCTCATGCCCCGTGTCTCTATCCCTTCCGCCGCCCACCCCCCGCTCATTCCCCATGTCTCTATCCCTCCCGCTGCCCAAACCCCCGCTCATGCCCCATGTGTCTATTCCTCCCGCCCACCCCCCGCTCATGCCCCATGTGTCTATCCCTCCCGCCCACCCCCCGCTCATGCCCCGTGTGTCTATCCCTCCCGCCGCCCACCCCCGCTCATGCCCCGTGTGTCTATCCCGCCCACCCCTCGCTCATGCCCCGTGTCTCTATCCCTCCCCCGCTCATGCCCCGTGTCCCTATCCCTCCCGCTGCCCACCCCCCACTCAAGGCCCGTGTCTCTATCCCTCCCGCCGCCCACCCCCCGCTCATGCCCCGTGTGTCTCTCCCTCCCGCCGCCCATCCCCCACTCATACCCTGTGTCTCTATCCCTCCCACCGCCCACCCCCGCTCATGCCCTGTGTGTCTATCCCTCCGGCCGCCCACCCCCCGCACATGCCCTGTGTGTCTATCCCTCCCGCTGCCCACCCCCCGCGTATGCCCCGTGTGTCTATCCCTCCCGCCGCTCATGCCCCGTGTGTCTATCCCTCCCGTCGGCCACCCCCCGCTCATGCCCCGTGTCTCTATCCCTCCCACCGCCCACCCGCTGCTCATGCCCCGTGTGTCTCTCCCCCTCCTGCCCACCCCCCGATCATGCCCCGTGTGTCTCTCTCCCTCCCGTTCATGCCCCGTGTCTCTATTCCTCCCGCCGCCCACCACCCGCTCATGCCCCATGTGTCTCTCCCCTTCCCCCCACCCCCGCTCACGCCCCGTGTGTCTCTCCTCCCCCCCCACCCCCGCTCATGCCCCGTGTGTCGCTCAAATCCTCCCCACCCCCGCTCATGCCCCGTGTGTCTTGCCCCTCCCCACCACCCCCGCTCATGCCCCGTGTGTCTCTCCCTTCCCCCCCACCCATGCCCCGTGTGTCTCTCCCATCCCCCCTGCTCATGCCCCGTGTACCTATCCCTCACGCCGCCCACCCCCTGCTCATGCCCCGTGTCTCTATCCCTCCAGCCGCCCACCCCTCACTCATGCCCCGTGTCTCTATCCCTCCCGCCGCCCCACCCCCCGCTCATGCCCCGTGTCTCTATCCCTCCCGCTGCCCACCCCCCGCTCATGCCCCGTGTCTCTATCCCTCCCGCCGTCCATCCCCACTCATGCCCCGTGTCTCTATCCTTCCCGCCACCCACCCCCGCTCATGCCCCGTGTCTCTATCCCTCCCGCCGCCCACCCCCGCTCATGCCCCGTGTCTCTATACCTCCCTCCCGCCCACCCCCGCTCATGCCCCATGTCTGTCTCCTGTTTTCCCCACCCGCTCATGACCCGTGTCTGTCTCCTGTTTCCTCCCACCCGCTCATGCCCCGTGTCTGTCTCCTGTTCCCCCCACCCACTCATGCCCCGTCGGTACACCCCGTTTCGGCGTCGCCGGTTCGGCGACAGGATGTTTTGGCGCGCCGCACACCAGTGCACATCGCCTGCTGTTTAGGGAAACGTTCAGTGCCGTGCACTGAAAATGCGAGTTTCAACTTCACCCCACACTATTTTAAAATGAAACTGTTCTAGAGTGGTTTCATTTTAAAATAGTGTGGGATGAAGTTGAAACTCGCACTTTAAGCGCACTGCACTGAACGTTTCCCTAAACAGCAGGCGATGTGCACTGGGGTGCGGCACACAGAGCAGAATTGATCTGCCGGGCTCACGAGGGTGGGGGCTGTGCTGCTCGGAGTAGACTGCTCCGAGCAACACAGCCCCCACCTTCGCGGCCCCGGCTGTGTACTCTGCGTGGCTGTGGTGCCTGCATGAAGAACTCGCAGGACATTTATGTGCGGGCAGTTCGGCGCGGGCTGCCGCGCCATGTCGCACCGAACCGGCTCCTGCACCGAACCAGGCGCGCCAAATCGTCCCGCGCCGAACCGGCCGCCCCGAAATGTCCTACTCCGTGCCCTGTGTCTCTCTCCTGTTGCCCCCCACTCCCCGCTCATGCCCCGTGTCTGTTTCCTGTACCCCCCACCCCCTGCTCATGCCCCGTGTCTGTCTCCTGTTCCCCCCACCCCCTCCGCTCATGCCCCGTGTCTGTCTCCTGTACCCCCCACACCCCACCCCTGCTCATGCCCCGTGTCTCCCTCCTGTTGCCCCCCACCCCCCCGCTCATGCCCAGTGTCTGTCTCCTGTTCCTCCCAACCCCCCGCTCATGCCCCGTGACTGTCTCCTGTTCCCCCCACCACCAGCTCATGCCCTGTGTCTGTCTCCTGTTCTCCCCACCCCCGCTCATGCCCCGTGTCTCTCTCCTGTTGCCCCCCACCCCCTGGTCATGCCCTGTGTCTTCCTCTTGTCACCCCCTCCTATGATGCCCCTTGTTGATCTCTTGTTACCCCCACCCCCCGCTCATGCCCTGTCTTCCCCCACCCACTCGCCGCTCATGCCTCGTGTCGGCATTGTTGGAACAGGGCAGACACGGGGAATGAGCAGGGATGGGGGCCCCACCTTGCCCTACCCCCGCTCATGCCCCGTGTCTCTCCTGTTCACCCCCGCTCATGCTCCGTGTCTGTCTCCCTCCTTTTCCCCCCGCTCATGGCCCGTGTCTCCCCTGTTCACCCCCACCCTCCGCTCATGCCCCGTGTCTCCCTTCTTCCCACCCCCTGCTCATGCCCCGTGTTTCCCTCGTGTTACCCCCCACTCCTGCCCCATGTCTCTCTCCCGGTCTTCCCAATCCCCTTTCTATGCCCTGTTGTGTTCTCTTTATACACCCTGCCTTCCCTTTCCCTGGTGTCCATCTTGGTAAAAGATTTTCCTTCCTACACCGGGACGCCTGCCTGCGGTGTCCTGGTTTGGGAAGAAAAATCTTTTTTTTACCACACCGGGTTCCCACTTTGAGAACCTAGGATGCTATTGGTCTTCCTCCATTGAAAAAGATGTTATGGTTACGTTGCACTAATAAAAAACTATGAAATTCAGTAAAACAAAATGTGTTAAAGTGACTTTATGGTTAAGTTGCACTAATAAAAAGGGACGTTATGGTTAAGTTGCGCTACTAAAAACCTATGAAATTCAGTAAAAAAACATTGTTAAAGGGACGTTGTGGTTAAGTTGCGCTACTAAAAAGCCTATGAAATTCAGTGAAAAAACTTTGTTAAAGGGACGTTATGGTTCAAAGTAAAACCGAAAAACCCCTGAAATTCTGCAGTTATGGTAAGATAAGCAACCATAACTCGCGCCACCCTGCACTGCTAACACTAACACCCAGGACATCAAAGATGAAATCACAAATGTGTTTGATGACATCACTGATGACATCACATGTGCATTTACTTTTCATGAAAACTCTGTACAAGGGATTCTTTTTTTTTTTTTTAAAACATCTTTTTATTGAGAGAGCAGGTTCACAGCACAACTAAACACAGAGTACATCAGAGCATATTTCGAATCGTTGAAACATTCAAAGTTATACATATACCAGTTAACAAAACAACCAATATGAAGAAAGTAGCCAGTGCACTCAAGGTGTGGATATGGGCGATACCTCAGAGTCAGAGCCCAGATCACATAGATAAAGGTGCAACAGTGCCCAAATGTCTTTGGGGCGACAGGATGGCGGGACCGACAGCACAAATAGTTCCTCATCGTCATTCACCATACATAGATCTTTTAGGAAAGTGGTTCTGGATGGAACGATCAGAGACTTCCAACATTTAAGAATACAACGCTTGGCAACAATGCATGAGATATTAAACAGTCGTCTCGTGGTTTCCTTCACCTTGCCAATGTCTCCCAATAGGTATTTTAGAGGGGATAGAGTCGCCGGGATCAACGTGATGTCTTCAAGAAGTTCTGCAACCTCCCCCCAAAATGCTGCGATCAACGGACATGACCAATGCATGTGATACGGTCCCGCATCAGAGGCGTCACACTTAGGGCATACACCCGTGCACCCATCCACAAATTTTGCCAGTCTGGCCGGGGAATAATGCAGCTGGTTCAATACTTTAAACTGAATTAATCGGAGCCCGGAGTTCATAGAGACAGATCGGGTGAGCTGACAGTAACGGGCCCACCGGGCATCATCTATCTGGGTACCCACATCTCGCTCCCAAATCTCTTTCATCGTGTTACGGGACGGGGTATGGGTTTGCACCAGGGAATACAACATGGAAACCCCCTTGCCATAGCTGCTTGAGGACACTATCGCCCTGATACATTCATGCGCCTGGGGCTCTAGCGGGAATGTTGGCCATCTCGCCGCGAATGCCAACCTCATTCGGTGGTATTGAAAACGTTTAAGCTGCCCCCCCCTACTACAGCAATGAAATCTGTGAGGTTGCAAAACTCGCCATCCGGGAACATGTCCCGTAATGTAAAAAGCCTATTAGGGTGCCAGGATTGCTGAAGGGCCCAGTCAAATGTGGGGGAAATACTAGAGAAGTTCCAGAGGGGGACTTCCGGGTCATAGGGGGACTCCAGTCCAATCCTCTTATAGATTCTGGCCCAAGCATGGGTAGTTGTGTAAACCGGATCAAATGGGCAGACATCTCCGTAACTAGGATTAAGAAGTACTGAACGTATGTCATTGGGGCGGACAGAGGGTTTTTCAATCAATATATGTGGGGCTGTGTCCCCGGGGTCAAACCAGTGTTTCGCAAATTGTGCTTGTGCACACAAATAATATAACTCAAAATCTGGTGCAGCAATACCCCCCTGTATAAAAGGTTCAACCATCTTATCCCATCCCATCATGGCTGTCTTCCCATTCCAGATGAAGGAGGAGGCGAGTGATTTAAGTTTTTAAAAAAAAGGTTTACCAGGCCAAATTGGTATGTTATTGAAGTAATATAGGAGTTTGGGGAGGACCACCATCTTGAGTAACGCAACTCTGCCATATAGAGACAGCAGGAGATTCGCCCATAACTGGAGCTTGCTGGACAGGGTAGACAGCAATTCTCCATGATTATGCGTGTACAACAGTTGTTTATCTTTGGCAACCATAATCCCCAAGTAACGTACCTGGGTGGGTGCAGGCCTAAACCCCTCTATCTCAGTGAGGTCTCCCGTGTTGTCAGTAAGGGGGAATATTTCGGACTTTGGTACATTAATTCTATATTCTGAGTATTCTGAAAACATGTATATCTAGCATAATGTGCTGTACATTCTCTATTGGATCACGGACATACAACAGGGTATCGCCTGCATATAACGATATGATCTGAGGGGGGCCGGTCATTCTTAGCCCTCTATGTGAGTGGTTCTGTCGTATAAGTTCCGCCATTGGTTCAATGGTGAGTGCGAAGAGAATAGGTGAGAAGGGACATCCCTGCCTAGTCCCCCTGTGTAGAAGGAATGAAGGGTAAAGAGTGGTGTTGGTCAAAACCTTAGCACTCGGTTGGGTATACAACAGCCGCACACAGTTAATATAGTACTGGCCGAGACCGAACCGCTCTAGCCCTAAGAAGAGGTATGTCCAGGATACAGAATCAAAAGCCTTTTCGGCATCTAGTGCGACCACGGCCGCCTTAGCGTCTGGATCTATTTGTGCCATTACGTTGAATAGGCGTCATAGGTTGAGAGCTGTGGATCGGGCAGGTATAAAGCCGGCCTGATCAGGGTGGACTAGGATCGGCATATAAGGAAGGAGTCTGGTGGCTAATACCTTAGCAAAAATGTTGGCGTCAGTGTTAATCAAAGACAAGGGTCTATAGGATGCCAAGTCTTGTGCCGGTCTACGGGGCTTCAAAAGGACAGTAATGATTGCTTCACGCATCGTTTCCGGGAGGATCCCAATACTCATTGCCTCATCCCACACTTTTAGCAATAGCGGGGCGAGTTTGCTACAGAATTCTTTATATAATTCTGCAGGTAGGCCGTCAGAGCCAGGGGAGCGACCACTTGATAGGGATTTAATGGCTTCTATCACTTCGTCCACAGCAATGGGTCTGTCTAGTATGTTGCGAGTCTCAGTGGTTAATGTAGGAAGGTCAAGATTGTCTAGGTATCGGAACGTGTCTTCTTTGTTCTTTACATCATGATTGGAGTAGAGAGAGGAGTAAAACTCAGTGAATGCGGAGTTAATGTCTTGGTCTCTATTAACCGTTACTCCAGCTGATGTCTGTATACTCGGAATCGGGTTATGGTGCCTGTCTGTTCTAAGCAAGTTAGCTAGGAATTTCCCGGCCTTATTACTCTCCCCGTAGTGTCGAGCCTTGGCCGGTGCGGCCATATAAAGTATTTCTCGATTGGCCAATTTGTGGAATTCTTTTAGTGTAGTGTGGATTTGCAATAGGGTTTCCTTATCCTGTGTGACGCTATATTCAGTTTGTAGAAATCTTAGCCTCGACCATGCCCACATCCCTCCACACCGATTTCAACATACCAGTTGACTTACCCAGGATATTACCCCTGACCCAAGCCTTAAATGCATCCCAGAGGGTAGCGTAGGTGGTAACCGAGCCCTCATTCAGTTCCAAAAATTCTGCGTTTTCTGTATGTAGTGATTCACAGATGTTGGGGTCTCTCAGGATCGCCGGGGCATTCTCCAGCTTCTCGCCAGAGGGGGGACCTCACTTAGATTGATGTCGAGCGTCACCGGTGAGTGGTCTGAGAGGGTACGGGGATGTATATCAGAATCAGTGACCGCTCCAGCTAGGGATTGACTGATAATCCAATAGTCTGTGCGCGAATGGGAATCGTGTACCGACGAGTAGAATGTATATCTCTTCTCGCATGGATGTAGTGTGCACCATGTGTCTATCATGCTCATTTGCTCCATTAATTGTTGTACAGCAAGTGAGGCTCTAGAGGGGGTTCTTGGGGTGGTCGAGGACCGGTCTAGGGATTGATCCAATATCAGATTAAAGTCACCCCCCCCAAATCATTTGTGCCTCCCCAGATGTGGAAAGCATGTCCAGTATTGTACAATATAATTGTGGATCGTCCAGATTGGGTAGGTATGTATTGATCAGGATTATTTGGTGCCCCGCCAGTTCCCCCCACACCAGTGCATATCTGCCATGCGGGTCTATTTTACTATAGTGATATTTAAAGCACAGCTTGGGGTGCTGTACAAGGGATTCTTATAATGCTGACCAAAAACTGTCAAGGATCATTGGGGATAAATATCATGAGCTAATTAGTGCATTAAGCAATGCATTGATATCAATAGCATTCTATTATGAAGTTCTATCCAGTATACTAAGCTACTCATGGAGAAACATAGGCAGTGTTTGCAGCATACATGATGAAGGTGCAATATTCATAATCTTGCCATGTTGAATAGTGAAATGATAACTGCTTTCATATTAGAGTTTTGCGTACTGTGAAACATGTAATAAGTAGATAATAAAACCCACTTAATACATAATTATTACAGACAAAACACAAAGAGACAACAACACATACAAATATGAGTATTTTCAGGGACAGTGAAGTAAACAAAAAAGCAGAAGTAGTAGCAGAAAGAGTTCATAACCTAACTGTTTGTCTTTATGCAGAGAAATTATTGCTCTGTTTCAAAGCTTCTACTTACCATATGTATGTGTATCACATGATGTGACTGCACCCTAAGGAAAGGAGAGTGAGTACAATGTATTCAAATATGAGCATATACAGGGAAGGTAGAGTAATACAAATAAAACTATGAGAAAGTGCTGATAACCCTAATGATTATCTTCATGCACAGAAAGGATTGATCTCTTTCAAGCCTGTGTCTTCCGCTATGTATATGTTTCATATGATGTGACTTGACCCTAAGTCTACAAATACAGTACCTTTTCAATTTTTACTTCCTGACTGTTACTGAAGAAAACTACGTGGCCTAGATATGTCAGTAAACAGAAAAAAGGGAGAGCCAGACATGTGATGTCATCAGTGATGTCATCAATGACATTTGTGATGTCATCTTTGATGTCCTGGGTGTTAGTGTTAGCAGTGCACGGTGGCGCGAGTTATGGTTGCTTATCTTACCATAACTGCCGAATTTCAGGGGTTTTTCGGTTTTACTTTGAACCATAACGTCCCTTTAACAACGCTTTTTGACTGAATTTCATAGGTTGTTAGTAGCGCAACTTAACCATAACGTCCCTTTAACAAAGTTTTTTACTGAATATATATATATATATATATAGTGAAATATAGCAAAATATAGCGACATTGTTAGGTATATTGTTGCATGGTTCTGCATATGGTGATTTATGGTACACAAATAAATTGTATGCATTTACCTTCGAGACATAGCGAAATATAGCGAAATTGTGTATAGAAGTACCTTCCAGACATTCGAATCAGTCAGTCCAAGCCAACATGGCCGCACTGGTTTGGCTAAACCAGGTTTTCGGTAATGGGCTAGTTACTGTGATCAAGCCACACGACAGTGGCGAAACATGTCAGTCTGCTGTTCCCTGCTGGCAAGGATTTTTATGGGGAGGTGAAATACCTGTTTGTGGATAAGTGGACATTTTATTCTTTGAACAATAAAGTTTGATATCTTTATCAAACCCACGCTTTGGTTTTTTGGATTCGCAACTGGATCAAGTTAAATCATGGGATTGCTACTCGCCGTAACGGTGGCTTTTTCTCGCCGTTTAATTCAAGACAAAAAAATATATATATATATTTAGCAAAAACATGAACACAAGCTTTTTATCACTATACATTTTTTTGTTTTTAGGTACAATGCAAAACACTGGAGTTTATGTAACAGCCTGCAGCTATAGAAAGACCCAGAGAATGCTAAGGTTATTCTGTCGGAGTTGTTATTTTAATGTGACTTGGATTGATCACTAACAGGAGGGATCCCAGCATGTTTCTGATGGGAAAATGGAGGATACAGTTAATTTCCCTAGATAGACTGGCATTTATCGATTATGTATCAGAATGCCTTTAGCTACCCATTTGAAGTATGTCTACTTGCTAAACACATTTAAATTTTGGAAAATTTGATCTGACATCAATACCCTTCAGCCAAGACAGAATATTTTTACCTTAGTGTGCACATTTCAGGGTCCATTCCAGAATGTGTGCTTTTAGTTAAGCATTGCCAAAATAGATACATATTATGAAATATTTGTTTTTAATAATTCGGTTGTGCAAATTGAACATCAAAGTCAGAAAACCTTTTATATGTAATCTATTTGTCTGGTCACAACACATTGAAAAGAAAAGACATGTGCACGGAGCTCATACAAAAAAGAAGATGTTGCGCTAAAATGTTGTGTATATGGAAATCATGTATGATTTACTGCTCCGACAAATTATGAGTTTTGTTAGCAAAACTCTATAATTTTGTGTGGCAGGAGGAATTGTTTCACTAAAGCATTAGTGCACGCGATATTCTCACATGCTGTAATCCTGCATGAAGTCCTGTATCATTTCCCCAATGAGTCCCGCCAACCTCCAAACTGAGGAATAACTGTAGAGCCTGCAAGACTAACAGTCATGGGGACCCTTCAAGTTACTTAACGCTTCCTACAGGCCTTAACAGAAATTCCCTTTGGTGGTATTTCATCTGGAAACTTGTTTGTGGGTCAGTCATTTTCATTTCACTAAATGGAAATGTATTGTAAGGTTTGGGGAGTTCATACAGTGATAGAGTAGAAAAGAGAGTGCCCTGAAAAGTAATTCCATGACCCTGCAGCAATCACTACGCATAATAGGACTCACGAGAACAGAGACAAAATGAGATTACTCTAAGAAAGGAAAATTCTCCAAAAGAAAAAGAAACTTACACAGATATACAAGAACAAATATGTTACCGGCCACAGGACAGGCTTAAGACCTTTGCACCAAATGACTACCACAATAGAAAATATCACTAGCCATCTTCTAGTGTTAAACCGTTCCACGCATATGGTAACCATAGCAGAAACAATAATGCTGTCTAGTGGGATCTATTTTACCCTTCCTAATGGCTTGTCGTCACCAGCTTCTGTAGAGAGACTGAAAAGTATGTTAGACAATTACATCTAAAATAAGTTGTCTCTATTTTAGAAAAAAACAATCATCAGCCCAAACCCCACAACGTGAAAGGAAACCTCAATTAAATGTATGTATTGAGTTGTGGCACCAAAGGACACAATCCTCAAAAGAGTAGTAAACCTGCATATACATTGTCACCATTGAGGAAAGTTTGGTAAAATCAGAGTTGGGGACTGGCTAGCTATTTTTGTAAAATGTCTTCCTGGAATAATTCACAAGAAAAAGAGTACCAATTTAATGCTCAAGTGTTTATGATTATAGTGTTTCTACCGTGCCAGCTGGTGCTGGAAAGAAATGCTAAAAAAACACTTCTGTACCACCAGAGCACGTTCACACTTTATGCAGGATGAATTAATGTTATTTGTGGATGTGGCACCGTGGGTAGTGTAAAATGTTCTTTGCACCTTGCCAGCACCATACACAGAAATGGAGCTATCTTAAACATGGAAAATGAAAGCTGGAATTAGCTGAGTGTCATGGGGGCTAGGTCACGTCAAATGATAAGGGAGCCTTTGGAAGCATGAAGAGGCTATCAAGTGTCTTACGCTGACTATGCACACAGGATGAACGTGAGTTCCCAGACAGGGAAAAACAGAGGCTAGAGATGAAACATAAAGTGTACCAAGCAAGGCCACCGGCGGAAGGCACAAAACAGGGAACAATGAGGATAGTTTTTCTAGAAACCAACACAGTAGTCAGGCAGAACACAACATTTGAAAAGATATGATTTAAGACATTTTCGCAATGTAAACTGTTAAGGATAATGATGTTTGTTTGTTTGTTTATTTGTAATGCGCACCAGACCCAAGGGTATTTATTAGGGCACAGAAGAATGAATGGAGGATTGTTCAGTTTAGGTTACATTGCTGCATTGCAATACAGACAGTTAATAAACCGTGCTGGCCTATATCATACAAATGAACAAATAGTAGCAGAGAACATCAAGCAACAGTTATATACAGTATGTACAATTATATGCAGTAGTGGACAGTAGTAAGGCAGTGTGGTAGAGGGTCAAATGTCATGCTCTTTAATCCATTGGATGAGGTTGTATCTGTAGCGTGGTAGGGCATGTCTTCTCTTAGAGAGGGTGGGAGTGAGTTCCAGTTTTGGGCAGCTTGCAGCTTTGACCATGAAGCTACTACCACCAGTCTTCATGCGTTTGAATCTAGGCACTTGAAGTAAATTGGTAATGGCTGTTCTACAGGGGAGATTAGTAGATTGTCTCTGGAATTTGGAAGTAAGGTACTGGGGGGAAGCCATACGTAAATATTGATGAGTCAAGGAAGCTGATTTGAGGAGAATTTTATCTTTGGTGGAGAGCCAGTTGTTGGCTCTTCTAAAGTCAGATATGTGGGCTTTCTTGGGAATGTTGAGGGCTGCTCTCAAGGCATTATTTTGTAAGATCTGGATCTTGTTGGTAATGTATTTGTTGCCTGTGTAAAGGGTGTTGCAATAATCCAGTTTGGATAAGACCAAGGCTCTTGCTAAGGTAATGCAGTTATTGGGAGTAAGGAATGGGTTGGCTACTCTAATTAGCTTGCAAGTGTAGGCGGTGGCCGAGGCCCTGGAGTTTACTTGTTTTTTTAATGTGAGAGTGGAATCTAGGTAGAAGCCAAGAGCTTTCACTTCCTTGGCTACTGGGATGTTATTGTTGTCTATGGTGAAGTTAGAATAGAGCTGGCCTAATTTATTGAGGTTCGCCGTGGGGTCCAGAATAAGGAGTTCTATTTAATCATCATTCAGGCATAGTCCACGAGAGGCCATCCATGCATGGATGATGAGATATACTCTGTTCACAAAGGCCAAATCCTTGTCGTAATCTCCCGTCAACAGGATGAGGATCTGTGTATCATCTGCATAGTTATTGTAGGTGATATCCAGGCCGTCTAGATCATCAAAAAGGGGCTTTGTGAAGATGATGTACAGAGTGGGCGAAACACATAAGCCCTGAGGCACGCCACACGTGATAGGAATAGGGTCTGCTGCTGCTGAAGGTGCGAAGACCCGCATAGTTCTATTATCTAGGAAGGATTGAATTCAGCCTATGGCTTCTTGTGAGAAGTGGGTGGCAGAGTCTAACTGGTGGCAGAGAGTCTTATGATCAACCAGGTCAAACGCCGCTGAGAGGTCGAGCAGCAGAAGTAGTGCTGTGTTACCATTATCTCTCAGGGTGTCTATTTGTGCTTTAAGGTCAATCAGTGCGATTTCCGTTCCGTGTTGCGGTCTAAAACCTGACTGACGTACTCCTAGGAGATGGTTACATTCCAAATATTGTTGAATTTGGAGGCACACTACCTTGTCCAGAATTTTAAGCAGGAATGGCACTGTCGTGATGGGATGATAATGAGTGGGAATAGACAGTTTGAGTGTTTGTTTTTTTAAGTGGGAGGACCCATGACTGTTTCAAATTGTTGGGAAAGTTACCGGTAGAGAATGAGGCATTTATAAGTTTGGTTATGAAAGGGGAAAGGTCCCTTGTGCCATCCTTTATGATTTGTGCAGGGCAAGGGTCAATGTGGCAGTTGGAGGGTTTGAGGGTTAAGACAACTTTTTTCGACTTCTAGTGTGGATACTTTCTTGAAGTTGAAGAGGGGTTTGGGTTGTTTAGACAAGGTGTGAGGTGAGGTGTACGAGGGCGCAGGGGCTTAGTTATTGTTGGAGGCGGGGAGGAGGGATTCTTTTTTGTTGTTAATTTTGGCCTGCAAAGTCGTTATTCTATTAGCTAGGGCGCTCTGAATACTGGTTCACCAAGTTTTGTTTTGTCCAAAGGCAGGTGTCTGGTGTTTCCAATTCTTTAATGATTGTGAATAATTCTTTTGTGTTGGAGTTAGCTTGGGTGATACGCAAATTGTAGGATTCTTGTTTAGCAATGATTATTTCTTTTTTGTATAGAGAAGCTAGATTAGTGAGGTTATTTTTGTTAATTTCAGAAGGGTTTAATCTCCATATTTGTTCACATTTACGTTTATCAAGTCTAATGGCTTTTAGATGGGGAGAGAACCATGAGTTGACATGTTTTTCTGTTTACATTTTCCGATTTTCAAGGGTGCTATGGTATCCAAGGCAGATAACATTGCCTTATTGTACTCTTTGACCAATGCAAGTGGGTCTGCAGAGTCAGGGAGAGAGTTCAAGGTCGGGATGATCAAAGGAATTAGTTTGTCAGCTGAAATGTTCTTTTTATTCCTTGTAGGAATAGCAGGAGCTATACTGATGGTATGATAGGGGGCTGTGACTTCAAGGGAGAAAGAGATCAGGTGGTGGTCAGACCAGAGCAGGGGGGCTATGGCGTTAATAGACGTTACACAATGGTGTTCCGCTATCCAATCAAGGGTTCTTCCCTTAGTGTGAGTGGCGCCTGTTACCTTTCGGGCGAAGCCTAATTCCTCGATGGAATCATTAATCTCTGTGGCATTAGGATCTGAGGGATCTTTGTAGCCAAGATTTAAATCTCCTAGAAGAAGACTTGGTGAAGTATTTTTGAGATTGTCTGAAAGGATGTTAGTAAGATCTTCTTCAAAGCATCCCTAAGGGCCTGGAGGTCTGTAGATAAGATGGATAGATATGGTTTGAGTAGTTGAGGTAGTTAATTTAGCAGTCCGGAGTTCGCAGGCCTACAGGCCTACCCCTCACTGCCCTACAGAGACTGGTGCTAGAAGACATGCCCATGAAACCAAACTTTGATGACAAATATGAAACATACCCAGTGACTGGCTATAAGTGGAATGAATCGCAAGTTTGGGTTGGATGGAGCTCCGTCAGAGGGCACCTCCCAGCGATCAACAGAAAATATATTGGGCCTCATCACGAGTTGGGCGGTAACGCCGGCGCTAATAGCGCTGGCGCTACCTGCCCTACCGCCAAACCCCCGGCGCTATTAGCGCCGGATCACGAGTTTGGCGGTATTGGAAGTCCCCATTCCCCATTGAGCCCATTCGGGAATGCCCCATTCCCCATTGGGCTCAATGGGGAAATTTCGTGCTCATACTGCCGGCGGATTTCCCGCCGGCGGTATGAGCGCAAATTTTCAGTGGATTTCCCCCCAGCTCAGAGCTGGGGAGAAATCCGCCGAAGCCCTGATTTGGCAGACCCTTAAATCCGGCGGTAATAGCGCTACCGCCGGATTAAAGGGTTACCGCCAAACTCGTGATGGGGCCCATTATATCTATGTTTCAGGGGCAAGGTAGACATTTTCCACAGGCCGTTGTCTTTTGTTCAGATCTCTGTGAGTTAATAAAGTCCATTTACTACAATGTCTCGGTCTCAGTCTCCCTGTTCTGAGAACAAAGGTTTGGTTCAGTATTGAACGTGAAGGTTGAGCCTCTTACCAGGTGCATTGGTGCAACAGGCATAGAAAGAGTCCCAGCAGCCAGCAAGGTAGTGTCAATGTGGTCAGCCATCCTCGGCATGGGTGTACTGTAAAGGATGAAGCACCAATTCCGTTTGGGTGTAAGTGACTTGGTCACTGGGGGCTATTATGATCACATTAATCTTCACGGTAATTGCTCTGCTTTTTTAAGTTTGGTGCCCTTATCAAACCAGGGCTGTAAATTAGAAACAAATATAACAGTTGAAGATGTTTTTTAAAATGCTTTAAAAGGCACACACTGTTTTCATAATAACAGTATTGTAATTTGTTTACAAACAAGTGGTGAATATCTAAAGATACTGATTGTTGATTTTCTGGTACACAGACTTAGGTTCCATCAACCTAGAACAGTCATTGGTTTACCGCATATAGTCAACTACTACATGTCAAAAGGATAGTGCAAGATGAGCAGGAATTTGATAAAAATACGGATGAAATGAGAAGTCTTCCAGATTTTAACAATGAGAATATTCTGAACAAGAAGTGTCAAGGGAAAGAGAGACTCTTTGAACAATGTAGAACTACCCTGTTGAAGTGTACAAAAGCTAAGAACCACCCTTCACTGGTTTATGTTTCTAAATACTCCACACAACATTTCAAAATCAAAATGATCATACGCAAACATTGGCCAGTGCTATCACAAGATACAAATATGAGAAAACTTTGTGAGGCATTTCCAGTATTTGTATACTAAAGGAGCACAAATCTTAAGAACATATTATTATAAAGAGGCATCAAGACCTTAATAAGGAGAAGCACAAGGACAGGTAACTATCCGTGTTTACAATGCACACATTGTGGGAATGTTCTTAAAGGTAATTTGGTTTACCATCCAAACTCAGGAGAAAAGATCACTTTAAAGGATTATGGTACGTGTGGCAGTATGAATGTGATTTATAGTAATAATTGTCCTTGTGGAAAATATTATGTGGGACAATCCTCTAGGAAAGTAAAGTTACAATGTAATGTACACTTTTCTAATTTGTGCACGAAGAAACCTAAGTTGCCTGTGATTGGACATTTCTTAGGAGAAGGACACCAAGGGCCTCATTACACGGTAGGCAGTAGGGGATTACCGCAACGGTAAGGGCACCAGTGCCGGTAATCCCCTACTGCCCTACTACGAGGTCCCTCAGCGGGTCCCGTCGTTAACGTGTGGTCAGACCACACATTAAGGAAGGGACCCACTGAGGGACTTCAGAGCAAATAGCGGTACCGTTATTAGCTCTTTCCCCATTCCAATTGAGCCCTATGGGGGCTCGAATGGGAATGGGGAATGGCAATTGGCATGGGGATTTACCGGGTCCTCAAGGGTCTGAATGACCCGGTAAGTCCCCATACCACCTACCCGGACCCAGAAGGCGGTAGGGGGTAGCCATGGTGCTAATTGTGCCATTGTTACCTCCTACTGTGTAATGAGGCCCCAAATGTCTCAAATGACATTTCAGGTTTTGGAAGTAATATATCCTGGTTTGCGGAACATGAACCCCACTTGTATACTAAATCAAACAGGGACTTATGGGATTGACCTGTTGAATTAACCATTCCCTCCAGGAGGAATGAATGAATAATGTAACTTTCATTGCTCTTTGTAAGTTGTTTTCCTGTCTTTTCCAGGTTTATGTTTCTTAAGGAGTGCTTCAAATTTAACACAATTGCATTTATCAATCATCTAAGAATGAATATTAGGTATTGCTATTATTACAAGATGTTTTTTTTTCTTTGCTAACATTCATTTGATCTAGATCATAATATCAGTTTATAATAACACAATGGGCCTCATTACGAGTTTGGATTTAGCCATACCCTTAATAAGGCCATGGCTACTCCCCAACTCGGTCCGGGTCCCGCAAAAGGGGACTTACCGGGCCATTCCGACCGTGGAGGGCCCGGTAATTCCCTTTCGCGGGACCCGGACCCGGTAAGTCCCCATTCCCATTGAGCCCCTATAGGGCTCAATGGGAATGGGGAGGATGGCAACAACGGCCCCGTTAATGACGGGGCCGCTGCTGCCATCCGGTACTGCTCGCGGTTGCCGCTCTGCACGCCTTGTTTGACCAGGCGTTCAGAAGCGGCACCCGCGAGCATACTCGGAATGTTGCGGTGAGGTAACAACGGTGCCGGTAGCACTACTGGCGCCGTTGTTGCCTTACCGCAACATTCGTAATGAGGCCCAAAGTCTTGTTTACAATGAATTCCTATTATGTACTCTGGCATACCATTCTCCGGTCCATTTAGCATGTGATGACTCATTCCTTGCATGATGTGATCACATTAATTAACGTCCTTGAAGTTCTTTTACTCCAAGAAAGTTTCACAGTATTTGTACAAGCATCATAAAGTGTAGGAGCCGTGCTAAACACCTCCACATAGGATCTCTTACCAGGTCAGTGATTATATATATGAGTAAATATATCGTTTTAATGGCACTGAGTATTGTAATTACACATAGACAACACAATGTTTTCTTTATATTGCAGTATCCATGTTACAATAAGAGATCAACAGGGGTCAGTCTAATGAGATAGGTCAATCACACTTTTGAGGTATGTGGTAACTAGATTAATAGTTGTTAAAATTGTATGTAATGATGAAATGCTGCACCATTTCCAGACTTTATGATTTATGTTGTTGTGTTACTTGTTTTGGTTGACATTTAAATGTAAGTGTTGTACCGCACATGTTGGATTAGAAGCTGTCAGGTAGGACACATTTTAGAGCTCATTTTGCTCCAGGGCTTAATGTAAATAGAAGTTGTAAAAGCCTTGCATAGGGCCGTTATGACTTCCATGGACGTCACGCCCGAATTTCCGCAATTTGTATGCTGGAGAGGAGGGGTGGAACGCAACTTGCATTTCTGGCACTACCTTCCTCTCTGGCATACAAATGCTCCCAACATTTGCACCGGGTCCCTATCGCCAAATACCGTAGAGCACAAACATGTTTACAGTATTGCACAGCGATACACAAGGATTTCCTTTGTAAATAATGCATTTATATTTAAACTCTTTTTATGTTTTTCTTGTTAATTTAATGTTTCAGAATGTTTTCCCTGAAGATAGACATTTGTCCGAAATGCATTGAATCAGTAGCAATGCATTTTGCATGTGTTTTAAAAATGAATACATCTATGTAAATGTTTTGGATTCTGATTGACACACTTTCTTATGAAGTTGTTTTTTTTAGTAACTAGCTCACTAATATAACAAGTGAGTGAATTTCACAAAATCATCACATGGTTTTTTCATGTGGGTTCCTTCCAAGTTCCGGGCAACTTCACGTCACAGCACGGTATCATCATTGCATGTATGGTGTCACACTTCTGTGACGTAATGTTGCTCACAACGTCATTGCGCTTATGGCAGCAATATGGTTTCACTGCATTCTCAATATGTTGATCTGCACAAATAGGTACCCTTTTCTTGAATACTTCATGATTTTTTAAATGCAATTGTGTGTCCTTACTAATAGGGTTTACTTTCTTAGTTTAGTCTATTTTTTAAATTAATTTCAGGTCACTGCGCAATATCGTCATTGACCGCATGACATCTCACGCATATGACGTCATAGTGTTCATGACGTCATTGCACTAATGCACACACACAGCGCTATCACAATCTTTATATGTTGGATTTTACAAACAGGTAATGAACAAGTTCTTTATAACTAATTAGGCTTTTGCAATAAAAGACATACACACTCTTGAACTATAGATAACAGAATCTACAATGGTCATTGAATTAGAAGATCCACAGGGTGGCTCAGGTATTTTCAACTTTCTTTTGAGTACTCTGGAACAATGAGCAGGTTCAGTTGAATACATATTTGTCCACTGACATATTTTTGTATTTGTGTTCATGGGACACTGTGTTTAGTTTGCCCTGATGACACACGCATGTCCGAAATGCATTGGTACGTTGTGTCTGCTTTCTCTAGAAAAATTACATACTGAAATATCTGGCCACAGTTTTATTGGACTAGATTATCATTTCAAATTTAGTATTTGAATGTTTTACTAATGGACAGGCAGCGATCCTTTAAAATACTCATTTGTAAGGTATACCAATGAATTTACTGTTTGACTAAACAGTGGTGGCCACCATTTTCCCATTTGTTTATTATTTTAAAATCAATAGTTCCAACTTAGAAGATAGATAAGAGATGGTGTGTTTAAAAATGTGTAAATTGCGATGCTCATGATTGATTAAAATAAGTTATATGAAGAAAATGTACAATATTCTATCCCCCTGTATGTTTGAGTAGTGTTGTTGTCACCTGTCCCTGGGTATGTCCGCAGACTTCCATGACTGTCCGCGGCTGTTCTATCTAGTAAATGGGGTATCAGGTAATGTTATCCCCACCAATAATATCGCGATATATATGGTTGTGGGGTAAGGCCATAGGTGATATTATTAGTGGGGGGAGGGATTGCAGGGGTGTCTCCTGTACCATCAAAACAATTATGGAGGTTGCGGGGGTGTCCCCTACAGGTTCCATGGCTTAATATTGCTGCAGAAATATGGCAATATTCTTGTATGGCAATATTTTTGCAGGGATATTAACACATGGAACCGTAAATGGGGGCAGATGATAATTGTTAAGTGCATAGTTTGTAAAGTGACATTTTTAAATCAACAGTAAATTAAGTTGTTAAAAAACAGTGAAAAAACTTTGCTAAAGGGATGTTTTGGTTAACTATGAAACTCAGATTTTACATCTGCATTATTGTGATGTCATATTTGATGTCTTGGATGTTAATGTGAGCAGTGCATGGCATGGGCCGTGGGGCACGAGCTATAGTTGTGCAGTTTACCATAACTGGCAAATGTTTTTTTTTTTTTATTTTGCCTTGCAAACACTTGTGTACAGGTGTGTTATAAATTACTTACATCATATCATATATCATATCATAACCATAACGTAACTTTAACAATGTCTTTCCATTGAATGTGTAGGTTTTTATAGTGTAACTTAACCATAATATCCTCTTACCAAAGTTGTTTCTATTGATATATATATATATATATATATATATATATATATATATATATATATATATATATATATATGTCTGTTTATATAGATTGTTTTACCAATATTAACTGTATCACTATTGCTGGCCTTCTGCTTAATCCATTAGGGCTGTAAGGCGAACAGCAAATATTTGAGATAGATGGTCACTACTGAATAGCCCTTAACCAGTTTCCAGTGATCTATGCTTAAGATGTCAATCTTATTTCGGTTTCCATAGCCATAGCTTCTAAAATGTCCCTTGGTATTGCTCTCAGTCTGACTATAAACCATGATTGGGCTAATTAGACTAATTTGGCTGAAGGTTTGGATAAGGTGCTTACCCTACTTACATTCTGATTTATGGAATTATGTTGCCCAATTATGTCCTATAAATATTTGTATAACATAGTATGTAAATTATAATGTGAAGAACTCTAGTTTTAACTGTCAACTTTTTGTAAAAGTTGTATTTCAACTAAAAAATAAAAAGAAATTATGGAATTTTGGTATTTCTCAGGGCACAAATTGAATGAGTGTTCTATCCATGCATTAAAGTCCCCAGTTATGACTAGATTTCTACCTGGACATTTTGTAAGCCAGTCATTACATTTTCTTTTTATTGGGAAATGTGGCTGCTGATCAGGGATGTTATTTCACCAAAATGCCAGGGATATAGGAAGTAACATCACACAACCCTTGACCTCTGAATACATCGCAGGAAGTGAAACCATTTGACCCCAACCCAGTGACATCACGTGAAGTGATGGCACACAACCTTCCCCCCCTTTGACAAAACAGGAAGTGGCCTCAAATAGCATTGTTCCAGTACACTTAGAAAAATATGGTTACAATATCACTGTATACATTTCATACAAGAAAGGATCTCCATATTTAGCATTAATATCAGTGTGTATAGCACCAACAACCTAAGACAATAAAGCACTGTCACCACACCGGTAACAAACTGTTGCTGCTGGAGTGGAAAACAGTGTATGAACAACCAATATAGTGAGGAACACTAAGATCAATATATGCCCAGAACAAACATGTTTTAAACTCTCTAAACTCAGCTTCTGCCCAAAGAGAATACCGAAGATGAATACAGATTAGGACGTCCAGTGTCGCCAGGCTTTAGCATCTGCTGACAGCAGACCTGCCAACTCACTGGAGTCTCCAACAAAAGGAGGATGTCTCTTGCACTGCTGCAATTTTATTTAACATAATCCTACAGCAAAAATAGTCTGGAGAGAATCTTTTTGTTGTCCAAGCAAATCTCAGTCTTAAAAGACTTCCCCAAATAAATGTGCTAGAAAAACGTTTCTTGGGGAGTTTGCCATACAAAATGGTGGAGGTGATTGCTACTTTAATCTCGGAAAGAGGCAAGGAAGAAATCTGACACGGTCAGAAAGCATGGAACACAGGAATTGTCTCACAGAACGAAAATAAATACAGAAAATAATCTATTGCCATATTAGAAGACTGCTGACTGCAACATGGGAGCAGTTGCTGCTGGAGGCCCCTTTTCATATGAAAAGTTTGAAAGGCCCCAATGCTGTCTCTGTGCATAGTAATGCAACATGCATTTATTCTGCTTCGGATACCACAGCAGTGGTCTCTTGGAAAGGAGGATTTTCCCGGGCATGCGTATTGTGCCCATGCCAATACACAAATGTAGGTAGAGCCAAGTGTATCAAATGTCCCCTTGGTAAGAGGTGCTATACTCCCAACAGAAAGCATGCACTAGCTATTTTGTTACCAAACATCGACCTCTGAATGCCCTGTGAGATGAAACTTTGTTCACCCATGTTATTTCTGATGCAACATCAGCCATCGGAGCCGAATAATCGAGAGCCTTAGAGATAAAGATTAGGAGAAAGCGTTGTCTTTTGTTAATGCATGATAGCCCCTAAAATTAGAGGCTTCTCCTTTTTGCAAAGGAGCAGCAAGAAGGGAAACACGCATTGGCAATACCAACAGTTTGAGCTTTTGTGCAGGCATGGGAAAGGCACTTGCCAGGCACTGTTTTAGGGGCATTAACTGACTATTGTTGTTTCCAGGTGCAAAATCGTGCGAGTACCTGGGCATCTAATAGCAGTGCCTGGCAAATGCCTAGTACTTATACACCAGCCCAAACTGTTGGCTTTGTCATTGCTTGCATTTAGCAGGACTTCAGTGAAGAAGGACAGACATAGTGCTTATCGAGAGCCAGATGTGCACAGTGGGGACAGAAGAGAAAATAGCATCCTCCACCATATCCAGGGAGGTAGATGGATCCAGCAAGATCAGATGGGTAAAGGTTTTACCGGAACTCGTGCCAAGCAATAAAGTAATTAACAGAGGAGCCACTTACAGTGCATAGAGTAAAATCCAAAGTGAAGGGGAGGTAGGACAGTTAAGGTAAAACCTCATTTAAGAAATTTAGATTGGGCATGGGAAAGCTATTTGTGACCAAAAGGCCTTTGCCAAACCCTCAGGTGTAGTTGATGGCAAAGGGTGGAAATAAGAAAAAGTTGAATAATATGGGGAGAATTTAAGTTTAAATAAGATAAAGAAGGATTTTTACACAGTGATTGAAGGATTGATAAGGCAATAGAACTTGTGCAAGGAAGCACACAGTGGATTTGAAGGAAGTGGTGATTAAAGGGGGCGGGACCCGAGGAGATGCAGGTTGGATAGGGAAAATCATGGTGAGAAAAAAGACCAGAAAAAGGAAAGCCGCTGGGGTGAGAACTCAGTGAGGCCGGTGCTGGAGTGAGAACCACTATGGGAAGCTCAAAAAACTAAATTGGACTGATAATTTGAGAATTAGGGCAATTTCACAGCCTATACCGGGCCGGTTCCAGATAGTCACCACCAGCATGGCTCTTTGTGAGTGTACACTCGGGAAGGGGAGAGGGGTAGAGACAAATAATTACACCTATACCACACATGTGCAGATAGATGGGGAGTAGAGGGAGTGCAAAATAACTCTATTGGCAATCCAACTGAATTGACAAGGCTCCAGGGAACAGATGGAGCCCATGCTCAATGATTGGTGGTATGAAGCAAGTCTGCCATGGTTAAGGGATTTCTGCAACACACATGCACAGATGGCCTGGAAGCGGAATCACAGACAGCCCAACTTTGCTGGTCCAGGATCACATTCTCCACCCATGTCCGAGCTGCATGGTAGACTAAGCCATGTTTGGGTCATGTTGGATGGAGGTGGTGCAAGAGAGGCCAGCCTCGAAAGCAGCAAGGTTTCCATTTTCTGTGAGGCACAGAGTGCATCCAAAGGGCAGCGTTATGGCCAAAAGACAGAAGGTCACTGCGGGAGGAGAAAGAAGCTGCAGCATCAAGTCACATTACTTCCAGTGACACTACAACAGATACGAGGTGATAAAGGCATTACTAGTTTAAAAAGCATCCAATCCCTTTAAAGTTAGGAAATGGAGAGGCACTCTCCCAAGGAGGGAGATGACACAAGGGAGTTCAGCCTTATACAAGGCGATATGACAACCTCAAAGGAGGAGTGGCCATCGGCGTATGTAAGACGAGGTGAAGGTTTGGCTGGAACCTGAGATGTGCAGAGGAGAGCATGTGAACCCGAAAAGCACATGAACCCAAGAGGTGGAGATGACCCCCTTTGGCCAGGTGTAGCAAGGGAGACAGCAGGGGTACCAATGGGGACAGCAGGTGTCACAGCTGTGACCCCTAGCAATCCCCAAATGACGTCCTTGCTGCTGATTATTAACATGTTTGAACACCCTCATCCTTATTTCCTAACTACATTGTTAACTAGGCAACACTGCGTCTAAAGGATGCACTTAATCTCAACAAATGGCAGAACATCTCTCTCCTCTGCATTTCTGGTGTAAAGAAAGGTTTGATACCATGTTAGTCCAGTTTTAAGGTCAGATAAGTTTCAGGTTTTGTTACCTTTTGTTGGACAAACTGAAGATACAATGAGGAGATAGAACAAACGATTAGCTTTTGAGGTTCCTCATCAGATGATACAGAGTGAAATGATTAGTCAAGAGAAAGCCACAGCCCAGCACAGTTAAAAACAAAGACAAAAGGAGCATTTTAAGCTTAATTGACTGATGAAACAGTATGGCTAGAATGTGCGTATGGAATTGCTGTCCAAGGGGAAAGGTAATAATAGGGTAACAATATGGTGTAAAGGATAGGTGGTGCATGGTGGAATGGGGATTGCCCATAAAATAAAGCAGGGGGAATGAAGAGGGAACATTTCATGGAAAGGCTGGGAAGAACAAGAGTTTTGAAGAAACGATATAGATCTGCTTTAATATCCCACAATACAATTCCCCTTAGTTTATGGTGGCAATGCACTGTCCCTATAATATTCTATTGATTGAGATAGGATCTGGTTGAGCCCTTGTAGTCAATAGTCAAGTTACCTAATAAAAGTGTTTGTCTCACACAGTATTTGCTTTATCACTTTTTATGCAGTTCACAATGTGGGTTATTGTTTTCTTGTTTAAAGCAGAGGCCTCACTCGAGCTGTCATAATCACCTGGATACTTCATTATATATGCTAGCTTGTTTACATCTCACTGTTATTCATATAGCCATTTACATGCAATGCATACATTGCTCTTTTTGTACTTAGCCCTACATTTTGGTTCTCTTTTGTCTGTTGTAGTAAAATTGAGTCTGAAGCGGTGTGCCCTCCTTGTTTCTTTAATCTTACTTTTTTTACTGTTCCCTATTGTTTGCTGCTGTTGATTTGATGTGTTATTCTGTTGATTACAAAACATAGGGTGAATGTTGACTTTTTAAATTCAATTATGTTACTTTTACAGACTCGGTCCTCCTTCCCCAATGCCATAAATCTATAAGAGAGAGCAAGAAGGTAACTGAGGGAAGGAGCCAGCACATCCCTATTTTTGTTTCATGTGTTTTCTTCGAGATTCTCCACTAAAATGATGGCCTTTGGTTGTAGATGTGTTTCTTGCCCTTGGGCAACCCATGTGGATGATCTTATCCACAGAATGCAGTCCAGTGGACAGTGGTATTAAGACATGTACTATGGATGTTCAATGTATATGCCTTTACTTGGCAAAGCTCTTTGTTATCTAGATTTAAGAATTATTGGTAATGGCTACTTTTGGCCTGTGTAGTGTAAACTCTGGTCCAAATGTCCCTAAGTTGAGCGGCTTGGTTGTTACTTTTATGGTGCCGCTGTGCTTGGTAATCAATGCTTTGTGAGGTCTTGCAGTGCCAGTAAATGTGTTCATGACATCCTATGTCAACTGTTGAGCATTGATCAGAGCATATGAATAATCGCCCTGGCTAGAAGAGCTTTAATTGATATAGATTTTGTTATTTCATCTTCCTATCAATCAATCCTGTTCTGACAATATTTTTTCCTCTGTAACAGGTTGATATTGAGATTTTATTTGTATCACGCTCGTACGCAAGTGTTTCAGAGCGTGACAAGGCAAGGGAGGGGAACAAGGGAGAATAAAAACAATGATCTTACTAGGCCCAGTGACATTGAGAATGCACAAATGCATCAGGTTCAGGGATCTTACCCAGAGGGAGCTCAGCATTTATACTTTAATAGTGAGAAAGTCCCACCTCTGAATTTCATAGGTTCATTGTGTAATTGTTATCAATATTGGGTTGGTAGGAAGGTGCTTGGGGCATGGTCAATATGAATAAGAAAACAGAGGATAGTATCCACAGCGATGGCTGTACTCTTGTGGTGAACAACTACTTGTGTTGATAGAACAGAATCATGCAATTCTCAATGACATAAATAACAAATTGTCATAGATGAATGTGGTTATGGTATTTAAGAATCAGTCAGGCAGACAATATTGGCCAATGCGTTTCGGACCATGCAATATCCTTCGTCATGTGAAATAAAAAGAAAAACACAATAAACTCATTATAGAATACAATTAAGACTGTAAACAGAAACATGTCTAAGAAGATAATGGTACCATACCATGCCTGAAGAATTGCCAAGTAACCAACACAAAAAGAAATGTGTCAGTAGCAGTCTGTAAAGAAGGGAAATATATTTATGGGGAATCAAAAACCAATGAAAACTAAAAAGGCAAAAATTAAAAAGCAATAATTGAGATCTCAATGACAATCTAAATATGAACATGAGAGAGCATACAGATAAAACTTGACTTTTGAGCCATGCTCATGGAAGCAGCAAGGGTGTGTTTTCACCCTTCATGGACATAAAGGTACATGTGGAGAGAAGGGTGTTAAAAAAGCTAGTTAGTACCATTTGTCCAATCCCTACTGATGTTTCGGATTGAGACTAACCCTGGGTGGCTATATCCCTTGAACTCGAAATCACATATGTTTACACGAATTCTTCCCAAATGTGTAAGCAATTCAAGTAATCAAGTTTAGGCAGATAGATGCACCTGTTGTTATAAGGAGATTGAAGTGGGTGATGTCTGTTGCTGTTTGAGAACTGGAGATCTTAGACATTGAATTTAGAGTTGATTTTAAAAGGCTTTATCTGTATTTCATAGAACAAGGCAGTCTAGGCAAGCCTTACTCGGACTTTGGGATTTGGATTAAAACATATTTTATTTTGTCTGCCCGGCCCTTACCAACTTACTTTTGTCCTTGGGTGGTTGGATTATATGAACACTCACACATGACTTGGTTTAACAAAATAGATGACATAAGAAATTACATTCCTTTTAAATGTATTATCTCAGTTTGAGGGAAGAGGAAAAGTGTGTGTGTGGTATGCTGGGAGAAACATGTTTGAAGGGTCTTACTGAACATTCAATCACTAGCATTAGCAGCAAGGTAATTGGGTGTGTGACATATCACACCACCTGCCTGGAGAGGAGGAATTTGCACTGGTGTGGGTTGACTGAACGGTGTGGGTTGACTGAACGTGTGCTTACACACGTCTTGGTTTAGCACAACAGGTGACACAAGTACTACATTTATTTTAAACATATTAGCACAATTTAAAGGAAGGCGAAAGGCATTCAGGTGTGCTGGGAACATAATGTTGCAGGTTCTTGCGGACCACGCAGGCAACGGCATGAGTGGCAGCGTGATTGTGTGTATGATGCAACAGGATTTTGTACTTGGGCAATTTGATTGAGCTTGTGCTCGCACATGACTTATAGCTGAAATGAGCACTTGAATTACTGCCAGATTTGTCAACACAATTTGTAGTATGTGGAAAAGTGCTTAATGCTTCCTGCAAAAACAAATAGTTTTCAGGGGCTAAATCATACAGTGTAATTAGTGGCAGGGTGAGTGGGTTGGAGAGCCAATACACCAGCTATCTTGAGGGACGCAGAATTAATGCTGGGGTAGCTTGCTACACAGTTGAGGTCAGGTGCAAGATCACACAACACAGAATAATCACATTTTGAAAAATGTACTCTGGTGGCTGCCAGTGACTGTGGTATGTCAGGCAATAAGCAACATCAAACAAAATGTCCTCAGTAGCAACAGCCAAACATGAGAGGGGGAGAGTAAGTCATTGACATGTTGCATGGTTTACAGCAGTAACCACTAGCTCTGTAAAATCATGAAAGGCCGTATGGTGCTGCACCAGTTAACAACCACAATTGGCATATTGACAAGCTTCACGTACTCCAAGCCCTTAAACTCTGGCTAAGGTAGCCACTCGTGCTTCTAATGGCATCACTGGCTTGGCTACGTCTGACACATAACTGCTGCCGTACCAAACTCTAAGTTCCCTAACATCGGGGACTGGCACAACTGGGAATGTATCCCATTTTACCAAGCTGCAACAGATCAGGGTACACGTCCACACTGTGTTAGCGCCTGTTGAGATGCCAGCAGAGGAGTCTCCTGCTGGAGATGTTGCAAACGGGGGTGTGTTTGAGGGGATTAGGAATTGTACCTCTCAGTAGTAGGTCAGGGGCAGAAACACTGCCTGCATTGCCCCCACACTTCCACTCCTCTGGTTCTGTGTATCTGATGATAGTGTGCATGGTGATGTTTATGGTGAGGTTGATGATGACATGACATAGACTATGCACCCACATGTACATAAGAGAAGGTTGAGAGAGATGTCTGAAAACACAGAGCCTAGTCCCTACTCCAACAAAGGGCCAGGGCAACAGCTGGAGGAACAGCCGATCTCTGAAACGGCATCTACCAGCACAACCCTGCATGCAGAGTCTAGATCTTGCATACAGACATATTCCTCGATATACTCCATTTGCAGCAGTTAGGTGCAGACTCTGATTACCCAGGGGGTAGATTGTCACCAAGCAATGGGAGCACCAACCATGCTTCACAGCAGCCAGAGAGGCGTATGGCCATTATCTGCCTTGCAGAACACCATGTCCCATCCTGCCTCTGCCCAATGACCAATGGCACACACTGCCACCCCTGCAGGCACATAGTGCATACCTTCTGTGTGGGTTATTTTTTCAGCATCCACAGCTGCCTCTTGCCACCTCCACATGTGTCCCATTGAAAGCTATGAGCCAGTCGCAGTATTGTTTGGCTACATCATGCCCAGGAATCGGATTGACACACACATACATAGAGACAGACCACAGGTATCTGTTGGGATGCAGTGCCAACACTCCAAACGTGAGAGGAAATACACATTAAGGAAATCCCTATAAACTGAGCTAAAGACCTAGTAGAAATGCCAGTGGCCTAGTTTACAGATACACCCGTCCTGCTCTAGGTGAGCAGCAAGGGCGAGAGACACATTTCTGAGAGCATTTCATAAAGAAATGTAGCCAGCAGCATATAGTAGAAATGCACATTGAAAGCATAGCCGATGTGAGCTAATGCAATAGGCAAATATTGTGCATCGTGCAGTAGGTTTTCACACACATGTGTAAGCAGAGAAAGGTGCAAAGTGCACCACAAATAGTGTAAACGATTTCTATTAGTATTGTTAGTAGTGGCTACAAAACAGAAGGTAAATATGTTTTGCCACCTATTAATTGTATAACATGTAAAGTTGGCCTCATTGCAAAACAGTTTCCTGGGCCATTTAGAATTATTAGGCCACAGAAACGCAGGAATTTTTCCTCAAAGTGAAATTCATTCAAGTTGTGTCCAATTTAGAAAAGGCATGCACAAGGCTAGTGCTCTTGAAAGACAGGGTGTAAAGCCGCACTGAGATTGTTCAGGAAGGAGAGGCACAGCTGATTCTTAGGCTTCGAGCGAGAAGCAATGATACAATTAAATGGTGAAACCTAGAGCAAACGTTTAGGCAGGCAAGTAATGCAGGCTGGTGGAAACAAAGTAATGCTGAATTAGGGCCAAAGATAAGAGATCTAATTGTGAACAACAATGTCCCCTTGCAGAACATGGTCATCAAAGATCTCATCACTTTTTTCCCCTGGAGAGCCCCCTCCTTTGTGGCCAGGGGACGGCAGTCACTGCCTCATCCTGACCAATGGGGCAGCTATATGTGGGAGGACCACCTGGAGGGAGGTAGCTCTCAGGGAAACCTTATGACATCAACAGAGGGAATAATATATCCTCATTTTTCCTTAAAGGGTGCTTCCCAATCCCCCAGGCCTTAATGGCATCAAATAGCATCTCAGTGTAAGGATAGAGCATATGCCCATCAATGTTCTAGTCTGAAGATTATTTACAGAAGGTTAAACTTGTCCTTAAGGCTTCCTAAGAGCACATCCTCAAACTCTGCCTGTAAAATAATACCAGTTGACTTTCCTTTTTCTACTACTGAAACCACTTCCATGAGGAAGATGCTATGAGTAATGAGGGTCACGAAAGGCCCAGAATGCCCGTTGCATTCCAGTTGTTGTGAGTGTCTGACTGTAGGGGGATATTTAAACAGAGAGATCAGTTGTGTAAGGGGTCCCAAAGTGTGAACGTCTAGCCACTCAGTGCTGACCGAGGGACTGTCAGCCAGAAGCAACTTCTGTGGAGCTAGGTGGCTCAGGAGAGGAACCGGAGGACAGATACTGCCCAGTCGGGTAAGCTGTGGGGACGCTGGAGTGAGGAAGATGGCATCCCAATGTGCAGCTGTACCAGAGAGCATCCTCTGTGCTACTGGAGTCCAGGAAGGCTAACAACAGGCGAAGGAGACATGCAAAAATGATGGAACCATACGGCAGAGGTGGCAAACACCAGAGAAGGTGCAGGGATGCCCGCAGGCTGTTGGCGGTTTACAAGGAGAGAGACTATTCCCGTTGCAACAACGCAGTGAGTCTGCCTGAGGGAACAGGGGACACAGCAACATGCGAACAATGGTGCCGAAAGGAAACCAAAGTAGATATAATGAATGAAACAGAAAGGAAGTTCTCATATCAATTAAATAAACCAAATCACATAATATCAAGAGATGGTTAAAGTTGCAAATATATGCATTTATGGAAACAACAGTGCTGAAAGGAAAATATAGAAAATAAGCTTAATGAGATGCAGTGAAAGGTGCCACATACTTAAAGAAACCACCCAGTGTTAAGACAAGAGATTGTCAAGTTTACAAGTGTGCCCAGGGCAGTATACCAAGCAGCCCTAAGGTACAGAAGTGTGCATCTGAAAGGAAGTCCTGGCAGGAGAGTATACCACACACTGCAAATTACAAGTGTTTGAGGACATGAGAATACGTGTATAAGAGCACGTGATTTACAAGTAAAGAAAGCTGTGGAAGGAGAGTATACCAGGCATTTAAAAATGCAAGTATATGAAAAGAAATGTAAAGCCCTTGCAAGATAGTGCACCAGGCATTTGTCCACAAGAGATTTTTGTGTAAAAGGCCAGCCCTGGCAAGAGGACTTTCCAGGCAAGGTCAGATTGGACAATGTTCAAAGAGAGAATGCTGACAGAAAGATATCAAGATATAACTAAGGAGTGGGAATAAAACATATCCTGGGGTAAGAGGAAGCTTGATAGGAGAGTACACCAGCCAGTATTTTGTATATTCTATTGCTATAAAAGAACTCAGATGCTTGCTATTAAGCAAAGGGAAATCCAAGGGAAGGATATTACCCTCTGGAGTTGTGAGCCATATTTATTTTGGAACCTTTGTGTTGGAGTTAACACTTTTTCTTTTTAACATTGAAACATATGTAAACTTTTGAAGGCCAAAGACATTTCCATTTCACTTTAGAGTTGATTTTAGAATGTGAGGATCAGAATAGTACTTTGGTCACAGGACTTATTGTTTTGGACATTCTGACAAAGGACTGACTCATCAGTTTTATTTTGGTAGGAAAATACATCTTAGAGCAGGGACAGAGAGGTGTTTTCAACCCATTCTCTTTAATAAAAGTCTATTGCCAAAATCATGTGAAAACTGTGTCCATGTTTCATACCTGAACTTTCACAAAAGCTACAGGCAAGAAGTTAGAAACCTGATAAGCAAACAAATAAGGAAACCAGAAAACATGACTGCAGAATGAAACGTGCACATGGGAAAGGAAAGGTATTAACACAATGAGGTATAAAGAGATGGGGGAGAATCACCCCTGCCCACCCCCCAATTCAATGTTGCACAGAAATCCCAAGTCATACTAAAAACACACACATATGAAATAACCTATTGCCTGAACAAGCAGTGCTGAGTAGTGTTTAGCATGAGGTTGCTGAATCCCATGAGAAGCAGGAAGATGAAACATGCGTCCAATGAAAAGTCACAAACTGAACTGCTCGTTTCGAAGTTGTATGGTTGAGAACCATCAGGGAATGCCAATCATTCTGATTGCCTGGTAAAAGGATGAGGTATGTGTTTGTTAAATGTCACACTGTCTGCAACTCACTGAGCATGGTGAGGAATAAGGGGTGAAACACACCATGAGACCCCGCAACCAATGGAAAAGGGATTTCCAGTAACCATTTATATCACCAGAGTCAACCAATGACAACTGTGAGCCAGCATGTAAATTGGACATTAGGTCAGGTTTAGGGGGAAGGTACAAGTCTGGTCGCAAGTGGAATGTATAAGCCAATATGGCACAGTAATGCTTATCTGTATATAGGGGATTTAAATTGTGAACCAATCAGCATGCCAGGATTTACATGCGAGTGAACCAATGTTTAGATTAGGTCATCTCTTCTTTGTTATATGAATCACCATTTAATGATGATGCGTTGAATAAAGCTTGCCTTTTATTCCTGGCTGAGTCTGTATGTAATACACTTTTGTTGTTCTTGCAACCTCATGCACTCATTTGTTGTTCCTTGGATTGATTTTTATTTGTGAAGGGTTTTGGGAATAACTTACATATCTGTGAGCTGTGCTGCACTGTCACCACCAAAGCTGTAGGTGTCTTAAGCCCAAAGTGATCTTCTCCAAGCAGCAAGCGAAAGCTATAGTAGTTGAAGGAGAACAATAGGTATGCACCAACTGAGTCTTAGCAAGTCTTTTGACACCGTCAACCATACCATCCTGCTCAACCGTCTCCGTGATAAACTGGGTATCACTGGTCAGGCTCTGGCGTGGCTGTCCTCTTTCCTCTCCAATCGACCCTCCCAGGTACAACTGTGGTCTTTCCTCTCTGACATATTTTTCTCTACCTGTAGTGTCCCCCAGAGATCTAACCTCTCTCCTTGGCTGTTTAACCAGTATCTGGCACTCCTCGCCCACTGCATCGCCGCTCTCTGCCCCAACTTTCAGTGCTATGCGGATGATACCCAGCTCATTTTCAGGCTACCCTCGGCCTCCTCTTCTCCTTCCCTCATCTCTGACTGTTTTTCGGCTATCCAGGAATGGTGTGCCGCCAACGACCTCTGCCTTAATGCCAGTAAGACTGAGATTCTACTCATCGCCACACCCACTCCCTCCTTCCCTGCAGCTCTCTGGCCGGTCTCTCTTGGCCCTCTTCCTGCTCCTACCTGCAAGGCAAAAAACCTCAGAGTCATCTTCGATTCCACACTTTCCTTCTCTCCTCACATATCCGACGTCTCTAAGAAGTCACACTACCAGCTCCACCTCCTCCAAGGTATCCTTCATTTCCTCTCCTTCCCCCAGAAGCTCACTGTCTCTAGAGCCCTGGTTCTCTCGAAGCGGGACTACTGGAACAGCCTCTATCTAAATCTGCCTGCCTCTACTCTCCGCCCTTTGCAACTCATCCAGAACAGGACTGCAAGACTTGTCCTTGGCCTCAAGCCCAGAGACCGTATCTCTCCAGGACTGAAATCACTACACTGGCTCCCAGTGACTGCGAGGATCAAGTTCAAAACCCTCTGCATTGTCCACAAGGCCTACTGGGGCCTTGGGCCAAACTACCTTCAACTCTCTCTTCCTAAATATCTTCCTTCTCGAGCTCTTCGCTCATCCGCCTCCAACTCCCTCAGGGTCAGCCGCTTCTCCAAACAACGAGTTGGGGGCAGATCTCTCTCTGCTGCAGGGTCCTCCCTCTGGAATAGCCTTCCTGCCTCCCTGAAACTTGAGGAGAAACATCTCCGGTTCCGGAAGCACCTCAAAACCTTCCTCTTTGCCTCCACTTTCTCTCCCACTCTCCCCTGCTAAACTTCTGAAACTGCACTGAATCTGCAACTGGGCCACTCATCGTTCGCGGTCCTTGGCCCAGCCACTCTCCCCTGCATTGCCTCCCTGGCTACCCCCTGCACTGCGGGACTATGTCTGTATCGCTACAGCCCCCCTTCCCAGCACTTGTCTGCACTTTTCTCGCACTTGCCCTTATCCTGTATACTATTAACCATGTACTGCACTCTCCACTTCCCCCTTGCACTTTCCCTTCCCCTCTACCCTTGCACTTGCACGATCTGAATGACACCTGGCCTAGTAGGATCGTTGTCCGTCTCCCCTTGTCCCCCCACCCCGCCTCGTCGCGCCTTGAAACACTTGTGTATAGGCGCGTTACAAATGCCATATCATATCATATCATATCATATCACATCCAGAAATATATTTATTACCATTCATGGAACAGTTGCTGAATGTCAAACTGACAATAATGCTAGCAGTAGACCTTCTGCCATATGGGTTTGTTGGAAACAAAGGTTTGAGAAAACTGAAAGCAAGTGCTGATTCATGTAGGCAGGTTCCAAGCTGGGATTACTTTGCACACAAATCTGGACCTAAGTTATATAATGATGTAGTCTTGTGATGAGAGGCATTGGACAGGTCATAGGGTAGGAACATCCACTTTACAATTGATATGTGGATGAGTGGCCAACACACTGACTACATGACCGTGGTACTGCATTTGGTCAGCATCCACTATAGTGGTGACATTGGCAATCAACAGGGGACATCACAACAGTAGAATGCCATCCACCTACAAGCCACTTTGTGTATTTAAGGTGTTTATGGCAGGAGCAACATACGTGCAGAAATCTGGGGTGAGCTGAAGCAGGTGGTGGCAGAGTGGCTACGTTCATGGCAGTACGATGTAGGCTTTGTGGCAGTAGAAACTGGCTTCAATATAATGTCTGCCCTGAGGCCTGGAAACTCAAGGCGTGTCCCAAGATTTGCACATGTTCTTCACCTCGTGGGAGCGCATTCTCCCTGTGATCATGCCATTGTTTATTTCATTCTGTCTTACTGCACCAGAAATACCTTTTGACTCCTGTAGATGCAGCACGAATTATCACACCACTAGCTGGAAATGCCTGTGCTCACCTACTGGAGTTCTACCTTCTTAAAGCTTGACTGTGTCAGTGCTATAAGTGACGACAACTACAGTAACAGACAAGCATTGGATGTGGTCTTCCTCAGTGACTGCTCTTGTGCAATAGCTGCTGTGTTCTAATGCCCTTTGAGGAAGCTACACAGCTTTTCAGCTGCAGATATCTCTCACTTAGTGGGGGTGTTTCCATTACTATAATTGTTGGGAAAAAAGCCTGTCCAAAAAGGCACTGGACCATGGCAATATGGGTCCGATATTATGCACTAACTGAGACAACTGGAGCCAATCTTTCGTAAAGATTAATGCACATATAAGAAAGAAAACATTGACTATGTTTTGACACTTTTGCTTGAACCCTGATTTAAGGTGAATGCAGCTGCGTTCCAAACTGTGGGGATTCGGATGTCACATAGAGAAGACAAAGTTCAAATGTGCAAGATTGCTGTCACAGATAGGAGGTATGAATAGCAAATAACAGCTAAATATCCGCAACAGCCAATAAGAGGTTTGTCATCTTGTCATTCCCTCTTAAAAAGTGCAATTGTGTCAGGTGCAGGGGAACCCCAGGTACATTCTCAGCCTGGGTGTAGAATAGTTAGCAGTGATGCACCCATTGCAATAGAAGATACATGTTTTAGCAGCATATGACAGCTCAGAAAGGAGGAGGATTCACTGCAGCATTGACTCCCAAGAAGTCTGTGTGGTCAGCAGCACTTGCCTGTGTTCCTAAACTGTGTCCCAGCTAGTTTGCAATAAGAATCTGTTTCCATTGCTGCTGCTGGTGCAGTTGTAGCTTGACACTAGATGATTTATATCGGTACCTCATCTGAATCATCAAATACAAAAAAAATATTTCACTTATTTGTTTATTAAAGTACACATTAAAATGGGAATTCTTTGAATGACTCTATTCTACAAACCTCAATACCACGTCCTTATTTCCACACTACAAAACAAATAGTTCATCTTCATATCTTCACCATGTATGGAAACCTTCTTTATATGAATTAGAGATGCCAAAGATATGTTCAACCTCAAAAGCATCAATGTATAGATTGGCCACAGAAGGGGATATTTTTGCCCCCATTGTTGTGCCACCAATCTGATGAAAAAATGTACTGTTGCCGTTTAAATAGTTCTCAGTCAATCTTATTTCTGTGCACCAATGTCTACTTTATTTTGCAGGTTGAAAGTGGCCCGGTTCAGGGCAGGGCCATGCCAACCAGTGAATGGGTGGCAAAGATGTCACCTCTCAATTGCCTGGAACACCATGCAGAACTCCCACTGCAATCAGGACTGCCTAAGCATCCTGATATATTCTCATATTCTCAGGCACATCGACCTGATGGAGTTGGGATGATTTCTAAAGTGTTATATTGTTGGGCACTTGACAGTTTCACCTTCTGGTGGTTAAACTCCTCAATCTCCTTAAAATTACCCACCCCCATATAGGTTGATAGCAATGCAGGGGGCATTCTGCCTGTCATACATACCTACATTGGGACCTCTGGGGCCTGCCTTTCACATTTTATTGGACCTAATGCCTCCTCCTCCTGATGGCTGGACTATTGGCTGCACCCCTCTTTCCTCCACCAGTCTCATCTACATGTTGCAACTCCTTCACAACTCTTGCACGTTTCTCATTCCTTTCTTCATCCACCACTCCATCATTCTCCTTCTCCCTTTCCTCAATCACACCCTCACTCACATGCTCCTCTTCTTTCCTACCGTCCTCCTCTACCCGTCCCGCCATCAGCCATAACAGCAGCAACCTTTGTTGGAGGAGGCAAATTGTCTTTGTGCATCATCACATAAAAAATGCTTTATAACTATGCATTCATCTAATCAGATGTGTGGTAAGAGAATAACGATTCCATTAATTTAGCAGTTGGACCCATGGGGATTTGCAGATGGGTTTTCAGGACATTCAACCAAGATTAGTTGAAAAATAGTGCAAGATTATTTCATATTTGGTATGGTGCTAAAAATGTAGCAAAGTCGTTTAGCTGCAGTGTTGCTGTTTACGGAGCATATAGTGAAGCAAATACGTTCTGTCCCTATCTTTTTAATGTAAACATAAAAAACATTGCTCCAGTGATAAATAATAATGAGATTATTTTTGGACCATATTTTCTGTGTAACAAAAATAAATAAATGTGCTTTGTTGGGATGCACTTACAACGTCCCAGTCAGGCAAAAAGGTGCAGGCTGAGAAAAACCTAGTAGCATGTACCATAGTGTGTGTTTTGCGTGGCAGAAGGCACACATATTACTTGTAGTTAGATTTTACACATTTTAGATACCCACATATAGCAATGCAGAAGCAGAAACAAATGTATTAATGTTGCAGAGGTTGTGCATAGGGCATTGTGGTATAGGCCCTGTGTTTTCAAATAGTACACAAAGTTGTTTTTCCAGTTAGGTGTTAGACAAGAGTTGAAGTAGGTGGAAGATGGAGTCAGAAAGGCACTGTTGTAAGAGTGAGGTCAGTGTGTTAACATTGCAGGTGTGTCACCATATTGAATGTTAAGGCCTAGCATACAATGAACAGTATAGAGTGCAGCCCCTGATGTGCAGCTGCAGCTCTGTTTAGCTTATTCCCAAGAGAAATCCCTTTCCCATGCCCCAGGAGAGACGCTGAAGTCTGAGGCACCCATGGTGCACAGATAAACGCTAATTCTATCCAGCGGTAGGGCATGAACATGGTACAAATGGAATGTTAGCTGTGGGGAGAGCAGGTAGGGATGTGCCATTTGAAGGACAAATTCATGAGAAGAGCGCATGAGGTTTTGTGCTACCAGTAGGCCAGGCAAAGACTTAGAGTACTACTGCCCTCACCCAAGAAGCTGTGATCCCATTTGAATGGCATGTAGACACATAACGAAAAGCAAATAAATCCCTGAAATTCAGAATCAGGAGTGGTGCCCTGCTCATGTCATTGCTGGGCACCTGGCATTGGAATGAGATCAGGGGGAGCAGTGTCTGGATGGTTCCATGATTTGGGATAAAAGGAGCAGAGGTGATCACAAAAAAATCAGTACAAGGTTGGGTTGTAGCTTATGTGCGTCATGGCTTCTGGTGTAATGATAAGGCCTATTTTCTTATGAAAGCAGAGATGGCCTCAACAGTTTACTCTGAACGTGTCTGGATCAGAGGGCTGCAGATTACGTGACAGTCACGATTTATTAATGTATCCATATACTCAATGGCCAATCCTGTACCTGGATTTAATAGTGATGATTTAGTGGGCCATGTGTCTAGGGGATTGGATTTAGCTAAGGCGTAGCCAATAGGTCCAGGAGCTACAGGGGGTAACAGCATGTTCTATAGGTGATAACCATGAGGGTGGTGTGATAACATTGTAACCTATGTATGCAGATCTGTAGTTTTCCACTATGTAACCTCTAACTTTTTGGGGCGTAGCAAGCTCTGTGTCAGTTCAGTTCTACGCGACCATCTGAGACCTTTTTGCATGTAATAAACCTTGTTTTCCCTTGCTTAGAACTGCAGTTATTATTTGGTCTTTTGGATTGTTTTTATCGTTTGGGTTTTGGGTTACTATTCTATTTACAGTTTACTAACAAAGTCTACTTCATTTTTGCCATAGTGAAAAAAAGTGCGGGCACTATGGTTTGAGGCAAAACCTGTTTTCTCAATTCTGTATTATACAAGCAGCAAAACTGCTGATAAATTAATTTGCACGGTTTCTTTTAGACATTCTGGCCCTATGTCTGTTCTTCAGCACAGAAGGTGGTGCAAGTGCTCAAAATGATATTTTTTTTAAATGTTATTGTAGGCATTTATTGAGCTTGAACATAGCTTCAAGAAGCAGATGTCTGTTATACAAGAAAAGGTTTATAGCAATGCCAGTAAAAGGCTCAAGTAATAGGAGGGCATGTAACACACAAAAAAGCTAAAGAGGCAGTAATTCAGGGTGAGGTGAGCTCGCCGGCAGATGGGGTTGGGCTGTCTACAGCACATGAGGAAGATGCTCCTTCAAGAGCCATTGTGCCAACAAAGCAGGACATGTTTACTTTGCTGGGTCATGTAGCAGCTCTAAGAAGTGATAAGTATGCTTTGCATTGCTTTTGTGAAGATGCTTAACTTGCTGCCCTTTCCAATGGTTTCAGGAACATTTAGTTTCCCACACTGAAGCTGTTGTGGATTAAAACAAAACATTCATACAGACAATGAATTCTCATATTGTTGAATCCAAAGTAAGCCCATTAATGTGCTGATTAGTGGAAGAGAGTGATTTGGTCAATAGCAAGGCAATTTGTGTTAGTGATGCAGCTTATTAATATCAATATTCGTAAAACTCAGCCTTTTCTTACTTTTAATGCTACTAAACCTCTGATTTCTTCTCTTACCTTGTCTTATTATTATTAATTTTTGTTACTGTTCTACTATTCTGTTTGGTCGTCTTCTATTGTTTAGCTCCACTCAAGTCTGTTTTCAGTGCCTCCATCCGCCTTTTACATTTATTGTCTCCATGTGACTCTATTTGTTTATCCTTATCTTCACTTGGCTGGCTTTCCTCCCACTCCCGCCTTAAATGTCATTTTCTTTGCTGTTATTAAATCTCTTTATGGCCTTGCACCTATCTATCTTTCGTCTTGAGTTTCTTTCTACTCTTCATCTCGTTCTCTTTGATCTCAATCTCAATTCTTATAATCAGTCCATCGCCCCCATGTGCCCAATCACAAATTCATTCCTTTTCTCTTCTCGCGCCACCTTAATCTCTTTGCTTTATGACTTCCTATTCTCTAGTTCCAACTGCCTTGAAAACTCATCTTCTTCATTCTTAGTTGAGAATTGTAAATTCTGTATAGTTTGTCAAATTTAATGTATTGTACTGTAGTTGTTATTCTATACACTATTTAAATCTCAAATAAATACAATTACAAATAAAAGTCACACGTTCACCTGTTGTGTTTCTATTGCATTTTTCTGTTGCCTGGTCTAACCTCCATGGAATAATATGTGACTTGACTAAGTAAAGGATTTCTTTTACAAAAGGGAATTAATTAGGTTACTCTGACTAAATTACACATGATGTTGAGGTCAAAGAACAAAGGACCTCACAACCTTCCTCGAAGAGATTCTTTTGAGATCCCTTCTTCTCTGATTGTTGTTATAAGGGTCTTCCTATGACCTACACTTCTTCTCAGCATGATGTGTAATCTAGTCAGAATAGCCTAATTAATTCCCTATCACACGATTCCCACTGAGGGGCCTAGCCACCCCTCCCTCATGATAACATCTGCTCGCCTATCAGCAGCCTCATTGTCACTATCATTTCTGACCAGTGCGTACAAGGGCCAGCAACCTTGGCATCAGTTTCTGCCAAACAATTCCTTTGAGTCCATTATGGAGTGCATGCTCACAATAGTCCATGGAAATAACAAGCAGGGGCAAAGCCAACAAAATTAAGGGGTTCGTACAGAGACTGCTAATACAGGTACATCTGGGCTTGGGGCTATGATGTCACTAGGGTTGAGATCAACTTTATTTTATTATGGTTATCGTCCATTTAGGGCTATTTTTTCTTTCTTTTTATTTATTTCCCATTGCTGCCGAGCTACATTCTTAGCATTAATTTGGGGCAGAATAGTCCGAACAGAGACACACGTGAGCAAAAACATAAAGCGAAAATATTTGATGCTATTATTTTTGTTCTTGTAATCTTATCCTAACATTGATTAGACTATGCATATGTAGGTACACAAATTCATGCACAAGTGTATTTACTTTCTGTGTTCAGCCATAATGCAGAAACGAAGGTTGGTTCAACTTCACTACAGGATGCACACTCACACGAACCTTTGTTTTTCAGGTGAAGCTGACAGTGAACTCACACGCGTCCCCTTGCACACCATGCACACATGGGCACGTGCAGCACTCACATTCTGTAAACAGTGTATAATACTTCGCAATCTTGTGAAGTGAAACCAAAAAAACGCAATCTTCTTGTGTTGCGGGACGAAACGACTCCACGTGGCCTCTCCCTTTTGCTCCCCTTCGAACCCAGCTAAGAAACGCATTTGTTGCGAACCTCAAGCCAAACAGACTTCAGATTGGCTCATTATAAATATGCTATCTATAATCTTGAACACATGCTCCCGGTGTGTTGCTTCAAGCCAGTATTTCTATTCCTTCGTATAAAATGCACTCTTAAAATGTTTTATACATGTTGAATGTTTTTAGTCTGTGCTGTAAATGTGTTTGCGATCAATAACAACATTTCTATGTGTCCTGTGGTTTGAGCCCGAGGGCTGCAAACGAAGAACTCATGAATCATGCAGTGTGGGTTCCTGGGATTAGAAGCCTTGCACAAGCAAGCATTGTACACAGATGCACTGGTTTTCGAAAAACACATCCACCCCCATTCATACATGTGGAATGCGGGGAATGTGCGGAATTCCAAATAGCATTCCATATATTTATTACGCCACACAGCAAGAAACAACCCTACAGTTCACACATCAGTTGGACGTTCGTGAAGATGTTTACTTCAGCCGTGCATGATTGCCGAGAAATGAGTGATTCCTTTCAAAAGAGCATTCTCAGGTACCAGATCATTTCTCTTGGGCAACGAACGGTGGAGGGCATACACTTGTCAAGCAGGCCCCTGCTGCAACACCATAGCATGCAGCAGTAAAATGCAAACAAGTTAAAGCTTTGTAAAAAAAATGCAAGGGCAAAAATTATGCTAATGATATTCAGGGATAATCAAAATGTTGTCGTATCCTTATAGACAATGTTACAGTTTAAAAAACAAATGTACAGTTTGCTAGTAAAGGGGTTTACTGAATTTTAAGTTCAATATTCAATTGTTTCAGTGGCAAGTTGATCTTTACCTATCACAATTCCATTCTCAACAGTAATATATTAACGGCAATATCCCTACTATAAAAAACATGTGAAGATGCCAGATAAACAAGACATCATACTAGCAGGATGTGTGTTTGTCCGAAGCTGTCATGTCCCAGCTTCATCTGTTACCACTGCTAGAGGGAGGTGTTGCCTTATGAATACAATAAGAAGATTCCAAGTTCACTTTCCAGGCGAACAAAATGTCTATTTCAACAGCAATGTGTTTTTCAACAACAACAATTTGTATTTCAACAATGAAACAATTAGCCGCAAAAAAAGCCCAATACAGGGATAGCACTTTAACAACTTACTTCAAGCTGAATGGAGAGAATCATGCTGCACGGGAATTGTATTACCCTGACATTCCTGACATTAGGTATTTGAGTCCAAAACCTGTAAGTGGAATCCAAGACAATGAGGAGCAGATACAACAATTGGCCCTCTGTGCTATGTTGAATTTTCAATGGATTCTGAGAGTTTTCGTTTGAGGTTACTACTCCTCCATGTAAAAGGAGCAAGATCCCCCTTACCAAAGTCGAATACTACCCCATAATATATTTACACTCTGAAAATGTCTTCCTTTACGCACATTAGCCCATGTATGCAGACCTTTCCACTAGTTATGAAGCTAATAAAATAACACTATGGTGTGCTAAAAGAAAACACATATATGTGTACAGCACCTCTGAATAAGTATTATACCAATTGCTTTTCCTTGGACCGCTAAGTCAAAGGAAAAAAAATACACTGTTGCTACCTCAATGTAAATGCTACTGATAAACCCTGCTCCTAATGTTATATTTACAAAAGGTTCAATAAATAAACAATAGTCCAGCTTTGTAAAGTGTGATTCTCTTTCATGCTCCCAGAAGCTCTATTGCTCCCACTCCATTGACTATATACAAATAATGACACATTCACAATATCCTGTCCAGTTTCACATTAGTCATTTCACATACACAACATTGTGTACAACCCAGGTCGGCATAGAGTTTCTGCAAGATGCAACAGGTCCCTAGTCTCAGGGACTTGTGTTTCAAAAATAAGGGAAAAGTACAAATATTTAGCAAGTTCTGTTAAGATATAAAATGTGTTTTGCTGCTGCAGCCTCAAGCAGATGCTCTTTCAAAATGCTGGTCTCCACCCAAATCAGCCTCTATAATTCAATGCAGTGCAATATATTTAACATCAAAAATAGAACAAGTCTATGAATAACTCAGCTAGTCAAACAAAATTAATTGTAATTTAAGAATGAAGGATGTGTGGATAACACATAAGTGACACAAGACAAACACCTGATCCAAAACATCTACCTTAAAATCTACACTTTACTGAAAAAAACACTGTTAGATATATGAATCAAACATGCATTTTGCATAGTTGTCATGGATTTAAGTATGTTCATTTACCACAGAAATGGCCTTTCCAAGTATGCTTAGTTAGCATGATGAGGCCATCACTTTGAAAAGCATGATCACAGCCTATAGGCTTAGTTGATAAAGCAAGGCCACATTCCAGTATGCCCATTTAGAAAACTACGGCCAGATTCCATTATGCTAACTAAGCACAGTAAGAGCAGATTCCAGAGACCTGCTTCACACCAAACATCATGTCCAGTTATCAAAGTAGTATCAAATTGCTTAATAGACAGGTAACATAGCAGTGGAAGGGTTGATTTTATTTATTATTATTTTAGTTTATTTATATACAGGAGGAACAATGCTTTTCGATCACAAAAGAATGCACAATAGATAAGAAATTAGATTTGACAGGGAGCAGTGAGCTTCTTACAATGGGGTGAGTTTGAGAGACATTCTGACAATTTTTAAGTGCAGGTAGGTGGTACGGCCCGTTGTACTAACCATGATGGGTGAAGTGCTAGAGTAGTGGCAGAGGAAGTGAGAGACAGAGGCAAGTTAGAGGCGGGGGAGACATGTTAGCTAGTAGGCAGATGAGAGGTAGTTTAAGAGGGTAACTTGGAGTTGAGGAGAAAGGATTTTAGTTTAGTTTTGACCAAATCCATGTGGACTGTTTCTCAGATGTCCGGGTGAAGAGAATTCCATGCAAGTGGATCAAGAAGAGAGAAAGAGCTGCAGCAAGAGGAAGCACAGGAGGGTGAGGAGCCACAAGGTTGGTCGAGGTGGCATAGCAGAGACTACAACAAGGCGTGTAGAGTTGGATAGAGTAGGATAGATGATGTGATGCCTTTCTGTGGACAGATTTGTGACCAAGGAGAAGATATTTAGATCTGGCCCTGTTTTGCATCAGTGTGAAGTGAGGGTGTTCATCTTGCCAAGAGGAGCGATAGCATAGTTGGGAAGACCAAAGACCAAAGAAGATGTTGGCACAGTAGTCTAGTCTAGAGAAAGAATGGGTCATTAAGAGATCCTTCGCTCTGCTGGATGGAGGTGCCTGAGATTACTAATACTTAAGAGGTTGAGGTGAGCTGGTGTTGCAGTTTTGGAGATGAAGATAGAGGAGGCATGAGATGGTTCATAGATGACACCAGGTTTTCTAGGCTTAGATGAGTAGGGGAGAGTGTCAATTAGGAACTGGATAGGCAGAGGAAGAGATGAGAAAGCTTTTGGCAGGGAAGAAGAGTACCCGTGTTTTGGTAGAGTGCAACACCAGAGAGTGTGAAGCCATCCAATGTTTAATGGCAGAGAGACAAATGGACATTTTCATAGAGAGTTCAGAGGAGAGTTTATGAAAAGAGGGGAGTCGTCCATGAAGAGTTGGTAGGAGAACCCAAAACAGGTGATTAGTTCCCCACGAGCAGAGGTGTAGAGTGTAAAGACGTGTGAACACAAGACAGAGCATTGTGGAACACCAACAGTTAGAGGAGTGAGTTGTTTCTCCAGGAGGCAGAGAATTGGCCAGGTGTGATGTAAGACCATGTCAGACGGTGCGGCTTGACAAGGAACCCTGTGTGTAGGGTGCTTTCCTCAGATTCTCACGTCGGAAGAACAGAGAGTGGAGAGCCACGGCAGTGAGGGCTGCGTTTGTAACGCTCTCCCTCCTGCAGCCGCAATTTACATATTGTAAGCCCTCTAGTCTCACAGTTTCCCTGCAGCCTTCTACCAGAACTTTGCCTGCTTGCGGCGGTCTGCAGATTATCATTGGGGTCAGAACAAGTACGCCTGAAGTTTTCCGGGGCACCTTAACAGCAATCTGCACAAAGTTCCTTTTGGCATTGGGCCATTCTTGAGGGTAAGCGGCAAACACTGGTTTCTGCTTTCTCAGGTGGCTACCGTGGGTGTGTCCTGGTGCAAAGTGGTCAGTAGTCTCTGCAACTCCTCTATTGTGCCATGCCAGTTATGAAGCAGCTAGTAGAGTTAGGCAGGAATAAGGACATAGTTGTGACATCCGAAATGGAAAGGGTATTCATTCCAGGGCCGGTTCCGTTTAACACTTCAACCATTATCAGGAGTCATCCCCCCTGGATTCCTTTAAGAATAGTACCTGCCTATCAGGTGTTTTGACCCTCAGTGCCAAAATAAGATTGAGGCTCCAGCAAGAACAGCTCCTTTGTTCCAAACGGCTACATATTAGCAAAGATCTTCAGAAGGATGTTAACTCTGAAGACAACGCTGTGGGCAGTTTGCAACCAATTATTACGTCCTTGCAGGAAGGGAAAAATGGGTCTTATGCCAAGATTAAGGAATTGGATAACTCTGAATTGGTTAATTTTGAAGGCCATATATTGAGGGGTGCCCAGTCTATGTTAGGTCAGCCCAAATTAAAAGGGGATCAGTTAGGACAACATTCAGTAGCAAACACTGTTAGGAGGATGGCTGACTCCAAGATACCAGAGTCTTGGCGATCTCTTCAGGAGCAACTGTTGCGGGACCTTAAGGCTTGCGCAAATGTTGAGGATTTCCAGTAATGGGTGGTGTCCATGGGATGAAAAAAACTCTCACACCTCTTTTAACAGTCCCAATGAAATCTAAATGTATAGAACTTAAGAGAATGGAAAACTCCTCACAAACTTCCCCTTTCAAGCATGGTCTGCATCAAAGTTGTCAAACAGACCACATAAACTTCCCTCATGAAGGTCTGTCTCTTCAGGCAAAGCCTGTTACTGCTGCTTTCGGCAAGGGGGTTAATGTACCTCAGGAGTATACTGCGTTGCCCACACAGTCAGTTTCCAGGGTGGTCCCACCAATTCACAACAACATTCGACAAAGGAAAGCCAGAATGGCTAACATTATGGTCCCCAACCTTAGCAGATTTGCCTTGGACCCCAGAAATGTCATCATTACCAACATGGATAAGCCAAATAATTTTGAATAAAGGGAGGTCTTGAAGAATAAAATCTTGGCTTGGTTTAACTCTAAACTGGGGCCTAACTGTGTTAAATCTCAAGATCTGAGAGTTCTTCGTAGAACCCAAATTGACAATTGGTGCTCTACTAACAATACTGACTGCATCCTTATGGGTTGTGGTTCTAGCAGCCTGCCTTTGTATGTGTATAGAACTCTAACTCTGCAACATAACCAACCTCAGAATTTTACTGAATTGATAAGCCAATGTCATTGTTGCTTATAACAGTTTTATACTTATTTAATTTTTTTAGTCTCTGGCCTTGTGGCTGCTTAATTTGTTTCACTGGGTAGCCTATCGGCTTTATATCATTCGTTTTTTGCTGCTGTCCCTCTGCTTGTTTTCACTGTTTGTATTGTGCTCAGTGGCTGGGCTTGAGTTCTGTGCTCTGTTAAATGTATGTTTTATGCCTAGCCTCCTGATGCCTGCAGGCTTTCGGCGCTGTATAAGCATACAAATAAATAAATACATAAATAAATAAAGGTTCTATCCAGGCAAGGGCTTGATTGTGAATTCCAATAAGAAGAGAGTATTAAGGAGATCCAAGTGATTCACAGTGTCAAAAGCAGCAGACAGGTGCTTAGAAGAGGCGATGAAGTAGGAGACATTCATGATAGCAGTTTCCGTGGAGTGACAGGAGCGAAAACCTGCTTGTACGGTATCTCGAAGGTTGTGGATGTCTAAGAAATTGCTAAGATGTTTGAAAACAACCCTTTCAAGCACTTTCGAGTATTGAGGAAGGAGAGACACCAGGTGAAACTTAGCTTGTAGGTTCGGGTCAACCCCTTGCTTTTTTAGGAGAGGGATGACTGTGGCTGTTTTGAAAACAGAGTGAATGCAAGCAGAGTCGAAGGACAGGTTGAATAATTCAGTGAGGTGAGAGGCCATTAAAGGAGCAATAGGCTTGACTAGCTTAGGAGCCGGAGGGTCTGATGGGGCACAAGAGGGGTAAGCCTTCATCGGTAGAGATAGGATTTTGTAAGCATTTGTGTGACTAAAGTGGGAGATATAGGCAGAGGAAGATGGTAGAGTAGGCACAATGTAAAATGTAGGAGGGTGTATGAGGAAGGTCAGGAGAGAGTCTCTAATTTTGGAAATGTTTGCTGCAAAGTATTCAGCTTGGTCATTAGGGGCCTCATCACGAGTTTGGCGGTAACCCTTAAATCCGGTGGCCGCGCTATTACCGCCGGATCAGGGCTTCAGTGGATTCCTCCCAGCTCTGAGCTGGGGGAAATCCGCAGAAAATTCACGCTATTGCTGCTGGCGGGAAATCCGCCGGCGGTACAAGCGTGAAAATTCCCCATTGAGCCCAATGGGGAATGGGGCATTCCCGAATGGGCTCAGTGGGGAATGGGGAATTCCATTACCGCCAAACCCATGATCCGGCGCTAATAGCGCCGGGAGGTTTGGCGGTAGGGCTAATACCACCACCGGTAATTCCGCCGGCGTTACCACCCAACTCGTGATGAGGCCCTAGGTGTGAGAGTGTAGTTCATAGTCGTAGACTTAAGAAAAGTGAGGAGCGAATTTAGGGTGCCATGTAGCCAGCAGGGATGGTTGGATTGAGAGTCAATGAGGTTTTGCTAGAATTCCCTTTTCACTCTCTCTAGAGTGGAATTGCAAGAGTTCAGGGCAAAGAGGTGGAGTTGCAGGTCATCATAGGAGTGACTATGCCTCCATTTGCAGAGCACCCGGTGCATGTCTGTGCAGAGACAGCTTATGAATGGGGCGACCCATGGTTGAGGATGCTGAGACTTAGGGATGAAAGTAAGCAATGGGAAGTGAGATAAGAATGAGTCATATAGTAGGGACTGGAAGCTGGAGAAGGCAGTGTTGGTGGAAAAGGCATTGGGTGTGAAGGAGAAGAGTGAGACATAGAGGTTAGAGAGAAAAGGGGAAATGGCAGAAGGTTTCCATTTCCTTTTAGTAATAGGTGAAGAGATTGGTGAGGAAGGATTGAAGAGTGGAAAGGATATGGTGGTGTAAACAACTGAGTGATTAGAGAGGGATGGTGTAGTAGTATTAGTGGCTGAGAAAGAGGTGGAGATAAATGAGAGGCCCAAAGAAAGGCATGTTATGGATAGAGTGCAGAGCATGGTCACTAAGAAAGTACTGAGGATGATATTTCTGAGACGTGGTTGGAGAGGGAAGGTTTCTTTCACCTAAAAGAATAAGGTGGTGTTTAGTGGAAAGAGAATCGAGGAGTTGCCCAAGATCATCAACGAATGGTCCAGTGGGACCAGGAGGGTGATAGATGAAGATTATGTGAACCAGAGCAATAGTAGAGATGGTGAATTCAAAAGAGGTAGGAGAGGAGGTGCCAATGAAGATTTGTGAGGCATTGAGGTGGGAAGAAAGTAGGTATCCTACACCTCCACCTCTGCCAGTTAGTCAAGGAGAGTGAATGATTGATAGTTTAGAGTCATGTAGGGCTGCCAGATTGTCAGTGTCAGATGGAGAAATCCAGGTTTCAGTGATAGCAAGAAGGTCTAGGGCAGGAGTGCTGGACGGAATGTAGTCAGTGATATTGGAATGTTTGTTGCATATAGACTGAGCATTCCAGAGTGCAATGTTCATTTAATGAGGTAAGGAAGAGTAGAGCAGTTGAGTCTCAGAGGCAGAGAGGTCAGGTGGACAGGTGTTAGAGGAAGTATGGTTATTCCATCTGCTTTTGTTGTTGGAAGGAGTCAGAGGTGAGATGGAGTAGTTGGATTTTTGAGTTGTGAGTTTCATAATAGGCATTGGAAATGAGGAATTTGTAGAGTGATTGGAGAAAGTGTACAGAAAGGTGAGTAGGAGGAGCATAAGGAGGAGCAGGAGTGGGAAGGTGAGTAGCACAGTGTGGAGAGACAGTACAGTTATTAGGAAGCTTCCGGTACTCAGAGGCGCAACGGGGAGAAAGGCTAATAATCTAACTGGTACTCCTAGAACCTGTGTCAGTAAAATTATGATCAAAATTGTGATTCATATTTTTTGCCATTGTGGCAGTGAGAAATAGTTCTGTTCTCACCCTCACTCTCGCAAAGGATTGTAATTTCACACTTAACTGTTCTACCCTTAACTGGGACGCCCCTGGCTGGATGGATTTGTCCTTTTAGCATGCCAGCACCATATTCCATTTGCCGATTCACTACAGTAAGGAGAGATTACATTATGGACAATTACCACAGTTTAGATAAAAACATGTAAATAATGCAACAATACATGTACGATTGATGAACTTAAACATTATAGAAAAACTGTAGGAAAGAGTCTGCTTATCCATACTTTTTCACTTAATAATCATCAAAATCATTGTCATTTTCGTTTTACCAAAGTTGAAATTCATGACAAAGAGAACGAGGAAGTATATCACCTTTAAAGGGTGGAATTATGCGAGCACCTAAGCTAGATAATAGAAAGAAGGCCCTTCAACCAGGACTGAACAAGAGGCAGGGATGGGAATCAGAGTTTGTATCCCTTGAGGAGGTAAATTGTCAAAGATGTCAATCTAACAATTATGGTATTTTTTGTGCAAATGATATACAGGGTCTCTGTACCAACAATCCCCAACCAGAGGCTCTACCAGTGATTCATGAAATGCTAGAATGGTGTCCTCCCCCCATATAATACTGAAATGCTGCCCACTACAGTTGGTTGGGTTATCCATGACTGGTTTATTTTCAAAATTCATATTTATGCTCATATAAAAGACAGAAGCATGGGGGGTTACTGTTACCCACAGTTTTACCAATTTATATATGAATGTTTTTGAGGAAAAAAGTGTGCATACAGGTAACAAACACATCATGCAGCTCCAATATGTGGTTCTAAGGCCATTATGTATATATCATATTTATTTATTTGTAAAGGATAGAGGATCTGTAAGAGATTTTATGGGGGGTTATATATAGTACTTCATGGTACTTTGTGGTATTTTGCTATGGTGGTATTTTTATAGCAGTGAGGCTAATTTCAGAATACTACCTACTAATGATTTCTCCAAGGTCTCTAAGAGTAAACAAATACTGGACTTAATACACTCTGAATAAATGTATCATGCTCTCCCGTGATGTTTTATTTGCAATATCACTTTTTTGCCCTTTTGGCTGTATTTTAGAAATGTATACAAAGCATGCAATGAAATACAACTCATTTATCCAGCATCCCTTATTTACTGTGACTCACTCTTCTTTGAGATTTTTTTGCGCATGCGCTAACTCCCTATACATGCCAAATCAATTAGACTAAAATGCAGAAAAGTACGAGACTAAATACATTTTTAGAAATTAATATTTTTATCATAAACTAGAAATATGCAAGTTATACAGAGTGACGCGTGCTCCCACATTGTAATTCAAAACATAAGCAATATTTTTCTTGTAAATGGATTTCACTGCTCTATCTGCGAGAATGTGCAAAGCTCAGGCTATCAGCCTTTACTTTGCAACAAATGTTGGTAGGTAAATACACTTTGACTTGCAGCAAAACTTAGAGAAATACAAACACAGTTTTACATGCACGTTTAACTGCTCATTGTTAATTCAGCACCTACAAATTAACTGAATTATCTAATCTGTGCTACATAGTATCATTCACTTCACACACACCTCAATTAACCTCATAATTAACTAGGTTAAGCTGGTGATATTCCCTGACTCAGCTTGGCAGTGACACATGGTTCACAGCTAAGGTTGCTCGAAACATTGTAGCACTTCTACAGATTGCCAACCTAGGAGACAGACAACCTCAGCTCAGCAGACAGCCAGCCCAGGAACCAGCCTTCTTATCCCTCCATCAGTGAGTGCAACAATGCCTGCCTTCTCTTCCTCAAACGCTTTTCATAAAACCCTGTCACTCAAAAGCACCTCCCTTTGACAAAATCATCCCACTAAAACAGCAAGTGATTTCCTCTCTGTCTTTAGCCGGAACACACACTGCATTGCTGAATAGACTTGCTACATTTCTTCCTGCCCCACGACAATGCCACGATTTTAGTATAACAGATATTCACATTCCTCAGCTTACAACACAGATCCAGGCTGCATGTTTAAATCATTTTTCTTTTCCATTTCCAGAGCATCATGCATTTCCCTCAATCTACATCTAGCTTATGTCATGGACTAATTTGCACTAAATTGTATTATTGGAATCTGTTACATGTTAAATGGGGTTAGGTTAATTAGTATATTAGTTTAATGTTAGTATTATTTTTTAATGCAGCTCAGACCATTGAAATAGCATCATGGAGCAAAGTGATCATTTTCTAGCATGTGCTCTGTGCATTGGCATCTATTTAAATTCAGCCTGAGACTCATATTCTTGAGTCCATCTATGATTCGCACACCCTTGGCCCTAGTTAAAGTTCAAACCCTCGCTAAAATGTGAGTGCTGAAATGTGGAGTCTAGATGCTGAAATGCAGAGTCTAGATTCCTACAGACCTGTGTTCTTTCAGGTGTGGATCAACGCTTGCTATCACAAATAATACATTGCTCTATTTTCAATAAGTAGCTTCCACACAAATAACTGGTGTTATAACCTTCCTTAGCATGAATTGGAGGGCTGCCCGGAGCAATGCCAGAGGTTAACATTAACTAAAAAATGTCCAGCCATAAGCATTCAGCTTTGCAGTTAACTTTCTTTAGATACACTTTTCATACATAAAACTGAATTTTACGGATGTTGGGAGTTATGTGGAACATGTTCAAAGATTGCAAGAAAAACCGATGAAGGGGTATACTCACAAGAAACAATTGCTTGTGCATTTAAGATGTCTGTGAAGGAAAGTTCAATCTGCAAGTCACATTCCGGCCACCAATACGTACTCTTTATTCTGCACTTGGTCTTTTCAATTTCTTGGTGCCCTTCATGCCCAAGACCTATCACGTTCTCTCTGATTCCCTCAGGTGGCACTAACCTGTCTCATTTCATAAGACAGCCATCTTGGATACATAGTTCAACTTTCACATCCAGAAGCTTCCTGCTCCTGCCTTTTGCATCTCATCTTTGTACAATCTTCCTTCCTCAAGCTCCTTAATATCAAACAGCATCTTTGTATCCTTCAACAATTCTTCATCCCACTCTTTGTTTGATATTGCTGCCTCCGATATCTCACAGATCATTTCCTGATCATCATTCTCATCTTCCATGTCGATATTGTTATTCATTCTTAATAAGCAATGTGCTGCATAGTTTTTTACACCCGGGATGTATGTCACAGTGAAATCAAATTCTTGTAATCTGGACACCTATCTCCTTATCCTGCCTGATACTTTGTCCAGACTTTTTGTTCGAAAAACCTCAACTAGAGATTTGTGATCTGTATGCAATTCAAATTTGACTCCCCATAAAAGTTCCTGAACTTGTCCATAGTCCATCTGATGGCCAGTGCTTCCTTCTTAATAGTTGCATATGCCTTTTCTGCTCCTTTAAGCAATTGAGATGAACATGCTGTACTCCTTTCCTTCATGGAATTGTGTCAAAATCACTCCCAGTCGCACATTACTGGCATCTGTAGTAATCAATGTGTGTCTTCCTCTTACATAATTCTGTAAAGCTGGAGCCGTAGCCAAAGCTTCCTTTATGTACCTGAATTCATGTATACATTCTTCACCCCACATGAACTTCTTGTTAATCTTCATCATGTTCCTAAGAGACACCTTTTGATCAGCAAATCCGCGAATGTACTTAGCATAATATTCAGCATTACCTAAAAAAGTTCAGAGTTGCTCCTTGCTATTCGGTGTCACCATGTGTTTTATTGCGTCTTCCAGATCCTTCTATGGTGTAATCCCTTATCTGGAGATTACGTGTCCTAAATATTCAATTTCTTTCCTGTTCATTTTTGACTTTTATTTACTGAGAATCATCCCCACATTGTGCAACTTCTTAAATACTCTCTGTAGCCTTCTGTTGTGTTCTTATTCATTCTCGGCATACACCAGAAGATCATCTTGAAAAAAGATAGCTCCTGTCTCTTCATCCAGAATGTGATACATAATTTTCTGAAACACTGAAGCCACTGATATTAGTCCAAATGGCATCCTGCGATATTGCTAGAGCCCTTCTGGAGTAATGAAAGCTGTAAACTGCCTCAACTCCTGTGTAGTTTTACTTGATGATAGGCAGCTGTAAGATCAAGCACTGAGAACACTTTTGCCGACCCCATTGTCGAAATCAACAATTGTATATTTGATAGCGGGTGCCTCTCAGTAATTATGCATTTTTTCAGTTCACTTAAGTCAATGTACACTCTGACCCTCGTCGAGCTCTTCCTTACCACAACCAAGGGGGAAACCCACTTGGATGCATGGATACTTTCAATAATCCCTTGTTCTTTCAGCTTCTTGAGTTTGATTTTTACTTCATCTCTCAATGCTAAAGGAACATCATGCAGTTTCTGGGCTACTGGTTTGGCACCTTGTTTAAGTAATATACTATGCGTGAATCCTTTCACAGAGCCTATGGTATCATCCTGGAAAATGTCAGCTTGTATTTCCTCTCTGTTCATCTCTAGACCTTCTTCTAAAAAAACAGACTCTGCAGCATTCGGATGCAGTCAGACCTTTAACAATCTCTGATGGGTTCTACTGAGAAGAAGGAATGCCCCTTTCTTTGAGACATAAATGCGAACTTAGGTCTGTCTATCCTTGAATGTTAAAGTTGCCATGAACCAACCAATGAGTTCAATATTTGCACCATCATAAGCTCTCGGATTAATATCCACTTTGTGTAAAAATGTTAGTCCAGATCTTCTTCATACTATCTCTGGGATAAGTGTGTATTTGGCTTGGCAATCAACCATCAAAACTAGCGGGTATCCATTGACCATTACCGGAGTCTTGGGAATATCCAGGTCTTCATCTTCACCTAGAACCACCGAGACACATTCTTCACCTTCATCACTATCTCCATTCCCAATCCAATTTGTGGCAGCATTCCTACTCCTGCATTACCTAGCCAAGTGTCCTCTTCCATTGCAGTTCCTGCAAATGATCCTCAGAGCAGGGCAATCCTGACTATTCACCCAATTAGAAGGACTGTCACACCTGTAACATTTTCTCAAGAGGGTCCGTCCTCTTCTTCACTGTCCACCTCGACCCCGGGGTTGTTACTCAGTGTCAAGTCTTCTATCCTTGTACATTCCTTCTCGGAAATCCATTCTCTTATTGTTGAATCTGCCTTCATAGCTTGATCTTGCATCTCTATAATTGCTGCTTCCCCTTCTTCTATTTTGATTACTAACACTGTCACTCATTTCATCACTGGCTGTTGTATCACACTTTTCACTGTTGCTCTGACTGCAATCTCTTTTACTCTACCTTCTAACGTTTGAACACATGTTTCTGTGTGTTCAACCTCCTTAGCCATCTTCATTACTGTATCCAGGGGCGGATCATCTTCTGTCCATAGTGTTTCTCTAACTTTGCTGCTGTTTCATTCCAACATAAATTGGTCTCTCGATCGTTCTTCTAGTTTTTGGTTAAATGTGCATGTTGTGGCACATTTTCTCGTAGCTGTGATGTATTGTTCGACACTCTCTCCGTCTTCCTGTATTCTTTTCTCAAACTTATATCTTTCTAAAATGGTACTTATTTTCTTTTCATAATGTTTGTTCATTTTCTGTATAGATTCCCCATATGTGTTCATATCCTCACATTCATATGCAACAAGATCAGGTAGATCTTCAAATTTCTCTTGGCCAGCCTACCTAAGCAGTGCAAAAATAAGGATTTTCTTTCTCTCGTCACTATAATTGGTACCGTATACTACATTGGCAGAGTGTTCAAATGTCTTAAGACATCTTTTCCACGGCAGTGTAGGCTACCCAACTTCAGACAAAAACATTTGAGGCACTGGAACACTGTGTATTGACATGTCTCCCCCACCCCATTGGGTAGCCATTCTGATATGGATGCTGGTGGCTGTAGCTTTACTTGGTTACTTCTTCTTGAATGATATGGATTGGATTGGATTGGTATATATTTGCCCTACTTTGAACAGGCTGTGTTTATTATTTTTTTCTTTCCCCTTTTTTTATTGCATGTGCAGACAATTAAGAGCTGTGTTTATTGTTTTTTCCCTTTTTTTATTGCAGGTGCAGACAATGAAGAGCATAATAAGGAAGCTGCCACAAGTAGTTTTTTACCAGTACTGGGTAAAGGCTTTCTTGATATGAATGGTGCCTAACCTCTTAAAACGGTCACCTGCAACATGCGAGCAGTCACGTTGCAAAGTAATTTCCTCTAATGTCCTACCGGATGTAACTGGGGCTTTCGTAATACTCGCTCAGTACTTGATATGCGCCTGTGAAGAGTGGAGCGGAGTTGTATTTTGAGGGATTACTGTCTCTCTTTCTTCTTAATCATTCATTTAGCGCCAGGATCGCAACGGCCGCCGCAATCTAACCTGGAATCCAGTCGCAGTCACAGCTGGTGGCCGAATATGTTGATCGCCACACTGCTAGTAAGTTTTCCTCATTACCACTGAAGTATAGGCGAATGCTTGATACATTGCTAACATATGGTTTATTAGTATTTGAATGAATACAGGATAAGATTGGGAATACTGGGTAAGTGGGGACATGAACGATGCATCTCTCCTTCACAGTCCGCTCTCCAACCACTGCACTCGCCCCTCGTGTTCCAACTCTGCAATCTCCTCCAGCATTCCTTTTGTAACATGATGCCACAATACTACAATAACTGAGAGGTAACATTTGACAAAATACGTCTTTGAGTACATTTTACCCAAAAACTGTTTTTTAAAGAAATGTCAAGTGAAAACAGGGGATTCAGAATGCATTAGTTTAAAATGGAACTTAATTTCTAAAAGTGCAATGAGAGCCAAATCTGTCAGAAATATAATCAAGCTAACAGGAGAACACAGCCTGTGTTACAAGAATTAAACTTTAAAGTGAGAAAAGTAAAATAACTATCCTGGTGGTTTTATAGGTTGTTGACATGTTTTTCATAGGAGCGCCATTATATTATACCTGAAAGTAATTACCTAAATGCAGATTCAAAACTGTACATCAGAGAAAAACTATTTAAAATATGACATTGTGTTTAAATTGACAATTTTCAAAAACAAACAATGGATCTATTGGTTTGAATAATACATGTATTCTTTTCACTCTGTCCTATATGGTGCTGACTTCAAGTTGAACAGGGATTCAATTTGGAGCAAAATAACCCTCCAAAATTTAGAAATCATCTAGTGGAGAATGTTAGAAAAACACTTTAAAATTCCAAGAATATGAAAGCTGTGGGTTTCAGACAATATGTACACTAGAGTGAACAGATGGTCAGATTCACAACCCAGCCTCAAAGGCAGATATTCCCATCAAAAGGGACACTTTTGAACTCTGACTGGCAATAAAGCTGGCCATTTGGGAACTAACACAATGAGGACAAAATGACCTGTCCTCCTATTATGAATCAATAACTCCCTGAACCCATTATATAGTTGTGTTTACACCACAGTTCAATTGAGGGCATGATTCAAACATGACCTTTTTTAAATACAGAAGCTAATTATGATCATACTTCTGTATCCATATAACTTGGATATAAACCGAAGGGTCTGTAGCAAAGCTTATAGTCTTCTTTTCAATTTAACATTACATTTGCATTGGCTCAATCTTTAATAATTAGTGCAATTAAAATAATTCACAATATACCTAATAGTGATGGTGCATATCCAACTGTGCATTTGAAGGCACACATTCCAATAATTTTGGTGTAATTCAGTCTGCATATTGATGTCATAAATTATGGAAGAAAAACACAATTGGTGTCAAAAGTATTTGAAGTTATTATTGGCCCCCACCTTTTCTGGTCACAAGCATATGAATTATAATCATTCATTGATGTTTGGGTGTATATATTGCATAGGAATTTCTCAGTATGAGACAGGTCAATAGAAGAACTTTGGCCAATCACATAGTTTCACATATTAATGATATAAGGTGGGAATTTTGGGAGAACAGAGGAGAGCATTCTGGCCCTGGAAAAGTTGCTGGGCGAACACCACTTCCGATCGGATGAATGCTGAATCTGGATACCATCGGGAAAATTGGGCCTTGCCTATGAGGGATACTGAACCACATTAACATGGATGAGAACCTGGACAAAACTCACAAGGGCCCATTTTTACTCAGCACCTTAAAAGAAAGATTCTAAAGTGAGTATAAAAACGATCCAAATATAATAGATAAGACCCCTACAAATTTTGCCCTAATCCCCTTCGTTCTAGGGAATTGGGAATGTATTCATCACTAGGGAGCACTCATTCCAAATAGAAAAATCTTGGTATTCTTTGTGAAATGCAACAGAATTTTCATACATTTTTTAGCCTAGTGGGATTTGACTGCATGTAGAAAATATGGCACTTCTGCACACAGAACGCAGGGGCTAATAAGAGGTATTGATAGGAAAGAGAAATGCATAATGTAGTGGTGACTGTGAGCTAAGTACAGATGTTTCATTTTATATAAAGCTGTGGGATATTACATATACATACATTCTCAAATTCTTTTTCAGTGCTGTGAGGACTATGTAAAATAGAGCATGTTTCCCAGTGCTGACAGTGTAGCATTGTATTGAATTAAAGAAGTAGCCAATGTGTTTTCACAGATGTAGTCAACATTAGACCATTGTTTGAAAGAGTGCTGTACTATGTCCTAGTCGGATCAGGTTGATAATAAATATTCTGTGAAGGGTGTAGTTACTGAAACTAAAAGCAAGTTAAAAGGAGTCATTTCTATTCCCCTGAAAATAGTGTGAGCGTAAAGGCCAGCCAACCCTTTATTCTGAAATTGTGCAGTGAGATTCATCTGTGATTTGAAAGGGGAGGGGTATTTTCTCATTTGGTATTTCAACCATTTTCTCTGGTAGAGTGAGTGAGTCAAAATAGTCTGCGCATTAAAAATGGAAAACATCACTTCTCTAACTCTAAACCTGTAGAACTCTAATGCAAGCTATAGTAAGCCTATTAGATACAGCACACACATGTGAGCAGCCCAGAATACTGGATCTACATGGGAAGTGTGAGACATGACAAATTTCTGTTTCTATACATTTCTGTTGTTATTGGGGAAAGCATGATTCTTTGGTTCAGGTGTAAATGTGAATTTATGTGTAATTTGGAGATGATTTTATGAAGTCAGGGATTTTAAAATATTGACCAACAAGTGATAGAAGTGCAACTAGAATGTTTAGTGTTATTCAGAACTTAAGATATATTCTGAATTTATCCTGAAAATGAATGTATGTGTATGCGAAATATTGAGATTCATGCTGGCAGATTTCTGTAGACAAGCTAAATGTTAATGTGTAACATTATGGTGACTTGCATAAAGTCTGGGGACTACCTTTAATTAGAGTTTTGAGTAAACCACCTTGTGACATGGGACTGTATATTATCGGTAGTCCACTTAATGAGCATCTAAATATTGATATATTGACCAAAATATATCTTAGAGTGTGACAGAGTGTCTGATAGTAATGAAGTTGCTGAAGGTGCAGGAGTTGTCAGTGGATTAAGAGGAGCAGTCTTTCTATCAGCTCTAATCCCCTCTCACTAATGCCTGCCTACTTAGCCATCTGGTAGAGCTGAGTGTGACAGAGTGTCCGGTGTGCTGAATGTGCTGAAGGTGCAGGACTTGTCCATGGATTTGGAGGAGCAGTCTTTCTACCAGCTCTATTCCACTCTGACTAACGCCCATTGCTTAGCCATCTGGTAGAGCAGAACATAGCGGAGTGTGACAGAGGGTCTGGTGTGTGGATTTGGAGGAGCAGTCTTTCGGCCAGCTCTAATCATCTCTCGCTAATGCCCGCCTACTTAGCCATCTGGTTGAGCGGAGCATAGCGGAGTGTGACAGATTGGCTGGTGTCTTGGCATCTGGGTTTGGCAGGCTGGTTTCTACTAATCTCTGTTGGATTTAAAGACTTAAGGAAGCACCATGACGTCCGTGGCAGTAAGGGCTGTATACTTTCTGACTGTTTGGCCATCAGAGTATACATAGCAGTATATAACAAGTATATAACATTCTTGGTGGGGCTGGAGGCCAACAATATTCCCTCCCCTTTAGTGTCCCCACCTACGCTCTTAATGCCGAAGTACCATGTGACTACCGCTGTGGCAGCCGGCACTGCTAAATGGGTGGCAATGGGAAGGCACTGCCTACGCACAGACCTTTCCCGGTCGAGCCTAACTACAGTGGACGGGGAGCTGCATATGAGGCCCATGGCTGATGCCATACATTTATCATGTACTCCAGCCTCTGGGATTGGATTTCTGTGTAGGTGTGTGGCAGGTCCTCCTGCTGGGGAGAGGCAGTCCATATATGCTCTGTCTTCCATCCAATCCCGCACGGATGCCCCGAAATTACTGTAAGATTAACAGAGCCCAATGAGTCAATAACATTACAAACTATTCTTCCTTACCTCTGGAAGCAAGGAGATGTCAACTGATCTATGTGTGGACCAGGTGGAAGAAATCATGAAGAAGAACGCATGACAACACCTACAATCCCCCCTCTACTATGGCAAAAACTTGAAGGTTTCATCTGGAGATCGGTGCTGGGGTTACCGAACTCTACATCAGCAGCAGCGATAAAATGGGAACTTGGTCTTGTCTCACTGAAAGCAGTAGTGGACCATAGTTCCTTACAGCTATACAGGAAAATCATGCACCCTGAGAGTCTCGAAATCTACCACATAATAGCAGAAGAAATTGCCAGAGGTAACAACTGCTTTATGAATGACTGGGCCTAGACCCAAAATCAAAAATTGCAGGAAATTGCTTGCACTGAGGAACAACTAAAGAATAACCCTGTAAGGATAAAAACAAAACTGGAGTGCCTGGACTGGATCACCACTAACGAAAAAGCAACATCTAACAAACTACTAGCTCATCTCCCCATGACGGTAAATAAATTGAAAGAACCTATGACGTATGGCAAAAAATACCCAAGCAAATCACTAATGAGAACTCTATTGAAAGCACGTCTCAACTTACTACCAACTCAGGAAATCCTAGCTATCAGAACAGGATTGAAGGAAAAAGCCTGCAGACTCTGCACAAATTCTGAAAAGACAGAATCTATTAGACACTTGCTGATGATGTGCCCGGCTCTGCATCAAGCCAGGATAGCCTTTTTCAGTCCCCTGCTGGTAAACTTATTTGCCAGTAATGAAGCGACATGGTGGAATCGCCTTATTACAGGCGACAAGATTAGATGGAACATGGCGTCCGCAAAGCTTCTGAACATTGCAATGGAAAAGACAAAACTTACCATTGCTCCCAAAACAATCTCTACTCAAAAGATTGATTGACTTAAATACAGATCGTCATTGTTCTGTTTCTTCATGTAGCTCCTTGAATGAAAATTCTCTTGTAAAAATCTTAATGATTATAAACAAGTAAATAAAAAAAAAGAACTCATGACATCAGCACTGTGCTCCAAGCCCATTGAGATGCTGATAAAAGCCATGATTACACCAGGTTCTGACTTACTCACAGGAATATCTGCTAGCTCACTCATTATAAGTTATGCTGAAGCCTGATGTAACACGAGCATAGAAATACCTGGAGGTGAATCTGAACCTATATCCAATGACTTGGCACCTGCTATAATAGATTAGTCTCTTCTGGCCAGCTTTGAATTGAGTTTTAGTAATGTCAATGCTACGGAGCTTACTGACCCTTTTCCAGACCTCTTGACATCCTGCTGTCACAAACGCTGTTGAGGAACCAGCTGAACTGAGCATTGTGTTGCAAACTCTCAAGGCCAGTAGCTCATCTGCAGCTATGTTCTCCGTCTTGGAATCCCTATTGACTGACCTAACACACAAATATGAAGTCATGGGTGAAAAATTGAATGTCTTATGTGACAACTTTGAAAAACTAACACACCCTCTCAACGAGCTCCTGACGATTAGCAAAGAAGTCAACATCATCCTTAATCTCATCCAAAATGACTCCTGCAGGAATTGCTTTTGGAACAAGGGAACAGCAGGGGCAGAAATGGAATCCTCTAGCGAAATTCCCAGTGAAGTAGACATGACTTCCTAGTGTAAACGGCCCAGAAACAGAGTTGTGAACCAGGCCTTGATGTATGAGCATCTCACAGACAAAAAAAGAAAGACAGCAAAGTCTGAGGTGCCTGCGGCCTTCTGCGTCCCCAAGTAGTCCCCCTGGCAGAGGAATCTCTGAAGTAAACAAGGGGAAGAGAGACCTTCAGTCACTGAAACTCTCCAACTCTGCAGCTATCATGTCATAAGAAATGGAACAACTAGAGGGAGGTGCCATTGGCGCCGCTAGACAGGGGCTAGTCATGACTCAGCCTAAATGTCCCAAGGGAGAAGCCCAAGCACACATGCATGGGAGAGTGGGCAAAAATCAGCAAGAGTCTGGAATCTCAGGGGGCTGCGTTATCCAGATGCCCAGAGCCCAGCGGGGATGAAGGAGGACACAGTATTCAAATTAGAGGGTCTTTTTGAAACCAACTTGGGAGTAGTGCATGGAAGCTCAACTAGCACCACGACTCAAGTGGTTTTGGGGAATGGGGATGATATGCACCACTTGGCATTGTCAAATGCTAATCAGCATACGCAAGCAACTACGTTGAAGGCCATGCAGTTGAAGATTTTCTTCTGCAAGGGCAACATTTTCTTTTTGAATTGCTCAAGAGTTTTGGCTCTACTACATGCTGTCTTCCCATCTGGTCTATTATCAGAAGAGAAATCAAGATTGTCGACATGGGCGAGGACCATAATTATGCCACATCCCGCGTGCACTTTTCTGATGAGAACAGCTTGATGTATATCATGGAACATAGAGTTGTCATTTATAAACTGAGGTATGATTGCTCCATCATTGACTTGGAGGGCTTCTTGGGCCTAAAATATCCTAGTCCTGGTGACAGAAAACAACCTTTGTCTGAGCAGCACAAAGTTAATCTTGAGGGGCCACAGGCCCTGACAGCTCCAACTGAGCACTTGGCAATATTGATCCAAAGGCAGCCTGTGGAGGGGGGGCAGGGAGGTGTAGGTGATGAAACTCACTGGGCATGGTTGGCCACATTGGTAGCATTGAGAGGGGTTTTGTACTCTTAAACATGGATTCCTTCCATTTGATGTTGAGCTGGAACACTAGGCGCCATACCCATCTAATCCAGGGGGATTATTTGGATGAACTTAATGTGGTCCCACTCCAGGAAACCTGGTTAATGGACCCTCTGGTGATGGATAGTTGGAATTGCATTACATGCCAGGTGATCAAGGGGCCCAGAAGATGGCCCAAGGTAGGCCTTGCTTGTGGAGTTGAGAACCCCAGGGGGATTGTGGATGTACCTGTGCAATCAGTAAATATTCTAGTACCCAAGGCGACTCCTCTGCAGAGCCTGAAGTCACCATCCCCTCAGAAAATGTTGTGCAATAATATCTATGTCCCTCCATATATTGGGGAGGTATTAGCAACACTAAGGGAAAGGGAGGCTTTGCTGGGGGATTTGAGGTATGAAGGGCCCATACTGTTGTGTGGAGATTTTAATGCCAGGGTTCCCTTACCACTTGGGCAGGTTGCAGGTGATGTAAATTGTATTGTGAGGAGGCACACCTAAGCAGTGGGCAGTCGGGAGGCACAACCAGGGCCCACAAATGGGGGGTGAGTTGGGCCTGCTTGCTGACCTCGTATGGGTTCTCTGTCATGAATGGTGTGTATCCTTCTGACCACCCACCTAACTTCACCAGGGTCGGGGCGGGGGCCAGCATCATATTAGATTATATGTTTGTCACAAATCACCCTGCTATGGTGGAGGACATGTGCATTTACCAGTGTTCGGAGAGTGACCATTTTCCTATTCTGCCAAATCTGAGGCTACAGCCCATTTTTCCTGAGGCAAGAACAACTGGCTGGCTAAATATTAATCCAGGGCTGAGCCGCAGCTCACCGAATGACTCAAATTTGGATGAAGCAGTGAGGATGGAAAGCTTGACTGTGGCTTCGTTTGGGTCAGAGGTTAAGGGATTCCTGGGCATGAAGTCTTGTCAGGTCATATCCCAGTTTGGCACTGGGGATCAGGAATTCTCACTGGCATCACTATGACCATGACATCAGCGATAAGAAGAGGCAGCAAAGTGGGGAATTATGTGCAAGAGCATCAACCCTTGGCTCACAGAGTGAAGGTCAAAAGGGCTAAATTAAAATACAGCTAATGGCTCAAGTGGCAGCTATGAATAAGGACTACACTGCATTTTGGAAGGTTGTTAATGGCAGGGAGCTAAACACCAGAGATATAATTGGAGTCCCCGAGTCTGGGTGAGTAAAAATACTCCAGCAGACCCTGGGAGGAAGCGGGGTGGCCATGTCTAGTGGGCCCCAGGTGGCACATAATGGGGCAAATGGCCTGGGCCCAGATGATATTGAGGGAGTCATTAGAGCCAGTAAAGCCTCCAGGGCTCCGGGTCCAGATGGGATTTGCAGTAATTTCATCAAGGCAGACCTATCAGCCTGGGCAACTGTTCTGCATCAACTGTTCAGGAGCATTAAAGCCTTGCAGTGCATACCGGCATCATGGCAAGATAGCATCATAGTGCCAGCGCAAAAGAAGGGCAAGCACGGTGACCCAAAGAACTATCACATGCTGACTACACTGGATGCTTTGGCTAACATTTTTGCAAAAAATCCTCTAGGAAGAATTAGAGATCTGTGAAGAAACTTTTAATATCATTCCAGTCCTCCAGAGGGGGTTCTGCAAAAAATCCAGCACCAGCATCAATACATTAGCTTTAACCACAAAGATCCAACAAGCATGGATGGTGAGGAAAGCCCTGGCACACATGCCATTTATTGATCTAGGTGCTGCGATTAATACTGTTGACTGTAACAGGATATGGCTCAAACTGCAGGGGCTAAACATTCCCCCCGGACTCCTTAAGATGATTGTCCTACTGTACTCCTGAACCAGGGTCAAGGTTAGGGGTGATCAACTCAGGGGATTTACAGAGCAGGGGGAAAGAAGCACTTACCCCTGTGAGAAAAAAAACACCACACGTTCTGCTCAATCTAGAGCTTCTTCAGGTGAAGTTAATTTGTTTACTGTTTGCATCCCATTTACTTAAAAACAACAACACCTGCCAGGTTCCGTCCAGACAGTGGCAAGTAAGGTGACCAATTGTCATGTGACCACATACGAATGTGTAAACTGAATTATACCACCATGTTGGAAGGGTAAAAAATTGCAACATTGCTATTAACACCCAAGTAGGCCAAAATGAATTGTAAATATCTTCTGTAATAAAGTTTATAAATAAATATGTTCTTAAAATAATGTTATTAGCCACAACAGCGGCCTACATACTTTTTGTATAATCCTAATTACATGATGGGTGCATTACGTACCAGTGTACAGATAAATTATACAAGTGGCTGCTGTCTGATATACATATCAGAACAGATACAACACACCCTGCAAAAACAAGTGCATGTGACACCTAAAATATAGAACAGCAGTTACCTAAGCAACAATAACAATTAACCTGCACCTATATACCCTACCAGCCATTCTATCTCGGACAATGTCCTGCGGGAAATTGCTAATGCACCAACTAATGCACTGGCAACATAGTGCCCCAATCATTACAAGGCATGTATATTGCAATGCGAGCATTCACTTGAATAGCACCATCTAATGATCAGACACAGATATCACGTTGCTTATCACATTAACTCCAAAACTTTGTATTGACTAATAATTCCCAAACTGCATAATCACAGCCAAATAGAATAATATTCAACATTCAAGTTAGTAAATCGTGATACATTCATGATCTAATCTCAAGTGAGATAATGCAACAATAATACAATGGGCCTCATTATAAGTTTACCAGTCCGGTAACAATGGTACCGGTAAGCTTGCCAGTACCGTTGTTACCAGACCAGCAGTACGGTTCTGTTCGTGGGTGCCTTTCAGCTGCCAGGTCTGCCCTGGTGGGCAGACCGGCACCCGCGAGCTGACCTCGACGGATGCACCGGCACCATTCCTGAATGTTGCTGGTGCATCCGGCCTCCCCATTCCCATTGAGTCCCATGGGACTCAAAGGGAATGGGGAGTAATAATTACCAGCACCCGGCAATGGGGGTTTACCAGGTCCGCTGGGGCTGGAATGCCGTGGTAAGTCCCCATTGCCGGGTGCCGGTAAATTCATGACTCCGGCAGCAGCCGTGCCAGTAATTACCGGCACGGCTACCGCCAAAGTCGTAATGAGGACCAATATGTATTCTATCCTTGAATATTCTAAATATACAGCACATATAGACAAATTACAAAAATAAGTGTCTAAGAATAGATATTTTGTCTTTCTACCCAAATCTCTCCCATAATGTGCAAATAATCAATGTGCAACGATCGATGTTCAGTGCATGTAGAACGCATATTCAGTGCAATTGCAAAATAATACAGATATATATGTGTCAATAAAACATTTTCAAATATACAATATGTGCAGACATGTTGCTAAAATAAAACTCTAGGAATTGATTATGAGCCATCTACATTGCTCTCACTCATAAAGCGCAAATGATCAATGTGCAAAGATCGCTTGTTGTGTGCATCTGAAGCATGAGTAAAGTGCAAGTGCAATATCATAAGGAACCCTTTCTTATCACTGGAGCGAACAACTGGTAATGAGAGCACTATCCCTGGATAATCCTACAACAAGCTGTGCCACATCTATGAGATATCCTTGAGTCACTCTCCAAAAACCACTCTAATATTGATGTCGGCATTGATATGAATTTTTAGATATAGCTATTCAGTTCAAAAATACATATAGCTCAGAATCAACCATAAGGCCAAACGGTTTCAGAATATTGTATTTACAAATCAGTTTGGCTTCAAGTTGGCATAACTTTAGTTCCCCATTGCCCATTCTTTTATGTTGAGGGACATGAACCAGACCACAAAAAGACATTGCTACCACATTGCCATTGTATTCTTCCACAAAATGTTGTGTCAAAGAGAGACTGAGATCACCATTTTTAATGGCTCTATAATGTTGAAGTATGCATAACTTTAATGCACCAATGGTTGAACCAATGTAGTGTAAACCACAGCTACATGAAATGTCATATACAACAAATTTGGATAAACAATTGATGTCATGCTGTATATCCATGCTTTTCCACCCAACAGTGCATGTGGATATTCAGTTACATATGAGAGCATTTTACATTGAGAGCATTTGTTGAAGCAAACTAAAAGCTTCCTAGTATGTGAGCTTCTATTACTATTACTCTCAGTGCTTAACATACTGTGAGTTAAGATGTTTTTAAGTGACGGGACTTTGTAAAAGGCCACCTGAGGGAAGGGACCTAATCCTCTATCCGAATCTGTGTCAGTGGTGAGTAATTGCTCTCACGTCCTTTGCTAGATGGTTAAAGCCTGTGATGAATCTTATCTTATCATTTTGTGGTTTAATCTTAGGCTTAAAAAGGTCACTTCTTGAGCATTGTTCAGCCTTGTTAAAGGATTGCTCTATAGTGTTCCGTTTGTAACCTCTCTCAACAAATCTCTAGCCAATTATTTTAGCTTAAGTCTGATAATCTGAATTGATACTATAAGTGCTCTTAACTCTAAGAAATTCACCAAATGGTATGGATTTCTTGAGAGCTGCTGGGGCATCTCTAATAGCATGTAGAGGGGAATTGGAGCTTGTCTCTTTTCTATACAATGTGGATTTAAGTGTGTTGTCCACTACTTTGAATTTAACATCAAGACACACCAACTCTTCTTTGCTGCTGGTAACAGTGAGTTGAAGGTTCAGGACATTGGGCCTCATTACAAGTTTGCCGGTCCGGTAACAATGGTACCGGTAAGCTTGCCGGTACCGTTGATACCGCAACAACAAACTATGTGTTCTGCTCACGGGAGCCTTCCCCCCGCCAGGTCTGACCTGGCAGGCGGACCCGCACCAGAGAGCAGACCATGTCGGATGCACCGGCACCATTCATGAATGGTGCCGGTGCATCCGGCCTCCCCATTCCCATTGAGCCCTATGGGGCTCAAATGGGAATGGGGATTCATTATTACCTGCACCCGGCAATATAGAAATACAGGCTTCACCAAGGCTGTGATGCCCCTGTATTTCCCCACTGCCAGGCACCGGAATAGTTCACAAATTCAGCGGCAGCATGCCGGTTTTACTGGCAGTGCTACCGCCAAACTCGTAATGAGGCCCATTGTCATGGAGAATATCAACATTTTTGGAAAGGCACTCATCTGAGCCATCCCATATAATAAATTGTCTATATAGCGATACAACATCACTATATATTGAGTATATGCAACTCCAATGTAACAGTTTGTTTAGATGAGTACATTCTTTAATAGATTAAGTAGTTATTGATACATCTCTCGATCACCCCCGACATCTTGCTACCAACATTATAAACACAGCCCCTTGTAGGAACTTTTCATCGAAATTAATTTCATATGTGATGTCCTCAGTGAGATCATAAATGACATTTGTGATGTCATTTTTGATGTCCTGGGCGTTGGTTTTAGCAGTGCAGGGTGGTGGCACGAGTTATGGTTGCTTAGCTTACCATAACTGGTGAATTTCAGAGGTTTTTTGGTTTTACTTGTAATCATAACGTCCCTTTTACAAAGTGTTTTAATTGAATTGTATGGGGTTTTATTAGTGCAACTTAACCACATGTCCCTTTAACACATTTTATTCAATGAATTTCATAGGTTTTAGCTAGAGCACCTTTACTCTGCTACAAGTACCCTCATATTCTACTCCCCACTCTCAATGTGGCAGCTTTGGAGTCCGCGGACAGTATGGTAGTCTGCGGATGGTGGACGGCATTTCCAAGCCTTGAAATCATAGTGGAGACCCAAAAATAAAGTAACCATGAACCAACAAACAGATGTACTTAAAATCACAAATAATGCATACTTTTTTGTACAGATGTTCACTTTTAAAAATACAATTTTTTTTCTTGGTTAACACACATTGCAGTGGAATGCACCAATCACAAACCATAACTGTACTCTTAATAGGATCTCCCTCGTACAACTCTGGATACAGATTGAAAACAGCAGCTGCTTACTGGACAATACATTCTTATTAAATAGTAAGTGCATTGCATTTACTTTTCTCTTATTAGCTTTCATGACATAAACTTGTGTTGTGAAACAGAAGCCCTTTTCTTTCTCCCAGAAATGGCAGGCACACTAGAATGGTTGCAAGAGAATTTACCAAGAGATGTAATGAGCGATGATAACATCTCCAATGGTATGCAGTACATATTTTACTGTCTACAAATAAGGTACTATGTACACACCATACTGAAATCATTATTTCTATTTCTCTTACAGTACGTAGTGTTCATTACAAAAGCACGCCGCAGGTTCATCATTCTCAGTTCCCACAATCAGAAACAGAAGTCACATCCCCAAATGTAAATAGTCAAATGAAAAACTTGTCAACAAAATTGGATATACTAATAATGTCAATGAGCTTGTGCAGTATGTGAAAAACCACCTGATTAAAAATGTTCCTTTTCACTGTGCGAATTGCACCTGCACCCCTTGTACCCAGGAGACATCCCCAGCCAATTTTGAACATTTTCCGCAAAGACAATTTGATGAAACCTCAGTCTCTTCCTCCCCTAATGATTATTCTAAACAAACGTCTGATTCTCCCATGTTTGTTTCCCATTCTGATACTCCATCCTTTTGTTTATTTTTAGTTCTACAAATGTTTTGTTTATTGTTGTGTGATTTAAAAAAAAATCTTATTATGAGTCTGCGGACTACTCAAATGTCCGGTAGTTCCGAAACTCGATATGGAGGTGTCCCCATACAGGCACAATGTCCAGACATGTCCGTTTCCATGTGACACACTTTAATTAGCCCATGGACTGTATGACTGCCCATGGATGTCCGCACACAAAATGAAGGTGCCCTCGGACAAGCAGATTGTCCGGGCATGCGTGTGTCGTACTTGTAATTAGTCCGCAGACACCGCACAAGTCCTACGGACACCCTGCGCATGCGCCTTGTGATTCCCGCCTCGAGGTTGTCCACGAACGGCCATCAGGGTTGCGGACATCCAGGGACGTCAGCATAAGACTGCAACTGTGTGGCATGACAAGTGTGTTTGCGAATGGTGTCCGTGGCTTTGGACTGTTTAAAAGCCCATTTCCTACCAATGATGGGGGTTTCAAGCAGAAACATTACCCTTGCACAGCTCCCAGACCGATTCTATTTTGATTGGTCAACTTTTTACAACTTTGCAAGGCCTTTCTGTGACGCGCAATGAGCAAAATGTGCATATCAAATGAAACGGTGAGCAACTTCCATTCTTCGACAGAAGATATCAGCCCTCAGTTGGTGCTCAGTTGGCAGAAAAGAGATTGCAACACAAATTAAAATTGAATAAACTTAAGAGTGATAATAGATCATTTTAATGTGCAGTACTAACAGTTATCTAGACCACATAAAGGAAATTTGCAAAGCCTCTAACTTCATTTAACAATAAGTGGTTGTTTACAGGAAATGTTGAGTACATTTAGTGGTCAGTAAGACATTTTTATTTTTAAACCTTTATTTAAAAGACAGTTGTACAGTAAGCAACGCATTTAATGCTGCACATTTGGCAATACAGAGTATTCACATTGGGCACCATGTCAGGATATTGAATTACACCCTTGATCAGTTTGACAAATTCACATATTGTTAAAGTACATAATCTCCTGGACAGCTCATTCTGGGGCATCCTCAAGCCGCCTGTCGCGTCAGACGAGTGGGACATTTTTACACGGATGTAGTAGGACCAAATAAACATTTCCATAGGCTTCATGTCCTCGATCAAAATATTTTAAAGAAATGTACTGCAAATGTATGGGCAGTCAAATTGATTACAAATAGAGCACTGATTTTAAGGTATATTTTGGGGTTCTGCCCGGGATTTTCTGGGTGCATTCAAGACCAGTAATATTGCTCCTCATTCATTGATTACTGTGTTGTGGACTGTTTTTTCTTCAGGAATGTCATCACATTTTGCATTTCTGATTGAACAGAGAGTAATCACTATCATCTTGAGTTAATTTTCAGGTGACCAGTGGTATGCACCACAAAGAAGATGCCCGACAGCCAGAGGGACTGGCTGGTGATGCCTAAGCTCAACAAGGAGGCATTGGAAAGAATCACTAATTCACAAGAAATTAAGATATTTTCTTAAAATTGTTAAACAGTTCAGAAGCCACAAAGGAATGTATCACTGAGTCTTTAGTTGAAACTATCTGGGACAGAGCTATTGGCAAAGAGCATCCCCAGTTCAGGAGGTCCAGGTTATAGAAAGGGATGCCACATGGTTTGAATAGAATGCAGAATCTCGAAAAGAAAATTGAACCATGATTTAATGTGTGGTGTTGAGCTGGCCACATTTATAGTTTCAAAAGGGCATATAAAAATTGAAAAAGACCAAAAAAAAGATTGTATTCAGCAAAAATGGGAGCTTTTAGAGGGCCACATTTTCATATGACACCATATTGTTATATGTTTAATGCATTCATTGAGACTGACATTATGCCATCTCCTTTGACAAGTAGTTCTTGGACCACCAGTCCTCCATGGTTAAAGGCCAATTTCCTTACTGCACATTGCCAGTAAGATATGTTTGGATTGGAGGCGTGGGCTCAAAGTAACAATATCCTGAGCCCAACCCAAGTGGGTTTCAGCGGAGGGTTTAGTACAGTGGAACACTGCTTTACTCTGAGCACCATCATGGAGAAATACAGTATGGTTAAGGGAGGGAGATTATTTGTGGCTGTTTTTCTGATTAGGAGAAAGCATTTGATTTGATTGATAGAAACATCTTGCGGTGTAATTTACATTTTATTGGGGTCCCTAATGGTTTATTAATTCTTATTCAACTGTGATACGCATACATCTTAATGTCTTTCAAATAGACAAGATAGAGGAATTATACATTGTTTTTCCCCACCAACAAATATGGTTGCTCTCAATTTATTCCTTTCAGACTTTGGACTCTAGTAATTTCCTTAGGAAAGGTAAACCACCCTCTTAGAACAATACATTATATGGCATGCTTCTTTATGCTGATGACACAGCTAATTTGGGCTTAACCCCGGCAGGTCTCCAACAGGGCCTGGTATGCACACATGACTATTTTCTGACTATAGTTTGAAATTAAATATGACCAAAACTAAAATGATAGTGCTTGGGAAAAGGGTGAAATCTTGTAGCTGGTTTTAAAGTGAATGTAGAGATGAGGAGGTAGTATAATTTTCATTTGAGCCTAATCCACTCAAAGAGCGGTGCTTGGGTCAATCATTTTAAGAAGACAGCTGACAGGGAATCATGAAAAATTAAAGGGCTTCTCAATATTTTATTTCAAGTTTAGGGCATTCAGATTGGACAAGTGCCTGAAGGTTTATAAAGCAAATGTCTGTTCCATTATTTGTCATGGTAGCAAAATCTAGGGTTGTTTTAAACTGTCCAGGATGGGTTGCAAAATAATTCCTGTGCCAAATAGAAGATCGCCCTCCTAGTACACATGGTAGAGCCTTGTGACCCGAATTGGCGGTGTTCAGTTTGAAGGTGTCGACTTTTGTAAAAACAAGTAATTGTGGGAGAGGGTGCGGGGTGGGCTGGTAAGGCCCATTTTGATAGGGCTTGGGATGTAACTACATTTGGCACATTAAGATAATTTAAAGTAGTTCTTAAGGCAAGAGCTTGTCTGATGGGAAGAGAGGCAGATGTCCGACATATACATAAGCTACCTCTTAGCATATGCACACTTATGTACATACATAAGATAGCAAAGAGAAATCTGTGAAATAAGATCTCCAGAACGCGGGAGGCTTATGCTAATGGTACGTTCAAATGTACCCACCACTCAATAAATGAAGGTGTGCAGGAGGAAGCACAAAGTGTGCCTGCAAAATGGGAGTCGATGAACATTTGGTTCATTTTCTGTTAATTTGTAATTGTTTCTCTGTTTTGTGTATGCATGAACCTGCATGGAAGCTTTGTTTTATAATATTAATTGTAATGATTATGGTTTTATATATAACTTGTTTGAATATGCTAAAATTGTTTTTTATGTTGGGCTTGTTCTTTGCAAATGTTATGAAATATGATAAATGTTTTTAAATGTTGCAAACTTAATGGAGAAATATGATTGAATAAATATTGATTGAGTAATCTGGGGTATCTTATATTGGTAGAAAATTGGTTATACATGCAAATAACAATTTTCCGAAGCATCTGGACCATCTTTTCTTTTCCCAATAGAATTTTACACAAAACATAGTGGGAAAGATTGGTCAAAACTTTGAGCATTTGACAACCCCTTCATAGCGCATTGTGGTGGTGTTGAATAGGTATTTGTATTAATGAATTGGCTTTTTAATGTAAACGTATTAACAGTCACTTAATTGGATTTGTTTATCTGCCCATCATACACGTGCCAGATGGCAGAGTATCAAAAAATGACAGTTTTCCACTGGAACATAATATAATATTACATATAGGTGACACAAAAAGCAATATTTCTGATAAATATAATTCATGATGGCATCAAACACAAACCTCACTTGTACAAAAAGCAGTACATGTTAATTATTTAATAAAGGAAGGTTGGGCATGCATGCCACTCATTGGTCGATTATGCTCCTAATAGCTGTAGAAAGGATCAGAAAATTACAGTTTTCTTCAGGAAACCAACATGGGAACATGGTTCAACTATGTTGCTCATTAACACATTAGTCAACTGAGCAAGGTCTCTGAAGATAACAGGGTTTTAACACTGACACTGATATAATAAGTAACAATATACCTGAAAAAGAAATTGCATTGTGACAACAAACTCAAATCTTGCATCTACAAAAATAAGCCAACTGGAACCACAGCAGGCTCATTGGCCAAATGTCTTGCTCAGTCCTGACTATAATTCTAAGGTCTCATACCTTCAACACCTCCTTTTAGGCTCCCACACCATGGCCCAGAGCAACTAGTGAGCAACAATTTATGGAGCCGCGACATACATGTTGCTCCCAAGCTCTAAAGGGACCCACCCATTACTTTTCCCTATTCTCAATCTGATATCCAGGAGAGAGCACCTGTTTTGCTGATCTGTTTTGAAGAAGTTGTTGGAGACAATCATGACATCTGCTATGGCCACTTCTGCTCCCCAACCACCTCCGCCACCACCATCACAATCTGGAGGGACTAGACAGGGGAATAGGCACAATGAAACACTTGTGTATAGGTGCATTATAAATGCCATATCATATCATATCATATCATATCATATCAATGATATAGAGGAGGCACAAGAGGAAGACGAAGATGAGGTAGGGAAAGTGCCTACCTCCAGCACTCGGAGTGAGTCCTGGGTGTGGTGGTTCTTTAAGACCGTGGGTGGGGTCCCGAAGGTGAAGGCTGCCCGTGTTCAATGCAATGAGTTTCAGGTGAAACTCAGTCATGGAAAACAAGGGAACTACTCCTTCAGGACCACATCAGTGCACCAACACGTCCATTCTAACCAGTTGCACTGGGAAAGGCTGTCCATTTCTCTGGGAGAAGAAGACCATCTTCCTCTGTGCCATCGCCTTCTCCTGCTCCTGCTAGCACACAGGGTACTCCTGTGGGGCAGAGGATCCCACCGGCTGCCTTGCAGGCCATACGGGATGCTGTAGATCCTTACCTTTCTATGGTCACAGTATGTACACACACCGCTCTGCAGGGGCAACATGTTTTGCAGTGCTTTTGATGCAGCTGTCAAAGAGCATGAGAAACAATGTCGCCTACCTGAACTATAAGGCACGCCCAACATCATCCTCTGTCCACCTGTCCCTTCATCTCTGTGGTTGGTGCCCCTTCCCTCCATTCCCTCCCTTCCCTTCCCCACCTTAACTTCAGTCTCCTGCAAAGAAAACTGAAAAAGGAAAAATAAAAAAAACAACAAAAAAACTGTTCCTTTAGGAGCCACCTTTCACAGTTAAAAAATGAAAGTGAGAAAAAAAGTCACAGGCCCCTGCGCAGGCTGCACAGTTCACGGACAGCACGGTAGTCTGCGGACTTCCATGAAACATGAGGCATGGGACAATTGGAATGACTGCAATTGTTTTGTGCTCAAAAAGGGTGTCTCCTAAAATAACAGTTTTTTGGGGTTGTTGGCTTTTATATATTTTTAAAATTTTTGGTTTTACGAACTAAAAAACATTTCACTAATTTTCAGAATTTCTTCTCACTTTCACAAAAACTGCTTCAAAGTATTTTTAATGTTCTCTTCAAGAATCAGATTACCCACATAAGTTAAATGGACACCATCTTGCTGAAAAATGTAATGTTCTCATTATGGAATGATGTCATCCCAACATCGCAAACAAAAGCACACACAGATTTATTGATGTTACACCTCGCTTTTTCAATTTGCGGACCAATTGAACTGCAACACATCCACGTCTGTCTCTGGGCAATACGTGAACAAATTCTTTTGGAATTAGGTAACATTTCCTTCAACTTTCCCAATGTCTCTTTCATTGCAAACTGCAATAAGATTCCAGTCACGTTCCCCAAACTGTTCCCACCACAATGAATGATAATAATGTCCGGATGCTTCAATTCAACCATATTTGCACAAAATGGGAACAAGTCCACCCGCTTCATGCCACGCACTCCGTACCAGAAAACTTCCAATTCAGGGAATCCAAGATGTTCGGCTATTCCACAGTGCTTAGCATACACCTTCACACCTTCACCCAGTGGACCCAAGAATCCCCCAAAATCCAAACATTCTGCCTGCTGAAAGACATTGCCATGGCCATTTTCAATTCTCTCACAACTCCTACTAACAAAACTCCTGCTACCCTCTTTTCCTGTACAGCACACCCAGGAAACCTGATTGGCTGATCCTCTGATGTCCTCGGACATCTCGACTGTACGTGTCCTCTGCAGTACCCTTTCCATGCCAGGCAACCTCAAAAGACCCAGATGTGGCACGTGCTGCATGCGTACTACTGTGGTGTCCGCGGACAGATCATCAAATTGAATGGGGCAGATAGGGAGATGAAACACAATGTAAGTTATTTAATCTTTAGTGGTTGCTCTGAAAATTACCTTTTTTATTATTTCTATAAGGGGATTTCTAAACAAACACCTTTTTTATTTTTTATTGTGCTTTTATGTTGTTGTTTTCCTTACAGGAACCTCTTCAATGCATTCCTTACATGTTGGAAAATTGCATTTCCAATATGCGTAAAGTAAATTCTATAAGGACAAAAAAAGATGCACACCCTGAGAATTGATATTATTATTCTTAAAAGATGACATTCCAGAACCATACAAAAAAGCAGGTACACCTTTATTGACAATCAGTGTTGATTGTTCAATTTGAGGACTGAAAAACTTTGTTGGACATCTCCATGTGCGTCTCTGATTTATTTCCCAAAAAATAGTCTTAGCAGCAGGAAACAGTTGCATAAGGATTTTTTTTTAAAAATCCTTCGGCGCAACTTGCAAAGACACTGGAGTCACAAACCCCAAACTGTTCCCTCCACAATGGACAATCACAATATCTGGATTTTTAAAATGAGACATACTCTCACAAAAGGAAAGCAAGCTTTCCCAGTTTGAGCCACACCCTACATGCCAGGAAACGGCCACTTCAGCCAACCCAATATATCTGAGGATGCCAATATTCTCAGCAAATACCTTCAATAACTGACTTCAAGGGTCCCCCAGAATCCACACAGTCTGCCTTCTGAAGCACATAGCCATATCCATTAGCACTGCTCTCACAACTCATGCAAACAAAACTCCTACTACCCTCTCTTCCTGTACACCATACCCAGCAAACCTGATTGGCTAATCCCCAAATGCCGCCCGAGGACTACTGTGGTGTCTGTGGACCCTATAACACAAGGTCAGCCTTTCTACCCTTTCCACTTTCATGTTCTAAACACTCCCTCATTGGCTGCTTTCAAAGAGTAACACATCTATCCACCAATCACATCCAAAACCTCCACACCTAACCCTGTCATCACGCTTCAACACTTCAAATGTACACCTGAACTCTCAGTGTACATATCTCCTGTTAATGAAAGGCATCTGCATCAAAATCTACTGTGCAACAGTCCAATATTTCTAATTCCAGATTCAACAAGATCTGCATCTAACAAAACATAGTACAGGTATGCCTATAAGTAATTTGTTTCAACACCGTCATGAATATATATATACAGGGTTGCGCCTACCTACCTTGTAATAAGATTCTCAATCAACATATTCTCTTTTGCAACCACTCCACCAGATGCCATGTATTGCATCATTCAATGCACTTACTTACAGTGCTGTACATGTAAAATGTTTTCTTTTTAAAAGCATTTCCATGAAACTTACAAAATACATGTGTGCATGTATAGAAAAACTGTGTGGTACATTTTTCACAAAAAAAGGAAAAGCAGCTTCAAATGATTTCTACAACATTTTATAATGACACTTGCTAAGTGGAAGTTCAATATGTTGGCAGTATATTCGTACCAACCAAACAACCCATTCCAATCCATAGGTGGTTATAAATCATGTATTTTTTCTATGCACTCAGTGACTTGTTGTTCCACTTCTGCCACACAGGACTACACTAGTCGATACAAAAGTATAGCATTTATATGGAATGGAAACTGGTGTGCATTTAAAAATAAATATTTTAGGACCATTTCAATTCAAATTGAAAAATGCATATATGCCTTTCAAACAGCACTGTGTATATCTCCTCTACAAAAGAAACAAAAAGCAGTTGCAAATCATTTCCACAACATTTTTAAGTGCCACTTAGTTTGTACATATTAGAGCCTCATCATGAGTTTGGCGGTACCCCTTAAATGTGGCGCTAATGCTTTTACAGCCGCATTTAAGGGTCTGACATATCATGGGTTTGGCTGCATTTACTCCCAGCTCTGAGCTGGGGGTAAATGCACTGGGAAAATTCCCATTTTCGGGCACAATTAATGCTGTGCTATTAGCGTGTGTTAATAGCGCCGAAAGGGGAATTACCGTTACTGCCAAACCCGTGATCCGGCACTAATGACGCCAGAGGGTTTGGCGGTAATGCTATTAGCGAGGGCGGTATCCTGGTGGTAAATCTGGTGGTAAATCTACAGTTGCTTACCCGGTCCTATTTTTTTATCTATATTTTAGGAAATATAGTCCAACTTTTTAAATAAAAAAACTGCAACTATAACTCCCAGAATGCAAAGCAAAAAAACAAGACTTACATATTGCAACACATCGGGCCTCATTACGACCCAGGCAGTAAGGGGTTAACAGCGCCGAAAAAGGTGTTGGCGCCGTTAAACCCTTACCGGCAAATTACGAGGTCCCTTTGCGGGTCCCGACCTTAGGAAGGAACCGGCAAAGGGACTTTCGAGGTAATTACGGTACCGCAATTTGCGTTACCATAATTACCGCCTTCCCCATTCCCATTGAGCCCTATGGGGTCAAAAATGGGAATGGGAAGGGCCAATGGTGAATGGGGAATTACCGCCCTCCAACCTTGGAATGGGGCAGTAATTGCGGCATTCACCATGGCGGAGTTGGTAAAATACCGGCATCACCCATGGCGCTAACAGCGCCATGGTTAACGCCAGGGTCGTAATGAGGCTCATCATGTTTGCAAATGTGCATCCACTGCCAACATATTAAACATCAACACACCACATACCCTTAAACATGTTCTACACATCTTTAACCACCACTTTTATTTTATTTTACAAAATAGTTACACACAGTGCTGCTATAAATGTTTGTATGCATTTTTCATCTTTCATAAAAATGCTCCTAAAAACAAACCTTTTTACACAGTCATCACTTTCCATTTTTCATTCCATATTAATGTCACACTTTCCAACCTCACATATTGCCACCCTTGCACTGCAACATTCTCAACCTGCTTACACATATGTATCTACTGCCAACATTCACCTTACATATAAAGTACTCTTCTTTTCCAACCTATAATATAAGCCACCAAATACTGCTGCAAGAACAATCCACTATTACATCAGGCCACCGTTACCGTATTTGTTAATTATAGTGCAACACATTACAATTACATTGCACAACAAACAGAGCACTTCTTTCATTTAACTCAGCAGCATTAAAGTAACATACAGATACACCTTTTCCTTACACTCATTATACACCCTTTCCTTCTAATCTCCCAAACAACACTACTCATACTTCAATTGTTCTAACAACACAGTTCACATGCTTCACTAGACTATCCAAAACACAACTTCATTAACTCATTTCCCAACAACTCCTCCTACATTCATGAATAACAACCTCTCTTACTGAAAGTACTTCACCATTACCATGTATATCCACTAACTTTCTTTTATAATTACAGGAAAAAAGAAAATTATGGAAGACACCAACCAGAAGTCGATTAGTCTTCACATCCTACAAAGTAAGTATATTACTATACTATTAATCTCTTTATTATGCTACCAATGCACTTTTGCTATAATTTAGGCTACAGTATTCCTTTCAAATCATCAACATGTATTTCACTCTTATTCATTACATTTCAGTATGCACACTCTCCATTCTCATCTAAACAACATCATTATAACACCCGCTATTCTCCTCAAAACATCATAATGTCCCTATGTATTCATTCACACAACCACTTTCTTACTACCCCAACCCCTTCACACCTCTACACACACAGCAACTCTTACAACCTTCCCACCCACAACTATCATCCCATTACACAATCACATAGCCCTGTATTTATCTCTACCATCACATTCACACACCCATTCCCTCACTATACATCCATATATAATCCACAACTTTCAAACCCACACTTTCTATAACAGAATGCATACTAAAAAGCTACTTCACAGAAAACAAAGAAGAAATAGAGCAGATAAGAATAAAAACAAGCCATATAGTCATCCACCTCTAAAACAAATCATAGAAAATCTTCAAACAAAACTGCTAATAACATCACTCAACAAAAATAATCCAGCAACCAATAAAAAAGTAAAGCCCCTCTTCCAAAAACTAAAACTAAACAAAATGTATAAACAAAAGCACACCTATGAATATACCTCCCCCTATATGTAACAATGGTAACGTAGCCCCAGTAAAGCATTCCAAAAAATGTATTTTACAAAATAATGTCCACCGTAGAGTACTTCTCAATCTTATGAAAACAGCTAACATGTCATGCTGTACCTTTAAAAATTACTGCAGAAGACTAATCCTCAAAACTCTAATTGACAGTGCATTTCTGATAAAAGTTTGTTTATATTAATTTTAAACAACATGAAACCACTGACTAAATGAATAAGTAAATTACAAAAGGTACTTCTAAACATGTGCAAGGTCAATATAGATACCTTTTCACATTTATGTGCAGTTGAATGGATTCACACAAGCAGCACATAACTATATTTCAATGAAGAGGCTTATAAATAGGAACACAACAAATCAATTGCCATACACAGTATGTTGCCAACAAACTTTCAACCAACTGTTCCTTGCGCCCAAACAATCTGTCCAATGTACACATGGGCATGCAGCTCAATGTGCAAAGAACGCCAACAATTATTCAAATCTTTATGACAATTCCTCAATCAGTATTTAAAACGAAATGGGAAAAGTAGAATAACAACTTTACAATCCCTGGACTCCTGTCCAGTGCACAACTACACTGGACTGCATGGACATTCATTAGCCTGCATTTCAGGAACTTCCTGCAAAAGTACCTTCCACCACATCAAAATGTTAGCAACAGACCATTCCACTATACGGAAACTTGTGCAGAGACTATACTATGCTAAAAGTCCTGCTTTACAACTGCAACATTTAAATATCATACTCCTACATGGAACAGCCAAAGAACTCCTTCAACAAATACAGCACCTCCAAAGTAAATATTTTGGAATTGAAGATCACTTAGAACATTTGGTAACTTTAGAAACAATGAGTGAAAATCTTACAAACACAAACCTCCTAACACACACATACAAAAAAGAAATAGCAAAGATTGAAAACACATCTGCTGAAATACCAGACCAAGTATGTATCTGTTGTTGCAGAACTTTTTATAAAAAGAGCACAAAAATAGTAGACATGGGGGGTCATTACGACCCTGGCGCTAAGGGTTTAACAGCGCCGTAAAAGGCTGTGGCGCCGTTCCCCCTTAGCGCCTAATTATGAGGTCCCTTTGAGGCTCCCGACCTTAACGGCTGGTCTGGACCAGCCATTAAAGTAGGGACCTGCAAAGGTACCTCGAAGGTAATTACGGTACCACAATTTGCGGTACCATAATTACCGCCTTCCCCATTCCCATTGAGCCCTATGGGGCAAAAATGGGAATGGGGAAGGGCCAATGGTGCAATGGAAAATTACCGCTCCGCCAACCTTGGAATGGGCTGGTAATTCCCCATTGCACCATGGCGGACTCATTACAATACCGGCAGCAACCATGGTGCTAATAGCGCCTTGGTTACCACCGGTGTTGTATTGAGGACGATGGCCTACAAAATAGAGGACAATGAGGCATCCCAATGGTTCCAATTAGCTTTATATTTAACAACAGAAAATAAATAAAAAATAAGTGACCCCTCAATAGTTTACATGTACTGAAATACAAAGCTTGACAATAACCAAATGCGATCACATGTTGTCACTAATAACTTCCAAAGCCTCTCCAACAACTTAACTTGTTTGAGAGCATTATAATCCGAATCAGTACACCAAGTTCAAGCTTTAATACTCCTTCAACCCACAACAGCCAAGTTGCCTCCTGAGTTACTAAAAGTCACTCATGGCAAAGTAGTATATTTGCCACTAGATCTTAAAGAAAATGTACACACTCTGGGAATACAACAGCCAATAGATCAATCGTTGATTATCCTAGTTAATGGTGTACCAACAAAAGACAAATACATTTGGCAACAACTAGTCAACTTAAACAAAGTTAGAGAAGCCCTACAATATGTTAAAGAAAACAATGAATACTACAAAGATATAAACACAGAGAGCTTAACAGCAACCACCCAATTAATTGAGATTCACCCCCAACTGGCCAATTTGAACGTGTAGATCCTATTACTGCAGCCACCATTTTAGACCAGTATACAATTCACCGACTGCACTCCAAAGACTCCATAGACGATGCATTAGAAACACATCAAATGCGTCAAGCCAAAGCATCTCCAATGAGCATATGGGAAAAATGTGTTGAAGCACGTTCTTTTCCTCTGCTCTTTCCTACAGGACAAGAAGGAAGATATGATGAAAGACCCACACAACTTAGTGCATCAGAATATCGCTCTTTACAAATTTATTCTGAAGACCCCAGAATCAGACAAAATGTAGAATACATTTTCCACCTCTGGTTTAAAAGTGAACTAGCAACTCTATGTTATGATGTTGCACACACATTAAAAACAGATGTTTTGCAGTCAATTGTCACAAATCTCTTAGAAGAGATGTGTGGTACAAATGAATACTGGTTCTGGCGTCACACTGATGTACGTTGTATGCTAAGGAACCTTGGTCCACCCACATGGTTTGTTACATTAAATTGTGCAGAATATGCATGGGATGAATTGACGACTTCTTACACATAGCAAACCAAAATAAAGAAGGAATAGATATAAAAACACCACAAGAACTCTGTTCTCTTGACCCTGTCAATGTGTCAAGGTAATTTCACCATCACTTTATTGCCATGCTGCACTTCATCTGCAATAAAAGTACTGCTCCACTTGGAGAAGTAGAACACTACTTTTGGAGAAAAGAATATCAATGTAGAGGACCACCACACATCCACATGCTTTTGTGGATAAAAGATGCTCTGAAATTTGGCCATGACACTGATGCCACCATTTTACAGTTTATAGAAAAATACATAACCTGCAACATAGTGACCTACGTACACAAATCTTATGCTTCTGAGAAACATAAGTGGGGCAAATACTGCCGATGGAGATATAAAAATAAAGGGAAATACTATACCAAATGTCACTTTGGCTTCCCTAGACCAGTTTGTGCAAAAAAGACAAGTAAATAGCTTCATGTGCTCTGTTAGACACAGTGTAAAAGGCAAATCACCTAAAAAACATGCATCATTAAAAGGAACAAAGCATCCAAGTATATCAATGATTACAATGCTATCAATGCCCGCTTGTGAAATGCAAATATAGACATACAGCACATTGCAGACAATTCCACTGGTGTTGCAAGATATGGCACAGCCTATCCCACCAAAGCTGTGAAAACAGAGATAAAAGACCTCTGGGATGAAATATCATCTGATAAAACACTGTCACGAAACGTTGTACAGCTTTGGTATAAATATGCTCTCCCATAGAGAATACGGGTGCTACGAAGCTGCGGACCGTTTAACAGGTACAGCCCAAAATGGCAAATCGTAACACATTGGGGGTCATTCCAACCTTGGCAGTAGGGGGTTAACGGCACCAGTAAGATGATGGTGCCGTTAACCCCCTAACACCCTATTACGAGGTCCCTTAGCGGGTCTCACCAGGACCGGCTGGTTTTACCAGCCTGTCTTAATGGGACCCGTTAAAGGACCATGGAGCTAATAACGGGTCCACAATTTGTGGGCCCGTTATTAGCTCCTTCCCCATTCCCACTGAGCCCTATGGGGCTCAAATGGGAATGGGGAATGGTTTTCGAAATGGGGACTTATTTGGTCAGCATAGGTCGGAATTTCCTGGTAAGTCCCCATTCCGACTACCCGGACCTGGACCCGGGTTTGTAGGCGCCATGGTGCTAAAAGCACCATGGCTGCCTCCAAATTCGGAATGAATCCCCATTGTGTGGCTAAACCTTGGTCCATCTTTATCCAGAAAAAGAATACTCATATCCTACCAAGAGATGGAAACAATAGCTGCAAATGATCCCAAAAGCCAGGGCATTTAAAAAAAAAAAACAATTAACTAGACACACACTATCCAAACAGAAGTACTGCTTTGGAAAAATGTGCCAGTCCCATGTAGCCCAAAACTATTCCTACAAAAATAATGTCAAACCAGATGAGACAACTGACAAATATGTAGTATCTACTTGTGAAGGAAGCCTAGTCAAACTTACAAAACCCAGCCTAATTATCTCTGCCAATGACTCTAAACATGCCAGTAGTAATCTATATTGGCGCACAAATACTGGATTTCTACCACATCCTTCCGGTAATGTGGCAACATGTAAATTAGCTAGGCCGCAATCATATGCATCTTTGGCAAAAACATCTTTAAATTCCATAAATATTTTCCTCAATTCATTTTTATCCTCATCGCTATCACATGCATCTGCTAACAAAATCTGTTCCTCTACCATTTTTGAAAATTCTGGGAAATCCTCTAGTGGAGGAATATCTGTGCTTTATTCCAACTGTGTGGCTGTGTCTCTCTGTAAAGCTGCCACTTTAAAATATCTTGGCATATCAGCCTCCACTTCAATGTGCTGATTTTCTATTTCATATTCATTTAAGTCAAATACTATACAATTCTCTTGGTGACAGCACACTGTCTCATTGCAATCATAAGGGTATACAGATTGCATTTTAAAGATCCCTTTGGGCTGAGAATCCAGATATTCTGGCAACACACCCTGTGCATCTACACATCTCTCATGGATATTTCCAATTACCATGTTATTGAAATCTGCAGTATAATGTGATTTTTGTATGGCCATTCCTAATGAACAATTCTCTTCTAAATGCATATCCTGACACCCTTTATTATTCACCATCATTTTGACAGACCCTTCTCCAACATCTATCAATGGGATGTATTCATAATCCAGGCCTTGCAGTTTTATGGATTCATACAAGCACACAATGCATCAGAATCTTTCATTTGCTGTCCATTCTTGCACCTTAGTGTTATAGCAACCTGCTTGGTGAATGCAGGAATGGCAATATCCTTCTTCACCTGTAATTCCATTGCATATGGGACCAGTTGTGCGCAATAATAAGCCTTTCTCTTGTCTTCAAATTCAGGTGCAGGGCCACCTAGCCGGGACCATATTTTTTGGTTAAGGAACTCTAAAACCATACACATTCTGTGCATGATATCATTGCCCATGTGAAAATCATTTTGTGTTCCACTCACTATCCACACATTGTGGTAAATTGTTTTTTGTCCAATATTAATCTTTAGTATGCATCTTCCTGCAATTTGGTTTTCAAAGTCTGGATTGTCCAAACCAGAGACATATTGATTTCTAACTCTAAATTTTGGGATCTCCTCCCTCTCCATTATTTTCTGCAGTAATTTCTCATTAATAAAGCTCCTTTCCTGTTCAAGCGCCAAAGTGGCTTTTATCACTTTAGAATGGTCATTTATACCAATGTGAACCCATGGCTGCTCATCTTCCATGTGTATTTCAGCAAGGGTGGTAATATGTTTTTCTGTGTCTGTTTTAGGAATAGTATTCTGTTTGCATTTCTTTCCTTTTAAATAGAAACGCAATGTGTGTTCATCTATTTCAGTTTGCCATTTCTTCCTGGGATCCAAATAAATCTGCACACATTGGTTTTCTTTTTCATCTTGCATTTTATCCTGACACATCAAAATGACAGTGACACTAGGTACACAGCTATTCTGGAGGTATACCTCCACTGCATCATTCATTTTGGAACGGTGTGGCATTCATTTATGCTGCTGTTTTGTGATTTTTTTTTTTTAGGTCTTAATGGTTTTTTGGTTAAGGACCACAGTACTCCATTTACCCCATCTATGAGAGGAGACAACCTTTTCTGGCAATCTGTCCCCATCAAAAATGGAATTTCACAAATAGATGTGATCAATATTTCTTGTTTCATTCTATGTTTTCCTATCTTTATGTCAACCTCAGTGAGACCCACAATAGGCACCTCTTCGCTGTTAAAGTCATGCACTGGGCCTTCACTCTGCCGCACAGTGATCCGTTCTGTAGTGATCTCCCTTCAGTGATACTTTTTACCAACTCTTTGGACATAATTGTGGCCTGTGCTCCTGTGCCAATCATTGCAAATGTATTTCATTTCTCTTCCACAGTGATGGGAGCATAATACCTATCTTCAGCTTCTCTAATACACACAAAAAGTGTGAATTCTTGCTGATTCCAGAAATCACCTTTCTCAGACTTTTTTCCCTTTTGGCTAAGCACATTGGTTAATGAAAGGATATGTTTCCCTCCTTTTTGTCCATATCCGTTTGAGAAACCTTACTCATTTCCCTGTACTCAGAGGTCCTTTGGAGTGTGGCCACTGTTTGCCCTTCCACACGGGGATCATCAGAGTTCACACTACAATTCTCCAACTGAATATGCATCAAAACATTACTTGGAAATTTGTAATTTTCTAATTTTGGGCATTGGTGGATATTTGACATGGAATCATTCTTTTTAATTTCCTCAAAAATCTGTGGCTCAAAAAAACTCTTCAGGTGATTGATTTGTACCCTCCTTTTGAGTGCGTATTCTTTTTGCCTGTATTTGGTTAGTGTTTTGATTGTCTAGGAAAAGTGTTCTAGCATCCCCACTTACTCCCTGTTCAATTGCATTACCCATGCATGAGTTGTCTTTCTTAAATCTGTCCCTTTCTTCTTTTGGAATTTCATGTTTTCCTTTTTCATTTGTACATATCTCCAATGTTTGATTTAAGTACAGGTTAAACCGAACTTCTTTTTTAGATGTATTTGCAATTTCTGTCACATGTTCATTTGCCGGTATTTTTGTTTTTAAATCATTAAGTATCTCAGAGTCATTATGCAAAACCAGATCAGGGGAAACTGTCTTTTTAGCATTACAGGTATCATTAATTTTTAGTCACTTATCAGAAGTCACCCGATCATTACTATGACCTTCTGCCCCCTCCTTTGATGAATTTTTTTGAACCGTACATAGTTTTCCTATTTGTTCAGCCAACATTTTCACTTGGGCCTCGAGACCTGGAATCTTTCTATTTCTCTAGAATCTTCTCTCTGCAGCCTAGGTCGATATTGGTTGTTTTCCCCCTGATTGAATCTATTCTGATATCTCTCAGGAGAATGCTTTCTATTGGGGTTGTTTCTGAACTCTTGATTCATATGTGGAGGGGAGCGGGGTGCACCCATCCTTTGGTTGTAGTCCCCTGGTGGTGGTGATTCATTGTATTGACTGGGGGGATAATTCATACTCTGCCTCATGTCCTGCCTCTCATTTTGTGAGTATTGTTCCCTATGCTGATTCCGATTTTCAATAAATCGATCCATGTATCAGGGTCTATCCTGATTACCATATATCATGGTGTTAGGGTCAAATCTGCTCTGTGTCCCCAATGCCTGGTAGGAACCATTATTCCTTTGATCCTGGCTTTGCCTCTGATTATTATTCATACCTGACATATCAGGCCGATATCCTGCCCGGGGCCTGTCTCCTAGGTACCTAGGGCTAATGTAGCTCTCCCTATTACTAGGATCATGTGATTGAAACATTGGTGCAGGGAGCGAAAACCTCTGTTGATTACCCCTTTGTTCAGGTGTCACATTATTTTTACCTGGACTTTGAGCGGACTCAAGTGAAATTTTAGCTGACCTGATCTCCATCACTGTTGCCGAGGGTTCTTTAGATTTTGATTTAGTGTATTTCATTTTATCACTCTCTCTACCCTGACAATAGAGTACTTCATATAGTTTTGTACTTTGGTGTACAATCCATTCAAGGGACTTGTCACGATTAAATTCATGGACTAACTGTGATATGATGTCTTTCTGTAGCCCATAGAAGTAGGCAGTTTTAAACTCATTGAAATTGGGGTAAAACGATACATCAAAGCGAGAAAAAGCTCTTTTTAAGTCTTGTAAAAATTGGCGAGGGGACGCATTTGGCCCAGCCGTAATCGTGTATGCAACCTTTTTTGCCTCTTGAAATGATTGGAAAGGAGAGAAATGACATCTAATCTCTTTTTCAAACTCTGCCCAAGTCATGCTCTGCTGTTCATTTAACCCTCTAATGATACTGGCTGTGGGAGCATCCAGAGTTAAGTGAAGTATTGTCTGTATTGTTCCATAGTTATCTGGAGGGCTTTAAATATATCGTGCACTGCCTCTAAGTGGTCATCTATACAGCACTCCCCTCCTTTTTTAAATGGTTTGATCAGAGCATTGATTGATTTCATTATTTGAATGGAGCTACTCGTTGCCATGCATGGAATTGCACTATTCTGTGATTCAACCCTTGTTTCAGGCGTATGGGATTGATGGTGGCCCCCAATGGGTGTATCAAATCCCCCAAGGTCACTGCAACCAAGTTCAGTCACCGACCCAGCCACTGGAGCACTAGTTCTTGGTGTAGAAATAGAATTCACCTAAACTCCTTTGAATGTGGTGCCCTGTCGTTTGACCTGGGACCTGCAAATGCATATTTGCTGTTCCAAATCCTTGCACTTTTTAAAGAGCCTGTCTGCCTCCTTACGCAAATAATTGTTTTCATCACTCATCTTATTAATCACACTTTGCATATCTCTCATTTGCATTTGGCATTCATTGAATTCTTTGTTTCTTTTGTCACTTTCTTGAAACATTTTAACTATTTCTTGTTCTGCATTTTGAAGATCACTTTCTTTCTCAAAACGTTCTTTTTGTAAAATCTGCATCTCCAAAACAACTTCATCCTTATCTTCTCTAATATGATCTACCAACGCTTTCAAGTGTTTTAATTCTTGCTCACTATACTCAAATTGTTTCTTTCTTTGAGACAATTGAGTGTCGAGCTCTTTACATTTTGACTGCATGTCCTTTTGACATACCTCCAGTTCTGCTCTTAACTTTTCCTCTTTTTCACTAGCTCCATCCAGTTCAACTCTTAATCTGCTAATCAGCTTGGCATCATTTTCTTGCATTTGCAGAGACCTATTTAAGATAAACCATGTCTTGGCACATAGCCGTATCAGGCAATCTTTCTCTGCATGTTTATCAGCTACATTTAATAGTCTAAAAAGGCAGACCTGAATTATGCTGCCTTCTGCAAAGATGCTGTCTAATGGTTCTTTCTGTACTTCACCATAGATGCAGTCATGCTACTCTGTGGCATTATTTGATGACCATGTCCCATGTGCATGTAGCTTAGCCTCCAGATATTGCACTAACTCTGGGAATGTGGCCTCCATTTGAGACATTCTGAAATTCACTTCTAGTGTCACATTGCTCTCATAAAATGGGTTCCCTTTAATGCACGTATGGTAGTGTGAGACACACTTGCCATGCCCAGTAGGTTCTCTACAGCCACTTTCCCGGCCAACACACCATATACGTAGGATATTTTGTCTTATTGGGGTAAATTTGGGGTTTGGCGGTATTTTCCTACCGTCAAAATGTGAGCAGTAGTTTGGTGGTAAATTAGCCTTGCATTTAGATTGGGTTTGTCCTCATATTATTTTAGTGGCCATACCTTGTTATATTATATTGGGGAATCTAGTGATATATTGTTTGCGGTATTTAGTGGTGAGCATAGTTTTCTTCCCTATATTATAACCCCATCATAAAACAAAACCTTCCTTTCTATTAGAGTACCTCCCAGTGGTCTATAGAGAGCCTTGGACCTATGCACGTGATAGAAACCCAACAATTTTATATAGAGCTCCACCTATAGGTTGTGGCTGTTATCACTGGCTTATCTACATCCCAACATCATCTGGAAAACAAAAGAAAGAGAATACAGAACAAACAAGCATTTTAAGATCTGAATATCCATTTGATATACCGCCCCCCAGGCCCATCTGGAACTTTCATTGATGATATTAACACTATCCTAACCAACAACCTTAAAGGCTCATCGCAAGTACTTCTACTCCGAGACTTGAACATGGGCTTCAATGACCAATCAGACCAGCTTGCCACAACCACAGCTAATACCCTATCAGAACTGGAATTCTCCCAAAGATGTTATACCGCCACCCACAACAAACGTAGAATACTTGACTGGGTGGCAGACCATAATTGCCAGGCTAATATCCTGTCCATTAAACCACTAGCTTGGACGGACCACCACCTTGTGTCCTTTATGCTTTCCACCAATAGACTTCCACCTCCTCCCGCCCTTAGGGCTCCACCTACATTAACTAGAAATAAAAAGAGTACTACTGTGGATAGGCTTATCCCGGCTCTACTTCCCACTCACAACTCACTCCCAGACAATACTGAGCCTGAGAGATTGGTTGAAGAATATAATAAAATCATGACCACTTCCTTGGACCAGATCGCCCCCGCCAAACTGAGACCAAGCAAGCAGAAAATCCACCTGAATAAATGGTTTACACCTTTTGTAAAGAATCTAAGTAAACAAAAAAGAAATTGTGAGGCTACATGGAAAAAACATCCGTCAGAAGCCAATAAACTTAAACTCACAACATTGTCCTCCCTTTACAAAAAAAACATGCTTAGCGAAACGAATATCCTTTGACACACACATATCCCACACCAAATCTAACATAAAGGAACTTTTCACCATCCTCAAAGGAATAGAGTCCCCGATAGCATTACCCGACACATGCACGAAAGATAAAAAATGGTGCGAAGATATCCAACACGCCCTAGCCAATAAAATAGCCACTATACAAAACAAAATCTCTTGTAAAAGAACTGCCCTAAACGACCCTCCTGCATCTAAAATAACTGGTAGTGCAACACTGATGAATCTACCTGATTCAACTTCACCAAAGTTTCCATCCCTGAGTAGAAAGAATTATTCTGTCCCTTAAACCCTCTAATTGTCAGGGCGACGTATGCCCTGCGGAGCTTATCAAGGATGCTCCCCGAGACCTATCTCCTTTCATTAGCAAACTCATTAATGCGTCCTTCTCTACCTGTATCATCCCCACTAACTTGAAACAATCTTGGGTACTCCCACTCTTAAAAAAAACACCCTTGACCCATCCACACCGACCAACTATAGACCAATCACTACTGTGCCTTTCCTTCTAAAAATCCTGGATAAGGTAGCGTATACACAAATACAAAAGCACTTGGAACTACACCACTTGTTAGGAGCCAGCCAATCAGGTTTCTGTCCGCAGCAGGGTACGGAAACTGTCCTTATCGATCTTAAGACCCAAATCAATGAGCTCAAAGATAGTGGCAAATCAGCATTACCCCTCCTCCTAGATCTCTCAGCTGCTTTCAATCTAGTTGACCATACTATTCTGTGCAACCATCTCAACACAGCAGCACACTTCTCTGATGACGCTGTCACCTAGATCAGGTCCTTCTTAAATGGCAGAACAATGAGGGTCTTCTCGCCGATAGTAGCTGCAGACCCCATGCCCATCAACTGCGGTGTGCCCCAGAGATCATGTGTCTCACCCACAGTATACAATATTTTCACTAAGCCCCTTTTCGATGATCTGGATCATCTCGGTATCAAATACACTAACTATGCAGACGATACCCAGATCCTCCTCCCGCTTTCAGGGGATTATGAAAAGGATTTGGCCTTGGTGAATGAAGTGCACATCATCATCCAGGCATGGATGGCCACACATGGGGCCTCATTACGATTCAGGCGGTAAGGGGTTTACGGCGGCGTAAACAGCGCCGACCTTTACCGCCTGAGTACGAGGTCCCTTAGCGCCATGGCGAATTTAACACCTGCTTTTAGCAGGTGTTAAAATCCATGGCGCTAAGGGACCATGGAGTTAATTACGCCACCGTAATTTACGGCGGCGTAATTAACGCCTTCCCCACTCCCATTATGCCCTATGGGGCAAAAATGGGAATGGGGAAGGGTAAATGGGGATTGGGGACTTACCGCCCCGCCAAGGCCCGAATGGGGCGGTAAGTCCGCCAACCACCATGGCGTAAACGTAGTTTACGCCATGGTGGTAAAGTCACGGCCCAGGCGGTAACTTACCGCCTGGGTCGTGATGAGGCCCATGGTCTATGGCTGAATGATGATAAAACTGAACTCATCAGCCTGGGAACCCCGTCCAACCTAAAAAAAACTAGGATCCAACTACTCCTCATTTATAATCGATGGGAACATCATTAAAGTCCAACCTAAAAAAAACTAGGAATCAACTACTCCTCATTTATAATCGATGGGAACATCATTAAAGTAGAACACGATGTAAAAACACTTGGTTTTTACCTTGACTCAAACTTCTCATTCACTAAACAGGTCAACTCCCTAGCATCCTCCACGGCCTACACGTGCACACATATACGCACTGGCAAGCCATTCCTCTCTGATAATAGTTGCATCACCCTGGCCAGAGCCCTCATCCTGTCGCGCCGAGACTACTGTAACACCCTTTACCTAGGATCGAATAAAGCAACCATCAAAAGAATCCAAACTTTACAAAACAATGCCCTTAGAGTGGCTTTAAGCATCTCCAGAAGAGACCACATCTCACAGATCTGTCGACAGAACAACTGGCTCCCAACCTATGACAAAGTCCTCCTAAAAACTCTGTTGCTTACTCACAAATCTCTCAACAATGCCGCACCTATTTACTTGGTGGAGAGATTCCACAAACAGACCTCTATGAGACCAGCGAGATTAGCCAACAGAGATCGGCTCTCCATACCATGCTTCAAATGATCCACAATTGGAGGCAACAGCTTCCCGGTAAAAACGGCCAAATTATCGAACTCTCTGCCTCCCAGTCTGAGAACAGACCAATCTTACCACAATTTTAGATCCAACACCATCATATGGCTGAAATCTAATAACCAGTAACAATAACCCCTGCTTAGGATACTGCTAGCACTGATCGGCACCACTAAGGTACCCACTATATGATATGATATCTTCATTTCTCTGCTAGTATCTTTGTAATTATCTCTGTTCATTCTGTATATAATGCTCTCTGGAAATTGCCTGCATACTCTTGCCCTGTTTACTTTGTCTGTAAATAAGCACCCTCTGTATATACACCCTTGTCATTATTACCTGTATGTAAACTGTATACATTTTTGTGTAACCAAGCTTCGCATATACTTGTAACTGTTGCGCCCTGTTACCCTTGGGTATGATGTACATTATAAATAATAAAACAAACAAACAAACAAACATATCTTCTTACCAAAAGTGTTTGTTTGAAGTTCCCCCACGTGACCTTGTTTCACTCGCCTCACAAAGACAGGCCCAGTCAGCACGAACGGCTCCTGTAATCCTATGTGTCTGGGAAGCATGGTGAGAAACTCTCAAGCCAGCGCTCTGTGACACCTTGGACTACTGTCTTCACAGCCCAGTCAACACAAACTGACTTCTCTCCGTAAATTTTGCCATAAGCAGAACTCAGAACCTTCCTACTTTATCTACGTGGTATGTCTGCAGGCCCTTTCCTCCAATCAGGTTAAAAGCATCTTTTCAGCACCACTCTTCACTTTTATACAATGGGATCCTTGCTCAATGAGCAACTGTTTCAATTTTATTTCCTGCCGCGCATACTTTCTGCTTTCTGCAACCCAACACAGAAAGAGAGAGAAAAAAAATGCCAGTGTACATTTAAAAACTAATTATAGCAGTGCTGCCAAAATATGTTTTTTCACCTGATTTCGCACATGAGACTACATTATAATGTTAGGGAGTTAGAATTTGTGTTTAGTAAATGTTAATTAAGTTAGTCAGTTATATGATTAATACAGTCTCATATATAAGGCATCACAGAAAAATTGGTGCACTTTATTCTCTGCAGTTTCAAGCTGGGCTTTGCTGTGTTATAAATTCTGTACTTTGCATGCCACCAACAACATATTCACATGTATACTGGCAACACAAAAATAACTATATGTGTGTGCCATATTACTGCTGGCAACAACAACTACAAAAAAAGCCATCACATTTAGTAAAGCGCTATATATTCTTATAAAGCGCTATATATATTATTACAGTCCCAATCTACTAAAGACCTTGACAAAGTTGATCACCCTGATAAAGATCTGGGTATCATCGACGTAGGAATGAAAGTTTAACCCATAACATCTAAAGATCTCCAAAAGGGGGAGAATATAAAGGTTAAACAACAATGGTGAAAGGGATGATCCCTGCAGAACCCCACAGTTCAGCCTGATTGAATCTGAGATAAATTCACCTAATTTAACCTGTTGTTTACGGTTAGTCAAGAATATCTAAACCAGCCTATAGCATGATCAGAAACTGTTCCTACCTCTTTCAATCACTCAAGGAGGATGTGGTGGCTCACTATGTGGAAGGCGGCAGACAGATCCAACATTACCAAGAGGGAAAGTTCTCCTTTGTCCGCAGCCTTTAACACAACATCCTGCATAGGTAGGAGGGTGGTCCCAGTTCCAAAACCTGTCCTGAAACCTAACTGGAACCAGCTTAAGACATTGAAGATGAACTAGATAGAAACACTCTTGAAGGCAGTCAACCTTCTCTTACAGGAAGGCAACAACCACTTGGCGAACCAATCATTCTAAATGAAGCAGAAATAACCATGATTAAAGTAGAAAATACCATATATCAATATAAACAATCAGAATAAGACTTGCAGTGCTGAAATCATAACTAAATGATGAGCAAACCACCATTCATGTACAAGTCACTGAAGAAATTAAACATGGTTTTACACATTAAACTAAAACTTGTAGTTCTACAAATTATAAACATCTGCTCCTCTATGTAAGTGGTGAAACTGGTTCTGGAAAAAACATTATCAATTAAAATCATCAGCAAATGTGTACAAACCTTAACAAACAACAACCTTTCTGCTGTTGTAACAGCCCCCACTGGTTTAGCTGCCTACAACATAAGAGGTGTAACTTTACACTGACTACTGCTCCTTCCAGTAGAACACCGAAAGAAATTAGAATACAACAAATTATCAGCAGAAGCTGCTGCTGAAGTACGCGGAATTCTGAAACAAATGAAAGTGCTTCTATTAGATGAGGTAAGCATGGTTTACGCAAGAAATCCTAAAAACAAACTATGAAGAACTTTTTGGAGGAAAACATGTTATTGTTTTCGGAGACCTCCTGCAGTTAGCACAGTAAAAGGTGAACCTATTTTCAAAACTTTAAGACACAAACAATGCCGCAACACACTTGGCAGCATAGGAAATTTTAATCTCTGGCAACATTTTCAGTACAAAGAATAAATTCAAAACATGAATCAGTCTACAGACCTCACCTATGATAATATTTTAAAAATCATTAGAACTGGTCTGCTTGCTAAAGATGCAAAATCAATTTTAAATAATAAAATGATCCATGAGCTATATGGGCATAACACATCTGCTCCTGATATCATGGAACAATTAATTCAACACAATATAAAATGCATGTCCTTAATACCAACCCTAGCAAGCTGTAGTGAATTCATCAAGACAATGTTAAAAAATGAAATGCTACCCATACTGCATAAAAATGCCACATACAAACTGAAAGTACACTGCATGTCACTCCATTTGTGTCAACAAGCAAAAGCACAACTAAATAGCTTAGAAAAATCTATCTCCAACACAGCTAGTCTGGAGAAATTATTGACTTTGTGTCTAAACTGCAGACTAATTCTTAAACGTAATCTTGAGGTAGAAGAAGGTTTAGTCAATGAAGCAATTTGTATAGGTGTTGGCTTCCAGACATATCCACATGACAACAGAATTCAGTTTGTCAACATCCACTTTGACAAACTTGCAGAAATTAAAGCCACTCAATAGCACGATTCCTTCTTTTTAAAGACATGTATATACGCAGAGAACAATTCTCTCTGTCTCTTGCGTATGCTATCACTATTCACAAATCGCAAGGTCTAACCCTAGATCAAGCTTTTATTGACATTGGCAGCAAAGTATTTAATGATGGTATGAGTTAGATAGCACTTTCACATCTACTTACACTTGAAGGACTATTCCTAGTCAATGTTGATGCAAACAAAGCCAAGGCTGACATTCCTAGCATCCTAGAGTACAACAGACTACATACACTATACACACTCCATCTAGATATGTACCCTGTTCCTCAAAAAGCTAAAGTTTTAAAAAGGTAATTAATGCAAACAGAACTTGTAAAATTTCTCCCAACAATACCACCTAAGAAACAGAAAACAACTTCTACTCCATCAAGCAGTTCAACCACAAAACTGTCTAGTACAAACAGAACTGCACATCCATTAGAAGATAAAAAGAGAAATATTTCTTCTTAAAAAACAAGTGGAGGTCCAGAAAATGACAAAGAGACATAACTATGTGGTCCATTTAAAGTTTCCAACACAAGTGGTGTGAATTGCTAGGCAAATGTAGCAAGCAATCTTCTTTTCCAATTACCACTAACAGGGTAATTCATAGAATTTCGCAGAAAAGTGTCGCAAGCGGCTGGCGCAGAGTGTCCGCGTGCGATTATCTGCGCCAGGCACGTGCGCTAAAACCGATTTCCGCGCACAGCGTATTCATGGATTTCAGGCTCCCAAACCAGCCGTGACGCAGAGTATCGCAGCGACCCTGCAGCAGCGCCAGTAACGCCCCCAAGAACGCCCTCGCGCAAGGAAAAGCCATCAAAATCGCTAAATCATCGCAAAGGGCTGCGCTAACCCTGGACCAGTCTACAGGGCTGCCAAACAAGGAACGCAAAGCGGGTAACGTGCATATCAGGGGTACGCGTGAAGTCATACACGCGATTAGCCAGGGTACGTGTATTACAGGGGTACGAGGGAAGTTCTACACGCGATTGGCCAGGGTACGTGTATTACAGGGGTGCGCGGGAATTATCACACGCGATTTGGCTTGGTACGTGTATTACAGGGGTGCGCGGGAATTCTCACATGCGATTTGGCCAGGTACGTGTATTACAGGGGTGCGCGGGAATTATCACACGCGATTTGGCCTGGTACGTGTATTACAGGGGTGCGTGGGAAGTTCTACACGCGATTGGCCAGGGTACGTGTATTACAGGGGTGCGCGGGAATTCTCACATGCGATTTGGCCAGGTACGTGTATTACAGGGGTGTGCGGGAAGTTCTACACGCGATTCGGCTGGGTACGTGTATTACAGGGGTGCGCGGGAATTCTCACATGCGATTTGGCCAGGTACGTGTATTACAGGGGTGCGTGGGAAGTTCTACACGCGATTGGCCAGGGTACGTGTATTACAGGGGTGCGCGGGAATTCTCACATGCGATTTGGCCAGGTACGTGTATTACAGGGGTGTGCGGGAATTATCACACGCAATTAGGCTGGGTGGGTCCTCACAGGTGTTCCCTGTACACCCTCCAAGGCCCCTGCAGGCAGCCCACAAAACAGGGGACTACCCTGCACACCTGCTCATGTCCCCCTGCACCCCCACCCCCCAGCAGTGCAGGGGCAGCCTCCACCAGGCCCCCACCCATGTCTCCCAAAACCCCCACCCCCCAGCAGTGCAGGGGCAGCCTCCACCAGGCCCCCACCGATGTCCCCTATCACCCCCACCCCCCAGCAGTGCAGGGGCACCCTCCACCAGGCCCCCACCCTTGTCTCCCACCACCACCACCCCCCAGCCACCAGGGGCACCCTCCACCAGGCCCCCACCCATGTCCCCTATCACCCCCACCCCCCAGCAGTGCAGGGGCACCCTCCACCAGGCCCCCACTCATGTCCCCTATCACCCCCACCCCCCCGCAACCAGGGGCACCCTCCACCAGGCCCCCACTCATGTCTCCCACCACCCCCACCCCCCAGCATCCAGGGGCGCCCTCCACCAGGCCCCCACTCATGTCTCCCACCACCCCCACCCCCCAGCATCCAGGGGCACCCTCCACCAGGCCCCCACTCATGTCTCCCACCACCCCCACCCCCCAGCATCCAGGGGCACCCTCCACCAGGCCCCCACTCATGTCTACCATCACCCCCACCCCCCCAGCCACCAGGGGCACCCTCCACCAGGCCCCCACCCATGTCTCCCACCACCCCCACCCTCCAGCCACCAGGGGCACCCTCCACCAGGCCCCCACCCATGTCTCCCACCACCACCACCCCCCAGCCACCAGGGGCACCCTTCACCAGGCCCCCACCCATGTCCCCTATCACCCCCACCCCCCAGCAGTGCAGGGGCAGCCTCCACCAGGCCCCCACTCATGTCCCCTATCACCCCCACCCCCCAGCCACCAGGGGCACCCTCCACCAGGCCCCCATCCATGTCTCCCACCACCCCTCACCCCCCAGCAGTGCAGGGGCACCCTTCACAAGGCCCCCATCCATGTCTCCCACCACCCCCACCCCCCAGCCACCAGGGGCACCCTCCACCAGGCCCCCATCCATGTCTCCCACCACCCCCACCCCCCAGCAGTGCAGGGGCACCCTCCACCAGGCCCCCACTCATGTCCCCTATCACCCCCACCCCCCAGCCACCAGGGGCACCCTCCACCAGGCCCCCACCCATGTCTCCCACCACCCCCACCCCCCAGCCACCAGGGGCACCCTCCACCAGGCCCCCACCCATGTCTCCCACCACCACCACCCCCCAGCCACCAGGGGCACCCTCCACCAGGCCCCCACCCATGTCCCCTATCACCCCCACCCCCCAGCAGTGCAGGGGCACCCTCCACCAGGCCCCCACTCATGTCCCCTATCACCCCCACCCCCCCGCCACCAGGGGCACCCTCCACCAGGCCCCCACTCATGTCTCCCACCACCCCCACCCCCCAGCATCCAGGGGCACCCTCCACCAGGCCCCCACTCATGTCTCCCACCCCCCCCACCCCCCAGCAGTGCAGGGGCAGCCTCCACCAGGCCCCCACTCATGTCCCCTATCACCCCCACCCCCCCGCCATCAGGGGCACCCTCCACCAGGCCCCCACTCATGTCCCCTATCACCCCCACCCCCCCGCCACCAGGGGCACCCTCCACCAGGCCCCCACTCATGTCTCCCACCACCCCCACCCCCCAGCATCCAGGGGCACCCTCCACCAGGCCCCCACCCATGTCTCCCACCACCCCCACCCCCCAGCCACCAGGGGCACCCTCCACCAGGCCCCCACCCATGTCTCCCACCACCCCCACCCCCCAGCCACCAGGGGCACCCTCCACCAGGCCCCCACCCATGTCTCCCACCACCACCACCCCCCAGCCACCAGGGGCACCCTCCACCAGGCCCCCACCCATGTCCCCTATCACCCCCACCCCCCAGCAGTGCAGGGGCACCCTCCACCAGGCCCCCACTCATGTCTCCCACCACCCCCACCACCCAGCATCCAGGGGCACCCTCCACCAGGCCCCCACTCATGTCTCCCACCACCCCCACCCCCCAGCATCCAGGGGCACCCTCCACCAGGCCCCCACTCATGTCTCCCACCACCCCCACCCCCCAGCATCCAGGGGCACCCTCCACCAGGCCCCCACTCATGTCTCCCACCACCCCCACCCCCCAGCATCCAGGGGCACCCTCCACCAGGCCCCCACCCATGTCTCCCACCACCCCCACCCCCCAGCCACCAGGGGCACCCTCCACCAGGCCCCCACCCATGTCTCCCACCACCCCCACCCCCCAGCCACCAGGGGCACCCTCCACCAGGCCCCCACCCATGTCTCCCACCACCACCACCCCCCAGTCACCAGGGGGACCCTCCACCAGGCCCCCACCCATGTCCCCTATCACCCCCACCCCCCAGCAGTGCAGGGGCCCCCTCCACCAGGCCCCCACTCATGTCTCCCACCACCCCCACCCCCCAGCATCCAGGGGCACCCTCCACCAGGCCCCCACTCATGTCTCCCACCACCCCACCCCCCAGCTTCCAGGGGCACCCTCCACCAGGCCCCCACTCATGTCTCCCACCACCCCCACCCCCCAGCATCCAGGGGCACCCTCCACCAGGCCCCCACCCATGTCTCCCACCACCACCACCCCCCAGCCACCAGGGGCACCCTCCACCAGGCCCCCACCCATGTCTCCCACCACCACCACCCCCCAGCCACCAGGGGCACCCTCCACCAGGCCCCCACCCATGTCCCCTATCACCCCCACCCCCCAGCAGTGCAGGGGCACCCTCCACCAGGCCCCCACTCATGTCTCCCACCACCCCCACCACCCAGCATCCAGGGGCACCCTCCACCAGGCCCCCACTCATGTCTCCCACCACCCCCACCCCCCAGCATCCAGGGGCACCCTCCACCAGGCCCCCACTCATGTCTCCCACCACCCCCACCCCCCAGCATCCAGGGGCACCCTCCACCAGGCCCCCACTCATGTCTCCCACCACCCCCACCCCCCAGCATCCAGGGGCACCCTCCACCAGGCCCCCACCCATGTCTCCCACCACCACCACCCCCCAGCCACCAGGGGCACCCTCCACCAGGCCCCCACCCATGTCCCCTATCACCCCCACCCCCCAGCAGTGCAGGGGCACCCTCCACCAGGCCCCCACCCATGTCTCCCACCACCACCACCCCCCAGCCACCAGGGGCACCCTCCACCAGGCCCCCACCCATGTCCCCTATCACCCCCACCCCCCAGCAGTGCAGGGGCAGCCTCCACCAGGCCCCCATTCATGTCCCCTATCACCCCCACCCCCCAGCCACCAGGGGCACCCTCCACCAGGCCCCCATCCATGTCTCCCACCACCCCACCCCCCAGCAGTGCAGGGGCACCCTTCACAAGGCCCCCATCCATGTCTCCCACCACCCCCACCCCCCAGCCACCAGGGGCACCCTCCACCAGGCCCCCATCCATGTCTCCCACCACCCCCACCCCCCAGCAGTGCAGGGGCACCCTCCACCAGGCCCCCACTCATGTCCCCTATCACCCCCACCCCCCAGCCACCAGGGGCACCCTCCACCAGGCCCCCACCCATGTCTCCCACCACCCCCACCCCCCAGCCACCAGGGGCACCCTCCACCAGGCCCCCACCCATGTCTCCCACCACCACCACCCCCCAGCCACCAGGGGCACCCTCCACCAGGCCCCCACCCATGTCCCCTATCACCCCCACCCCCCAGCAGTGCAGGGGCACCCTCCACCAGGCCCCCACTCATGTCTCCCACCCCCGCCACCCCCCAGCAGTGCAGGGGCAGCCTCCACCAGGCCCCCACTCATGTCCCCTATCACCACCACCCCCCGCCACCAGGGGCACCTTCCACCAGGCCCCCACCCATGTCTCCCACCACCACCACCCCCCAGCCACCAGGGGCACCCTCCACCAGGCCCCCACCCATGTCCCCTATCACCCCCACCCCCCAGCATCCAGGGGCACCCTCCACCAGGCCCCCACTCATGTCTCCCACCCCCCCCACCCCCCAGCAGTGCAGGGGCAGCCTCCACCAGGCCCCCACTCATGTCCCCTATCACCCCCACCCCCCCGCCACCAGGGGCACCCTCCACCAGGCCCCCACTCATGTCCCCTATCACCCCCACCCCCCCGCCACCAGGGGCACCCTCCACCAGGCCCCCACTCATGTCTCCCACCACCCCCACCCCCCAGCCACCAGGGGCACCCTCCACCAGGCCCCCATCCATGTCTCCCACCACCCCCACCCCCCAGCAGTGCAGGGGCACCCTCCACCAGGCCCCCACTCATGTCCCCTATCACCCCCACCCCCCAGCAGTGCAGGGGCACCCTCCACCAGGCCCCCACTCATGTCTCCCACCACCCCCACCCCCCAGCATCCAGGAGCACCCTCCACCAGGCCCCCACCCATGTCTCCCACCACCCCCACCCCCCAGCCACCAGGGGCACCCTCCACCAGGCCCCCACCCATGTCTCCCACCACCCCCACCCCCCAGCCACCAGGGGCACCCTCCACCAGGCCCCCACCCATGTCTCCCACCACCACCACCCCCCAGTCACCAGGGGGACCCTCCACCAGGCCCCCACCCATGTCCCCTATCACCCCCACCCCCCAGCAGTGCAGGGGCCCCCTCCACCAGGCCCCCACTCATGTCTCCCACCACCCCCACCCCCCAGCATCCAGGGGCACCCTCCACCAGGCCCCCACTCATGTCTCCCACCACCCCACCCCCCAGCATCCAGGGGCACCCTCCACCAGGCCCCCACTCATGTCTCCCACCACCCCCACCCCCCAGCATCCAGGGGCACCCTCCACCAGGCCCCCACCCATGTCTCCCACCACCACCACCCCCCAGCCACCAGGGGCACCCTCCACCAGGCCCCCACCCATGTCCCCTATCACCCCCACCCCCCAGCAGTGCAGGGGCACCCTCCACCAGGCCCCCACCCATGTCTCCCACCACCACCACCCCCCAGCCACCAGGGGCACCCTCCACCAGGCCCCCACCCATGTCCCCTATCACCCCCACCCCCCAGCAGTGCAGGGGCAGCCTCCACCAGGCCCCCATCCATGTCTCCCACCACCCCACCCCCCAGCAGTGCAGGGGCACCCTCCACCAGGCCCCCACTCATGTCCCCTATCACCCCGACCCCCCAGCCACCAGGGGCACCCTCCACCAGGCCCCCACCCATGTCTCCCACCACCCCCACCCCCCAGCCACCAGGGGCACCCTCCACCAGGCCCCCACTCATGTCTCCCCCCCCCCCACCCCCCAGCAGTGCAGGGGCACCCTCCACCAGGCCCCAACTCATGTCCCCTATCACCCCCACCCCCCCGCCACCTCGGGCACCCTCCACCAGGCCCCCACTCATGTCTCCCACCACCCCCACCCCCCAGCATCCAGGGGCACCCTCCACCAGGCCCCCACTCATGTCTCCCACCCCCCACCCCCCAGCAGTGCAGGGGCAGCCTCCACCAGGCCCCCACTCATGTCCCCTATCACCCCCACCCCCCCGCCACCAGGGGCACCCTCCACCAGGCCCCCACTCATGTCCCCTATCACCCCCACCCCCCCGCCACCAGGGGCACCCTCCACCAGGCCCCCACTCATGTCCCCTATCACCCCCACCCCCCCGCCACCAGGGGCACCCTCCACCAGGCCCCCACTCATGTCTCCCACCCCCCCCACCCCCCAGCAGTGCAGGGGCAGCCTCCACCAGGCCCCCACTCATGTCCCCTATCACCCCCACCCCCCCGCCACCAGGGGCACCCTCCACCAGGCCCCCACTCATGTCCCCTATCACCCCCACCCCCCCGCCACCAGGGGCACCCTCCACCAGGCCCCCACTCATGTCTCCCACCACCCCCACCCCCCAGCCACCAGGGGCACCCTCCACCAGGCCCCCATCCATGTCTCCCACCACCCCCACCCCCCAGCAGTGCAGGGGCACCCTCCACCAGGCCCCCACTCATGTCCCCTATCACCCCGACCCCCCAGCCACCAGGGGCACCCTCCACCAGGCCCCCACCCATGTCTCCCACCACCCCCACCCCCCAGCCACCAGGGGCACCCTCCACCAGGCCCCCACTCATGTCTCCCCCCCCCCCACCCCCCAGCAGTGCAGGGGCACCCTCCACCAGGCCCCAACTCATGTCCCCTATCACCCCCACCCCCCGCCACCTCGGGCACCCTCCACCAGGCCCCCACTCATGTCTCCCACCACCCCCACCCCCCAGCATCCAGGGGCACCCTCCACCAGGCCCCCACTCATGTCTCCCACCCCCCACCCCCCAGCAGTGCAGGGGCAGCCTCCACCAGGCCCCCACTCATGTCCCCTATCACCCCCACCCCCCCACCACCAGGGGCACCCTCCACCAGGCCCCCACTCATGTCCCCTATCACCCCCACCCCCCCGCCACCAGGGGCACCCTCCACCAGGCCCCCACTCATGTCCCCTATCACCCCCACCCCCCCGCCACCAGGGGCACCCTCCACCAGGCCCCCACTCATGTCTCCCACCCCCCCCCCACCCCCCAGCAGTGCAGGGGCAGCCTCCACCAGGCCCCCACTCATGTCCCCTATCACCCCCACCCCCCCGCCACCAGGGGCACCCTCCACCAGGCCCCCACTCATGTCCCCTATCACCCCCACCCCCCCGCCACCAGGGGCACCCTCCACCAGGCCCCCACTCATGTCTCCCACCACCCCCACCCCCCAGCCACCAGGGGCACCCTCCACCAGGCCCCCATCCATGTCTCCCACCACCCCCACCCCCCAGCAGTGCAGGGGCACCCTCCACCAGGCCCCCACTCATGTCCCCTATCACCCCCACCCCCCAGCAGTGCAGGGGCACCCTCCACCAGGCCCCCACTCATGTCTCCCACCACCCCCACCCCCCAGCATCCAGGGGCACCCTCCACCAGGCCCCCACCCATGTCTCCCACCACCCCCACCCCCCAGCCACCAGGGGCACCCTCCACCAGGCCCCCACCCATGTCTCCCACCACCCCCACCCCCCAGCCACCAGGGGCACCCTCCACCAGGCCCCCACCCATGTCTCCCACCACCACCACCCCCCAGTCACCAGGGGGACCCTCCACCAGGCCCCCACCCATGTCCCCTATCACCCCCACCCCCCAGCAGTGCAGGGGCCCCCTCCACCAGGCCCCCACTCATGTCTCCCACCACCCCCACCCCCCAGCATCCAGGGGCACCCTCCACCAGGCCCCCACTCATGTCTCCCACCACCCCACCCCCCAGCATCCAGGGGCACCCTCCACCAGGCCCCCACTCATGTCTCCCACCACCCCCACCCCCCAGCATCCAGGGGCACCCTCCACCAGGCCCCCACCCATGTCTCCCACCACCACCACCCCCCAGCCACCAGGGGCACCCTCCACCAGGCCCCCACCCATGTCCCCTATCACCCCCACCCCCCAGCAGTGCAGGGGCACCCTCCACCAGGCCCCCACCCATGTCTCCCACCACCACCACCCCCCAGCCACCAGGGGCACCCTCCACCAGGCCCCCACCCATGTCCCCTATCACCCCCACCCCCCAGCAGTGCAGGGGCAGCCTCCACCAGGCCCCCATCCATGTCTCCCACCACCCCACCCCCCCGCCACCTCGGGCACCCTCCACCAGGCCCCCACTCATGTCTCCCACCACCCCCACCCCCCAGCATCCAGGGGCACCCTCCACCAGGCCCCCACTCATGTCTCCCACCCCCCACCCCCCAGCAGTGCAGGGGCAGCCTCCACCAGGCCCCCACTCATGTCCCCTATCACCCCCACCCCCCCGCCACCAGGGGCACCCTCCACCAGGCCCCCACTCATGTCCCCTATCACCCCCACCCCCCCGCCACCAGGGGCACCCTCCACCAGGCCCCCACTCATGTCTCCCACCACCCCCACCCCCCAGCCACCAGGGGCACCCTCCACCAGGCCCCCATCCATGTCTCCCACCACCCCCACCCCCCAGCAGTGCAGGGGCACCCTCCACCAGGCCCCCACTCATGTCCCCTATCACCCCCACCCCCCAGCAGTGCAGGGGCACCCTCCACCAGGCCCCCACTCATGTCTCCCACCACCCCCACCCCCCAGCCACCAGGGGCACCCTCCACCAGGCCCCCACTCATGTCCCCTATCACCCCCACCCCCCAGCCACCAGGGGCACCCTCCACCTGGCCCCCACCCATGTCTCCCACCACCACCACCCCCCAGTCACCAGGGGGACCCTCCACCAGGCCCCCACCCATGTCCCCTATCACCCCCACCCCCCAGCAGTGCAGGGGTACCCTCCACCAGGCCCCCACCCATGTCTCCCACCACCACCACCCCCCAGCCACCAGGGGCACCCTCCACCAGGCCCCCACCCATGTCCCCTATCACCCCCACCCCCCAGCAGTGCAGGGGCAGCCTCCACCAGGCCCCCATCCATGTCTCCCACCACCCCCACCCCCCAGCAGTGCAGGGGCACCCTCCACCAGGCCCCCACTCATGTCCCCTATCACCCCGACCCCCCAGCCACCAGGGGCACCCTCCACCAGGCCCCCACCCATGTCTCCCACCACCCCCACCCCCCAGCCACCAGGGGCACCCTCCACCAGGCCCCCACTCATGTCTCCCACCCCCCCCCACCCCCCAGCAGTGCAGGGGCACCCTCCACCAGGCCCCAACTCATGTCCCCTATCACCCCCACCCCCCCGCCACCACGGGCACCCTCCACCAGGCCCCCACTCATGTCTCCCACCACCCCCACCCCCCAGCATCCAGGGGCACCCTCCACCAGGCCCCCACTCATGTCTCCCACCCCCCACCCCCCAGCAGTGCAGGGGCAGCCTCCACCAGGCCCCCACTCATGTCCCCTATCACCCCCACCCCCCCGCCACCAGGGGCACCCTCCACCAGGCCCCCACTCATGTCCCCTATCACCCCCACCCCCCCGCCACCAGGGGCACCCTCCACCAGGCCCCCACTCATGTCTCCCACCACCCCCACCCCCCAGCCACCAGGGGCACCCTCCACCAGGCCCCCATCCATGTCTCCCACCACCCCCACCCCCCAGCAGTGCAGGGGCACCCTCCACCAGGCCCCCACTCATGTCCCCTATCACCCCCACCCCCCAGCAGTGCAGGGGCACCCTCCACCAGGCCCCCACTCATGTCTCCCACCACCCCCACCCCCCAGCCACCAGGGGCACCCTCCACCAGGCCCCCACTCATTTCCCCTATCACCCCCACCCCCCAGCCACCAGGGGCACCCTCCACCAGGCCCCCATCCATGTCTCCCACCACCCCCACCCCCCAGCATCCAGGGGCACCCTCCACCAGGCCCCCACTCATGTCTCCCACCACCCCCACCCCCAGCATCCAGGGGCACCCTCCACCAGGCCCCCACTCATGTCTCCCACCACCCCCACCCCCCAGCATCCAGGGGCACCCTCCACCAGGCCCCCACCCATGTCTCCCACCACCACCACCCCCCAGCCACCAGGGGCACCCTCCACCAGGCCCCCACCCATGTCCCCTATCACCCCCACCCCCGAGCAGTGCAGGGGCAGCCTCCACCAGGCCCCCACTCATGTCCCCTATTACCCCCACCCCCCAGCCACCAGGGGCACCCTCCACCAGGCCCCCATCCATGTCTCCCACCACCCCCACCCCCCAGCATCCAGGGGCACCCTCCACCAGGTCCCCACTCATGTCTCCCACCACCCCCACCCCCCAGCATCCAGGGGCACCCTCCACCAGGCCCCCACTCATGTCTCCCACCACCCCCACCCCCCAGCATCCAGGGGCACCCTCCACCAGGCCCCCACCCATGTCTCCCACCACCACCACCCCCCAGCCACCAGGGGCACCCTCCACCAGGCCCCCATCCATGTCTCCCACCACCCCCACCCCCCAGCAGTGCAGGGGCACCCTCCACCAGGACCCCACTCATGTCCCCTATCATCCCCACCCCCCAGCAGTGCAGGGGCACCCTCCACCAGGCCCCCACTCATGTCTCCCACCACCCCCACCCCCCAGCATCCAGGGGCACCCTCCACCAGGCCCCCACCCATGTCTAACCACCACCCCCACCCCCCAGCCACCAGGGGCACCCTCCACCAGGCCCCCACCCATGTCTCCCACCACCCCCACCCCCCAGCCACCAGGGGCAACCTCCACCAGGCCCCCACCCATGTCTCCCACCACCACCACCCCCCAGCCACCAGGGGCACCCTCCACCAGGCCCCCACTCATGTCTCCCACCACCCCCACCCCCCAGCATCCAGGGGCACCCTCCACCAGGCCCCCACCCATGTCTAACCACCACCCCCACCCCCCAGCCACCAGGGGCACCCTCCACCAGGCCCCCACCCATGTCTCCCACCACCCCCACCCCCCAGCCACCAGGGGCACCCTCCACCAGGCCCCCATCCATGTCTCCCACCACCCCTACCCCCCAGCAGTGCAGGGGCACCCTCCACCAGGCCCCCACTCATGTCCCCTATCATCCCCACCCCCCAGCAGTGCAGGGGCACCCTCCACCAGGCCCCCACTCATGTCTCCCACCACCCCCACCCCCCAGCATCCAGGGGCACCCTCCACCAGGCCCCCACCCATGTCTAACCACCACCCCCACCCCCCAGCCACCAGGGGCACCCTCCACCAGGCCCCCACCCATGTCTCCCACCACCCCCCAGCCACCAGGGGCACCCTCCACCAGGCCCCCACTCATGTCTCCCACCACCCCCACCCCCCAGCATCCAGGGGCACCCTCCACCAGGCCCCCACTCATGTCTCCCACCACCCCCACCCCCCAGCATCCAGGGGCACCCTCCACCATGCCCCCACTAATGTCTCCCACCACCCCCACCCCCCAGCATCCAGGGGCACCCTCCACCAGGCCCCCACTCATGTCTCCCACCACCCCCACCCCCCAGCATCCAGGGGCACCCTCCACCAGGCCCCCACTCATGTCTCCCACCACCCCCACCCCCCAGCATCCAGGGGCACCCTCCACCAGGCCCCCACCCATGTCTCCCACCACCACCACCCCCCAGCCACCAGGGGCACCCTCCACCAGGCCCCCACCCATGTCCCCTATCACCCCCACCCCCCAGCAGTGCAGGGGCAGCCTCCACCAGGCCCCCACTCATGTCCCCTATCACCCCCACCCCCCAGCCACCAGGGGCACCCTCCACCAGGCCCCCATCCATGTCTCCCACCACCCCCACCCCCCAGCATCCAGGGGCACCCTCCACCAGGCCCCCACTCATGTCTCCCACCACCCCCACCCCCAGCATCCAGGGGCACCCTCCACCAGGCCCCCACTCATGTCTCCCACCACCCCCACCCCCCAGCATCCAGGGGCACCCTCCACCAGGCCCCCACCCATGTCTCCCACCACCACCACCCCCCAGCCACCAGGGGCACCCTCCACCAGGCCCCCACCCATGTCCCCTATCACCCCCACCCCCCTTCAGTGCAGGGGCAGCCTCCACCAGGCCCCCACTCATGTCCCCTATCACCCCCACCCCCCAGCCACCAGAGGCACCCTCCACCAGGCCCCCATCCATGTCTCCCACCACCCCCACCCCCCAGCATCCAGGGGCACCCTCCACCAGGTCCCCACTCATGTCTCCCACCACCCCCACCCCCCAGCATCCAGGGGCACCCTCCACCAGGCCCCCACTCATGTCTCCCACCACCCCCGCCCCCCAGCATCCAGGGGCACCCTCCACCAGGCCCCCACCCATGTCTCCCACCACCACCACCCCCCAGCCACCAGGGGCACCCTCCACCAGGCCCCCACCCATGTCCCCTATCACCCCCACCCCCCAGCAGTGCAGGGGCAGCCTCCACCAGGCCCCCACTCATGTCCCCTATCACCCCCACCCCGCAGCCACCAGGGGCACCCTCCACCAGGCCCCCATCCATGTCTCCCACCACCCCCACCCCCCAGCAGTGCAGGGGCACCCTTCACAAGGCCCCCATCCATGTCTCCCACCACCCCCACCCCCCAGCCACCAGGGGCACCCTCCACCAGGCCCCCATCCATGTCACCCACCACCCCCACCCCCCAGCAGTGCAGGGGCACCCTCCACCAGGCCCCCACTCATGTCCCCTATCACCCCCACCCCCCAGCCACCAGGGGCACCCTCCACCAGGCCCCCACCCATGTCTCCCACCACCACCACCCCCCAGCCACCAGGGGCACCCTCCACCAGGCCCCCACCCATGTCCCCTATCACCCCCACCCCCCAGCAGTGCAGGGGCAGCCTCCACCAGGCCCCCACTCATGTCCCCTATCACCCCCACCCCCCCGCCACCAGGGGCACCCTCCACCAGGCCCCCACCCATGTCTCCCACCACCACCACCCCCCAGCCACCAGGGGCACCCTCCACCAGGCCCCCACCCATGTCCCCTATCACCCCCACCCCCCAGCAGTGCAGGGGCACCCTCCACCAGGCCCCCACTCATGTCTCCCACCACCCCCACCCCCCAGCATCCAGGGGCACCCTCCACCAGGCCCCCACTCATGTCTCCCACCACCCCCACCCCCCAGCATCCAGGGGCACCCTCCACCAGGCCCCCACTCATGTCTCCCACCACCCCCACCCCCCAGCCACCAGGGGCACCCTCCACCAGGCCCCCACCCATGTCTCCCACCACCCCCACCCCCAGCAGTGCAGGGGCAGCAGGCAGTCAGGCAGCAGCAGGTGGGAGCGTGCTCGGGGCTCTGGGGGGCAGTAGTTCGGCCTTCCGGGCAGGAGCGTGGTATTCCGTGTGCGTACGCGTGGCCAGCTTGGTACGGAGTGATTTGGCACGTGAAAATCCTGCACGTCAGCGTGAAAACCGAGGAAAGGCCCTCAGCGCGTAAGCGCGTCTGTGACGTGACCCGCACGGGTGTTTCCCACACAGCACGTGATGACAGAGCACACGTGGAAAGACTGCACGTCAGAGTGTAATCGCGTGTGATTGGTGGAAATGGCCCTACACGCAGAAGTGACAAAGCGTGTAATTGGTGGAAATGGCCCTACACGCAGAAGTGACAAAGCGTGTAATTGGTGGAAATGGCCCTACACGCAGAAGTGACAAAGCGTGTAATTGGTGGAAATGGGCCTAGCGCGTACACGCCGCGTAAGTGACGCTGGACGTGTGGCCCTGTATAAAAGGTATGTGTAGAACACCTTTTCCTTGTACGTGCTTTTCGTGGAGAGCGAGTGGGTGAATTCTGTACTTCTTGTCGTTTCACACGCGATTTACTTCACGGCGTTTCAAGTTCGTATCCCCTGTTACCTCTGACAGCTTTTTCTCTTTTTTCGCTTTTACTGGTTTACCTGGGCCTGTTCCCTCAAACAGTGTTCCCTTCTACTGTTGTCCTGTCTCCTCAGACAGCGTACAAATCTTCTTTTGGCGGGGGTGTTGCCAACCAAACGTGCTCCTTTTACACGCTCGTTTACCAGGCAGACGGTGAGTCACGCACATATCTAACATCTGTGCTTGCCCCGTGTGTAGCCTACCCCTTCAGAGGTCATTCTAGGCTGCGTGTGACACGCATACGTTCATTCTTGTGTTACTGGGTGCCACAGCGTAGTGCAGGTTTTTCTTTCTGCACACGTGGTCTAGGAGGGGTTGCGTGCACGTCATCTCCCTTTTTTGGGGCTCCTGTGCGTAGCGTGACCCGTCATCTTTCCCCAGGGGTTACAATCAGCCTTGCAAGAGCACTAGGGTACAATTACCATCTGGTACCCAACCCCTTTGACCCCCAATTGCCCAGGACAATAGTTTACAGCCACTCCCATACGCACATTTACATCAGTGCCATGGCTGGGAGGCGAGGATTCCGTAAGGGTGGCAAAGGTGGAAGAGCCACAAGTGGTGGCCGTGGTGGATCCGGTAGGGGACGTGGTCGTTACTTGCAGGGTGAGCCTGTCCCCCCATGTGTGGAGGACCAGTCAAGGGCACCCATAATCCCCCCCCCCTCCCGTTGAGGCTGATGTGGCTGACACCATCCATGCTCAGCCCTTGTTGGACCAGCCCATTGTGGCACCAGATCTGGCTGACTCCATGGCTGACTTCCAGGTCAGCAGGCCTATGACACGTGCGCTGGAGCACGTTGATGTCACCATGCCACGTGCATCTGGGCCAGCAAGGTCATCTGCTGCACCAAGGAGGCAGGGCGGAGAGGCTGCAGGGGCAGCTGCGGCTCCATCCACCCCAGCCCTCACACACCCAGCCAGGACAGTGTCAGTCCTAGTCCATGCTGCTGACATTCCCCCTGACACCATCACACTAGAGCCAATGCCTGCACCAACTCCCATGCTGAGTGTGCAATCCCACACTCCTGATACAGAGTCCACCAGCGCTCCTGCCCCTAGTGTCCAGAGCGGCGCAGGACACTCAGGATCACAACCACCTTCCAAGCGGAAGATGAAGAGTGCTCGTCCAGCACAGGCTGATGCCCCAGACACGGCTACACAGTCCGGCCCGTCCAGGAAGCCCAGCTTCACGGATGACGAACTGAATGCACTTGTCGAGTATGTGTCCAGACATGACAACGAGATGGTCATTGTTGCAGGATCCAAGACCACACCTGCACAACGCCAGGCACACTGGCAGACCGTTGCGGACATCGTAAGTGCCCTTGGAATCGTGAGGCGCACAGCCAATGATTGCTATAAGCGCTGGAATGACCTAAAGCGCAGGGCAAAGAGTAAGCTGGCCTCAAGTCATGCCGCGACTCTAGTGACTGGAGGTGGGTCTCCAGTAGTAGACATGGAACTCACTCCACATGAGTCAGTCGCTGGGACCTACGTCACGGAGGAACAGATCCAAGGTGTGGGAGATCTGGCTGATTACGAGGCATTGTCCAGTGAGTGCACATGCATGTGTGTGTCATCCATGTGCATGGTGTGTGTGTGAGGGCTTCTGTTTGTGTGCCAGGTGAGAGTGTGTGCGCCTGAGTCATATGGGTCAGCCATGTGCTTCATGCAATACTTCCTGCGCAGCTGCATTTGGCCATAGCAGTATCCCTTCTGCCAACAGTAGACATCTAGCCCAACTGCACGCCAGTTGCCCTTGAAGTGTCACCTTGCCACAACATAGTTGCTTATTTTTCACTGTTCATTCAGTCAGATTGTTTGCATTCTACCACTTTTACTAGGCATGTCGCTGTCCACTAGTCACATGTCTGACATGGCTATGGTAAAGTGGAGTGACTATGTTACCTGGATATCATTTGTACACACATGTCCCTGTGCAATTGGACCATTTCAGACTGGCAGCTCCAGGTGATAAATCTGACCTGTTAGAATCAGAAAAGCGATTACATGCGGGAACTGGACTGAATGAATAGGTGCTGCCCTCCTCTCCATCTTCACTCAATAGCAATGGTACATGCCATCTGTGTGATGGCATGTGTGTTTCACCTGGCAATCACAGGCCAATGTGTGATGCCACTGCCAGGCAGCATGCAGAAAATGTGTTCATCTTCCATCTTGGTGTCATCAGTGTGTGCCATTTGCCTGCACTTCACACGCAGTGAGGGTGCATGCATGGGAGGGGTTTAGTCATGTGGGACATGTGTCAATCAAGTACTGGTTCTCTTGCTTCTCAGCCCTCATTGTGTGCCATGGTGCTAATGCCTGTTTCCATTTCTTTGTTTTCATGTCTTTGCAGGGGAAGACGCACCTGATACTGCTGGGGTTGTGGAGATGGTGCAGACCCAGGAGGGGTCCGAGGGCCGACCAACCACCAGTGAGGGACGTGGTGTGGTGGTGGGGGAGAACCCACAAGTGCTGCAGGTCATGCTCTCAAGGGGTGTCTCTGGCTGCACCTCCCCCGAGCTGTACTCAGGTGTTGATTCGGATGAGACCTACGTGCCGTCGCAGGTGAGTGTTCCAGGGAGGGATTCTGTTCTGTCTCACCCACCTGCACCAGGGTCAGAACCCTCCATGGGGATGTCAGTGTTGGCAGCTACGCCTTCGGTGGTTACGATGCAGGGTCACACTCCGCGACATCTTATCCTGTTCCTGGGCCAGCAGATCAGAGGGGGAATGCAGTCCTGCAGCCTCAGGCAGTGCCGGCACAGCAAGGCGCAGTTCGCCTTGCCCCAGACAGGTGTGGTGCCCGCCGACGTGGTGGCCGTACGCCACCCGGCAATACTGCATGGGAGCAATCCATTTACGGTATGGCAACCCAACAGGCTGCATCATCCGAGATGATGGCTCAGGCCATGGATAGGGTGGCCACTTCCATTGTCCCCCCAGAAAGGCTGATGGAGCGACTAGAGCAGGCAACCGACTCCATCTGCCAGTCACACAGGGAGGACATGTTGGGGTCCAACAGGGACAGGCGGGCGGCACTGGCGACTCTGCAGGAGGCCATCTCCATTGAGTCCCAGGGCCACAGGGAAGCCCTGAGGCAGGAGCTCCTTCACCTCAGGACGACTCTTGTTGAGCTTGAGGCTTCAACACACCAAAGGACAGAACAGCAGCTGGAGCGTCTCACCCGTACGCTCTCAGCTGAGATGCAGGCAACGAGGGCGGAGGTCCGGGCATCCCGTGAGTTGTTGCATGGGGACCTCCGCACACTCATCCTCCAGAACCAGACCTACCACACCCGCATGCTTGCAGCCATGGAGGAGCAGACTACGGCCTTGCGTGGGCTGCCTCCCATAGTGCAACCACCTCCGGATGCAGCTGCACAGGGTGATAATAGCGACAGCAGTGATACTCCCACAACAGGGTAGCCGTGTGGGCCATGAGCCCATGGAGGTGTTTTATTTTCCCAGGATCCACGCAGGTGGGTACTGGTGTGCATCCTGTCCTCGGACCTCCTGGGTGGCCTCCCCAACCTCCCCGGGCCCGTCAATGGCCATTTTTGATTGTTTCTTATTTTTATTTTTATTTTGATTTATTTTATTCCCTATTTTTTTGGGACGATTTGTTGGCTTCCGTGGTTCCTGTGGGCATACGCTGCATTGTGGCTGGGCACATGCAGGCTTGTAATGTATTTGGTTCAGATGCTTGGGTTTGAGTCACACACACCCCTCCTGCTTCCCGTTTCCATGGGCTTGCAAAGGGTGTGCCCAAGTGACAGTGAATTACACAGTGACGTTGGACTCCCATGAGCTGTGTGGGCAGTCTGTAGTCAATACTGTGTATACATTCCTAGTGCATATTGCTGTTGTGTTGTACACTGCATGTTGCATTGATGTGTAACTCATCTTCTGTGTCTACCTCCCAATTTGCAGGTCCCTTCCTCATGTCTACACAAGGACCTCTAGTCTGGAGATGGGGTCCATGTTGGCAGCAGTGCACCTACAACTCTACATGGCGCCAACACTGCACAGTTGGTAGTGGTGGGAGTGCAGGCATTTCCAGGTGGTGAGACTACTAATATGTAACATTTGTGATGTCATGTTAATGGTAGTACGTGCTCAAGTATGTTGTTGGTCCGGCATTGCTGTGAGCATTTCAGGTGTTGCAGGTTTCTAATAGGGACACTGTACATAGTGACACTAGTGTCATGTTGTGGGGATTACTTTGTTTACCTGCAATTAGCATGACATGGCACGGTGTGTCGTGTGGCGGTGCTGGGGTTGGGTTGGCTGACATGGCACTGTCCTCTTGTTGCATTTTGCAAGTGGGTATTCATTTTAGCTGCTTGAATGTGTAACTTCACAAAACTGCATTGGTGGTGTCTGTGTGGGTAGGGATGCACACATTGTGACACTTCCAGGTGAACAATCTCAGGCTGATATGGTATTCACGGTTCATTCTCCAGACATTCAGGATCAGTGTCAGGTTGAGTCATCATTGATTGTCAGATGGAATGTGCCAGGGCAGTGTGCACTCCACAGGGGTGTGATTTCTATGTGAAGTAATTAGCCACTAGCTGTGTACGGGCTGCCTCCCCCCGTGCCCTTTCCCCTCCCATGCGCAGCGGCTGTGCATGTGGTTGGGGATGTGGGCCACCACCATGTCCACGGCCAGGCCCCGGCGTGTTGCAACGTTGTGCAGGACACATGCTGCCACTATGATCCTGCACACTACTGGGGGAGCGTATAACAGCTGCCCGCCAGAACGGTCAAGGGAGCGAAAGCGTGACTTTAGCACTCCGAATGTGCGCTCCACTATGCCCCGGGTCGTAATGTGGGCTGTGTTATATCTTACCTCGGGTGGCGTGGTGGGGTTCCGAATTGGCGTCATCATGTGGGGGCTGAGAGGGTAGGCACTGTCCCCTGTGGAGGTGGTGATTGGTATCATTGGTGGGGTTGTGACCTTGCTCAGTATCCAACATGCATGCATGTGCAGTGGCATACATACTCACCAAGCAGCCATGTATCGCCATGCCGCCCAGCTTCTAGGTCCCGGCTTAGGGTGGACATTCGGTAAATGAAGCTGTCGTGGGTGGACCAGGGATAGTTGGCATATACTGAGGTGATGATTCCCTTGGCATTACATGCTACCTGCACGTTGATGGAATGCCAGTGCTTGCGGTTCCTATAGATGTGCTCAGATGCCCTGGGGGGACGTAGAGCCACATGGGTGCAGTCGATGGCACCTAGCACTTTGGGGAATCGTGCCACACCGTAAAAATCCAGGGCGGCAGCATGCCTTTCTGCAGGTGTTCTGGGCAGGTATATGTGCCTGCGGACTGATGGGCGTGCAGTGATGATGTTCAAGACCTGGTGTAGGCAGCGTGACTGGGTGGCCTGTGACACCCCACGCACTATGGCACTTGTCCGCTGAAATGATCCAGTGGCTAAGAAGTGCAGTACATTGAGGACCTTATCCAGGGGGCTGAGTGCTTGGGAGCACAGGGTGGGTGATGTGAGGTCATCCTCCCACTCACTCACCAGGTCCAGTATAATGTGTGGTGGAAACCTGTACCTCCCATACACCTGGTCATCAGGCATCCCGAAAAGGCTGGGTTTGGGTGTGAATATTCTGGCCCTGACTATCCTCCTCCTCCTCCTTTGGTAGCCCACTGCCACTGCTGCTAGGAACTGTATGTTCATCCTGGCGTCTGAGCTTGTTATTGTTAAAGTGCGCAAATTTATGCTTTGCGCGTGTTCTAGGCGAGCGTGTGACCCGCGCACCCCTGGAATCCAGTTCCCAGTCAAATAGCGTGTGGAAATTCACACGCACCACGGGATACAGGTTCGCTGACGTACTTGCGTGTGTAAGTGCCCGCGCACCCATGAAATACACGTACATAGGCCAATCGCGTGTACGCGCACTTTTGTCCAATTACACGCGATGACACTCTGACGTGCAGTATTTCCACGTGTGCTCCGTCATCACGTGCTGAGTGGGGAACACCCGTGCGGGTCACGTCACAGACGCACTTACGCGCTGAGGGACTCTGGTCCAATAGAATCGCGTATGCGTGCTGACGCGCTTACGCGCTAAGGGCCTTTCCTCGGATTTCACGCTGACGTGCAGGATTTTCACGTGCCAAATCACTCCGTATCAAGCTGGCCACGCTAAAACACACGGAAGACCACGCTTCTGCCCAGAAGACCGAGTTACTGCCCCCCAGTGCCCCGAGCAGCCTCCCACGTGCCATCTGCTGCTGCCTGCCTGCCTGCCTGCCTGCCTGCTGCCACCGTGCCCTGCCATTTGGTGCCTGCACATCAGCCATCTGCAGGGGTCCAGTTGCTGTGTCCACCCCTGCTGGAACTTAAGACTCCCGACTGGGATTACATCGCTCCACAGCCCAGCCCCAGGACCCAGTTGCCCACCCACACCTGCCTCTGGGGTTGCCATGTCGGGCACTTCCACATCTGGCACCAGTGGCAACCCCAGGCCAGAGGGGCAGAGGGGCACCAGCTTCACTGACACCGAAGTTGGTGTCCTGGTTGAGCATGTCCTGGGGCAGTATGATGCCCTCTTTGGATCGTCCCGCGCCAGCAAGGAAGGACGGGAGAGGATCTGGGCCGACTGTGTGGTTGCCATCAACGCGGAGGGGGTGGCAACCCGCAACGTCCTGAAGATCAAGAAGCGCTGGGAGGACTTGAGGTCCAGGACCCTTGTGAAGGCCCGGCGCCTCGTGGAGGGGGGCCGGGGCCGCATGAGTTCCATCCAGATGAGAGTCCTGGAACGCGTACGCCCAGCGCTCCACGCCCAGATCCTTGAGAGGGAGGCCCGTCTGGAGTTGAGCGGTAAGTGTCCAAGCATTACTGTGTGAGACAGGGCATGTTGCGGTGTGCTGGTTCTATGATACTTGCCTGTATGTGTGCCATAGGCCATGTATGCATGTATGTGTGCAGGGACATCATGGTAATGCATGTGCGACCAGTGATGTGTGACCCACATGGTTGTTGCATGTGTTCAAATGCCGCATGGGGAGCCCTATGCAGATTTTGAACATGAGAGCATGCCAGTCTCTGTACCTGGACATGGGTGGGGGTGAGGGATGGGTGCTGATGCCAGGTACATATATGGTAGCCATGTCTGTGTGCCTGACCTGCGTGTCTGTGACTTGTGCATGCCATGGATGCATGACACATGTGTGTGACAATGCACAGATTCAGTGAAGCAGCCAAATTACCCTTGTATCCGCTGTGTTTGGTGTGTTTGGGGCCAGATGGATGTGACTGAGGTGAAGTGTGTGCATGTGATAGGCATGAGCCATGATGCATGTGAGTTACATATCATTGAATGTTTCAAGAGTCCATTGGACATGCATGGAAATGTCCATGGCATGCACCATGCCTGTTACTGTGTGTGTTTTGCCTGGACTGACCCATGTGTTGTGGAGGGACATGATGGAAGTGTACTTTGACAGTGGTGCTCATCTGCTATTGCTTCCTGTCTAGGGGACCATTGTACAGTGCCCTGATGCTTGTGTTCTTTGTCTCCCTCTACGCAGCGGCTAGTGAAGAAGAGGGCGGAGACGGCGCTGTGGAGCAAGGCGGCGGGGATGCCCCCACGGCTGCAGCGGAAGGGGTGGGTGAGCCCCCACAGGGGCCTGCTACGGTGGGAGACGGTGAGGAGCCATCCAGGTTGGTGGTTTGCACAGAGGAGGAGGAGGCCGCCACTGGGGCACACATGGGGCCTGGTGGGGGCATCCCTGCTGGTGCAAGTGGTGCAGTCCAGGGCCAGGGGCAGGAGGCAGCACAGGTCACCGTGGAGGGGCCTGTGCATGTCGCTGTCCCTGACCCTGTGAGTGCACCACCATGCACCAGCAGGGATGCCCCGTCCCAGGCCCGTCCGCAGGTAGAGGGGATGTCCATGTCACCTGACTCCCCTCCACCTGCGGACGTGGGAACCCCTGGCCGTGTGGAGAAGGTCCTGATTGGGGTCGCGATGCGCACGGCTGTGATTCGTGATGCCGTGCGTGCTTCCCGGGAGGAGGACGCACGTCATCACGAAGTGCACCGTGCCGACGTGGCCCAATTGGGATCGGCCATGTTCGGGGGTTTCCTGCATGTGTTGTCCAATCTGGCGGCCCTCTCCTCCTCTGTGCAGGCTATACACCAGTCGTTCTCCTTGCCGTCTTCCGGCCCAGATGCCACCAGGGCCCCCTGTGGACCTGCCCCGACCAATGCAGCCAGCTCGGTGGGGATCCCATCCCTGCCACAGTTGGGAGTCGGAGGTCCAGCAGGGGTGGACAACACAGCAACTGGACCCCAGCAGATGGAAGATGTGACAGCATCATCAGGCAGGGCACGTGCACGACGTCGTCGGTGGTTTCCATCAGCCTGGATGCCGTCGTGCTGGCAGAGGCAGTGGCGTCGGAGGCAGCAGCAGGCTCGACGTGGGAGGCATCATGGCTCGGGGCCTTCAAGATCAGAGGGGCAGGCATCGGCCGGAGGGCAGGGCAACCCTGGGATGGTGGTGTCTTCCGTGTGGGAGCAGTTGGTCCAGCGGATAGGTGCGGAGCGGCAGCGGGCGGAAGAGGAGCGGCTCACCATGGTCAGGGCGGAGTTCTCCATGCGTCGGGCGTTGAGGCGGGCTGAGTGCCTCGAGGAAGCTCGCAGGGAGTTTGAGCTGGACATGGGGTTATCCCTGCGAGACCTCGGGGCCAGGACAGAGTCCCGCCTCCAGGACATCGACATGGAGTTCGATGATGCCCTGGCCAGCAACATCACCGAGTGAGCCGCAGGACTTGCCCGCTGCCTTTGTATATAGTTATTTAGTTAGTTAGTGTTAGGTTTCCTTTATTAATTTTTGTTTTTTTGGACCGCTCGGACAATGGCCACTTTTTTGTATATATTATTTTCATTAGGTAGTAGTAGGTTTCATTTATGGTGTTGGGCTCATGGACCCTGGAATTTTCGTGTATATAGTTTGCTTTTTGAAGAAACATTTTTTTTATTAATTATTGTGTTCACCATGAGGAAATGGTTTTTCATTATTTTACTTCCACATGATTTTGCTTTGGACAACATTTGTTTTTGGATTACTTTGTTTTTTTTATTTTTACATTTGTTCTCGGACATGGACCATTTATTTTGTTATCCCCATTGTTGTATGTTTGATTTGTTTACTTATTTTTCAGCTTTAATACATGTTTTTTTAACTTTCACTTGTGGTATTTTCTCATTGGTTTCATACATGTCATGATATGGGTTTTGACATTCACTTGCACCCATTGTGTATGTGTGTGTGACGGACATGTGTTCATTTACAGACTTGCCATTGGGGTTGTATCATGTAATTGCATTCACTATGTGGGTGGATGCAATCCTTGCCTGGGTGTTTGTGCTGGGTATGCTGCCCATTACTGCCATGATTGAGTATCGTCAGGACCTGGGGGCAGGGGGACATGTGTGGGTGCCTGGTGGAGGATGCCCCTGCACTGCTGGGGGGTGGGGGTGGTGGGAGACATGGGTGGGGGCCTGGTGGAGGGTGCCCCTGGTGGCTGGGGGGGTGGGGGTGGTGGGAGACATGGGTGGGGGCCTGGTGGAGGGTGCCCCTGGTGGCTGGGGGGTGGGGGTGGTGGGAGACATGGGTGGGGGCCTGGTGGAGGGTGCCCCTGGTGGCTGGGGGGGTGGGGGTGGTGGGAGACATGGGTGGGGGCCTGGTGGAGGGTGCCCCTGGTGGCTGGGGGGTGGGGGTGGTGGGAGACATGGGTGGGGGCCTGGTGGAGGGTGCCCCTGGTGGCTGGGGGGGTGGGGGTGGTGGGAGACATGGGTGGGGGCCTGGTGGAGGGTGCCCCTGGTGGCTGGGGGGTGGGGGTGGTGGGAGACATGGGTGGGGGCCTGGTGGAGGGTGCCCCTGGTGGCTGGGGGGGTGGGGGTGGTGGGAGACATGGGTGGGGGCCTGGTGGAGGGTGCCCCTGGTGGCTGGGGGGTGGGGGTGGTGGGAGACATGGGTGGGGGCCTGGTGGAGGGTGCCCCTGGTGGCTGGGGGGGTGGGGGTGGTGGGAGACATGGGTGGGGGCCTGGTGGAGGGTGCCCCTGGTGGCTGGGGGGTGGGGGTGGTGGGAGACATGGGTGGGGGCCTGGTGGAGGGTGCCCCTGGTGGCTGGGGGGGTGGGGGTGGTGGGAGACATGGGTGGGGGCCTGGTGGAGGGTGCCCCTGGTGGCTGGGGGGTGGGGGTGGTGGGAGACATGGGTGGGGGCCTGGTGGAGGGTGCCTCTGGTGGCTGGGGGGGTGGGGGTGGTGGGAGACATGGGTGGGGGCCTGGTGGAGGGTGCCCCTGGTGGCTGGGGGGTGGGGGTGGTGGGAGACATGGGTGGGGGCCTGGTGGAGGGTGCCCCTGGTGGCTGGGGGGGTGGGGGTGGTGGTAGACATGAGTGGGGGCCTGGTGGAGGGTGCCCCTGCACTGCTGGGGGGTGGGGGTGGTGGGAGACATGAGTGGGGGCCTGGTGGAGGGTGCCCCTGGTGGCTGGGGGGTGGGGGTGGGGGTGGTGGGAGACATGGGTGGGGACCTGGTGGAGGGTGCCCCTGGTGGCTGGGGGGTGGGGGTGGTGGGAGACATGGGTTGGACATGGGTGGGGGCCTGGTGGAGGCTGCCCCTGCACTGCTGGGGTGTGGGGGTGGTGGGAGACATGAGTGGGGGCCTGGTGGAGGCTGCCCCTGCACTGCTGGGGTGTGGGGGTGGTAGGAGACATGAGTGGGGGCCTGGTGGAGGGTGACCCTGGTGGCTGGGGGGTGGGGGTGGTGGGTGACATGAGTGGGGGCCTGCTGGAGGGTGACCCTGGTGGCAGGGGGGTGGGGGTGATAGGGGACATGAGTGGGGGCCTGGTGGAGGGTGCCCCTGCACTGCTGGGGGGTGGGGGTGATAGGGGACATGGGTGGGGGCCTGGTGGAGGGTGCCCCTGGTGGCTGGGGGGTGGTGGTGGTGGGAGACATGGGTGGGGGCCTGGTGGAGGGTGCCCCTGGTGGCTGGGGGGGTGGGGGTGGTGGGAGACATGGGTGGGGGCCTGGTGGAGGGTGCCCCTGGTGGCTGGGGGGTGGGGGTGGTGGGAGACATGGGTGGGGGCCTGGTGGAGGGTGCCCCTGGTGGCTGGGGGGGTGGGGGTGGTGGGAGACATGGGTGGGGGCCTGGTGGAGGGTGCCCCTGGTGGCTGGGGGGTGGGGGTGGTGGGAGACATGGGTGGGGGCCTGGTGGAGGGTGCCCCTGGTGGCGGGGGGGTGGGGGTGATAGGGGACATGAGTGGGGGCCTGGTGGAGGCTGCCCCTGCACTGCTGGGGGGTGGGGGAGGTGGGAGACATGAGTGGGGGCCTGGTGGAGGGTGCCCCTGCACTGCTGGGGGGTGGGGGTGATAGGGGACATGGGTGGGGGCCTGGTGGAGGGTGCCCCTGGTGGCTGGGGGGTGGTGGTGGTGGGAGACATGGGTGGGGGCCTGGTGGAGGGTGCCCCTGGTGGCTGGGGGGTGGGGGTGGTGGGTGACATGAGTGGGGGCCTGCTGGAGTCTGCCCATGGTGGCAGGGGGGTGGGGGTGGTGGGTGACATGAGTGGGGGCCTGGTGGAGGGTGACCCTGGTGGCTGGGGGGTGGGGGTGGTGGGAGACATGAGTGGGGGCCTGCTGGAGTCTGCCCATGGTGGCAGGGGGGTGGGGGTGGTGGGAGCCATGGGTGGGGGCCTGGTGGAGGATGCCCCTGGTGGCTGGGGGGTGGGGGTGGTGGGAGACATGGGTGGGGGCCTGGTGGAGGCTGCCACTGGTGGCTGGGGGGTGGGGGTGGTGGGAGACATGGGTTGGACATGGGTGGGGGCCTGGTGGAGGCTGCCCCTGGTGGCTGGGGGGTGGTGGTGGTGGGAGACATGGGTGGGGGCCTGGTGGAGGGTGCCCCTGGTGACTGGGGGGTGGGGGTGGTGGGTGACATGAGTGGGGGCCTGCTGGAGTCTGCCCATGGTGGCAGGGGGGTGGGGGTGGTGGGTGACATGAGTGGGGGCCTGGTGGAGGGTGCCCCTGGTGGCTGGGGGGTGGGGGTGGTGGGAGACATGAGTGGGGGCCTGCTGGAGTCTGCCCATGGTGGCAGGGGGGTGGGGGGGGTGGGAGACATGGGTGTGGGCCTGGTGGAGGATGCCCCTGGTGGCTGGGGGGTGGGGGTGGTGGGAGACATGGGTGGGGGCCTGGTGGAGGCTGCCCCTGGTGGCTGGGGGGTGGGGGTGGTGGGAGACATGGGTTGGACATGGGTGGGGGCCTGGTGGAGGCTGCCCCTGGTGGCTGGGGGGTGGGGGTGGTGGGAGACATGAGTGGGGGCCTGGTGGAGGGTGACCCTGGTGGCTGGGGGGTGGGGGTGGTGGGAGACATGAGTGGGGGCCTGCTGGAGTCTGCCCATGGTGGCAGGGGGGTGGGGGTGGTGGGTGACATGAGTGGGGGCCTGGTGGAGGCTGCCCCTGGTGGCTGGGGGGTGGGGGTGGTGGGAGACATGGGTTGGACATGGGTGGGGGCCTGGTGGAGGCTGCCCCTGGTGGCTGGGGGGTGGGGGTGGTGGGAGACATGGGTGGGGGCCTGGTGGAGGGTGCCCCTGCACTGCTGGGGGGTGGGGGTGGTGGGAGACATGAGTGGGGGCCTGGTGGAGGGTGACCCTGGTGGCTGGGGGGTGGGGGTGGTGGGAGACATGAGTGGGGGCCTGCTGGAGTCTGCCCATGGTGGCAGGGGGGTGGGGGTGGTGGGTGACATGAGTGGGGGCCTGGTGGAGGGTGCCCCTGGTGGCTGGGGGGTGGGGGTGGTGGGAGACATGAGTGGGGGCCTGCTGGAGTCTGCCCATGGTGGCAGGGGTGTGGGGGTGGTGGGTGACATGAGTGGGGGCCTGGTGGAGGCTGCCCCTGCACTGCTGGGGTGTGGGGGTGGTGGGAGACATGAGTGGGGGCCTGGTGGAGGCTGCCCCTGCACTGCTGGGGTGTGGGGGTGGTGGGAGACATGAGTGGGGGCCTGGTGGAGGGTGACCCTGGTGGCTGGGGGGTGGGGGTGGTGGGTGACATGAGTGGGGGCCTGCTGGAGGGTGACCCTGGTGGCAGGGGGGTGGGGGTGGTGGGTGACATGAGTGGGGGCCTGGTGGAGGGTGACTCTGGTGGCTGGGGGGTGGGGGTGGTGGGAGACATGAGTTGGACATGGGTGGGGGCCTGCTGGCAGGTGCCCCACAGTGCTGGGGGGTGGGGGTGGTGGGGGACATGAGTTGGACATGGGTGGGGGCCTGCTGGCAGGTGCCCCACAGTGCTGGGGGGTGGGTGTGGTGGGGGACATGAGTTGGTGTTCATTAGTTCAAGGAGACATGTGCCTTTGCTGGGGGGCATGCCCATGTTGGTTGGGCTGCCTGCGGGACCTGACCAGGGATGCAGGGTAGTCCCCTGTGGTGTGGGCTGCCTGCAGGGGCCGTGGAGGGTGTACAGGGTACACCTGGGAGGACCCACACTGTCAAATCACATGTGGGACTCCCCGGCACCCCTGAAATACACGTACCGTGCTGAAATCGCGTGTAAAACTTCCCGCGCACCCCTGAAATACACGCGCCCAGGCTGTTCGCGTGTAAAACTTCCCGCGCACCCCTGAAATACACGCGCACAGGCTATTCGCGTGTGGAACTTCCCGCGCACCCCTGAAATACATGCGCCCAGGCTATTCGCGTGTAAAACTTCCCGCGCACCCCTGAAATACACGCGCCCAGGCTATTCGCGTGTGGAACTTCCCGCGCACCCCTGAAATACACGCGCCCAGGCTATTCGCGTGTGGAACTTCCCGCGCACCCCTGAAATACACGCGCCCAGGCTATTCGCGTGTGGAACTTCCCGCGCACCCCTGAAATACACGCGCCCAGGCTATTCACGTGTGGAACTTCCCGCGCACCCCTGAAATACACGCGCCCAGGCTATTCGCGTGTGGAACTTCCCGCGCACCCCTGAAATACACGCGCCCAGGCTATTCGCGTGTGGAACTTCCCGCGCACCCCTGAAATACACGCGCCCAGGCTATTCGCGTGTGGAACTTCCCGCGCACCCCTCAAATACACGCGCCCAGGCTATTCGCGTGTGGAACTTCCCGCGCACCCCTGAAATACACGCGCCCAGGCTATTCATGTGTGGAACTTCCTGCGCACCCCTGAAATACACGTGCCCAGGCTATTCGCGTGTGGAACTTCCCGCGCACCCCTGAAATACACGCGTCCAGGCTATTCACGTGTGGAACTTCCCGCGCACCCCTGTAATACACGTAGCCCGCTCCCCCAGGCCCGATCGTGTGTGAAACTTCACGCGAACCCCTGAAATACACGTAGCACGCTCCCCCAGGCCCGATCACGTGTGAAACTTCACGCAAACCCCTGTAATACACGTAGCCCGCTCCCCCAGGCCCGATCGCGTGTGAAACTTCACGCGAACCCCTGAAATACACGTAGCACGCTCCCCCAGGCCCGATCGCGTGAGAAACTTCACGCGAACCCCTGAAATACACATAGCCCGCTCCCCCAGGCCCGATCGCGTGAATAACTTCACGCGAACCCCTGTGATACACGTACCCTGCTGAAATCGCGTGTGAGACTTCCCGCGCACCCCGGTATACACGCACACGTATTTTTTGTCAGCGGGTGTCCGTGTTTGTGGGTACCCCTTTGCACGTCATTTTTCCTGGAGGGCCACAGTATAGGACATTCATCATGGCAGTATATAGGTGCTATTTGTTGGCGCACCTTTTGGCGCACATTTCTTACAGCCGCAGAGACGCTACCGCCTGCTTTCTTGTGGCGGTCGTGTTTGTGCCTGTGCGCTGGTTTGAGCGTGCGCTTTTTTCCCCTATTCTATTCCATGAATACGTGTTGTAGGCGAGCGTGTGGGCGTTCCGCGCACTTGTGCCCTGTACTTCCCCCGTGACGCCCACGTTTTGGCAAGTTGTTCCCCATTCCGAGTGTTACGCCCGTGTTCCGCCTACTTTTGTTGCGTGCGCCGCGCTATGTGCGAATTTCGCTGTGGCCTGTGCGATTTTCGCTGTGACCTGGCGCACGCTGTTACATGGCCTGTGCGCCAACGTGCGCCGCGCACTTTTTTATCGCACAGCCGCTGGTTTTCTCGCGCACGGCCTTCCATGAATCGACGTGCGCTGCTTTTCGTGCGATTTTCGCACTTGCACTGCGATTTTCGCTATTCCACTGCGATTCGCACGTTTTTGCCCACTTGCGCCGCGCTAATTATTCCATGAATCGGCCTGTAATTGTACAAAACACGTACTTAAACGGCTCGGACCAGTTGTGTTTGAAAATGCTTGTAAAATTCACTATAAACACATTGGAAGATCCACAAGAATTTCTAATGTACTTACTGCAAGTACTGAAACCAAAAAGATTTCAGACACCTGGAAACATACATGCAGTCTCTGCAACCATGTTTCACAAGAGCACAACCCGAATGAATGATTTGTGTATGTATCTAAACCAAATTGTGAATCCATTTTATTTCATCAGTTGGTGCAAAATGCAAATCATGCCATATTATGCTCTTTTGTTTCAATTAAGACAATCATTCCACCTTGCACATAAACTCACATAGACAATATCTGATACTAATGCTTTTAAGTTACAGCACGGAAGGTACCAAAAACAACTACAAGCTTAATAGCTTCACACACGGATAAGTACCTCTTGCCAAGAAAACCTTCACAGCACTAGGCATAATCTACCACACTGGTGCCACAACCACTGCAGGTCACTAGACTGCATACATTAAAAAAGTAAGTGATTTAATTTGATTGCAACGACACGTCTGTTACTCTAAAACAGAGATTACCAGCAAATCTAACAAAGGCCTACTTAATATAGCTTAAACCTAAATGAAGTCACTGACCTGTAAAATTATCAACAGTTAGAATCTGCCAACTGGTATCTAACTAAATCCATAATACTACAATGCTACTTACACCAACTGATATCTAACTACATCTACAGTACTGTGATGCTGCTTTTAAAATGGAAAAAAAATTCAATACACCAACAGGTATCTCATTGCTTCAAAAATACCTTTAAGAAAAATAGTACAATAGAACTTTTGAAAAGCAAAATAGTTAGAATAAGCCAACAGGTATCTAACTACTTCGAAAATACCATTATATAAAATCCCTAAACCTAACTTCAGTCACTAACCTGTAAACTATCAACAGTTAGAATCTGCCAACCGGTACATCCATAATACTGCAATGCTACCTTTCAAAAGCAAAATAGTTAGAATACACCAAAAGGTATCTAACTACTTCAAAAATACCCTTCATTACACTTCAATTCAAATACACCATCACAATTCATTTTACTGCACCACTGCTTGCAAAAACAAATACACTTATCTGTGCACTTTAAACATTCCCTTATGTACAGCAAACTTCAAACAAACATACACACTGTGAAACATAAACTCACATACATATAGTAGGATTTTTTTAATCCTGGATGGATTGTTTTTCCCAATGACCCAATGATTATGCAAACAGAACACACAGTAATGTTGTTGCAAACATAGTACTTAGAATGAACTGATTATGAGGGTCTAAAAAGTACATGAATATGTGAGATTGTATACAATTAAACATTTTAAACTAGCCTGCCTAGCACATTATACTGTGTTTTTTTCAAAGAGAAAGCAAATATGTCTCATTCATTACCATATACAACAAACTGAGACTATACCCTCAATTATACAGCAATCATACTTTAATTGTATTATGTCAGCATGTTACAAATACTGTATACTGCCCCTACACTACCTAGAATTGCTATAAACATATTTTTATAATGGTTGTAACCAGTGCCTAAATCTGATTATACACATATGATTGTAATGGTTGTGCCAGTGTCCAGATTCTTGGGTGCATGGCCTAGGCACCCAAGAATCTGGCCACTGGCCACAACCACCAAAGCATAATTAAACCAAACATAAGAAGGACATAGAATACATATTTCAATAACACAACTCACCCTGAACTCCCCCAACTGCCAACCCTATTTTTCACCTATGAAAACATCCCCATATAATTTATATTCCACTTCCCTACCCTAACCAAGCTCTCTTTCAGTCACTAAATAACCCCAAATGTGTTTCTCAAGCTGTCCGCCGAGGACTCTGTCTGTGGACTACTGTGGTGTCCGAGGACTAATGTACCACCCATACACTTTTTTCTATCTATACAAGGAGCCCCATATCATCCTTTTTCCACTCCCCTACCATTCCCAGCCCCTCTTTCCAACACCAAATGACCCAAAATATGTTTTCCACTTTTTCCCCACCGCTCCATCCACGGTCAGTTGTCGCTGTCTGCGGATCCAACATGGGAGGCGTTTCAGAAAAAATGACGCACCTCATGTTTTTTTATGGACTGAACCCAGATATCACTAATTTTCTTTACCTACTTTTGGACCATTTAAAAAAAAAAAGAATGGTTGGATTTACATCAAATTTCAAAGTCACCACTCCTGCCGCACATTTGGTGAAAATCTGTCCAGTAGTTTGGGCTGCAGACGTGATCAATTTTTATCCCCATGGAAAAAACAGACATTTGGGGACTCCCTTTAACTTTACCCCTCCCCCTTGATGAAACCTCACCAAATTATGCAGAATAAATCTGACGGGGCCATTTACCTTTTGCAAAATTTGGTAAGCATTCATCCTGGGGGGGGCAAAGTTATAAGCCGTCCAATAACTGCTCTTTCTATGGGTTGAGCAACTTAACTATAACTACTGCAGACCCTGTAACTACACATCCATGGTAGTGGCTGTGTAGTTATGGTTAAGTTGCTAATCCCATTGGAAGAGCAGTTTTTGGGTGGCTTATAACTTCGCTCTCCCTGGACGAATCCTCACCAAACCTTGCAAAAAAAAGTATATGGCCCACTCTGAATTTGTGTTGCAAAGTTTGGTGAGGTTTGGTTCAGGGGGGGCAAAGTTATAGGGGGGGTCCCAAAATGTATTTTTTCCCATAGACTGAATGGGGAAAAAACATTGTGCACGCCTACAGCGCAAACTGCTGACAGATTTTCACCAAATTTGCAGCAGGAGCAGCGGCTTGGTCCCGAAAGCGTCTTTTTGTAAATTTGGTGAAAATCCTTCCAGTAGTTTTTTTTAAAAAAGACCAAAAAGTTGGTCACAAAAAATTAGTGATATCTATGTCCGCTCTGCGGACACACTTCCTTGTTTGCTCCGTGGACAGGACACTGATTGGCTAATCGGCTTGCGTCATGTCCGCGGACATGCAACGTGTTCGCTGATTGGCTGGAATGAAGCGTGCAGTGCATCGTACTATTTCAATGCGCTGGCCATCTTGGATCTGTGGACATCCGCGGACAGCGCAGCGATGAACGGGGTGAAATACAACTTTGTCAAGTGTGTTGGTGTGCAAGAGTGCTTAGGGAGGGTCGGGGAGTAAGAGATGAGTCAAATGTTGTATTTGTTTGTCATGTCTGCGGTCACCGCGGCTGTCCGCAGACATAAAAAATGCAATCCAGTAGCCCATACAGCCAGTTAAAATGTTTGATTCTATGGGTGTGATCTATGGGTGTGATATTCTGCAGTGGTTGTGGCCAGGGCGTAGAGTCTTAGGTGCATGGCCGAAGGCTGTAGGCCATAGATCACACCTATAGAATCAATTGTCTATCAAATATTTACAAATGTACAGTTTGTGTACCGTTTGATTTGTATAGTTTGTATGTGAAGTTTTGGCTATGTCATGTCATTAAGATTGTAGAGTTTGGTGACAAGCACTGCAGTATAACATATCCATGGAAGTAAACATTTTGTATTGTGGTGTATGGTTAGATGTTTGCTTCAATGGTTGTGTTATGGAGCAGTATTTATGAGTTGTATTTATTATAATATACTTACTGTTTGATTTTTTGTGATTGGATATATTTTTTTCATGACGCGGGTAACTGGAGCAGATATATTCTTTTTCAATTTCTGTGATAAAATAAAAGATCATGTTAGTGTAGGTAGTTCATAAAGACGTATTACATTGAATAATAGACATTTCTGCTTTATTTCGACCCTCATATTTAGTAGTTTACAAACCGTGTATTGTGCAATTTGCTCAGTTTCTGTGTTTGTTGCTTAAATCATTGGGTCTGTGGGAAAAAAAATCCATGTTGGATAAAAAAAAAAAAAAAAATTGTTATGGTATAGTACATTTCTTTCTTTGTTTTCAGTGTTTACTTGTTGTTTCTGGCTAATATTCTATCTGTGGTTAGATACCTGTTGTCAAATTGTAACTGGTTATAGTGTTTTATTTATATTCTCAAGCTGCTAATCTATCTGTTGGGTTGTTACAGATTCTTGGGGCAGTTAGATACATGTTGGCATATTCCAACTGTTTGTTTCTTTTCATAATTTAGTGGTATTGATTTATCTTTTTGGTTGTTGAACAATTTTGGGACAGTTAGATACCTGTTGGCGTATTCAAACTGTTTATTTCATCTTATAATTTAGTGGTATTGATTTATCTGTTTGGTTGTTGCAGAATCTTGGGGCAGTTAGATACCTGTTGATGTATTCTTTTTATAGTTTTCTAATTGAAGTTTTATTAATGTTTATGCACAGATTAGTTATTGGTGGTATTGATTTATTTGTTTGGTTGTTGCAAAATCTTGGGGCAGTTAGATACCTGTTGGCATATTCTAACTGTTTATTTCTTGTTATATTTTAGTGGTATGGATTTATCTCTTTGGTTGTTGCAAAATCTTGGGGCAGTTAGATACCTGTTGGCGTATTCAAACTGTTTATTTCATCTTATAATTTAGTGGTATTGATTTATCTGTTTGGTTGTTGCAGAATCTTGGGGCAGTTAGATACCTGTTGGTGTATTCTTTTTATAGTTTTCTAATTGAAGTTTTATTAATGTTTATGCACAGATTAGCTATTACATTTTGGTTTTAAGAATATTAAATAAGCGTTTATAAGATTTGCGGGTAATCTTTGCTTTAGAATATTGGTACTATAATTACATTCCAACCATCCACAATTCTTTTTTATATATGCAGTGTAGTGACCTGCATTGGTTGTGGCTCCGGCATGTTAGATTATACCTATTGTTGTGAAGGTTTTCTTACCAAGTGATACGTGACCATGTGTGAATCCAGTCAGCTTGCAGTTGTTTTGGTACCATCTGCATTGTAACATAAAAGCATTAGTATTACGTATTTACTATGTGTTTGTATTTGTAAGGTGGAGCGATTATCTGAATTGCAGGTAGTACATAATCTGCCATGGTTTGCATTTTGTAAAGTTGCTGAAATGGAACGGATTCACAGTTAGGTATGGATATATACACAAAATGTTCATTAGGGATTTGTTCCTGTGCCATATTGTTGCACAGAGTGCTTGTGTGTTTACACATCTATGAAATCTGGAAGATTTCATTTATAGGTATGTTTTTGTTTTCCAGTACTTCTAGTAAGTACATTAGAAATTCTTGTGGATCTTCTTGTGAGTTTATGGTGAATTTCACCATTCCAGCACAGTAGTCTAATTCTTGTCTTATTCCATGAACACTATATTTGTTGTCAGGATTGTTGCTTGCATTTCTATGAAGGACAAACATTTGCAAACACAATTGGTCTGTATTGTGTAAGTAAATGTTGTCAACAATTGCTGGCAATTGAAATAGAATATTTATTGCTACATTTGCGTAGCAATTTGCACCAGTTATATTTGAAAATTTGAATGGACCAGATAGTTCTGTGTCCAAGTCATTTCTTCGGAGTGTGTGTTGCTTCTTTGAAGAAGTACCTGGGTTACTTTGAGTAGTACATTCTTCTTTGGTTGTAGTAATTGATGAAGTATTAGCTTATTTTATTCTCGTGGGAGGATTTGCAGTGAGATCCTGTTGCATTTCTGTTTGAAGTAGTTTTCTTTTACAATGTTTTTCTTTTTGTGGAAAAGGATAGGTTTTCAGATGGGGGTGTATAGTGAACATAGTCTATTGTATTCTAAAATGCAAGGAATATCAGTGTTTACTTTACTTGCATCGAAGTTGATCAGAAATAGACTGTCAAGTGTACGTAAGCGTGATAGTGCTACGTAGCTCATGTCTTCTTTAAAGACTGAGTTCCCAATAACTATCAATGCTTTATCTAGGGTAAGACCTTGTGATTTGTGAATGGTGACTGCGTATTCTAGAGTTAGAGAAAATTCTTCTCTGCGTACATACATGTCTTTGAAAAGAAGGAATCGAGCTGTTGAGCATCCTATCCTTTTTACTTCTGATAGTTTGTCAAAGAGAATATTGACAAACTGAATGTTGTTGTCACATGGGTCTATTTGAAAGCCAACAACTGTACCAAGTGCTCCATTAACTAGTCCTTGCTCCACATCAAGGTTACGTTTAAGCATTACTCTACGGATTAAAGATAATTTTAATATTTTTGAAAACCAGATGTTATGTTATGTTATAACACTTTTCGTTTATATAGCACCTAATGTACCATTGGTATGATCTCAAGGCGCTGGTAGGTTGAACAAAAGTTCAAGTCAGTAGAGAGAGAAGAGAGAGTCAACAGGTGCGTGTGAGCACCGGATATGTGTGCAGCTGGTGTGGCATTCGTGTGATAGCTGCTTCTTAGCGGTACATGTGGTGGTGGAGAGATCAGGAGTATGTGTTCGTTCTGGCAGGTTGTTATCCAGATCGATACTGGCTGTGTTAGGCCTGAGGAGAGCGCCTGGCTGGGGGGTGTGTAACCAGCTGTGTTTAGTTAGGATGTTGGGGAGTATGAGGCAAGTGATTGTATGAGAACAGCTATACCGAATGGTGTCATAGTATCGCTGTGTTCTAGTTGAGTGGTGGTGTAAAGAAGAGAGTAAGCGTGGAGATGTGATATAGTGGTTTACCTTAGGTGTGTGAGATTGAGCACTCCAACCATTCCATGCACTCTGACTGTTCCATGCATTCCGACCATTTCAAGCACTTCAACCCGTTCCATGCGCTCCAAACCGTTCCATGTACTCCAAACCGTTCTATAGACTCTGTTTTATGCATTCCAACCATTCTATGCGCTCCAACCATTCTATGCACTCCAACCATTCTATGCACTTCGATCGTTTTATGCACTTCGATCATTTTATGTGCTTCGATCGTTCACGCACTCTAATCATTTTTTATACAGTGTCAATTCCGTGCCCTCTTATCTGTTCCATGCATTCCATCCGTTGCATGTACTCGCTCAGTTCTATGTGCTGGAGATAGAGTTTTCTAAGGTATTTAGTCTTGTTGTGGCTTGTTGGCACATGGGTAGTGTCATACCATGTATGTCAAGTTTGTCTGTGGAGCAAATTTCAATTATCGGTTGCATTTCTTTTTTCAACATTGTTTCATTGAATTTGGAACAGCTTGCAAGAGTTGGCATCAAGGACATACAATTGACCTTTTTGTGTGCTAATTGTTCCATTACAGCAGTAGCACATGAGTTATGGCCATAACGTGCATGGATGTGCTGGATTTTTAATATTGCTTGTGCTTCTTGAGATACTACACCACTTTTGAAATTGTTGGCGTAGGTGAGGTCTGGCGACTGGCACATGTTTTCTGTTAATTCTCTGTATTGGAAATGTTGCCAAAGGTTAACATTTCCTAAGCTGCCAACAGTTTTACGGCAGAGTTTGTGTCCTAAGGTCTTAAAAATAGGTTCACCTTTCACTGGTGTCAATGGAAGATGATGTCCGAAAACAATAATGTGTTTTCCTCCAAAGAGCTCTTCGTAGTTTGTTTTGAGTACTTCTTGTGATCTGAGGTTAATCAAAGCCAACATTAGGTTGGAGACCATGATCACTTCATCTATGAGTAGCATTTTCATTTGTTTTAACACTCTGCGTAGTTCCATTGCAGCTTCTGTAGAAAGTTTGTAATATTCTAATTTGTTTTGGTGTTCTACTGCAAGGAGTAGTAATTGGTGTAAAGTGACACCGCCTATGTTGTAGGGAGCTAAACCTGTGGGGGCAGTTACAACAGCTGACAGTTTGTTGTTTGCCAATTGTTGAAGGAACTTGCTGATGATTTTGATTAAGAATGTTGTGCCTGAGCCAGCTTCACCACTGACGTATAGTAGTATAGGTTTGTAATTTTGGCAGGTACAGTCTTTATTTTCATGTTGTACACCATGTGAAATTTCTTTTGTTACTTCTTGAAAAATGGTACGCTGCTCTTTGTTCAGTTTTGATTGTAGTACAGTTACGTCTTATGTATTTTCTTCATAGTGACACATGGTATTTTCTACTTCTGTTATAGCTAAGTCTGCCTCATTTGCTATTAGTGCCTGTCCCAGTGGTTCTTGGCTTCCTGTTACAGAAGGTTGACTATCTAGTTGGGCCTGGATTTTTTCTTCGTGTTGCTGTTCATTGTGAAACATTATTTTGTACTGTTTACATTGGTTATAGTGCTTTCATTTGCTTTGAAAGTGTCTTCATAGGAGTCATAGATATCTAGGATTTCTTCTTCTTTTCTCCATGGTTTAAAAAGTTGTAGCAGGGACATGTAATATAGTTCTTTATGTTGAGGTATTTTTAATGACAATTTGATATGATTTATTAAGCTTTGTTTGGTAAGTTTCACTAAGCTGCCTTCACAATTTGTCACTCTGTATCTACCTTTATTTTCATCAGGTTTTATATTATTTGTGTATGTGAAATTTTGGGCTATGTGATATAGACACATGGTTTCCAAAGTGGTACTCCTGTTTGGGTAGTATGTGTCTAGTATATAGTTTTTCAAAGTATCTTGGCTGTTGGGATCATTTTTGGCTATTGTTTCTATGTTGTTGTATGTTTTGAGAACTCTTGCTCTAGATTTAGCAGGACCAAGACTTAGCCATACCATATTTTCAGATTTTCCATACAAAGCAGTACCGGTTAAACGATCTGCAGCTTCATAGCAGCCACATTCTCTATGTGAGAGCATTTTTATGCCAAAGCTGTACAATTTCTGAGACAGTTTTTGTCCGATGATAGGTCATTCCAGAGGTCTTGAAGCTCTGTTTTTTCTGCTTTGGTTAAGTAGGCTGTAACATATCATGCAACTGCAGTGGAATTGTCTGCAATGTACTGCACATCTATGTTTGCATTCCATAAGAGGGCAATTATTGCATTGTAATCATTGATATATTTTGCTTCTTCTGTTCTTTTTAAGTAATATGTGTTCTTAGGTGATTTACCTTTAACACTATGTCTAACTGAAGACATGAAGTTGTTCACTTCAGCAGTTTCTGTAACTGGTCTAGGGAAACCAAAGCGGCATTTGGTGTAGTATTTCCCTTTGTTTTTGTATTTGCGACGACAATGTTTCCCACATTTGTTTCTTTGAAATTGTACAATTTGTGCATGAAGATCATTATTTGTTGCTTCTGATGGAATTTCACAAGTGACATATTTTTCGATAAACTGTAAAACAGTGGCATCACTGTCTTGACCAAATTTAGGAGCATCTTTAATCCATAAAAGCATGTGGATATGTGGTGCTCCTCTGGCTTGCTATTCTTTTCTCCAAAAGAAGTGTTACACTTCTCCGAGGTGAGAAAAAGTTTTATTACAAATAAAGTGTAGCATAGCAAGGAAGCGATTATGGAAATATCTTGAAACATTAACAGGATCTAGAGAGCAAACTTTTCCAGGTGTTAGCACATCTATGTTTGTTTCTTGTTTTTTTTATATGCTTCGGAAATCATGTAAATCTTCCCATGCATATTCTGCACAACTTAATATAACAAACCAAGTGGGTGGGCTACGGTTTCGTATCATACAAGGTACATCTCCGTGACGTTGGAACCAGTACTCTTTAGTACCACGCATGTTTGCTAACAGTTTTGTAATGCTTGATTGTAAAACCTCATATTTTTCTCACACTTTTTGTAGTAATTGCATAGCTGACATATTTTGAAAGTGGGTACCTGATTTCAATGTGTGTGCAACTGCGTAACATAGAGTTGATAGTTCACTTTCAAAGAGTAGGTGGAGTATGTATTCCACATTTTGTCTAAATCTGGGATTTTCAGAATACATTCATAATGAGCGGTATTCTGATGCTGTTATCTGAATGGGTCTATCAACGTACCTTCCTCCTTTCCCAGTAGGAAAGAGTAGAGGAAAAGCAAGTGCTTCTATACTTTATTCCCATATGCTGATTGGTGATCCTGTGGTTTGTCACATTTTGTACTTTTCTAGTGCATCATCTATGGTGTCATTAGAGTGTAATGGATGAATTGTATAATGGTCTAAAATATTGGATACTGTAGCAGGATCTAGAAGTTCAAATTGACCAGTTTCTGGTGACTCTTGAATTATTTCAGTGGTTTCCCTCAAGTTTTCTTCAATATTCATTTCTTTGTAGTATTCGTTATTGTCTTTTAGATATTGCAAGGCGTGTCTAACTTTATGTAAGTCTACGAGTTGTTGCCATATGTTTTTGTCTTTTGTAGGTACACCATTTACTAAGACAATTAAAGATTGCTCTATTGGACGTTGTACTCCCAGAGTGTGCACATTTTCTTTCAGATCTAATGGTAAATAAACTACTTTGCCATGAATGCCTTCCAATAATTCAGAAGGAGGTAATTTTGCTATTTTTGGTTGAAGGTGTATTATTGCTTGAAATTGGTGCACTGATTGAATTATGATGCTCTCATATACATGGAGTTGTTGCAGGGGTTTTGGTAGTGGGAATAATTCCAATTTACTTGTGATAGCACGTGAAGGAGTTTGGTTGTTGTCAAGTTTTGTAGTGCAGTAACTGCAAAGTATTAAGGGGTCAGTTATTTCATATTTGTTTTCTGCTATAAGGTAGAGAGCTAATTCAAACCATTTGGAATCTTCATTGTATTCTATTTTGTATGTTACTTCTACAGTTGTTGTGTTACTTTTATAAAAATTCTGTAGCAACACAGACAGACATGGTTTGGTATTTCAGCGGATGTACTTTTAAATTTTATTATTTCTTTTTTGTATGTGTGTAGTAGAAGTTTGCCATCTGTACAATTGTTGCTAGTCTGTTGTAAAGCTATTGCATTTTGTAAGTGGCTTTCACTTCCAAAATATTTTCTCTGGATATGCTCTATTTCTTCGAGTATGTCTTTAGCTGTACCATGTAGAAGATTGTTATTTAAATTGACTACTGCTAAAACAGAACTTTTAGCATAGTACAGTTTATAGACTAGATTTCTTATAGTTGAATGATGTGTTGATATCATTTTGATATGATGGAAGGTGCTTTTGCAGATAGGTCCTGAAATGCAGGCTAATGAATGTCCTTGTAGTCCTGTGTATTTGCACACTGGACAGGTATCCATATTTGTTGTACTTTCATTTTGATTTTGTCTTTGTCTTTTCCATACTGATTGAGGAACTGGCGTAAAGATTTGAAAGATTGTTTGGCAATGTTACACATTTACGTGCATGGCCATTTGTATACTGGATGTGCTGGTTCAGTCGGATGGAGAGGTGATACTGAGTTTTCTGGGGATATTTTTGTAAGCACTATTTCTTGTTGCATTATGGTATTATTAGGTTTTTCATACCCTCGTCCACTGCTATGTATGGCATTTGTGTTTGTTCGCTTTTGTTTGTATGCTTCTTCATTGAAATATGGGTCTGTGCTCGTGGTGTGACTCCATTTACCTCCACAGATATTTAAGAAGTTATATTTGTTGACATTCCGTTTATTGAGAAGTCTTTTTTGTAATTTAGTAGTTAGTTTTGTTAGTAGTTTTTCTGTTTAACACTAAAATAAATAACTTCATTTTGAGAAGGATTGCACTGTCTATCAAAGCTTCTAAGATAAATTTTCTACGATAGGTTTTATGGGTTGTGCATGATTTGTCTCCTGTTTTATAAGATTCTGAAGGATTCGGTGGCTGAACATTTTTGCTAAAATACTGTTTTTGGTACGGTTACTTGCCACTTCATCAAGATTTATAGGAGCAGTGTTAGCTGAATTCTTGTTAATCACTTTCTGTTTCGTTTTACATTTTGATAGAGGAGGCAAAGTTTCTGTACTGGAAGCTGGTTTTGTTTCACTTAATGACTGTATTAGCTGTTTTGTTTGAACTTTTTGTACGCGTTCTGCTAGAGATGGATGCTTATTTTGGACACTTTTATTTTCATTTGCTCTACTTCTGTGTTGCTTTCTACGGACTTGCTTTTTGATAGGCATTCTTTGTGGTCTGTTGAAAAAAAAGAAGGTCTGGTTTGGGCTATTCTGCAATGCATGTGTGCTGTGTGCATGAGTGTCTGAGTATGATGGTAAGGATGTATGTGGTGGTACGTGATTGTGCATTGGGCAGCTACAACTAGTTGGGAAGGCTATTCTTGTATTTTGTGTGTTACTATACTGGGGTTCAGATGACAGTAGAAAGTAAGCTAGTGGTGAGGAGAAGCACTACTACTAAATCTAATGGTATAGAATTAAAACAGTTCTTTGTTCTGTAATACTAACATTTTAGGGGCTGAGTTAGTCATTTGTGCGCCAAAAAACAGGGTTTAGTGCGCCATTCTGCCTGCTATTCCCTGTTTAACAAATGGGGATTTGTGGGCAGAATGGTGCACAAATCTCAATTTTGTTGGTGCACAAATTCCATGAATTAACCCCACAGTGTGTTTGAGTAACAGTAGGAATATTATGGTAGTATTGTACTTACTCTTTTTGTGTGGAATGAGCAGGTTTCGTCTTAGTTGTTGTTTGTACTTCCGATGCTGCTGCTTTTCAGGAGAGTGGTCTTCACTGCAATTGTAAAAGAAAGAAGTTAGTAATTTTGTGTGTTTATAGCACTGATGTTAATTTAGATGTTGATTTGTATGTTTTTGTAGTAGTATTCTTGTTTGATATCTGAAAATAGTGTGTGCATGCAGTTTACTTTGACTATGTGGAGCCTTTATATTTTACTTACAATATGTTAGTTCAACATGCTTTGTAAATGAGTAGAATACTAACTACCTGATTCATGGAATTATTTGCGCTGAAAACGCAGATTTGCGCACCTTTCTGTCCGAAAATCCCCATACTTCAAACAGGGATTTTCAGACCGAAAGGCGCGCAAATCAGAGTTTTCGGCGCAAATAATTCCAAGAATCTGGCTGTAAGTGTATGAAACTCACTTGGTTTCTTAAGGCTGTGTTATTGGATTTTAGGAGAAAGAAGAAATAATGATATACTTAGTTTGCAATTTTATAAGGTAAAAGCCTGAAACTGTATAGAAAAGCCTGGAATGTATGCATTTGTGAAGGTGTGGGTAATAAAGCAGAAGGATGTGATTTACAGGCAGTGGTGTTATTTCAGCTGGGAGATTTTCAATGATAGTGTCTATCTGTGTGAGTGTATGAAGATGCATGACCTTATCCTGGCTGTGTGTAATTTTATAATACACTACTAAGTGTTTTTCTACAATTATACTTTTATTTCTCCCATCTTTTAATAATATTTTAGATAGCTGTGTGTGTAAACAAAAATTAGATAACAGACAGTTTTGGAAGTGACAGTTGATTATAGCAGATGGGAAAAATGACAGTAAGTTTGTTTTATAGGTCTTATAGGTTAAGTGGAAGTTAATCTGTTTAAATGCATTCATAAGAGTTGTACATGTACTGTGCAGAAAATATGCATACCTGTAGCTTGTATTCATGGGTGTGGATATGCATGCAGCTGTAAGTAGAAATCTTGGAGACTTGTACAGTAGTTTTTGTAGTAGGTGCTTTCCAATGATATGAGACTTGTCCTCAGAGTGATCAACAGTACATTTGAAGTGCTGAACTCTGATGATGGAGTTAGATGTAGAGGTCTTGGATGTGATTGGTGGATGGTTGTGGGACTGCTTAGCTGTATCCAATGAGGGAATGGCACAGAGAGTGAAGTGGAAAGGGTAGAAAGGCTGTCTAAGAATTAACTCGGTCCACGGACACCGCGGCCGTCTGTGGACAGGGTGTGACACATCCAGGGTTTTCCAGCAAATCCAGCATGGAAAGGGGACTGTAGGGATTAGCCAATCAGATGTGGAGGTTGTGGATTTGTGTTGAAAGAGACTGTGTGTAGTGAAGATGGCAGAGGTGGAGAAAGTCAGGGTGTTGGTGCTTGGAGGTATGTTTGTGCATGGTTTACAGCAGTATGCTCAATGCAGGCATGTGGCAAACAATTTTGATGTTAAAGGAGTGGAGGTGGTGTGGAGTACTCTGCCTGATTGCAATGTACAGGGAATTGTACAAGTTTGTGAAGATATGGGCAGGATGAACAGTCCCCATGTGGTAGTTTTGCACTATGGTGCTTTCCATTTGGGCTATGTCAGTGCCCCTACTTTGTTGACAGATTTGGAACATATGGTTCAAGCAGTAATGAACATCCTTCCAAATGCCAAAGTATTTTTTTCTGGATTAGTATGGCAATATGGGACAATTGTTCTGTTTTTTGTCCATAGGAAAACATTGCTAGGTGTGCAATCAACCAAGGCATTTCTGCTTTCATGCTTAGAGCTGGTATATTCTTGTGTAATAATGAGAATATTGATTCCAGTAATGCTGTTTATTTTAACAAAGATGACATTTCTTTATCTTTTATGGGAAATGCCATGCTGTTTCGGAATGTAAGGGTTGCTTTGGAGAATTTTATGTGAAGATTTTAGGAGTAAAGTAAGAAAAACAAAACAGAAAAAAAACAAAATAACAGGTGTTTGTCAAGCATCTGCAACCCCCACCCCCCCCAAAAAATGGCTCTTTTTAGAGCCAACCTCAGAGGGGAAATGGGGCACACTATTTAAATTCAAATTCACCACGTTCTGATTTTCGATATGTCTGCGGACATGGCGTTAGTCCGCGGACACCGTGTATTACATACAGGGATTTTGGGGTCGAGAGGCATGCAAATGAGAAAGAGTAGAGCAAGGGATTGGTCACTAAAGTTTACTGGGTGTATTGTGTAAGGAGAGAGTACCTTGTTATCAAAGTGGTAGGTTGAGTTCCTCTACCTCATCCTCCATTTCTGCTCCTCTCACCACAATAGACACCCTTACCTTTCAAGGGTCACAATATTGTGTATGTACTGTGACGCAGCACTCTGCATGGAGGAGAATCTACAAAGTGCTTTCGAGACTGCGGTCACGGAGCACCAGAAGACCTGCTACCTACCTAAGTAAGGCCCACCCTACATCTTCCTCTCTCCGCCTGCCCTTTCTTATCCCCGTGGTTGGTGTCCCTTCCTTACCCTCCTTTCCCCACCTCTCCTAGTGTGTTGTGTGTAAAAAACTAAAAAAAATAAAATAACACCCCCCCCCAAAAAAAGGCTCTTTTCAGATCCGCCTTTCACAGTTTAAAAATATAAGTGGCAAATAAATGGAGCAGAGCCCTGTGTATTTTTAGAAGTCTGCGGACATTTATTTTTGGGGGTACTGCCCTATCAAAACCATTGCACTTTTCTCTGGGAGGAGTGGTGGCTCTGAAAAGAGCCTTTTGGTGGTGTTTTTTTGTGTTTGAAAAACTTGAAATGGTCAACACCTACTGCAAAATGGTTGGCTGTAATTCCAAAAAAGGTCGCAATGCATTTTGTACATTTCTCAGAAAAATCTGATTGCCAGTAAGATGGACTCCATCTCTGAAAAAAATGTATGTGCTACGAAACATAATATTTTCATTGTGAAAAGAGGACATGCCAACATCTCTTAGAAAAGCACAAACACCCTTATTGACATTGTGCCTCGCTTTCTCCATTTGTGGACCAAATAAAGAAGAGCGCAGCCACATTTGTCTTTGTGCAATACGAGAACAAATTACTTGGGAATTTGGAAACATGTCCATGACCTTCCCAAGTCCGTCTTTCATTGCAAATTGCAAAGAAATTCCAGACGCATGTCCTAAACTGTTCCCTCCACAATGAATTATAATTATGTCTGTATGATGCTGTGTCTCCAAAATAGCACAAAGAGGTACCAAGTCCAGCCACTTCATTCCACGCACTCCATGCCAGTGCACTTCCACATGAGGAAATCCAAGATCTGCAGCTACTCCACAGCCTTCTGCATGCACCTCCGAACAATGTATCCATGAGTCTCCCAAAATCCAGATAATGTGTTTTCTGAAACACTCAGCCATAGCTATCTGTTCTTCTCTCAGGAAAAAGACTTTCTGACCCCATGGCCCCACCATGGCACGACCTTAGGTGTCACTTCGTGGATGACGTACCAAAGCTGTACGAACCAGGCCTCCCACAACTCAGCACCATTTTGCACTGGTTGCAGGTGACCTCGTTCGCACATGCTGTTGGTACGTCACCATGAATGGCAAACAACCGCCACACCCAAGAATCACGGCGAGTGCTGGTAGTAGGGACTTCCAGTACCTCATCCTTATCATCCTCTTCATCCTCCCCCTCTACATCCTCATGCCTGTTTCCCTCTGCAGGCCCTTGGGGAGGTGGTGGTGGTGGTGGAGGGTTTAGGGGTGGTGCTAAGGCAGATGTAGCACCAACTGGAGCAGCAGCAGCCATGGATGCCATCAAGGTTGATGAGATAATCTCAGCAAGAGCAGCAAAGGGAGCAAAAGTCAATGTGAAATAGCCAGAAGCACAATGAAGATCAGCTCTGGGGTGTGGCCTTTTATAGGGGTGTTGGTGTGCACTCTGCGGACAGCCGCGCTGTCTGCGGACAGATCGAACACCCCAAAAAGGCTCAAAAAGTTCAAAAAAGTATGTAGAAAGCCACGTTCATTGTCTGGGACATGTGCAATGGTGAATTTTTAATGTAAAATACTTTGGATTGTCTGAAAAAGTACTTTTCAAATGTTCTGGGACCTGGACAGTGTCCGCAAATCAGGGCACATGCTCAGTGTGGGTGCGGTCACATGATGACTTTGCGAACAAGTCCGCGAATGGGAAGGGTGTCCGCAGGACACCAAATGCACAGGAACGGTCATGCGTGTGCGCGCAGGTGTTCTACGGACAGTGTTCAGGTCCTCAAACTAATTAATAGTGCGACATAAGTGAGACGGACAGTTATGGACAGGCACGATGCTTGTAGGACTTATGGGTGTGGTGCGCATATGCGTAGATATTCTACAGACTGTACAGACAGATGTAGTGTCCTTGGAACACCCCCATTTGGGTTAATTGCGAACATTCCGGATACCGGGTGTGTTCTAAAAACAGTTCCATGTTGCTTGCAGACAGTACGGACAGGTATAGTGTCCGTAGGACATCCCATTTTGGTTAATTACGGACATTCCAGACACCGAATGTGTTCTAAGAACAGTTCCATCTTGCTTGCGCATAGTACGGACAGGTATAGTGTCCTTAGGACACTTCAATTTTGGTTAATTGCGACCATTCCGGACACCTGGTGTGTTCTAAGAACAGTTCCATCTTGCTTGCGAACTGTACGGACAGTTATAGTATCCATAGGACACCTTCATTTTGGTTAATTACGGACATCCCAGACACTGCGCGTGTTCTCAGAACAGTTCCGTTTTGCTTGTGGACGGTACGGACAGGTATAGTGTCCTTAGGACACCCCCATTTTGCTAATTACTGACATCCCGGACAGGAGGCACGCTGTCCACAGACACCTTAACTGCTTTTTAAAGACACAAATGACCGAGTTAGAACACACATAATATTTTTTTTTTATTATATACAGATATAGAATGTATGAAAGAGACGGGGAAGCAGAAACTGACACAAATACAGGGAAATTAGGAGTTTCGAGAGGATGGATGGGAGGGGATGAAGTAATGGAAGTCTCATAAAAACGTTTTTCTTGGTGTTGAGGGTTTGGGTATAGTTGACTGGGACATGGAAAGGGGGAACAGGTGCATGTGGGACAATGATATTTAATTTTTTCTTTCATGTGGTCCTCTACAAAATGTTTCAAAAGATTGATAGTTTCCATAAGCATGTCCATTTTTTGTTCCACGCGCTGCAGAATATTTTCTAATGTTTCCTTTGGTGTATTATTTTCAATGTTTGTATGGTCTGTTAAATATGTTAAGTGCACATAACATTTGCTTATATAAAGAAGAGTCTACCATTAGTATCACTGTCTTCAGACATTTCTTCACGGGGAAAAATTTCCTCAGGCCATTCCAAAGTACTGGACATTTCTGTGTAAAAAAAATATATTACTTTTAGTGTACCTAATCCAGAAAGTTTAGAACTATGTAAGAAAAAGGAAGTTAACGTACTTGTTTCTGGTAAATTGTGTTCTTACTGTTGTGTAGGTCTGCTGTTGCTCCTAGCTGTGCAGTTTCTGTGAGGTAAGTATGTTGGAAGCATATCTTTTTTGTTTTGGTATATTCCATTTTAGTACATATGGTATTTAAATGGATGGTTGATGTGTTACATATATATGTTCCACTTCTTATTTATTATTACATACAATGGCCCTCATTACGACCCTGGCGGAAAGGGGAAAACGATGGCGGAAATGCAATACCGCCACCGAATAGCGCTCGGTGCGACTATGACCCGTCACCGCAAAGTACGAAGCCATTAGCGACACCGTAGTGAACGCCAACGCTAACTGCACTAAGCACGCGCGCGCGCGCCATGCCAAACCGCAAACACCACCATGGTGCAACGGTACGCCAATTCCGACCCTAGCGGACATGTACCTAACGCCATCAGGCATGGCGGAATGGACCATTCCGCCATGGCGAGAAGTACGGCATCGCGAATCAACCGTAAACGGCCCCACTGAGTGCCTGTACACCGCTCCCTGCCCACGAAGTACAACTCCCTGTAGGTGCAATGAAGTCACAATGCAACCATTGAAATGTACAAAGCACCCATGCATGCCAAGGAACAAAAGCAACACAAGTGGGGCCAATGGGAGCTGCAGGACACAGATGGCACGAATACAGAAGCCATCCCAATGGACATGACCACAGTCCCCCACCAAGAAACGCACGCAAACACAGGCACCTGTGCCCAGCAACATTCCGAAAATCACATCATTCCACCAGTCCACCTGGCTGACCGCCATCTGTTACACAAAACCCAATCCCCCGCCCCTGAGCATGACAACATCCAAACTGTCATATAGGCAGCCCTCATCCCTGACCTCACGGGCTCAGTAGGCAAACGCGCCCAGCACAGTACCACGCAACTAAACCCCGAAGCAGGAACCCAATGCAGATCTCCTCACAATACATCGCCCCACAAATAGGCACATGCCACATCACTTGCAAAGAAAAACGCTACACGGGCCAAATCAGAATAGAAATTTTATGCACAACAAAATCACCAAGCCCATACAGCCATCAGGCCATGAACTCCAAAACACATTCCACCATTGTGGGCTGCATCCGCAAGAAATGACCAGCCACTACTTGTGTGACGCCCTGTTCCATCATGGTACACAGAGCCACAATCACGTACGAAAAGGCAACATGGAAGCGCACACAACCGCAGGGCCGTCCCAATGGGGAGGCACTAGTCCAGCTGAAAGGCCGAAATGTTGCTCCGAGCCACCAGTACTGCGTAAGGGCATGTGGGCCACTGGCGATCGTCCCATAAGATCGTAATGCTGCTCCACCGATTAACACGAAGCAGCAGGTGTCGGGAGTAAAATCCATCTGCAGGAGTGGCATACAGATGGCAGTGGCAAAAGGGGAGGAGATACCTGTCAACCAAAAGAAAAGAACAAGAACAGAATGGCCATCAGAACTACATTCCAACAACTCACTCCAATGAGCACACGAAATCCACAGCCATATGCATGCTAGCCCACTCCAAAGGATCATCACCACCCCAAAGCCACTTGCGACTCATAACCATCTATACCTAGGTGTAAACACCATCACGAACGAGTGTACCTGTGCATGCGTCTGCCAAAACAGAATCCATCAGATGGGAATGTTAACGTGCATGGACACAAGTGTCTGAAGGCGCGTCGAGACAGGGAGGGCTCAACAAGGCCAGATAGACGATGGTCCCACTATGGCAGCCCTGCATCACATAGCGTAGGGGAGGCGGATAGATCCCAAGAAGCCCTGTACATGGCAAACTCTGCATCAAATCACCTGCCCATGCATCCATTCATCATTCCCTCATCCCGGGATCAAAACGCCTGAATAATTACTCACATGACATTAGAAACGTCCATTGAGTCTGTGCGTAATGCAGCCTGCCAAATCCACAGTGCCCCAGCCCGTAAATCCAGTGTTGTGAAGTAACCTGTATTTGGGAATGGCCGGCCTCATCGCCCACGTAGCTATTGCGCATCCCAAACTATTCATATCAATCATTGCTCCCTCGCCATGGGCCCTGTCTCAAGGACATAGAACAATAGAACGTTATATTTGCAGTCAGACCTGTGGGCATCTCCTCGCCGCTAGCTGGAAACCGAAAGCGCCGTCCTTCGAATTCCTCATTTGCAACATCACGTCGAAAAGGCATCTGTGGCCGTTTGAAATCACTAATTATTCCATCGAGTGCGGCTGTGGGTGATAATGGCAACTGCCTTCACCCACAAATGGGACGCCCCGCCCGTCGTTGCAACTCGGTACAGTGATGCATGAGGGCCCACCGTTACTCGAGTACTACGTTCCACTGACCCTTCACAAGTCCGTTCGCGACTGCACAGATAGTATGGGAAACAATGGGACCACAGCAGAATGAACATATCAACCAATCTTACACGCCCATCGGGTACAAATACATGATTGCAATAGCAAGATGCCATTCCCCGATTTGCAGCGTTGTGCGCGGGACGTGCTCGGCCAAAGGGGAGAGCAGTTTGCACAGGTGGAATCAATCACCACAGGTGGAGGCCATACAGCCTGGAAACACATAAATTGCACAGCCAGTCTCCTCCCACAACCACAGCGAAATGCTACCGGCAGGACTCGCGATGTTGGCCCTGGGGGACCTGATAGCACTGCAAGTGCTCCGACTCCAAGAAGAAGACGAACAACAACTACAACCAGCCGCACGGAGGAGACGCAGGAGGAGGAGGAGGCCAAGGCAGGGCCAGCAAGGCCCAGCAGCACAGCCACTACCACCACGCAGGCAGCCCGCAATCCCACGCCTCCGAGCACATCCGTTCAACCTCACTGATGAGCAGATCCACACCCTCTACCGTCTGGACCGGGACACCATAACCGCCATTGTGGACATGACACAGGCTGACCTAGTCAGCATGATAGATAGCCCAACCGCCATCCCACCCCTACTGAAGGTGGTGTCTGTACTCCACTTCCTGGCCACAGGCACCTACCAGCACACAGTCGGACAGTTGCATGGCATTTCTCAGCCACTGTTCTCACGGACACTATTGCAAGTGCTCGATGCCCTCCTGCAGCACGCAGACGACTACATCTCTCTACCACGCTCGGAGCAGGACATAACCAACACAAAAGTGGGATTCCATGCACTTGCCGGCATACCGGGCTGCATTGGTGCCATCGACTGCACCCATGTTGAATTGGTCGTGCCACATGCCATGGAGGCCCAGTACCGCAACCGAAAACAATTTCATTCCCTGAATGTACAAATGGTGTGTGACTCCAACAGGATCTTCACGCATTGTTGTGCCCGATTCCCTGGATCAACCCATGATTCCATGGTCTTGAGGAACTCTACCATACCACGCTACATGGAGCGACACGCAGGGAACAGATCCTGGCTACTCGGTGAGTCTCATTGCATGCATGATGATGTGGGGTATGTGATTTGGCAATGTACTGGCAGGAAGGGGGGGGGGGTGTGCGTACGTATCAATGGCATTCCACATCCTACGTTTCTCGTCCACATACAGGTGATGCTGGATATCCACTGAAGAGATGGCTCCTCACACCAGTCCGGAACCCACGGGACCAGCATGAGGAGGACTACAACCATGCCCACTCACGTACCCGTGTAGTCATTGAACAGGCATTCGGCCTACTGAAGTGCCGTTTCCGCTGCCTCAGCAGGTCTGGCGGGGCACTCCTGTACCGCCATGTGAAGGTTGCAAAGATGGTGATGGCATGTGTCATGCTCCACAACATGTGCGTACGTAGAAATGTGCCCATGCCCCCTGACGCAGAACTGCAAGCACCGGATGATGGTCATGATGAGGGTGGGGATGTGGCAGCACCTCAAGGAGTCTGCGAGGCACCGGAGGCCCGTGACATTCGTCAGCATCTCATTGATGTATGCTTCTAGCACTCATGCCTGGTGGCTGATACATGGACACGGGACACGTGGCACTGTGTGTGTCTGGAACATGCACAAAATGGACTGTACGCGTATGATGGCCTAGTACACAAAGATCAATGTCCACACATCTCATTGGTTGATCGTGCACTGTTTATGGCATATGTGACATCATGTTGTACACCCTATCGACCCGCCACCCAAGTGAGCCCAACACACCCCCTCCACCCTCCTACCTCCCCCCCGAACACCAGTGTTCAAAGATGCTCATTGTCAGTGGGCTGTCGCTATTGCATGCCCCCTCTGCGGGTATCAGGGGCACCCCTGCCTGTGGAGCGCCGGGTCCTCCCAGATCTACGTTGGGGGCTGCCCTGGACGGAACTTGCAACGGATGATGTGTCTGCCTGCTCACGTCCATGCATGTCCCTAAGGGTTTGCGAGAGCTCAGTGAGCACACGGCGCACTGCGGCAAGTTCGGCACATACGTCTTTGGACGTCGCATGCAGTTCCCCCCTCAGGCTCTCGGTGCTTCTCTCCATTTGTGACCTTAGCGTCTCTGTGCCTCTCTCCATTTCTGCCCTAAGTGTCTCAGTTGATGTTTCTATGTCTGCCTTGGTGCCCCCACATTCATCGGCATGGTCCTTGAGGAGTGTGGCCAGTTGCTGCTGTTGTTCGATCAACTGGTCGAGGGACTGTTGCCTCTGCTGGGCCATGGCCATTTGCGGGGGTGTCGCAGAGGGGCTGTTGACCTCATGTTGCCTTCCCACAGGGCTCGGGGGGGATGGCCAGTCGTCGTCTTGTGGGTGCCCCTGCGTGGTATCCTCATGTTGTACAGGATGGGACAGACAGGGGGATTGGGACAGGTCATGGATGGATCTGACTTCGACATCCCCGTTTTCTGTGTCGGAGCATGCTGCCATCAATGGGGTGTCACCTATGGTGCTGCTGCCACCAGAGGCAGTGCCTACTGTGGCATCCATTGGGGGGACCTGTGGTGGTGGTGTTGTGGGCATGCTGGCTGCTGGGGTGCCTGTTGATGTTCCCTCCTCTGTGCTGCCACCTGATTTGTGCTGCTGCTGTGTCTTGATGCGTGCAGCTGAGGTGGAGGGTCTCTGGCCGTTGGTCTTGGCCCTCTTTGCAGGTGTGCTGGTAGGGGTGTCCTGTTGCTCGTCGTTTGGATCGGACCCTGTGGTGGAGTAATGGAGAGCGAGGGTTATTGATGGGTCTGTGGGAATTGGAATGGCATTGTATCACATGCTTTGGGGTGGTACCTGAGGGTGTTTTGGGTCGGGGCCTTGGAGGTGCTTTGATTTGTGTGTGGAGTGAGGGTGCAGTGGTTTGGCAGCCTGCAGTTAGGGTGTGCCTGCTGCACGTGTAGTGCGTGTTTTAGGGGTTTTTAATTATTTATGTATTTATTGTGGTTTTTAACGTGCACTATCAGGCCGATGTGTGTGGACGTTCTCCTGGACATGTGTTTCTGTTGCACTATGTGGACGCATGGTACTTCACATGGATGGACTGTGTGGATTGTCTTATCTGGCCCACCTACCTGAATCTTCGGATGTCTGCACTCCTTTCTCCATCCCTCCGACTCCCTCTATGCTCTCCATTCCGATGGTGGAGGCACATATTTCTTCCCAGGGGGTCACCTTGATGGGTGATTCAGGGCCTCCCCCGGTGGCTGTGGCAATGTTGCGGTTGGCAGAGAGTATGCTGCGGACGCGTATCCGCAGGTCGTCCCATCGCTTGCGGCATTGCTGTGGGGTGCGGGGTGCGGTCCCCACCGCACTTACCCGCTGTGCCACCAGAGCCCATATGGCCTTCTTGTTTGCAAGTGCCGTCCTGGTCATTTGCGTGCAGAAGACGACGGCAGCATTCTCCTGGAGGGTCTCTGTTGGCACGGTGAGTTCCTCACGGGAGAAGTGGACCTGCCGCTTGCGGTCGCACGCTTTCTTCGCTACTTTTCCCATTTTTCTTGGTTTCGCTAGGGTGGTTGACGGGGTGGGGTGTGTCTCAGGGTAGTGTTTTTAGTGGTTGTGTGGTTTTAGTGTATTTATAGGTGTACGCCGGGATGTTTCCCGTTCCGGGCCCGTGTTTTCGCTTCCGTTTCCGTATATTTCCGGCCACCATACTTTCCGGTAGGCGCACACTGCGGTGACCGCTAAGAGGGGTGGCGGTATTGCACCTAGGGCGCCGTACGGCGGCGGTGTGGGCCGTTTTGGGGTCATTTCCGCCATCGCGGACTTTGCACTTCCGCCATGCCGTGGTGCTCGTGCCCGATGGGTCGGAATGGGCCGCACTTTGCTCCTTCGTGCAATGGCGGAAACGCTATTTACGCTGTGGCGGTCCGGTCAGTCGCTTTCCGCCAGGGTCGTAATGAGGGCCAATGTGTTTATATGATGCTTTTTGAACTTGTTCAGTGTTTATATAGCATGGTAGAACAATCTAAGATACCCCCTAAGTTTTTGGGTAGTGTTGATGTTGTCTGTGTCCGTCCGTGGACATGCGCACAGTCCGCGGACATCAAAATGACTAGCAGCGGGGTCGGCATGTTCTATGTTACATGTATATAAAGTAAGGGAATCCTAGTAAACATCTATCAAATTCACATTCTGTATATGTGGATTCAGTAAAAAAAACTTTGATAAATGGAGGTTATGGTTAAGTTGCGCTACTAAAAACCTATGAAATTCAGTAAAAAAACTTTGTTAAAGGGATGTTATGGTTAAATTGAGCTACTAAAACCGTATGAAATTCAGTAAAAAAATGTTGTTAAAAGGACGTTATGGTTCCAAGTAAAATCGAACAACCCCTGAAATTCACCAGTTATGGTAAGCTAAGCAACCATAACTCACGCCACCACCGTGCATTGCTAAGACTAACACCCAGAACATCAAAGATGACATCACAAATGTCATTGATGACATCACTGATGACATCACATGTCTGACTCGCTGTTTTTTCATTTAGTGATATGTCTTAGACAGTAATAGTTAGGAACAAAGAAATAAAGAAGTACTACATTTGTAGACTTATACTTCAAATATGTTCTTACAATAATTCACTTAGGTTCCACACACAGCATATGAAACATATACATAAGAAGAATAGACACTTAAAAGATAGCAATGCTTTCTGTGTATGAAGACAATCAGTAAGGTTATCAACACTTTGTTATTGTTCTGCTATTTTTTTATTACTGTACCTTCTCTGGATGTGCTCATATTTGTATTTGCATTACTTTCTTTAGGGTGAAGTCACATCATGTGATATGTGTACATAGGGAAGTAGTAGGTTTGAAGCAGAGAAAGCCTTTCTGTGCATAAAGATAATCAGTTGGGTTGTGAACACATTCTGCTTCTACTGCTGCTTTTTTGCGTACTTCACTTTCTCTATATATACTCATATTTGTATGTGTTGTCGTGTCTTTTGAGTGCGCCCCTCTCCTCTTTCTTTTTCTGCCATATTTCCAGGATTTCTGAAGGGTGGAATCTTCAGAATCTGATAGGGTGCTGCACCGGGGTGACACATGCCCTGCTTTGGAGTGCCTCACTGTAGGCTACTCCCCCCTTTCCCCACTGTGGGACTGCATGTGAGCGTGTTCCTTGCAAACCTGATGACTACAGCTACCAGAAGTCCTTACAGCAGAATCATCATTGATTGTCAACACCTGCACTTGCTGTGAGATGCAAGTTGAGACTGCCTCCCTGACGATGTGAAGAGCACAGAAACCGGTTGGAGGAGAACACTAGTGGCTGAGAAGGTTTACTGTGTAGGGAACGGGAGTGCGCCCCTCTTCTCTTTCTTTTTTGGCATATATATATATATGTATATATATATATACATATATATATATATTCAATGAAAAAACAAAGTTTTTTCAGTGAATTTCAAAGGTTTTTATTAGGGCAACTTAACCATAACGTCGCCTTAACAAAGTTTTTTAATTGAATTTCATAGGTTTTTATTAGTGCAACTTAACAATAACGTCCCTTTAACAAAGTTTTTTAAGTAAATTTCAAAGGTTTTTATTAGGGCAACTTGACCATGATGTCCCCTTAAAAAAAATTTTCATTGAATTTCATAGGTTTTTAGTGGCACAACTTAACCATAAAATCCCTTTAACAAAGTATTTTTACTGAATTTGCAAGGTTTCAGGGCCCCTCTTCGCTTTCCATGGCAGCCTGCAGAAGGCAGAAAGAGAGCCCTATGACCGTATTACCACAAGCACATTTTTCTTCCCTTTCAGATCTGTCCTACTTTCGAATACCACAAAACCAGTCCCAGGTGGACATGGCCACTTTAATCCTATGTTTTGTCCCTTGTGGTCATGGCCAGTAGCCAGATTGTCCGGATCACGACCTTATTCCATGACCCGGACAATCTGGCCACTGCCCATGGCCACAGGCTACCCCTCAGTCACTAAAGGTATACCGCTATTTTTTTTAGCTATATTATGACACTTGTGAAATAATAAAACACTGGCACATTTGCAAAACCATGCTTGTAGGTCCTTGCCAATGCTCCTTACGCAAGTTTGCTGGAAATCCACCCATGTTTTATTTTTTCAAAAGTGTCAAATGTATGCACATACAATCGACATATAACCTAGCCCCCACTTGACAAAATCCATTCAGAATTTACGAAAACATCTATATCTAGATTTATAATCTTTTTGCAAACCTTTGTGTAGATTTGTCAAATGGCACCACATTTATAAGCCATTACAATATTTTGGGACCCCCTCTAATTTTGCTCACTCTTGACAGAATCCCACCAAACTTTGCAAAACATGTATATTGAGATCTATTATCAGTTTGCCAAATGAAGTGTAGATTCGTCAAATAGCACCTCATTTATAAGCCTCTACATTATTTTGGGACCCCATCTCTAATTTTGCCCCCTCTTCACAAAATTCCACCAGACTCCGCAAAAACATTCATTTATAAATGTATTATCAGTTTGCCAAATTAAGTGTAGATTCGTCAAATGGCACCTCATTTATAAGCCTTTACATTATTTTGGGACCGCCCCTCCAACTTTGCCCCCTCATGACAGAATCCCACCAAACTTTGTATACTCACTAGGAATCGGGTCAGTAATATACATACAACATTTCATGCAGTCCTATTAAGTGGCACCAAAGTTATAAGCCATCCAAGAACTGCATTTCACCAACCCTGTAATGCTGAGGTGTTCACGAACTTCACAGGACTGTTCGCGAACATCCTAACTGTCCGCAGACTTTCACGGCAAAAAACACCCATTTTTTTTGCTTTTTGCAGCCATATCCCATCCCATCCTCATCACCCCTCACCTCCCCAGAGATTAGTTGATAAGTTTGACAAGTGCAATGTTGTGTTTTTTAATATGTTTTTACAGAGATGTCCGCGGACACCGGCCGCTGTTCGCGAATCCAAGATGGCAGTGTTTCCAGAAATCTGATGCACTTCACGCACTAGACCATCCAATCAACTGCCGATTTACCAATCAGTGTCCTGTTCGCCGAGTGGACGTAGATATCACTAATTTTTTGTGACCTACTTTTTTGGTCATTTTAAAAAAAACTACTGGACGGATTTTCACCAAATGTACAAAAGCACGCTTTTTGGAACAAGCCACTGCTCCTGCTGCAAATTTGGTGAAAATCCGTCCAGCGGTTTGGGCTTTAGGCATGAGCAAAGTTTTTTCCCCATTCAGTCTATGGGAAAAAAGACATTTTGGGACCCTCCCTATAACTTTGCCCCCCTTGGATCACACCTCATCAAACTTTGCAAAATTCAGAGTGGCCCATATACTTTTATTGCAAAGTTTGGTGTGGATTCGTCCAGGGGGAGCGAAGTTATAAGCCGCCCAAAAAGTGCTCTTCCTATGGGATTAGCAACTTAACCATAACTACATGGCCACTATAGTGGGCCTTGTAATGTATATATATCTTACTGTGGTGATCATACAGAAACTTAGAGATATGAAGATATGGAGTGGGCATTCCTGTTTAAAAATGCAAATCCTGAAATGACTGTAGGCAACATCACATTTCACTTGATTGTTGGACTCAAACATATCAGATGATGTAGCCTGGCACATATATATTAAAATAAGGTTTATCCGACCTCACAATTACTATGTAGCTCCATGTACAGTTGGCACAGACACAGTGTGCTCCATATAACTCAGCTAAAGTAATACAGGGTGTGAGTTGGCATAAGAAAGACTGCATTCTTATCATTGCAGTGCACTTCAATATTTGCAGTTGTTCTAGATAGAATTGAGTGACTGGCACACATTCCATCCCAGTAGCTCTGCCTCCTTCACCACTAAACATCCAAACAGCCCTGATCTACTGAGCTGGGCCATGGCCATTTGCATGCAGTGACTGCCACTTCCTGATTGGCTGTCCTACACCATGTTGCTAAGACCTCAGTACAAGCATGTTCAGGCACCTAACATGGTCTGGAGTCCAAGTCAAAGGTTGGCTATGCCAAGTGCAACTCATGTTTACCCATGTTCTAGCCAGCTAGTAGGGCATAGGGCCCCATAAAGTGGTTACCAGGTCAACCATCCCATGTGCCTCACACCTAAACATTCAGTCAGCCACGCACAAAGACGACACTCATCTCTCCATGAGCTACAGGTCTTACTGCATAACATTTTTCCTATTGGTCACTACCAGCTCTATTGCATAAAGTAGACTGAAGGTCACAACCCCTGCTCCCATGATGTAGCCCACTCAGCTGACAAGTCAACCCCCCCATTGTAGAGGAAAAAAACTAATAAATGTATGTTAAAGATATTGATGGGAAATGCAATTGCAATTTGACTTAAGGTAGTTTTAGAAAATGTGTTCATTTGAAAAGCCAAATCAATCTAGAAACTGAAACTATTTTAAAACAGTATGTAATCAGGTAGAATGGAGGTGAACAGCTTTGCAAATAATGATGCATTTGCCCACAGATTTATTGCACTAGGACAATTATTTAGAGAAACACTTATTACATCACACAGATAAATACCACTTTCACACTACCACAGTAGCTTAATATGCTTAATTGTACTGGTTGCTTACAGCTGCAAAGTTATCTCACATAGAATTAATTTTGATCTTGGGTCTATGGAACACAATGGCTACACATAATCTGGTACTGTGTTAATTGGAGAAGACCAGCACTCTGCAATGAATGATATTGCACTCATTATACTGAAACTAATAAAATAGAAAAGGATGAGAAATGTTAGGGGTGACAGGATCACAGATTGGAAAAGTACAGAGTGTCCATCTTGTCTGTATTTTCCTGCAGTGCTGCTAGAGAGGATTTTACAAACTAACCTCACCAAAAATGTTGGTCAGTGATTGATTTCCTCTACACTGTTCTCCAGTCACCCCATATCCATTTCCCAAATGTCCTCCTGCTCCCTCAGACCTCACCATGCTCCTGACTCCTACTGCTCATTCTTACAATGTTTACTCTTCCCCTAACTTAGGGTCTCACCCTGCCGCTGCAATCTTTCCCATGGAAATACCCAATATCCCTCCCCATCCCCATCCTCCTGTTTCATTTCTAATGTCATCTAGCTGTTACTCTTTCTCTTACCCATTCAACTCCAACCTCATCTACACTAAAGGTATTCCCTCTGCCACTCTCTCACCCAACCGTTCTTAATTTGCCCCACTACTGAACTCATTGTGGGCTTCTAGAATGCCCAATCCCTCTGCAATAAAACATATTCTTTCACTGTCCACAATGATTCAATATACCCCAAACGAATGGCTGTCACTGACAACTGAATTTCCTCTCACAACACTGCCAATATGATTGCCCTCCCCACTGACCTATGTCCACTCCTCTTGACTAACAAAAAGGAGGGTTTTGCTTGTCTAATGAAAGGCAAAAACACCCCATTGATTCACCCTTCACCATCTGAGTATGCTCCCTCTTCCTTTGAATATAGTTCTGTCTGAATTCTTGCCCCCACCTCTCATATTATATTTCTCATCTACCACCCACCTAACTCTCCCAATCTCTTCTTCATCTAGCTTGACCTATTAATTGAATCTCTGCCATCTGATGTCCCTGAGGTCTTTGTGGGTTGTCATAACCAAGCCTATCTATTACATCTGCAGTCTATGACCACTCTGTTTGGCCTACATAACTTACCTAAATATCTCTCTTTATGTCATCTTCCTCCCCTCCACTCTCAATTCCTATGGTCTTTCTATTGTTCCCTTTCACAAAGATAAGTCACTTACCAACTTCACTTTCTCCATGTTCACTCTTTTTTAACAGCCTCCATCACCTATCATCAAAAGGAAATGTAAGCCTGAATCCATGGTCCACTATCTTGATCAAGTCAAAGCTTCCCTTCATTTTCTCTCTATCTTTCACATGCCCACTCCTTGGAATTTATTTTCATTGAGTTCAATAGAACACTGGCCATCCATTGTGCAGGTTAATGTCCTCCTTGATTCCATCACCCCTTCCCCTCACGCATCAGACTGTTTAGGACAACCATGCACATCACTTTGCTTCCTGGCAACATGAATGTGAGGCCCACTGCACCGCTCTAGCAATTTATTTCATTTAGTTGAACTTGGTGGTTTAAAGCGTTCTGGCACCTCGTTTTCCCCTGCCATCCCTTCCGTGCTCTCTCCCTGCCTTGTGTCCCACCTCCCCCTTGATTGGCTATCGACAACCACGACTTGAGCGGGGACCTAGTTCCCCTCTGAGCTACCTGAACGTGCCACTTTGCTTCCTGGCAGTGTGAAAGTGAGGCCCCCTGCACCCCTCGTAATTTATTTCATTTCGCTGAATGTTGTTGTTTAAAGCACTCCGGTGCCTCGTTCTTTCCCCCTGCCTCCCTTTCCGTGTTCTCTCCCCACCTTGTGTCCCACCCTCTCCGCTGATTTGCACATAGGGTCCAATTAATAGTGTAGCCCCATGGCAGCCCTCTGCCTGTAGCAGCCATGTGGCTAAGGGCCCAAGGCAAAGGGCAGCTCCTATAAGGTTAGCTCCATACTGTGTCTGGAGGTGTCAGATGGGGAAGCAGCCACCCAATAACACTAAAAAAGCCTATAGTAGCAACTAACCCCCAACGGCCCAGCAGCACATATAACCAAACTGACCCACAATACCCCATCACCTAGCTCGTTCTCCACACTGAATTCAAGGAAAAGGACCCGCGGTGCTCACACCTGAGTCCCAGTGTGCAGTGCCAAACCCTACTGTGTCCTCTAACAACAGCTATCATGCCCCTGCTGCAACCGCATTCTATGAGGTGGTTGTAATGGCATAATTCTACTTTTGAACAAGCAGCACCAACTGGCTGCAGTACCCAGACAGGTCAAACAGAGAACAAATTGCCTTCAACCAACACCAACGGATAAGGTATGCCAATTTCTCCTAATAACACACTAGTACCAACAACCTGTTTTAGCATTCTTACCACCATAAAACACTACCATCAGATTGAAGTGCACCAACCACTGTCACCCATCACCTACAACAGGGAATCCACTTTAAAGAAAGATTATTTCAAAACAGATCGTATCGTGAAATTCAGGCCTCTCTCCCACTTTACAGGACTCTCTAATCTAGGTTCTGTATTACTGCCTGCCTTTCTGTGAAAACTAGGCCCTTCCCCATAATCTAGGTGTGTTTAATGTACTTTCTGCCTTTCTGTGTAACCCAGACCTTTCCCCTGTTATCTAGGTGGCTCAAATATAGGTGTGTTAAATTTACTACCTGCGTTTCTGTGAAACCTAGGCCATAATCCCATTATCTAGGTGTCTCAAATCCAGGTGTGTTTCATTTACTGCCTGCCTTTCTGTGAAACCTAGGCCGTTCCCCTATTATCTAGGTGTCTCAAATCTGGGTATATATAATTTACTGCCTGCCTTTCTGTGAAAACTAGGCCCTTCTCCCATTATCTAGTTGTATCAAATCTAGGTGTGTTAAATTTACTGCCTGCCTTTCTGTGAAACCTAGGCCTTTATGCTGTTATCTAGGTGTCTCAAATCCAGGTGTGTTTAATGTACTGCCTCCGCCTCTGTGAGGCCTTTCCCCCGTTATCTAGTTGTCTCAAATCTAGGTGTGTTTAATTTACTGCCTGACGCTCTGTGAAACCTAGGCCTTTCCCCCGTTATCTAGGGCTCTCAAATCTAGGTGTGTTTAATTTATGGCCTGCCTTTCTGTGAAACCTAGGCGCTTCTCCCGTTATCTAGGTGTCTCAAATCTAGGTTTTTTTAATTTACTGCCTGCCTTTGTGGGAAAATTAGACCCTTCTCCTGTTATCCAGGTGTCTCAAATCGAGGTGTGTTTGATTTACTGCCTGGCTTTCTGTGAAAACTAGGCCCCTCTGTCACCTGCGAAACCTGCTAACCCTTTCCCCATGTCCCCCCTCCCCTTCACCACCTGGTCCTCCACTTTCCCCCTCCAACAGACCTCCCCCCTCACCCCTTTCCCCTCTCTCAAAGTAGCACATCTTGCCCTCCTAAAACCATCACTTCATCCCTTCCCCTTCTGACCCCCGACACTCTCTCACACTTCTCTTGCAGCCAAACGCACAAAACGCGGAAAGGGTGACAGGCCCTCTCCATCGAGCTTCCATACCTCGCCACTCCTTTGTGAGTCCAACCTCCCATCCTTTCCTAACCCTGCCGCAATAGCCTCCCCAACTGCCACTCCACGCCTGCACCTCTTTGAATACAACCTCTCTCCAAGTACACCTAAACCCCTTGCTCCCTCCAGACGAAAGCCACTCTCAACAACTCGCCTAACCACACACACCACATGGGCACCACTCACCCCCACACACTTTGCCTCCAGATCCACCTCACCCCATCCCACGAATACCTACCACCGCCCGCCTACTGTTCCTGCTGCCCATCGACCTGGCCCGCCCAATCTACGAACACCTATGTTCCAAACCCCTGCTACCAACGCCCAGTCTGCCTCAGCCACCGTGACCACCCCAACCACACCTTATATCGCAAGGACTGACACCTTACTCACTGCCTCTCAATCCAACAAAGCCCTCCCTGCCACGAGCATCAGGAAAACAGCCACGCCTGGTGTAGTCAACTGTCTCATTTTCAATGCCTGCTCCAGGGCGTGAAACCGACACAGCATCTTTGACCTCCTATCCTTTGACAACCCTGACCTCATCTTCATCACTAAAACTTGGTTCTCAGATGATTTTGCACCAGTCACGCACAAGGCCTTCCCCCAAGTTACTTGCTTATCTCCCACAACAGACCCTCTAGAGGTGTCGGAGTAGCGATCCTCTATAAGTCTCACTTCTCCATCTCACTTACCGAAAGCCAACCATGCAATGCAAACTGTGAATCCCTTCTAGTAAAACTCTCTCTACTGCCATCAGTCACCCACTTCCTACTCATATATAGACCCCCGAATATGACAGACACTTTGCCAACAATCTCTGTGACTCACTAGCTACCATTCAGGTAAACCACCCAACACTCACACTACTGGTTTGACATGCCAAACAACTCCACAACCCAACCCCTCATCGACAGTCTAGAAGCACTCAACCTCTCCTGACATCCCACAGGTCCAAAACACTCTGGAGGTCATACCCTTGATGCAATCTTCAGCGCCAATGAGCTTGTCTCTTTATCTAGCCCCAAACTACTCATCTCTACAGACCACTCTCCCATCCCTTTCTGTCCTCACTCCACCCAAGACGGTTCCTGCCTACACACACGATCACAAATGCTGGTACTAAGTCAAGGTACTCTGTAATCCAGCTGACGCCCTGCTGCACAATCTCCCAGCACTGCTGACCTCAGACGGACCATTAACTATAAAATCTTTTGACTCCTGGGTCAATGAATCACTACTTCCTCTCACCCCCTCACGCCCCACAGCCTCTCTCAATGGACCGTCCCCCATATTATTCAGGCCCCACATGAAGATCTTTAAAAGAAAAAACAACTCTCTTGAACGCAAATGGCGATTATCTAAAACCCCTCTCAGCAGATCTATATTCGCTCATTACCACTGCAATTACAAATCTGAGATCTGAAAGGCCAAAAAGGCCTACTACAATAAACAAATCCTGAATTGTCACAACAGCAACAGAGAGGTCCACAGGATCATCTCCGAATTTGTGAAACCCTCCTGCAGGTCTACCCTGACCACACCCACGCAAACGCTCTGCAACACCCTCTCCCTTCATTTGTACAACACAGCTCTAAACAGGATAACAACCTTAACACCAAACTTTCTACCGTACCCCCTGCCTAACACCTGATCCTCCCAACTCCACTGCTCCAACCACTCTTTCACCCCATCTCGAGTGACAAGTTTCTTAATCTACTACCAGCAGCAGACCCTCCGGATCACCATTTGACCCCTGTCCGGCCTCTCTTCTGAAAGAAATATTGTCCTCCACATGTGTGGGAGATCAAGCAAAGTCCATAATAAGTAACTCCTGCACCACTGATATTTTTCCCCAAGGCCTTTAAAATGGCACATGTTAAAGCACTTCTGAAAAAAGGCATCCCATGACCCCCTTGAGCCTAAGAACTATAGGCGAAACTCATTGACCGGCCTGCGTACTCTCAGCTCAACCACTTTGTAGAATCCAGCAAGCAGCTCGACCCCGCTCAGTCAGGTTTCAGGGAATGCCATGGAATAGAAATCACTCTGATCTCGATCTGGGATGAGCTCAAGGTCTCGGCCGACTTGGGGGGCTGTGCAGCGCTGGTTCTCCTTGATTTGTCAGCCGCTTTTCACACCGTTAACCATTTTATCCTCCTTGACAAAGGACACTCCCTTGGAATCCGAGGCTCAGCATTTAAATGGATTGCCTCATTCCTCAACAACAGGAACAAGTCCCTCTCCTCTCCCCTTTTCTCTCAACCGCACAAACCGGTAACACAGGAGTACCACAAAACCAATGAATGACAAAAACCACCTACTTCTGAACCCTGATAAAACTGAGAACATGGTGAGCGGCAACTCTGCCTTCCTCCCGCAACCACTCCTTTGGCCCCTCTCCCTTGGTCCCCCCCCCCCCACTTCCATAATAGTCAAAAACCTTAGCTGCACTATGGACTCAGGCTTAACCCTCTCCCATCAGATCAATAATGTATCAAAATCCTGTCACTACCACCTCAAGCTCCAAAGGCAAATTTGTCTCTACCTCATCTACTCAAACACACTCACCACTATTATGTCCACTGTTATGTCTAGACTGGACTATACCAACTCCTTATACCTTGGTACCCCGGCATACCAACATAACAAACTCCAAAGAGCCCAAAACGCTGCCATCAGACTCCTTCTTGCTCTCCACACCCTTTACTGGTTGCCTGTTGGACAAAGGGACACTTTCAAAATTGTATACATTACCCACATAGCAGTGCACAAAACCGTCCCATCTTATCTACAATAGAAGATTATACCCTACCACCCATCCGCAACTTAAAGTCAAGCACTGCCCTCTTACTAGTGATTCCAGCTTCTAATTCAACCAGAATTGGAGGGTCTGCCTACTCATCTCTGGCTCCAACCCTGTGGAATTCACTCCCTCCTTATATTCGACACACCGAAGACTACATGGCCTTCCATAAAGCTCTAAAAACCTGGCTTGTTCCATAAATCATGACTAATGCCCACCGAAACTCACCACAGTTAGAGTACCACTTAGAGTACACCATCCACTCCTGACACTCACCTCTCCTACCAACCTGCTCACTTTCCACTTTACACCAACAAACATTAGAATGCAGCTATACCCCTCGATAAATTTCGGCCTAGTTGCACAAATACGAACAATTCTCCATGAACACCTCAACAACCTGCTAGAACGCAGCTATACACCATGGACAAATCGGCCTAGCTGCACACATAAACTTACTACACAGACCTAATGCTGCCATAATGCAGTCACAGAGACCAAACACCAGACTGCACACATTTGACGGATCTCTCACTACCACCACGCCTAGTGTTAGGATGCTACCACCATCACACAAATCACACTGATTGCACACATATTGAGTGCACCCAAGCACTGTATTTTACCCTACTCTCTCGACTGACCTGGACTATGGTCCCCGAGGGCGTTCAACCTACAAGCACGTTGAGATCATACCAATGATATATATAGGGCACAATATAAATGGCAAATAACACTAACAATAACAAGTCAAAGCTTCCCTTGATGTTCTCTCTCTCTTCCACATGCCCACTCCTTAGAAGTCACTTTCATTGAGTTCAATAGAGCACTGGCCATCCATTGTGCATGTCAATGTCCTCCTTGATTCCATCTCCCCTCCCCCTCATTGGCTTAAACATGGTTCACCCAACGCATCAGACTGTTTAGGACAACCATGCACATTGAGGTGCAACCTTGGGCATAAATATCCCTCACCTACTCTTCATACTTCCTACAATGATGTTTTTTGCCCTTGCTACCAATCAATACAATTAAATCCTCTTACTACACTTTTTCGCATATCCTGTTTCCCCTCACGGCTTCACAACCTTTATATGAGCATCCATGCCAAAGAACTGCTCCTTATTCTCCCCACTCTCTGCTTGTGACTTTGCCTCTATCTTCCCTGCTTCTATTTATCACACTCCCTTACTCCTTCTCTCCTTCTCCCACCCCTTCTGTCTTTTCCCCATCTGTTTTCTTCCACCTTGTCCACTGAACTCATAACCATTGTCCACTCTGCAAATGCATCCTGTGCTCCCATTAATCCATTTGCATTCCAAACAAAGAGCTTTCACCTGCCACCTCCCCTAGCTCTCCTTTCCCCTAAATCTCTTTCTGAGTGAGTATCTTCACAGCTGTTATGAAATGTAAACAACAATATTCTTACTAAAAGGAAACACAACATACCTCAGTCATCCCACATTCTAAAGATTTGTTTCTTCCCTGCCCCACTACTGAACTATTTGTATTAATATTATTATTATTATTATTATTATTATTATTATTATTATTATTATTATTATTATTATTATTATTATTATTATTATTATAATCCAGCTTTCTTAACTCTTCTCACTACTACCACCTCTCCTCCTTACCTATTTTATAACCTCTCTGCACTTTTCAACCCTTTTAGCAATACTTTCTACCCCAAACTCTTCATTTCCTTGTCTTCAAGATCCCCCACTTGACTGTATGTTTTCCTGTCTCTCTGACCATCTTCTGGATTTGAAGCAATTTCTCTCCAACACACCTCCCAGTCAGAGTTCCTTTTGGATATGTCCTACAGACACCCTTGTCATCTTCAACACCCCATCATGAGGTAAACTCACATAATCCCCCAACTTTCACTATCTCCTGTTTCCTTTTTACAACAAGACTTTTGTTCTGCATTCCTTTCTTCATGCCTGTCATATCTGAGTGCATCAGCAGCTGATTCACCATAATCGATCATTTGATGGGTCTATGCTTCCTAATGTTAAACTCCTCCAAGATGGAAGTCACTTTTCTCTGAGTCGCTCATTTAAACCCCACTCTACATTAACCCTTCTTCTTCCCTCCAGACTTCCTGACTGCCACGCTGCATTGCCCATGGCTCTCTACCATGTGGTCCTGTTCAATTGTGACATGACATTTATCATGGCCACTGCCACTGCACCCAAGAATACCCTTCTAAACATAAGGAAGACCACTCACCACTCACAAATAGCTTGGATCTCTTCCCTGGTGCTCGGCCAACTAGACTATTACTCACACCGACTTACGTCTATCCTTCATCCTAAAACAAAGTTCTCAACTTTGCTACATGTACTCTCTACAACATATCCTCTCCTACCTCAACCCACCAAGACCAAACTGGATGGCTATCCATGCAATATTGCTACCTATTTATGTTCTTACACACTGCTTTTAAATCTATTGAGGGTCTCAGGCACCATCACTTGCTACCTGCATCTCCCTCTGTTCTCGCCTCTGTGATCCTCATCTTCCAACAACATGTCTCCATTGCCAGGTGTGCCACCTAATGATTGTTCTCTTGCTCTCTTCTTGCCCCTTCACTGGAATTCTCTCCCACCATCCATCAAAGCAACTTCATCTGTGGAATTGTTAATGGCCTAGCTCAAACTTCACTTGCTAGTTTTCCGGTCCCTAACAACCTCACAGCATGCCTCCCCCAGTAATGTAATACATATATGTAAATATGGAAAATGTACTTATTTAAATACTGCCCCTTTGCATTGAATGTCTATCTTATTGATGGTTTGCCCCCTATCATGTGTCCCCAGTTTACGTTCTCCATATTACCCCTCCACCATAGCAATGTGTGAAATCACCCTATACAGGGATGGATGCTGCAACATGTAACATTTCCCTTGCAGGTAATTTCTGCTAGAAAGAACACAAAATAATTACAAAATAAATTCACATGTTCCCTCTAACATCCTCTGAATGTGTCTAAACTAACCCCCTACCATTCACTACCGAACACCTAGCCTCTAAGCCTGACCCATTCTTGTTTCCCAACAACCATTGACATTATCCCAGCTCAAGAGAGATTAAGAGAATGAATAGAACATGTAACTACCTATACCACTTGTCACTTTTGTAGGGTAACCACAGAGGAGGCATTCATTATCAGTTTAGCATACTCCTTTGAGCAGGAACACTAAAGAGAACCAGGAGCTAGTAAGAATATGAAGTAACTTGCAAAACCAATTGCTATATAATTTGAAGATTCAGGGTGGTTGCATGTTTCTTTTTGGGCAGAGGACCCCCAATTCTGAGCATTATTCTGAATCTATTGTCCTGCAACATCATAGAACATTGTAAAAGCTATGCTTTTGAATGCTGAAACATATGTTGGCATGACTATACAACCCAGATAGTTACAAGAGCAAAGGTATTGACAATTTGGAAGGACAATGTGGTGGACATTCACTGGACTCTTGTGAATTCCATTATGATTAAATGAGTGTATTGAATCGCAAGGAAATTCCTTGTTGATTAAATGTTATCTTGTTCTGAACAGAAACCAAATGAAAAGTAATGTTGAGTAAACGCAAGCGTTCTTATGAAATATTGTTCTAATCTTTTTCATGCAAATGTGTGTCTTCAAACTGTATTCAAATGTTTGCTTTGTAACCATTATGCAATGTCTGTATTGTGTTTTTTAATTTAACTTGTGATGATAAAATCACTACATAGAGTAATGTTGTTTGTGGTTGGTTAAATCATGTGGTATCCTCAAGCCAGCACAGTTGGATCCCTATACATTAATGTTAACTATCTTTTGAAGGGTGCAACCTGCCCATGGGCTTCAGTGCACAGCATGTATGAGGAGAAACAGGATGTCTAGAAAACCAAAAGGAGACAGGAAGAAGTAAGTAGCTTAGTCATTGGAATTAACGAGATACGTTTTTAGAGATCTCTTAAATGAGGCAAGTTCAGGGCAAAGACGAAGATCAGTGGGCAGCATGTTGCACATGCGAGCTGTAAGTGATTTCAATCCGGCACACATCCAAGTCAACGCCTAGCGTGTAATGCACAACTGAAATCCTTATTTGTTTGTGTCTAAAAGTTCTTTATTCTGAAAGATACATCACTCATATCACGCCCCTCTCCTGGAACCCCCACGGTCACACCGAACCAGGAATAAGGCTGGTTTGCAAAGTTAAAATATTTATTTATGTATTTACAATTTAATCACACTATGGGGGTCATTCCGCTGCCTCCAAACTCGGGTCTGGGTACGGGTAGTCGGAATGGGGACTTATCGGGACAATCCGACCTGTGCGAACCCAGTAAGTCCCCATTTTGAAAACCATTCCCCATTCCCATTTGAGCCTCAATAGGGCTCAATGGGAATGGGGAAGGAGTTAATAACGGGCCCACAAATTGCAGGCCCATTATTAGCTCCATGGTTCCTTAATGGGTGAAACCAGCCAGTCCTGTTGGGACCCACTAAGAGACCTTGTAATAGGGCAGTAGGCGTTTAATGGCACTGGCATCCTTACCGGTACAGTTAACCCCCTACCGCCAGGGTCGGAATGACCCCCTATGTTTTTATGGGTACACAATAATCGCCAATGGGGTGATGTAACACTGATTAATCTCTTTAATACACAAGGAGTAATAATGAGCAAAACAATCCAACACAGAAATAATAGTTTTGTGTGTGTGCAGATCAGATAGCACTGTGGTTAAATGTTCCCCCTGGACGCCCCTCAACCCCCCCCCAATAGGCAATGTAAAGCGATAGGAGGAGAGAGCAGGTATCCAGGAATGGAAGAATTAAAAAAAAATAACAAACCCACTTTCCCCCAGCAAACACAAGAGAGGAACGGAATTGACTGGCAAGCTGTCAGAATGTTTTTTAAAGTTATCTTGAGAATTGATTGGGCAAAAACACTAATATGGTCAAAATTGCTGAAATTGCTATGAATTATTATGGGAGCCGCTTTGGATGGTTGCTCTCAAACACAAGCAATAATGCAATACCAAGAAACAATTTGAAATCCTAAAATTCAAGTCAGAATTTCCCAAAAATTAAATTTGCAGGAAACTGCGCGATAATTGCAACAACGGGACAACCGTAAGGTTTTGGGATGCGGTTTTAGATGCGATTTAAAGCTGTGGATGTTAGCTACAAGCAGAAGACATTTTGTTTCTAGCACAAAAACTCAGGAAGTTATGGACGTTTTAGTGAAGGTCGTTTCTTTCGAGATAGGCGCAAGAATGGAAAACAGGAATGCACTTTTAAAATGACCTAAAGGATTTCTTACACTAGAGGATGACTATGAACAAAACGAAAACCACACAAGAACACAGCCACTTGATCAGAATGACTGCCTGCAGTGGCCCCGCCTTCTTCAGATGAGAAAAGATAGTTTTAACAATACTAGCACAGGAGGAAGATAGGAGGGATTGGATGGAGAGTTCAGACAATTCAAAAATATGTCTAACAACACAAGTTCTGAATATAAGATAGGATGGGTTTAAGATAGGGATTGACTATGGACAGAACATATGCTAGTGACACAGTTCTATCTACAGATACTGACTAGATATGTTTTTAAATGGAACCGTCAGGATTCTGGTCCATCAAGATTCTGGTCAGGGAAGGAAATCTGTTTCTGGGACAGACAGCTGGGCACATAAGATTGGATCTGCAATGCACTCTGGTCACAGCAATGCACAGGACTGGATGGATCTGCCCTTTTTAGTTCTGATGAAAATTATTTCATCAGGAAAGCAGTACAGCGCAGCCCGGGTGAATTTTGATGCTTCCCCTTGGGTTTATGGGGTTGGTTCTGGTTCTGGAAATTGAGCCCTAGCTGAAAGTGGTTCAGCTATGCAATGGGTTCTGCTTTGCCAAGTTTCTGGCGTCTGGAGCAAGGAAGATGGAAAGTTCTGCAGCAGGGTGCTCCGCCAGCATTCAGATAGTGGGTGAATCTGTCTGTCTTTTTCTGCCCTCTGCTGTCTCTATTTATGCTATGATCAAGAGTGTGTGTGTGCTGGTTTGGCCTAAGCTCGTCCCTTTGACAGGGATTGGTGAGCATCCCCTCTCTGCCTTGATAGGAGGAGAAAAACAGTGGTCACCTTTATGGTGTGGGTTTATGAGGCTTAGAGACCCCGCCTAGCCTCTTGAACACAAAATCTACTTTTGACACAATACATATTTAGACATGTGCAACCTCTATAACAACCACATATACAGATTACATATTTTGTACAGCAGCTACTCCTCTAAACCCCGTAGATGTGGGATCTTGTGTCTGCTTTTCACAGAATATTGCCCTTTTCATCCGGAACAAAATGTCCAATTCATCAGAAAATTACTACAAGTGTGCACGTATAACCTGGGCATAAGTGTATAAAGTTTCATATTTCTAACAGAAATACATTTGGTGTAAAATCACATTTTCTGCCGTTTCCTTCCAAATTATGACACATGATTTTGCTGCCTCTTGAAATGTGCAGCCAAAATTTAGATTTACAGTTCCGTTACTTTTGTGTTTTTGACAATTTTAAGTGGCAAATATGTATTTAAACAAAATGTTCTTTGTGGGTGATCAGCCCCAGATGGCTATTTGGGTCTGCCTCTTTTTCTCTCCCTTCAGTCCAGAAGCATCTCCTCCCTGTTGGCTCTTGGCAGAGTCCATTTACGATGGTCCTCACACCTAGCCTTTCCTGCTTTGCAGCTGTTCATTGTTTCCTTCCCCACTGCAGAACAGGTTCTTCCCCTACCCTATAATTATCGCTTTGGTGTGATTTCCTGGTGGAGGAAGCTGGAGGGAGAGGCCTTGCCTCTGTGAGGAAAGCTGTTATTCCAGTCTGGTAGCTTTTAGCCAGCTTATTTTAACTGTTAATTCTGTTGAATTTGCCCTTAACATACAACACACTTGTGGGATTACATCACAGCTAAATACTTATTCAAGATTTTAAACCCTGGAATCAAAACAATTACAACATGGATTACTCTCAATAACAGGCCTCTTAGATTGCAAACATTCGATTTTACTTTATACATGTTTAAAGTTTAATCCTGCAGGCCCCTGGCAGCTGTCATTCAGGTGGCCGAGGGTACTGCGCCCAGATTTTGACAGATTCACAGACAGGCCACTTTTGCTGTGGAAATACCTTGATGCTTTCAGCTTTTCAGGACATTGTAAGTTCACAATGATTTATCATACTAAGTGAATTGTAGCACCCAGCAAGAATTTTGGATGTTTGAGGGAGTTTTGTACCGGCATTCTCCAGTTTCGGCAACAAAGAAAAACGAATTTAAAGCACGATTTTGGGGTTTCCTTTAGCAAAGCACTGCTTTTGCTTCTGTACTCCATCTTCTCATGTTGTGGAGCCCAGTGACCTGTTTCAGGAGTGAGATCTCTGTTCCACCACTGACAACATGCATGGCAGATTGGCCAGACATCTTTTTGTGCTTTGCAAAGCACAATTTTCAGAGGTTTTGACATGCACAAGGGTATTGCGGCCAATTTGATGTTTCTGGCACCATCAGAACACAGTGATGCTGCATGGCAGAGCAGAAGTGTGTTAAGACATCCCACAGAGGTGTAATAGAATCAAAGCAGGTGCCGCCAAATCGAGCCAGTCTATAGCGTCGTTGCTCAAGTCTATTGCATTGTATGCACTGTAGTTACCACACAAGGTCAAGTTTCAGTACACCCACTAAGCACAAAAAGGCATGATTTACGTATATCCAGATGTCACAGTACGGACGAATCCCATAGTGCGGATAAGCACTGTATAGCCACATTCCATAATGGATGGTTACATCAGTATGTTCTGTTTCCACTATTCCCATTTGGCAGAAAAGCATCAGATTTCATGATGCCTTGCAAGTAACATTTTGATTTTGTCCAGTTGCCTCAGTATGGACAGTTACCATTATTCCCTTTTCCATTTGTGAAGGGATTCACACAATGCCACTGGCAGATCCAACTGCATCAAGATGCCATTATGCCCACTAATCACAAAAAGGCTTTAGTAAGACTATACCATTTTCAAGTATGCTCTTTTAGAACAGTAAGGCTTGATCCCATTATGTTCATTTAGAGCACCAGAATTAGATTGCATTGTTCCAATTAACATAGTTGCATAACATAAAAAGTGTATGTAAAAAGCACACAAACATCCTCTTGTGTTTAGGTGTGGGTTTAAAGTTGGTTAATATTACCTGATTCATTAATGCACATTTCACTAACATTGGAAGAATCAATGGCAAAATTAACCAGTAGCAAAAACATAGTGGATGCATTATTACAATGAGTCGCATTCCAGTATGGACAGTTACACTAGTATCTCTACATTATATGATTACCAGTAATCACAGTAAAACCAAATTCCCTATACTCCTGTAGCACTTAACGGGAGCCCACAATGCTGAGTTATCGAACTATTACATTATTGGTAGCTAGCACAGGAGTTTGTTCCCAATTAGCACAACACCAGTTTAATTGATGCCCAGTGACCACAGTGAGACCAGCCTCCATGATACCCACTTACAACAGTAAGACCAGTGTCCATTAAGTACAGTTGGCACAAAGTAAGCTGTTCACGAAAGCATAGTAAGGCCCAAATTTAAAATGCACCCTTAGCACAGTAAGGTCATATTGCACAGGGCCATTTATTATCATGAGAATAGAGTTCAATATGACCAGTTGAAAATCAGTCGCACATTGCAATGTTAATGGTTAACAAAAGTGCAATAATACTCAGTGACCAAGCTAAGTGCAAATTACATAATTCTTACTTTCCACAGAACAATCAACTTCCGAAATGTCATGAAACTACAGTAATGCCTGGTGTTGGTATTCTCAGTTAGTACAGAAAGACTGGACGAAAGTGTCCATAGTCACCTGTACATGTATGTGCTGTTTCCTTGGGGCAGGTTAACAGAGTAATGCCACATTTCAGTAATCACTACTGGAACATTATATCCTGATTCCAACATGGACAGTTAGAATAGTAGGGGAGATTAAAATATGCCTATTTAGTATGGTAACAACAAATAACATGATACTGAGCCACAACATTAAGGACAGTTTGCAATATGAGGCCAAAGCCATTTGAACAGGGGCTTATGGCTATTAGCAACCTGGGTTGACAAAGCGGTAACCAAGGGTGCTAAAAAAAAAAAGGATTTTCCTTCTTACAGCGGGACACGCACATCGTCCCTTTGTAAGAAAGAACATCCTTAACAAAGATGGCCACCATGGAAAGGGAAGGTGTGGCTCTGTACGGTGCCCCTCTTCCCGTTCCATGGAGTCCCTTGTGAGCAGAGCGGAAGGTGCAGCTTTGTTATTTCGGACACTTGTCAGAGCTCACCTTCTACTATGGTGGAGAAAAGGAATGAGGCTTTGAGGAGGAGCTTAATTTATCCTCACAGGAGGAGGAGTATTTATCCATGATGGATGTAGAGAGGGGTTTTGCTTGTACTCATTTTGGGCACAAAACTGCAGGACTTGGTCAAAGAGCATTGCTGATCCTTCATATTAGTTGAGGTGGATGATGAGTTAGGGAAGACCTCTGGACTGGGAAAGAAGGCAGGGCCTTCAGAGGATGTCCCAGTGTCAACTAGTAGCACAGAGGCAGTGGAACCATGGACCCAATTGGAAATCCCCCCAAATAAAGGGAGCATGGCCACACATGGCCAAGGGAAAAGGCCTTCCCCCCTCTCTGCAGCTCCGCTGCGAGGGAGACTGCCAGCGATCAAGAAGTACGGCCCCAAACAGCAGGAGAAGCCCTCATCCGCTCCCCGTCCACGGCCGCTACCCGCCCAGCACACGTGGTCCGTGTGTGGGCCCGGCAGCAAGATGGTTGCCCTGGTTGCCCAGGCAACCAACATCAACATGCCCATGCCCGGGAATACGGACGAAACGCCCGCGAAACCCAGCATCCTGAGCCAGGCCTCTCACTGGTGCACTCAGCCTGCCAGCCCCTCCCCTCCTGCTTTAAAGGGAGTGGGAGGAGGCCGACAGGCGAAGCCGCCGGGAGAAGGCCAAGGGAAAAGGCCTTCCCCCCTCTCTGCAGCTCTCCGCTGCTCGACGGCGTTTGTCGGCGCGGCTGGCCACATCACTAAAGGTAAGGCTGCAAGCATGAGCCTCAACGCCTTCACACACCACTTGATGCCACCCCTACCCGCTGCAAGGAACGCGCGATTAAGATCGCGCACAGCCCTGGCCCCTCCCACTTCCCTCGCTCCGCATCTCCACACACGGAACAAACGCCTGGGGGGGAGAACATTCCACTTTGCGCAACATCTGCCGATCCAGGCCACCATGCGCCACCCACCTGCCCCCTGTCACATGCCTCCTGCGGCTACTGCAGCACCACAACGCCCTTCAGTAGCAAAGCTACTGGCAGACGCTGCCCCCACCGATGGCCATAACCCACTCCAGTCTTGTCACACCGCCTCTTGTCTCTACCATACACACAGAGCAAGCGCTAGCTGACGTCTTTATGCCCACTGTTGTTGATGTGTCTGATGCCCCCACTGCTACTAAACTGCCTGCGCTTGATGCGCCCACTGTTATGGATGTGTCTGATGCCCCCACTGCTACTAAACTGCCTGCGCTTGATGCGCCCACTGTTATTGATGTGCCTGATGCCCCCATTGCTACCAAACTACTTGCGCCTGATGCGCCCACTGTTATTCATGTGCCTGATGCCCCCACTGCTACCAAACTGCTTGCGCCTGATGCGCCCACTGTTATTGATGTGCCTGATGCCCCCACTGCTACCAAAATGCTTGTGTCTGATGCGCCCACTGTTAGCACTGTGCCTGTTGCCCCCAAGCTTGTACACGGATCTGTACCTACCACTTCTCTGAAATGTGGCCTGGTCAATGCCCGATCTATCCCAGCACATGCCCTGGATATTCATGGCCTCATATTCAAAAACAAGACAGACCTCCTCATTATCACTGAAACCTGGCTGAATGAAACCTCAGGTCCAGCCCTCGCCCTTGCCTTCCCAGATGGTTACACTATCCACGGGCAAGATAGACCCCTCACGAGGGGCGGCGGAGTAGCTCTCATTGCCAAAGAAAGCCTTGCTATTAGAAGAACAAAGGCAACCTTGGCCACAACTGTGACTACCTCCCACTCAAAATCAATCTCTCCCCTAATATGACTTTGGCCCTCCACATCGTTTATCGCCCCCCGGGGCCTACTGAATTCCATGAATCCCTTATTCACTCCCTCTCCGGCAACTTGAAAAAGACATCCAAAGTCCTACTCGCAGGTGACCTTAATCTTGGCAAGGTAAGAGAATCTTTACCGAATCGTCACATTCAGTCTAACCATAGTTTGTTTCCTGCAGAAGAAGTAGTCTTGAAAATGTTTCGTTTGTTGTGAATTTTGGGGCCGTTTCATGGAATTCCGTGCAGAAATCGCACAAGGGTTGCTCACTGAGAAGGACACTGTGCGTGCTTGACACAAGTATTCATGAAATTGTTTGCGCAAAGTAACCGTATTCGCAAGTCAAGGCTGGAATGACCCAGACACTCCCACAAGCAAAGCAGGATACTGCCAGATCAGCTATCTTTGTGCGCTCCTTCATGCGCAAATACACACACTCTTCAAACAGTGCATGGGGTCCCCTGTAAGCAGATCTGCAACTCGGGGAGCCTGCATGGGGTCCCCCGTTACTGTATCCGGCAACACGATAACGTACATATGAAAATTCGTAACTGCAATAACTCCGAAAATGTGCGTGCGAACCCATGTAAAACATTCCTGCACCCACACAGCTTGTGTGCACCCCTACATTACATCGGAACCCCAATTGAGTACACGCACCCCAAAATCCGACATGCAATCCCATTTGCGCTCTGTAAATCCTATGCGCAAGTGTACTTACACCAGCCTTCGGGTGACGGATCCTTGTAAGGACTTGCGTGGGCATTTCCCAGCTGAGAGGTTGCGTGATTAATTCCATGAATAAGTCTCTTGCCTTGCAGTTGTGGCCGCACAAGGGACTGGCTGCAGGCCGTCCCTCGGGACACCCACTTCTTCACAAGTTATTCCCCATTTCTTGTGTTCTGCCCCCTTCCCGGCCCTCTACTATGCAGGCCAAGCCCACCCTCTGTTCGGTGTCTCGCGCAAGGCCCTCGACGACTCGCAAAGGCATGCCAGGTCAGCGCGAAATCCATGCAAGTCCAGGAAAAGTGCTGCGCATTCAATTCCATGAATCGACAGAGTTGCTTGCGCAGACTGGGCGCAAGTAGCCTATTTTTTGCACATTAAATACCATGAATCGGCTCCTTTGACTCACTTGGCGTGGGTATTTCATGCAATTACTTTTATAGATCTGAAGCTTTACTTGAAGGGATTGCAGACATGTTTTACTTTGTTGGTTAATTTTCATTTGCCCAGGTTGACTTATGGCTCTGCTGACCCCAAAAATACATGAGCGTGATATCATTTGAGAGGCGCCATTGTTATTCATAATATCATTGGTAGTACTAGAATGGTTGGCGTCTTTGCTTTGCTCCTGTTCGCTTTCCCGCCCTGCTTCCCTTTATGTGGGTGCGCTCTTCGAGGTCAGGCCCCACTAACGGGGCAAGACAGATGAGGGAGGACACCGTGTGTGTTGTGCTTGTTGTGCTATCCGAAGACTCCCACTCTGCTGCCAGCCAGAGCCAGATAGATGAGCAGCAGTACAGCAGCCTAGAGGAGAAGGACTCTCCACGGAAAAGGATAGATTCTATACTATTACTACCTGTACCTCCTGCAACCCACGTACACGGGTGGTAAGTGAGGGGTCCCAGGGGCTCATCTTTCACATGTAGCCCCTCCTGCTTTGTCCACAGCAGCATCAACGGAGCCACATCAGCCCAACCCCTGCCCCCCATATTACTATCTCCCATCTATGTTCACAGGCCTAGCTGTGCATACATGGAATGGCAATGCGATATGCTTTGTTTAACTGAGCTTTGCATGTCTCTTCCTGACCGAAAAGTATTCTATATACAGCCGTACCTAGGGGTGAGCGAAATGTTCAACCCTAGCGAAAAGTGCAGAATACTCAATGGAATACGCTTGTGCTTGTTCCGTGAAATCAGCATTACGGTTCCGCCACTGAAATTTCACCTGGTTTTGTGCTGTTTCACGCGAGTGATGTTTCGTTCCCATGTTAGTTTCATGTATCGCAACAAGAAACTTTGCATGGGTCTTTTTTTCCAATCCCTGCTAGATTTGTGCAGCAAAACGAAAACATGTATGCTTTTTTTTTTCTGAACCATGCTAGTTTCACGCAGCGCCACGAGAAAATGTGCGTGTTTTTTTTAAATTAATGATAGGTTTTCACGGTGACACAGGAAACTTTGTTTAGGTCTTTTTTTCGATTGTGCTAGGTTCGCGACACGAGGAACTTCATGCAGGTGTTTATTCGATTCACACTAGTTTGTTATGTTAACAGGATTTGTAGAGTGCAGGCACGCCCGAGGGCATCATGGCGCTAAGAAAAGCCAGGACAGCTCAATACCAGTATAAGAGGAGCGTTCTAGAATAGTAAGGTTTTTAGTTTCCGCCAGAAGGCAAGGTGATCAGCAATCTTCCGCATTTCGAGAGGGAGTTCATTCCAGGCCTTTGCTGCCACAACAGAGAAGGCACGACCACCAGTGCGGGTGCGCCTAAACCAGGGGACCGCTATCAGAAGAGCGGAATGGGAGCAAAGATCGCAGGTAGGAATATATTGCACAAATTTTGCTTGTAAGTACTCAGCTCCAGTGCCATAGAAGGCCCGGTGAACCATACACATAGATTTAAACATAATCTGAGCTCCCACCGGGAGCCAATGGAGTTGTCTCAGCAGAGGGGACATGTGAGTACCAAATGGTGGGCGAAGAATAGATCTTGCTGCAGCATTATGGAGGAGTTGCAGCCACCTGAGCAGGTTCAAAGGCTGTCCTAAATAGAGTAGGTTACATTAATCAACTCCACTTAAGACAAGGGCAGCAACTACAGGTGCCTGAGAGGCAGCAGGAATAAAAGGAAGAACCTTCCTTAAGACCCGAAGTTTAAAGTGGCAGGTCTTACAGACTGGTGCCACCTGCTACTCCCTGGTCAAGGAGGTGGCGATTTTTATCACCAGATTTCTTACTGATGCGACAGACGTAGGAAGTTGACCCAGGAAGGAAGGCCAGAAATCATTGGTCCAAAACAAGTGAGGGGAGGTGGTACCTACAACCCGGACCTCCATTATACTGGCGTTTAGCTTGAGCCAGTTCGAGGTCATCCAGCCTCTTAGTTCTTCCAGGCACTTCCTTAAGCGGGCTGCTGTGTCAGACTGAGATAATTCCAGGCGCACCAGAATCCGGATTTCCTCCGCATATTAATAAAAGTGGAACCCATGGCACTGAAGGAGAACCAGCAAGAGTCTAATGTACACATTAAACAAAATGGGGGGCAGTGCAGAGCCTTGAGGGACCCCACAAAAAATACAGACGGGGCAGACCGAAAAGGGGGTAGAGATACCGATAGTTTCACGCAGCGAAACTTGAAACTTTGTGTGATTCTTTTTTGATCTGTGGAAGTTTTGTGCAGCGGAATGAGATCCTTTGTGTGGTTTTCCCCCATCCGTGCCATTTCCATGCAGTGACACAAGAAACTTGCACTGGCTTATTTTAGAGCGTTGCAGCACAAGAAACTTTGCAATTTATTTTCAAACTGTGCTTGGTTCACCTAGCCGCATGAGAATATTTGTGCATCTTTTTGTCCAATTTGTGGTAGGTTCGCTGTAGCACAAGAAATTGTGTGCAGCTCTTTTCAATTCGTGCTAGGTCCACGGAGTGGCATGAGAAACTTTGCACAGCTTTTTGTTCAATTCATACTAGGTGCGCATGGAGGCACGAGAAGCTTCGTGCTGCTCTTTTCAATTTGTGCTGGGTTCACGCAACGGCACAACAAACTTTACACCGCTCGTTTGGGTCTGCGTGATGGCACAAGAAACTTGGTACAGCTCTTTACGATACGCAGGGTTGGCAGAACGGCGGATTGGGGCATAACGGTTTGAAATCTAACAGATTTCGATTCTGCGGCTGGAGGAACAGATCTTACCAATTTCGGCCAGCCCTAGCTGTACCTTGTAGTAGTAATTTCAATCTATGGTGAAATGGGCGCTTTGTTGTATATTTTCACCAACCGTTTAGGGATAAAGACTGCTTCTAAGGTCAAGTACCTCCACGCTCTATATTTTGTCTTGATCCAACCAGTTCAAGGAGGACCGTCCATGAGTTTACACTTACATCAGCATCAGGCTCGGAATCGAGGAAGGGTCACAGTGTGAGCAGCAACTAGAAGCAAAAATTGCATTTTCAATTTCTTGGAATACAGTTTCAGGGGTTAGTGTCTCACTAGTCCTCTGATAAGTACTGGTACTCGTAATGGCCTTCCAGTATGAACATAATAACTTTTGCATACCAAGACAACAACATGATTTCAAATCGGCCTGTTTATTGCAGTGTTACGTTGTTCAAACCAGGAAAGTATCTCAGTAGGTTAATGCACCTGCTGTTGAGATCTGCATCAGTCTATCAAACAGTTTGAATCTAAATAAGAGCATGCAGTGTTGTTAACACAATTAAACCCTGTTTGTGGATGATACGAGAGGTTTCATATCCCTTTACAACAACTCACTGTATTATTGTCTGTGTGTAACTTGTGTTTGAAAGGTTAACATTAAAGCAAGGATGTATTTGCTGATTGATGTTGTAATAGTTTTTTTTTCTTTTTTACTTTACCTTACTTTACATACATCTGGGATTTACTCTCTTTGTGTGTTCATTTGTGGGTATACATATGGTCATGGGCCGCGACGGGGGCTGCCCTCGGGTTATGGGTGTATCAGATCACAAGCCCCCCCTCTTAATGCTAGACCACTAAAACACTTTATTCTACTGTTTACCTCCCCCATGCCCTTGTTCCCCTGTCAATAATCATTTAGAAACCTATGAAACACTCAGCAGACTTTGGCATCAACAATAAACTGTGGATTACTTCACAACTTCTTTAAAGGTCTGTTTAACGTCTTACAGCCACATTCCTGCTGCAAGAGAAGGATGCCTCACATACACTGGTCATCGGTGATTCACAAAAACTCAAAACAGACATTGAGGTGTCCTAGATGTTCACTAACTGAGTATCTCTAGCCTCCCTCGAGCCTCCACAGATTCTCTCATTCCGCTCTATTTCAGTGTGCCCTAACCTTGTGTGACTGACATTTCCACTAGCAGAAAAGGTGGAAATAAAATCACTATCGGGCAGCAGGCAAACACATCCTAAGCCCATTTAAAGCAACTAGCATCACTTAGTCAAATTAAGAATACATGGTTTGGAAATAGGTGCATATGGGTGCAGGAGCGGTTATACATATGCCTTCTGTATACTTTCCTCAGGTTATATTATATTATATTCACACTGGCAATTTTACCTCTGGTTTAATAAAAGTTCCCTCTCGAGTATCTTTAGCATGATTCCAATGATGATCCTAAACTATCATTCCTGGCTTACATTTCTGGTTTTAAGCAGAGTGGGGCAGCTTTTTAAGGTTTTGGTCTGGCGTATTACCTAACGCGAGCGCAACTCGCTCAAGTTGCCTGGGTGTAGCAACTCCTCTAGCTTCTAAAGTGCATCATTACTCACATCCTGATATCACATCTTATACTATCCCACTTTACTAGGAGATGTAAACCCTTTGCCAGATAGATGAGTTCCCTGAAAACGGGTGATGCATCGTCTTGCGCTACCAACGTATTGAACTTAATGCTATTTGGTCTCAAGTTCAGTGTGTCTCCTCTTTCCTTCCCTTGATTCGTACCTCATGTTTTCCCCACGCATTCATCTTTACCCGCCCAACTCTTTATAAATATCTGATAAAATAACAATGGTAAAGGGCTAGAATTAGGGCCAACATTGCCCTGCTTCAAAAATGCAATGTGAGAATAGACACTAATTGCATGTGCACCAGTGAAAGGAGGGGAATGAGACACTGCCTAACACATCATGCCTGGCACAGGCCAATATCCTGGGAGTAGGAGATGATGGCATCTCAATTTCCACTGAACCTACTTGTGTTAGATTGTATCATTATCCAAATGTAGTGTACACATGAAATGTGTCTCACTTTGCTCAACTGAGTAATAAGAGTAACTCGTTCATGTCTATTGCACACCGCTTCCAAGCATTTTGACACGCTGTGCACCATTCTGGTTATTAACACCGAATGTAAACATTTCCTTTGCGAAAATGCACATTTATCCAGACCATGTTATTAATTGGATGTTTTAAATGTTTTATATTTACACTGTTTTTTTAAATTAAATAATGATGGCCCACTGGTTTTTATTTGTACTTGATTAAGATTGGCATTGTATTCACTGTCTTCATTTGGAGCCCACACGTCGTTGAAACTGCTATCACGACAGAGACACTTCATTTTTAGTGCCGCAGAGCTAGAATTAATTTGCAATTCAATCTCGAAGTGTTTCAAATGAATCACAGGAAACACATTTCTCATTGTACTTTCCAGATGTCTGTAAATGTGCTGTCCATTAAAGCTTACAGTAATTTTCTAATGTTGACGATAATGGGAGCCCCGCTCCTGCGGAACATGCACACTCTGTCGCCGTTCCAGGCCCTGCAACCGCTGAAGACGCAAGAAGATTTAACCATAACCTTCTGCTTAGCACATAAGTTCCTCAACAAACCAACATAATTTCGGGCATTGCAGGAAGAATTTTCTTTTGAAACACTCTGGGCCCAATTTCTCAAGAGTCTTTGCAAGTTAAACAAGCACTAGCAATGCCAAGAGTTTGGGCTTTGGGAAAGGCTCTTGCAGCAGGTGCAAAATGGTGCAAGTACCTAGGCATGTAAAAGCAGAGCCTGCCACATGCCTCATACATATACACAAGCCAAAACTGTTGGCTTTGACAATACTTGTTTTTAGCAGGACGTGAACGACACGCATAGAGCTGATAAATAGAGTGGCAGAAGGCAGACCTCATTTAGACTTTTTTATTACACCAGTAGCATGTTTATAGCTCTTTATGGTTCACAGAGCGTTTTCCCATGGAATTGCACCATTATAAAACGCTTCTGTGAATCAGGCCCTAAGACTCAAAAGACTGCCTTGAAAAAACACTGGCAGGCACTAAGGGTGCAAGGTTTGATGGCAAGGCTTGCTTAAATCAAGCTGAAAGGGTTCCCATCAGGAGGTTTTTTGGGTGTGGGGGGCGGGAACTGGGTGGGAATGGCCATAGGGATTATCATGGCCATGTGCAGTTAATGGGTCTTATTCTGTGTATCATGTTGATATTTATATTTTTAAAAAACCTACAACGACCTTATTTTATTAGCTGGCTATATTGGTCCATATTTAAAAAAAAATGCAAAATGTAAATGCTACAATTTGCTTTAATATCGAATGTGCCAGCATCAGACCTTCACTAGTGCATTTGAGTCGAGGGGCAATCCATCTTTGCATGGCGTCATTTCCGATGCAAATGAGACCGTGGGCAAGAAGCCAGACAAGAGAAGGAATGCGCTCAAATGTGTGCATGTCTCCACTCTGCCTCTACTCTGTGGTTAAAGGGTGCCTAGCCCATCACAAAGTAATGACACAAACATGAATCACCTTTGAATCCTCTAACACCACACAGCGTTTTAAAGGGTGGGGGGCAGTGTTTTGTTAGGACCATCCACCGCGCCCAGCCTTGAAAGACTAACCAAGCACCCCCCTAGAAAGCTTTGGCATAGACTTCTGCTCTGGGAATGTTTAACAGAATAACAGCACTGAGGAACAATGGATACGGAGAAATTCTCCCTGCCCAAATGTAGCCCTAGACACCAAACGAGTTCAATCTTCAAATCCTGACACGCAGCAACCTGACATAATGTTAATTTAAATATGAAAACATGTTTTTAATAATTTATTTGGAATGCATACTATGCTATAGGCGCCTCTGTGGCAGCCTCAGGGTGCATGGAAGGTCAAAGGATCAGCAGAAGTTCAAAGTCAGCTTTTTACAATGGAGACTTGTTGGCAAGGGTCATGCTTCTAGTGTTCATCAGATTCAAGAGAAGCAAAGACCTCTTAAAAATCACCACACATTCTTCCAGACCCTCTAATACCTACTTTAATCACAAAGGCCAGCACGGTAATCAATTGTTCACCAAAATGATATATAATGCCACACATTGAAAATGCCGAAAAAGTTGAATCCAGGTTTACCAACTTGAAGATACTTTCACTCATAATTTCTATAATCACCCACCCCACGCTAGAGGCACCACCTTTGAAGATGATATATTCCCATTCCATTTTCTCAAACTTGTCACCTGTTTCTCTGGTCTCTGCCCTCCACATGTAGTCTTCTGAATATCTCTTATATTCTTTGACACTTCTGATTTCCTCTGCTACTCCTTCTGCTCCTTCCTCTGCTTCATTTCTATGCAGAGATTGCAGACAATTTGATAATCCTTCTAACTTCATTTCTACCTTCATTTGTTCTCCTCCTCCCTTGGATTCTCTATAACCCCTTTCTGCTATTTATGTAGCTTCTCTGCTTTCCTCTGGTCTTAAAGACATTCTGGACTCTCTTTATCCTGTTCATCCTTTCTCCCCACCTCACAAACCACCACAACACTGGATGACTCCTTCTCTTCATTCCTCTTGTCTCCTCTTACGTCGAATGGAGTATCATTGTAGGAAGTCACACTCATTGGCCCTCATTACGACCCAGGCGGTAAGTTACCGCCTGGGCCGTGACTTTACCACCATGGCGTAAACTACGTTTACGCCATGGTGGTTGGCGGACTTACCGCCCCATTCTGACCTTGGCGGGGCGGTAAGTCCCCAATCCCCATTTACCCTTCCCCATTCCCATTTTTGCCCCATAGGGTATAATGGGAGTGGGGAAGGCGTTAATTACGCCAACGTAAATTACGGTGGCGTAATTAACTCCATGGTCCCTTAGCGCCATGGATTTTAACACCTGCTAAAAGCAGGTGTTAAATCCGCCATGGCGCTAAGGGACCTCGTACTCAGGCGGTAAGGGTCGGCGCTGTTTACGGCGCCGTAAACCCCTTACCGCCTGAGTTGTAATGAGGGCCATTGTCTGATCTTACTACTCTATCTCAGCTACACACTTCCTTTGACCCCTCTTTAATTTGGGTCAAAGAAATATATTTCACTGAATGCCTTGCTTATGATATTGTAGAGGAGGAACCAAGTACCCCTACTCCACCTACCCAGCCTACATTACCTGAGAAGTATGAACCGAAGTATGTGACGTATACTACACCAATCAGAAGGCAAGAAGAAGAGCAAAAACTCTGTGCAGTGCCCAGAAGAATGCCTATACCTAAGAGAAAATGGGAAGTGAAGTACCCATTAAGGAAACCATACCTAGATTCAAGACAATATGATAGCTGTTTGAATACAATTCCTGATGAAACAACGAAACTGAATGACCAGGATGAATAGTGATGTCACATGAAACTGAATTGACTCCATATAGAAGATAATCAGACCAGAGAGGCAGACGGTTTATGAAGAACAAAGGAGTACCAAGGATAAGTGATATTGTGAGACCAGGATAAAGAGACTTATGCCATTAACAAGATGAAGAAACATTGTTTAAACGTGTACAGATGCAATGAAAGGCAAGCAGCAAAGCAATCCTGAAGTTAGCCAAATGCTTATAGTAACTAGATTGCGGCAAGCTCCAACATATACATATCTACCTCATAGATACATATGGATTGAATAAAAGAAGGAATGTTCTACAACGTATATAGCAGTCTTGAGCAACAAGGAAGGCCTCAATTCAGTGTTGCCGTTACAAACGCAATTGAATTAAACAGAATATATTTCAGCTAAGGAGTTGGATGAGCCAAAGAGCCAAGGTCTTATCAGAACTCGAATTGTTTGTCATTAGATACAATTAATATGAAAGAACAGAAGCTCCTGTTCAAGAAGGTCAAGTGAAAACAAAAGATGTCAGAGGACTGTTGGGGAATAAAATCAAATACACAGAAAGGCTCAAAACATGTCGTCCAGTCATGTGATGAAAGAAGGTTGGACGCACGAAGAGATCACACTTACGCATGAAAGCCAGACAGTACCCATACTCCTCAGAAAATCCCAGAAAAGAGCACAGACTCAAGGCCAAACTACAGACACTAATTGACACTGAAACACTGAAGTGATGATGGAGCGTTCTTGGGAAGCTGGTATCAGGACAAGCTCACCCGCATCTGGTTGTTCAGTCTGCATGCTGCTCACGTAGTTGGAAAGTTATTGATGGGGGTTAGTAATCAACCAATTATAGAGGACCACATAGTGGGGGTCCTATAGTTTGTGTAGCCAATGGTACGTTGTACATTTAGTGACATTAATAGTGGCCATTTTGAAGGGAGGGCTTAGTTGTCCCACCTGATGAGTAGTATCCAATTATTTCTCTTTGATACTCTATAAAGATATAACACCTATGTTTAGTTACTCACTTAGACACAATCCCACTTTCCGAGAGGTTTGCCACATAGGATGACGTTGGTAATGACGCAGGTCAGTACGTCAGCTATGACCATTTTAGGGTTTAAGAAACCAGCTTTTTTATAAAATGATTGATTGTTGAGTATCGGGAGATTGCTGATGTTCGTTGTACTCCCTGTTTTACTGACTTATATTAAAACAAACTTTTTGCCAAACTATTTGTGTCGTCTGAATTATTGATGTTTGATTAAAATCTGCATCCCCATCCATCTGATGGGTATTGCTACTCCTCTTAAAGGGCTGGGAGTCCCCAGTTCAATATGATATAATGTGATATTTACTTATATCGTTCCCATACACAAGTGATTCAGGGCACAACGAGGCAGGCAAGGGGAACAATGGAGGCAAAACAGCAAACTTACCAGGCCCAGTGACATTGAGAATGTGCAAGTGCAGAGGAGAGGGAAGGGGGAAAGTTCAACTGGGCAAGGGAGGAGTGGAAATTGCTAAGTGATCAAAACAGCAACAGGTAGTGCGGCCAGCAAGTGGCAAGTGCAAGAAAAAAGGCACAGACAACGGGTGTCCATAAGTGCAGGAAGGGGACTGTAGTGTTGCAGATACAGACATAAGTGCAAGGGTTGCCAGGATACAGTGCAGGTATGCGGCTGGCTGGGCAAAGATCTGGGCCCGAAATGAGAGGGTAGCAACATTCCCAGTGCCGAAACAGACCTAGATCAGCAGGGGAGAGGAAGAGAGAAGGCAGAAGCAAAGAGGAAGGTCTTGAGGTGCTTCTGGAGCTGAAGATGGTTCTCCTCAAGTTTCAGAAAGACAGGGAATCTGTTCCAGAGGGAGGACCCAGCCAAAGAAAGAGATCTACCAACAACTTGTTGATTGGAGAAGCGACAGACCTTAAGGGAGTTGGAGGTGGAGGAGCGAAGAGCTTGAGTAGGATGGTATTTCCAAAGGGAGAGTTGAAGGAATTGAAGACCCAGGCCCGAGAAGGCCTTGTGGACAATGCAAAGGGTCTTGAACGTAATCCTTACAGCCACTGAGAGCTACTGAAGAGATTTCAGGCTGGAGAGATATGGTCCCTGGGCTTGAGGCCAAGGATAAGTCTCGTAGTCCTTTTCTGGATGAGTTGCAGAAGGTGGAGAGTAGTAGCACGCAGATTTAGAAAGAGGCTGTTGCAGTAGTCCAGCCTAGGGAGAACAAGAGCTCTAGAGACAGTGAGCTTCTGGGGGAAGGAGAGGAAAGGAAGAATACCTCTGGGGAGGTGCAGTTGGTAGTCTGACTTCTTAGAGACTTCAGAGATGTGAGGAGAAAAGGAAAGCATGGAGTCGAAGATGACCCTGAGTTTCTTAGCCTCACAGGTGGGAGCAGGAAGAGGGCCAAGGGAGGCTGGCCGTAGAGTGACAGGAAAGGAATGTGCAGGAGTGCTGATGAGAAGGATCTCAGTCTTACTGGCATTAAGGCAGAGGTTGTTGGCGGCACACCACTCCTGGATTGCAGACAGTCAGAGATGAGAGAGGGATTAGAGGTGGCAGAGGGGAGCCGGAAAATGAGATGAGTGTCATCCGCATAGCACTGAAAGTTGGAGCAGAGAGCAGCAATGCGATGGTCGAGGGGTGCCATGTATTGGTAGAAAAGCCAGGGAGAGAGGCTAGACCCCTGAGGAACACCATAGGTGGAGAGTGAAAAGAAAAACTCAAGTTGGACCTGGGAGGCAGCTGAGCAGGATGGCATGGTTGACTGTGTCAAAGGCAGCGGAGGGATCGAGTAGGATGAGGACAGAGGAGAGATTAGAATCAAGGTTAGAGAGCAGGTCTTCACGGATGTTCAGGAGAGCAGTTTCCGTTCTTCTGGCTGCTCTGAAGCCAGACTGATAGTCATGGAGACAGCCAACAGAATCAGTGTGAAGATTAAGCTGGGAGATGGCCAGCTTTTCCAGGATTTTGCCCAGGAAAGGAGTGATAGAGATCAGCGATAATTAACTGAAACGGAGTAGTCGGCTGAGGGATTATTAAGAAGAGGTATACAAGAGAGTGCTTCAGTGGGGAGGGGAATACTCTAGAGGTGAAGGTGTGGTTGCAGAAGTCAGGCAAGGCAGGAGCAAGGGTGTCAATATGGTCCTTGATGGTTTTGGAGGAACAGGGAAGAACCTGTTTTGGCAAGACTTTCATAGAACCGACTTGTCTGGAAAATCTCGTCAGGGAAAAACCGAGGAAAAGTACAGAAAGAGGGAGCAGAGGCTTCCTTTGCTTCCCACCCAGCCACCTGTTTCAAGTTCTCAATCACATTCTCTCCCATAGATCTACTGATGCTTCATCTTCCTCTTCCTTTCTGCTTCTAACTTTACCAACTACTTTTTTTCTAAAGTCAACTTTCCTCGTTCCTCCGTCTTACATCAATCCTTTGGTACATACTGATTCTTCTCCTTTGACATCTTCCGTCCCTTCCTCTTTGTCTACCTTCTGCCCCTTCTTGAGGATGGTCTTTCAACTGTTCTATTTAAAGTTCATACAACAGCTTCCCCTGTCAATCCAGTTTCACCCACTTTAATTCCCAAAGTGTACTCTCTCATTATCCCTTGGAATAGTCCTCTCACCTCTATACTCCCCATTCTCAAGAAACTGTCGCTTGATTCCTCCTTATATTCCAATTACCGTCCTATTTCTCTCCTCCCCTTTCACTCAAAACTCATGGAACCTGCTTTCTAAAATCAGGTTTCTTCCTATATAAATCACTCTGTATTTCTCCTTCTCAATCAATCAGGTGTTCATCCTTTTCATTGGACTGAAAATGCTCTCCTTTAATTCTGCGACCCTCTATTGTCAACTCGATATTCTAAACAATCTTCCCTTCTTATTCTACTCGATTTATCCGCTGATTTTGACACTGTTGATCACACTATCCTTCTCTGTTCACTTTCTCATCTAGGCTTTCTGGGTTCTGTTCTCAAATGGTTTTGTTCATATCTGTCTGATTGCACTTATTCTGTTTCTTGTGCTGTCTTGTCTTATCCTGCTGTACCTCTTCAATACAGTGTCCCACAGAGCTCTGTCCTGGGCCCACCCATCTCTGTTCACAATTTCCCTCTCATCTATTACCTCTTCCTTTGGTTTCTTGCATCATTTCTATGTGGATGATCTCAGATCATTATCTATATCTCCTCCTTCACAGATACTATTCACTCTACCACGTCTGTCTCCTATTTGCGGAATCGTGGATGACTGACCCCTTTCTACATCTCAACTCATTGAAGACTGAAGTCCTTTTCTTCCTTGCTTCCACCATTCCTGCTCCATTGGCCCTCCATCTGTTCTTTTCCATCCCTCTTCTCTTCCAATATTGTCTTCAGAATGCCATTTTGGTGTAATATTGAACACTACCTTATTTTTCTCCCTTCATATTTCTGCTGTCGCCCACTCCTGGTGCTATTGTCTCAATAATGTTAGGTGTGCCTATTATTTCCTCTTTTTCTATGGCACTAAAACCCTGGTCTCTTCCTTAATCTTTTCCGGACTTTTCTGTTGTTCATCTCGTCTTATTGGTCTACCTGCTTATCAACTTGCACTGCTTAGATCTATCTACAACTCCTCTATCAGACTTCTCTTTGAACTCCCCGCTTATGATTCCATTGCTCCTGCTTTCCTATCTATTCAATGGTTACCCTTTGAGTCTTGTCTGTTGTTTCGCTTTCTATGTCTTGTCTTCAAAAGCCTCCATGGTATTTCACCTCCCTATCTTCCTTCTCTCGCCTCTTTCTACGTACCTTCCTACTCTCCTCTTAAAGTCCTGTCATGTATTTTGATTTCACATTTTACTTGTACCACCAATATTTGTTCAGCGCTTTTACGTAAAGCACTATGGAAATTCAATAAATACAAAAATACTAATAGATCCACTATCACAAAATGCTCCTCCTCAGAAGAAGATGAATTCCACTCCAAAATAAAGTCAACATCTCCCTTGCTCACAGCATCTATCCAGACAGGTTTAAAAAGGGAACTGCTATAGAAACCATCCCAGACCCTAATGACCTCTGCATCAATCAATTACAGGGCTTGCGGTAGTGACCCTGTAGTTATGGTTAAGTTGCCCAACCCATAGAAAGAGCACTTATTGGGCGGTTTATTAATTTCCCCCTCCTCCCCCCCCGGGACGAATCCTCAGGAAACTTTGCATAAAAGTATATGGCCCCATCAGATTGATTCTCCAAAGTCTGGTGACGTTTTGAGCGCGGGGGGGGGGAGAGTTATAGGGGGTGTCCCAAAATGTGTTTTTTTTTCCCATAGATGCAATGGAAATACATTTTTGCTCACGCTACAGCTCAAACCACTGGATGGATTTTCACCAAATTTCCAACAGGAGCGGCAGCTTGGTCCCAAAAGCATGATTTTGTAAATTTGGAGTACATCTGTTAAGTCGTTTAACTATCGGCCAAAAATTAGGTACAAAAAATGTGTGATATCTTGCTTCGATCTGCAGACCACATCCCTGTTCACTGCTCTGCCGGTCCGCCGATTGGTCCAGAGTGGTTGTGATGTTCGGGTACGTGCCCGCTGATTGGATGGTGAAAAGCGTGAGGTGCGTCAGATTTTTTTGCCAGCTACCGTTGTCTGCGAGGACAGCAGTGAAAACATAAAAAAAAAAACATTGCACTTGTCAAACTAATGAAAGATTCTCTGGGGATGTGAGAGGTGATGAGGATGGGATGGGATATAGGCTTAAAAAGCCCATACAGCTGATGTGTTTTCAACTCAGACATCCACGAACCATCCGTATGTCAGGGTCAGTGTGACAAATAAACTTGTGGGGCACCAATGGTCCAGTGATGAATATTGGTTTCTAAACCATCAATCAGCCCAACACCTCTAGTACACCAGAAGGGATCCAAACAGAATGGAAACACAAGTAAATTATAAACCTCCTTGTCCAATTTTGGTGACGTGGATGGAATGGCATGCTTCTCTCCGCAAGGTCATGGATAATTGGTTAGTTGTAACATAGCAAAAATACAATTATTACCCAATGATACAAGGGACTGTCCAGTCAAGGTTGCATAAAAATATCTACTTTATTATTATTACAACAGACAGTTCTAGCACACTGCAAAATACAGCCCACCCTGTAAAAGAACAGAGAGGACAGACAGTTTCACGAAGAACTGACAGTGGGGTAGTCAATTAAGCAATCAGTCTTAACTGTTCAAGGTTATTTGGTTACAGCACGCCAAGGGAGCAAGGGGTTGTAAATGTCACTAGGGGCCTTCAGAGAAGGACCAGCAGGACAGAACCACAATGTACTTGGTGCTTGAGATGATCTTGCTGCTCGACAGTTTCAAGTCGGTTCCAGGAAACATTGCAAATCCTGCGACAGAGTTCAAAACAGGAGACAGCTGCGGGTATCAGGCGGCAGGCAGTTCGGCAAGCAAGGCTCAACAGACGGCTGCAGGCTGGCGTACATGGTGGCTTGTGGTCAAGAATTGTTGTTTCTGTGCTGGTTGGTGGATCTGGAACGCTGGTCGAGTCATCCCGGACGGTTTTAGTGACGGCAGCATGACAACAGTGTAAAGGATTTACGACACGGCACACTCCCGACCAGGACTCTTTCCACTGGCAAGGCATGTGGCACACAATAAAAACACTTTTTATCTTTATTAATTTTGGATACTACTTTGTAAAGGCACCCAACCCATCTCACTCCCACCTTAACAAATGCCCTGTGTCGCAATGGACTATGAACCAGGCTGGTGTGTGACAATGAAATATTTATGAATTTTTAGAATTCACAGAAAATCAATCAAATCAAAATTGGGGTAGCAATCACCACTGTGGTGACAATACAAATGCAAGGTTTCGTAATACAGTAAATTCAACTTCTAACACAATGTGCATACACCTTTAAGAAAAATTGAAGTAAAACCACCTTTTACTCATAATCAGAGATGGTACTTATGTTATGCACTCCCCCTGCAACACCCCCCTGCAACACCTGCTAACTATATTCTGTGTGGATGGAAAACAGTGGCAAGGAGTCAGCAAGAAGAGGGAAAAAACTTGGCCTACCTCTCCAGAATGGGAGGCCAAAACGACGATTGAAAACCCTAAAAATGAGCAAAATGGCATGCTTGGATTTACTAGTTACTTAGAGATCAGTTCACACTTGCTGTAGGATAGATAGGACTGAATTTGAGTGGCTGTACTAAAGAGGCAAAGAAGTTGTCAGGCTACTGAGCAGGGTACGGAAACAACATGAACAACGGTAAGAAAAATTATTTTGGGAAGGAAAAAAATGCAGCAGAAATGAGACGTGTCAAAATTGCAATTCCTTATTTCACACAGGCTTTAAACTGGCATACAGCTAAGAAAGTGGGCTTAACTGGCAAAATCGGAAATCGGGTTTTGGGATGGGAATCAAAGGCACATCACAGAAAGGGTACTGAGATAAAAGGATGACTCATGTAGGATGCTAGTTTGGGTTTTTCTATAGGAAATGCAAATCGGATTTTAAAGAAAAACAAACAGGCAATTTGGCTTTTGTTAGCAAAATGACAAGTTTTACTAAGACTATATATTAATGGCTATATTATTAAAGAAAGACACTGCACGCGAGGGGGTTCATTTCCAATTTTAACCAGCTTGTGCCGTGTACCTCCTTATAGGGGAATTAATTACTTAATTTCGAGTAATACTAAGGATTTACACAAATAATTGAAGGAAATGGAAAAGCAAGATGCTTACAAATATGAATTAACACAGATGTTTCTAGGGAAAGATTAAACAGAGAATACTAACAGTTTGGGAAATGACTAGGGATTTTTATGGGTTTTTATAGGATTTGAACAACATGCAAGGTAAAAGAGCAGGCTATGTAGTTTTTGGGTACTGGTTGATGTGGTACTTACAAGGTACACTTTAGTTGGGTAATTTGGATAGCCAGAAAGCCCTCTAGACAGTGGGGCCCATAGATATGGTCACAGGCAGCAGGTCAGGAGATCTGGTTACTGGGTCAGCTGGGCACCTGGAAGGAACAGCTGGGCAAAGTCTGGTCACTGTGGACAGCAGGATGGGCAGCTGGGCCAAAAGGTCTGGTAATTGGATTCTCCTAAAGAAGTCAGCAGCCTTTCCTCCTTTCTCCTTGGATTATTGGGATGAATGTGGTTCTGGATATGTGGTTCTAGATAGGTGGTTCTGCCTGGCTCTGGGTCAGCTACCTCTGGACCTGATTCTGGAATCTTGGAATCTTGCAGGGTGCATTTTGATTGTTGAATCCCCATGTGCCTCCCTTTCTACCCTTTAAAAAGCCAGAATGACATCATAGAACTTTACAATATGGGCAGAAGCACCCTGGACTTACCCCCTGAATGGGATAGGCCAGGCTACGGGTGTCCCCTCCTCCCTGCGGGCGGATTGGTTCCAGGAAGTGCCATCACTTTAAATGTGTGCATTTTATGGCTCCCATTGTCTCACAAGCCTAAACCTCATATCTACAGTAATCACCCCCATACAATCAGATAGGTAGATCCCATATTTTACAAGGAATTGGCCTGTCTGAACGCCAATTCTATGCAATGTTGCATTGCCCTTTGGCATAATTTCACAGTTTTCAGGAGACACATATTGTTTTTTAAATCCGACCTACCACTCCAGAACGGGGGGCCAAAACGACAATTGAAAACCATCAAAATGAGCAAAATGGCATACTCGGATTTACTAGTTACTTAGAGATCAGTTCACACTTGCAGTAGTATAGCTAGGACTGAAATTCGAGTGGCTGTACTAAAGAGGCAAAGAAGCTGACAGGCTACTTAGCAGAGCACGGGAACAATGTGAACAACAGTAATAAAAATGATTTTGGACAGGAAAACAATGCAGCAATAATCAGACATGGCAAAATTGCAATTCCTTATTTCACACAGGCTTTAAACTGGCACACAGCTAAGAAAGTGGCCTTATATGTCAAAATCAGAAATTGTTTTTTGGGATGGGAAACAAAGACACATCACAGAAAGGGTACTGAAATAAAAGGATGACTCGTGTAGGATGCTAGTAATGAGTTTTCTGTAGGAAATGCAAATCAGATTTTAAAGAAAAACAAAAAAAACAGGCAATTTGGTTTTGTTAGCAAAATGACTAGTTTTACTAAGACTATATTTTAATGATTATTAAAGAAAGACACTGCACGCAAGGGGGTTAATTTGCAATTTTAACCAGCTCATGCCGCGTACCTCCTTATAGGGGAATTAAATAATTTATTTCAAATAATACTAAGGATTAACACAAATAATTGAAGGAAATGGAAAAGCAAGTGTGGAGGGTTTTGACCCATGTGGAATCATTAGACGGGGTAAATATGGGGATTAAGCTGTCGCTGCCCATCATTTTACCCCAGAACAAAAATAAATCATTGGAGTGGGTAAAGATGGGGATGCGCTGTCGCCGCCCATTATTTCATCCCAGAATCCAGGAGAGCTGCGCAGTTGTGCGCACACCAAAATGGTTACCTAACTTGCCACCCACCAGTGTAAAGAAAGGTCTTTGTTAACCAAATCCACTGTTACTGATGTCAAAAAGTTGCTGAAATCGTGACTCATTGGACCACTTTAAAGATTCAACCCTTTTGTGGGGTTCCACATAACCATTTTACTGTAAGGAGCCCCATCAAAACAATGTTAAGCAAGGATTTACTACCATGTAAGAACCATTCCTGTTTAGAATGCATTAATCCAAGAAAATCCCAAAATTGCATGCAGTACCAACAAAATCCTCAAGGGGGCGCTGGCGGTCTAAACTCTGACAGGAGAATTGAGTGCAGTTGCTGACAAAGGGATTTGACTCAGCTGACTTCAAAGGCTGCATTTTAATTAAAAATGAGCCACATGCTGTTCCCAGAGGCCTGAAGCCTGGGAAACCCTCTCACCTCCAGAACTTCACACCAGGAGTTAGAATCTCACATGACCTCTTGATAGATAGAAGGCAGACTGGCTGGGAGCTTCCCAGAGACCACACAATGGCCCCTTTCCTCTGAAAGGAATATGTTGATTTTGACTGTTTAATGTCAACAAAGCCCTGCCTGCCCAGAGGACTGACCCACCCAAGTCTTGGAGGCGGACTCCAACACTCTGAGAACTGAATTGAAAGAAAAATATATATTTTACAGAAACACTGATAACTCTTTGTAATCAAATGACAGAAATGTATAACTTTGAGAGCCTTAATTTAAAAAAATGTACCTTCAATTCAAGCCCAAACTCCAATTTGTGTGATGTTCTGGGGGCAAACTAGCAGTTAAGAGGATATTACTCAAAATGTGTGCATGTGAAAAATCTGACACTTCATCAACTAATGTCCATACTCCTTGCGCACATGTGTGTAAATTTGGGTTAATGTCCGGTATTGCAAACCAGTTAAAAAGTGCAAAATATTGCCATTTCTGAATGCAAGCTCTCAGGAAGAGCAGAGTTTGAACAGGGTATACCTCCTGTGATATGTGAGGGGTGCATGTAATTTTAAACAAATGTTTACCTGTGCAAATATGTCTTTTTATATCAAATATAGATTGTGTGCAATTTGACAGGGGAGTGTCCTCTCTGCAAGCCATAAAATGACATCGCTCTGACTCACAGTTCCTTCCCCAATCAAGTGAGAAATGGAAATTTGACCAATGGCAAGTGGAGAGGGGTAGGGTCTAGTGATGCTCACACCCACCCATTTCAAAACAGATAAAAGCAGACAGACAGGACAGATAGGGACCTTCAAATCCATTTGCAGCTGGAAGCTCTGCCGGAAAATCCATACTTTGCCTCCATCAAACCTCCAGAGAGCCAAACTAGAGACTTCAATCTATCCAGAACCAGAGACCCAGACCAGACCAGCAGAGTAGAGCTGACCTGTTAGCAGAACCAGAGAGAGCTGACCCAGATCACTGTGAAGTGCAGAGACCAGAGGCGAGTCTAAAACCTGACCAGATCCGTGGCGAGGTCCATTTCACTCAAGAATATAGTGTGAGTACCTAGAAAACTGTGCAGAACCAATCTCCTAGTTAAAATAATATAATTCAATCTAGCTTAATCTAAGTAGAACTGTCTCCTAACTGTCTCCTGTCATTTGTAAAGCTGTCACTTGTCATTTTCTAGTTGCAAGCTGCACTTGTCTTTTTGAACTTTAAATTTTCAAATCTGAAAAACGACCTTTATTTAATCGCTCATATCTCCGTGACCGTTTGTGCTAGAGACTTGCAGTAACTTACATCTGGAAGCTGAGATCCTAGGCTTTCTTAGGACCCCAAAACGAGAGAGATAGTCTTTGTAGTTCCTCTGTAATCGCGGAACACGCATTCGCGAATTTTGCCGCGATTTGCAAATTTCTCAACGTGTGAAAACAGAAGCTGCTTGCCTTTCATTTGCCAAAAATTCGTTTAACCTGCTAGTTACACCCTAGATCCTTGCTAAAGTGAGCTTGGACTAATATTAACTTGATTTCACTCACCCTGAACCTCCTAGAGGGAATTAAAAGCATTTTAGCATATTTTTCACTTCATTACCAGCACATATAAAAGCATTTTTGGGCCTGTGTTTTCAACGTCTGTAGTCTAAGTTGTTGGGTGAACTGAATTACATTTGAATTGCATTTCTGAGAATTGTGTGCCATCCTTCCATTTCCTTGCATTGCATAAAAGGGGGGGGTGAATTGTACAAGAAAGTGATTACATTGTTTTGCTGAAATCCTATCAAGTTATTTTCTGTACTGCATTTCATTCCACATTGCATCCATTTGAAACTATAAAAGTATTGTTGCTATCTTATCCATTTCATGTCAACTCCTTAGTGATTATCAAGAAGTGTGCTAGTGCCAGATTCTCCGTTGTTAATCTTTATCATATCAGATTAAGTGTGATATTCAATTATTAATTTATTATAAAGCGTGATATATATATATATTGTTTCAATTATCAATTAAACCTTTTAACTTGCAAAACAGAACTACTTCTCGGCTCAGTGGGGTCAGGGTTATTCAAAGAGAGGGGTGTTATATAAGGGTAGTCATCCAGAACGCATGAACTGGACATAAAATTATATCAATAAGGGTTTTCATTCAGTATTATAGACTAGGCGTTGACTTAGCTGTAGTGTTGAATTGAATCCTCTTACAAATTGGGGGCTCGTGCCGGACGTCTGGGTTAGAATACCACTTGTGCAGCTTAATACAGTGTGCTAACTGACGGGATACATACATCCAGTCGGATCACCACGCTGCATTACGCTGTGAAGCATTCCTCAAAAGGGACACTCCAAGAAAAGTTCTGTTCTGCAAAAATAAAATACTAACTTCTGTAAGTCAGGACAGAGACCAATCTCTAGAATGACGACCTTGGTAGATATGAAAATAGCCAGAGAGCACTTCTTACATAAACTATTTGTGAGAGGTGAATGGGCTGAGCAGGGCCAGGATGCCTGGTTGCAGGCCATCACGCGACAGGCCACTGAAACAGGGTCAGACTTATGGAGAGATCAGGGTCCATTACATGTGGCCCTGAGTGAACTATATATGGCTCCTAAGGCCAAAGATGAACACGACAAGATTGTTAGGATAGCGGCATATTTATATTTATATATGGGAGCCATACAGAATAAATGTGCTGAAGGCCATGATTTGGCAAAAAGGCAACAGATGGCGTTAGAGAAGGCCCAATCTGATCTGGACTCTTCTGAGCAAAGGCTGCACAGAAGCCAGGAGTCAGAAAATGAGACCAGACAGTACATCACTAAAATAAAGGAGGATATGGATGTGCTGCAAAAGGAAAGGTCAGAACAGGATACCAGATTTCTGGCCTTGCAGAAGGAACACGAAGAAGGTTTGGACTCCCTACTGCAAAGCCAGAAAAAGCTGGAGCAACAGCTAGACTTCAATAGGGCATGTGCTGAGCAGGTAGTCACCCTGCAAAGCCACCTAGATAGGGAGAAGGCAGAGAGCAATAAACTGATTCTGAAAGACCTGGATACCCAGGCAGAGTTTGATCAGGAGCGCCAGAAAGCTGGTGCCTTCCAAAGGCAAAGGGACGACCTGACGGTACAGATGCAGACTCTTAGTCAGGAAAGGGACACCTTAGGCCAGGAAGTCTGCCACTTAAAAAGAAAAATGGAAGAAAATCACCTGGCCCACCAGGGACTGGGTGACCTCCAAAAAGAACACCAGAACTTGCTAGAGCACACCAGGAGGGTGGAGGATGCTCTAGCGAGAAAGGAGCAGGCCAATAGGGACACAGCTCAGGAGGTAACCCTCCTGCAGCAAAGACTGGCCCAGTTCTCCAGGACCAACCAGGAAGCACGGAGGGAAAATGAGGCTCTCTGCCACCACAATGAGAGGCTCCAGCAACAGGTAGCGATGCAGGAGAGACTGATAGAGTCGAGTAAGGCCTTAACAGAGGAACTGAAAGCACAAATGCAGGCTCTTGCATTGCAACAGGGAGCAGGGGCGGATAGAGATGAGGTCCGCTGGGAAAGAGAGATTCCTGACCATAACCGCAGGAGCCCTAACACCAGGGGCCTTCATCTCCCCCAGTCCCTGGACTCTACCACCCCCATGACCCTGGCGCACATGAGCACAGGGCCACAGGGATGGCAGATTACTATCCAGCTAAGAGTATGGGGCTCATAGGCCAGTACCACTCAGGAATGGAGGGGTGGGCATCCGGGTATGGGCACCCAAGTACAGTACAGTTCAATGGGGAACCCCAGGAGAGTAGGCCCATTAAGGGCATCCTGAAAACCTCTGTCCAGTTAGGTCAGTGGAGGGGGTACCCATCAAATCCTGGCAGCAAGGAGGAATCTGAAGACTCCTCTGAACTGCGCAGGACACAGGAGACCAGGTCCCCACATTCTGCCAGCCATTCCCAGGCTTGCAGAATCCGGGAAAACCTGGAAGAACAGACGGGAACCTCTGGGAGCAGTGCCTCTGAGTCCGAGGACGAATGGAAAGGCCAATAAGGCAAAAATAAGGCAAAAAGGGCCTTGCTTAAGGACCCCTTAAAGCGGATTAAGGCGATCAGGAGCGTCATCACGCCTTACCATAAGAACGCTAAGTATTCTGTTTGGGAGCACTTAGAGTTGTTTGAACAAATGATGGAGACTTTCCATTTGAAGGACAGCCAAAGCTGTATTCAATATGTAAAGTGGACCTTCTCCCCGGAATACTCCAGTTTCTTTGCGGGGCTGGAGGACCAAAATCATTTAAGATGGTCCACCTATAAGGCAGCCATCTTGAAACATTTTTCTGTTCACAGAAATCCTCAAGAGGCTCGCAAGGCAGCCTACAATTTGCAATGTGGGGAGGATCAGGCCCCACAAGAATTTGTGCAGGAGTTAAAGCGTGCTTTTGCACAGACCACAAGAAGGGTGCGCACGGATAGCAGAGAATTTATAAATACGTTTTTCCATGCCTTGCCCAAATATATCATGACCCAGCTCGTGAGGGATTTTCACGAGAAAAGATCTTTAGACTGGGTCATTGAACAGGCTACCCGGATCTATGAGGTGCAGAAACCGATAGATAGCAAAAGTAATGCCCAGAAAAACCCCAAAGCCAACAGCACCCCTGCTGCTGCCAAGGTGGCAGAGGTAAAGGTCACCCCCGTTTTGGATTTGGAGATGGGGGGGCCTAAAAACCTACCTGCACCTGATAATGCTAGGCCCAGGAGGTCCTCGGGTCAGTCACAGACAGGGAGCCAAGGAGGCAGCCCCACAAATGGGGTCCCTCGCTCTCCTGATTATGTAAGTCCCTGTTACAAGGGAAATCGACCCATCCTGGGTTATGTGTGGACTCCTCCAGCCCAAGGGGGGGGATCCAGCCAAGCACCTAACCCAGGGAACTTCCCTCCAAACTTCCCACAGGAGGGCAGAAATTTACCAAACCCTGGGCAGAACTTTTTCCCCAGATATCCACCCGACTTTCAGCCCCAAAACCATCCATCCTTCTTTCCCCAATTCCCTGAGCCCAGACCACTGAATCCGGGAGAGGGGAGGCCAAGGGTGGAGGGGTACCCAAATCTTCCCAACCCGGGGTATTACCAGAGGAGGGACAGCTACCCTTCCCGGGATCAGCCCAGGGGAGAAAACAGGGCCCCCTATCAGCCTGAGCGGGTTTCCCAGTTAGAGCGCCAGGTTCAAAAAATGGCGCGGGATCTGGGTCACATACTGAGGGCTCAGCAGAACCCTCAGATGGGCGTGCCGGCGCAGAACGCACCCAACTCTGGACCTGGTGCTCCAGAACAATGACGGGGGCAGCACCCCGATAACTCACCGGTTCCCAGGGAGGAGGCACAAAGGGAAGGGGGGTGTAAAGCCTTGGAGGAAGCTTCCTTCCTCACTTGTAAACAGCCCCTGGAAACCCAGGAACCGGAAACAAAATCTCTTGCCCCTGAAAGTCTGCCTCCTAAGGAGCAGAGGGGGGGTAGGAGAAACAAAAGACCCAAACAGACTCAGTTTGAGGAGGAGGTACAGGTCTTCCAATTTGATGGAGAGGGATCCTCAGAGGATCCTGGGAAAAGGATCTTCTCCTTCAGAGAGGGGGGAACTCCTCCCAAAGAAAAATGGGTCCCTAGGGATGCAAATCCAGACTGGGGAGATGTGGAGACTGCGCTACCGCCGCCCACCATCTCATCCCAGAACCAACAGCAAGAAAATCCCCTGGTTCAAACCCATCCTGGTGACTGCCTCCAAAAAGGGGGGGGCGGCCAAGAACCGGAGCCAGGGGAACCCACAATGGCTCTGATCTCCAGTTGCCAAATTTTTCTTTCAGATTCCCAAGGCTCTCCACAGAATTCTGGCCAAATCTCTTCGCTAGCGATGTCCAAAACCAGAAAATTAGCCCACCAGTTGTCCAAAAATGTACATTATCTGTGCCCCCTTGAGGAGAAGGAGGGAAGATATTATGCCCCGGTACAAGTAGAGGGGCAGGGTACAATCTTGGCACTGGTGGACACTGGATCTCAAGCTACCCTTCTGTCCAGAAGGGCCTTTGACGAACTGAATGCAGGGAGGGGAGAGAATTACCAAATTCCTCTCACCTCTCTTCCTGGACAACTGTAGAACTTTGACGGGAAGGAAATTCCCGTTGAGGGGACTGCAGACTTGGACATTAAGATCGGGCGACACAAGTTGAAACACCCAGTCATAGTTGTGACTCCAGAGGGCACCCTTTGTTTACTAGGGAATGACCTCCTGAGAAGGTTGTCACCCCTAATAGATTGCGTAAACAAGGTCCTCTGGACCCAGACTAGCCGACCCATAAAATTAAAACAGAGTGTCAACCATGTTAGTTTAAACGGCACCTGCCACATGGTTGAACAAAAATCTGACCAAGTAGAATTTCACTTCCAGAATAGCCAAATTCCAGACGTGACAGTAATAGCAGTAGGACAACAGACTGGTGATGGGGGGTCATCTCTATTTCTGAAAATCAACCTTCCTTCCAGTCTAAAGTGGTACTCCACGCTGGAAGGAAACACTCTGAGATTCTATACTAATCCCCAATCAGAAACTCCCACTCCTATAGTCCAAAAAGATGTGAAATCAGCTCAGAGCCTGGCTGATATTCAGCAAATTGGAGAGCAGTTGTTCATCCCTGTTCAGTTAAATGATGGGAAGGACTCTGTTCTCGCTCGAGTGTGTGTGAACAACGGTAAGAGCTTCATCAGCGAAGCCATGTTCCGCCAACTCCCAAAAGATCCAGCCATTCCCACCTTCAAACTGATAGACAAGTGGGAAATGGACCTGGAAGCACCTACATCCAAACATCTCCTGCCAAGCAGGTGTATGCTCAAAATCTCCATTGGCAACAAGAGCATAGTCCACAATTGTTGGGTCGTGCGAGACGTCCCTGCCGCCTTTTACTTAGGCAGTGACATTCTCAATCGCTTTGCCATTAGTTTGGACCTAATAAACTTCAAAGCTTGGTCCCAATTAGCGGATAATCCCATGGGCTTTGATGATCCATAAAAAGCATTTAGGTCAGCTCAATTGCTACCTTATGCAGTTGAAATTCAGATTAAAGAGGAAGTCACCATCCCAGAAAGGACCCGACAATTCTCTCTGGAAGTGAAAGTTAAAAGGGGACAAGAGTTGAAAAACCCTGATGCTTACATACATCTAAACGCTTCTCTCCAACAGCAAGGGTTGGGGGTAAACCCAACTCCATTAGTCAACATAGAACATGACACCATTCCAATAGAGGTGGATAACAGCGACTTAAAGAGTATTACTCTAGCCGCAGGCACCATTATTGGAATGGCGGTTGATGACCGACATTTCTCCATTGATCTTGGAAATGAACTGTTAGGACCAATCCCCAAGGACTGTTTTGACAGTGACAGTGATGACAACGCAACGCCAGACAGAATTTTTACCCGGCATGGGGGGAACTTCCTGGTGTACACTTCTTGCCCTTATGGTAAGGAAGATGTGACTTGTGACTTCAGGAGGGATGAGGTGATTTTCCAGGTCCATGAGGGCTGCCTTTCCCACCTGAAGCCTCCAGTCCAAATCAGCACTCTGACCAGGGACTTCTCCACCAGAAGTCTTTCCAGGCTTCAGGCAGATGGTGGAAGAGAGAGTCAACCTAGCTGATGCCTGTGTGACTCTGGAACAAAAGCAAAAGTTGAAACAAGTTTTCTTGGATTTCCAAGATCTCTTTGCGGTAGACTTATATGTCTGTGGTCGCACTGACATCCACACAACAACAATCCCCACGGACCCTGGCATGACTCCAGTGTTTGTGAAGCAATATCGCTTGCCTCTCGCATCCATGGAGTCGCTTACTGAAATAATTAAGAACCTGGAGTCCCGGGGAATAATCCGTCCAGTCCACAGCACCTTCAATAATCCGGTGCTGGGAATATTGAAGCCAAACGGCCAGTGGAGACTCTGCGCCGACCTCAGGGAGCTCAACAAACGGGTCCATACTTCCCGATGGCCTCTGCCCTACATTGACCAAGGGCTGGCCCAGATCCAGGGGTCACAGGTATTCACTGCAATAGACCTTACCAATGGATACTGGACCGTGCCTGTCAGTAGGGAGGACCAATACAAGCTGGCTTTCACCTTTGGGGGCCAGCAGTAAACATGGACCCGGACTCCCTTCGGATACCTTAACTCCGGTAATGAGTTCAATATTTTCCTACATAAGGCCATGCCAGACCTGGGTGCGAGGGGTAACCTGGCTTATGTAGATGATGTCCTCATCAAAAGTTCATCTGTGGAGGAACACATAGCGGAGATCCGTTATGTTCTGACGCAGTTGAGGGCCGCCGGAGCAAAACTTTCCTTTCAGAAAGCACAGTGGTGTAGAACCCGTGTTAATTTCTTGGGGCATGAGATTACTCCTCAGGGTCTCTGTCCCCAGGAAAAGAAAGTGGAAGCACTTCAGAAACTGAAAGACCCCACAACTCTGCGAGAACTAAGGAGCCTCCTTGGACTGACTAATTACAGCAGAAAGTTCATTGAGGGCTACGCAGAGATTACCAGACCCCTGATTCATCTCCTGAAGGGGGGGGTCAAGTGGGAATGGGGTCCAGAACAATCCGAGGCAGTAAGACAACTCAAAAGAAGCCTCTCACAAGCGCCCTGCCTAGCTTACCCTGTCAGAAACAAGGAGTTCTTCCTGGAGACAGGGTTCTCTAATACGTGCCTGACGGCAGTATTATACCAAAAGCATGACAAGGTCAATAAAGTAATCTCCTATGCGAGCAAAATTTTATCCTCTGTGGAGGAAAAATTCAACGATTGTGAGAAGGCACTCCTGGCAACGGTGTGATCATTGAAGAATTACCACCCGTTTATCCAGGGTGAACACATCATAGTGGAGACTCCACACCAGCCTCTGCAATATCTCCAAAGTGACAGAATCCGGGCCGGAAATGTGAGTAATTCCCGAATTACTTCCTGGATTCTGTCAATGCAAGGCTTTCCTGTGGAGGTCAGATATGGCCAAAACAAGAAGAGTCCACTCGCGCAAGGTCTGGCTGACTTGCATGATTGTGCCAGAGAAAACTGTCTCGAGGACGAAAGTCTAAAAATCAAGGACAACACGGAGGCATACCTTAATTCCCCACACAAAGTCTTTGAAGAGGACAAGTGTGAGGGAATGCCCACTGTCTATGTGGATGGATGCTCTTACCATGTTGACAACAACGGGGAGAAAGAACTGGTGGCTGGCGTAGGGAATGCATGGGTGAATGAGTCCCCAGAACCCTCCGCTGGATACAAAATTGGTCCCCGAAGTAGTCAGGTGGCAGAATTGATGGCTGTGCATCAGGCCATCCTCACTGCTGTCCAGCATCAACTCCGCGAACTGGTCATAATCACAGATTCGGATTATGTACGGAACGGGTTCGTGGAGCACCTGGTTAATTGGAAAACCAGAGGCATGTTATGTGCTAACAACAAACCCTTGAAACATGGGAAGTTGATTCAAAACATTGATGATCTGGTCACCTCGAATGAGATGACCATCTATTGGAAAAAGATCAAGGGTCATTCCAAAGTAGAGGGACCAGACAAAACTGGAAATGACTTAGCTGATCAGCTGGCCGAAACCGGGGCCATCCAAGGGGATCTAATTGAGATTGAGTCCCTGTTGGGGGAAATCCAGGTCACTGCTATCACTAGGTCCCAGACAAATGCTCACAACGACCTTTCAATTGCACAATGGAGTAAGGAGACCCCTGATGCTGATTTGATTACAGCTCAGAAGGGGGATCCACTTATTGGTAAATTTTACCAGCACCTTGAGGACCCTGAGAACTTTCCCCTGACGGATACCGATTACATTGGGAAAGAGGACCTAAGAGTGTTGATGAAATGTCCAAAAATGTTCCGAATCCAAGACGGTTTGCTGGTAAGGAAATCCAAAGCTGGCCACGATCAGTGGGTGGTTCCTACCTCATTCCGAAGCCTGATGTTAATTCACGCCCATGATGCGGCCACCGCCGGGCATAGGGGGTTTCACACAACACTGGAAATCTTAAGAGAGGTTGCATACTGGCCACACATGGGGCAGGACCTCGACCAATACTTGAAGGGGTGTCTTGTGTGTGCACAATTTCAGCCATCATCCCTCACGCACCGTGCGCCTCTCCAAAAGAGGGGGATGACACTGCCATGGTCAGATTTACAAATCGACTTTGTAGGCCCCGTGATTCGCTCTGCTAGGGGGAATAAGTACATGTTGACTGTGACATGCTTGTTTACCAAGTGGGTGGAATGTCTCCCAGCCCCAAATTGCAAGGCAGAAACCGCAGCTGCCTTGATGATTAACCACATCTTTTCCCGTTTTGGTCTACCTCAAAGGATTGAGTCAGACAGAGGTAGCCACTTCACCAGTGAAGTGATGACAAAGATGTGGGAGATACTGGGGGTCAAGAGAAAGCTGCATATTGCTTATAGACCAGCTTCTTCTGGAGCAGTGGAACGCTACAACCGGACAATTGTGAGCTTCTTAAAAAAGTTTGTGGCAGATTCTGGGCCAAGTTGGGATATCCGATTACCTCTGGTCCTAATGGCCATCAGATCTACCCCTTCATCTGCAACCAAAATGTCACCATTTGAGTTGATGACTGGGCGCAAGATGGTGCTTCCGCAGCATTTGCTCTACAGGACCCAAGAGCAGACACTAATAAATGCCTCCACTACTCATGAGTATGTGGAGAATTTAAGGAAACACCTTCAACATGCTTTTGCTTATGCTCAGCAGAATCTAGAAAGATCGGCTGATAGCATGAAGACCCACTATGACCTGAAGACTTCCAGAAAGGAATATCAGGTGGGGGACCGGGTCTATCTATACAACTTCCAAAGGAACCAGGCCACGCAGCGCAAATTTTTGCCTACATGGAAGGGACCCTTTGAGATCATCGACAAGATCTCCCCTGTGGCCTACAAGATCCGCATCCCCAAAGGCAGTTCGGCAGAGGGGGAAGACAAGTGGGTCCACATAAACCAGTTGAAATGTTGCCATCCCAGGCACGCTCTGCAACAACTGGAGGAATCCTCTGGAATCCTAGCGGGTACTGTCTCAGACTAATTCAGTTCCAACCATAAAACATACTACATCTAGTCTCTAAAATATTGTGATTTGCATGAAACTGTATCTTAGTTATACTGTTTTTTTTTATCAAAATAAGAATGTAATGTTTCGTTATGATGAAATGCATATGCCACCCCACTATCTCAACAGGGGAAGAAATGTCCATGAATAGGTATTGCCGCTCTTCCTTTGTCGTCCTAGGAGAAAGAAAACCTGGAGATGGGACAAGGAGGACGAATCGGAGACCGGGAGCCGAGACGCAACGGGCCCGGGGTACCGCCCAATCTTCCCATCAGGACCGGCGAGGAGAACTGATCCATCTGACCAGATGGAGAGGAAGATGCTGAACTGTGCCATCTACAGAATTGGAAGAAGATAATGTGGACATACCAGCGCCAGGGTTCAAAACCTCCCTTGCAACCGACTCCCCCTCGACTCAAGTCAAAGCGCAGTCGGGCGGGGGGGTTTGTGGAGGGTTTTGACCCATGTGGAATCATTAGACGGGGTAAATATGGGGATTAAGCTGTCGCTGCCCATCATTTTACCCCAGAACAAAAATAAATCATTGGAGTGGGTAAAGATGGGGATGCGCTGTCGCCGCCCATTATTTCATCCCAGAATCCAGGAGAGCTGCGCAGTTGTGCGCACACCAAAATGGTTACCTAACTTGCCACCCACCAGTGTAAAGAAAGGTCTTTGTTAACCAAATCCACTGTTACTGATGTCAAAAAGTTGCTGAAATCGTGACTCATTGGACCACTTTAAAGATTCAACCCTTTTGTTGGGTTCCACATAACCATTTTACTTTAAGGAGCCCCATCAAAACAATGTTAAGCAAGGATTTACTACCATGTAAGAACCATTCCTGTTTAGAATGCATTAATCCAAGAAAATCCCAAAATTGCATGCAGTACCAACAAAATCCTCAAGGGGGCGCTGGCGGTCTAAACTCTGACAGGAGAATTGAGTGCAGTTGCTGACAAAGGGATTTGACTCAGCTGACTTCAAAGGCTGCATTTTAATTAAAAATGAGCCACATGCTGTTCCCAGAGGCCTGAAGCCTGGGAAACCCTCTCACCTCCAGAGCTTCACACCAGGAGTTAGAATCTCACATGACCTCTTGATTGATAGAAGGCAGACTGGCTGGGAGCTTCCCAGAGACCACACAATGGCCCCTTTCCTCTGAAAGGAATATGTTGATTTTGACTGTTTAATGTCAACAAAGCCCTGCCTGCCCAGAGGACTGACCCACCCAAGTCTTGGAGGCGGACTCCAACACTCTGAGAACTGAATTGAAAGAAAAATATATATTTTACAGAAACACTGATAACTCTTTGTAATCAAATGACAGAAATGTATAACTTTGAGAGCCTTAATTTAAAAAATGTACCTTCAATTCAAGCCCAAACTCCAATTTGTGTGATGTTCTGGGGGCAAACTAGCAGTTAAGAGGATATTACTCAAAATGTGTGCATGTGAAAAATCTGACACTTCATCAACTAATGTCCATACTCCTTGCACACATGTGTGTAAATTTGGGTTAATGTCCGGTATTGCAAACCAGTTAAAAAGTGCAAAATATTGCCATTTCTGAATGCAAGCTCTCAGGAAGAGCAGAGTTTGAACAGGGTATACCTCCTGTGATATGTGAGGGGTGCATGTAATTTTAAACAAATGTTTACCTGTGCAAATATGTCTTTTTATATCAAATATAGATTGTGTGCAATTTGACAGGGGAGTGTCCTCTCTGCAAGCCATAAAATGACATCGCTCTGACTCACAGTTCCTTCCCCAATCAAGTGAGAAATGGAAATTTGACCAATGGCAAGTGGAGAGGGGTAGGGTCTAGTGATGCTCATACACACCCATTTCAAAACAGATAAAAGCAGACAGACAGGACAGATAGGGACCTTCAAATCCATTTGCAGCTGGAAGCTCTGCCGGAAAATCCATACTTTGCCTCCATCAAACCTCCAGAGAGCCAAACTAGAGACTTCAATCTATCCAGAACCAGAGACCCAGACCAGACCAGCAGAGTAGAGCTGACCTGTTAGCAGAACCAGAGAGAGCTGACCCAGATCACTATGAAGTGCAGAGACCAGAGGCGAGTCTAAAACCTGACCAGATCCGTGGCGAGGTCCATTTCACTCAAGAATATAGTGTGAGTACCTAGAAAACTGTGCAGAACCAATCTCCTAGTTAAAATAATATAATTCAATCTAGCTTAATCTAAGTAGAACTGTCTCCTAACTGTCTCCTGTCATTTGTAAAGCTGTCACTTGTCATTTTCTAGTTGCAAGCTGCACTTGTCTTTTTGAACTTTAAATTTTCAAATCTGAAAAACGACCTTTATTTAATCGCTCATATCTCCGTGACCGTTTGTGCTAGAGACTTGCAGTAACTTTCATCTGGAAGCTGAGATCCTAGGCTTTCTTAGGACCCCAAAACGAGAGAGATAGTCCTTGTAGTTCCTCTGTAATCGCGGAACACGCATTCGCGAATTTTGCCGCGATTTGCAAATTTCTCAACGTGTGAAAACAGAAGCTGCTTGCCTTTCATTTGCCAAAAATTCGTTTAACCTGCTAGTTACACCCTAGATCCTTGCTAAAGTGAGCTTGGACTAATATTAACTTGATTTCACTCACCCTGAACCTCCTAGAGGGAATTAAAAGCATTTTAGCATATTTTTCACTTCATTACCAGCACATATAAAAGCATTTTTGGGCCTGTGTTTTCAACGTCTGTAGTCTAAGTTGCTGGGTGAACTGAATTACATTTGAATTGCATTTCTGAGAATTGTGTGCCTTCCTTCCATTTCCTTGCATTGCATAAAAGGGGGGGGGGGTGAATTGTACAAGAAAGTGATTACATTGTTTTGCTGAAATCCTATCAAGTTATTTTCTGTACTGCATTTCATTCCACATTGCATCCATTTGAAACTATAAAAGTATTGTTGCTATTTTATCCATTTCATGTCAACTCCTTAGTGATTATCAAGAAGTGTGCTAGTGCCAGATTCTCCGTTGTTAATCTTTATCATATCAGATTAAGTGTGATATTCAATTATTAATTTATTATAAAGCGTGATATATATATATATTGTTTCAATTATCAATTAAACCTTTTAACTTGCAAAACAGAACTACTTCTCGGCTCAGTGGGGTCAGGGTTATTCAAAGAGAGGGGTGTTATATAAGGGTAGTCATCCAGAACGCATGAACTGGACATAAAATTATATCAATAAGGGTTTTCATTCAGTATTATAGACTAGGCGTTGACTTAGCTGTAGTGTTGAATTGAATCCTCTTACACAAGATGCTAACAAATATGAACTAACACAGATTTTTCTAGGGAAAGGGTAAACATAGAATATTAACAGTTTGGGAAATGACTACGGTTTTTATGAGGTTTTTAAAAGATTTGAACTAAATGCAAGGTAAAAGAGCAGAGTATGCAGTTTTTGGGTACTGGTTGAAGTGATTCTTACAAGGTACACTTTATTTGGGTATTTTGGACAGCCAGCAAGGTGGTTCTGGATTGGTTCTGGATTGGTGGGTCTGGATAGGTGGTTCCGCCTGGATCTGGGTCAGCTACCTCCAGACCTGGTTCTGGAGTCTGGAATCTTGCAGGGTGAATTTTGAATTTTGAAGCACCCTGTGCCCACCCTGTGCCCCCCTGTCTATCCTTTAAATATATCATAGAATTTTACAATATGGGCAGAAGCACCCTGGATTTACCCTCTGAATGGGATCGTCCAGGCTACGGGTGTCCCCTCCCCCCTGCAGGCAGATTGGTCGCAGGAAGTGACATCAGTTTAAGTGTGTGCGTTTTATGGCTCCCATTATCTCACAAGCCTAATTTTTCACAAAAGGAGTTAATGGAATAAAAAACTCATACCTACAATAGTCACCCTCATAAAATCAAATAGGTATATCCCATATATTACAAGAAATTGGCCCGTCCGAACGCCAATTCTATGCAATGTTGCATTGCATTCCTGCACAATTTCACAGTTTTCAGGAGACACATCACATCTAAAATTCTACAAAGGGCTACATATATGCATACTAGTATTTGGCATGTTCTCCCCAAATTTGATGTCTGTGCCATGAATGCGTCAATCAGAAATGACTTTTTACTGCTATTGCAATCTACAACATGCCAGCAAGACACACACAGTCTCATTTTGCTTGTCCACATTTCACTCAAAATGCTGGCATAATATCGAATTGTTGCTTATTTAGGGTGCAGAAACAAATGACATAATGTACAGTAGTTCTTTCAAATCAATAGGGTGATTTTATTTTACAGATGTGGGCGATCTTCAACCACCCACATTCAAATATTCCTGCCAAGGGTTTCTCTGACTACCCTTTGAAGTCCTGTGGTGGATACTGGGAATGGAAGGAGAGAAAATCAAAACGGGTTTGACAGAAATTCTGGGGTCTTGGCAAGGATGATTTGTCTTTTGGGGGAAAAAACAGGACAATATAAATTTTTGTAGCCCCTCTCCCCACATGTAAAATTGTGTTTCTGTGTGAGCCACGGTACTCTTTCATATTTAATTTTACAAATGTCATTTTCCTGCTTTGCAAAAGCAGGTTTACACATGTTCTTTTTCTCTCCTGTTACTGTCACAAAAGGTGGTTTCTTTTGCATTAACTTTCTGAAAAGGCTCTTTCAAGATCTGGTCAGTTTCAGGACACAGAGAAATTCTGAGAATAGTTTCTTGGTAACTGACATGAGGCAAGAGAGAAAGCCATGCTGTAGCTTCTCTTTTGAATTACTTTCTGTGTGTTGATTTATTTAAAAAAGTCAATCCAATCCGTGACTTCAAGCAGAATCCTTTTGCTTTTCATGAACTTTACTTGATGAAAACAATGCTGTTCAGTGAGGGATGGCCTTATTTGATGGTATTCAGATGCAATACGTGGCAGGGCTGTGTTGAAAAAGAACAAAACTGTGTGATATTTGAAATGAAAGGAGGCACCAATGCGATGCAGTCTGGAAAGCTCGACATTTTCTTGTGCAGCCTTGAGTTTTTGAAATGACAGAACAGCAACACACAGCCATTCTGAATTGAAGTTATTTTCTCTGGATTCACAGGAAGAAAACAAAATGCAGGCATAATATGTTCAAATCTTGCCCCATATGTGTTTAGCAGACAAAATCATAGCTGTTTTTGAGTGACTGCTGAAATGCAGTTTTGTTGTAGGGGGTCTGCCTGAGGCCTTAAATGTACTCTGCAGATTCCCCTCTGCTATGCCACAACTTCTTGTTGAGGGAGAGTAAGGCAGAGTGGGGTTCATTCGGCAGAGTTCTCTTTCATCAGGGAACGGCATGCCAAGATTTCCTTCCATCTTTCTGTGGGAGGGTTTGTAGCGGCACTCCATTTACTTCCTTCCCTTTCCCGGCCCCTGGGCAAGTCCTCACCAGGCTGGGAGATAATGGAGTTATTTATCTAATACAAGATAGATAAAAACAGGTTTTAGGATATTTAATTGGCAATCTTCCCAGAAGAGTTACAACAGAGGAACAATGCTTACAGTTGCACTTTTTTTTTCTTTTTTTTTTCTCATATTCGGACAATAACATCATGCAAATTACTCAATGGAAGATGAACACTTGGTTTTACAACACCTTATTTTTTCATTTTTACAGTAACAATAAAGAAAAATACTCCCTGTTATACTCCCTGTTATGTAAATATGTCCTGTGTTTTATTTGTTTGAAAGTTTGAAAATGTAATTACACAACACAGTGAAATAATGCTGGTGTCTGGGCAACCTGCCTGGCCGTTAGCAAGGAGAAATATGTACTGTCATTTGCTTGGTGGGGAATGCGGCATGGCCAAAGTTTTAGGTTTGAATGCAAATAAATGTTCTGCTTGTGGTAACAGCCTGAAGTGGTGGACTTGATTTCAACAAACATGTATGACGAGCATTGGCAAGGACCTCAAAGCATGTTTTTTGGAAATATTTATTGTGTTTTATTTTTCCAAAGTGTAAGAATATAAGTAGAAAAACTAGTGATATACATTTGGTGCCTGGGTAATGGGCCTGGCCCTCTGCAAATGCAAATAGGTTCTCTGATTTGCTTATTGGGGAATGTGGCGTGGCGGAAGCCCATGCCCCATGGATTTAGAGACTGGCCATGGCTGGAAGCCATGAGCACTGGCCATTGGTGACATAATTAGGGTATAGTGTACACGGAGTTAGGATGTTTGATAGGTGCAGTGAATAAAAGGGGTGATTTGGTTGGGCTTGGGTCATGGATGAGCCTTATGCCGTAGGCAATTGAATAATGATTTGCATCCGCAGCATGCACTGCTAATAATGACAGACATAAGTATGTGTTGCAAACAATATTTTTCTTAAAGGAGGTTTATAATTCTTTCATATATATGAAAAGAGGAATTATTAATAACTTATAAACAGTGATGTAACACCATAACACATTTCCACTTATAAAAACCTATCAATTTGACAGAAAGAACTTTGTTAAAGGGATGTTACGGTTAACATGCATCCCACCCTTGGGACTCCTCTACTCCGGTAGTTAGCCAGTGGCATCCCACTTTGGCTTCCCTTGGCATCTCCCCGTGGGTTCTCATGAGCACTTGCCCATGTGTGCTGCCCCTTCTATTTATGCACTTGTCTCACTACACAATGCATATATGCATTTATAGGAGCACTGTGTGCATTTCTTTTGTATAAATAAGGGAAATGCAGATGCAAAAGATTTGTAGAAGATTGTTAAATTGAAGTTGGTGTGTGAAAGTTTAATATGGTAACAGGGTTATAGGTACCGTTTTCGGAAGAGATGGGTGGATGGATGTCTCACTGTTTGAAAGCAGGGATTGAAGGAGTGTTATAAATATAACATTAAAAATGGTAGAAGTGCTGCCCTGTGTGATGGTGTGCATGTGCCATCCGAGTCTTTTAATGACACACGGCCTGGGAAGGGGCCTGGGGAGACTGTGGATAGTTATACAGGTCCATTGATTATGGTCCTTATTGTATGAGAGAGAAAGGTATTTGGGACAGAAAATAGTGTCTGTCCTTTTATCTTTTTCTCTAGTATACAATTGTCCAGTATTTCCATTAGCATAACACACAATGCTGATGGAAATGTTGGAGAATCTTATTGAGTCTAACTACTTTACTGAGCAATGTAAAGTAGATGGAGTTTATACGATTATTTTTTAGTTCTATTTTTCAACTGTGAAAAATGATTCCTAAAGGAATGTTTTTCTGGTGTTTTTTTTTTTATTATAATTATTTTGCAGGAGAAGTCAGAAAGTACGGTGGGGAGGGAAGTAAGGTTAGAGGCACCAATCACAAATATGGAGGGGAAGGTGGACAGGGGAAGATGTTGCACATGTGTTACATCTGAGGCAGGGCGCAGTGTTTCTCATGCTCCTTGATTACAGCTTCAAAAGCACTTCGAAATTTCTCCCCCCTGCAGAGTGGTGTGTTGCAGTATATACTGTTACTACTATTGTCTTTGAAAGATATGGATAAACAGCCTCTTTTATCACTTGTGTGGTATTTGGTGGGAATTTGTGTCCCACAGAAGTAGGCTGTGTGGTTACAGTACTGATTGAGGAAGATGGGGTGGAGGATGACAGCCTACTACTTGCTAAGATAGGAACATTCTGAGAGCATTGCAGTGGTTGGGTTTGGTGTGGGGCACATGGAAGTGGTCAAATAGAAGTGCTGTCCAAGTAGTCTGCGACTGAGTACACCAGTGAATTTCACTTTGGTAGCTTTATCCTTTGATAAATCCCAACAGTGGTAAAGAATTGCCCCACCCATGATTCTCTCTGGGTGCTATATGTAGGCACTTCCTCTACCCCATCTTCCTGGTCCTCTTCATTGTCTTTTGAGGTACTGCATGTATTTTGTTTTGTAGGTATTCCAGCTGGTGGTGGTGGTGGCTCTTGGGGAGGAAGGATGGGGAATAGTGGATGTCATTTTTAAGACAAATAGCAGTTTTGATAATATTCTTCCAAGTATGTGCTGTGTGCTAGATTGTTAATGGATAATGAGTAAGAATAGGTGAACGAGCTGTGCAAGGATACATTCTGAGCTTCAAAGTTCAAGATGAGCCGAAAAGTGCAGTTCCGAACTATTCGCGAAGCATGGACCCATTCACAAAGTGCGGACATGCTCACAAACACATCATCATGCCACGCGCGAGCGCATGGTCACATGACACTGTCCAGATAGTCTGCAATGACGTCAAACGTTCGTGGATGTCGACAAACACAAAAATAGTTGAAAAAGTGGCAATAATTGTATAGAAGTGTTCAAAATGATGCTAGAAGGTGGGGAATGGCAGAGTGTTAAGGTGAAACTTTATACATTGGACAGAAATGTTGCTATATTCGGTAAGTATGATAGTAATAAGCTGTCGGAACTTAGCATGCACTGGTAAAAACCCATAAAATTCAGTGAACAAACTTTGTTAAAGGGATGCTATTGTTAAGTTGCACTAATAAACACATGTATAATTCAATGAGAAAACTTTGTTAAATGGATGTTATGGTTACAAGTAAAAATGAAAATCCCCCACAATTTGCCAGTTATGGTAAGCTAAGAAACCATATTTTGCGCCACCACCATGCACTGCTAAGACTAACACCCAGGGCATGAAAGATGACATCCAAAATGTCACTGATGACATCACTCATAGACACACCGGTGATCTTTCACATAAACACGAAGCCATTTGGAGGTCACTTTGCAAACCACAGAGTAAACATTCACACAACTAGACAGCACTCAACGCTGTCTCAAAGGGGCCCCAAACAAGGACATCCATCCACTCATAAAAGCATGGATGTCAATGGTCTGCCTCAAGATAAATACAACAAATAGTGCATTATTCTCTGTCGTCAACAGCTCCCGGTGAGTCCAGATATTGGGCTGTCTCTCAAATATGAAGGTAAATGGATAGACACTGTAACTCACCACATATGTAAAGTTGCTGGGTTTCATTATCTACTACAACCTCTCCTTCAAAACTGAAATTGCCAAGAAAACCGCAAAAGCCAGCCACCAGATTTTTCTCCTTCATGGAATAAAACCCCACATCCAGACTCTTAATTCAGAACCACTGTCCAATCCCACACTCTTCTTTTCTCTTCAAATCTCTGATGTCTCTAAGAAGTCAAACCAGTGCACATCTATTTTTTAGATGTATGATTATTTAAGAATGGGTTCATATTGTGCATCCACTGTGACAAATACTGTCAATATTTTTCATTAATCTAGACATAGAATCAAAGAGCACATTTCTTTTGTAATCTTACCTTGACTCCCATCTCAAAGTGAAAAAGGCTCAACTGATGACTCTGGCAGAGAGAAATGCTGCGCGTCGCAAGAGATGTATCCCTTCTGGATAAATTATTCTCAAATGGTTAATCGCACAACTGGGACAACTTGCCTTCCTAGCCTGTGGGTTATACAATATTACTAAACAAAAGGAAAGCTCTAGTAATTGTGTAAAGCACTTTCATACATCCAAAGAAGACTTAAGGTATGATTTTGGAATAAATATAGACCAATACCCATATTAGATTATTAAAGATACATTCTCAATTTTATAACATAATGTATAACACATACTTCATAATATTGAACATGATATATTCAATAAAACCAATATAAATCTAATCATGCAATCCTCTATATATCAAATCACACCAGGATATTGACTTTATACTATATTTAACTCCTGGAATCAGAGCATAGATCCAATGATCAATGTTTCCACTGATCTCATCAATACCCTACTTGTAGAGGTTTCTGTCCCGTGTGGTCGTTACTCCACTGTACATTCATCAGGGGCTGTACATTTTCTATTGGTATGCCATATATTAATTTGCAAAGTATTCCAAATGAACCCATTAAACAAATAGAAACACAATTTATTTTTAAAACTATTAGGTTTATTACTCAAGCTTGCATATCCCCTTCCGCAATGGATTTCCGTATCTATCTATCAATATAACATACCTAGCTAGCAGTGAATATATGAATCCACAACTAAGGTAGTTGTTTTGTATTTCAGATTAGCAAGAGTGTGAGAAGTGGACGCTTATGAAGTTAGCATCAGCAGCATTCAGAGTTGCAGGTGTTCCTTAAGAGTTACCACAGACACACTGTTCATGTATATCATATTGATAGATATATAATGAAATCTCTTCGGGAAGGGGATGTGCAAGGTTGAGTAAGAAACCTAATAGTTTTTAAAAAAACTGTGATTCTATATTTTTATGGTACCTGGGAAAGACCTGGGGTGTGTTTTCTTGGAATACATCACCAATTCGTATATGATACACCACTTGGGGGCATGATTTGGGGTTTATTCCCTGCTGTACTTTCCTTCCAAACCTTATGATACAGTGCTGTGATGAATTGGGAGCACTAAATCCTTATTTTCCAAGCTACTTCCCTTCCCGATCCAGTCCAGGTTTTTGGCAGCCAGCATGCTGCTTTAATCAAATGACTATGCTTCCCAGAATGCATGAGCCACTGCTTCATCTCCACCCTTGCAGGACAAGGTTGGGTGGAGGATATGCAACACCTGTGTCTGCAGTCCAGCAGTCCAGCGCTGGTCATTGATGCAGTGTTCCTGTTTGTGACTGGTCCCTTGTTCTTGGTTCTTAGCTTTGTGGCTAGTTCCTAGTTTCTATTTGTTGTTCCTTATCCCTGGATTTTGAATTTAATGTGCTTAATTGTGATTTCAGCTTCCTAGATTCCCTTTCTGTCTTCCTCTGTTTGCAGGCAGCATTTGTCAGTGCTTTCCTTTTTGTTGCCGCCCAGTTTGCCTGTGTTCTGTATTTCTTTGACTTTGCCCTTTGCCGCTGTAAGCCTTGATGCTTTAGTCATTCCTCTTTATAGATGTAGCTTCCTGCCTTTTTCCTTGGATGGGTTGGGGAGGTTTGCCTTTGTAATTTCGTTTTCTCTGCTCCTGTTCCTTTACTTTCTCTTGGAATCCATTCCAGGTTTTCCTTTGCACCTCTTTATTTATTTCCCATTGATTATTAGGTGTGGTGTGTTGTTGTAGCTAGCTCCTGTGTGAATGCCTACGTTTTCCTCACTATTCTGTAATTACTATTCCTACTTGCCCCTTGTCTTGAGTCTAATGTATTTAGTTATCCTCACATTGCTGTATAGCCTTTCTGTGTCCCTGTTTGATCAACATGGTTCGTGGGGTTTGCTGACCTTCAAGTGGTATTTCTTGTCGTCGTGAGTACTGTTTTTAAGTTACCTTAGTCAATACCATCAAGAGTGTTAGCTCACAGATCCTGTCGTTGCTTGCCCTGTACGTGGGTTTAGCGCTGTCCGTACCTGTAACACCAATTGTGGGTAAGGAGCTTGCCGACTTTCCTTGTAATCAAAAGGAGCTTCTAAGTGCTTACCCCACATCCCTTTTCACATATTTGTATTGTTGTCACACTTTATTTGCACTCCTGGGTTTTAGTATACATGTGTCTTGGTTCCTGTGTGCATGTTGTTTGACTCAAAGCTATTCACTGTGTGATCTTGTGCACATTTCCCTTGCCATATTCACTGCCTTTGTCCTCACCTGACAAATGTACAGCCCCTGATGAATGTCCAGCGCAAACAGGACAGAAACTTGTACAATTAGGACATTATTATGAGTGGTGGAAAAATTGATCATTGGATCTACTCTCTGATTCCAGTATTTAAATATTGTATAAAGTCAATATCCTGGTGTGATGTGTTATATGTAGGATTGTATGATTAGATTTATATAAAATGAATTGAACATCATTGGTATATTGAATATATCATGGATTTTATTAAGTATGTGCTATAAATTATGTAATGAAATTGAGAATTTATCTTTTATAATCTAATTTGAGACGTCACTTCTGGATAAGCCATGCAGAATTTTTCTAGGGAAATGGGGAGATAACCCAAAATTAAGGGAGCTGTTTCTAGGAAGTTTTACCTTTGACAGACCATCCAGCTTATAGCGATTTTGAGATTTTCCAACCAAAGAAATCGCTAAATTCGCTGTTTGCCTCCATTCACGCTAAATATAGGTCAATGGCCGTGAAAATGTAAGCATCAAATATCCCACTCCATGCAGCTGGTTGGATGGAGAGGAAGTGTTTTAACTACTGCCCGTTTCCTTCTTTTGTTAATGTTAATGTCAATGTTAAAGGACATTTGTACCATGCACTATCACCACCAGAGTGGTCCCCTGTCGTACTGGCGACTCTGAAAAAGGGAGGGAGGGCGAGTTAGTGGGAGAAAGCAGGCAAAGTGCTAGAGAGCAGTGATGTGCTGTTGGCGGCCTCAGCGCGGTGGGTCCGTTGGCTGGGCCTGGGGTGTTTGCTGCCGGTAGTCATCGTGTACTGTTGTGGAAGTCTATGTGTGTTTTTTGTTGTGTTGCTGCAATGTAGTGAAGTGTGTGAGGTGTGTTATGCTGTAGGTTTGTGGTTTGTGTTTGGTTTGGAGTTTGAGAAGTGTGTGCAGAGGGGAAATTGTTAGTGGAATTAGTTAGTTGGCATCTCTATCCTGAATTGAGGCACTGGGCTTGTGTACCCTCTCCTGATGCGCCAGAGATCTGATCTGGGCCCATCTTGCATTCAATGTCCCTTTCACATCTGTCCCCCACCTCAACCAGCCTCCCTCATAACCCCACCGGTCCTCCATTCCTACTCATGTGGCCAGAGAACCTGCCAATGTCCACCACCCAGCTAAAGTGGTGATTGTCAGTATCTTGACAATTCAATTGACACGTGGTACCTGGTGGCAACCAAGGGGGGGGTGAGGTTGTTAGTGGGATTGTCTGGGGTAGTTGAGTACGTCTCCATGGGTGTCACCTGTGTTTCAGTCTAACTGATGTCATCCGTCCAGGTACTTCGGGAGCTTCCCTGTCAGTTCTGGGACTGTCAGTGTCCTTTCCAGTTTAGTCATCCCTTTTCTCTGTTGTTTCGGTTTTCAGTTTGAGTCTGTGGTCTTGCAGAGCCAGGTTTTTAGTAATTTCCTGAATTTGTGGTGATTTCCCGTGTCTCTTATCTCTTTTGGGATGTTGTTCCAGGTTTTTGTGGCTAAGTGGTAGAAGGAGGTGCCTCCAAGTTTTTTCTTAAGGTATGGTTTTAGTTCCAGGCGGATTTTGTTGCTGGATCTGAGGGGCCTCTTTGGTTTGTAGACTGTTATTTTCTTTTGAAGGAATTCTCTCCTTGTCCTCTGATTGCCCTGTGTGTTATGCACATGGTTTTGAAGGTGATGCAATGCTTTACTGTGAGCCAGTGTAGTGAAATGCAGAGTTACTGCACCTGCACCAAACAGCAGCTACATGCCCACAACCTCTTGATTTAATTTGCTAATCGCCCATGGAAACGGGCTTTGTTGTTTTTGCATGATTTTGGGCATAATGCAGATGGAGATGCCCAGGACTGATATTTGAGCATGTGGTTATCTTGACAGAAGTTGCTCACGAATTATTTACACCAGTGAAGAAATTATATGTTTCTTTCAAATCACTGTCTGTAAGTTTATAGGGCAAACACTTGGCTAGCAAATCAGCGGATGTATTTGCATAGATTGTCTTTGTAAGAGCACCGAGATCAACATCACTGCTGCAGAGGCAGCCCCACCCTCACACATCATGCTCTCAGTGGAAGTGTAACTCTCACCTGCCTCTAAGTGCTAGTCCCAACAACACCAACACCACCTCTGCTACAGAGGCAGCATCACCCGCACCGCAACTCAAGGCCTCGGCAGTAGCACCAGCCCCCCAAACAACACCTAAAGCACCACCCTATACTTTCCTGGAAGTGCAGTCAACACTATTGCCCAGGGCCTAACCGTCCTATCCACCACTCATGGCCTCAGCAGTACCACTATTCCCACAAATAATACACACAAGGCTTTTCTGAAAGTGCAACCAGCACAACCAACGTCACTGACACCCATATGACCTGCAGTGCCACTGGTCAACTAGCACCACCATCTTGGGAAGCAGTGCCAGCACCAGCCCCACTGCCTCCACCACTATCCATTCCCCAGTGCAATCAACACCACCCCCCTGGCTGCAGAAGCAGTGCAACCCTCACAGTTTGGGCTCTCAACAGAAGTGCCAATCCCACCAATATTGCCACCCATTCCCTCAGTGCAAGTTCAACCAACACCACCATGGGCTATAGAGGCATCACAACAACCATCACTACTGGTCCTGAGTGGCAGCGCCAATACCATCACCACCAACACCACCAGAGGCCTTACTGGCGGTGTGGCTAACATCATTCATGGTCCAACAGGCAGCCATGACCTCAGCAGCACCACTAGTCCCACCACCCAGTGTCTCAGAAGCAACACCAGCCCAACGGCACCATCCAAGGCCCAGCTGGGATCCAAGGCCGGCTGCGAGTGCAACCAACACCATAAACGGGGCCTAATACACAACACAATCACCACCCATGGCCACAGGAGAACCACTGGTCCACAAACACCACTATCCTGGGAAGCAGAGCCAGTGACACCCCCACAACCACTATTGCCCATGAAATTTAAAATGCTGCAAAAATAAAGCAGTTGTTTGCTTCAAAATGTGCATATTTGTGCCGCAAAAGTTTACAACTCACGTTGCAATCTTCTGTGGGTCTGCTTTGAGGGAGTGTTTTTAACAATAGAAAAGGTGTAACCTTCTGAGTTGAGCATAGTCTAATATAAGAGGAAACTACCACAAACAAAAAAAATCCTTGAACCATTAAATAAACACATCCAAGACATTTAAACATCTCTTTTGTGGGCATTTTGTCATTTTTTGTTTGCTATTTTTTTTATAAGTGGAAGGATACAATAGAAGTAAAATCAACAGCTTTTATCCAGAAATAAAATGAAAACCATTACCAATGTTAGAAATGTTCTATTCTACCATGAAAACAACTTCAGCATTTTCGAATGAGATCTGCGAGGCACTGTAATTAGAAAGCTAATTGCCACCTGCTAAGGATATCAGTTCCTCCAGCTATTCCAAGCACTTCGAAAGGCCACACACGTGGTATAAAGTCGTTGGGTGTTGAACATTTATAGTGTTGCTTTTAAATGGGAGCCTGAGAACAGAACCCAGAGACTGAAGGATATTGCTTTCCATTGGCGTGACTCTTGTGTGCTTTACTTCATGAGCAAGACTCATAACGGGCAGGCTTTTGATGATGATGCCAACATTGCTTTCCACCATTTTGTAAGGTCTCAGCAACACCACCCTTAACTCAGCTTCTATAATGCTGAAAGGTCTGGATTGTAGGGCAGCAGATGATACAGAAAGGATGTGGTAACTAGTGAATTGTGGTAGAGTCTTGTTACATCATACTGATGGCAGGCCAAGGGGGCCTGGTCTAGCAGTTCTGGCAGGGATGCTACCATTGGTGGAAGTATCTGACTGATTTGCATATGGCTGGAACCCTTTTGCAATGGTGCAAACAGGCTAAAAAAGGGTGGTGTGGAAGGTTGCCCAGAGCAGTGGCAGTGGTTTAGATGTATCCAAAACCTTCCAACCAGCACACTTTTTGGGTTGAAACTAGATAGAACGCCATTGTTTTAGCAATAGTTGCTAAAGAAAGGGTCCAATTCTAAATAAACTTGTGGAAAAGGAGTAAACTTCCATTTTCATCTGAAAACTACCAGAGGAACTATTGTGCTCGCCTTTCACTCTTTGTACGTGTGGTGCCTCTTGCTCTTTGCTATAATGGATTTTCCTGAAACAGCACCTCCTCAAGATCCTCTGCCACTATCTCACCAACCATCTCCATCAAGCGCGCACCCATATAATCATCCCCACTAGGGCTGCTTGTACCTCTTTAAAACAGGCCTGTGATGGGCTTCAACTTTTGTGGGCAGGTTCGATCCACCTCATAGGAAAACCGTATAATTTCCAGAGGATCAAAGCCCAACTCAGATTTTGGAGGCAGGCTCCTAGTCCCACAACCTAACTGAGAAGATTGAAATTTATAAAGGGTTTAGAACAGTCAATAATAGACCTTAGACTATCTAAATAAGACATACCATTGCAAGGGACCCTCATCACCTAACACTGTAGGATAAACAAAACACCCTGACCTAATGTCTGGCCAGGCTCAGCCTGAACTAGTGGAACCATCCAGTTGCAGGGCTGTATTGCCTCCACCAGCACTACAGCACCCTGGTGGTGGTGGAGATGTGTGTATAGCACCCTTTTGGCAGGCAATGAGATACTGAGAGTTGAGGCAGCAGCTATACTTTTACCTCATTGCCTGTCAGTCAGGGAGAGCTCAATCCAATTGTAGCGGTAGCTGCCCTTGAAGGGCACATGCTTCAATATCATACTGTCCTCTTGTGGGATACTGGTCAAGAGGGCAGAAAAAGAGAAGGAATGGACCACTGTGAGAGTTCCAAGGGGCAACAGTCACTGTGATTCTAAGATTAAGAGACCGGCTATACTGGTTGTTAAAGACAAAGACATTAATGATGTAGAAAAAACGAAACCTTTACTTTACTATGCACTGAACCATTACATTTAGAATAAATCATACCACCACCATTCAATGTGAGCTTTTTCCACATCCTGGTGTGTGTTTTTGACTTGCGCATAAAGCTTTTTCTCCTAAAACAGTGGTATGGTCTTGATGGACCTGGGGCGTTCTCCTGCTGCAGTAACTTCAGCTATATGCTCCTTTTTAGGAAATGTAAGATATCTTACGAGTGTGTCATTGAGGTGTGTCCTATACCTGGGACAATAGACCTTGCAGTGCTAAAAGCTTGTTGACAATGCACCTTAGCTAGGTTGGGCATCTGAGGGATTCCACAGCTGATTGAACAAGTACAGGTGAACCCACCGACCATTTGTGAAACCAGAATAGCAGAAGAATAGCCACAGTAGCCAGCTGGCATATGTCAAGAACATAGGCATCCATCATCTAGTTTGCAGTGGCCCACTGAAGTCTTTTGAGGACTCCAATGCAAATATCAAGTCAGACTGGGGGAGGACTCCGTCCTACACCTTTGCATGCTTGTCCACTGCATGAACATTCATTGCGGTTCCTCTACACACATGTCAGATGTTGAGAATGGTTGTGCCCTGTCATATAACCAACTTTACAGTGGAGGAGTCCCACACCATCGCCTTGGCTATTTCCTCGTGTTCCACCAGGGCTTTTAAACACCTCTTAAGTGCACCCTAAAACATGGGTAGCATGTCCTCTTGCAAATGAAAATTCCCCCAGTTACTGTGTTGCACTATTCTCACAGACGCTCCGGAATGTGGAGGGTTGAATTTCACCATGTATGTATTGCGGTTTTCAGATGGTTGTAAGGGATGTTGTTGTTTGATTGAAAGGTTGTAACATACGCAAGGGAGTGTAGGAACTGTTAAGGTTGGCACAGATAATCTATGCCACTGTCACCATTTAAGTACATGGCTTATGAAGTTGGTTTCCACAAGATGGGGACATGTGCATGGCTCTACCTTTCCCCGGGGCAACTGAAACATTAGACTCCTAGGGGAGAGGGACATGGTGCTGTAACCTCCTTTACTTTCTCAGAGAGATTAACACACACGGGACTTTCTGTCTAACCTATCTATGCAAAGGTTGGTCTGCCATCTTGGGCTTTGCTGATGACAGGTACAGGGAAAGGTGACCCAATGGTCGGTGATAGAAATGAAATCTGTACTTGACCATGGATCCACAGATTGATTGTATTGTGAACTTTAACGTACAGGGATTTTGTGTCTTTCCCACTAATTCCAGTATGTAGTCGTATAGGGGGTAGTTCTGATGTTTGTGTGCAGTAGTGATGCCTCTGAATTTCCCAGTAGGGAACAATAAGCTCAAGGAGCCATCGGAAGATGTGCTTTAGAGAAAGGAGTAGGGCAATAAACCTACAGCCAACATTACACCAAGGATTTGATTGCAGAGAGGACGCCTTTTGTATCCTTTTTGAATTTTGTTTCCATCTCAAAAGCTTCAAAAATATTAGGATGCTGAGTTAAGAAGGAAATGGGTCATGTGTGGGCTGTGGCTATCTGAAGGCAAAAAAGTGTTCTAACGGGTTAATTGTGCAAATGCGTCCATTGTATGCAGTCAAGGGAGAGAGGGAGCCTGACCTGTCTTCTTTGTCAAGTACGTGGGTGATGACTTCTCATGTGGCCCTACTGGGAAGAGGTGTTCAAATTGATACCTCCCTTCCCACGCAAGACACTGTTTTGAATATGCAGCGGGTAACAAGACATTCTCATTGCTTTTCTCATGTAAACTAACTCCACACACCCACTATTTTTAGGGGTAAAACAGGCCTCTCCTTCTTCTTAGGTCTGCTCACTGTCCTTTGCAGTGGCTGTTGTATGGAAGTAGGGTAGTGTTGATGTGACTGACTGCAGAAATGTGCTAACACTAGCATGTGTCTTTGATCATTTTCAGGTAGCCAGTAAACGGGCATAAAGGGACTGTCTGAAGACTGCTTTACATGCACAGTGCTTGCAGTTGAGAATTGCATTGGTTTGTCAATGTCTGCATCCACTTGTTTTTCGCTTCTGTCTTCCTCACCATCTTTGGCACCTTTAGAATAAAAAGGTCCGAGTCTCAATCTTTGATGTGGGAATGGAGTAAAATCGTTGTCATGTTTTTGGCTGTCATACGATTCACTGGAAAACAGAGTGGGGGTTATTTTCAGGAAACACCTCTTCTTCATAATCAGTGATTTCTCTCTTCATTTGTCAAGTATTGTTATCTCTTCTACTCCTGTGCCTCAGATCGTGGGGGTAAATGTCCTCCTGATCCTCCTTTTTGAAATCCGGCTTCTGTCGTTTGATGCAAGGTTGACATTGGTGCTTGCATGGTTACATTTTTCACAATGCGCCTGACTCACTTTAGTCAGATGTACCTGTTTTTTGAAGAGGCTATACATTGTTCAGTGTGGGTGGAGCATGGCCCCATGTACTATTTGAGCTTCTCTAATGCATGCAGCCACTGCTGTAGCAGGTGAATAATCCCCAACAGATGCATTTCTCTGCAGGCCAAATCCCCATCCTGTACCATGGTAGGTACAGCAGCAGATGAAGACATGCTCAGTTTTTTCAACTAATTCCCCAAAATATGTGAATTGATTAGGACTTGTTTTGCCGTATCCTCCTTCTACAAGGAGGAAATGGATTGTCACTGCTTTGACCATCTCTGTCTTCAAAATGTATGTGTGCCTAACACTGTTTTAGTCTTCTCCTGTGCATACGAAACACATTTGTGCCTAACACATTTTTGGCCATTAGCGATGCCTACAACATGCTGTTGGGGTTCTCCCTTATTTGGCCTTCTCCTTTGCCTATGAAATGGACCTGGGGTTCTCTCTCATTTGGCCTTCTTCTTAGCCTACAAAACATATGTGATATTCTCGCTGCTTCAGACTTCTCTTCCACCTACATTATATACATGTGTGAAACACCTCTATGGCCTTGTCCTTTACCTACATAACACATGCAGAGTTGCCATTCCTTAAGCCTTCTCCGCTCACAAATTCCATGTGTGGCTAAGACTACTTTGGAGTTCACGCCACTACAAAAACATGTGTGCTTGCCTAACACCTGCTTTGGCTTTCTCTCACACCAGGCGTCTCACTGACACAGACCAAGGTCTGCAAATAGATAACACAATCCGTGCTTAAGATGACATTGTGATAACAGCAGTATACAGAGTGTTAGTGTGGGGAAGTGATAAAATATGGTTCACTAACCAATGAGAGTAGTTTTCATTCATATGAGTTTTTATGTTTGTTTGTCTTTTTAAAGTGTCAAGCAAGGGAAGAAAAATAAAGTAATGTAATTCCACCTGCAAGGCATTGCACACATTAACCTGGTTCACAAATACAAGGTTGTGCCTTTTTTTTTAAAATAGAGAAGTGCCTGTGATATAATAGCGATAGGGCAAGTCTCTGTCCATTCCCTAACCCTAAATACGTGGCCCACCAGCGTTATCTAGGGCTATCCATCTCACTAGGGAATAGAAAGAATGGTTGGTGGGCAAGCCAAGCTACAGTTACACGAAAGGAAAATAAACTGAATTGCTTACCTGATAAATTTTGTGTGAAAAAGTATTACGGTGTATTGTCAGGGACGATACCCTTTGATAGTCCCCTAAGTGTGTGTTTGTTGTCATTCAGTACAGCACTTCACGCTGTAGCCACAAGCAAAATATTTCTTCCCATTCCAACCTAAGGTTCGGCCATGCTGCATGCCCCAATAATCAAATACAAGTACACGATTATCAAGTAATTGCAGGGCGGCAGAATGGCTAGATCAGTGCACTTCATCTAGTACTTTAAACAGATTCACCGGGTGCTGGTGATGTGGTTCATTTGATAAGGTGCCCTTTCTTCTTCAATTGTTAGGTTTGGAATAGGGGGGGGAGCCCTTAAAACTCAGCCGACACATAATTCGACTATCTAAAGTCTTTCTCAAGGCATGTGGATTGTGTGCTAGTCATTGCTGAGAGGTTGTGGAAATGAGTCCAGCATCCAATCCCAATATCTTTTCCCACTATGGTCGCAAAGAAGGGTGGGTAATGATTTCAAGGGGGCCTGGTGACCACAGACAGAATTTTAGCCACAGGCAGAATTTATTTTCCCATTCAAACCTATCCCGATTTTAAAAAATGTTCAACACATAGCCAGTCCTGGTGGCCATGCCCACTTTAACCCCACTGCCAGTCTCATGTGGTCATGGCTAGAAGTGACAATCTGGCCACTGCCCATGGCCACAGGCCATGACTCAGATGGTATCAGGTAATATTATCCCCACCAATAATATCGCCATATAAATGGTCGTGGGATAAGGCCATAGACGATATTATTAGTGGGGATAACTTATATAACTTTGGCATGACTCAATGAAACTGTATGACATTTTGTGATAGTATTCTAGACGTGACCTTGAATGGTTCTACAAAGAATTGTACTGTTTTGACAAGAGGGAACACAATTAGAGGGGTGTCTTAAAATATTTGAAAGACTTATAATGTGGTGCAATTTCACGAATCTGCACACAAATTCGTAAAAAAGATTTAAGTCCCAGATTTGCATGTGTTTGCTGGGATGTTTGCTGGGATGTTGTGAAGAGGGGGCAAAAAAGGCATTTTAACATTTTTAGATGGGTTATAACTTTGTTACTGTTTGATGAATGTGCACAAAAAATTTTAGAAAGATTTTTCTCCAATTTCTGAATGGATTTATGTGTCAATTGGCAGCTAAATTATATGACTATTTTATGCACGTACATTTTCACCCCTATAGCCGGTAACAGCGGGGGATTCTAACCCTGCCATTCCGGGAAAGTCAGGCACCAGAAAAATGGAATTCCCCATAGGACTCTATGGGAATGGGGAACATGGAAGCACCGGCACCATTAATAACGGTGCCGGTGCCTCCTTGTAAGTCTGCCTACCATGGCTGCTGTGTCCCGCAGAGTCAGTCCTGGCGGGCACAGCAACTCTGGCATGCAGACTCACAGTTTGCCGGTTTTACCGGACCGCCACCCTTGTAATGAGGCGTTGTGTCTTATTTTTTGCAAAGTGTCATAATGTAGCTACACAAAATAGTGATATACCATTGGTAACTGAGATATAGCTGGTGGCCAGCGACAGTGGCCAGATTTTCTAAGTCGGTTCCATTTGTTAATATCCCCCCAAAAATATTGCCATACAAGAATATTGACATATTTTTGCGGCAATATTAGGCAATGGAACCTGCAGGGGACACCCCTGCAACCCCAATCATTTTTTTTATGGGGCAGGTACACCCCCACATCCCACAGTCCCGATAACCCCATAAATTATCCCCACTAATAATATCGCCTATGTCCTTATCCCACGACTTATACGCCATCCACAAACTTCTTTTCACCAACCCTGTAATGCAAAAATATGTATGGGTGCCCCCGAAGTGTTCGCAGACATCGGAGATGAACAACTGGCAGTTTTTTGTCTTTTTATGGCCATATCCCATCCCATCCTCATCACCCCTCATCTCCCCAGAGGCTGTTTATTTGCAAGGTTGATAAGTGCAATGTTGTGGTTTTCAATATGTTTTTACTGCAATATTCATACATGGCAGGTATTTCCCAAAAACATGACACACCTTGCGTATTTCACCATGCAATCAGTGGGCATGTCCGATGTCCGCGGATATCACAGCGCTCTCTGGGCCAATCGGAGGCCCGTCCGCATACCGAAAAGGGAAGTGTGTTCGCGGAACAAACCCAGATTTCACAAGTTTTCTGTTACCTACTTTATGGGCGTTTTAAAAAATAATACTTTTCGGATTTACACCAAGTTTACAAAAGTACACTTTGGGACCTAACCGCGGCTCCTGCTGCAGTTCTTGTGAAAATCCATCCAGCGGTTTGGGCTGTAGTTGTGAGGAAAATTGTTTTACATTGCGTCCACCTCACATTTTGGGAACCCCTATCATTTTTCCCCACCTGCACAAAACCTCACCAAACTTTGCAGAATCAATCTGACCGACCATATCATTTTTTGGCACAGTTTCATAAGGATTCGTCCTTGGTGGGCAAAGTTATAAGCTGCCCAAAACGTGCTCTTCCTATGGGTTTGAGTAACTTAACCTTAATTAAGCGGCTACTACCGCAGGCCGTGTAATATATATTCAAGGAAAAAACTTTAGTTGCAGGGATGTTAAGGTGAGAACTTAATGCAACAAAAACCCTGAAATTCAGCTAATCCTACCTTAACTTTGTGCCCCCTCTAGAGCAATTTATGACCACAATGATGACATCACAGATGACAGCTCTGATGACATCACAAATTACATGTTGTATGAGAACAATGAGGACATCACAAATAGTAACCCGGATGACATCACTGGTTTATCTAACAGATTACATCAATAATCACATAAGATATAAAATCATTAATAAGTTAGCTTATAAAAACTTTGATTATCTTAATAAAAATGTGCCCATGGCGAGGGCTATGGTCACTGGCGTCACCAAACAGCATAGTTAGTGGTAAGTTAGTGTTGGAAAGTAGCAATGTGCATGGTTAAAAGCCATGCATAGTAGCCTATCGCTGTTTTAAAATATGCAGTGGGCAAGGTTGAATGCTGTAGTCAGTGGCCGTGGCTAAAGTCCATAGCTAGTGTCCATTAATATGTTAGAATATATAGTTGGCACGGCCAAAGGCCATGGCACGCATATTTTGTTTTTTAAACCGTGCTAATGTCAGTCCTTGAACGTCTTGCACTCAGAGACCATTTTCTTTGCCTTTTGCTGGATATCATTCTGGTATTTGTAGTCTCTCAGTCAAGATGGGGGGAATAATGCCACAATTGTACACTTTTTGCTTAACATAGTTCTACAAATATTTATATATTTATATATTTGAGTAACACTATGATATGTACACTTTTCAGGCTTTGAGAACTCACAATGATTTGAGGCAAAGCTCAGTGAGATTACATTATTTGCAGAGGATCACACACTTTTCTCAAGCAGCGTGCTACAAGGCCCTTGTTTTATGGCCAGTCTCTTGGTGACTGTTGTGATACATTGCACAACCCCAACTAACCACAACTAAACAGTAAGTAAAAGGGAAAAATGGCCTGCTGCAAGAAAAACATATGCCTAGGTACTTTTTCCCCCATTACGAAAATGAAAGCTGGCACCCTTGAATATTTGCTTAGTAATTGAATATATATATTAAAGAGGAATATACAAATGTAGTTTAATAGACCTTTTCATTAGAAGAAAGTGTTCAAGAAAAAATAACATTGGACTTAAAAAAAAAGTTATGAACACCAGAAATATAACCTGAGAGAGAAAATCTTCCAATAAATATGCTGTCAACATATTCTCTGCTTTATAAAGATAACTTGAAAAGTTCACACACCATACTGTCTTCTCAAATATATAAATCCGTAGAGAACTATGTTAGGCAAAACGGGTACAATTGTGCATTATTCCCCTGATCTTGACTGAGGGACTACAAATACCAGAATGCAATTCAGCAAAAGACAAATGTTTTAAAAAAAAATAATGCAGATGCCCTGTGTTATGACATGTCTAAAAATAAGAAAATTCACAGCATTTGGGACTGTAGACTGTCTCTCATCCATGCAATAAACGAAATCGACCCTGCTTAGTTGCAAAGCGAGGAAGGATCTGTCCCCCTTCCGCCATGTTACTGTAAGTGGTCTTGTAACGTGAGCTCATTTATTATGCAACATGGCCTTAGGGGGATGGCTCCTTCCTCGCTTTGAAGCTAAGCAGGGTTGATCCTGGTTACTGCATGGATAGGAAACCCACTGGAGCTGTAAACACCAGAATGCAATTTAGCAAAAGACAAAAAAATGGTCTAAGTGCAAAACTTACTAGGACTGAGAGTAGCACGGTTTAATAAAAATAATGCTTTAGATGCCCATCCATGCAGTAACCGGGACTGACCCTGCTTAGATTCAAGCAAGGAATGGGCCGACTCATTTCTCTAAGTGGTCTTGTAACTTTGTTGTACTTATCAGGCAACATGGCCTGAGGGGGCTGGCCGCTTTCTCACTTTAAAACTAAGCAGAGTCTGTCCTGGTTATTGCATGGATGGGAGACCTAGGTGGCAATCGTCCCACTGGCCTTTGGATATGGCCAGTGATTTTCCACCCCGACATAACTATGGCTATACACATTATTTTTTTATTGAAAGCACTGGAACTGCAGGTACGGAACTAAACATACCCTCGGCTAGTTGTAGTCCTTTATAGCCTCGAATATCGGAAAAATAGCGTGACTATCTGTAAAAATGCTTTCCTGCCCCCCCAGGCCCTTGCCAAGTGCCCCCTCATCTGTGTAGGCTTCCCCCACACCCCTGATGGCGTCCTACCTCCCCTCTCCTCTCCCCCCACATAACACATGCTGTTTTTGTGATTTAGTTTGCTTTGAGATGTCAGCTATTTCAGGGTATAGCGGAGGCGACAGAAAGCTCTGTGTTACAAACTCAGTCCTTATAGCCCCTCCATCTCCCAAATTTCACATGGGATTTTTAACCCCCCCATCCACCCGCAACTATAGCCTGATGGCATTTGCATCTTTTTTATACCTGCAAATGGCTTTTTTCCTACGTTTCATTTTCCCATAATTTAGGCTATAACCTTGAATATCTCTCATATCGACAGAAGAAATGATGGCAGCGGTTTCATTTCTAAAGACACCCAGTTTTGGGTAAATCCCTGAGTTATAGCTATCTATTTTTGAGAAGGGGGCACCCCCTTCTCTGTGAAATATTTAAAAAATGACTTAATTGAATAACCCCAAACAAAGCATGGATTGCGAGTTCACGCTTCGTGCACATGTTGTTGTGGACCGGGTCCAAATCCGTCCAGCGATTTGGGCTGGGCACTTTGTCAAAAATGTACCTTATTTGTCAATGGGAAAATGAATGATAAGTAGGCAGCAACAGTTTTTTTTGTCTTCTTAATCACGTTTTGTTGTGATAGGTTTTTACCTTAACTGATCATTAACTAAAGTTTTTTCATTGAATATATATTTGACTCGATGAAGACCTTGTGGATGAAACAAGGTGTTTGTTTTTACCTGCTGTATCAGTGAATAAACAAATACACTTTGCATCAAAAAAGGGTATGTGGGGTCTTTGGGGTGCCTTCTCCCCCCCCTTTAGGGGGTCATCCTTTCTGAACTTTAAAATTAAGTAGCATGTTAAAATTAAAATGAACCCTAAAAACAACGAAACAAATCAAAGACTGGGGAAACAACCTTAAATAAAATAACACAGACCATTCAAATGTTCTTAAATCTAACATTTCATCAATTAGCAAGAAACAAAGTAATGTTTTTTTAAATAAATGTAAGAATGTTTTCCCTTAAAAGGTTAAAGATATAGACAAAAGCTTCACTAAATAAATACAAGTCCACCAAAGTAAAATGTCCATAAAATAAGGTTAGGAAGTGTGGTTTTCCTAACTTAAAAAACATATTCAAGTATTCTTTATATATTTACATGCACAACAAATGAATGTATGCATAGATAAAAACAAAGAACTCCCGAGCCAAACTAAGTATAGTATCGTTACCATATGCACAATAAGTAAACAAATCAAAGTGCCCCTAACTAAAATAAACTAAAATAAACACTACACGGAATTGTTAATTTAGCAAGAATTGATAAAAAATAAAACACTGTAGCCTAAGCTTTCTCAGAAAACATCTCTAACGCATCCAAGTTTCCGATTTACCCTCCTCCAGCCAAAGTAAACAAACCAAAGAAGTAACAACTCGCAGGCCAGTTTATATAGATTCCAAATTCATCACCAGCTATAGAGCATGCCTGAGTCTCTCAATAATGCCCCCATTTGGAAAGCATCGTGTGTCGACCCTATTTACGTTCTCCGGCAGATTCTGCAGAGTTTAGCGGGGGACTTTTCATAAGGGTCCACCAGGCCTAGTTTTGGGCTGATATGTTTCTGTTATGTTGTCTGCCCATCTTCTCGTCAAGACCTGCCACACTTTCTCTTTTCTTTTGTGGCATGTCCCCCCCATCTTCCGTAGCTTCTTTCCAACTTCCACTCTGACTTCTTCTCTTTCTGCTACTTCATTTCCAAGCATTCTCTCTTCTTTATAAATCTAAATGCACTTGTTTCCTGTATCCTTGATGCCCAATCAATGTTGTATTGATTATTTATTCTAAATTGCACTTATTAATTGATCTTTTGTGACACACTCATGATAGGCTGGCTATTACTTCAGAGCGTGCCAGAAAGGTGGGGAGGGTGAGAAGGATGATGAAGGAAAAGAAATTAGAAAGGGAAAGGAGGACTGGGCACTGGATGGCACTCAATTTGCAAGGCAGAACAGATGTGTCTTGAGGCGGCTTAAAAAGGTGTGCATTCCTTCATGGCAGAAGAGGGTTCCAGAATGTTGAGTTTTTATGTAGTTTACTGACAGGAAATACAAGGGAATGCATTCAGTTTTATAAATTCGTGAATTGCATAAAAGATGATTGTAGCGTAGCAAACTGAGACTTTTTCCAGGTTTAATTTGAGCTGCTCAAGTATTTTATTACTGAATAGTTTGACATTATGAACATGTGTGCTTAATTTCATAATGTTTTTAGAGGGCCAAACATGCATAATATTGATCATTTTCTTTCTAATGAATCCATCGCCTCGGTAATAAGAAATTAATATTTTTGGAAAAGAGAACAGCAGCTCATTTGACAGAAAGCAAAACCATCTGGAAAATACTGTGTCCAACTTTGCAAATCTGTTGAAGGTGAAAAACAGATGTTTCTCCGATTCGTTTCCTGTTTCCTCTGCAAAATGATGGCATCCACGATGCTAAACCTATTTTTTTAGCCAGATGGCCCGTCACCACGCTGCATGAGTTACAGTTAAGGATATTAGTCTTAAAATTACAGAAAGTCGTCTTTTAAAAGTGTGTGGTTGTTTTATTTTATTTTTTCTGCTGATATACAAGATAGAGAACTATGTTTATTATTGCTAGTAAAGAATTTCTAATCTGTACAATAACCAGTATTAAGCAAGCCTTCTGCTTCTTACCCTGGGGCTCATGTTCATGAGAGCTGTAACGTGATTGAACTATATAAAAGCCTTGAGAAAGGTTTTAATGCCTTCCAATCACACCACAGCTCATTTTCAAGCATTTGTCTACAGGAGTGGAGAGGCAAATACAACTTGCGTTATCACCACCTCCTTCGTCTCCGCCATCCAAATGCTCCAGGATCTGCGCCGGCAGGGATATTCATGGGGCGCAAATGCTGGAGATCCCTATGGGGTCCACATGCTGAGATCCCATGCTGTCCTCACAAGTTTAGAGCAGGCGGACCCCATAGTGATCCACTGTACACACTCCCTGCCATGCACAATTTGTGCATGGCAGGGAGCATGTACAATGGAAATGAAACCCTCCCCGATGTGCAAGCATATCAGGGAGGGTTTAATTTCATTTGTGAGCGTCGCTTGCCATTTCAGGATGGCAAGTGGTGCTCACAAACAAAAGTAAACACTGCCTTTCATGCCAGCAGGCCTAGCAATATTTATGCACTTTGCACGGCAGAGTGCAAATGTGAAGGGCAGAAGGTGGTGTACACGCTTGTACACTGCCTTTTGCTCTTTACATGTGCACCCGCAATGTAAATGATGACAAATTCGGTGTCAGGGAACCGCTTATAAAGTGTAAATGTAATGGGTCTCTGCAGCCAAATGACTCATTTAAGGAAAATGAGCTCCCCTGAGTCAGATGGTGTCCGGCAGGCTCCTTCTCAAATTTACTGAAGGAAGGAAATGAAGACCCCTACTCTCTGAAGAAGACCTTCCTAGCTGTTGATCTGGGACCCCACATTACGCACTCCCTTCTACTCTACAGAGCTCTGTTGCTTACCATCCTGGGGCCAGATTACAGAAACTTTGCACCGGTGCAAGTGCAAAGTTTGCCCTATTTTAAAAAATACTTGGACATATTAGAAAACTATTGCACCATAACAAGTGCAGTGTGCATCGTATAAGCACCAGGGCAAAACGTAACATAGTGCAAAAAAGATACATTTCTGATGTGTTTTTTCACCATGGTGAAGTTTTCCATAGTGCTAATACACTAGGGCAAACTTTGCCCTGTTGCAATAATGCAGTGAAATTGATCTTTTTTGCCAGAGGGTAATTTTTGCCCTGCTGGTTATACCATGCCAAACTGCACTTGTCATGGTGCAATAGTTTTCTAATATGCCCAAGTGTTTTTAAAAATAGGGCAAACTTTGCCCTAGTGCTAATACCGTGAAAACTTTGCACTTGCATGGGTGCAAACTTTATGTAATCTGGCCCCAGGTTTTCATTATGGAAATCTCTACACATACAGTGCAGTACATAGTAAGTATAGAGGAGACGTAAAAGAGCTGTCAAAAGCACTAACACTGGTGCGGTACCACCCTGTCTCAATTGGAAGAAAAGATGCAGGACAAATGGAATGAGATAGAAAAGGGGAAGAAGAAGGTCGAAGACATTGGGTCTCATTAGAAGTTTGGCAGTAGCCTTGCCTGTAAAACTTCTGGCGCCCGCGAATGGGCAATTACTGGGTCATTACGACCCGGCCGGACCCAGTACTTTCCCATTTGCGGGCGCCTCCCCATCCACCTCCTCTATCGCCCACCAACCTCCCCACCCCCCACAATTTCGAACAAAACCTACTTCACATTCTACAGGACAAAATAAAAGCCTCCTCTCAAATGATCTTACTAGGAGATCTCAACTTGGGCCTCCTTGACCCTAACGTAACGGCCCCCAGGCATCCTCACTATCCGGCGCCCTCAACACCCTAGGATTCAGTCAACGCATCACCCACCTCTCCCACACATTCTAAAGGTTGCATACTAGACTGGATTGCTGATCACAACTGTAAGATCACCACTAGCGCCATCACTCCCTGTCCTTGGCTTTACCATAACATCATCTTCTTCTCCATCCCACAGCCCACCAAAGTCAATACAACTTCCAACCCTCTACCTCCTGCCCTCCTGCAGTAACACGCAGCTCACGCAAGCTCACTAAAGACCACATCCTTCCCCTGCTCAACACCCCAGAGCTCCAGCCCCCATTCACACCCACCCTCTCTGAAGTGGCGAATATCTTTGCTCCCCTAGCTCCTCACAAATCCAAGACAGTAAGACATACTAACTCCTGGTTCACAACGGACCTCATGGAACTCCGTACAATGAAACGTAAAGTCCAACTTGATTGGCGGAAGGACCCCTCTCACTCTTTGAAAAAGTAGTTCAATACAATATCCAAACAATACAAGGCAGACACTATCGCAGAAAAATACAACTCTTTTAACTCGAGAATTAACAACACCTCCTCCAACACCATAGAAATCTTCACCATATAGAGAGAAATAGAATCCCCCACTTCACCACCCGCCACCATCACCAAAGATGCATCATGGTGCTCAGACATCCAAGCTGCTCTTTTAGGAAAAATCAACAACTTAAATAAAAAAATACTGTCTCAACAAGCCACATTCAAGAATGAGCTAGCAGCCACCAACTCCCACTCGACTCCTCCCCTCCCAACTCCTTCCATCAAACCTTTTGCCTTCAGAGATCTTGCCGAAAGTGAAGTCTCAAAGCTAATCCAGAGCCTCAAGCCCACTAAATTCAAGGGCGATATTTGCTCTGCTTCCCTCATCAAAGACTGTGCTGATGTGCTAGCCCCTATCATCACTACCTTCATTATTGCCTCATCTGCCTGCAGTACCATGCCAGCCAGCCTGAAAGAAGCTTGGGTCCACCACCTCCTGAAAAAATCCTCACTAGACCCAACCATACCATCCAACCACCGGCCAATTACATCAGTCCCCATCCTACTTAAAATTCTAGACCGTGCAGCCTACCTGCAGGTTGAGCAATTCTTGGAGGACAATAAAATCCTAGCAATGCGTCAATCTGGTTTCCACCCAGGACATGGAATGGAATCTGCACTTCTAGACCTCAAGAACAAGATTGATGAGATCAGGGATAAAGGAAAGTACGCCCTGCTCCTCCTCCCAGATCTATCCGCAGTGTTCGGTGTTCAATCTGGTCAACCATCAAATCCTCTGCCAACACCTTGCTACCCATGCGACCTTTTCCCCACCTGCCGTTGCCTGGATTGCGTCCTTTCTGAGAGTCTTCTCAAGTGCAGCCAAAGCCTCTCCCTCCCCCATCACCTGCGGTGTCCCACAAGGATCCTACATCACCCCCACCCGCTACAACATCTTCACCAGGCCCCTCTTCAACATTTTAGACTCCCTCAGCCTAGCCTACACTAACTATGACACACAAATCCTGATCCCACTCTCAGGTAATTATTAAGAGAATTCCAATGATCTCAACAACATTTACTCTACTATCCAGGCATGGATGGCAGGGAACCACCTCTGCCTAAACAGTGACAAGACAGAATTCCTAATTGTCGCCACAACCTGTTTGTGATTCCAGTATCAACTACAGTAAAGCCACTCAGTGTGTACCTTGACACCTCTCTAACCCTGTCCAGACAAGTCAGTGCCATTGCATCCTCAGCAGCTTGCGGAACCAAAGTCTTCAATGCAGCCAGACCCTTCCTCACAAAACCCAATTGTATCACCATTGCCCAGGCCATTATTGCTTCAAAGACAGACTATTCTAATGTCCTCTTTACAGGCACCTCTGGCTGGAAATATTAAAAAAACTGCACATTATACAAAATAGTGCTTTGCGAGCAGCCCTGAATATCCCAAAATGAGAACACATCTCCAATGCCAGACGGGAAGCTCACTGGCTGCCCATCCAGGAATGTATCCAATTCAAAACATTGTGCATTGCCCACAAATGCCCTGATAATACAGCACCTCCTTACATTACACAAAGAATCACCAAAGCCCACTCCCTGAGACCCACCAGGACCCCTACTCGTAAGACTCCTCGTGCCAAAAGTGAGAAGATGTAAAGAGGGAGGAACCAGGTTCCCCTACCGCACCGCCGAACTCTGAAGTGACCTCCCCCATGCCTGAGGGCTGAGAAATCCTACTGGGTCTTTCTCAAAGCCCTCAAAACCCAGCTCTTCTCCTAACTCCCCTCCTTCACCACCTAGTTAGCTTTTACATGACGCCTAACCTCAGTATGCTCAGCATGACCAGTATGTATGCATCGCTGCCACTTTGTAACCAAGGTAACTTACATATGCTCCCTGTCTTTCCACCTATACCTTACTGTCTGACTAATTTTGTCTCCCCGACCTGTAACGGACTTGTACATGCAACCGTGCCTCAATGCCTCCAGGTTGTATATGCGCTTTACAAATGAAATGAATATATAATTAAATAGTAGCACTTATGCTCTAATGCTATGATTGTACTTGATCTTTGTCTTCTACCGGGTTGCACTACACTCTCAGATCCAGTGATGCTTACCTTTATTTTTCTGGAAATTAATGCCCAGGACTCCAAACCCAGGCTTAGTAGCATGTATGTTCTAATGCTATGATTGGACCTGCTCTTTGTCTTCTACCGGGTATGCACTGCGCTCTCAGATCAGGTGATGTCTTAGGCACATTCAGTTCTTGTAAGGGAATATGGTGTGGTGTTACAACTTAAACCATAAGCTAGTATGGGAATACTCAACAATCCACTATAAATGAATACCCGGGACTCAGAACCATAAGACTATAAGCACTTATGCTCTAACATTAGGAAGGGGCTTGCTTTGTTTCACTGGCAATGTACTATGATCTTAAATCAGGTGAGGAATCTGGCGAGGGAAGCTCTTGTAAGTGAAAACGATGAGCTGTCGCCTAATACTCAATACTAAAACCATAGAAGAGACCTGGAATGCTAAACTAACCGCTGCACCTAAAAACATCAGACAGGCACAGCACTAACTGCATGGCCTGGTTTGACGCTGGACATTTCAGGTTCATTGAGTACCCAACCACGAATCTAGGAAGTACTCTTAATTCCGACAGAACAGAACTGGATGCAACTGCAAATCGAGAAGATGTTAACCTGTAAGCAATTGCCCGCTCAAGAGGACACAGGAATGGTGGACTGTAGATCTGCAATCTCTTGGCCCAGTAAAGGTTTGCAGCAGGTTTGGGAAATGCCCAAACTCAACCTTGATGATATTGTTTAGCCAGGGAAAGATACAGGCATGCATGGCGAAACAGAACTAACTCCACACTAGACTGATAATTTCTTGGAGAAATAAAGCACCAAACCTCTATAATAGGGAGCAAACGTTATCTCAGCAAGCACAGGAAGGTGATCAGAACAGGGGACCTCTTCCAACTGCACAGATACTCACACATACCTAGCAATATGCTGACTCTCTCCTCTGCACCAACAAACAATTAAAATCTAGAGCTTTAGAATGCAGCTATACCCCACGAAAAAAAATCGTACTAGCTGCACACATAATCTCATCTACAAACACCACCTTCACTAGAATGCAGCTACCCAAGTCAATTAGGACCAGCTGCTCACATACTACTGGTCTCACACAACCTCCACTCCACTCCTAGCATTAGAATGCAGCTATCCACCAGAGCATTTTGGACTAGCTGCACACATACTGAGTGCATACACGCATTACTCACCCTATGTTTCCACTGATCTGGACTATGGTCCCCAAGGCCATTCAAACAACACATATAGGTACAGATCAGTAGAGCCGTATGCCCACATATACATACACCCAGTAGAGATTGAAGAAAAATGTGTGAGAGGGGATTTTAAGGCAGTGAGTTAGCTCAATGAGGGTGGGGTATGGGAAGAGAGGGGAAAGAGAGCAAGGAAGAAATAAAACAAAATAAAAAATACTGACAGTTCTGCTGACTATCGGTGTCACCAAAATAACACCACCAGCATCTTCATATGTGATTGGGATGGTGTTTCATAAAATACTGCAGCCCACTAGCCAATCTTGCCTACTCCAAAGATTCACCCCAGCTAACAAACTTCCCACACACACTAAGCAGCATAGCCCAAGCTCCAGGGAAATTATTTTCATGTCCCTGATTTCTTGGATATGGACTCTGTAACCCGAACATCTGGGGAGGCTGCCGTGAACGGGTATGGGTCTTTTTTGTGTGGGTACTATAACATCACTAAGGGAACAGAACTGAAGGGACATGCTTTTCCTTATGGTGGTGATGCCATGTCCCAGTGTCATATGAGCAGTCCACCTCCTCCTCCACCTTGTGTTCATTGGGGCAAAAGGTGGCATACACGTTCCTGAATTAGCACTGCAGGGGGTTTAGTATGGCTGTTTTACTGAGGGAATTGCTCTCCAAGATCTCAACTTCCTAACAGACAGTGATTGGTGTGAACCACTGGTGCAAACCTTGAAACTCCTTAAAATAGTCCCTGAACCTTGAGGATGATGACAAAGAGTAAGAAGTGTTCCTATCATAAATATACCTCCCGAGAGAGTCATGTGATTGCTGTGGACCCTTAATGGGCTTAGCTACACTTGCTGCTGACCTCCCATTAGCATAGCCTTGCTCCCTTTCCTCCACCACCTCAACACAACACCTGCATGATGCTCCTTTTCTCCTCCACCAACATGCCTGCATGCTCCTCCTCCCTCTCCTCTTCCAGTTCAACTTCTGCATGCTCCATCATCTGCTCACTTTCCTTCTCCATCACTCATGCATTTCCTCTACCACCAAGTTCTCATATGCCTGCTCTTCTGCATTCCTTCCCTACTCCTCCTCCTCATCATTATCATCATTATTATCATCATCATCATTCCCACCATCACTAGTCTCTACCCCATCATCAGCATCAGCGCACACCACCAATCCCATCATCACTAACCCTGGGAGCCATAGCATCTATTGGGGGAGCAGGCTGATTGTACATTTACCTCTCTATACCTAGGGGCCCCATTAGAAGTCTAGAAGTGCAGTAAAAAAGTGACTGTAAGTCTGCTACCACCACTTTCTTTGGTGGTGACAAAATTGCCTTCATATTTACAGCACTGTTGTATTCCGAGTTGGGGGGAAAGTGAATGATTCACTTCCAGCAAAAATGCTACCACCCTTCCTCCAAAAATCAGCAGGTTTACCATGGCAAAATAATGCTCATGGAAAATCTGCCAAAATCCCCATGGAGACTTATGGTTTCCAGAAATGGGGAATTACACCACTTTAACATAAACCTCAGGAAAGACACTGGGCAAATCTAAGTGGGGATCGTACCCAGAAATCAAAGTAAAAAATGCAGTAATGATCCCACCAAATAAGCACTGTATAAATGAACAAAACCTACATATGAATAAACAGGTATAAAAGGAATAACAAACCTGCTTGGACTTAAACACAAAAGCAATAGGGTTCTAGATCCAAAGAGCAAAACGAAATACAGAAAAACATTGTATTAACAATTTCATCATAAAATCATTTTAAAAAGTTTAACAATCCAAGAAAGTGATGTACAATTATTAAAGAAACTCATACATAATAACATCAATTAGTGCATACAAATAAAAACCCTAAAAACAAATCACAGAGAACTTAGGCTTTTGGACAATTAGAACCCCGGCGAGGGTCAATCAGAATGTAACAAACACCTGACCGGGAATCCCTCGGCCGGGATTCCATATCTTTGTTCATGGTGGGGGGTGTAGCAGCCCCTCAACCAATGAGGAGGCTCGAAAACGGGGCCATCCCTGCTCTGAGCCTCTACATGGCTGAAGGCTGCCATCCTACCCTGCAGGGGATTCAGGTATGTTTTTTTTTCCTCCCCCACCCGCAAACAATTCCCTCCCTGCCCTCCAAAACCCACTTACCTTCTTATATCTCCTTTTTTGGGAGCAAACGCACTGGGAACACTTCTGTTCCCAGAGTTTCTGCTGCCAATGGCTGCCATCGAAAGGGAATATGACTCAATTTTCCCTTCCCAGGTGGCAATTTTCTTTAAAAAAAAATGTTGTTTCTGTTCCAAAACGCTGAAGCGTTTCAGAACAGAAAACATGCTATTAGTACCCAGTCTTGCAGGCCAGGGTACTAATAATAATAAGCCCCTCACTGCAGCCCCGAGGCATTACCTGACTCGGTAATGCCTCCGCAGCTCGGGGTTTATTGCTTTAATAATGTCCTAAAATACCAAATTACATTTGAGTGAACGTAAAGGTTCTCAGTTGTGCTCACCTAAGAAGTTTTTACAATACCAAGACTAATATGTAGCTTGTATAAACATGAATGTTAGACTGAAATAACAGCTGAACAAAGCAATAACCCAACAGGTTTTTTTCTTCTACATATATTAATAGAAATAACAGAACTTCTTCAGGGGACCTGCAAAAAAATAAGTTCTCAAAAATATGTGTTTTTCCTTTAACCAAACGCTCTTGACAATGGACAGTAGATATATGTTCTTTAAGTCCTACGGTGTCGAATCACCACAAGATTCTCATTTGTTCTATAACAGTGTGCCAAGCATCTTATCAATAAATATATGCTGACAACGGGAAACAAACACCTGTATTCTTCCGAGCAGCTTTAGTAACTTTCACTCTCAAATAGTGCAACCTGTAGTCAATTGCTACATAGATGCTCCATTACATAACGTAGTGAAGTGTAGTAGTACATCAGTGGAAAAAATGGTGTTGTCACGCAGCTGGCTATTTCATGTGCAGTGAAGTGTAAATTGGTGCATACAAAACGTAGTGAAGTTTAGTAGTACGTTGGTAGCAGATAGGGCATCATCACTTATCTTGCTATTTCATATGCAGCGGAACGTTAATTGTTAATATGATGCCGTGCTCATAAATCCACTTGGTCAAAGATTCACTGTGCATACCCGAACACACTCATAATCGATTTTGGAAGTAATTCAGAAAATGTACAGCTGGATTACAACCAACCCCTTCTCTTGAGATTCTGTGTATGAGTACAACAGTTACACACTCTGCATCGACATCGCTGTACTCACTGATGGACACCACAGCATCTTCAGTCTCCTGCTCTGACATTTTCTTCCAAAAATAATAAAACATGCAACTAAAATTATTACTAATAAAAGGAATCCCAAATAGGTCCACATTTTTGATTCTCATAGGATACCAATTTAAATGTTCTCTACCACCTTTTGTTGTATTAGTCTTAAATTGAGATCCAGTTTTGTGGTATACATTTCTTCATGTATCCTAATCCACATTTCCTAGGAATTATTGAGGTCCATATCTTCCTCCCATTTCTCTCTTATCTGGTCTCATTGGGTAACACCTGATGATTTTTCAGGCATAAAAGGGAAGAAGGTGGACATCATTTTGGAAGGCAAATAAAACAGTTAACATAGCTTGAGTTTATCTTTAAGAGCAATATGAATCATGTGTATCCTTTGTGCTAATATATTTTTTAATGCAAGGTATCTAGTCCTTTCTTGACTTCCTAAATGGAACATTTAATTCATTCTACAAACACTTCTATTGTCTCCTTCTATACTATCTTTCACTTTTCTCACACCCTTTCCTATCCAACTTTTCCATAGTAATTCATTTTCTTTATTTTTTTCTATTTTGAAGTGTTGTTTTTCTGGTTAATATCTGTATGTAAAGTTTGCAGCTCAAATCCCAATTACTGTATACAAAGTATGTTTATAACAGATTTATCTAGACAAGATGACATGGTACAGGAAGTATCAAAATGACAATGGTATGCAATGTAGGATGATGATGAATTACAAGATAAGAAATGTGCATTTACACAAAATGTATATTGCGCGACTTATATTTGATTCCCACTTACGTGATTGCGTGTGAACATACTATTTTTATGTCCTATTAAACCATTAAGTTAACATTCTTTTAAAAAACTTATTTTCTCCATATTGGGCCAGTTTGTTCAGTTAATTCACTATGTAGCTAGCAGTTTTGATTAGTGTTACTCAACAAACATTCATAAAATTCACAATTTGCAAAACAATTTCCCAAAAACTCCACCCTTGGGTAAACCTGATGCAAAAGCAGTGAATCAACATTTGAAACTGTAGTCAACGTTTTCATTGGTGACAGTAATTTTTCTACCCCAGTTTGATCCTGATCCCTACGTAGTTTCTGTGTTGTTTTTGTGCAGTAGGTTGTGAAGCTTCAATTATAGGTGGTTCTGCACATTCTCTTTCAACTGTTATATCCGGTTCTGGGAGGTTTCTCATATGTCTAAAATGGCTTGTATCTCAACAAGTACTATGGGTTTCTCTTTTCCTTTGAAGGGGAATGTGTTGCCGAGTACTCGGATGAGCTGTTGTTGATAGAAAGGAATGTATGTAAGATGATGCTTAGCATACTATAAAAGGCCAGTTATAATCTATGATCAAGTTGCCTAAATTCTTCCTTTTGACCATAGGCCTAGCTTTAGATGACCACGCAGATGAAGTATTGCACTATAAGTGGAGACATGAATAATTTAGTATTGTTCATTATTTCCTTCCCGATGTGGTCTATCTTGACACTAACTAATGGTGATAGATTTCCTAATTCTTGCCCATAATGCAAAGGGCATGTGTAAGGGACCAAATGGTATTTGATTATTGAAAATGATAATAATTCCATGCAATTGGTACCTTGTTTCATTTATACCACTTGTGGATTCCACTTTTGGTGCTATTGACCTCTCTATGTTAACCTGTTTTCCAAGCTCTGACTCATGACTTTGTGGCTCTTTCATGAAAGATCAAAGATTTACGAACAGAAAGAAATGATTGTGGTTACCGCCAAAACAACCCAAATCTCATTTTAAAATTCATACATGAACCACTTTTTTACAAGTTTTGCCGAGGCCTATACACTATATCAGTATATACTCAATGCGTATGATCCTAAATATCTGGAGCCCTTAGAATAGGTCTATCTTTCCACAGTAAGTGATGCTTTTTGTGTAGAATATGTGAATAAATGTGTTAATAATGAGCAACATTTACAATATAAATAAAGTTGACATATAAATTAGTACACTTTGAGCTTATCCACTTTGATTGTTAGTCTATTTCATAGTATCACCACATGATGACATCATTACATCACATTACGCTTTTTGATGGCCATTTTGTTTATTTATTAAGGAGGTGGAATTAACTTTTACCTTACATTATTAACACTGTTAATCAATATTCTACTTTGGTGAGTCAAATCAAGCATGTGGCTGTGGGTTTTGACTCCATCTACAGACTTCACCTCTGATATAAGACACATCTAACATATTCTTATGAACCTTGTGAATATTTATTTTTAGAAGCACGTGGTGTGTTTAATTACCACATTATTTGACACACTGCTTTTGAAAAACACTGGTACTGTTTATACTATTGGCATAATATTTTCTCTCTAACACTTTAAAGGTACTTGGTTTACTAGTTTTTCATTTTTTCTACAGATATTTTTTTTTATTTGGAGTTGGTTTGAGGTATTTTGACTATGGATTCTTATGAACCTTGTGAATATTTATTTATAGAAGCACGTGTTTTGTTCAATTACCACACTTTTTGACACACTGCTTTTGAAAAACACTGATACTGTTTATACTATTGGCATACTATTTTCTCTCTAACACTTTAAAGGTACTTGGTTTACTAGTTTTTCATTCTTTCTACAGATATTTTCTTTTATTTGGAGTTGGTTTGAGGTATTTTGACTATGTAGGGAGGATAGCTCAGGGGCAACATGCTCGCCTTGGAAGTAAGACGACACAGAGCACCACATGTTCGATCCCCGGGTCTGTGCTTAGAAACCGCCTGGGTATTAAGTGTGTTATAAATAACCTATCACATCAAATCATACATAAGCCTTATTTCTTGGCTATAATCTGGGTAAAATTCGATGTGCTACATTAGGGTTGATTATATACTTAAAACTGCTATATACCCTGATTAAATACACCAAAATGGGTTTAATCACTATAGGCCTCATCAGAAGTTGGGTGGTATCCCAGCGGTAAATCCGCCAGGATATGGCGCAATGCAAAGAGTGTTACCGCAATTTGGTCTAGCGCTATTAACGCCCGATCCCGAGTTGCGGTAGCCTTTAAGTCCCCATATTTTTAAAAGTCCATAGGACTTTATGGGGTATTCTCGGCACTATTACCACCAATGTAATAGCGCTGCTGTAATACTGCCACAAATGAGTGGAAAGTGGCCAGATTTACCTCCAGCTCAAAGCTGTAGATAATTCTCCAACGTTGTGCCCAAACTCAGGATTGGGCAGAGATGTAATGCATCGGTAATAGCGTTACTGCCGCATTTTTACCACTCTGCCCTACCCATGATGAGGCACTATATATTTAGGAGTATTGCTTCTTATGTTTGGTTTTAATTTTTAAACATTTTTTGTCATTAATTACATGTTTGTTAAATATGTAAATATCCTTTTGGGGATGGATTAGTGACATGTATTGCTCTTTATTGTTTGACAGACATGATCACCTGATGAAGTGAATAGATTTCCTGAAACGCCTTGTGAATTCTGAAATTCGGTAATGAACTGGAAAAGTTATTAAGTTTTAAAGTTGCATTCTCATTGAAATTCTTTTATAAACTTTGGAAACAACATTGTTTACCCTGGATGATTTGAAGAAATTGTTTACTTTGATTATTTAGACTGGCATTGGCCAGCATAAAGGTGTGCAGGGGACAGGGGAAGCCAAAAATGTAAATACCATTTTATTATTATTGTTATTTTGACTCTTACCCAAATACAAACCTACTCCTTCCAAAGTTTCATAAAATCTGCCAACTAAATAAATGGAATCATGTTGATTATGTGTGCTGGGCTTCATATCTTTTAAAAGTGCCAAAATCATTCAAAGGTTTTTCTCTGGTTCTATATTTTAAACATGTTTTGGGGTTATAGGCAATCGTGAGCACATTTGCTTGTTTCCTCTGGCATGAGATGAATGGGATGGAATTTTTGGTGACCATGATTCTTAATTTGGTCTGGGTGACAAAGTCAGCATGCTACATTGTCAAATTTGGTTGGGAATCCCACTTATCCTGAGGTAGGAGGCCAACCACGGAAGAATCCAGAACCAGTTTAACCCCAGAGGGTAGCAATGGGAGGGCTCAAATTCATGTCCCATCCCCATGTTCCAGTTTATGTACAGTTCCCATTAGCATCACCCCACACCTATGACTTGAAATGCTGGCTATGTTTGCCCTAATATTTTGAGAAATGCCACAGACATGGGAGAAGAGTACGCTCAAGATAGAAAATCAGCACGCCCAACATCAAGGCCTTTGTAAGCCATGGCGTAGAGAGAGAGTTGGCGGGCAGAGACATAGACGCTCTGGCCACTGGCTTAGAGTCCTGCATAAGCAGCACAACCACTTCCAAAGGCAAGTTAAAAACAGAACCAGAATCTGGAGCCTCTGAGCTGGAGTTCCTATGTGGCTGTTCCCAAAGTCGTTCACCGCATGCCAGTCTCTGCCCACCTGGGAAGGAGACTCGAATGGGCCCCCTAAATCAATGGAGACATGCAATAAGACCTCACCAAATCAAAATGGGTCTTACCTTAGAGGTGTCCTGCCCATATCCCCCCAACATAAACTGTGACATTTTCAAAACAAACCACCACTGTTGTTCAGCTACAGCCCTTTTTATAGAAATAGGGGCAGGAATATATGAAAGCTTTCTTGTATGTAACATCTGGCGGGTGAGGAAAACAGGGCCATATTGGCCAGTGAAAGAAGACCAATCCATGGACAGGGAGCAGGTTAAAATATTCCCCAGGAAACAGGAAGCTGGAGGTTGTTGGTAAGGTGAGGTCAGAGGATGAGGAAGTGGCATACTAAGAGACCAGCAGGAGGAAGGTCACTGGAGTAAAGTGTGGCAGAGATGTGTGGAGGGTTCTATGTAATTTTTTCACTTTTTGTAGGTCGCCTAACAAAAAGACCCATTTTTTTCAGCCATTTTTAGGCAGCACACAAAATGCCCTCCACCCGCTCTGGCGGGGTTAGTTCAAAATTGGAGGGTTTCACCCCCTAACTCCACCTCCCTCAGCCCCAACCAACTCCCTACCCACCCAAGACTCCTTCAACCAAAACACACTTAAACTCGCAACACACACAAACACGCAACACATACACTTAGCCGTTTTCCCCTGACAGTGCTTCTGGGTCCTGGCATACCTGTTAGCCCCTGTGTGCACTTGTGTGCAGCAGGGGCGTGATGGTTTGATATAAAAAGACTGCTCTGTGTGGTCACAGAGCGGTCTTTCTAAATTGTTTTCTTTTGTCATTTTTTTCAAAATATCTTTTTCACTTAAGACCATTTGGAGCCGGTGATGCATTGATTAGTAAGAACACGTTTTACTGTATTGTAGAACCTAGACAGTAGGGGTCAATATTTTTTGTATGTTCTAACCCAACGTGTAGAGATGCTTGGACTAGGGAGCATTCAAGGTTTCTAAATGAGAGATGGATAACCCTAGGGCACTACAAAATCCAATAGAATTCGTTGAACCATCTCTGCAATTCAAAATATGTAATGGGGACACCAGTCAACAAATTTGCTTCAAAGGACATTGTTATTGCTCAATTGTTAGTTGAATGACATTGGGAGAATGCCTCCCTTTCCTTGAGAAGCTGTTCATCCATCCAATTGGCTCGGCTTTATTATATTGAGAAAGTAATGCTAACAAGAAAGGGTTTTCACTACAAACGTTTACAAAATCTTGAACATTTTCTGACTTATTTGTGTAATTTTATTGCAGACGACCAAAGAAGGCTTATAATATGAAGATGAGTTCCCAAATTAATCTTTGAAATTATATTTTTGATTTTTACGCTTGAGTTTGCGTATCTTAAACAAAACATACTCTTTCTTTATCTTTGAAAAAAAAATCTAACAATACTTTAGAAGAATCACCCATTTTCGATGAATGTACCATAAAACAAAAACGGTAAATGTTATTTATAGAGTGCAGAGCTAGTAACAAGAGCACTAATAGTGGTGCGCTTGTTAAGAGCTGGTGTAATAATAAATTAAGAAGAGAGCAACCTTTGAAGACAAGGTGAAGATAATGTGTGACTTGTTCAAGGAAGGGATTTACAGGCAAGAGACGAAGCATCTGAATCAACCTCATTTTGTAGAAACGTCTCTCCTCCCTACTCGATTTCCTAGGTAAATATTCAAACAGCATTATAAATGTTGAGGTGGATGGGTTGTAGCAAAAGAGATGAAAACGTATTACCCGCTAGAAGTTACATACTGCGAAATATCAGTATCTTTAGTGTTAAAAGAACATATGAATACTAAAACTGTGTTTAACACCACACAGCTCAATTTCTGTGTCAACCTGATTAACCTCAGATGTCAGAAAAACAGCCTGTCGCTTTCAGAAATGCATCAGACAAGTCAGAACTTCAGCTCCATGCTCATTTTAGCAGATGTCTGATTGCAACTATTTACAATTTTGTAGGGAAAGATGAGCGGTTTGCACAGTTATTTCCATCTATTAGTCACACATATCTTACAGCGAGCATACATGACACCTCAAAAATCAAGCTTTTGGAATCAATGTATCCTTTTGTGATTCATCACTTGCAAATGTAATGTGTGAGGTCTATACCAGGCATGAAAGCCTTGATGGCTAAGCTCGACCGGACCCTGAATCTCCTGATATATCCACTGTATTCAGGATTCTCTGAACTTCAAGGTAATCAAGTCCAGGCAGCCAGGTTCGCCTGCCTACGTAGGAAACCTTCTTTTTCACTTTGGAGTTCATTAATCACTAGAAATCTAGAGGGAGGAGGCTGATGCCTGTTGCTTTTTGAGTCCTTGACTACCTTACTTTCGGCGAGGCAGGATTTGTAGACATTGATCTTTGAAGGGTACTTTAGGCAATAATGAACAGTGTACTTTAAAAAAAAAAAAATCTTTAAAGGAAATTATTTGTGTTTCCTGGAAAGGCCAGCTAGGCGAGCCTTGCTAGGACTTTGGGATTTTGTTTGAAGCAGATTTTACATTGCCAGGAACGCTTCCAATATGTTTTCATATTTTGCGCTGGCTCAGGTTGATTACACGCACACTCACACAAAACTTGGTTTAGCACAATAGCTGAGACAAGCCACAAGCATGTGAATTTCTTTTAAATATATATTAGCACTCTTTGAGCGAAGTTGAAACATTTTTGGGGCATGCAGGGAAAACAAGATTTGCAGTGTTGTGCTGATCACCCAACCAGTGGCATCTGGGCAGGGGTATTTGTGTATGATGCAGCACACCACATTCCTAGTTAAACAAGAGATGTGTGTTGCAGAAGCTTCATTGAAGAGTGCTCACATACAACTTGGCTTAGCACAATAACTGACATGAGCACATGCATGTGTTTCATTAGTAGCAGAATTTGGGGGAAGGGTAGAAATGCTTAGGTGTGCTGGCAAAACATTGTTTGCAGATCACTCAGGTTTCCATCATCCCTGCCTAAACCTTCTGCAGCCAAACTCAACCCACAAATGAAAGAATAATTTCTAAATTTAACCAATCTTTTTTCCACGTAAATTCTCACCCAAATCCCATGTGCACATCACAATCTCAGATGAAACATCACACAACGTCTGAATCTGTGTACACGTTTTCAAATCTTGTTCAAACAATTTGTTCATCTCCAAGAACCAGCTGGTTCCCACGAAATCACCTGAATCCAGTTGTTGAGCCCACAAGGATTCACAGATGGATGTTCAGAAGACTTGCGCAGGCCTGCAGCGCTGTAATTGAGACTTCCAAGACGTGAAAGGCCTGACATGATTGCACTTTCTTCTATCTTTATTCTAGCACGATTTTCATAGTAGTACGAAAAGCAACGTCCCCAAAATGGTCAATTGGTTTCATAATCGCTTTGCCAAACAGAGGCAGAGTGGAGCATTATCGACATCATTCTCACTGGTTCAGGTGTATCACTTTAAATCATGTTGTGTACACTTCACTCTGTCAATGTTCAAATGAGGATTTGTGTCTTGTTTTTTTGTAAACCCTAGTGGTACTCATGTGTAGATTTGCTTTGTAAATAATTGTTATGATTGCACAAATACTCAAGCTTTGCAGCTTCGAAAGATACATCTGTGTCACAATTGTACCATATACTCCCAAATTTTGTCTTATCCTAGCTAGTTTTTACTTCTATTGACCCCCCCTACTGAAGACGTTGCAGGAAGCAGGAAGATGATGGGAACAGTGACAACAAAAATAACGAACATATCAGTTTTCAGGAATGTTTATTATTATTGAGCTTTCTGATATTAGTGTCTTCATTAATATTTTTTGCAATAAAGTTATACCAAGAAAAGGATGGAAAAGAACGTTCTTTTTTTTAGCTTGACTTTGGATTTTCAAAAAGCAATAGTATCCACTTATACTGTGCATTATTAATATCTTCAGTGTTTCTAATGTCCCCAGTACAAGCCCCATGTCCTCACTGTTATTTATTTCCCCTTTCCAGCAACTGGGCCATTACCTGACTAGTCACTATTTCGAGCCATTGGAAAACACCCTCCATAGGGATTTCTACGCTTTCTGGTTTTGTTTCCCTATTTAGCTTTTCTGATTGAATCATTAATCGGGTTTGTAGAAAACACATATACAATACAAAAATAATTTAAATGATGTATGCGCATTGTGGGGCAATATGAAAATGCCATATTTTCATATGTGCCAGTGGGCTAAGCAAGCAATAGTGTACATTTAACAACTATGCTGGACACAAACAAAAGCAGAAAGGTTCAATAGAACGTGTGCACAATGTGCATGTTTGATGTACACATGTTTGGCACACATTGATTATTGATAGGATGCTGTGCCAAAATGTCTCTTTATAGTAATGCCATTGTGCACGTTTCTTCATAGCACCGACCGTGCCCATGATCAGCTCTATGAAAGCCATTACATGTGGAAAACTTGCTCAATACCTCTTGCCCATTAGCTGGTGTCATGGGGATAGAGCAACCCACATTTGTGTCCTTCTAAGTAAACTAAAACAGGGACAACAGATACACACGACCATTTATGACATTAATGCTGATAACCGGTAGGAGAAAAAATGGAACAGAATAAGAAAGATTGATATATTGACGTTGTAAAATAAAAGAATGTCCAATCAAGGATCTATACACATATATACTTTAATTCAACAAATCATTTATACAACTAGCTATTAAAAACATTATTAAAAGCATACTACTATAAAAGAAGACGGAAGATATAAAACAGAAATGTATAAGCACTCTGGATACTTTGTCAGTGAGAAACACAGGCAAGAAATGCTGTTCAAAGGGCTATTCCTTAAAGGGAAAAGGTGCCAAATGGACGTAGCCAGTCTCAACCGCCCCGGAATGTGGACATAGGGTAACAGGGGCTCTTTAAAGTACCTAACCTCAATGCTGGTGGTTCAAGGGTTTTGAACCAGGCTTTTAGGTGCTGCAAATATAAGTCAAAGCAGGTTTGGGTGCAGAAGATTTAATTGGTCCAAGAGGCTAGCTGGCGGCAGCTCAGCACAAAGCGGGTGCTCAGTGTGGTTTGAAGTAGGCATGTGAGAAAGGCAGTTCACATGGCTCTGCAGGGTTGGCTCAAAGGACAAATCAGTTTGAAACATGGGTAACGTCTGGTTCAGGTCAACGAGTGACACAATGCTCCAGCAGTTCAAGCCAAGGTTTTTTGGTTTGGAGCTGTGATCCTGAATGCCAGCCTGCCTTTTCCTTCTCGAATGCTGTAAGAACCACTGCACTGGGCCCCATGACAAGGTGGGTTGATTCCCTCTTTGCTCTCCTAGACTAGTGAAGTTTTCAAGCAGCATGGTAGGCCTTTTTTCCTCCACAGGAGTAACCCCCAATGTGCCCTGGTAGTGGTTTAGGAACAGAGTCTACCTGTGCATTGGAGCATTCTTTCTACTCCTCAATGGCTGGGGACTTTCAAAATATTAACTCTACGATAAGAGGTACACATTAATTCTTTCTTAAGTACTTGAAGTTCCAAAAGTGAATTAAAGAAGGTGACTGAGACCCCCTATTATATATGTACAGTGCCACAGAGTATTGGATGAAAGCACGTCTGCTTTAAGGGGCCCAATCCCTGTCTGTCAGATGTGGCTATAAAAATTGAGGACTGAGGGCCTTGCTCCCCATCCTCAACCAAGCCCCAGGCATCCATGAACACTTCATTGATCTAGAAAGAAGGCAAACAGAAACTCAGACACCTGGGAGTTGTCAGCACTCTTTATTGGCTGTAATGGCAAGACACACTCAAAGATATGCTTTCCCTAAACTTCTTTTATACTCTGTTTGGATGATGCAACATTTTCTCTGATGCATAAAACTGATAAGCTTATTTTAGACTTGGCTGGACACAACTATGACAGTGTTCAACCTCTGCCAAGAACATCTTCATCGCATCAATGTCTACTCCTTATCTGACTGTTAATTAGTTAGTTAGTGCCTTATACTGTTGGAGAAATAGATATACTCTATTATACATGCCAAATAATATAGCTGGTCTTTCAGAATGGTCTGCATGACACACAGTGTGCCCTTGTCAATAACAACATCCAAACTTCCCTTACTTATCTGGGTTCATCATAATCTTCTCTGCTTTTCATGCCAAATTCAATGTTTAACCTACAAACCTAATTATCTCACTTTTTATCCTTTTTTATCGACATCCTTATGCATTTATGGAGTGTGTGTGATATTTAAAGCCCCCTTCATTTCCTAGGGCACCCTAACCCAAATATGTACAGTCTCATGTGCACTTTTTACCTTAAATAAAGGCAATCTAATCCTGATTTCTTCAATGATGGAACCATTTGATCTGCCTATCATGTTATCTATATTCAGATGAGGGGAGAGGGGATGGCACCTCCTATACATTTTCCACCTCTGGTCGATATTCAACTAGTGTTCAATATTCAACCTCTACACCTGGTGTCCACCTCCTCCATATGTAGTGTACCTAGGCATCCCTATCTCAGTCACCCCACTCAATGCAATGTTCTATCTCAATCATGGGAGGTATAATAAAAGACATTTCTAAACAATCAACAATGTTGTATTCTCCATGTATCCCTTTTCTGTCAAAAGGTTATGACATATGTTTTTCCTTGTATGTACATATCCCCAAAGAGTAACTTAATTTGCTACCGTCTGGTTCCCACCCAACAAAATATAAAATTAACATGCACAACAAGTGATTTCTGGAGAGTTCATTGGAACATTTGTTCATTCCTTGAGGGAACCCACCAGCCCATTTACTACTGTTCCTTCCATGTGCAACACTTTATTCGTGTATATACATTTTCATCTTCCTCCCACCCCACAACACTTCCTTGGTCCCTTCCCTCTCCCAATGCAAGTTCAGTTTTGTCTTCATTTTATTCATCTTCCATCTGCACATCGTCCACCCAATTTTGTATTCTCCTTATTCCAAGTCCAAGGACTTTCTCAATTTAGGCCATCATTTATTTTATATGTTCTTTGGGCTGCTTTGCAGTGAGTTAAAGGGCATGTTAACTCATAGGCCAGTCTTTTAGGATCCACTGTTTTGTTACCACAGGGACTCGAACCATCAATCTTCTGATTTGAAAAAATAGTCAGTTGGGGTGCATTCGATTGTTTCTGGGGAACACAATGATGGGTGAGTTTCATAAGCAGAGTCTTCAGTTTTAGTTGCAACTGGGCATCTGGCTGGGTCCCTCAAAAACCCTTTTCATAACAACAAGGGTTTTTTCCCTGCTCACAGGATCAGTTGCTGTTAATCACACGGAGTGCAGGTGTTGCCCGTCCATCTGTAACATAAAAACTGGGTGAGTTTCTTTAAGAGACTTGTTACCCATGCGATAATTGCTTGGCCAAATGAAACAACTAGGTGAATTACTGAACACCTGTTGATTTTTCCTCGATACCGAAATCATGGAGTGCAAAGCCTTAACTCCAGTAAGATCAAAATATACACAAAAATACTCACAAATCGTAGCCGTGTACACACCAGAAGATTGTTGGACCTCTATGCTACTAGGCAAAGAAAAGACAGTTATTTTGCAGTACTTCAATTTTGGCTCTAATTGTCAACTCTTATACCAGAGTTACTGCAAAAAACCATGCAATAGGCTTTGTAATAAAATGGTAAACTGATGGAGACAACAACTTTCATTATCATGTTGAGAGATCCTGTTTTATTTGTTCAGATGATAACAATGAAAAAAGTTTGTAACAAACTAATTTCTAAATAAAAAATAAATAAAAATAATGTATCTTGTATTAATCAATTAATCAATCTAAACACAACATCAACTCTTATACTTTACATATTATAATCCCTTATATGTGTTTACTTTCATTTTGCCCCATGTATATTTTTTTTCTGAAGTTTTATAATGTGCACCCTTCCTTTCTCTTCTTGAGCCTGTACATTCAAGGTATCCCTATCTCTCTTCCATTTATAGTTGCCAAAACTCCAGCTACTTTCTATTTTGTTTCAGCAGGACATAATTTTTCTAACTGGTGTTCCTAATGTAAAGTGAAAGTAGCCTATATGTGTGAATGTGTTCTCATTGCAGTATCACATTCCTTCTCTGAATAACTACATGTGTGTTCATGTGAATTGAGCCTGCGATCCATTGATTGCCTGGGCTTCCACAAGATTGTGTGTTTGTGTGTATGTGTGTATTTGTGTGTACATGTGTGTTTGTGTGTATCACTTCCCCTCTCCTTATTAGGATATCATGACAGGGACTCTAAACCTAATTATCTCTATTTGTTCCCAATCTCATGAAAAATGCCTTCTCTTTTCATATCTACAAATTCCACTTCTCTCTACTCCTCCTAATAAATCAATTTATCATGCATAATATTAATCCATATCATGCGCAATAACTGTGCGAAGCGCTCCTTGTTTCTCCTTGTCAGCTCCCAGCCTGCTTGATTCATGAATATGTTTCATCTAAACAAACCCTGCAAAAATCTAAATAATGCACTCTTGATTCTTGAAAATCATAGTAATCATGGTAGGTGCTCTATAAAAAATACTCCTTTAACCTAATGACACACTACTTTACATGTTCAGGCCTTAAAAATACTAGTGTGATTTCTTGTGTGTCCTCATAAATAATACCCAAAACTAGTGCGTGTTATATCCTAGTTACTTACTGAGATCTTTCCTCAATTCAATGGCTAATTTGTTATCAAATATATCATGCTTTTTTATCTATAATGTGTTGTAACCTTAGTCCTGGTGCATTTGAGAACACTTCCTCTCATTACTTGTTGCTTTGACATTCTAAATACAAATGTTTGCATCAATGCATGCACTTTTAACATTTTTGCTGGAAAAAGGTGTTTATCTAATTAATTCTTGTTATTCCCCATAAATATTTACCGTGCTTAATCTAGTATAATTTGCTATTCTGTTAACCTATTTTTTAATGTATTTTCAATCCATAATTACATTTTTATTCTCAGCACATGTTTACAAATTGTGTGATATTGGCCATCTTTTTTTAAAGGCCTCTATGCTGAGCATTGGAGGAGCTGCTGTCCCGCCCTCTTCAAGCTTGCCTTATTGGCTGTGATTTTAGTGCATATACTTGAGTCTGCATTTGTAATGTCTTATGACTCTATATCGCATTGTGGTGCATATCCCATTCCTTCTCTCTCTGTCCTTAATTACCATTATTCACACTGTTCTGGTTGCTTATAGCACTCTCCTGTGCTTTCATTTGCAATCTCTGTCTTACTTTTGCTCTAAAAATAATTTTCTGTCCCTTTCTCATCATCCTTCTCTCATTCTGCAATCACTTTCCCATTTCCTTCTGCTGACATGCTTCCTTGCCTTCTGTTACAAATGCTATGATAAACTGTAAAATAAACTGTGTGCATCTTCTCTTTCTTTGAGCGCAGTGAAACATTTTAGCAAAGCATCTTTCCTTTTTCCCCGATTACTTTCCATCAATGTGTCTAAGTTTATTTTTAATGGTTTCTTTCCATTGCCTTTTTCTCATCTGTGTAAATGGCCCATGCAAACTTTATCATATATGCTCTTTCAAAATGCTCTATTCATCACTAGTAAAAAACATTGCCTATATTGCACTAAAATGAGATTAACAAATCAGGGGTACTCTAGTGTGTGCCTAAGAGAGAAAGCATCTGCCATTAATTCTAAAATAACTAACAAATCCCTTAAAATGGGAAGTGGTTTGTGTGATTTTAAAAAGTGACCCAATGGGACCAACCTAGTTCACATATATGCAATGACTGGAGACAATTTCTCACAATATGGTTTAGTCACATATAGCTTTCTTGGCACAACAACAATATTTAAATATATATATATATATATATATATATATATATATATATATATATATATATATATATATATATATATATATATATATATGAATATATATATATACACCTTTACTTAACTAAACAACCACGGGATTAGCCACCCCATAATGTCATATAATTAAATCAAGTGCTCTTATAGCACCTGGCTTCAACATAACATGCACAAATACCACAAAAAATACTGTCCTCAAAACCTACTTAATTTTCTATTTCTTCAACTGGTGTTTCTCATATGGACCTAAGGCTGAACTTCTCTACTCAAGAAACACAAGCATTACATGTGTGTATCACAAAAACCCCTAAAATCCAAAAGTCAGTTCAATGAGTTCTGGTTCAATGCTACATTTTTATAAGGGTGTGAGTCAGCCCTGGTTCACCTATAAGCTTGTATACAAAATATGAATATTTTCAAAATACACAAGCAAATCTTTATAATACTCTCTCTTTTAAAAATGTTGATCCAAAATCACCCTACTACTAAACCAAAAATGCTATCATGTTCCAAAAAACGAAAGCCACACATTTTTAAAATCTGTTTCTGTTCTCAAATCATTCTATGCACGTTCATACATGCATCAGCTCTAGCCCCACTCATTCCCACTCCTTTTCATCATATTTTCATGAACTTTTATTTATTTTTTTGTTTTATTGTTAATATGCATATGTACATACACTTGTCATTCCTCTAAGCTTCCCATCATTTCGCTAGCGTTTTATAAAAGTATGTCATTTTACTAAAAAAAAGAAAAAACAGTATATTCCTAATTTCTCATGAAGATCTGATCCACAGCTGTTTTACCACCAGGGCTAGCTCTTGTTTTTGAATGCAAGGAGCTCTGATTTTCTGCAACTATTAATCATTTCCTTGTTTCATGTGAGCTCTTATCTCAGCTTTGAAAAAGTCATTGCAACTCCCCAGTCTATTTCAAAGCAACAGAATGCTGCATCCGCTAGCACTGCAGATTCTGTTAACTATGCACATATTGTGCTTTTGAAATAAATACATTTCTATCTTATTTTCACTCCCAGAGCATGCTATGTTAAAACTGTTGCCATTTGTTCAAAGAAAAAATATAATTATTGCTATTGTTTTTGCTCACAACCCAGCCTGAGGAATGCTTTTTACTGCATGCCTTCCCAGCCAGAGAAATGCTTACAGATTGTGTTCACTCTTGTCCTTTCTTTTTCCTTTGTTTATGTGTTCTTTTAATCAGATTTATATCATTCTTAGCTTTTCAATCTGTCAAGAGTTTTATCTCTGTGCATATGTTATTTTTATTTATGTTTAACCCCTAACTTTATGTCGATCCCTTGTTTAAAAAAGTCTAGCAAAATGGTGTTTTGCATAGGTGCATTTTAGGAGTGTCCTCCATAATGGCAAGTCACAATTAACTACCTACACTTACCAGATCTTTACAGAAAGCCTCTATTTTAAATTAAATCATCACTTTTCAACATTTTAAAACAATACATATGAGTAGCACCATCAATTGCTGCTCAACCCTTTTATTTCAATGTACTTGTCAACTCTTCACACTTGTATGGCTCCTTGATAGTTTACTTGACAAACAACATTTAGACTAGTGAGACATTTGCACATTATAAACACTGTGATCACCTCTTCCCTCGCCTTTACTTTTTTACCCTGTACATGGTTTTAGACATCACCTTACGTAATCCGGATTACACGTTTTATGTTTCACCCTACTCCTGTTGGAGTTTGAGATGTCTATTTCTGATTCCCTTGAATCAGGATTCTCTAAGCAGTATCTCTTATCTCTACACTTCTTTCCTGTTACTGGACATCATACAATTCCCCTATATTTGTACATAAACATGTTTATTCATTATCTCCTGCCTCTGTCTTTCACAATAGATACCATCATTTATAGATGGCTATGCTGATGGTCATGAGGATATGCCCTTGACAGAAATGAGATCATACTGCAGTTTGTCACTCAACTATCATCTTTTCAGGCATCTACTCCTGTCCACCAGCACATCACCATCAAGCCTGGGTCCTTGTCCCCGAATCGTATGTGAGGCTTTAGGGCCCCACATTTGGGTGTCACATGAACTGGACCCCATTCTCTATCAAGCCGCAAGCATCCATGAGCACTTCATTTATCTAGACAGAACGCAAACAGAAAATCAGATACCTGGGAGTTTTCAGCAGTCTTTATTGGCTGTAATGACAAAGATATGTTTTCCTTACCCTTCTTTTATACACTTTTTGGATGATGCAACATTTTATCTGATGCATAAAACTGATAAGCTTATTATAGATTTGGCTGGACACAAACATGACAGTGTTCAATCCCTGCCAAGAACACCTTCATCGCATCAATGTCTACTCCTTATCTGATTGTTGAGGTCCTGCCAAGTTAGTTAGTGCCTTATACTGTAGGTGAAATAGATATACTCTATTATATGGTGCCAAATAATACAGCTGGTCTTTCATAATGGTCTGAATGACAAAGGCACTCTTTTCAATAAGAGCATAGATAAATGTATCTAAAACTTCCCTTACTTTTCCGGCTTCATCATAATCTTGCCTGCTTATCCTGCCAAATGCCATTTTTAACCTAACAAAGAACATTACCTCACTGCGAGGGGCTTCCAAAGACTGTCTCCAATGTATCAGCCTCTGTTGCTTGTCTGAAAACATTTGGCATGATTCATAGTCTCCCACACCTGGCTTAGGACTGGAAACCATTTTGAAATATTGTTTTGTCTGACACTGTATTTTGCTTCAGGAGCTATTATTTATTTAATTAAACATTGTTCAAATTTTATCCTTTATCTATCTATATCCTTATGCACTTATGGAGTGTTTGTGCTATTTAAAGGCGCACATTTCCTAGGTCATCCTAACCCAAATATACGCAGTGCCATGTGCACTTTTTACTTTAAATAATGGCAATCTAATCCTGATTTCTTCAATGATGGAACCATTTGATTTGCCTATCATGTTATCTATATTCAGTTGAGGGGGAGGGGTTGGCACCCCCTATACTATTGTGTGAACTTCTAACCAACATATCAAAATAGGCATGGCATATATTTTCAGATCAACCTGCCACCATGTGTGTAGTTTATCATAATTATGATGGTTTTGGGACCGAGGTGTAGACTCAATTGTGTACTCCAGTAACTTGCCTGTCACAGCAACTGTCAAACAGGGCACCTTTGACCTCTGAACCTGCTCTGTGCCACTGGGGAATAGGTGCTAGAGACCAGGGTACTGATGCAGCAGGGCACATGCATGCCATGTGCTTTTGGCATGGGGTTTAAAGAAGGTGGGGGGGTCTGGTTAGCAGACCACCTTTTCTGAGATGGAATTACCTGCATCATTGTATCCTTTAATAAAAATAAACAAGTTAGGACATTTACACCCTTACCAGATCGTAATTTGGTTCTATGTTTTTTGTATGAAAATGTTTCATCAAATAAACGGATTGAAAATGTTTTTATATGCTTGGGCGGTCCCCCCAAACTCCTCCCTCCCTATTGATCCCTATCCTTGAACCCTCAACTGTGTTATCCCCTTACCCACGCACCCTTTATTTTTTGATGAATTTTTTCGATTAATATTTGTTTCGAAAAAAACTCATCGAAAAAATTGTCCCTGCTAAATAATGTCTTTCTTTATTTACATTTTATATATATAGTACTTTTTTTAAACCTGTCATCCACACCTATGATATCATGGTGAAAGCATCAAGTCAGGTGTTCTGCATTTGCTGAAATGTCTACTCAAGGTTCTTGCTGGTTTCAGTTGAGTGTTAATGCTGGCTTGTGTTTGGGTCATTTGGGATTTTGTTAGACTGTTCAACAATGTCTACTCCTTGGTCAGTGTTTTGTTTATATTTTTATGCTGTGTTCACTTAAGGTAAGACTCCTCTGTCCTCATGACACAGATTCCTTACACATGCCCAGACTCACAAGTGTGATGTATTTTAATGCTATGTATTTATGTTAGTACAAACGCTGAATACCATAAGCCCCCTTATTTTAATTTGTAATTCAAATTGCACAGGAAGGACCACATACATTAACACGTGGACATCCTCAGCACTCCATGGGATTCTGATTCTTCTCTGTTGCAAAAGGCATGGGAATCTGGGTTGGCCTCAAACACAAACATCTACCAGCGGAAATACAATTATTCCATATGGACTCCTGCTGCTTTTTACAGTGTAATAACAGGTGGGAACCATTGGTGTTAATGCTCTCCACTTGTACCAAAATGATGTTCAGGCATAGACCTTGGTGTATTTGTTTTCCACTGGAGCAGGAGAAACAGGTAAAGTGGATTTTAAACTCCATGTTGCTGCTCCGTCCAGTACATGTATCCAAAATGACACAGAACATAATAGACAGTGCCTGTTTATTACCACCTGTCTCTTTAAATGCCAGAATGAAAATAAGCACCATAGGGCACATAGAGAAGCTGCACAAATAGGGGTGTGTGGGGTATGTGTACTTCATTGTTCTTCTGTGTAATATACCATAGGATACACACAGAAGATGTACATTTATGGGTGTTTGTGGGATATGTGTACTACTTTGTTCTGTTCTTCTCGGTGCTGTACCAAAGGCACATGTAGCAGCCTCATATTTAGGTGTGATTGTATGATATGTGTACTGTCCTGTGCTTCTGGGTGGAATATATTAGTGCACATGGATCAGCTGTTAAGGTAGGCATGCACGTTGGGTGTTTGCCTCTGTGGCTATACTGTAGGGCACTTAGTGTGGTAAATAATAAATCAATACAATGGAAAGTCTTAACATAATATAACAGGCAAAAACCTTAGACCAGGACTCAGTTTCCTTATTTACACTCCATTTTGGTCAGCTTCAATGCTTTGAGATATTCCAAGAGCCTTCAAGGGCTAGACAAAACAACCAAATTAGCAGGTTAAACTGACAGGCCTCAGAGCAATTCAACAGTGTGACATCCTCATGTTTGCAGTGCAAATTGATTTCATGATTGTTCGTCTTAAGGAAACCACGTAGCATTACCATGAAAAGCTTAGTCTCCAACCGTTTAAAGGGAAAAGATGACTGTATGTTCCTCATGGCCCTCTCCAGACTGCACACAACAGCAAAAGCTGTTTGGATATATTTTGAATGTATGAACTAAAATACACTTCCCCCGGCTGCAGTAAAATGTTGGTCAGTATTGGTGCAAAGTAACGTGTGGTGCCACAGGTTTTAGGGTAATCCTACCTAGGTTTTAGAATGGATTTTGAAGGTTTCAGCAGTTTATCTAGTGGCCAAATCCAAATCCCCATTTATCCTGCTTCAGGGTGGGGAGTCAGGGTTCACATTATTTTTGTGACAGATTTTATTGCAAATGTGCTTGTTAATTTTGAAGGGTTTCCAATTTATACTGTTCATTTTGCTTCTGGATCAGTTTTGGTGGAAAATAATGTATGTTTCAAGTCCGTTCTCTCCATTCTGGGCCTGGAAACTGTCCTGGGATGTTGGGCCTGCAGACTGTTAAGTGCTGTAGAAAAAACAGGTTGTCCAGAAAACTGAGCTGTGTTCCTAATACAATCTGGGGTTCTCCTTACTTTCACCTGTAAACTAGGCAAATGCAGATCAGAGATTGGGAAGAGGTAGTTTAAATGCTTATAATTACAAGTGAAGCCCAGAAACCACCTAAAAGCAGTCCAGTCGATTCAACAACCCAGGAATGCTCATAGGTTTGCTGGCATAGCACTGTGACTGCTCTGACAGCCCCTTGAGAGTTGCAGCAACAGCAGTGTGTCTGCCTAATTAAAACCACTCATACCTGGATATGCTGTTAGGGTCATCTACTTATCTCTACTAAAGGCTTGTGGACCTTCAGGGCTCAACAGTCCTCAGCACTGCCCTTTCAGGACACTAGTGCTTGTATTGTTGACATGCAGCCTGAAAGATTCCTAACCTGCTCCTCAGTGCTGTGAGGTGAACTTAATGTCAATTAAACACCATACAGAGCACACATATAATTTATATTCCACACAAGGCCAGATAAAAAGGTGCTGGCTGGAAAGTTTTGGAATTAATTGTAACCACTGTTCTTTGCATGCTAAACCATTACAGAAAAGGGTTAACTGCGGCCAGACAAGACATATTTGCCTCATCCATTCTGTCCATCACATTCCCTTGCATTTTGATGCCTACAAGATTCACTTCACACACATCCTACTGTTGGATTAGGCAATTTTTTAGTTGGCTTGCAAAACCTAAAACTATTATTCAGGAATTTACCTGTAGGGCCATAAATAGAAATAGAATAGAACAAAAAAATGTTTTCTCACTCAGAGTGCCAAAAAAAAAGATCTTAATGAAGCCATTGAGTGGCATGAGATATGATGATAATTCTTGGCCACCGTGATTTTGGCTTATGTGCATTTGGATGAGTCACTCCATTTAGGTCTGGTTGACACTTTGGGGTGAAAATTCAAGCAGGGTAAACACATTAAAAACAAAAACAGGTTGATGTTTAGTACCATGAGAATTTACATATTTGTTCTCCCAGGAGTCCTGTTCCAAATTCTCTTGTGAACTTGGGACAATGCTGTTTTGATGAGGAATAGTCCGCTTTTAGTGTTTATGACACGAGTACTAATGCAGGTTTAGTAATGAGACGTAAAAACTGCACAATATCGAGTCAGCCGTTTGTTGATTTAATGCCTGCTCCTATAAGTGCAGTGGATACCGATTGAAACAATATCCATATTTCGAACTACTGGCCAGGATTAAGGCCTTAAGAATCCCTGAGTAAGACACAGCGAGAGACTAACAGGTGAGCAATTTGAGTGTAGAAAAGGTAGTACTGTGACAGCAACTCGGATCACGAGGTAGTGATGGCATGTTGTCATTTTTCTCGCCCCAGCTATAGATAAATTCATCTGCCGGGTCGTGTGCAAGTGATTTCCACACACATCAGCAGTTTGAAGGTTATGAAGAATATTCTCTACCATGGGCGTTTATTCAATTTGAAGCCCTTTTGTGGGGTAAGTGGCTATAACCTTAGGGCTATCATTTTAAGTATGTAGCTCTGTTGGCGAATAGCCATTTGTCAACCTTGACAGGGGGATTTAAAGCAACTTTATTCTTTGTTGCTTTTTTAAACAGGCAATTTCACGATGCCGAATATATCAACAGTGGATACCGTAATCTAATGAGACTATGTGAGATACCACCGATGGGAAGTCAACATTAAAGGTAATGAAATTGAGGGGCAATCTATTAAACTGTTTTTGTCTTTTGTGTGAGCCACAGCATTGAGTCCTAGAGTATAACTAATATGTTTACCTATAAGTCTAATGAGAAATTCATTTTTTAATATTGGCCATTTCCTGATTTATTGAGGATGTTTTGGCATCTTTAAAAGGACTCAACCCACATGGTAATTGTTTACCTTTTCTCAGTTTACCTAAAATATGATGGTATAGGAATTTTAGTATTAAGTACTTCTTCCTGATTTTTTTATTTTCTTCTATCAGCAGCTACCACAAATTTAAGAAGATAACGACTTCAATTGAGAGGATTTATGACATTTTTTTAATGAGAATTTTAACCAACGTGACATCACTCCTGAAGAAAATCCCCTAATAACTGTTGAGGACTGTAACATGTCGAGTATGAAAGTCTTGCATTTGCAGACTTTTCCAGATGAGCACAAATTCATATTGATTATGAGAAATATCATTACGTGGAAGATGTTCTCTACATTAAGTGAATCTGTTGTACATTTAGCCTTCAGAAAGTGTTTTTGTCACAAAGACTAATACAAGTCTTTTTATGTATCTATTGTATTTTTCTACATTCATGTGTGTTTTTTATCAATTGAATCTTAATAAAATTGTGAATTTACATTTGAGGTGATCTTGTGGCCTAACTGGTTATAGGTTCTATCTACCTCTTCTAATAATTTGTGTACTCACTTCCCACCAGAAGGTAGAGATATCACTTGGTAGTGATTAGGGGGGCATTCCCTAGTTAAATTAGTGTTTTACAGTGCCTATCGGTCACAGGAATTTTATGGTTCCAATTGTGGGGCTTTGGCTGATATTATAGACGAGTGACAGTTTTCTGTAGTATTGTCCCTATTGATTTACAGAATTGAGATCATGGCTGAGGATAAAACACTGGCTTACAGTGACGACTATGCTACGGCATTAATGAATGCTATTTCGATTATTAATGATAGCGAAGTAGGCGATGTCCAAGATAAAAACAGTGAATGGGATGAGATTATCCAACTAAGAAGAAGAATGATACGCATAGGATTACATGGAGCTATCATGTTAGAATATTTAAAAAACAAAGCCCTACCTCAAGGGTTGACGGTCCAGAATGAACCACGTCTATTTTTGGATAATGCAAAATTTAAACTCCAGTGGAGTTATATAGCCAATCAATGTGGACGCGATTGGATTATTTTGATAATTGATACGGCCAGAGAAACAAATGAAAAGATTGAACTAGATCGTAAAAAAACTAGATGAAGACATTAAAAAATAATAACTCTGGATGTCGTTAAAAAGAGACTAGAAGAAATTGAACACGAAATGAAAGAGTTTAAACAGACCAATCTAATGTAACAAGTACAATGCCTAAAAAAGGCTCTGGCGTGGTACAATCATAAAAAATCCTATCCCTATACCCAAGAGGGATATAAAAATCCAACTTTACAACAGAATGGTCCGCATAATCCAAATAGACGAGTTTGTTTTCGGATCACGCCATATAGCTCTAGTAGTAATAGTAGTGATACAAGCAACACAAGTGGAATAGGAAATAGTGGTAATACAACCCAAGAAAGAGGCAGGCCTAACAATAGAAGAGGAAGAGGTAATCAAAACCCTGCACAAAGACCTTTTTTATCTCCAGGCCCCAAAAGAGGGAACTGGAATGGATACCAACGGTTATTGAGAAGCGGGAGTCGCTTTTAGTTAACCTTTCAGATTATGAACCAACAGAGACGGAACAACAAGTCTTGGATAAAGGCCTCGGTTTTTTGTTGTCCAAGAGACATGACCCTTTTCTGTTTCGCACTGACTTTTACAAATTCATGCGGAAGATTTGGTTTAAAGAATTCTTTGCAGACAAAATAGATATGGGAAACTCACCATATATGGTCAATCATACCGGGCTAAAAACACTCTCTACTTTTTGTCCTCCTTCATACGCCTTTTCTCCATAATCAGTGATTTTCGAGAAAAAGGTGTTGCCAGAGGTTGAAAAATTAGAACAGCTTAATTCACCTCCATTTAACAACTTAAGCAAAATTGAAAAATAGGCTTTGAATTTGCTTCCCAACAATGAGAGTATCATAATAAAAAAAAAGCAGATAAAGGAGGAGGCATAGTGATTCTAAATAAACTAAATTACATTGAGGAATGACTTAATCAACTAGACAATAATAAATATTATAAAAAGTTGACACAGAATCTGACTAATGAATTAAAAACTATGATTGAACTCAAAGTAACCAAAGCCCATGAACGAGGTTGGAAAGGCAAACAAGAATGAGATTTCTTGACTAATTTAGACCCAACTACTCCGGGTTTTTATTGTCTGCTAAAGATTCATAAAACCTTAAATAATCCTCCAGGCCGGCCCATATTGGCTGGAATAAATTCAGTACTTGAGCCACTATCGAAATTTGCAGACCACTACCTGAAGGGTTATGTGATTAAAATGCAATCCTACCTTAAGGACACCAAGGACGTGATCTGAAAATGTTAACACATACCCTTTGACCCACAGGAACAATACTTGATTGGGTTAGATATTGTGTCATTGCACACTAATATTCCACAGCGAGAAATGCTAGAAACCGTGGAAGAGATCCTTTTGACTCAACTGTATAGTGATCAGGTCAAGACATCATTTATTCTCTGGTGCATTGAGGTTGCCCTCCCTAGAAATTACTTTGAGTTTAATGGTGGCTTCTACCAGAAGATAGAAGGAACTGTTATGGGGGCCACCTTGGCTCCAAGCATTGGAAACCTGTATGTCAAATTCTTTGAAAAGAAATTTATATATACCGACCAACCTTTCACAGAACATCAACTTTCATGGGCTCGATATATAGACGATTTCTTTTTAATTTGGAAGGGAACATTGGCACAAGCTGACACTTTTTTGATTTGGTTAAATCAGTGTAACCAGCATTTACAATTCACGATTACCAAAAAGAAAGAAAGCAGTGACTTTCTAGATTTGACAATTTTTCATTCTGCAGGGAATTTGTTAGTAAAACCATTCCATAAGCCTACTGACAAAAATTCACTACTGCATTATCAGAGCCATCATATTAAGCACCTCAGAGATAACTTACCATACAGACAATTCCTGAGACTTAAACGCAATTGTAGTCATAAAAGTGCTTATGGGGAAGAAGCTAACAAACTCAGTAAGAAATCGAGAGCTAGAGGTTATCCCAAAAAACTCATTAAGAGAGCAGCCAAAATGGCATGCAATAATAATCAGGATGCACTGTTGGAAAAAAGAATAAAGAAGCCATCAGAAGAGAGACTTGTATTTGTTAACACCTTTACAAACTTAAGCCTAACAATTCGTAATATCATTCACAACCAATGGAAAATCCCATACTAAAATACCTCTATCTCTTTTTGCCTATAAAATATCTACCACCATAGGTAATTGTCTCAGCCAAAGTCGATTAAAAGTTAAACCAGCTAAGACAACTGGTATTACAGAAACTTGGGGTTTGGAACCAGTAATAGGCCATCATCCCTGCAGACACTGTGTTATTTCTAAAATGACCTCTATGTCAAAGGAGATCGATATTGGCACTAATAGATTGTGGAAACAGAGACATTTTTAAATTGTAATTCTGAATATTGTGCCTATATGATTACCTGTCCATGTTCCTTAATATATATAAGAAAGATGAATAGGAAGATCAAAACAAGAATTATCGAGCATAAAAGCTGTATAAAAAATAAAACCCTATTGGTCACAATGGTAAAACACTTTGTATATAACAACCATGGAAATGAAGATTTTAAATCGACAATCCTGATGACTGTGCAAGGTACGAATCATAATGTTAAAAATAGAATTCTGTTTGCACAGGAACAAAAACACATTTTTCTCACTCAGAATGACAAAAGGGGTCTTAATGAAGCAATTGAGTGGCATAACATATGATGTTAATTTTTGGCCACCGTGATTTTGGCTAATGCGCATTTAGATGAGTCACCCCATTTAGATCTGCTTGACCCTTTTTTAGGGTGAACATTCAAGTAGGGTAAACATATTAAAAACATGTTGATGTTTAGTGACCATGAAAATGTGCATATTTGTTCTCCCAGGAATCCTGTTTCAAATTCTCTTGTGAACTGGGGACAATGCTGGTTTGGAGAGGAATAGTCTCCTTTTAGTGTTTATGACACGAGTACTAATGCAGATTTAGTAACGAGACCTAAAAACTGCTCAATATCGAGTCAGCTGTCTGTGAATATTATGTTAATTCTGTTGAAATGTGTAATAAAGTTCATTCACACACAATTAATTACAAGATAGCAATCTATTATGGTTGATCCCTAGCTGTCTGTGAATATTATGTTAATTCTGTTGAAATGTGTAATAAAGTTCATTCACACACAATTAATTACAAGATAGTAATCTATTATGGTTGATCGCTTAAATGTTGACATACTTGTCGGGTTTAGAAAGATAAATGGAGAAGAAATGGCGGCCAACCTAGTCTCTTTTTAGTGTCTTATAATGGACACTAGTTTTGAGGTAGAAATAGTGAGAGGACTAAGTAGTCCGGGTTTGAAGCCGTTTGTTGATTTAATGTCAGCTCCTATAAGCGCGGTGGATACCGATTGAGACAATATCCATATTTCAAATTACTGGCCAGGATTAAGGATTGGCCTTAAGGATTAGTCTTGTAATTTTTCTCGGCCCAGCTATAGATAAATTCATCTGCCAGGTCGTGTGCTAGCGAGTTTCACACACATCAGCATTTTGCAGGTTATGAAGAATATTAGATTCTCTACCCTGGGCGTTTATTCAATTTGAAGCCCTTTTTTTGTGGTAAGTGGCTATAATCTTAGGGCTATATAATAATGTATGTATTTTAAGGCTACACATCCACCAGGGTGGCTCCAGCCCTCTCTCTTGAGTCCAAATCCCTTACATAACAAACACTACTAAATCTCTATATTGTAATACTTCAAAACTGCCTTGGAATCCCTGTGCATACATTAGTTCAATGCATACTCTTCAGTGTTGCCTCTCTAGAAGAAAGTCCATATATAAGGGATGCGCAGGCAGCCATACTGATACAAGCATTTAGACCTGACTAACTTCATCCCTTTGTCTCCAACATCCGTATCCACTTGTTATCCCTTTTACGTCAGACCTGTGTGTGCTATGCTTTCCAGCGAACTAATTTCTCATGACCCTGGGCAGGTGCCTAAGATGTCTTAGTGACAAAACAAAACATAACTGTAGGAGAAATCCTGGCACTTCCCTTTTTGCCACAGTTTTACCACAGGATCTTAGCTAGACATCTACAGACTTTATACTGTGCCTTTCATTCAAGATGTGCAATTACCTCTGGATGCAACTCAAACAGAATTAGACACAATAAAGACAACTGAGAGTTTTCACAGTTAGGCACCTTCATATAAATATTCAGTTTCACCAACCAAAAAACCAGATTCTGCATCAAAAGCCATTTTGCTTTGGGCACATGTGAGACTATAAGAAAACACCCTTTGCATCAACAATGATGTTTGCATTCTTTCGGCATAGAAATTCAATTGTAAGTGTTACCCAACTACCATGGGATATCCTAACTCACACTGTTTGGCTATGAAAACAATACACTAGGAATACAGTTTTAGCTCTCAGTTAGTCCCCAGGAAGCCTACTATTGTATTACTAACAGGACTATGAGCTGAGGAGATGGATGATTTTAAGATGCTGATCCATTCTATGTGAAAGAAACAAACCCCAGCTAATACTTTGAATTCTGCCTACTGTGTTATCCCTTTGGTACCAGAAGGATTAAAAATGTTCTGCCTTCGGCGCTCAGTCTGACATTTTGCCAATTGAAAGACCCTGCAGAAGGAATCCTAATTAACTGCTGACATAGTTATACTCAAATCAGTCTCTCTGCCTTTTGAAGAGTGATCATCTCGCCCTTGACTCACCAGGCCCTTCTTGCGGCCAAGCACGATTCCCCCCATCACTGACAGGTCACTGCCCCTTATTTGAAGTTTGGCTTTCAAGGAACACTCTCTGCCTCTACACTGCACTCCAGCACAGCCGAGAAACCTCTAGCGTCAGCAACGCAGGACAGCCTCTCTCTCCTGCCAGCCAGAAGCAGCATCTCCCTTTCCCCTGTAAACTGGACGAAAAAGAAAAAAAAACTCTCTCTCCTGTCTCCGTCTTTTAATCCTCTGTGTGAAAACCACCTATTAACCTATGTTTCCATGCATTTTCCAGCCTATTCAATGGTGTCATATGTCACATGTCACACCACATCCCCGAACCTTCCAGCACCAATTCCTGCCCCCTCTGATTCTGTTTGTGTAATTTTCCAGACCCTGGCTTGAATGACTTTTGGACAGTATTCTGCATCCCAATTATGTTGCATCTTTCTTCCTCTTCCTGCTCTGTACAATGAACATGTATTCTCAAGGCCCATTGCTCTGCTTTGCGAAGCACTGTTGTTCAGCTTTCAATTTTGCATTATTTTCGGAAACTGGGTAGAATTAGTGAAAGTGTTCATGCGCCTGCTGCAATATTAGTACACTCAGAGCCTGTGGCCTAACACATCTAGACAACTCAGTTCACCCCATACTAAGTGTTGTAACCAATGGCATCCCCCTTTTTATCCCTAATACTAATAACCCAAATGTTAGTAATCCATATAGTACACTACACACAGAATGTGCTGCACATATTCCTTAGCTCCTAACCTCTCCTACATAACATAACATTAACTGTGTATTAATAACTCCTATTGTTACAGTACTTAGAAGCCGAAGGAATCCAGTATGAAGTGCTACATATAAAAAGGATGATGTAATTAAGTGTATAATCAGTTCTGTGCGAGAAACTGTCTACTATGTGCTGGGCTACTCTACATTGCTATGCCTAATGCAGTGGTGGCATGCCCTGATTGGCGTTCCTCTCTCTGCCAAACAAATTAGGTTTTGTGTGTGTGTGTGTCCTAAGGTCAGTGGCTCTGCAGGAACATATTGCGGGGACAGTTTCCCTACATGGAGTCAGGACTTCATGCATCTCAGTTGCATGTCTTTGACCCTAACAATGGACAGTTTTGTTGTGGATACATACAAGAAGACGGGCAATTAATCAAAGAATTGGCAGTCTTAAAGATCACAAGTTAACCACCAAATTCAAGAAGACCTAGGGTAAGTGGGGAGGGAGCCAAGTCTCCCGTCAGTAGAATAAGAATAGTATTGACACATTTTAGCTTTGACAGTGCATGCAGACTGATTAGGTTACCATCCAGTGCAAGATGAGACCTGGGATGTCGAGCTCAACAATTCAGAAATAGACTATTATTACATTTCAGGATCATAATGAATGATGTACACCCTGAACTAAAGCAAGTGTTCGAAACATGTGTAGGTGGCATGACATTTTGGCACAGAACTAAACGTACTTGTGAGTATTAAATTACGTGAATATAATAATTTTGGATTTCAGCGTGTACAATGTTTCTAAAACAGTATTTCTTGTTGCTTAAATAGTTAATACTAAAGCGAAAAGCCTTTGACTCTTGGAGACACATGAACATTTATTATCAATGATTCGCACATATACAACTCATTTCTATAGTCAGTTGCTCCTCCAGTAAACCCCATTCAGTGGCATGACCTGATAACTGTACATTGGTGTGTACTGCCAAAACAGCGCTGGTTTGTCAGCTTGCAACCATTCACGAATGCTGACTGCCTCTTATGTACCATTCCAGAGTACTTGGTAAACTATACCTATGTTGCTGAGGTGTGTTTTCAGCCTGGATCATAATCTGCAGGGGCATATGTGTGCCTGTGTGTTTCTAGTTAGACATGTTGTATTCTATGCATGTGCACTGCTTCATTCTCTACCACAGCAAATCAAATGTGCAATACCAAATTAATATTCAGTTACACGAATCCAGGCCAGAATTGGTACTGTATCCAAGTGATGTTCTCTATGGGCCATGTAGAGTCTCTGACACCAGCCCACAGTCTAGCTGTCCCCTTGCTTTCATGCCCTTCACACCCCAAATAAGAGGGAATAATACAATTACAAAGCACAGAATGCAGAGTTAGTCTTATGTCTGTGCAGGTTCGCAGTGCACTGAATGTCAAGATCCAAAGCTAGGGATGAAGACAAGATAAGAGTACATAGACCTGTCCCCTGTTCCAGGTATGAGTGTCATGTGAGTTAAGAAATCTAAGATCAATGCAATGTTAGGTGTTTAAGGGAAAGATGTGGGCAGCCACAAAATGGGGAGGAAGAAAGAGTAAAAACGGGACTACATAATTACAGTGAAGAGTGTGATCATGGGGTATAAGAAGAAAGTTCATGAAAATATGAGCAGTGGAATGAGGTGAAGGTGGAAGGAGGCTTTGGGTGTGATTTCCTGGTGAGTTAGGTAAAGAACTAGCAAGTGTTAGCTAAAATGGGACTACGATCCAAAGGTGAGCCTGGAAAATGCATTAAAGTTGTGGTCCAGGAAGGGGCTTAGATAAAAATATAAATAGGTTAAAAGGAAAAAGATGTAATTGTTGTAGGCAGTGGTTTCAATAGATAGCTGATGTTTATGAGTATTCAAAGATCACAGAGGACTGGGTGGTTACAGGCTCATTCCACATGGTAAATGACCCTTAGATTGTCAGAGGTTTAAGCAAATCAGTGGTGCACAGACCCTCTCCCGGTTACACTAACATTACAAATCCGTGGGATTCAAACCTGCCATCGTTTAAAGTATTTTGGCTACACTGGTTAAACGTGAGGTCTAAGACCCCAACTCACAGATTATCTATGCAAGCCTTTGCTAACTTTGCTGGTGAATCACTCGTTTGCATTGCATGTGCTTGCCCACTCCTTGCTAACTCCCATGAGTGGTGCTGAAGTAAAATGAAAGGGAAGTTCACACTCTGGGGTGCAGAGAAAGGATAGGAGTTACAGAGCCCTGTCTCCTGTTACTGATGGGAGTATTATCTGAACCTCGGAATGCAAGAGCAATAAGGCATGAGAGAGAGGAATGTGGGGGGTGGGGGCAGCCACATCATATACATATGAGAGGAGCATGACGTAGGGGGAAGGCGTTTTTGTGATTGACTAATACATTTTAATTCAACTGTAATTTAGATAGAAATTATATTCATAATACTAAAAAGAAGTTGGACGCATTCCTTCCTGATGTATTCTTCCCACCTCTAAAAGCTAATAATATAGCTGTTCTTACCATTTTGATGGCTCTCAACTTTTGCATACCACTTACCGTTCAATTATGCCAATTTGATATTCGATTTCTCACCCCATTTGGAGACAGTGAAGTTGCCTGTGCAGGCGCGTCAAAGGTTGTTGAATAAGCCCTTTGTATGTTTGCAAATGAGTCTCTAATTGATTTTATAACAGCATAGAATAATTGTCTACTGTGCATGTGATCGACTTTGCCCAAATTTTTCGCTCACGCCAGGAATCGCATTTTCATTTTCAGCATGTACAGACCCACCAGGTTATCCACTATTTCTTGTTTATTTATTGATGAGCTATTTCTTTGCTGCCACGTGACAGTGCCAGAAAAATGTTCTGGTGTCGTGGGGGAAATGGGGATGATATGCAGAAAATAATGTATAAAACAACAGCATAGGAACAATGGTGCACACACCATCCAAAAATGTTCTGTTTTTAAACATTTGCTGCAGATTTTCATGTTTCTACTGTTGTGTTAGTTTTCAAAGTTTCGGCAGAATAGGACATTGTCATCCTTTTCCAGAATGTAAAGTGGGCATTGTGTAACTGTAACAATATGCCAGTTTCTTAAACATAAGCGCAAATGAAAAAAGTGCAGAGGATGCTCTTTTTTTATTCATTTGCGCTCAATGCTGAAATGTGCAGGTCACCTTATTCTCAAAAGTGACCTTCACATTTCAGGAGGGGTTGGACGAGCATGCAAAGATGTGCTGTTCAGTTCCTTGCTTACCAACACTAATGTATGACTAGCTGCTAGCACCGATATAGTTCCTGGTAGTGCGTTTCACCGATACGGGGCCCTAATGCAAACAATGTACATCCCGGTTTGTGGGATGGAAATTCAAGTGTGACTATGCAAGACTATGCAGGTGTGCAGCTATCACACTTAAAAAGAAATCAAAGACAGGGTCACATTTGACCCCGTCATGATTTGTGTCTCCCCTTGCGCAGGGGAATGACAATCATTTCTGTGCTCTTAAAAGTGCATCCTGTTTGTGAATTCGAAATTCCACCTAATAGGCGCAAAGTGGTGAAAAAGGGAATCACAAGGAGCGCATCCAATATGCGCTCATTGAAATGCCCTTTGAGAATATGACTGCTCATTTGTTTCGTGCAAGTGATGAGATGTGCTAATTTTGAGAATCTGACTAGGTTCAATCGATTTCCACTGCTATCCTCCCTCGCAAGATCAATATTTGCACTTTTTGGTTGGTTTTCGGATATGTATGTTGACATCTGTATGTGACATGTTTTCTGTAGAACATGCATGTATTCTTGCAAATGTTCTCGAAAATATTGCAATGTTTTAAAATGTGTCATTTACTAAAAATTCCCTCATTTTGCATATGGTTGCATGGGGGGTGCCATGGAAGAATCTTTTCTGTAAATAGCATGTACAGTCTTAATGTATCACTAAACAGAGGTGCATCTTTCACAGGGTGAACTTTAAGGCATACAGTAAATACCTGTCTACCATTGTGACTGTGACCCGTAATGAGCACCCACACACGCATTCGATACTTTGCATTTTATTAGATGGTGCCATTGCTTTTAAGACTGTTCGCCTTTTCCAGCATTGAAATGTGCTTCCGGTGCTTCGTCAATATGCCTGTGCTGGAAATGGCAGTGGACATAAATGATAAAGTTAATCTTAAGGTTGGTGTGCTACGACCACCCATTTCCTCAATGAAATGGAATGTCTTTATGTGTTGTGTTACACTTGTTGAGTGACATCGAGCAAGTTGTTTATGTATGATTTGTTTGGGCGGCCTAGTACTCTTTAACTGTGGCAAACTGTACTGCAGACACCATTTGACCCAAAATCTTGATAATGTGTAACTTTCTTTCAAGACAAACACACAATTAAATCATCATACAGTATATTCCACTTTGTAGGTGGGAAAAGGATAGTTTACACACCCATCAAAGGATGGCTCATATACTCATACTGCAATATGAATTAAAATATTATTGTGGAGGCAGAATATCTAGACCAACCCTTATCAGATCATGCCCCATTATTGGTTACTTTTACTTTGATGTGTGGGGTGGAATCAAAGGCCCCAAATCAATGGAATTGAAGGGCCCACTAAAAAGAAATGACTTGCCAGCCTTTATAACAAAACCTTCACATTAAAAACAGGCTTATTAAGGCAGACTGTGGGTTTTCTGCAAGTAATACAAGGAAGGGCTGTGAGAAAGGCCTACCTGTCATTACAAAAGGAAAGGCAGCATTTGTATTCACAATGGCAGAAAAAATGCAAAGGCCACTTTCATGTGAAAAGCAGGATTTTCAACACTGACACCAATCTGACTCTGCAGGGGCATTTACAGTTTAAAGCAAGACATGAGAAAAATGTACCTCTACTAACAAGATGGCAGGGAAAAGACATGGTGTGTGTTGACTAAAAGTGATGTATATTATGCTTCACATGCAAAATACTGGCAGACATTTGAAAAGAAAAGCCCACTTTGTTTCCATGAAAAGTTCCTGTAGGCCCGAGGCAGACCCTTTTGCTTGCTGTGGGGAACATTTCACCAAGGATTCCCCAACTGAAAGCCTAGCTTGCATTCCAGCTGTTTACAACTGTAATAACGTGTTGCCGCTAAGGGTGTTGAAAACAAACTTCCACCAGACTGGGAATCTCTGAACGCTCATTTCTGTACAAGGAAGATGGCCTAGCTGGTGTATGCCCAGAATGTAGGGCAGAGGTGTGAAAACATGGGCTGCAATCAAGGATGAACTCTGAAAGAACTACAGGAAAATAGAAGCTTTCTAGACCAAATGAATAGTCCCCTTCAGATAAGAGGACAGGATGCCAGATGTCTACAGGGCCTTGTAACATTACAGGGCTGGCCTAGCTCATTATCTGCAGTGGGAGATTTGTGTGTTGCCAAGGCCTCCTGGGTGTTTACGACTGGCAGCTACCAACTTCAAACAACAAAGAGGCTAATAAAAAATAAAGAAAAACTCTGGTCAAAGGCTGGCCAAGGGTGGCAAATGGCCTGGAGGAAGGGGAACTCATATTTGCAGATATATAGTTTAAATGGACTGTCACAATTGTTGCTTTTTCTCAGAAACTACAAGTCACACTGCATACATGCATGTTTCATTTTTTAGATGGAATATTTCAAGGCAGTTTGTTGAAATACAATGTGTCCGACTGTGACTTAGGGAAATGTAATGACTAGCTAAAAGGTGTTGCTGGCTTCTCTGAACATGCTCCAAATGTGAGAGTTGGTGAACTGGTGGAAGGTAAAATTAGGAATGTGGGGAGTTAATTGCATGTTCCTAACAATTTTGCTTTTTGTAAAAACTCAGTGGGCACTGACATTTTATGTTAAGGTGGTATATTGCACACAGTATTAGAGGTATGTTATACGACCCAAAATTCTCATGATAAACTGAGACAAATGGCTTGCAGTTCGTGGAAGAGTTAGTGTAAAAGAGTGAGGCTGATGTGATGAAGCAGAATGAGGCCTGGTAACAGGGTCAGAAAGAACTCACACAGCTTGGAGATAAAGTGCAGCAGAGCAAGGATTTTTAGTTGCAACAAGAAAGGCTTGTTGAGCAACTACAGGACAAACCAAAAACACAACAGCAAGCCATTGTAGAGAGAAAGATAGAGTTTGCTGCACTGCACAATGAATGCACTGAGTGTGCAGCCACTGTAAGATGCCAGCGTTCCCAATTGAATGACCAGACTAGTCATAACAGAGGGTTGTTAGGTGACATTGTGGCCCTCAAACAACCAATTATGGAATTGGAAAGGGAAAATAGTCCATCATTAAAGAGATGGGCTCACAAAATGAGTCTGATGAAATGTGGCAGAATGTAAATATTCTGAAACAATGGAATTTATAACTGGTCAAAGACCAAGATGCATTCGGGTTGAAAGTGGATGCAGAGAAGGAACAGGCAAGTCTTCAGGAACTGACCAGAATTAGAGAAGAAAAGAATTAGCTACTACAGTGTGCGAGACAAATAGAAGCCGAAATATTAGACGCAGCGAATTGTAGGTGCAAGAACAAGAGATTATTCGCCTGAAGGAAAAGTGCCTTGAATATGCACGCGGCATACGAGGCTTACAAAGGGATAATGAATCAGTTCAGCATGAGTTCCAGCAAACAAAAGATTGGTTTGTAGCTCAGAGCAGGGTGCTTGACAGTAATCAGGCCTTAGTGTCACAATCAAAAAGCCTAATCTCTGACTACAAAGAGGAAATAAGGAAAGGAAGGCACAGGTGTGAGAGTCTCAATGAGGACATAGAACATTTTAAACAGGCCCTGAGGCACCCTGACCAATCAAGATATGGGACAATGCCCACTGATCAAGGTGAGTCGCCCCCCCCACCAGTGGTCTCATACCAGCCATTGACAACCTTTCATGTACAAATGGGAACCAACCTCATGCATGCCTCCCATCAAGAACGGGGGGACATGAGGCAATTAGACTTACCCAGGTCTAGCCCAACTGATCCAGAAGGCCAGTCCCTGTCTGGTATTGATGAGTAAGCATCTCTACCACACAGAAGGGAAGGCGGACAGACCAGTGTGTCCTGAAAGGCCAAAATGAATCTCATGAGTAATTCTGACCTGGAAAACTCCTATGATGACAAGATCTGAGAGTTAGACTTGCAGAACATGAGGATACAAAAGAGGCCACCTGGACTGATTTGCTGGAAGAGAAAAGCCAGAGATTCAACCTAGGACAGGTGCGACAATTTACTATTCCCCTCAAAATTAAGTGAGGACAGAACCTCAAACATCAGGACCCCTATATACATTTAAATTCCCGTCTCCAACAACATGGTTTGTATTTAAATTCGACACCTCTAGTAGGCATAGAACGCAACACCATTTGAATATTTGTGGATAACAGCAACCCTCAAAGTATCACTTTGGTCACAGACACCTTTGTTGGAATGGCGGTTGATGCCCAACATTATTCTCTTGATTTAGGTAATGAAATCATGGGAGCAATTCCAAACGATTGTTTCAAAATTGGTGACAGTATTCCCCCAGAAAAGATTTTTAATAGGCATTGGGAATTTCATGGTGTACTCTTTCTGCCCCTACTGGGTGGAAGACGTGACCTGTGACATCAGGAGGGAGGAGGTAGTGTTCAGAGTTAATGACTACTATCTTGAACCCATGGAACCTACATGTACAGGTCAACACCATCAAAAGAGATTGCTCCACCCAACTGGAGGATACCACTGAAAATTTCAAGCACAAGCTCTTTGCAGGTTTCAATAAGATGGTTGAGGAAAGGATCAATCTTTCCAAGGAGCAAATACAAAAGCTAAAACAGGTCATACTGGAAATCCAAGATATTTTTTCTGTGGACTCATCCAACTATGGACACACATCCATTCATTCATCCACATTCCCACGGACCCCGAGATGGATCCAGTATTTGTGAAACAATACAGGTTACCTCTCGCGTCCATGGAATCACTCACAGAGATTATAAGAAATTAGAATCCCATGGGATATTTTATCCCATCCCCAGTAGCTTCAACAATCCTGTACTGGGGACACAAAAACCAAATGGTTAATGGAGACTATATGCAGACCTGAGGGAGTTAAACAAACGGGTCTGCATGTCAAGATGGCCACTTCATCAATGACTTGCCCAGATTCAAGGAGCAAAGGATCAAAGGTGTACAATGCCATTGACCAGACCAACGGCTACTGGACACTGCCTGTGTGCAAGGAAGACTATTACGAGCTTGCCTTTACCTTTGGGGGGCAGCAGCACACGTAGACCAAAACTCCCTTTGGATACATAAACTCTGGCAAAGAGATCAACATCTTTCCATGTAAGGCCATGCCCAGGGGAAAGGGGAAACATTGCCTATGTAGATGATGTTCTGATCAAGAGCTCAAATCTGGGGGAACATATATCAGAGATCCACTATGTTCTAGCCCAGCTGCTGAAAGCCAGAGCAAAACTGTCCTTTGAGAAGGCACAGTGGTGTAAGACCTGCGTGAACTTCTTAGGGCACAAGATCACCTCTGAGGGATTTAATCCCCTGGCGAAGTAGGTAGAACCTTAATGAAATCAAAAGACCCTAACAGAGAATTGAGAAGCATTCTTGGACTCCCTAATTATAGTCAGAAATTTAATGAAGACTATGCAGCGGTCACTCGATCCTTGGTCCATTTATTAAAGGCCAGAGTCAAGTGGGAGTGGAGTCCGGAACAAGCTGGTGCACATAATCACCTGAAGCCTTTCCCAAGCTCCTTGTTTGGCTTACCCCATACCGAACAAGGAGTTCTTCTTGGAGACGGGGTTCTCAGATACTTGCCTAACAGCAGTGTTGTATCAATAGCATGACATGGTCAACAAAGACCTCTCATACTCGAGCAAGACTGGAGGAAATATTCAATGAATGCAAGAAGGCGCTCCTGGCAAGAGCGTGGGCATTGAAAAACTACCACCCATTCATCTAGGGGGAGCACTTCATTGTCGAGACGCCTCACCAACCACTGCAATATCTTCAAATTGACAGAATTCGGGAGGGGAGCATTAGTAATTCCATAATTACTTACTGGATTTGATCCGTGCAAGGCTTTCCTGTCGAGATCAGATATGGCTATAACAAGAAGAGTCCCCTAGCGCAAGGGTTGGCAGAATTGCTTGCTTATGTTCAAGAAAACGAGGATGAAAGTCTTATGAACAACAACATGGAGGCATAATTAACTTACAAGGTCTATGAAGAAGACACATGCCAGGGGATACCCATAGTTTATGTGGATGGATGTTCCTATCATGTTAATAACAACAGGGAAAAAGAACTAGTGGCTGGCATTGGGAATGCCTGGGTGAATAATATCCCGGAACCCTCTGCTTGGGTCAAAATAGGACCCCAAAGTAATCAGGTTGCAGGGTTGATGGTGGTTCATCAAGCCATCCTCAATGTGGAGTACCATCAACTCAATGAACTGGTCATAATCACTGACTCTGATTATGCCAAGAATGGGTATGTGGAGCTCTTGATTAACTGGAAGAATTGAGGCATACTTTGTGCCAACAGTAAACCATTAAAGGATGCTGAACTGATCCAATCAATTGACTGGTGAGCTCCAATGAGATGACAAGCTCACAAACTTGTGTGAATAGTGAACTCTCAACTGCCCAGTGGATTAAAGATACCCCCAATGCATTGAAGTCCCCATGAGTTTTCCTCTAACAGAGTTGGATTATACTAGTAGAGAGAATTTCTGGGTGTTGATGACATTTTCCAAGATGTTCTGCAAGACTGTTTGTTGGTAAGGAGATCCCTATCTGGCGCTGACCAGTGGGTGGTACCTGCCTCATTACAAAGCCTGATGTTGAACCACGGCCACAATACGGCCAATGCCTGTCATAGGGGGTTTCACACCACATTAGAAATTATGTGCATGGTTGCCTACTGGCCATACATGTGCCAGGACCTCGACACTTACCTAACGGTGTGTCTTGTGTGTGCTCAATTTCAACCCAGTTCACTCACACACAGGGTTTCTTTAGAGGAAACATGTACATGTTAAATGTGATATGCTTTTTCACAAATTCGGTAGACTGTCTTCCAGCCCTGAATTGTAAGGCAGCGACAGCTGCTGCACTAATGATCAATCACATTTTCTCTCGCTTCGCAACTGCAAATGCTTTTCCTAAGAACACATAGGTAGTTTTTGCCAACTCAGGCACATTCCACGACACGCACTCCCAAGGGGCAACTTAGGACTAATGCAACTCTTATGTTGATTTTCTTACAGGACGTAACCCAAATCCAATCCCACACAGGACCTTAGCAGCGCATCCTCAAATTTAGTGTCAACACAGAAAGTTGTCATGATAAAATATACAGCCAAAGGTGAACAACGTTTGGCACTTCCCTGTACTCCACGCCATTAATACCGTACTGTATTTAATACACCACACTTAACTGCATCCTAAAGGCAGCTAGAGAAAACCACCTCAGAGAAACGCACCGCCCATCAGTGCACCTTATAAGTATTGCCACTTTAAATTGGTCACACCCGAGGATTAGTATGTACACTTTCCCACAACCAACAGCCATGGGTTGAACCACGTATTTGAAGCACAAAGCAGCCCGAAATACAGGGGTGTGCCACATGAATTAAACAATCCAAACAACACCCTTAAATGAAACTATGCTCCTTTCTCATGCTGGACCATTTGCTTTCCCTCTCTCGTTCTTACAGACTAAAGCTTACAGAATGTACAGTATTTGAATTTTCAAACAATTGAATGTAAAGAATCACTATCTAATAGGATAACTGTAACTTAACAAAAGACACTGAGAACAAAGTTTATGAATAATTTCGGTAATAACCAGGTATTGTGTAAATAGCCTAGAAGAAGCCATTGTTTGGCGAAACAAAAGGCATGTGTATCAAGAGGTTATTGTTGGCTGTTAATGAACACACTTGAATGCAACTTACGAATATGATATAATATTCACAAAGTAATTTACACAATTAAAAGCACCCAATGTGAAACTGAAAAGGAATTGTACTTATTTATTGCAGGATGAATTACAGGCAATTTAGCGCACAAGTATGGGGGGGTCACCTAGTTACTGTATCTTCTCATCCCAGACCGGTTGATGTTATATTTTTCCCCACACCTGATGCTGACAATGCCATATTTCCCCAAAAAGAACTAATGCTAACATTGACAAACAAGATTGGCGAAATATCACTTGCTAACACCGTTAACCTATTTTTAGCTTCTCTCGATTCGGCCTCCCGCAATTGATTGAGATGACTTGAGGAAGCCATTTTACCAGTGAGGTGATGGTGAAGATGCGATAATTTCTAGGGCTAAAAAGAAAACTCCACCTTGCCTACCAGTTGAACTCAAGCGGGGGAGTAGAGAGATACAAGACAATTGTGAGTATCTTAAAGAAGTTTGTGGTAGACTCTGGACCCAGTTGGGACATTCATTTACCGCTTGTCCTGATGGCTATTAGGTCTACACAATCTTCTGCAACAAAGATATCTCAATTTGAGCTTATGACCAGACAGAAAATGTTGATTCCTCAGCATCTCTTCTGGAGAACTCAGGAGCAGACACTGATAAATGCATCCACCACTCACGAGTGCAATGAAAATTTAAGGAAGCACCTCCAGCATGCTGTTGCTTATGCTCAGAAAAATTTTGAAAAGTCGGCTGAAGGAATGACGACCTATTATGATCCAAAGACCACCAAGAAAGAGAATGAACTAGGGAAAAGGATTGTCTATATTTATTTGTTTATTTGGATTTTTAAAGCACACTAGCAGCTCACGGGCATCGAGGCACTGTTGCATGAGAATGTCTTAGTTACATGAAATTATCTTAGTTACATAGGGATACTTGGCTCATGGTTACAGTGAGCATGCTACAGTTACAGTAAAGTCTACAAAACAGGCAAACTGGTGAATGCTGTCTTCATAGGGCAAAGGTTCAAAAGATACTTAGTTAGATAAACAACATGGTTTTAATTGTTTTCCTGAAGGCTAAATGTGACTCAACATTTCTAGCAAAAGCGGTAAAGAGTTCCAATGTGTCACTGCCAGAACTGGGAAACTTGATCCTCCTGCATGCATTCTCAAGGTATTGGGAAAAGATATCCTATTGGTATAGGCTATTCTTGTGAGTCTGGTAGATACAGTCTTGACAACTTTTTTTGAGCCAGGTGCAGGGGTGCCCGGTTATGGACACATTTATGTGTTAAGGCGAGAGTTTTAAAGATTATTCTCTCTCTTTAATGGAGAGCCAATGAACCTGCTTCCTAGTTTCAGAAATATGTTCCCTTGATGAGGACCTGTGTTTCATCAGCATTGTTTGTGTAGGTGATGAACAATGCATCAGCATGTGGAACAATGGCTTGGTAAACAGGTTGTACAGGGTGGGTGAGATGCAGGAGCGCTTTGGGACTCTGCATTTAATGAAGCTTGGGTGGGCACAGGCTGAGTCAGAGAAGACTTTCATAGCACTTTCCTGGACAAACAAGGTGATCCAAGCAATGGCCTTAGGGGAGAAATTGGCAGTGGCAGAGAGATGGTCACGAAGGGTATTATGATCCACCAAATCAAAAGCTGCTGACAAATCAAGGAGCAAAAGGAGGATGGGTTTGCCCGCATCTCTGAAATCGTCCATTTGATTTTTTAAGTCTAGGAGTGCAGTTTCGGTACTGTGCCCCAGACTGAATCCCAAATGCCAGAGGCTGAGCAGGTTTTTAATGTCAAGGAATTTTTGGATTTGCAGATAAGCTGCCTTGTCGAGACTTTTTAAGAGGAATGGGACTGTCGTAATGGGTCTATAGTTCCCTGGGGCAGATAGGTCTAGTGTTGGCTTTTTGAGGAGAGGACGTACCCATGCTTCCTTGAGACTAGTAGGGATGTGGCCTGAATGGAAGGAGGCATTAATGAATGCTATGAGGCACGGGGTCAGTGGAAGGGCACAATCAAGTTGAGCCGGGCATGCATCCCGCTTACAGAGCGAAGGTTTAATAGATCTCACAAGGGGGATAACTTCTTGTTCGCTCATTTCTTTGAATGTCAAGAGGGGAGAGTCACTGGCACTGCTATTTTGTAGTAATTTGATATTTGGTGGCTAGGGGCCTGTTGATGGGCTTGGATTTTATTCTGGAGCGTGTTGAGTTTGTCCAACATAGCAGTTTGGATAGAGTTACACCAGTCTTCATCTTTGAGGAGTGCTGGCGGCGGGATGGTAGGGGTTTCCAACTCCATGAAGATGGCAAAAATGTCATTGGTCCCTGATTTAGCATTTGCTATCCTTGAAGTAAAGGAGGATGCTTTAGCTTTGATAATGGAATTTGTGTGTTCTTTAGAGATAGTCTTGAAAACTAACTTAGAAGAGTCATTTGGGTTTGCTTTCCAGTGGGAGAGCGCTGTCCTTTTCTTAGCCCGCAGCTCAAGAAGTTCTTGAATGCTTGATAGACCAGGCATTGGAGTTCTTGGACCGCTTGGACTGCTTGGCTTTTCACAGGATAAGTGGGGCAATGGTGTCAACTGCCTGAGTGATGACAGATTTGTATGTTTTGGCAAGAATTTCTGGGTCACTGTACAATGTTCAAAGGAAAAAGACCAAGGAGCGGAAATGTTTTCCATATTGGCGTAGTGCCTTTGAAATTGTAGACACAATATCACCTGTAGCCTATAAGTTCTGCATCTGCATTCCGTATAGGAGAAACAAGGAAGAGAAATGGGTCTACATCAATCAGTTGAAAAGCTGTCATTCCAGACCACCATTACTACTGACTAAGGAGACAAATGAAAGTCGAGCAGAGGAACCATCTGAGGAATTAAAAGGAAGGATGAAAAATAGGATGGACATTGAGATATAGAGATATGTTCTGGGAGTAATTTACTTGGTGCTCATTGTAAAAAGGAAACAAATAAATTGTGAATGTGTAAATGCCTTGTGCTATAAATGTATGCTGTTGTTGTTTTTGTCAATTCTGTGTAAATCCTCTGGGGAAATATGTTGTGTAAAAATTACTGAACTCCTTTTTTCTATTTGCAAGATAATTAACTTCCTTCACTTTCAACCTAGAGGCAAGAGGAGAGTCCGGGGAGGACCCCAAGGACCCCAGAAAGAAGGAAAAAAGCGGGTGCCATGCTACACCCCCAACCCAAGACAGAAGGAGAGACTGGAGTGCCCCATCCCTAACGAAGGAAATTGAGCCGAAGGGGCACCAACAAACCTGGGGACTTTGGATGAAACCCTCACTCTACCCTGCTCTTCCCCACAATGGAATCATGGAAGAAAAACGAGTGGGGGCATGTAGGGTGTAATTAAAGGCCCCAAACCAAAGAAATTGAAGGGCCCACATACAAAATGACTTGCTAGCCTTTATAATGAAGCCTTCAAACTGAAAATTGGCCTATTAAGGCAGATCGTGGGGTATCTACAATTAACACAAGGAAGTGCCATGTGAGAAAGGCCTACCTGTCATTATAAAAGAAAAAACAGCACTTTGGTTCACAGTGGTGGAAGTAATGCCAACGTCCCATTCCTGTGGAAAGCAGGATTTTCAAACACTGATACCAAAATGACTTTGCATGGGTGTTTGCAGTTTAAAGCAAGACTTCAGAAAGATGTACCCCTGCTAACATAAAGATGTCAGGGAAAAGACATGGTATGTGTTGGCAAAAAGTGATTTATATTATGCTTCACATGCAAAATACCGGCAAACATTTGAAAAGAAAAGCCCACTTTGTTTCCATGAAAAGTTCCTGTAAGCTTGAGGCAGGCCATTTTGCTTGTTGTGGAAAAATTTCACAGAGGACTGCCACACTGAAAGGCTGGTTTGCAACCCAGTTGTTTACAACTGCAATAAAGTGTGGCCGCTAAGGTTGTTGAAAACCAACTTCCCCCAGAATGGGTGTCTCTGAAAGCTAATTCTGTGCAGTGCAGATGGCCTAGCCAGTACATGCCCAGAATGCAGGCACAGGTGCGAAAACAGGAGTTGCTCTCAAGGCTGAACTCTGGAAATGTTACAGGAAAATTGAAGCGTTCTAGATCAAAATAGTGGTGCCCTTTGGATAAGAGGACAGGATGCCAGATGTCTGCAGGACCTTGTGATATCACATGGCTGACTAGCTCATTATCTGCAGTTGGGGATATCTGTGTTACCAAGACCTCTCAGGTGTTTACGACCGGCAGCTACCAACTTCAAACAACAAAGAGGTTAATAAAATTTTAAAAAAATCTCTGATCACAGACTGGCCAAGGTTCCCAAATGGCCAGGAGGAATGGGAGCTCCTATTTGCACATACAAAGATTCCCCTTAGCTTAAATGGACTTTCACAATTGTTGCTTTTTCTCAAAAACTACAAGTCACACTGCATACATGTATGTTTCATTTTTTAGATAATTTCAAGATGATTTGTTGAAATAAAATGTGTCTACCTGCGACTTAGGGACATGTTATGACCAGCTAAATGGTGTTCCTGGCTGCTCTGAACATGTTATAAATTTGAGATTTAGCAAACTGGTGGAGACTAAAATTAGGAATGTGGGGAATAAATTGCATGTTCCTAACGATTATGCTTTTTGTAAAAACAGCAGAAAAATACCAATCACCCATGCAACATGGTGCAGATCTGGCTCTTGTTTCATTTAATTCCCCATGATTAGCTGAATTGGAAAATATAAACATTATGGCAGTTAGTAGTAAATCACAAAGTTCTGCCACATAACACATTTTTTGCAAAACATTTAACAAGGGAACAAAGGGGGATTTCAAAAGAGAGTTGCCATATGTGTGTTCCAGACTCCTAAAACAATCCATAGAGAGAGGCTAGTTTTGGGAGGTTGCAGGGCATCACCCAATGTTGACATCTTGATGGTATCATCACTGGTATACAAAGTGGATGCACTGTGAGAGAAGGGCGCAAACTGCTAACAATTACCATCTGCCAGCCACAAGGAAACACCAAAGGAAAATTCAAATTGCATCTGGGTGGATATGTCTATTGCTGGGGCAGCCTAAAGAGCTGACTGGGCCCTATGGTGAAGAGCCGGGGACCATAGTTAAACAGAGGCTGTCAATGTAAGTAGAATTGAGACAATTGAAACCAAAGCTGGGTGAATCTGCCTGGCTTCAATCTTTTCCCTTTATATTGGTTTAGGGGATGGGGGGACTGTGTAGATCCTTTAACTAAAAATATTAATTTGAATTTAACAAAGCTCATTACCAGTGTGCACTGAAAACTATAGACTATAGACAGTAATTTAATTGGGTGTTCCTGTGGGTCCAGCTTCCCCAACACAGGCCTTTAAGTGAAGGGGGACTAAAAATCCCAAATTCTTAAATCATCCCAATTTTTACTGTTCAACTTCCCCAACACAAACCGATAGATCACCCTGTATTTATTTTAAAGCAAAAGTGTGGGTGACATCATAATTGCCATATGCATGGGTACCAATCTATAAACCAAACCGCTAGCATTCCATGCAGGAAAATCAGAATTGCACAGCACAATATATGCAAATTGCTTATGTTCAGTGACCAGTGGTGATTATTTCTGTAAGTGAGATTGGGATAAAGTGAAGTAATGTGATTTGTGTTTTTCCCAACCAAATTGTGTGATTTATTTGTGTAACCAGACGTTTAATTGTGAGCCCCGACGAAGGTGGTGTGTGTTGTTTTAATGTGATCTCCATTATTTATCATTCAAATAAAAACACGTATAATTCCTATACCCCAGCCTTGTTTTTGGCTCGCTGTAAGCACAGGGGGGAGAAGTTTGTGACTCTATATCAGTCTACAGTAACGCCATTGCTAAAAACTTAAGTGAGTATTGCAGCGCTACTTGATTGGGGGTAAGATGGAACTCCCCAGATGAAGGGTGGTCTCAATGTAACGCAACACATAGGGGGCACATCTGGGATCGGGTCTATTATTGTTGACTCTTGACAAGTGCATTCCTGACAGGATATTCATTTTGGTATAACTGCATTGAGGTAGATATAAGGTCACCATGCATTGACAAAAGGTCACTGTAACCCTTGACCCCCCTGAGTACCAGGGAAGTGTAAAGGTGTAGAAATATAAGTATGTGCATAGTGATTAGCTGAATCAAAAAATCTATACTGTATGACAGTTGCTAGTAAATCACAAAGTTTTGTCACATAACTAATTTTTTCCAAAATGTTAACTTGGGAACAAAAGGGGATTTCAAATGAGAGATGCCACATGTCTGTTACAGACCCCTAAACAAATCCATAGAGAGAGGATGGACTTGAGAGAGAGAGAAGGGTAACTATCCAGTCATAGTTGCAAATATTCTTGCAGGATATCGCTCAATATTGAAATCTTGATGATGTCATCATTGGTATATAAAGTGGCTAAACTGTGAGAGAAGGGAGAGATCTGTTAAAAATTACCATCTGGCTGCCATGAGGAAACAAAAAATGAAAATCAAAATTGAATCTGGATGGAGATGTCTATTGCGGGGGAGGCCTTAACTGCTGACTGGGCCCTATGGTGAAGAGCCGGACCATCCTTAAGAGCGGAGTGACAAGACCCTGCCCTGTCCTCCAAGGGGATCCTGAAATGCAGCTGTCTTTCCTGAACTTTAAACAGAGGATATCAATGTAAGTAGAACTGAACCAATTGAAACCAAAGGTGGGGGCATCTGCTTGCCTTAAATATTTTCCCTTTATAGTCGGGGGGTGGGAGAGGGTAACAATGTGTTGATCCTTATCCTATTTAACTATAAATATGAATTTAATTATTTCCCCTTTGCAGAACACCACATGGTGATTTTTGTTAAAATTTGAAATTAACAAAGCTCATTCCCAGTGTGCACAGAAACCTACAGACTGTAATTTAATTGGGTAATCCTATGGGTCTAGCTTCACCAACACAGGCCTTTAAGTTGAGGGGGTCTGAAAATCAAAAATTCTTAAATCATCCCATTTTTTACTATACAACTTCCCCTAATGCTGGCCTTTAAATGAAGGGGGGCTGAAACCCCCAAATTCTTATATCATCTCAATGTTTACTGTCCAAATTCCCCTAACACGGGTCTTTACATGGAGGGGGGCTGAAAATCCACAATTCTTAAATCATCCCAATTCTTTTTGTCCAACTTCCCCTATCACAGGGCCTTAAGTGGAGGGCGGTTGAAAATCCAAAATTCGTAGGTCATCCCAGTTTTTACTGTTCATCTTGCCCAAAACAGACCTTCAAGTGAGGGGGGTCTGAAAACAAATCTCTAAGTTACCCTGTGTTTATATAAAAACAAAAGTGTGGGTTACATCATAATTGCCATATGCATTTGTGCCAATCTATAAACCAAACCGCTAGCCTTTTAAGCAAGCAGGAAGATCAAAATTTGCACAACACCATATATGCTTTTGTTCATTGACCAGTTTTGATTATTTCTGGAAGTGAATTTGGGATAAAGTAAAGTATTGTGTTTTGTGTTTTTCCCAAGCAACTTGATTGATTTGTGTAACAAAAGGTTTGTGAGCCATGAAGAAGCATGTGTGATCTCCATTATTTATCATTCAAATAAATACAAATATATTTCCCATACCCCGGCCTGGTTCTTGGCTCGCTGTGGGCACATGGGGGAGATTTGTGTGACCCTCCAAGAGTCTTCAGTAAGGCCGGTGAAAAAAACTTAAGCAAGTATTGCAGGGATCCTTGATTGGGGTGGGGAAGGAACTCCCCAGGTTAAGGGTGGTCTCAATATACTGCGACAGATGCCTGACAAATCACCATTTCCAACCTGGAGGTTACAGGTTGAAACCTTAGAGGACAAGGCCTATAGGGAAGCAATTAGGCACGTGAAAGAAGACTTCTTTGCTATAAACAATGGCTTGGTCCCTGAAGCAGCTACAGTATGGGAAGCTTTGAAGGTTATGATCAGGGGACAATACATTTCCATGTCATATGGTATGAGGCAAACCCTTTCTAAACAAATAACTCAATTGGTGGGCAAGATAAAGTATCTGAAACATCACTCTCAAATACGGAGGTGCAGTTTGTGCAAATTAGCAGACAGAAAGATGACATTTATGGACTATACAATTTATTGGGCAGGGCAGATTATTCCTCATACATCGCTAAAACTCATAATGAAGTAGATAAGTCAGGGAAAACCTTAGCGTGGTTAGTAAGAAGTAGAAGGATCAGGTACCTATAGTAGCAATCAAAGATAAGGGTGGTAACATAACTTGAGATCACTCTGAAATAAATAAAATAATCAAAGAATATTACACTGACCTATACACTATGCTACCTGGTATGGATCATGAACAGATACGGGAGCTTCTAGATAAAGCGTCTTTTCCTGTGATTGGCACAGAAGAGGAGGAAGGCCTGAATTTACCTGTCCAGATTTTATAGAACCCATTAGGGGCAAAACACCTGGTTAGATGGTCTTCCGGTACAATTCTACCAAGAATATGCAGATCTACTGGCACCCAAATTGCTAGTACTGTATAAGGTGGTGTTGCAGAAAGCCTGCTTCCAGAGTCCATGAGGGAGGCCCTTATCCTGCTTGTACATAAGCCCAACGAGAATAAGACATACTGTAATTCTTATCAACCACTATCTATGATTAATGTAGATAATAAAATGCTCACAAAATAATTATCCAGGAGGTTAACGCAGGTTCTATCAGGGCTAGTGCACGAGGATCAATCAGGTTTTATCCCACAGAGAAAGACTTTCTCTAATATTAGGCGACTATACCTACAGAATGGATTGAATGAGATCCACATAAGTCAGCAATTGTTAGTTTAGATGCACAGAAGGCTTTTGATAGTGTCCACTGGTGCTTCATGTGGGAGACTCTCAAACAGTATGGTATAGGTAGACTTCCTTACATGGGTGCAAATGATTTGTGTGGCTCAGATGGCGAGAGTGCAGACCAATGTACAGATTTCTGACAAATGGCAGGTAGGACAAAGTTTGCAGCAGTGGTGTCCGTTATCACCACTACTTTTTCACATTGGTGATGGAACCCCTGGCCTGTCTGATTAGGAACATATTTGGAGAACTATCGGATAGCTGACCAAATGCATGTTATGTCTCTATACGAGGAAAATATAAAACAAGTCATCAGGAGATTAGACAAGTCTAATGAATTTTGGTTGAACTTTTCATGATTGTTGATCCGAAGTGTGTCTCTGTTTAAGATGATAATCTTACCCAGGATTTTATATGTGATAAAGGCGAAGCCCATTCTTATCCCAATGGAAGTATTCCAGAGGGTATACAAACTGTTATTACAGCTTTATTGGAGCAAAATAAATCCCGGGATTAGGCTCAAAACATTAAAATTATTATGTGAAGAGGGGGGTCTTGGTGCACCGAACTTTGAAGGATATTATGTGGCGGCAATGTTACAGTATGTTGTCCCATTGACAACTGATAATCCAAGGATGTGGTGACAGAGTTGTTGGGAGCAGAAATTGCACCTAACGAACTTCTGAGTCTGCTGCTGCTCTCTAAGAACAGGGTGTCGGAACTGCTTATGCATCTAAATTTGATACATTGGGCCTCATTACACGGTAGGCGGTAAACCATGGCGCTATTAGTGCCATGGTTCATACTGGTAATTTACCGGTACCGCCTTGGAGGAAAGGGGAATTACCACCCTATTCCAAGGTTGGGAAGGCGATAATTCCTCCTTCCTCCATTGCCCTTCCCCATTCCCATTTTTGCCCCAAAGGGCATAATGGGAATGGGAAAGGCGCTAATTACGGTACCGCAAATTGCGGTACCGTAATTAGCACCCCAGTCCCTTTGCGGGTTCGTTTTTTAACGCCTGCTAAAAGCAGGTGTTAATGTACCAACCCGCAAAGGGACCTCGTAGTAAGGCGGTAAGGGTTTAACAGTAAAATACCGGTATCAGTAAACCCTTACCGCCTACCGTGTAATGAGGCCCATTGTGTCTGGACCAGACGTAACAAAACAGATGCATACAAATTCATGTATTTACCTCAATCTTCAATATGGGGCAATGTGATTTGTCCCAAACATTCATATTATGGCTGTAGAGAAAATAGAAGGGATGTACGTATCAGGAGTTGCGGAAATTGTTTGAAGAGGGCAGATTTATTTGCATGGAGGATCTGGGAACAATGCTCGGTTTGGGTTATACATTTGTTCTGATCTGTGCCGAGTTAGCAGCTAAATGTAGAAAAACATGGACCACATTCCCAAAGGAACCGTTAATTCATGAAGTAAACAGTAGAATACTGACTTTGGAGTCATGTGGCAGGGCCATAACTGCACTGTATAAAGTGTGTCTAATTAAAAATCAGAAAGCAGTGTTGAAAGTAAGAGGGAAGGGGGAAGTAGATCTGGAAGCCCTATTGGAAGATGCAGAGTGGCGTTGCACGTGTGAAAATACTAAAAAAAGGTTTTTCATTAAATGCATTTTAATTGATGCATTATTAATGCCTTCAGAGAAAGTATTTTAAGCTTGATGGTCAAGATAAAAGGCAATCGAGAAGAGTAGTGCCCTAAATGTGGGACTGTAGCTGCTACATTTTTACACATGTGCAGGGAATGTCCAGTAGTAAATGGGTTCTGAGAGGCTCTGGTTGCATATTTGGAATGGTTCATTGACTGGTGGATGTTTCCGGCTATTAAACTTTGGGGGTAATTCATAGAATTCAGCGTACAAGTGGCGCACGCGGCTGGCGCACAGTGTGTGTGTGCGAATCCCTGTGCCAGCCGCGTGCGCTAAAATACATTTCCGCGCACAGCGTATTCACGGATTCCAGCCACCAAAACTAGCCGTGGCACACAGTGGTGCAGCGACCCTGCAGCAGCGCCAGTTATGCCCCCAAGTACGCCCCTTGCGCAGGGAAAAGCCATCAAAATCCCCAATCCAGCGCAAAGGGCTGCGCTAACCCTGGACCAGCACGGCAAGCGGGCTACGTCTATCTGCCTGCAGGGGCCGTGGAGGTTGTAGAGCAAACACCTGGGAGGACCCACACGGCCAATTCACTTGTAGTACTCCCCAGAACCCCTGAAATACACGTACCCTGATGGAATCACGCGTGAAACTTCCCGCGCACCCCAGTAAAACACGTACCCAGCTGAAATTACGTGAGAAACTTCCCGCGCACCCGCCCCCCACCAGTCAGGGGCACCCTCCACCAGGCCCCCACACATGTCTCCCAGCACCCCACCCCCCAGCATTGCGAGGCACCTGCCAGGAGGCCCCCACTCATGTCCCACTCATGTTCCCCTGCACCCCCACCCCCCAGCACTGTGGGGCACCTGCCAGCAGACCCCCACTCATGTCCCACTCATGTCCCCCTGCACCCCCACCCCCAGCATTGCGAGGCACCTGCAAGCAGGCCCCCACTCATGTCCCACTCATGTTCCCCTGCACCCCCACCCCCCAGCACTGTGGGGCACCTGCCTGCAGGCCCCCACTCATGTCCCACTCATGTTCCCCTGCACCCCCACCCCCCAGCACTGTGGGGCACCTGCCAGCAGGCCCCCACTCATGTCCCACTCATGTCCCCCTGCACCCCCACCCCCCAGCATTGCGAAGCACCTGCCAGCAGGCCCCCACTCATGTCCCACTCATGTTCCCCTGCACCTCCACCCCCCAGCACTGTGGGGCACCTGCCAGCAGGCCCCAACTCATGTTCCCCAGCCAACATGTCATCACAATCTAGATCCCTGGTCCCTATGGTCAGCCTCCAAATGCAAAACACCCACCCGAGTATTGCATCCACCCACTTGGAAATGGCAATAACATGATAGAACACCAATTGCAAGTTTGGAAACGAACACATGTCCCTCACATACACCCAATGGGTGTCAGTGAATCTCAAAACCCATATCATGATAGGCATGAAACCACGAGATGATACTATACATTGAAGTTTGATCAAAAAATATGTATTAAAGGAAACATGAATTGAATCAAAAATAAACAAACAGAAATGGGAATGTAAAAAAATAAAAAACAAGCATGTCCGTGAAAAAAGGCAAAACCAAAAATCATAATCCAAAGGAATGGTGTCCAAAGTCACAGTCCACAAAAGAAAATCCAATGGGAAATTATAATTGAAAGCCATTGCTCCATGGGTAAATTGTAAAATGAAAAGAAAATCCAACAGTGAACTATGTACAGATGAACAAGCCAGGGTCCATGATCCCAACAAAAGAAATGAAACCTATCTAACAACACTACCTAATAAAAAAAAAAACTATATACAAAAATGTGGCCCATTGTCCAAAAGGTCCAAAAAAAATGCAAAAACAAAGGAAACCTAACACTAACTACATAACTATTTACAAGGGCAATGGGCTAGTCCAACGGCTCACTGGATGTTGCCATGGGCCAGGGCATCATCGAACTCCTGTTCAATGGCTTGGAGGCAGGCATGTTCCCTGGCCCCGAGGTCTCGCAGGGATAAAGCAGTATCCAGCTCCAACTCCCTGCGAAAACCCTCGAGGCACTCAGCCCGCCTCAGCGCCCTCCACATGGAGTTCTCCGCCCTGACCATTGTGAGCCGTTCCTCCTCTGCCCGCTCTCGCTCCGCACCTATCTGCTGGCCCAACCGCTCCCACACGGAAGCCAATCCCATTCCAGGGTTCTCCTGCCCTCCGGCCAATGCCTGCACCCCTGATGTTGATGGCTCCGAGCCATGATGCCTCCCACGTCGAGCCTGCCGCTGCCTCCGACGCAACTGCCTGTGCTAGCACGACAGCATCCAGGCTGATGGAATCCACCGACGCCGTCGTGCACGTGCCCTGCCCGATGATGCTGTCACATCCTCCATCTGCTGGGGTCCAGTTGCTGGTGTGTCCACCCCTGCTGGACCTCCGACTCCCGACTGTGGCAGGGATGGGATCCCCACCGAGCTGGCTGCATTGGTCGGGGCAGGTCCACAGGGGGCACTGGTGGCATCTGGGCCCGGAAGACGGCATGGAGAATGACTGGTGCATAGTCTCCACAGAGGAGGAGAGGGTCGCCAGATTGGCCGACACATGTAGGAAACCCCCGACCATGGGCGATCCCAACTGGGCCACGTCGGCACGGTGCTCTCCGTGATGACGTGCATGCTCCTCCCGGGAAGCACACACCTCATCACGAATTGCACCTGTGCGCAACGCGACACCAATCAGGACCTTCTCCATACGGCCAGGGGTCCCCTCATCTGCAGGTGGAGGGGAGTCAGATGACATGGACATCCCCCCTACCTGCGGACGGGCCTGGGATGGGGCATCCCTGCTGGTGCATGGTGGTGCAGTCACAGTGTCAGGGACAGTGACATGCACAGGCCCCTCCACGGCGACCTGTGCTGCCTCCTGCCCCTGCCCCTGGACTGCAACACTTGCACCAGCAGGGATGCCCCCACCAGGCCCCATGTGCGCCTCAGTAGCGGCCTCCTCCTCCTCTGTGGAAACCACCAACCTGGATGGCTCCACCCCGTCTTCCGCCGTTGCAAGCCCCTGTGGGGGCTCACCCACCCCTTCCGCTGCAGCCATGGGGGCATCCCCGCCGCTTTGCTCCACAGCGCCGTCTCCGCCCTCTTCTTCACGTGGCGCTGTGTAGAGGGAGACATAGAACACAAGCATCAGGGTACTGTACAATGGTCCCCTAGACAGGAAGCAATAGCAGATGAGTGGCACTGTCAAAGATCACTTCCATCATGTCCATCCACAACACATGGGTCAGTGCAGGTAAAACACATGCGGTAACAGGCATGGCACATGCTATGGACATTAGCATACATGTCCAAGGGATTCTTGAAACATACAATGTTGTTTTGGAACTCACATGCATCATGGGCCATGCCTATCACATGCACACACTTCACCCTAGTTTCATCCATCTGGCCTCGTACACCACAGACACAGTGGGTACAAGGATGACTAGGCTGCATCAGTGAACCTGAACATTGCGACAGACATGTGTCATGCATCCCTGGCATTCACAAGTCACAGACACACAGGTCAGACACACAGACATGGACAGCATACATGTACATGGCATCAGCACCCACCCCTCACCCCCACCCATGTCCAGGAACAGAGACTGGCATGCTTTCATGTGGCCATTCCGCATAGGGCAACCCACGTTGCATTTGAACACATGCACCAACCGTGTGGTTCACACATTACTGGTCTCACATGCATGATGTCCCTGCACACACACATGCATACATGGCCTATGTCACACATACAGGCAAGTATCAGACAACCAGCAAACTGCGACATGTCCTGTCACACAGCAATGCTTGGCCACTTACCGCTCAACTCCAGACGGGTCTGCCTCTCAAGGATCTGGTAGTGGAGCGCTGGGCCTATGCGTTCCAGGACCCTCATCTGGATGGTACTCAGGCGGCCCCGGCCCCCCTCCACGAGGCGCCGGGCCTTCAAGAGGGTCCTGGACTTGCAGTCATCCCATCGCTTCTTGACATGTTGGTAGTCGCGGACTGCCACCCCCTCCGCGTTGATGGCAGTCACAATGTCCGTCCAGATCCGAGTCCGTCCTTCCTTGTTGGCGCGCTTACTTATGAAGAGGGCATCATACTGCCCCAGGACTTGCTCCACCAGGACACCAACTTCGGTGGCAGTGAAGCTGGTGCCCCTCTGCCTCTCTGGCCGGGGGTACCAGTGGTGCCAGATGTTGCAGTGCCCGACATGGCAACCCCAGAGGCAGGAGTGGGTGGGCAACTGGGTCCTGGGGCTGGGCTGTGGAGCGATGGTATCCCAGTCGGGAGTCTTCTGTTCCAGCAGGGGTGGACACAGCAAATGGACCCCTGCAGATGGCTGATGTGCAGGCACCAAATGGCAGGGCATGGTGGCAGCAGGCAGGCAGGCAGGCAGCAGCAGATGGCTCGTGGGAGGCTGCTCGGGGCTCTGTGGGGCAGTAATTCGGCCTTTTGGGCAGGAGCGTGGTCTTCCGTGTGCTTACGCGTGGCCAGCTTTATACGGAGTGATTTGGCACGTGAAAATCTTGCACGTCTGCATGTAAATCGAGGAAAGGCCCTTAGCGCATAAGCGCGTCAGCACGCATACGCGATTTCATTGGACCAAAGGCCCTTAGTGCGTAAGCGCGTCTGTGAAGTTTCGCGCACGGGCGTTTCCCTGGCAGGGCTTGTAGATCCCACTTGCCTTTACATTGCTCTGTATGTGCTTTTCGTGGGGTGCGGTGCGTGTGTTTTCCAGCTGTTGGGGTTCACACGCTATTACTTCACAGCGGGTGTTGGCTACGCGTTCTTCTACACGCAAGGCAGACGGTGAGTGGTAGCCCGCTCCCCCAGGCCCGATCGCGTGAAAAACTTCACGCGAACCCCTGTAATACACGTAGCCCGCTCCCCCAGGCCCGATCGCGTGAAAAACTTCACGCGAACCCCTGTAATACACGTAGCCCGCTCCCCCAGGCCCGATCGCGTGGAAAACTTCACACGAACCCCAGGCACAATAGCAGTATGGGACATTCATCATTGCTGTATATTGGCGCTTTTGTGATGCGCATGGACGCTACCACCTGCCTTCGTGTGGCGGACGTGTTTAGGCCTGTGTGTGTCTTTGGCCGTGCGCGGCTTTGCCCTATTCGATTCCATGAATATGTGTGGTTCGCGTGCGTGTGGGCGTTCGGTCTGCTTCCCAGCAGTACATCCCAGTTACGCCCTTATTTTCGCGCGTTGTTCCCCATTCCGCGCGTTACGCCCCGTGTTCCGCCCCCTTTTTGGTGTGTGTGCCGAGGTTGTGCGCTTTCACTGTGCGCGTCGCGTACGCCATTCGGGATGTTTCAGTGACGTGTGCGCCATGCACGGGTTTGGCGCACATCCCGAGGAAAACATGCGCAGGGACTTCCATGAATCGCACGTGTGCGCGTGCGCCTGTTTTTTCGCGCTTGCGCCAGCTTGCGCCTGCTTGCGCATAGTTTTTCGGCACACGTTTGTTCCATGAATCGGCCCCTTTGTTTCCTGGGGTTATTGCCTGCTAGGACAAAGAGTAAGCTTACAACCAAATTTGTTTTGCTGGGAATGACTCTAGCCAAAAGTCAACTTGCAATGCAATGGAAAGCGACATCGGCGCTGTTGATGACAACATGGATGGGGAATGTGATTAAGTGGGCAGCTACAGAAAGGGACCTCCAGATGCAGAGGCATAAATATGGTGAGGAGAGCGCAATTAATTGTATCTGGGATGGATTCATAGACAGCATGCTCATGTTGCCTGATCTTATGCCGCCGTCAAAGGTTACATTAGATTGGCAGTATTAGGATATGTCTGTTAGATATTTATGGTGTTCCCAAATGAATAACTGCATATACACTATTGTACTGAAGTGGGAGAATGGTACAAGACCCTCCCCCCAATCTCATCCAGACCAATGCCTAGAGGATCACGCCCAGACACCCCCCACGAGACGAGTTTGTCTATTTACCAGATGATAAAATACCCTGGTTCAGAAACTTATACATAAGAGGGGTATGCCCACCAGCACGCCAAGCTCAAGCTGACGCCTGCGACATGGATGAGCTCGACTAAGAACAACAGCCACAAGTATGCACATCGTTAGAGACGCCATAATGACATAGCCAACAGACGAGAACACACGTGCCACCATGCACACTAGTCACTCACACACCAACCTACAAGAAGAACATACTCAGTGCTATGACGGAGGTGACTGACACACTCACTGACGTGCATCATTATTATTTTTTTATTTCTTTTACATAGGCCTTTTTACAACACTGCAGAAACGCAAGACGCCAAAGAGCTTGTGTACATGCTTGCTGGCGCTTCTTCCGCCACACATCCCTATGACGATACCACCATGTATATCTAATGCTGTGTGTGACACTTGGTCGCCCCGCGATCTCCATGCTACGGATTATGTACTGCCACCCATGAACTAGGCCCGAGTAGGCCGCAAGCAAGAGTCCCCAGGCAGGAGCCTCGCAATGAAAATCCTCTCAGAACAAGAGTACAAGTGCTAACTATGCAGGACGAGCCCCCAGCGAGAGCTCACAGCCAAGGCCACGATGTTGCAACTCGCATGCCGCAAGCCCAGCACCAAGGTAACACCTGTAAGTGCCAAGCCCTCAGAGACGAAATACAAATCTAATGCTCATAATTCTGCTCCAGCTACGGTCTCTCCACACATGACCAAGCTGAGCTGACAAGGTGCCAAGCTCACGAGACAGGAAGCCGCCAGGGTCCCACGTCTGGGACACAGGTTGCAACAACGAAGCGGCAAGATGGACACCTACAGTGATGGGCAAGACCTCTCCACAAGCCCATGGGCGGACCTGTCCATTGTCCACACAAACACATAGTTGCACTTTGTTGCTAATGACTGGTACACTGCGAGCTGGAAACGGCAATGGTCCCAGGCTTGGGGGCTCGCGGGAGAACCAATCAGAATACAGGGGGCTTATTACTGACGCCATTACTCTTAGCCAATCACCAAGGGTCCCTCTGTAACAATTCTAAAGTAACAACTGCAAGGGACAACCCAAGCGTACCACCTGACCCATTCTCATCCACTAATATTTCTTTCCATATGTTACCTATACCAACCCTACCACTCGGGGAACCAATCCAGAGTGGCGATAGGTTTTTTGCTAACTTTCCCAGGTGATGCGAGTAGCACGTCATACTGCCGTAAAAAGGGCCTGCGAGCCCCACTACGAGTGAGAGTCCCGTCGGATGCATACGAACCAAGACTCTCTGCCGTTATTATAATAAACTGAAGTACCGCCTTGCTTCTTGTGTGTGTCTCATACTCCTTTTGGGGACACGGGAGGAGTTGGGGCCTCCCCAGCCCGGAGGTCCGCGGACGGCTCTTCGAGCCCCGGGAGAATCACCCCGGCAGTACATCGTTATGAGGGGGAAGGATAAGGGAGGGGGAAACATGTGGATGGCTTCAATATAAGATAGGCAAATACAAGGGGGTTCTGGGAGTTTCTCTACTACCAGTCTATGTCCCGGTTAGAGTCTCAACCAGAGTCTTTAGCTCACCATCCTTTCACAGAAGAGACATTTCCACCACATATCAGTCTTTGTCCTGCCCAAGGGCAGTCCAGCACCAAAATGCCTGGCAATTCTCTTCTGAACAAGAGTACCAACAGCAACCCCAGACACGTGTTTCGGCCTGGTTGGGCCTCGTCAGTGAGGTGGAACTGTGCTTCTCTAAGAACAGTGAGAAAGAATTCCACGACTGGATTGCCCTACTAATTTAGGATGAAAAGCCCAAGGTACTTAATATGCAAAAACAAGGGGGTTCTGGGAGTTTCTCTACTACCAGCCTTTATCCCGGTTTAGAGTCTCAACCAGAGTCTTTAGCTCACTATCCATTCACAGAAGATACATTTCCACTACTTATCAGTCTTTATCCGGCCCAATATCAGATGGGACCATTAAGATAGGGTGATCCCTGTGATATGGAGATGGGGAGAAGAGTAGAGGTAAGGAAAGTCAAGGTGTTGTGGATTTTGTTATATGCATGTTATTGCATTGATACATTGTTGGAAGCATTACTGGATGGGATTATATAATGAGAAACAAATGCAATAAAATAAATATATACATATATAATACCAGTATTACAGTCTTTGATTCAAGGCAAAGCGATATAGTAATGCATGGTGCAGAACTTTTCTGAAATTGAATTGGCTGTGCCTCAGTAGTAAGTCTCAACTACGCATTCCTTTGCTCTTGCTTGCTAGACTTTCCACCTGTTCCTAAAAAGGTGGAGAGTTTGGGCTTGACACAGGAGAGTGTTTTTGCAGATTTACTGACCACACTGGAGAACCACATTCTGGGGAGGACAACTGGAGGAATTTGTGGGGATGCAACAAACCTCCTAACACAAAGTGGTATAGATCCTCCCAGATGTAATGGTATCGACTTACCTTCTAGGAATTTGTTGCTACCGAACACACCACCCATCTTCACTGAGAGTTAGATGGATCAAAATGTTCAGGCTTTTTACTGAGTGACGTGTAGTTGGAGGGAACCCGGCAAAGGGCCCTGGAGGTGGAAACAATGGGGGTGCCTTTGTGGTCTACTATTAATGTGATTTTCACATCCATTGTCAAACTTTGCGATGCTATTTGTGAAAAATTGAAAGGGCAATCTTTACGTCTAAGTACTCTATCCTTGCGTCTATCCTCTTTTGAAGAGGCATCAAGGCTTGGTAAAGGATCTCTGAGTCTAACTACCCTGGTATTAGAAGAGGCAAAACACACTCCCAGCGAGCCTGCCCAGAGCCACCAAGGGTTGATAAAGGAGGGGGATGCCCCCTGACCAAGTAGTGGTAATTTCACCAGAAGACAACCAAGTGAAGGAAAAAGAAGCCCAAATGATGCTGGGGCAGAAGAAAAAGAGAAAGAAAAAAAAAAAAAGAAATGGGGAAAAAAGCCTGGTAATAAGATGCCAAGGGGATTTCTCCGTAAGGTGAGCTTGATAGAACTGGAGCCCCACCCCCCTTTATCTATCACTCTGGAAAACGAAATGTCCATGGGTAAAAGGGTGGCAAGTGCAAGTGCAAGGAAGTGACCCTTAGGCAGTTTACGAACAGTGAGGTGGAGTCTGAAAATAATGGCTTCATAATAACAATCAGGGACCTCATGGAAGGAGAGACCTCATAAAATCTGGCTCAGAATACCCCTATCCTGGATCTAGATTTTGGTGGAAAAGGGGTTGGTGAAAATCGGGAAGCTAAATATGTCTTTAAAGTCAGCTCATGAAATGGTTTTGAGCCCTGGAATATGTTGTCTAAGGCTTAGGACAATTTTGCGTCCCACGCCAAGCTCATCTCAAGAATGGATGTGGAAACCCAGACTTTGATACCCCCGCTGACCCAGGGACCTTCCATGGAGAGGCCAATGTGTCCACCTTTGCCAACTCTGGCAGAGGGAAAGTCTGTGAAGAGGGTAGTGTACCCACCAGGGCGGAACACTCAACAGTCAGAAGTTCTGTCTTCCTTGGAAAATAAATCTAGAGCTGCCCTGGGAATAAATAGGGGGGCCTTCAGGCAATGAAGGTTTACCACACCCCCCTCTTTGAAAACAGGGGTGGAATCTTGAATAGGGTGAAAGTATTGGATCTCTTTTATGAAATACCTAGTCTCAGGTTAATTAAATCCAAGGATATTGACCTGGTCGAGTTTGCTGATCCGGCGAGAGATGACAGAATTCCATGATCTATCCTATCCAGGATTGTGTATGATGTGTTATTGAAGGAGTAGAACAGTCTGAGGAAATTAGGCAATGATCTATCTCCTTACGTCTCAAAGGAAATTCAAGAGAGGAAGCAGTGCTTGAAGAGTTGGAAGATGGAACATACCCAGAAGAGGCAGGGACCAGAGGTAGTAAATTACCAAACACCATGCTCCATGCAACGAGAGGGTAACTCTAGTGGGTATCCCAATTATGTAAATGTGAACAAATGGAGATGGCTTGCTGTAGCCCTAATAGACTCAGGGACTGATTCATAGGATCTTATGCGCGCTGAAAAGGGACTTTGCGCGCTTATTCGCGTGCAAGCCTCCATTCACTGATTCATGGATCAGACCTTGCCGTCCTTTCTGGACTTTGCACAGGTCCATCACAATGTTGTGTGCAGTTGATCGCCTTGTGCAACACACCACTCACAGTGAGGGACAGGACGGTGCAAAAAATAAATAGGGGGCGGCATGTCGAGGGGCGCTCCATGCAAAGAAATCACACACCCAGTCAAGCGCAAACATAATTGAATTCATGGATTTCAACACTCAACGTCACATCAGGAAAAGTCACATGCAAACCTCAAGCTCTTACCGCAGCATGATGGGAGACGCAAAGTACACCACGCAAAGGAACCAATGCATGTAAAGCATAAAATACACATCATTCAAATGTCGCTCACTCAGGATGAATGCAGGTGTACTGGGAGCCATTGTGCATGGCCATAGAAGGAGGAGGACGACGACGATAGTGAGGGACAGAATTTTCTGACCACGTTCTACGCTCTTTGGGCTGCTAGACGACCAGGTGCATGCAAGGTATAGTTTTCCACCCCATGTCATCCTAGACATGGTCAGGGAGTGGGACAAAGACCTTACATCACCCACCATCTGCTCCCATGCACCCACAACCCTGGAAAAGGTGCTGACAGCACTACATTTCCTCACCACAGTCTCTTTTAAGTGCACCACTGCCATTGTTGGGGGCATCTCACAGGCCACGCAATCCCAGTGTCTACACCAGTCATTGTGCTGCATCACATCACAAGCGTATTGACTGCACGCATCTCACTCTGCAGCCTGCCTGATTGACGGAGCACATTTACCACAGCCAAAAGCATTGGCATTCAATCATTGTCCAGGTAATATGCGACACAAACAAAGTCATCATGCAAGTCAATGCCAATTTCTCCGGAAGCACATGACAGCTTTGTTTACTGACAGTCACAACTGTACCGGGTCCTGGCATTGGGAACCTTTGGCAACACCTGGCTCATCAGCCAGTGTCAACTGTTATGCACATGCATGCAGCCACGTGACACACTTAAGAACAGACCATGACTATCAATGTCAACAAAAAAGATGTACACATTTTCAGAGGACAGTGCCCACCCGCTCTCACCATTCCAGTTTATGCCATTCTGGACTCCTGCCACACCAGCCGAGGTAAGGTAAAACACAGCACACATAGCCACTAGGGGCATAGTGAGGCTCACATTTGGGGTGCTCAAGTCACATTTTTGCTGCCTTGACCACTCTGGTGGCGTATTGCTATATGCAACACCAGACGTATGCAGAATCATCATGGCAGCTTGTGTCCTGCACAATGTCGCCACACAGCGTGGCATCCCAGTAGAGATGCAGGAGGGACATCATCCTCATCCACAAGCACCATCCATGCCATTGGTCCACCACAGGGCACAGGGAGAGGCTGCATGCAATCAGCTCATGCAATCTTACTTCACATGAATACAAGCCCCTGCAGAGCACACACATTGAAGCCACATCCCTGGTGCTATTCAATGATGAATTGAGGCCAATCCACTGTGCCCATAACAACACCCTGAGACGTTGTGTCTGGGAGAGGCAAAATGTGTGTCCATAGTCATAAAATCAACTGCAACAACCACTGACACCGTTAGGCAAGTGGAAACAACAGTATACATGTCACTCACACCAAAGCACACAACACAATCAATGAAATCCCTTACCACTTGCACATGCCCCACACCAGGTACTCTGCAGGCAGACCCCGAAAACCCACATGACAACACAAGTAAGAAGGCACAGCACAAGAAGTAACCAGTAACTAACATATGTGAGAACTGCCCTGGCCACCCACCCTGTCAGTGGCATCTGGTGACTTTGAAAGGTGGTGGGGCGTACATTTCTCTGGGTGAATTTGGAAGTGAGCAAGCCCAACCCACAGCAAGGAGGTGCAGGGGTGTGGTCCCCGTGAAGATTTTGTTTGGCAAAATGGCTTCCAAAATCTGTTATTTACTGTCCAACCCACCCAAATATTACCTGAAAAGCATTAGGTTTTCGGTGCTAATGGTGGTACATTATCACTATGTGTGCAAGTGTGATGGTGTATTTTACAGAAGCTTGTAATGAGAATAGCTGCTATTATATTGTATGCATAAAGACATGTATTATATAAATAGCCAGTAAAGATGGAAAACTATCATACTGCCATGCTGTCACTGGCATTCATATGCATTTATCCCCTTACTAAGGTGGGATTTCATGCATTATCGAGTCGTACCAGCTGAATACCATCTTCCATACTATGAACTGAAATGTGTCATGGATCTTCCATGACACACTTCATTCAGTTCGTAGTAAAGCATCAGCTCAAATGGCACTCATATCAAATGAGACACCAGAACTGGACACTGCTCTGTTAGTAAAGCGCCTCCCATCCCTCCTCAGGAACCTATTAACCATGAACAAAGACTCAGTCTCAGGCCTCCTCCTAAAACTTGAGATGGCAGATAGGTGCACCCTTATAGACTAAAATAAACCAGAAATCCAAATGCAGCATGTAAGGCAAGACTTCATGAGGCAGCGGGAACATGATTCAGATTAGTCTCTTCAACTTCTTTGCCAAGTGTCCCTGGCAGACAATGCACTTGCCTCCGCCAGTATCTATTCCCTCCGACTCGTCTCTTCTCACCTAAACCTTGTGTGGACTAGACCACCACCTCCGCCTGCACTGCCCTTTCCTTACCTTTGTCACATCTCATTCATTCCATTCGAGAATTCTGACTTTCCTCACTTTTCCAGCCCCTCCCTCCGACCTCAATGTCTCTCATCTCTACTGTCGTGCTTTCACACCTCTTCTTGCATGTCTCTGCTCTCCTATCCCATCTTTCCACTCTTGAACCTTTGTATCTCCCTCTCATCACATTTTGTCTCTTAGTATTTTGCCGTCATTCTTCCAATCAACCCCCTTCCTCTTTTCATGTCTTCCTATTTTTGGTCCCATATCTTGTCTCTCCCTGCTTCTCTTTTCCTTTCTCTCCTCTCACAAGCCATCCTGTCTATACTGCTTTTATTGTCTTTCCTCCTTCACCCACTCCATGCCTTCTTCGACCACCATACTAACTGTCCTGTCAAACTGTTTAATGAGCGCAGCGGCATAAGAGCTCCCTTCAAAGATTCAGATGCCTGTGAAGTTCTGAGGTGAGCTCTTAAGCCGTTATGCTCCTTAACCAGCCTGCAAGAGGCAGCCAGCCCTAGGTGTGAGTCCCAGCAGTGATTTTCTGACTGCCCAATGTGGGCCTTTGTGCACTCCCCTGCAGCAGCTGGGGTAGCAGCCCCACATGTATTCTGGCCTGGCCATGGATCAGTAGACGAGACTCAGGAGACCGTATGCTATGCTCCAGCATACCCACCTCCCCGAGGACAAAGTTCAGAAGCGCTGATGGGCCCAGCAGCGACCTGCCTCTGCTCCCCCTCGCTGCAGCTCAGAGGTTTGCACTGTGCCACAGGGACCAGCGGAAGAACCCTTTCCGCCAGACTATTACCTCCAGCGGTCGGTGATACAATAGGATTCCAACCACAGCTTGCTTCCTCAAGTGCAAGTTTAGTATTAGCATTTCTGTTGGCTCTTCATAGCCTGGTTGTGGCTATTCGGAAATAGGGAATCGTATTTTAAAAATGCATGAAACCATTCCACCTTTTCTATGAACTCGATTTAGTCATTGTAGAGAGACGTCATTACCCCTTAATGTATAAAAACAAAGCCACCATTCTCAGAGAGCCATGTCTCTGTAAAGAACTGGAAACCCAATTGATTAGAAGCAATCAAATTGGCCAGGTACAGCTGAACGTGCGTTCATCCGTGCACATTTCAAATGTTGGCGGGTAGGCTACCCCTACTCTGGGTAGTAGTAAATGAGTCTCCAGATCAGTAAAGTCAACTGTCTTAGAGTGACACAGTCCATAATGATATGTTTTCATTTGAACTTGTGTGAGGCAACCTTACTGGCTGAAGATTTCTAGTTTTTATATGGCTTCTGAGCTATTGTGCTGAGCCTCTTACTTCCGTCTTTCTCTAAATAAAGAAACAATATGTACAATGCAGTGGCGGCTGCTTACATAGGGCGGGGGGGCGCCGCCCCCCCAATCACGGCCCCACACCACGCAGGTAGAGTCCAGACATTGCAGAGAACAGGTTCTCTGCAGAGATCACGTTCTTTGTTGTTTTCTTTTATTTTTTATATAGCAGTGGGGCATGGCGACAAACGTAATGAAGGGTTTAAAAAATATAAATAATTAATCTGCTGCTCTACTCTGCAGACTGCAATGTTGATTGGGCCTGCCCCATTAACACACAGGGGCGCGTCCACTTTTACGCAACTTTTTTCTACTTTAAATGCGTGGAGCTCGTAGCTCCACGCACTCTACGTTGGCTATCACAATGTAGGACACTGGCGGGGCGCTAGAGGGGTGGACCCGCCAGTATTAATCTGTGCGCAAACAGCGCACCAGCCTTAATTGTGTCATACAAACAGTTATTTATTGAATGTCATTGGCTGTTTGCCAGCCAATAACATTCAGTGTGGGTGGGGTAGGGAGATTGGCGCACGCGTGTGGGTGACGTCGGCACCTTCTCTCACATTGTGAATCGTGCTGACTTGAGTGGCTGACTGCAGGAGCTGCCCATGCCAGTCAACAGCAGAGGGCCTGCTTGACGTGCACGGCCTAGTTGCCAACTTTACTCTGGTAAATTAAGTTATGAAGGAAGACTTTGTGCCGGCCCGGTCTTCATTTCCCAGCACAGTGCTCTCCAGACCGTATGGAGGCCTGCCCTGGGGAATGCAGCCGGGCCAGGGAGGGTGTAGTAGGCGCTGCATGTCCTCTAAGAGGAGGACATGCACCCATGGGGTCTCCGGGATTTAATGTATTTAGCACTTGAGAGCCGAGCGTTGATGCAGCCTGGAGCAACGCTCGGCTCTCAATATAATTTTGTTGTTATTGCTGTTGGGGAATGGGATAGCTGAAATGGTGCGATGTTCGTTTTCTCTGCCTCCCCGAGCGGGAGTCTCCCTGGTCTTTGGTCTTTGGTCCCAATTTCAGTTGGGTGATATTGTATGTAAAAATGTGCTCTGTAAAGCGCTTTGGATAAAGGCGCTATATAAATAAACACATCATTATCATTATCATCATTTGGCAAACAAAATATAGAAATTAATGTTGGTGTTTTGCAGTGGATTAAAAGGTTAATAACTTTTATTCCTTTTAAATGCAGAAGATGATTTCAATGAAAAAAATGTACATTTACTGTACACAACACAAATGGACTAAAACAAGGGTATTTCTTATTTTTTAAGGAGCAAGTACAGCTGCTAATGAAAATGAGGTGTCTAGTTTATAGGGCTCCTACTGTCGAACTGTTAATCTACCACTGCTTCTGGTAGAACAGCTACCCTCCCACAGCGCCTCGAAACCTCATTCAGCTGCACCTGCTGAGATACTGTTTTTGTGAATCTGCTGCTGTTTCCAACTTGTACAGTTGGTATTGCCACTGCCATACTGTTTGTTTGCACACGTGTGAATGCAGTCCTTCTGGTGTTACACAGTTTGTGTGGCTTGTGTAGTTTGTACTGCGGTTTCATACTTTGTGTAGTCATCTTGGGTGTCAATGCTGATTCTGGAAGGCCGTTTCATGTACCTTGTTATGATGCAGTGGGGTTCGTTCGGGTCTCACCACCCAAGTATTCTTTATAGCCTCTTTCGCAGGAAATGATAGAATATTTACTCATGCGCAATACCGTTTTGATGTCTTAAAACCTGCCCCTGCTGACATGTGCACTGTGCAGCCGAGATGAGTCTCCTCACATCTGAGCTGTCATCTCCTGTTCTCATTGTTCATATATGTGCGTGTGCCTGTCTGTGTGTGGGGGCTTCTAACTTATTTACACATTCTAATGAGACCATTAGGGTGCAGCTTCAATATTTCAAGCAGTTAACTCTCTCCTTCAGGTCAGAAACCAGACACTTGAGGACTGCTGTGAGAACTAACTGAACACTATGTGTTCTCAATATGTGGTAAACAAGTAATATTTTAGCTTAGATTCTCCCCTTTCAGATAATGTCTAAAATCCCACCTTAGTAAGAGGATGAACGCATATGAAGGCCAACGACAGCATGACAAAATTATATTTTTCCATCATTACTGGATATCTATATAATGAATTTCTTTATGCATGTAACATAGTACACGCTATTCTCAATACAAGCTGCTGTAAAATACACAATCAAACGCACACTTAAGAATAATGTTATCGCCATTAGTATGTAAAACCTAATGCTTTTTATGTCATATTTCTGTGGGTTTGGACGGTAAATTGCACATTTTGGAAGCCATTTTTCCCAAATTTTCACTTGGGGAGATCCCACCCGCACCCCCATGGATGTGGGTTGGGCTCACCCGGTGCGCTCGCTCGCTCCAAAATTCGCCTGGAAAAATATACGCCCCACCACTTTTCAAAGTCACCAGCCGCCACTGGTACAATGGCATTAATAAAATCCAATCTGCTCTCCTGCAAGCTGCTTCGCCTCCCTGAAACCATGTCAGCATCGTGGCTCGGCTGAGCGGGAAAGTTGGCTACATAGAAAATGCCAGCAGGCAACAGACGTTTACTACCATAGGAATACACTGGAAAATGTCCTTTTTCTGCCTGAAGTGAATGCAGCGTGGCAGTTGGGGTGGGTCATTGTTTAATTCTCGTTAGGGACTCTGCCTTGAAAATCTGTGACCACTTCATTTGTGGTGTACAATGCAAAGCATAACAGGGACACTCACCCTCACACACACACGAATACAATCATCTATGAAGTAAAACAATGCCGCGGATGCACGTTACCAATGAACTGACATTTTCCAGAAATTAATAATATTACTGTTAATACTACAATGCTTGCAACTTGAACTCTTCGGTTTAGAAATATATATTTTTTTTCAGCAAGGTGATTTATTCTAGAATCAAGATATAAAACTATGTTGAGGAGATACACGTGTGGATGCAATCTTGTGACAAGAGCTGCGGGAGATTGTGTGTAGCTAAAAGAGGGGGCTGTCTTTTTTGGTGCATTTTAGAGTAGACAATCATTCTATTTAACTACGTAGTAGGTTTATTTAATCTTAGCATGGTTTCTGTTTGACTCGTTTCTTTATGAAACATCAACGACTATACATCAATCGTGTTTGCAATGCTGAATGTTAAGAATGTATAGCCTGTTTTCAAGTGCTCTCCGCCAGAGGGATTCGTCACAGTGAATCACTGCTGTACTCACAGGTATTCTGCATAAACTCACTAGATTGTTCGTACCACGTCTACCGTGATTCTATGCTATGAACCTCCATAATGGTCACAGGCATTATGTGCTGTACAGGCGCCAGGTTCATATCCAGCCATCCGCCGAAGGGGCTTATGAACAAAATAACCCAAAAAACTGATGACCAACACGTGTCACAATCTACCCACACACAGGCATCAGTCCGACATTTTTCTGCTCACACTTTTTTCTATTGGCTTTGTTTTATTATTTGCTCAAATCGCACCTGATTATTTAGTGTCGGCCCAAACGTTGAGGTGGAAGTATTTTTCATTTCATATTTTCGGTCTTATAGGCCCTGTTCAGATCCAATAACGTGGCAGATTTCCACCGTGTGGCCTGAGCTGTGTGTGCCTAATGGTCTGAACACAGCAGTGTAGAGGCACCAAACGCAGGACACCTGTCTATGAAACACTGTTTTTAGTTGCACTTGCATGGGCCAATTACAGAGAGTAAAACAAACGGACAGATATTCGGATTCCAGGAGACATGCTCACCTGTTTCCCTTGCGATGCACCCAATTAGGACATGTTCAGTCAGACTGAACATCTCTAGCCAAATTATCACAGTGCACTCCTCTTATTCATTGAAATTTAACAAATATATGGAATTTATACTATTTACTGATTGATTGTATTTACAATACTAATTTGGGTGTGCAGGGGACGGGAGAGATCCACAAGATTGTGGTTATCTGTTGTTTGATTCAGTCAGACTGAACATGCCCTAATTGGGTTTATCGCAATAAAGAGGCAGTGCCGCCACAGTTACTCATTGACTAATCACCCGACCCGACCCTAAGGGGGCAGCAGCCTGCTCATCCCCAGAGCGGATAAGGTAGCCCGACTTAGACTTGTACAACCACACAGGCTACCATCCGAGCTTGGTATTCTGACATTCTTAAAGTGGATATTGTGAAACTAAGACAGGCTGAGAGCATATGGTGCAAAACCTATGATCCCCATTTTAAAACATTATTTAAGCTGCATTTAGCAGCCTATTCTGCAGCTGTGAAGGCAGATAAAATACAATATATTTCAGAGAAAATTGAAACAGCCCTTTCTCAACCAGAAGCTCTGTTCACTGCTGTTAAGTCTCTTTTGTCCTCTGATAAACTGACTTCAAGTGTCAGACCCACACAAAAATTGTGTGATGATTTATCTCATTTTTTTATCACTAAAATCAGTGCTATTCTTCAAAACATTTCGAAGGCTATCTCCATCTCTGCCAGTAATGACTGTTCCAACCAGATGGGAGACTCCATTGGATCTTCGAAATGGTTGGTTTTCCGAATGTTCTCGGAAGAAGCAATGTTGGCCGCTCTCCATAGGATTAAATAATGTTCTCCATCTGACGCCATTCCTGTAGCCATTATGAAAAAGATCTCCCCTGATCTTTTAGGGGAAATCACTGCTGCTATTAATAATTCCTGCCAGTCCGGGGCAATTCCGCCTGAGTTGAAAGCTGCGAGAGTGATCCCTCTATCAAAGAAGCCAACACTTGACCCCACTGTCCTTGCTAATTTTCATCCGATCTCTCTTCTTCCCTTTCTTGCTAAACTGTTGGAGTCTTTGGTGCCCACTTTACTTTCCTCATTCTTGGAATCATCCTCCCTTCTTGACCCTGTGCAGTCTGGCTTTAGACCTGGCATAGACACAGAGAGTGTTTGAGTCCCCGTCCAGGACGATATGGCCAGGCTGGTGGACTCAGGGGGGGTGGGTGCCCTGATTTTATTAGATCTATCAGCGGCTTTCGACACTGTCGACCACCCCATCCTGTTGTCCCGTCTTGTCCAGATGGGCATATCTGGTCAGGTACTAGCCTGGTTCACCTTGTTCCTGGTGGATCTTACTCAGACTCCCTCTATGCCACCGTTTCTATCTTCCCCCTGCCATCTTAGCTGTGGAGTTCCACAGGGTTCTTTCTTGTTTCCGATTCTTTTTAACATCTATATCTGGATACTTGTCTGTTTTATCCGCTCCTTCGCCATCAGGTGTTATTCGTATGCCGATGATTCTCAGATCCTGATATGTTTAGATCTAGATCATACAGAGATGGCCTTGTGCTTGCGAAGATGCCTCACTGCTGTTGGATGAACCACCACTGGCTCAAACTGAACAGAGAGAAGACTGAGGTCTTGGTGGTGGGCTGTCCCCCTGATACTTCACTTAGGGTTTCTTCTTTCTGGCCTGTTTCTCTTGGCACCCTCCCCATACCTACAGGGAAGGTGAAAGATCTGGGTGTAACACTATCGGCTTCTCTCGCTATGGATAGTCAGGTTGCTGCTGTTTGTCAAATAAGACACTTTCAGCTGAAAATCCTGAAAAAGTGCTCCCTCTGATTTCTGAGCCACTTTTTCCTCCGGTGGTAGCAACACTTATACTATCCCGGTGGGACTATTGTATTTGGCTCAACCGAAGGGGCTTATTCAGAAACTACAATGTCTGCAAAACTTGGCTGCTAGAGTGGCTACTGGCACCCCCTATGGAGCCCATATCTCTCTGGTCTTACGATCGCTCCATTGGTTACTTGTGAGTCAACGTATCAGGTTCAATGCTTTATGTATTGTTCACCGGGCTGTACATAATCGGGGAGCAGAGTTTCTACGGGCCAAGTTTGTGCACTATTACCCCAGCCGCCAGTTGTGTTCCACAACTGCTGACCTAGGTGCCTCCTTATCGACGAGCACAGATAGGGGGGTTGTGCTTTTTCTATAGCAGCTGCTACTTTATGGAATGAGTTTCCACCACCTATAAAGAAGCTATCTAATCATTTAGCTTTTAGGAAAGCGATCAGGACATTTCTTTTTTAGAAAGGTTGGCTTTGTTTGTCTTCTTGTCAGGGATGTTGCTCACTCTCTAGTACCAAGATACTCTCGGGTGGCCGTAGCACTGAAGAAATACCTATAACATAACAGAACATCCTCCCTGCCACCAATGACACCACAACCTGTGCCTCCCTGAGTGCCTTGAACTTACCTGCAAAAAATATCCACCTGTCTCACATCCACAGCATTTCACCTGAAACAACATTCTTATCTTGCAAAGACATGCATTGCATGAAAGTAAACAAACAGAACAGCCTTGATTTCTCCCGTATGGAACAAGGTAACATGAACGCCATGGTCGCCCATGGTCAACAAACTGAAGGTCAAATCACAGAGCATGAGCACAATGAATCCAACAAAATCAAAACTTATTGACAGAGTAATCAGTGGCTGTGAAGCAAACACATTTCCACCACAGCACATCATGCACTCTGGACACAGGGACTAGTCTGCCCTGGAATGCGGGCATAAGCTGGGCCATTGATTGCAACCACTGTCAGGAGTCACGAGTGCCTTTGGGTCACCCATGGATACAGGGGAGTGAAAGGGACACCAAGTGAGGAGGTGATGGCCTGGGGAGTGGAAGTACAAGTGTGGCAGCTGATGTGAAGGATGAAAGAGAGCAAGAGGGAGAGAGGAGATATAGTGATGAATGTGCAGCTGCAGAGAAGAGAGTGAGAGAGAGAGAGAGAGAGAGAGAGAGAGAGAGAGAGAGAGAGTTCAGGGAATTGTGGAGCAAGGATGAGTCTGGCTGGTGGGAGATGAGGAGTGATATGGGGGCTGCTGCAGTGGGTGAGGGCAGAGATAATGGGGTGAACAGAGGAAGAAAGAAAGACAGGAAAAGAAGTCAGCACAGGCCGAGAGCCTGGAAGGCATATCGATGGAAAAAGTAGCACAGGTTGCGAGTGAAGAAGGACAATAGGTGTGAGGGTGAATAGCACACTGGGAAACAAAGAACACCTGTGAAAGAGTAATCCTCAGCTTATCATCACAAAAACCACATGCACAACACACCATGGCATGTATACCAGAAAGAGACGCATGTACGCAACAAGTCTGCTCAACCACAACTCCACAATCTGCACCACCCACCAGCCCAGCCTGTTGGACACCACAGTTTATGCACAGGACATCACACCCCAGTTGTTGCCTCCCCCTCCAACAGATCACACACCGTGGATGAGCCATTCCTATGAAGGGTGCAGGTATAATAGGGTGTACTGCAAACACTTACTGGGACAACAGATTACCAGAATCTGTGGGCAGGGGATGATGTACTACATGCAAGCAAATGCCTAAAATGAACATACACATAAAGTGCAGTCACCCACAGTGTTCACTTGCAGCAAGTAATGGAAACAAAAGACATGCAATACATACGGGAGTAGAGAAATCACGGAAAAACAACAACAAACAACAAGTGACTTGAATGGGAAACACAGGTAAAGGTTATCAGGGGTCCACATGTGCCAACCAGTATAAACCTAGATGCCGCAAGTATGCCAGACCTGCCCTGTGGATTGCAGGGAGACATACTGGCATATCTGGGTTAACAGAGGCAAAGTCTTGAAGGGGAGCAACCAAGGTCTTGGTGATCTGTGAATGGATGTGTGTAAGACATGTAGTTGTAGCAGGGCAGGGTAGCAGGGCAGGTCATGTGAATGGATAAGGTTGTAGAGTGGGCTGTAGCACAAGTCGAGTAGGGTGGGCACGGAATATACATGCAGGACACTTTAGGAGACATGGGGCAGAGAGGCAAGAGATGAGCAATCATAATTCAGAGTCCAGATGGCTAGAGAATGAAGGATGACATTGTTGTAGAATCTGTCAAATACTGCCAATGGCTCTCATGGGATTAGATGCTGGGTGGACCTCCCATGGGGTGCAGTCAGTGGATGATTCAGGATCCCTGCAACAACATGGGGCAATGCATTTCACCAGCCATAGGAGTAAAGCATACATACTGCACATATGTCCCAAAAGGCATTTGACTGATCGTCACCTGCACACATGACCCTCCAGCAGTCAAGTGAATCATGGGTGTTGACAGTGCTGTGCATGCCTCCGGCAGATGGGGAGCAGGTGCAAGTGGATCTAGGTCACCTGGCCTAAGCCCCACCCACCTGGTACCTTCCTGCCTGCTTCTCTTTTTCACCACTTAGCAAGTCCTGCCCACCTGGTGCCTTCCTGTTTGCTGCTCTTTTTCCTTACTTAAGGAGCCCTCCAGCCTCTTTTCCTTTGCAGATGAGAAGCAGGTGCAAGTGGATCTAGGTCACCTGGCCTAAGCCCCGCCCACCTGGTGCCTTCCTGTTTGCTGCTCTTTTTCACCACTTAGCAAGCCCCGCCCACCTGGTGCCTTCCTGTTTGACGCTCTTTTTCACCACTTAGCAAGCACCACCCACCTTCTTAGCCCTGCCGCTTCCTTCCTGCTCCTAACGATTAGATCAAGGGTGTCCTAAGCGAAGGGCAGATGAAGAAAAGGGGAATTCCTGTTTGGACCTGTTCGGATCAGGAGGACCTAGGGCCTGACCCCCTGTTCAGACAGTAGGTAGGCATGCACCAACATGTGTTACTCCCTCTGGTCCCCCTGTGAAGTTCCCTTGTGCTCCCCCATTCTCGCAAACACAGGTGTTGCCTGTTTTGCTTGATTCTTCTACCCTGCTCCCCCCTCACCCCACTCAAGCCTACTTCTGCAGGAGTCTGGCCTCATACATTCTGGTTTCACCATCACTGTCTTGTGGACAATGCTGGATTTGACTTTTATGGACTTCATTCATTCATGGTGCGTCACCCTTTCTCAACTCTCATGCTGAACTTCTTTTGCATCTTGTACTCATGGTGGCCCTGAATCATGCTGTTCCCATCTTCATCTTGTATCCTGGCTTGCAACATTATGTGTTACTACTGACTTCTGCAATTGTATTCACTCTCCCCTCTTGCTTCTCCACACTTTTGACTGCTAACTCTCTGTTCTCTCCTCCTTCCCTTCTCCCTTTTCCTATCTCCTCCCCTTACTTTCTTCTATGCACTTACTCTATCAGAATTGTCCCTGGACCTAGTATGATAGCAACCTTGTCTGTCTCCTCCTCCCTCCCCTTCCTGTTTTTTTCCTCCCCAACCTCCCTCCAGCACTATCTGAAATGTCGTCAGGCCTAATATGATAGTCGCTTGTTTTGTTCCTCCCCTACCTTTCTGCACCCCTCTCCCTCACCTCTTGTTTTTTTTCCGGCTCTACCAGAAATGTTGTCAGTACTAGTACGGTAGTCGCCTGTCTGTTTCCATTTCCTTCCCACTCTCCCCCTCCCTTCCTTATCTATGTTTTAGCTCTTGCACTATCTGAAATGTCGTCAGGCCGAGTACGATAGTTATTTTCACATCCTTACTGTTCATGGCCTGTAAGAATGTCATTGTTTTTTCCCTTGTTCCCTCCCTTGCCTTGAAGCGCTTTGAAACACATTGTGTATTGGCACTATATAAATAAACTATCATATCATGTCCAGTATTTCATTCATAAATCCCTTGAGAAGGCAACAACACATCTTTCAAGGTAGACATTTTATTTCTAAATGTCCATCATGGACAGGGGTTGCAAAATAAAACACATCCATCCTGGACAGGGGTATAACAAATGAGAATAATGTCCATCCCAAGCAGGGGGACAACAAAATAAAAATCAGACATACCTGTACCGGTTCAAAATAAAGAAAAAACTGGGGGAAAAATGTCCATCCTGGTGGCGGGAGGGAGAGGGTGTGTGTCCATGGGCAAAAAAATTCAACACCAATAAAAAACTAAAAAAACAATAGCCCTCCATGGGCTCATGGACATCACGGCACAGGTGGTTGAGGTGGCATGGCTGTACTGGAACTGCCATCCTGCAGTGGATTATCAGGTGGTGGCAGGGGTGGTGGTGCATCCTGTTTATGCAGTGCGAAAGCCTGCTCTTCATTAGCTATGCACGTTGGCCCTTGATGTTGGTCTCCATGCCCAGTTTGCGGGAGAGCCCTGAGGGCTGCATTTCAGCATGCAGTTTCTTCTCCAGGCTGGACAAGAGTTGCTGCTGGTGTGCATTCCCCGCATCTGGTGTGGACATGTTCTCGGCCAGATGACCCACGCCCTCAGCAATATCATGCAACATTCTGGCATGGTGGATGGCTGCATGCAACTTCTGCTGCTCCCAAACTGTCTCTCCAGCATACACACGTCCATCACCTGTGCAGGGCCAATGGTGGTGTGATGCAAGGGTCCAGGCCTGTTGCTACGGGACCCCTATAATTGGCTACAGTTGCCCAACCCTCCACTGGACATCGGTCCCAGAGTCTGACCCCTATTCTGGGGAGGGATATCTTGCAGCTGTAACCCCCATGGAAGTGAGGCTTACAACTGACTGGCCCTGTGAAGCCTGGTTCACCTCCGCATACTCAACAGCCCCATTCGACATGCTCATTGGGGTCCCCTCCTTGTCCCTCAATGTGTCATCCACACTTGGTTCTGTATCCGAACCTGCAGAGTCAGAAAGGTCTGAAGAGTCAGAAGCACAACTGAGGATCGCCTGTAGCACCTGTGGATGTTCATGGTGTGTGACACCATGGCCTCCACTGGTGGACTTACATAGGACCATCTCCTCTTCCTTCTCGCATCTGCTGCATCATCACCTGCACATTGACATACAACAAAATTTGAGTCATGAGTACTCTGACAAACATGCACATGTGCACTACAATACAAGCAGGCACAATATGGCTTAACATACATACAACACATCGTGATTTTGCACATTGTGAGCTATACGTCACGGATGTATGACATTCACTGACATGCGTAGTCATGTCCAGACATATTAGGCAGTGCAACATGGTATGCTTTGCATGTGCAAGGGTACATACATACCCCGGAACATGAGTGACAGAGAAACACATCAGTGGAAGGATGCAGGTCTGTGTATTATCAGTGAGTCAGAAAGGTCTGAAGAGTCAGAAGCACAACTGAGGATCGCATGTAGCACCTGTGGATGTTCCTGGTGTGTGACTCCATGGCCTCCCCTGGTGGACTTATATACGACCATCTCCTCTTCCTCCTCCTCCGCATCTGCTGCGTCCACAACCCAGACATTTATATGTGGCTACATGTGCAGGTGTGACCTGCACATCTGATACCACCTGTTCCATGCAGGCATATGTGTTGGCATGATATCCCCATACAGAATTGCAATATGGACCGCCCGTAAGCTACATGGATGGACACAGTCACATGCCTTTCATACATGTGTGAGGAGACTGCGACATATGAATGACAAAGGCACGCTTTTTGTACTCCATATGTGAAATGAACTACACAGTGACAACCATTGGGCATGCACATGAATTCCCATCATGAATAGGCCCTCAACCGTCTATGCACAGACATTGTTGGCCAGTCATGTCCATCTGCTGACAGGGCAAGTTATTGGAAGACTATGCAAAAATGCACAAACATTTGTGACAATGTGTGAGACATGATTGTCTCACCCACTGGACAAAATACATGCAGGACACTGTGAATGTGTACAGTCACAAGTGGGTTGCATTCAATTGAAACATGTACAAGGTGCCCTGTTTCATGGTCCATGTGGAGGTTGCCATTTTCTGAGTAGCAGACCTCAAGACACACAGTTGTGGAAACAGGAGGTTTCGGAACCAGAAACCTGACTCTGAGTACACCACTGGAGAAAGATACATGCATACTCATGCATCCAACAATGGAGTGCTAATGGAGTACACTGACACTGAGATGCTCTGAATACACACATCCTCTGGCCTGCCCCTCCCATGCCCTTAGTGTATAGATAGCTGGAAAATTGTGGGCTACTCGTGACTGATTGCCATGTTGTCATTTTCTTTCAAAACCCAGGGACAAGCACTGCACATGGGGCATTGTAATTCTGAATGCCAGCAAAAAGAATCAGTTAGCTGTCCAAATCCATAAATGCTTTCAAGATAAAATATGACACACATTATGAAATACAAACAATGTACTTCATTTCAATGTCATGTTAATTCCTGCATGTAAACGGTTCATTAATTTCACTTCATTGCTACATATGGAGCATGCTTGAGAAGGCAAATTGTGATATCATTGCCAAAGTGCTCTAGTGGGTGCATTGGGACATGGCATACATGCATCCCTTCACCATCAATATACTCCCCATCCTTCCAACATGCCATCCATTGCCAGATGTCTCCTGAATGTGACATTGTGTCCCTGTGCAGACCGTAGTCTATGTACAATCAATGACGTGATGTGTGCAGCAATGATAAGTATGCTGACCAAATCACCACCCTCTCACTCAAAGCCTTCCTTTGCTGACCCAAAATGTAACAATACATATGACTGTTATTATCTGATGTGTCACATCAGTGCCGACCCCAGGTCTACCAGCACCCTGTGTGAGAATTCACATGGGAGTGAGGTCCCTGCTTTTTGTCTAGCACAATTCATGAATAGGCAGTGTCAATTCACATTGTGTGTGATGACAGCACCCTTTACATGACAGTGTGATGTAAAGTGTCAGGCAATGACAGTCCATGAGTGTATGACTGACAGTCATTAACTGGCGCTGTAAATGACACTGCCATTTAAAGTGCGCTGTCATCTCACACAGTGTGAAGTGACACTTTATATTGTGTATGTTGGCTGTGCACTATATTTGCTTTGGCCCTGTGTGACTGCAAAACTCGATAGTCCCTTGAGCCAGCTCAGTGTTACTTGTACATACAATAGTGCACAGAGAACATTGACATATGCATCTACAAGTGTGCCATACTGTAGCTACACTTAATCACATGATTCAATCACAGAAGTACCCCAAAATGTGATACTCTACTGTGCTAAACCCCTTTATCACACCACCACAAAATGGTATTCACTGGCTGCAGGCCAGCACTAAAAAGAGATGCTAATCGGAGAATTGTCAGAAAAAGCATGATCCTGCTCTTTTGTGCAGGATTCACTCCCAAGGCATCCTTAATGGTGAAGAGGCAGTGGCTGTGTAAATGTGGACCCCATATGACATATCAGGAGCCGGTTCAGTTTTTCATACTGCTACAGATCATTTATGGTGAGGCAATTGTACATAAATGGAACAACCATTGCCTTCATTCATACCAGCTCTATGGGTGATTTTTGTGGGGCATCAGTTCCTGTCTATGAACAGCCTCCAATAAAGATGTGTTGGTATTGATGACCAGGTATGTTCACCTGAGAACCAGCACATCCTCATCTCCAATTCTCCTGAGACAAGGAGCAACAGAGCCCTCTTGCCACATCTGAGTGGACGATGTTGCTGCCATGTCATTACATATCCAATTAAATCACATGTCTGAACAAGTATGTATGTCTCAAGGAAACAGAGAGAGCAATGTTAGGGTGAGCGTTGTGAAAAGTGATGCGAGCAATAAGTCATGTGTCTGTCATATATTCACTGATCCCTACATACAGGATTTTTTCATGTCAGACTGGTGATTTGAATGTAGAGTTCTTTGATCATATTTTCAATTAGAACATGCACATTCATGACATGCAAAGCTGACAGGAACACTCATTGGTGTTATTCAGCCCAGTAATCTTGTTCACAGGTTGTCTACAGACAGTTCAATAGGAGAGTACCAGACTGCCAACCTCAGGATTATGACCCACTATCAGTTGATTTAACCAATGTTTGGTCTAGTGTCGCCCCTTGCAATATACAAGTTAAGTTGTTACTACATAATGACTGCTACACAGGGTAGTGATCTGTGGGCACTCAGACCCCAGTAGACTGGTCACACCACAGTGTGACATTACAGGCAGCTTGGAAATGCATTCTTACGAGGTGTTCCATAAGAGCAGGTGACTGAACAAACATGCACCTCGGCAACAACTGGTGTGTTTCAACATCATATATCGTATGTACCTGATGCACAATGCAAAGAGACTGGCCCCATAAATGTGGCAATGATTAATTTATGTGGATGAGTTCTTTTTCTTGCGTGACACAGTGGTGTGGCTTGGGGCTGGTGTGTGCCTGGCAGTAAGGCACACCATGGGGGCTTGCACTGTGTACATATTTGGATTATAACAACCCTACATACAAGTACTGGCCCAGCTGTGAAGCCCAGTAGACAGTGATGTGTTATGTCACACAAACATGTGCCATGCATGGGAACCACACAGCCACTCCCAGAATGCAGCCCATATGACAGAAGTGTACACTGTAGCAAACATGCATTGGCCATGGATGGATGGCAACTGCAGCCAACTGTACTACTACATGTATATGGGTTGGTCAACCATAATTGCCCACACATACAATGCACACAAATGCCACTCACCAGATGTGTCCACGTAGGTCTCTAGGCCTCCCACGCCTTGCGCCTGCTCATTGCTAATTAGTTCATCTGCAGCTTATTCAATTGGAGTCAGCTGCTCCTCCTCTGCTGGCCCCCCTCCAATGGCCTGTGCAGAGGCCAGGTTGTCACTCAGCTTCTGCTTGATCCTTCGCTTGGGATCGTTCATCTGCTTCTGGACCTCCTTAGCAGTGCACCTATCTCCACCACAGACAATGAGTTCTGTGACATGCTGGCACTGCGCCAATTGGTTTGCAGGAGTATGGGTTCTGCCCTCAAAGGGGTACATCTCATTATAATGATCTGTTACATTGTCATTGAGGATCTGAAGCTCATCAGTGGAGCGCTTCTATCTCTGCAGACCCTTATCCTGTGCCTGGTCTTGGAATAGAGCCTTTTCCAGCTCTGCGGGGCGTCCCCTCTTGGACCTAGTGGCCCTTGGTGGTGCTGGTTCACCTGTCAGCCTCCGAACATGTCCACGTACAGGTGCATGTCACCTGTGGGATGAGGCACACTGCATCCTCCTGGGGGCTGGGAGCATGTGTCCTCACCACGTTACTGTTTCTCCCTTTCACCTTTGGGGCTGTACCACTCATGGTGCAGGTAAAATGAATGAATGATAAGCACTGCAATATATTGTTCCGAGAAAAATGAGAACGGAACAGGTTACTTGATGTACTATATAGATGCGTGGTACAGCAATGCTCCAAGGCACCCCAAAATGGAAAAAATACGTGATACGCCATGGCACCCTAATGAAAGAAATTGTATACACAAAATCTGGAAAGCTCCCAAAAATGAAAAATAATGGTACGCGATACGCAGTGGCACTCCAAAATACAAAAAATGTGTATGGGATATACCGAAACCCTCACAATGAACAAAAATACTTGCACGTATGCGCAGAGGCATTCACCAAAAATGAAAATGTGATACGCATAACTTGTAGGAAATAGCTTGCGTGGCAACCTCAAATGCTGTCCGCAACACTCAATCATCTGTCTTTGTACCTTATCGCGCACAACCAGTGATGTGGGTTGCATGTCCTAAATATCCCCATCGCTATCCGTAGGCATGTCCCGGGTGCAGCGCGTAGCACATACATTATGCTCTGAGGGCCTTTCCTCTCTTCTCCACACTGCCTTGTCATTAGATGCCATTGATCTGATTCCTCCTGCCTCTGTGCCTTTTCTTTTGCCTCCTACAACTTTGTATTGCCTCTAACCCAACTGTCTGCTGCTGCCTACGGTTTGTGAGTGTCTGCTGCCCACCAGCACTGTCTGAGTGCCTGCTGTACCACCATTACCTGTTTGCCTTTGGTTCACATGTGAGGCTCTTTTGACCCCCTCTACTGCGGACAAGTGTCGTCCACCTCTCTGAACCTCATCTGCCACTGCTCCACAGCATGTCAGGACTGGCTGTCCCACACCTGCCTCAGGGTTTGCCATGTCTGGCTCATCCTCTGCCAAGTCCCCCCACAAAGAAGTTTTCATACTGCTGGATAAGGTCCTGACATACTTTGATGCCCTCTTCAATGGAGCAACACAGCTTGAGAAGGGTGGATGTATGAAGATCTGGGATGACATCACAGCTGTCATCAACACAGAGGGGGTGGCAGTCTGGACCACTGACACTGTCAAAAAGTGCTGGGAGAACCTGAAGCAGTGGAGTCAGTAGAAGGTGAAGGCCGCCCTCGAAGTAGCTGCCACTGTGGAGGTGCATCGTTCAGGCAGCCATCGGTTGTCACCCCTTCAGCTCTGTGTCCTAGAGACCTTCTACCCAGCACTCCACTCCCATGTCCGTCAGTGGAAGTCACGTCTGAATGCTGCTGATGAGTTGCCATGTTGTGACTGCTCTACATTGTGTGTGTGTTCTGTATGGGTATGTGTGATTGCAGGTTCTCGCACATGTACACACCATGTGTGTTCCATTGATCTGCCCCAGTATTCAGCCTCATGTCATTACTGTGTGTATGTGATGCCAGACATCTGGTAATGGGTCCAGGCTTGAGTGTGTGCACTGACAGTGTTTGTCATTTTGTGCATTGGTGCACATGCAAATTGAGTTGATGAGTACATGTGACCATATGGCTATAGAGGACAGATTGTGATGTTGGGTGCTTGTGAGGGTCATACATGCACATGAGCTCCATGGATCACACATTATCTACTGAACATTGGTGCATCCACACTCAGCAGCTGAGAATGACACATGCGTGTGTCTATCTGGAATTGACATGTGGAAGCATCGTCCTCTCACGGACTGCAGTGTGATCTGTCAGACCAGTGCATGAGTTACCAGAGATGATGTGTGATCATGAGATTTGTTTGTGCTGGGGGCAACACCATAGGTGCATGGACCTCACCAATGGGTGCCTGTACATGTTGCATGATTTCTGTTCAAACTGACATGTGTGCATGTTGTAACATGTAATGGTATGTATGAGTGCCCAAGCAGGGGCCATGTGACTTCTTCACCTACTCGCATGGCTATGCTGTGCGTGTTCAATCCATGGCTGTCAAATTTCCCAGTCTCATGCTTGATTCCTTGTGGCCATCTTGTTTGTGTCCTTTCCTACAATTAATGTCTATCCAAGTGAACAAGGTGTTCTTGTGAGACATGGTATAGTAGAACTGAGACATGTGCCCAGGTACATTTACCATGGACATGCCTGTATGTCCCACTTGGGTCACTTTTGCATTGGTGTAGTGAATGTGCTGATTTGGTTACATGTGAATGTTGACACACGTTCATGTGCTGGGCTGACATGTACATGTCTCATGGTTGGGAATCATCTTTGTACCTACACTTGTGTTTGACTGTTATTGCTGATTGCATGGGCGTGTGTATGTGGGGCAGTTGATATTTGACTCGTGCTGATTCCTTTGGAAATGTTGACTGGTGTCTATGTTCTTTGTCCCCTTTTCCACAGATTGTGCTGCTGGTGGAGAGGGCACTAGCCATGCTGTGGAGCATCAGAGCGGGGACATGACCTCCAGACACAGGCGCAAACCACAGGCACGTAAGATTGAGTCACCATCTTCAGAGGACGATGTGGCTGTGGCAGCACATACTCCAGCTTGTGGCTGCTGGAGGAAAGTCTGTGGAGGTTTCCTGAGTGATTCCTCAGCAACAGGGGGACATGGTGATGCAACACGGGGGCCAACTAGCGTGGAGGACTCTGGGACGATGGGGGTGCATGTGGTGTGCATGCCAGCACATTTCTTCTTTCCCCTTTTTTCTGTGTACATAGTTTCAATACAGGTTTCATGTCATTCAAATCACACGTATTGCAGTCTCCTTTTCCGTGTGCACCTTTACTTTTGCTGTTCTCAGAATGCATGGGTACAATGGATGTGATGTTGGTTGGTTCCTCAATGTGTGTGTCAAGTGATTTCTGTAATGTTGAATGTTATGCAGATGCTCCTGGCGTGTGATGGATGTGGCATCCATGCTTGGTGTACATGGGTGGCCTATTGTTGATGTGAGGAGGTGCTGTGCTTTTTGTTATCTTATTTCTGGCAGGTTTATCATGCATATGCATCACTTGCCTGCTTTTGTCCTTTGATATACATGCAGGTTGTTCATGGTGTGGATGTGTGTGTATTAGATGTATTGTATGGCTGTGTTTGTCCTCCATTGGTGAATGTGGTCATATGTGTTTGTTGATATTTTGTGTTTTGTCAGTGCCTGACATGATTGAATTGTTTGGATTGACAGGAACATGTGCACATGCATTTCACATGTAATAACATGTCCATCAGACAGCTTGAGGTGGAAATTGCCTTGTATCTGTCACCATTCCTTCCTTAGGGTCACTGTGTGTTCAGTCTTGTTGTGTTGGCATTTTTTTAGGTAATTTCTTTGGGGGTGTAATGGTGTGCATACAGGGTTGGTTGTGTTGTTGTGCGAGATGTGTGATGTATGTGTTTGTGCTCTCTCATTGTGGATGTATACTCACTTGTTCTTGTGTTTTGCCACATGTTCCATGTTTATTTGTGTGTTGTGTCTGGTAACATTTAATTCAACTCATTAGCTCATTGGCTACTGGAGTTATGGTTTATTGTATGTTGCATGGATTTCAGGTCCACTCATGATTTGGGGTACCTTTGGCACTTGCTTGTCAATGTGGAAGTGGCAACACTTCTTTCACTGTTGTGGGTCTTTTTCATTCTGTCTGTTCACTGCGTTTTATTGGAATACACTAATCAAGTGTGCACTCAATGGGAAATTGTTGAATCCCTCACAAGGTATGGCCACCTACCCAGCCACCCACATCTGCAATCAGCTTCTACCTGCTCTCATTTAATGCATCGCCTCTGCCACTGGAATTCAGATGAGTTGCATGATTCATGGTTTAGTGTGGCTGAAACACTTATTATGTTCCCTGAGTCGCACACTCTCTGACATGCTTCACATTACCCATGACAGCCCTGGGTCACTGGCCTGGACTTTGCCACGCCTAACAACCTGTCTTCTTTTGCACAGACTGGAATGCACCCAGCCATTCTTTATGATAAGGCAAATATAGTGATTCTTTGTACGTCTGTTTTCCAAAGGCATTCACTTGCAGTGCTTTGAGGCCATTGCAATGGCACAAAGACACTCTTCATATGCCACATTGCATTGCAGTACTGCAGTGCATACTGTTTATGTGCTTATGAGTGTGGTCCACTAGGGAGTAATGAAATATGCCACAGGCTAGTTTTCAACAGCAGCACTCCCAGTTGTTCGTGTTGGAGGATGATATCTGGCAGGCATTTCATGGTGGAGACAGGCCAGATGAGTTGAGGTAATTTAAGATCCAAATGGACTGGTAAGGGGGAAGGCTAGCAGGAGTCTGCCTGAGGGTTGGGGCAGAGGTGGGTTTCTTTGAGGGGAGTGGGGTGTAGTTGCAGGGGACTGCCTGGGGGTTGTGGCAGAGGTGAGTGGGGTGAAGGGAGGGGGGAGTAGTTTCAGGGAATGGCATTGGGGTTGTAGCAGAGGTGAAGGGTGTGAGGGGAGGGAGTGTGGTTGCAGGGGGCTACCTAGGGGTTGGGACAGAGGTCAGTGGGGGTGATGGGGTGTGTCAGTACTTAAGGGGGATGCCTGTGAGTTGTGGTGGAGGTCAGTGGGGAAGGTGGGGTGTGTCAGTACTTGAGGGGTGTACCTGGGAGTTGGTGCAGAGGTCTGTGGGGTGATGTTGAGTGTCTGGACTTGAGCGGTCTTCCTAGGTGTTGTGGCAGATGTCAGTGGGGGTGATGTGGGTGTCAGGACTTGAGGGGGCTGCCTGGGGTTGGGGCATATGTCAGTGGTGGTGGTGTTAGGACTTGAGGGAGCTGCTATGACTTAGCATTGTAGGCCACCAGTTTGGGTACCTTTGGTGAGGGTCCACTGTTTCGCCAGGTGCAGTCTTGATTTACGGGTGTTTTTGAGCACTTTGGTTGGGGTGCAGCCTTGGCTCACAGGGGATCGCGTGCAGTTTCGATGAGGTGCTGCATTGATTTATGGGGTGACCGTGCATAGTTTTGCCATGGTGCAGCCTTGACTTACAGGCTATTGCATGCAATTTCACCAGGGTGCAGCCTTGACCTACGCGGTATCTTGAACAGTTTTGCGGGGGAGCAGCCTTGACTTACGAGGTGACCGTTTGCAGTTTCGTGGAATATACATGGCTTTAATTAACTGGTAATTAATCAGGAGTTATGCACAAGAAGTGTGGATGACAGTATGCCCTGTGTGGAATGGCTATCAAATTGTGTTTCAAGCTGCCATTAAAGGGAGTCGGGTTGCCTGTCAGGCAGCTCAATTACTGCTGTCCACAATGACTCTGGATTTACCTTGGTTAAGCAGGATAGAGGGGTGGTGGAGGATACCCTGAGTGGGGAAATTAGGTGTGTCCCGGTCCACCTTTGGTGATAAACATCTACTGGACACACGCCCATAGTGATCGAAGTACGACCCTAGGAAAAATATCAATGTTATTTGAAAACTATTACATTACCTACCCGGTGGGATGTAGCAGGGCACCTGACTTGCAATTGTGAAAATGCCCAGTGTCCAGAAAAAGAACCTGCAGGTGGACTAGATCAGGGGGAGTTTACATTCAGATCAGGCAGGGTGGGATGTGAAGACAGAAAATGAAGGATTGGGGCTTATTGATGTTGAATGACCCAATGAATGGTGAATACCAAAATCACCCCAAGTGGCATAGGGGGAACTTCTCGTCCATAATTCATTATTTGTTTTCTGGCTCAAGGGCAGCTGACCCAAATGGTTTAAGTAACTCCATTCTAAAAATGAGTCCAACACTTTGGGCTAAGGTTCTTAAATCCCTTTTCGATAATATTGTACACTCAGACAAAATACCAGAGTCGTGGAGATCATCTATTGTAATACCGATCTATAAGAAGGGGGACCGCCTCGCAGACTCAAATTATCGCCCCATTTCACTCTTAGATGCGGATAGTAAAATCTTAGTAGGTCTGATCTTTAGTGAAATGGAGGCATGGGCTAAACCCAAAGGTATTATTCCCAAGCAACAAACAGGGTTTAGAAGAGGATTGTCAACAGCTCTGAATGGACTTGTTTTAAGCTGTATTAGCTCACCATCTAGGATGAAGGGAGGAGCCCCACTGTTTGGGGCATGGAATGATCTGTCCCAGGCATTCAACACTGTCAACAGAAATCTTTTGTGGAGAAAGTTGAGTGCCTGGGGAGCCCCTAGAGTATTTTGTCCATTCTAATTGAGCTTCATCAGAACTCTTTGATGCATGTCAGGCTCTCTAGTTCGGGCTAACTGTCGACTCTGATTGGGGTTGAGAGACGTGTCCGTCAGGGTTGTCTGATTGCACCATTCCTCTTCATCCTCTTTATGTCAGATCTGTGTTTTTGGCTGCAAGGTGTAGGACTTGTTATCCCAAAAATTGGTGAAACAAAACTAAATTGATTGGCCTATGCGAATGACGTAGTGGTTTTAGACCACTCACAAGTCGGTCTGCAATGACTTTTATCAGCATTGGTGGATTATGCCCGGAATAATTACCTAAAAATAAATCCAGAAAAAATAAAGGTGTTTTTTTTTAAACACCCGAATAAGATACTTAAGTCTTATAGTTGGTCATTGGATAGTCGCCAAGTCGAACTGGTTACTGAGTTCATTTATCTGGGGGCAGTGATCAGAGCCTTTCCAACAATGAGCCATCTTCCTCTGATTTTGGATCACAAGGTGATTAGTTTGGGAGCCCAGATGAAAAGAATTTGCTCCAAACTGTGTACATTTTCCATCCAACCTTTAGTGAGGTTCTACCTAGGAAAAGTGGCCCCTGTAATTCTTTTTGCCTTGGATTCGAATCCCGATCTATGAAAATTGATTGGGATAAATTGGAGGCCAAGATTTGGAAGAGGTCTTTGAATCTGCCCAACTGTGTCCCCATCGGGTGTCTAAGATATGAGTTGGGCTTGTCCTCTTTGTTGGCCATGATGGAGTGGAGGTGGATATAGATGTTTAGGTTAATCCTTGATCCTCCAAAGGGCTCACTATATAAGGATGTAGCATCAATGTTGTAGAAAGCTGACAATGCCTTTCTTAATGAGCTTAGTCTAATGTGTGGTGAAATCCTGACAAATTCTGATGTTTCTATTGATCTCCTTATCCAGGATCTGGAAAAAGTCAAAATGTGTATGAAACAATGGGATTGGATTTGGACGACAACTCAAATTAGTATGGCACAGCTATCAGCATCACACACACGTTTTGACAAACCCAGATCCTGGATCCCTCAGTATTTGAATACGTTTCATGACCCAGTGGTGAGAGCTGAGTTCCTGAGATTTAGATTGAATCTGTGTTTAACCTTGGAGGTTTGCTCAATCAGAAACAGTGAGGAATAACTCTCTCCCATTTGCGATAAGTGTAATAATAATAATGAAAGGCAGTCGTTGAAACACCTATTTATGCACTGTTCAGGAACGTGGTCACTGAGACTGGCAAGATTTCAGATATTTGTTCACGATCCTGCTTGGTTGAATTCTAATATCTTTTGGGATAGACTGTTGTCAGGTAATGAAACACCCCTGATGGTGAAAGTAGTTGCTCTCTTAACAGATCTGTTGTGGGGGAGCGAGAGGGGTTGAGGTGTTGAATGTCTGAGTTATTTTATGAGATATTTGTATTTGCTTTATTTTTGTTTGATTAGTGTGTTCTACATCCTTTGTATTGATTCTTGTGTTAAAAGTCATAAGTATGCATTTTATTGTTTTTGAATATTGCTATGACACAATAAATAAATAAATAAATAAATAAATAAATAAATAAACAAAGGCCCACCAACCTTTACTGCTCAACCGGGATGGGGAAACTATGCAAGCCATAATCTCAGGAAGGACAGAGGCCTATTTCCGGTCCACTATCAACGCTTTGGAGACCAGGAAAGAAGTGGTTAAAATAAATCCTATACAAGACGATGTGTCGGTGTAACATTTCTTGGTTCTGTATGGAGAGAGTGTGCGTGACTTAGTTTGGATCGCTCCCAATAAAGATGTAGTTTGGAGTTTAGAATTTACACTGGAACACATGGAGTCCCTCATTAGGTTTATAAGAAATGTAACAGATCTATGATGAGATATGATTCGATAGGTTATTTATAACACGCTTAACACCCAGAAGTTTGTAAGTGGTGACCCAGGGATCAAACCTGTGTTGCTCCATGTCGTCTCCATGTCGTCTTGCTTCGAAGGCGAGCACGTTGCCCCTGAGCTATCCTCCTGAGACCAGAGAACTATAGGCCAATAATGCTTATTTACGTGGACAGCAAGATGCAGCCCTAACCTTGGATAAGGTGGAGCAGTGGGCAAGTGAAGAAGGGTTGCTAAATACGTCCCAACCGGGTTTTTAGGATAATGTAAGGATGGATTGCAATGGCTTCCTCATGCATTGTTTATAGTCAACGGCGTGGGGTAAAAACTCTGCGATCTATATGGCATCATTAGATCTTTCTGCAGTTTTTGATTCAGTCGATCAGAACTTACATTGGGAGAAACCATACAGCGAGGGCATGCCTAGTAGTCAAATAAAAATACAAATTCATCTCCAGACAGCGACTACAATCCAGGAGAGGCTAAATAATGAGGGGATGATGTTGATGGATATCAAGACGAAGTCTAGCTTGCGGGAAGGGTGCTTGCTGGCACCCTGCCTATTTCATCTGTATATAGCCGATCTCAGTGTTTCCTTTAGTGAGGCGACATTTATTTCCCTGAAAGTGGGAGGGATAAAGAAACCCTGGCTCGCGTATGCCAAGGATTCCCTTCTTTTTGATGTGACGCCAATCGGCCAACAGTGATTAATCACAGCATTTGCTAAGTATATGAAGGTTAATAAGTTAAAAATAAACCACCAAAAAACACAGGTGAATAAGTTTTGTAATAAGGTTAGGAAGTGTAACCATGCCTGGTTCATTGATAAGGTTAAACTAGTGGTAATCGATAATCTTAGGTATTTCGGGATTTCCAATTTCGCCCAATCCAAATAAGACTTTTTATAGAGAGATTTTAAAACTAAGCTATCATGCTTGCTGCACAAATGGTGAAGATTAGTACTAAGTTCAGAAAGTTCTCTTTAGAACCAGTTTTAAAATGTGATTCGGGCAAAGAGTTCCCAAAGCTACTTTATGGTTTGGAGGTCCTCCCCATGTGGCTGATTGAGGAATTGGACTACTATGAAGCTTTGCTTGACACGCTTGACACCATGTATGCCGATGTAGGAATAGAAGCGCAGCCCAAAACCTGTGCCGCATTAACTGACTTTGTGAGTCATTGTCAAGGACAACTTAGGGGTTTAAACATGTCAATTGACACCCCGATCTCCAATCCATCAAGGTGAAATCTACCATGCTAAGAGACTGGTTATGAACAGGGGGGGGCTATGGTCAACTGATTTTGTATGGTCATTTGAGAAATATTCATGAGCGAGCGGTTATGGCAGAACCTTACGTCTTAAGATTTCCAGATTGAAGCTACAGGAGTAATTTCATGAGATTTCATTTTAATGTGCTATTGACGAAGCAGAGAGTTGGCATTCGAAATGGGTTTCCCAATGGAAACTGGCCTTTTTCAGGTGTTGCTTTAATGTGAGGGCAAGGGAAGATTTAACACATCTGTTGCTATTCTGACCCGCATTGTTGTCCCAGTGCATTATATCATGTGGTAAGTTTGTCAACAATCTGGTGCATGTGACCTCAGAGAATGTATGGTTAAGTATGCTGGGGGCAGATCTTTTGCCTTAATGCTTGCTGTTGTGAGATTTTAAAATGTCTCAGGTTTATGTACCTTAAATTAAATATTTTTGGCAGTTTTATGGATGTTTTGGTCACTTGTGCTTTCACTTGGGAACTATGCGATTGTCTTTTTACTCATTTTAGAATTGCAAAGGAGTGTGTATATGTTACAACGTGATACATTGTAAAATCTGTTTGTATGTCTTAATATGATGTATTATAAATGTTTGCTCTTCCCTGCTAGGCTTTCTTTTCCTTTAGGCTCCATAGCAAGCTATGAACCTATCATTTTACTGATTCAAGCAGCCACAGCTTTGTGTCCAGTGTGCGAGAGGAATACATGCACAAACGTGCATTCACTGCATTGGGTACTTACTAACCACTGCTGTTTAAAACAGTATTAGTTACCATTGCATCCATCTTCCATTTTCATTTCTTACTGTTCCCACTCGCTATAGCTTTACCCACTGCATTACAGACCTAATTTCTGCTGGATGTATTTTTGTAGCTGCCACATATTGTTCCCATTATCTTCAAGTAGAATAATGCATTTTTTCTCAGACAAAAAGAACGCATTTCCCCAAACATCGGTGACGCCAAAGCCTCGAACGTGTGAGCATGAAGCAATGGGAAAGGGAAAGGGAATGGGAAAGGGGAAGGGATAGGGAATTCCAAGGTCATATGAGTGAGCTCAGAACAGACTCACTTTTGCAAATGTGTATGAGACAGTAAATGAACAAAACACAAATATTTGCTAAATATATCGTGAAGTTTGTCTAACGCTACATAATGGAAGTATAGAGGAGTTTTCTGTTGTGAGCAATGGTGATGATAATACATGTGCACATCTGATTTCATCCACTCTATAACACGATGTCCATTGAAAGTGTGGGTGATAGATGCTCATTTTGGGCAAAACATCATATCACTCCTAGAGACAATGGCAACTATAGTAGCATTCACAAACCTTTATACTACTCTGTGTATGGTAACTTGTTAACAGAGAGACCAACCTACTGATGGACTAGGGGATCAGGTGACGAAAGCGTGTGAACTCACTAGGGGCATCCAGTCAAGGGCTTCCCAGTTAAGGGCAGAATGGTGAAGTGTGAAAAACCGCATTGACCACTTCTTTGCCTATGAGCCTTTGCTTTGCTGTGTCCTGCTATTTGTCTGTAAATACCCATTATTGCTTCTTCTCAGCAAAACCCTCACCATGCACTTCTCATGCTATCTCTTTCTTTCACTCTTTCTTCTCTCTTCACTCTCCTCAGCTCAGAACCATTTCAACTCTCTTCCCATCCCTATCATCTCTTCTGAACAACACCATCTTTCTTCTCCCTCCACTACTCTCTCTGTTCCCAAACCTACTCCAATCCTAACTTCAATTACACTTCTTCTTCTCGCATCTACTCCAGCGCCTCTCTCTTGCTCAGACTCAATGTCGCTATGCGTCTTCATCTTACTCTCTCATCTTACTCTCTTTCTATTGCATTGTGGAATGCACAGTCTGTCTACAGTAAAACCTCCTTTACCTCCTACTTCGTCATTTCTCATTCTCCTTCCCTTGACCTCAGTACTCTTACTGAAACCTTCATCTCTCCCTCTGACTCTGCAACCTTTGCTCCCCTTCATGACCCTTCCAACACCTTCAGTCACTCTCCCCACCTCACTGGCACGGGTGGTGGTGTAGGACTGTTTTCATCCTCCACCTTCCTATGTCTCCTGTTCCCCCATCTCCTGCTAAATCTCCATCGTGTGAATACACTATCTCCACAATCACTGCCTCCAATGAAATACATATTATTTCTCTGTACCGGCCACCTGGTCTGGCAGGTTGATTTTTGGACCACATCTCCCAACTAATTGACTTGTGCCTTCCAATCGCCACCTCATTATTATTGGTGACTTCAACCTCCCCTCTCTCTCTGCTGCTCTATCCGCTGACTTTAACTATCTTCTTCTTAAGGACTCACTCTCTTCTGGCCAGTCCCTGCCCACCAATGCAAGTGGAAACTCACTGGACCTTATTCTCATCTCCTCTCAACTCTCTGCCTCTAATATCTCTACTGCTCCTCTCCCTCTGATCACTCAATGACATTTGCCTCTATCCCCACTCCTGTTTCTTCCTCACTCTCTGCATCTACTGCAATCATTACTAAGCACAGGTTTCCCTCCTCCAGACTCCCTGACTACCACTCTGGCCTAAACTACTCTCTCTCCTCCTATGCTGAACTGACCTTTACATCCACTGAAGAAGCCTTCACTAACTTCAACACTGCTCTTTATGCTCCTTTCTCCTCTCACTATCCTCTTACTACACTGACTCCTTAATCCTCCCCTCCATGGCCCTGGATTACAGCTCTCATCTGCATTCTGAAAATAACAATTTGGAAAAAGGCTTTACACTTGGCAAAGGTGAGAATACTTCTCTGATCTCTAACTCTCTCTCACTTCTCTTCAAAACTATTCCTCTACTCCTGACTCTGCCAAACGTGACTTCTATCTCTCTCTAATTTTGTCTCAATCTTCCCAGTAAGGTGCCTCCAAAAGGCTCTTAACTCAATTCTCTCACCTCCTAAACGCACCTCCATCTCCTCTACTCTTTCTGCAAATGATCTTGCTCTCTACTTTGCTTCCAAAATGTAACCCATTCACATTCATACCCTTGCTACTTAACTTCCACCACCCTCCAGTTTACTTTTCTCCACCACCCCTACCTTCCTCTCCTGCTGCTATGTCATCCTTTGCTCCCATCAGCACAGATGACATTCTTGGCCTACTCCTCAAAGCTTACCCTTCCTGTGCCCCCACTGACCCACTGTCCATGCACACTGTGAAGCACAGAGCTCCCAGTGTTGCTCCACATCTTGCTTCCCTCTTCAACTTCTCTCTGGACAAAGTCATTGTTCCCTCTTCCTATAAAACAGCTACTGTCATCCCTCTCCTTAAGAAACCTAGTCTAAATCCTAACTGTCCAGCAAACTGTCACCCCATCTGTCTTCTGCCACACTGTTCCAAAATCCTAGAGACAGTAGTATTCGATCGCCTCACTGAGTACCTTGATACTCACAGTCTCTGGCACTCTCTTCAATGTTGCTTCTGACCTCTGCATTCTACTGAGACAGCTCTTCTCAATGTCAGCAACTTCATCTCTTCTACTCATCATGCAAACCTTTAATATATTTTTATTCAGATCTATATGATACTGAATCCCGAAATACAGATTTTATTTGTCTTTAAACCCATTTTGGCGAGGGAGACACATCGCAGCCCTGCCCATTCCCCGCACATTTATTATTGCCCTAACCCTCCACCTCCACGTATATGTGGCAAATGCGCTATTTTAAATTCAGCATTTTGGGCTTCAGTATTTTCAGCCGCGCAGTAATGGGGTGATACCTTCTTACTCTACTCAACCTCTCTGCCACCTTCGATACCGTCGCCCATTTTTACCTCTCTACATTATCTCTCCTTGGCATCAGATATAAGGCCATGGCATGGTTTGCTTCATACCTTCCCCCCAGACACTTTTGCATGTCCTGGAACATCCTTACCTCCCCATTCCCCCTTACTGACGGAGTTCACCACGGGTCTGTCCTTGGTCCATTTCTCTTCACTCTCTATGTTTCAGCTCCTGGCATCCTCTTACAGCTTCTCCTATCAACTCTTTTCTAATGACACTCAGATCTTGTTCTCCTTTCACTCCTTATTTGACAAACCGTTGTCACAAATTTCAAATTGTCTCTGCCATCAAATACTGGATGGTGTCCCACTCGCACATGTGCAACTCCATTAAAACTGAAGTTCTCTACTTCCAAGACAAACAGGCTAGCTCTTCCTCTCCCCCTCTTCTTCTCTTCTCTCCTGACTACCTTTCTTACTCTGCTTACAATTGTAACCTTGGTGTCATCTTTGACCCATCACACAATTTCTCACTGAAACCAGACTCAACCTCCTCAATATCAGAAACATCTGCCATCTACTTCCTTTCAATACTGTTAGACAGCTAATCTCCTCCTTAGGCTTTTCTAGATCCGACTACGGTATCTGTCTCCTCTATGTCCTTCCCAACTATGGTTTTGTCACCTCAGGACAAATTCCTCACCATCGCGGTCTGCACACTTTTCAACCTTTCTTGATTTTCCTCTACCACTTCTGCCCATCGCCAGATTGGATGGCTATCTATGAAACAAAGTGATGACTATAAATGTATCATCTTCAAAACTATCCATGGACTCGCCCCCACCCTATCTATTTGCTCATCTCACTGCCTACTCTTCTTCTCGCTCGTTCTGCTAATTCTCGGCTCACCTCCTTGCCACCACTCAACCCCCCTTTGACCCTCTCATTTCTGTGCTTTCTCTCTGCTTGCTCACCTACTCTGGAATGCTCTTCCTATCCCTTGGTGCACTACTCCAACTATACCACTATTTAAATTAAACCTCAAAGCTCTCCTTTCTGAAGAACCTGTTTCCTAGCATTCTACGGGACTGCATCACCCTGTCTTCCTCTCTCTCTACCATTAATTGACAACCCTAAAACACTTTTTTTCCATCACCCCTCCATCCTTAACTCAACAGCTCCACCGCCATCCCTATGCCATTTTGTCCTACCCTCGTCCCTGGTTTATGTGTCCACCTTCCCCTACAACATTTGTCCTTCAAGTCACATTCTCTCACCCTATTGCAAAGGGCCAGCGACCTCTGCTCTGTTATCAATGGTACATTTTGTAAGAGTATTTTTGCCAAAAATGCTTTGCTTTCCCTGTGGTTTTCATAAATAAAAATAAATAAAAAATGTAGTATGTTTTTCGGGGTCCGCTTCTCTAGAGCAAGGTAAGAGATGTCTGCCACATATCACGGATGCTCAAGTGCAAATGGGATTCACAAGATCAGCTCAAATGTATCTTGAAGATGTTTCCTCCAATGTCACATTTGCTCGGGAGGACATCTTTGTGAATCAAGCCCCCAAAGTTATCCCCAGAGCAGGTCTTTCCTGCAAAAAAGGAGATGCATGATGTTCAACATCATTGATCATGAATTCGAATCTGAATAAAACCTGCATTCGTTCATTAGGAAATGGCAATTGCTTTGCCAATGGCCCAATGGCCAGCTGGAGAAAACGGGTCACCATTCATACAGCCAAATGACAAAGGGCATTACATTCGGAAGTCATTCGCAATCGAGTTATTTTAGTTCAAATGCAACAGAAGGGGGACTTTGCCTAGCCGGCTACAGTGAATTCTACAGGCATAGGACCGACAGCCTAGAGCCTCTTCACGTGGCTGTGTTTAGAAGTCTGCTTTTGGTTGGCATCTGTGTTGAGTTTACTCTCCTTTGTTTGGTCTGTCTTTGCACTTTCATAATCCACCCTTTCCGTTTCTGTTTACCACTTCAGAAAGTGCAATTAAAGATTGGAACTCTACAAAATCAGAATCCGTTCTTCTACTTGCTTTATTTTAATGCGAATTCGTACATAATTATACGTGTGCACACTTGGTAGTGTCCCAAGTAATTAAATAGTTCTTCCAGAACAGGGGGGTGGGGGGCATCCATTGCAGCGGGGGTTGGGGAAGACTCACAACGTCTGCCTGTGTAAAGTAAATGCGTGGTCCAGCGATGCATGGAGGCCAGGCTCTACACATGTTTATCTTGGGATTTTTCCCGGTGTATTTCATGTACAACCTTTAACATAAAATACCATGGACAAAATGTAAATTGCTGAGATCTTTTGTCATAGTACCCTTTACAGGCGCGGATGGGTTTCATTTATATTCAAAGCAATGGAGCCCTCAGACTGTAGACTATTGTTCGACAAATCCCCTCCAGAATGCAGCCCCGCATTGCAGCTATATGCATAGCAAACCAGAACTCCACTATGAAAAGGCGCCCCCAAAATCGATTTCTCTGCCACATTTTTCTGGCATTTCAGGAAAGGTGGAAACGATCTGGAATGAATGAGGGGGCCTGGGAACACTCCTGGTAACGAGTCCGAACTGCGCGAGATGAAAGCGGAGCGATCTGGCAGCCGGGATGCAGATTATACAGGAGGCATCTCGCATCCTGGCAGTCGGGGTCGCAGGAGAATGGCCTGGCCTCCCGGGGATGCAAACTCACTGTCAGGAAGACGTGTATATACGTGCGTGTAATATCCTAAAGGAAGTAAAGGACCATTCGGCGGCCAGGTCGATAGCACTAGAAGGCGATGTTCATTTGAAGGCCACAGGAACAAAACTCTGCGGCCCAGTTTTGTGAAATACTGCACTCCGGAAACTTCCTTCACGGACTGTTGCGCGTCAGTTAAACTCGCGAGCGTAATATGTGTCTTCCATAAACATTATGTAGCTGCAATCTTGCACGTTTCAAAGTTGGACAGCGTACAGCAGTTTTAACAGCTCCATTTAATTATACATAACTCTTCTCTTGGCATGTGCGTTTCCTGGTTGTTTTTGGTGTGCATGCTTGATTACTGTTTGCTGTTCTCTCGGAACTCACTGGTGTACTGTACGCCACTACTGCAGTGTGCCTACGGTCGCCTACACTGCATAACTATGCACACGACTGGGACAGAGGCCGCTTGGAGTTTTCGATGCATCACACCCTTTTGCAATATTTCAGTATTTGTCTGCTTGCTTGTGCAACACTGCTGTCACAGATAGATCTAAAGAGCAAACGAGACAGAAATAGGTCCAGATTAAAATACTTTTTAAGGCAGATATAGAGTTTGTTTTGAGAACAGTTATTCCCTTGTGAGAATATGCATTGCTGAGTGCCAGATAATATTGGGAAAATGTCCTCATTCTGCGAGACAATATGCATTGCTAAGTGCCAGATAATATTCGGAAAAGGTCCTCTTTCTGCGAGAGAATATACATTGCTAAAATGCCATATAATATTGGGAAAGATCCTCATTCTGCGAGAAGAATATGCATTGCTAAGTGCCAGATACGATTGGGAAAGATCCTCATTCTTGAGACACTATGCATTGCTAAGCACCAGATAATAATGAGAAAAGACCCTCATTCTGTGAGAGACTATGCATTGCTAAGCGCCAGATAATATTGGGGAAAGTCCTCATTCTGTGAGAGAATATGCATTGCTAAGTGCTAGATATTATTAAAAAACGGTCCCAATTCTGTCAGAGAATATGCATTGCTAATTTCTGTACAGTATTGAGGAAAATGTCCTCATTCTGTGAGACACTATGCGTTGCTAAGTTCTAGATAATACTGAGAAACAGTCCTCATTCTGTGAGAGTTTATGCATTGTTAAATGCCAGATAATATTGGGAAAGGTCCTCATTCTATAAGAGAAAATGCATTACTAAGTGCTAGATAATATTGAGAAAAGGTCCACATTCTTTGATAAAATATGCATTGCTAAGTGCTAGATAATACTGAGAAAAGGTCCACACTCTGTGAGAGTCTATGCATTATCCAATGCCAGATAACATTGGGAAAAGGCCCTCATTCTGTGAAATACTGTGCATTGTCAAGTGCTAGATAATTTTGGGGAAAGTGCCACAGTTTGGAGAGAAAATGCATTGCTAAGTACCAGATAACATTGTGAAAATGTCCACATTCTGTGAGAGACTATGCATTGACAATTATCTGAAATTATAGGGCTAATGTCCGCTCAGCGTGTGAGTTATTCGTTTTTTTCACTGTGCACGTTTAATCACTGTTTATTAGTCTCTGTTCACTCACTGCTCTATTGGTTGTCGCTGATCTAAAACTGCTAAACGTCTGGGGTCTCTGCACTGAATTATTATGGGGACAATTGCTACACTTCCATCTTATCGCTACCTGATAACTAAAGGCACATCTCTGGACATGTGGGTAAGAGGTAAACAGTGTTAATTGCACTTGATATATCATATCAGTACACACCTGGATTTTCCTAAGGTGCTTCCCTGCCCTGTACATACCAAGGCTTGGTATACCCCTCATGGTGGCACAATGCACTAAACTGCAGACAAGCATCCACACGAAGAGGCCGCTCTGGTGGTGACGGCCGCATTATAAATGTTCTGTAACATAACATAACATAATATTATTTGATACGTTTCTTTATATGAATGTACTTTGTACTGCAGGAATTTTGGTGTTTGCATTTTTATGCTTGAGAAGCGCAACCTGATTAAAGAAGTCCATCATCCCCTGTAGGGAAATCATTGCAACAGAAAAGATGCAAAGCAAAACTTTACATTTAAAAATCCACATGTGAGCTGCAGAAGGCACACAGCATATAAAACAGACACATGCAAGGAAATGTGCGATGTAGGCAGGCCATCTGCAATCACAATATATGTCTTAAGTCACTGGCAAGGCCTGAGATAAATACTTCCAGCTGACAAAAAGTATCCAGTAACTTTTATTAAAATAGAAAAACAGTTGAATCACGAATGGAAAGCACTGCATTTCGTAGCAGTGCCAAAATCACGACGCGGCCTGGTGTTTGTTTTTATTTCCTGACAAGTCTTACAGATAACCAAAAATAAAATGTGTTCTCGTGGTTAGATTGCAAAGAAATGTATACTGTTGCCCTGCTTTCTGGACCTGTAAAAGCAAGGGAAAAAAAAACAACAACTGTAAAAGATACATCTGTGAATGAAACCGGCTTTGGGCCTAGATAGCCACATGGCATTCCTTTCCACTGCCACAGCAACACAGCAAGAAAAAGGGGGAACACGTGGGATCGCCTGCTTTTCCATGAGAAAAGTGTGAACACTGGCTTTGAAGCTCACCATAAAATCTTATGACTTTGCCTGGTGTTGGTTCTCAGGATACGGGCCATCCAAGCAAATCTTATCTCTTTGCCTGGTGTTGGTTCTCAGGATACGGGCCATCCAAGCAAAACAAATGCTCCCAATTTGCAGCTTCCATCTGTTCTGGACCTGGCTAAGAACTCAATGAATTTGCTCTGGGACGTGTTCTGCAGTGGTCTCCTCTCAGATAATCTAATTGTTCAATTAGCCAACCTTTTCAAAAGGGCATGCATCCAACCTTTAGAGACTGAGGGCCTGATTCACAGAGCACTATTCAATGGGATTGTGCCCTTATAAAAGGCTTCTGTGAATCAGGCCCTTGATGTCTGACAATGGCACATGACATTGCTAAATCACTCAAGGGGGCATGAATGGATCATAACTAACTTCAAACAACTTGGACCATGGTGAGCAGCGTTCTCAGAACTCATAAATGGCCCAGCTCTCAGATGCAAAGGAACCAACATTATATGATACCAGATGCTCTGTTAATGTTAATGTTAAAGGACATTTGTACCGCGCACTATCATCATCGGAGTGGTCCCCTGGCGCTCTGGCGGCTCTGAAAGAGGAAGGGAGGTTGAGTTAGTGCGGTGAAGCAGGAAAAGCGCAAGAGAGCAGTGATGTGCTGTTGGAGGCCTCAGCCCGATGGGTCCATTGGCTGGGCCTGGGGTGTTTGCGGCCGGTAGTCGTCATGTACTGTTGTGGAAGTCTATGTGTGTTTTTGTTTTGTTGTTGCAATGTAGTGAAGTTTGTGCGGTTTGTTGTGCTGTAGGTTTTGGTTGTGTTTGGTTTGGTGTTTGAGAGGTGTATGTGGAAAGGGACATTTGTTAGTAGGGTAATTAGTTTGTGTCGCTATCCTAGTTGAGGCGCTCGGCTTGCGTAGTCTCCCCTGATGCGGCTCTGCCCTGACCCGGGTCCGACTGGCCTAAAGGTTCCTTACTCTTCTGGCCCCCACCTCTAACATTCTCTCTCATAGCTCCTCTTATCCTCCCTTCATACTCTTGTGGGTATTGCACCTGCCAATGTCAACCTCTCAGGTAGTGTGGTGATTTCCAGTATCTCAACAATTCCACACCATTGTGGTGCCTGCTGATAACTACGGGGCAGGCGAAAGTGTTGGTGGGATTGTCTGGGGTAGTTGACTCAGTCCCCGTGCGTGCCGCCTGTGTTCCAGTCTGTCCGGTGTCACCCGTCCAGGTGCCGTGGGAGCTACCCTGTTAAAGGCAGAAGAACGGAAGATGCCATTTAATATGCTGTTATTGAGACAGAAAATGCCTATGGGAATTTGACATTTGGAATCATCACAAGTACTGACCAATTAGGTTACCCACCTCTAAAGGGAGGGTCTTCTAATATATAACAAGCCCATAGATTCTGGGGTGCACACACTGACTCACTCGCTCAGTTACTGACTGGCTAACTGATGGAGGGAAAGAAGGAGAGCAAGGAGAATTGATAACAGAAGGTAGAAGGGAATAGATTGCTTTCATTTGGGCCCATTTTTGGATTACTGACAGCAAACCATAGGAGTGGCCTACCTGCAGTAAAGGTCAAGGCTTTCTTCAGTGGGAAAGACAACAGACATGCCCAAACAGAAAGAAGGAATATTCTTCAGTGATGGAGACAGTACACAGGCCCCAATAAATAAAGGTGGAGACTAGACTGTGGAGAGAATCTGATCCCATCTTGCTGAGTGATGCCCACCCGTTAACGATGGGGAGAATTCAACCAGTCCTCAAAAGGGTGTTCACCTTTCTCTAAGACAGTGAAAAGGTATTCCGATGTAAGTATATTAAGGGAAATAATCCTGAGGGGAGCAATACTGTTAAGGGGAATTAGTAAATCACAACCCTTTTTATTAGTGAAAGTATTAAGGGGTGATCTAGATCAATTGACTATACTGAAAATGAGAAACTTACACTTTTACACATAATGCAATAGAAGCACCATTGCAGGGAATCTACCAGACATACCTAGGCATGGTATAGTACTGCTAAGTGTGGCCCTGGCATATTATGACTCCACCTGTGGCATATGGCAGCAGCACTATAAATATCATATGCTTGGAAAACTAAAATAGATGTTTGTCTGCTTTTGCAGTATTTGTTAATGTATTAGTCATACACTGATTGTAGTGTAGATTTTTGTTGTGATGCCACTAGGGTGGACCATCATGCTATCAATTCATGTGATGTTATCAGGATCAAAGGTCATGTGATGATATGTGTGCAATGTCACTCCTGCTACCGTTGGGAAGTTTGGTGAAATGCCGCCCCTGTGTACTGCATTAACACACTCCATTATATGTTCCTAGGTCATGTAGACACTTAATCATTTCCTGTATGAGCAACTTCATTTTGTCCATAGGAATAACCTGCAGCAGCTCCCAAACTCTTACAGATCAGTCAGGGTGACAGTGAGTCTGGAAAACAAGAAGCAAACATACTCACCTTCCCAAAGACATGCAGGAAGACTCGTTAGTGTAGGATAATTGGATATTTGGTTCGGAGCTATCTTGAGGAAAGACGGCATAAGCAGAGATGTCCAGTGTAATAGAGGGAATGGGAGATTTGGTAGGCACTTGACTTCCTAAAACTGTTTAGGTGTTTAGCTGCTGTTACTTGTCTAAAAACATGGCCTGGTGTGCCAATGGAATGCTTTCGGGTCAACGGCTGGTCAGTGGTGCAAGTTGTGGAACTTTAATAAGGTATGTGTCCACCAAAAGTAGGCCTCTGGAGCTTAGGTTCCAATGCTGTGCTTCCCTCCAGTTGAAGACATTGTGACCAAGAGCACTTTAGATGCAGTTACATATGACTCATGTTTCCTAGCTCTCTGTCTCTGGTATTTGTGTGCCACAAAAGAAATAACGTTGCATTCCTATATAATTGCAAATGGTGCCTAGCAATACAGTTTCCGGAGCAATTAACTGCATGAATACTTTTGCAATATCATATAATTGCAAATGGTGCCTAGTGATAGAGTTTCAGGAGCAATTAACCACATTCAATTTCCAATTTCCAATTTCAATTGTAGTTGTTTCTATTCTGATGGTAAAGCTGCTCTCCTAAGCCAAGAAAAGACAGATCACCTTGTGTCCATCAGTATCAACCTTGAACTATATAACCTGGTATATAAGAGAAAAAGTGAACCAGTCAAAGTTCCATATAATTCACGCATGAATTACGTTTGGTACTCATTACTGGGGACAAGAACCACAAAATAATTCATATCAAGCAATCAATCTTCTAATTGCTTAGTATATACTGGTGCAAATTATCAGATTGAGCCCGTAAACACAATGGGCCTCATTACAAGTCCGGCAGTAACCCTGCCGGTGCTACAGGCGGGTTGTTGCCAGACTTGCAATATTTAACGGCGCCTGGCCTGCCAGAAACAGTGCTGGTGCTTCTGTGAAAATCTGCAGGCAGGTGCCGTTCCGCTAGCCAGGTCTGACCCTGGTGGGCGGGACAGCACCCGCCCGCAGAGTTGTACTATGCTGGTCCTGTAACAACGTATGGTAGTATGACTGGCACGGTTGTTACCGGACTGGTATGCTCATAATGAAGCCCAATGACCCTAAAGAACATTTTAATGAAGATTTTCACAACAAGAATGCATTTTGTAGTTTATTCAATTAAATAAAGTCCACAGTCGGTGAGTACTGAAACATTCCCAACATTTAACATGCACTGTACTTAAAAGTGATAGTGAAACACAGTACAAAAACTGGTCGATTCATGGAATTAATGTGTGCCGAAAATTCCCGCGCAGAGGTGCCAAAACGTGCGATTCGCAGTAAAAGTGCGAAAAACGCAGTGCAACTGCGAAAATCGCAGGGAAACCAGCGCACATCGATTCATGGAAGTCCGTGCGCGAGAAAAACATTGGATGTGCGCTGAAAAAGTGCACGGCGCACGCCAGCGCACAGGTCATCCAACGGCGTGCGCCACGGCCACTGCGAAATCGCACATAGCGCGGCGCACATCACAAAAGTAGGCGGAACACGGGGCGTAACACTCGGAATGGGGAACAACGCGTGAAAATATGGGCGTCATGGGGGAAGTACAGGAGGCAAGTGCGTGGAATGCCCACACGCTCGCCTACAACCCGTATTCATGGAATCGAATAGCGCAAACCAGCGCATGGTGAAAGACGCGCACAGGGCCAAACAAGTACGCCACAAGAAAGCAGGCGGTAGCGTCCCTGCGCCTGAAATAAATGTGCGCCAAAATGTGCGCTAACAAAAAGCACCCATATACAGGCATGATGAATGGTCCATTCAGTGGCCCTCTAGGACAAATGAGGTGCAAAGGGGTACCGACAAACACGGACACCCGCTGTGTGAAAAATAGCATGTGCGTGTATTACGGGGTTCGCGGGAAGTTCCACATGCGATTGGCCTGGGCACGTGTATTCCGGGGTGCGCGGGAAGTTTCACACGCAAATTTGCAGGGTACGTGTATTACGGGGTTCGCGGGAAGTTCCACACGTGATTGCCCTGGGTCTGTGTATTTCGGGGTGCGCGGGAAGTTTCACACGTGAATTAGCAGGGTACGTGTATTTCGGTGTGCGCGGGAAGTTTCACACGTGAAGTAGCAGGGTACGTGTATTTCGGTGTGCGCGTGAAGTTCCATACGCAATTTCAGCAGGGTACGTGTACTCCGGGTGCACGGCAAATTCCACACGCGAATCCAGCAGCCTACACGTATTTCTGGGGTGCCGGGGAGTCACACACGTGAATTGGCCGTGTGGGTCCTCCCAGCTGTTCCCTCTACACCCTCCACGGCCCCTGCAGTCGGCCGACACCACAGGGGACTACCCTGCACCCCTGCACATGTCCCGCAGGCAGCCCATCCACCATGGCCATGCCCCCCAGCCAACCCACATGTCACCTTACACTACTGCCCACCAACGCATGTCTCCCAGCACCCCCACCCCCCTGCATCCAGGGGCACCCTCCACCAGGCCCCCACTCATGTCTCCCAGCACCCCCACACCCCTGCATCCAGGGGCACACTCCACCAGGCCCCCACTCATGTCTCCCTGCACCCCCACCCCCCAGCACTGTGGGGCACCCTCCACCAGGCCCCCACTCATGTCTCCCAGCACCCCCACCCCCCTGCATCCAGGGGCACCCTCGACCAGGCCCCCACTCATGTCTCCCTGCACCCCCACCCCCACCAGTCAGGCGCACCCTCCACCAGGCCCCCACTCATGTCCAACTCATGTCTCCTTGCACCCCCACCCCCCACCAGTCAGGGGCACCCTCCACCAGGCCCCCACTCATGTCTCCCTGCACCCCCACCCCCCACCAGTCAGGGGCACCCTCCACCAGGCCCCCACTCATGTCTCCCAGCACCCCCACCCCCACCAGTCAGAGGCACCCTCCACCAGGCCCCCACTCATGTCTCCCAGCACCCCCACCCCCTGCACCCAGGGGCACCCTCCACCAGGCCCCCACTCATGTCTCCCTGCACCCCCACCCCCCAGCACTGTAGGGCACCCTCCACAAGGCCGCCACTCATGTCTCCCAGCTCCCCCAACCCCCTGCATCCAGGGGCACCCTCCACCAGGCCCCCACTCATGTCTCCCTGCACCCCCACCCCCCACCAGTCAGGGGCACCCTCCACCAGGCCCCCACTCATGTCTCCCAGCACCCCCACCCCCCTGCATCCAGGGGCACCCTCCACCAGGCCCCCACTCATGTCTCCCAGCACCCCCACCCCCCTGCATCAAGGGCACCCTCCACCAGGCCCCCACTCATGTCTCCCAGCACCCCCACCCCCCACCAGTCAGGGGCACCCTCCACCAGGCCCCCACTCATGTCTCCCAGCACCCCCACCCCCCTGCATCCAGGGGCACCCTCCACCAGGCCCCCACTCATGTCTCCCTGCACCCCCACCCCCCTGCATCCAGGGGCACCCTCCACCAGGCCCCCACTCATGTCTCCCTGCACCCCCACCCCCCACCAGTCAGGGGCACCCTCCACCAGGCCCCCACTCATGTCCAACTCATGTCTCCTTGCACCCCCACCCCCCACCAGTCAGGGGCACCCTCCACCAGGCCCCCACTCATTTCTCCCTGCACCCCCACCCCCCACCAGTCAGGGGCACCCTCCACCAGGCCTCCACTCATGTCTCCCAGCACCCCACCCCCAGCATCCAGGGGCACCCTCCACCAGGCCCCCACTCATGTCCCCCCAAACCCCCACCCCCCAGCACTGTGGGGCATCCTCCACCAGGCCCCCACTCATGTCTCCCTGCACCCCCACCCCCCACCAGTCAGGGGCACCCTCCACCAGGCCCCCACTCATGTCTCCCAGCCCCCTCACCCCCCTGCATCCAGGGGCACCCTCCACCAAGCCCCCACTCATGTCTCCCTGCACCCCCACCCCCCACTAGTCAGGGGCACCCTCCACCAGGCCCCCACTCATGTCTCCCTGCACCCCCAGCCCCCACCAGTCAGGGCCACCCTCCACCAGGCCCCCACTCATGTGTCCCAGCACCCCACTCCCCTGCATCCAGGAGCACCCTCCACCAGGCCCCCACTCATGCCTCCCTGCACCCCCACCCCCTACCAGTTAGGGGCACCCTCCACCAGGCCCCCACTCATGTCCAACTCATGTCTCCCTGCACCCCCACCCCCCCTGCATCCAGGGGCACCCTCCACCAGGCCCCCACTCATGTCTCCCTGCACCCCAACCCCCTGCATCCAGGGGCACCCTACACCAGGCCCCACTCATGTCTCCCTGCACCCGCACCCCCTGCATCCAGGGGCACCCTCCACCAGGCCCCCACTCATGTCTCCCTGCACCCCCACCCCCCACCAGTCAGGGGCACCCTCCACCAGGCCCCCACTCATGTCTCCCTGCACCCCCACCCCCCACCAGTCAGGGGCACCCTCCACCAGGCCCCCACTCATGTCCAACTCATGTCTCCTTGCACCCCCAGCCCCCACCATTCAGGGGCACCCTCCACCAGGCCCCCACTCGTGTTTCCCTGCACCCCCACCCCCCACCAGTCAGGGGCACCCTCCACCAGGTCCCCACTCATGTCTCCCAGCACCCCCACCCCCCACCAGTCAGGGGCACCCTCCACCAGGCCCCCACTCATGTCTCCCAGCACCCCCACCCCCCAGCATCCAGGGGCACCCTCCACCAGGCCCCCACTCATGTCCCTCTGCACCCCCACCCCCCAGCACTGTGGGGCACCCTCCACCAGGCCCCCACTCATGTCTTCCTGCACCCCCACCCCCCACCAGTCAGGGGCACCCTCCACCAGGCCCCCACTCATGTCTCCCAGCACCCCCACCCCCACCAGTCAGAGGCACCCTCCACCAGGCCCCCACTCATGTCTCCCAGCACCCCCACCCCCTGCACCCAGGGGCACCCTCCACCAGGCCCCCACTCATGTCTCCCTGCACCCCCACCCCCCAGCACTGTAGGGCACCCTCCACAAGGCCGCCACTCATGTCTCCCAGCTCCCCCAACCCCCTGCATCCAGGGGCACCCTCCACCAGGCCCCCACTCATGTCTCCCTGCACCCCCACCCCCCACCAGTCAGGGGCACCCTCCACCAGGCCCCCACTCATGTCCAACTCATGTCTCCTTGCACCCCCACCATCCAGCATCCAGGGGCACCTCCACCAGGCCCCCACTCATGTCTCCCTGCACCCCCACCCCCCACCAGTCAGGGGCACCCTCCACCAGGCCCCACTCATGTCCAACTCATGTCTCCTTGCACCCCCACACCCCAGCATCCAGGGGCACCCTCCACCAGGCCCCCACTCATGTCTCCCTGCACCCCCACCCCCCTGCATCAAGGGCCACCCTCCACCAGGCCCCCACTCATGTCTCCCAGCACCCCCACCCCCCACCAGTCAGGGGCACCCTCCACCAGGCCCCCACTCATGTCTCCCAGCACCCCCACCCCCCTGCATCCAGGGGCACCCTCCACCAGGCCCCCACTCATGTCTCCCAGCACCCCCACCCCCCTGCATCAAGGGCACCCTCCACCAGGCCCCCACTCATGTCTCCCAGCACCCCCACCCCCCACCAGTCAGGGGCACCCTCCACTAGGCCCCCACTCATGTCTCCCAGCACCCCCACCCCCCTGCATCCAGGGGCACCCTCCACCAGGCCCCCACTCATGTCTCCCTGCACCCCCACCCCCCTGCATCCAGGGGCACCCTCCACCAGGCCCCCACTCATGTCTCCCTGCACCCCCACCCCCCACCAGTCAGGGGCACCCTCCACCAGGCCCCCACTCATGTCCAACTCATGTCTCCTTGCACCCCCACCCCCCACCAGTCAGGGGCACCCTCCACCAGGCCCCCACTCATTTCTCCCTGCACCCCCACCCCCCACCAGTCAGGGGCACCCTCCACCAGGCCTCCACTCATGTCTCCCAGCACCCCACCCCCAGCATCCAGGGGCACCCTCCACCAGGCCCCCACTCATGTCCCCCCAAACCCCCACCCCCCAGCACTGTGGGGCATCCTCCACCAGGCCCCCACTCATGTCTCCCTGCACCCCCACCCCCCACCAGTCAGGGGCACCCTCCACCAGGCCCCCACTCATGTCTCCCAGCCCCCTCACCCCCCTGCATCCAGGGGCACCCTCCACCAAGCCCCCACTCATGTCTCCCTGCACCCCCACCCCCCACCAGTCAGGGGCACCCTCCACCAGGCCCCCACTCATGTCTCCCTGCACCCCCAGCCCCCACCAGTCAGGGCCACCCTCCACCAGGCCCCCACTCATGTGTCCCAGCACCCCACCCCCCTGCATCCAGGAGCACCCTCCACCAGGCCCCCACTCATGCCTCCCTGCACCCCCACCCCCTACCAGTTAGGGGCACCCTCCACCAGGCCCCCACTCATGTCCAACTCATGTCTCCCTGCACCCCCACCCCCCCCTGCATCCAGGGGCACCCTTCACCAGGCCCCCACTCATGTCTCCCTGCACCCCAACCCCCTGCATCCAGGGGCACCCTACACCAGGCCCCACTCATGTCTCCCTGCACCCCCACCCCCTGCATCCAGGGGCACCCTCCACCAGGCCTCCACTCATGTCTCCCTGCACCCCCACCCCCCACCAGTCAGGGGCACCCTCCACCAGGCCCCCACTCATGTCTCCCTGCACCCCCACCCCCCACCAGTCAGGGGCACCCTCCACCAGGCCCCCACTCATGTCCAACTCATGTCTCCTTGCACCCCCAGCCCCCACCATTCAGGGGCACCCTCCACCAGGCCCCCACTCGTGTTTCCCTGCACCCCCACCCCCCACCAGTCAGGGGCACCCTCCACCAGGCCCCCACTCATGTCTCCCAGCACCCCCACCCCCCACCAGTCAGGGGCACCCTCCACCAGGCCCCCACTCATGTCTCCCAGCACCCCACCCCCCAGCATCCAGGGGCACCCTCCACCAGGCCCCCACTCATGTCCCTCTGCACCCCCACCCCCCAGCACTGTGGGGCACCCTCCACCAGGCCCCCACTCATGTCTTCCTGCACCCCCACCCCCCACCAGTCAGGGGCACCCTCCACCAGGCCCCCACTCATGTCTCCCAGTCCCCCCACCCCCCTGCATCCAGGGGCACCCTCCACCAGGCCCCCACTCATGTCTCCCTGCACCCCCACCCCCCACCAGTCAGGGCCACCCTCCACCAGGCCCCCACTCATGTCTCCCTGCACCCCCACCCCCCACCAGTCAGGGGCACCCTCCACCAGGCCCCCACTCATGTGTCCCAGCACCCCACCCCAAAGCATCCAGGGGCACCCTCCACCAGGCCCCCACTCATGTCTCCCTGCACCCCCACCCCCCACCAGTTAGGGGCACCCTCCACCAGGCCCCCACTCATGTCCAACTCATGTCTCCCTGCACCCCCACCCCCCTGCATCCAGGGGCACCCTCCACCAGGCCCCCACTCATGTCTCCCTGCACCCCCACCCCCCTGCATCCAGGGGCAACCTCCACCAGACCCCACTCATGTCTTCCTGCACCCCACCCCCCTGCATCCAGGGGCACCCTCCACCAGGCCCTCACTCATGTCTCCCTGCGCCCCCACCCCCACCAGTCAGGGGCACCCTCTACCAGGCCCCCACTCATGTCTCCCTGCACCCCCACCCCCCTGCATCCAGGGGCACCCTCCACCAGGCCCCCACTCATGTCTCCCTGCACCCCCACCCCCCACCAGTCAGGGGCACCCTCCACCAGGCCCCCACTCATGTCCAACTCATGTGTCCTTGCACCCCCACCCCCCACCAGTTAGGGGCACCCTCCACCAGGCACCCACTCATGTCTCCCTGCACCCCCACCCCCCACCAGTCAGAGGCACCCTCAACCAGGCCCCCACTCATGTCTCCCAGCACCCCCACCCCCCACCAGTCAGGGGCACCCTCCACCAGGCCCCCACTCATGTCTCCCAGCACCCCCACCCCCCTGCATCCAGGGGCACCCTCCACCAGGCCCCCACTCATGTCTCCCTGCACCCCCACCCACCACCAGTCAGGGGCACCCTCCACCACGCCCCCACTCATGTCTCCCAGCACCCCCACCCCCCTGCATCCAGGGGCACCCTCCACCAGGCCCTCACTCATGTCTCCCTGCGCCCCCACCCCCCACCAGTCAGGGGCACCCTCTACCAGGCCCCCACTCATGTCTCCCTGCACCCCCACACCCCTGCATCCAGGGGCACCCTCCACCAGGCCCCCACTCATGTCTCCCTGCACCCCCACACCCCACCAGTCAGGGGCACCCTCCACCAGGCCCCCACTCATGTCCAACTCATGTGTCCTTGCACCCCCACCCCCCACCAGTTAGGGGCACCCTCCACCAGGCACCCACTCATGTCTCCCTGCACCCCCACCCCCCACCAGTCAGAGGCACCCTCAACCAGGCCCCCACTCATGTCTCCCAGCACCCCCACCCCCCACCAGTCAGGGGCACCCTCCACCAGGACCCCACTCATGTCTCCCAGCACCCCCACCCCCCTGCATCCAGGGGCACCCTCCACCAGGCCCCCACTCATGTCTCCCTGCACACCCACCCCCCACCAGTCAGGGGCAGCCTTCACCAGGCCCCCACTCATGTCTCCCTGCACCCCCACCCACCACCAGTCAGGGGCACCCTCCACCACGCCCCCACTCATGTCTCCCAGCACCCCCACCCCCCTGCATCCAGGGGCACCCTCCACCAGGCCCCCACTCATGTCTCCCTGCACCCCCACCCCCCTGCATCCAGGGACACCCTCCACCAGGCCCCCACTCATGTCTCCCTGCACCCCCCACCAGTCAGGGGCACCCTCCACCAGGCCCCCACTCATGTCTCCCAGCACCCCCACCCCCCTGCATCCAGGGGCACCCTCCACCAGGCCCCCACTCATGTCTCCCTGCACCCCCACCCCCCTGCATCCAGGGACACCCTCCACCAGGCCCCCACTCATGTCTCCCAACACCCCCACGCCCCACCAGTCAGGGGCACCCTCCACCAGGCCCCCACTCATGTTTCCCAGCACCCCCACCCCCCTGCATCCAGGGGCACCCTCCACCAGGCCCCCACTCATGTCTCCCTGCACCCCCACCCCCCAGCACTGTGGGGCACCCTCCACCAGGCCCCCACTCATGTCTCCCTGCACCCTCACCCCCCAGCACCTTGGGGCTCCCTCCACCAACCCCCCACTCATGTCTCCCAGCACCCCCACCCCCCTGCATCCAGGGGCACCCTCCACCAGGCCCCCACTCATGTCTCCCTGCACCCCCACCCCCCAGCACTGTGGGGCACCCTCCACCAGGCCCCCACTCATGTCTCCCAGCACCCCCACCCCCTGCATCCAGGGGCACCCTCCACCAGGCCCCCACTCATGTCTCCCTGCACCCCCACCCCCCTGCATCCAGGGGCACCCTCCACCAGGCCCCCACTCCTTCCTACCACCCCTCCACCCCCCAGCAGTGTGATTCGCCTGTGTACGTGTATATCAGGGTTGCGCGTGTAGTCTGACACGCGATATCAGCATGGTACGTGTATTACGGGGTTCGCGGGAAGTTCCACACGCAATTTCAGCAGGGCACGTGTATTTCGGGGTGCGCGGGAAGTTTCACAAGCGAATTTGCAGGGTACGTGTATTTCGGTGTGTGCGCGTGAAGTTACGCACGCGACTGTGCCTGTGAGAGTGGGGTACGTGTATTCCAGGGGTGGGTGGGATTATTTACTCGCGACTGGGCCTGGGAGAGCGTGTTACGTGTATTCCTGGGGTGGGCGGGAAGATTTACATGCTCGCCTACAACGCGCCAAAAAATAAAAGGACCAATCCTGAAACAGGTACGCCAGCATGAAGCAGGCGCACGTCCCACGCAGCATAAAAGAGTGCGCAAACAACAAACAAGCTCAGACACCAGGATGAATATACCGTTTATAGCAGCAGTGGCCCTGGGATACCGCAGGAGGAGGAGAAGGATAGTCAGGGCCAGAATCTTCACACCCAGAACCAGCCTATTTGGTATGGCAGATGACCAGGTGTACGGGAGGTACAGCTTTCCACCACACATAATACTCGACCTGGTCAGTGAGTGGGAGGATGACCTCACATCACCCACCCTGTGCTCCCAAGCACTCAGCCCCCTGGAGAAGGTCCTCAATGTACTGCACTTCTTGGCTACCAGATCATTTCAGCGGACAAGTGCCATAGTGGGGGGGGGTGTCACAGGCCACGCAGTCACAGTGCCTTCACCAGGTGTTGTCCATCATCACTGCACGCCCATCAGTCCGCAGGCACATATACCTGCCCAGAACACCTGCAGAAAGGCAGGCTGTCAGCCAGGATTTCTACAGGGTGGCACAATTCCCCAAAGTGCTAGGTGCCATTGATTGCACCCATGTGGCTCTACGTCCCCCCAGGGCATCTGAGCACATCTATAAAAAACCGCAAGTGTTAGGCGGAAACCTGTGCAGTTCCCTCTGGGACCACTGCAAAAGATTTAGGACTACAGGTGTTTGGCAGTAAACCCACTTGGTAGCAGTCTGTACCACACAGATTCACTTGGTAGCTGTGGCTGAGCAGTCAGACTTCTCTCAAGAAGAGTTAAGCAGTATGTGGAGTATACAATATAGGACAATTCTTCACAGTAAGACAAGCAAACATGCGACAAGGCTTCAGTGTAAAGATATTAAGGTATTTATTTATAACGGAACATCTATAGAAAACACTATGACACTATCACGGCAAACACTTCAATTACAATTACTCTACGAAGAAGAAAACGATCAATCCCCCTAACACTATTTTGACAAGTCTAGGTTCTACCGGTATCACTTATTTTCAGACAGAGGTGTATACCTCAACCTAGATGGCACTCTAATATTAGTTAGGACGGGAGAGAAAAATAGGCAGGTTACGAAATCAACACAGTTCAAAACTTCACGGGAAAAATGCAAGGCCCGAAGGCAAGAACCACAATAGATCATAAAGTTCAGAGGCCAGGCCCACTCGGAGAGAGGCAAGGCGATATGTCCCAAAAAGTCTCTAGTGGAAATGCGTTCGAGTCTTTGTAGCAAATTGTTATCGGCAGATTGAACCAGTTCAGAACAATACGTGAGAAAGCTTGGAGGCGACCCAACGGAAAGGCGAGGATTAAGACACCTCACTCAAACCGCTCGAAAGGGAAGCCAGGCGGACACGGTACCTTGTTGTGGAGAGACAGCTCCGGCGGGGGCAGTTGTTCCTGGAGGTGGATGCACGTCGGGTCTTTGCCAAGAGTAGAGATGATCTCGTCGTCGAAGAAAAGTGAAGTCCGGTGCACCACCAGGGAAGAGACCAGCCGCGGTGTGCTCCGTCACAAGGCACCACCTTTTGGTCGCGGTACAGGGGTAGTGGCTATCCGGTTGCCGGGGTGCTCTGCACGGGCAATTCGACCACCGCGTCCTGAGGCGAAGAAAAAGCAAAGGGGAATGGTTGTTCCCACCAGTCAGGGGAAGAGACTCTCTGGCAGGGAGATCTCCTCTGTCGTCTGTAAGTGGTGAGTCGGTTCAGCAGGGCTCCACCAGAGGTGTCGTCATTGCAGGTCGGCTCAGCGCTACCCTCGTCGGATTCTTAGGTCCTGTGGCGACTTCTGAAGTTCCAGTCCCAAAAGCCCTTCTTTTATGCAGAAAACCCCAATTTATTCAGCCTAGCTGTCAATCAACACTCGCTAAGTGGTGAGCGGGGAGGCTCACCACTTGGGCCAATCACTCCAGAGTGCGACCGGAGTTGGCAAGGCAACTCGGTCCAGGGTGCCTAAACCCCCTCCCACACCCCTGTGGTAACCCAGACAGAATGGCACCACTTTGGAGGGTCTCTGTACAGAGGCCCGCCAAAAGTGGAACAAAGGGCTCAACCTTTGGTTTAGGAGTCACAGAGACGAACACAGACGCCATTTTAAAAACCGAGTTCTGGCAGAAAATACCATCCGATAAACTTATTTAAGATAAGTTGACCGGAGGTACGTTAGAGATTAACGAGGAAAAGTATCAATCTCCAACAATGGGACGAATCCCATAGGGTTATGTTCGGGGTCGAACATAACAAGTAGTTTCCACTGCCACCAGCCAAAACTCGACGAGGGGGGACGGGACAGTGCCCCCTCGAGTAACAGGTCCAGGAGTAATCGAATTACCCCTACTAGCACGTCCACAATAAGATGGTTTGTACTAGTTCTGTTAGTAAATTTAGGTCTAGTAAAGCCAATGGTGACTTTACATGCCCGGGGAGACAGTAGTCAGTCCCCGGGTATGGAGTCTATGGTGGAGGTTCGCTAGGACGCCCCAGTGTTACGGCACGTAGGGTGCGGTGTAACACACATAGAAAGACATATGAGACCCTATGGAGTAAAAGACCCCATACCCCATAGAACACATTGACATTCAAAGGAATTACACACATTCATGTCCAAGAGTGGGAGGAAAAGAGTCTCACTCTTGGCAGGATGGAAAAAACAAACTCCAGAATTCCAGCAAAGCCGCTGGGGGACTCACTAGGTTAGGAAATTCAGCCTAAACAGAGAATTCTTCCTAACAGCAAGCACTGGCATTCCATCAACGTCCAGGTAGTATGTGATGCCAAGGGAATCAACACCTCAGTATATGCCAACTATCCAGGGTCCACCCACGACAGCTTCATTTACAGGATGTCAACCCTAAACCGGGACATGGAAGCTGGGCAGCATGGCGATGCATGGCTGCTTGGTGAGTAGAAATGCCACAGCACACGCATGCATGACAGATACAGAGTAATGCCAATACCCCAATTATGATCCCCATCACCACCTCCCCAGGGGACAGTGCCTACCCTCTGAGCACACACATGATGACGCCAATTCGGAACCCCATCACGCCTCCTGAGGTAAGATACAGCACAGCCCATATTGCAACACGGGGCATAGTGGAGCGCACATTCGGAGTGCTCAAGTCACGCTTTCGCTCCCTTGACTGTTCTGGCGGGCAGCTGTTATACGCTCCCCCAGTAGTGTGCAGGATCATAGTGGCAGCATGTGTCCTGCACAATGTTGCAACACGCCGGGGCCTGGCTGTGGACATGGTGGGACCCCCACATCCCCAACCACATGCATGCCCACTGCGCATGGGAGGGGAAAGGGCACGGGGTGAGGCAGCCCATACGCAGCTGGTGGCTAATTACTTCACATAGAAAGCACACCCCTGTGGAGTGCACACAGCCCTGGCACATACCATCTGACAATCAATGATGACTCAATCTGACAATTATGATGAACAAAGGGACAGTCAACTGTCAGAACCATAGCAGCCTGAGATTGTTCATCTGGAAGTGTCACAATGTGTGCATCCCTACCTACACAAACACCACCAATGCAGTGTCATCAAAAGACACACTTCCATGCAGCAAAAATGAATACCCACTTGCAAAATACAACATGAGAACAGTGCCATCTCACCCAACCCCTCCCCGGCACGGCCACACAACACACCACGACATGTCATGCAATGTGAGAGCAAACAAATTAATCCCCACAACATGCCCCAAGTGTCACCAACTACAGTGTCCCTAATGGAAACTGGCCACACATGAAATGCTCACAGTAATGCAGGACCAACAACACACATTACCAAATACTTACCAAGAATACCAATCACCTACACAACCTCCAACCTACCATAAACATGACAGTACAGACTTAAAAAATTGGTAGCCTCACTACCTGATAATGGCAGCACTTCGAAAACTTCCAAGTATACAGTGTTAGCGCCACGCAAGAGTGTAGGTGCACTGCTTACAACATGGACTCCAGTCCCAAAGTAGACCGCTTTATGAAGACATGAGAAATGGACCTGCAAATTAGGAGGATGAGATGGATGCAGAGGCACATATCAATACACCATGCAGTGTACAATACAACTTTTTTTTTTTTTTTTTTTTTTTATTTTACTTGTAACAATTAGTTATTTACACAACTTCAATTACAAAAATTCATACAAAATTTCATCATCTTTCTTTGTCATCAATTAGCTCTCTTATAGGTTCTTTGTTTTCTTCCGGCTCTTTCAGATGAAAAGTTTGTTTTCAGCACAAGGCTTTCTCCAAGATGTTATCGAGAAAATCTACCACTGCACAAATTGATTTAACATTATTTCCAGCTACCAGCATGCACCACAAATGGTCCGTTGGTTGGACAGTTGTTAGATGTTTAAAGAAAAATGCACGCTGAGTCGCCACCTGGTCACAATCAGAGACTAGATGTTTAAGTGATTCTACTTCGTTTTTACAGAGCCTACATTTATTATCATCTATCTCTTTGTAGTGTCTCAGGTACATTATCTCTTTAGTTTCATATAAATTTAGCCGAAATCTTAAAAATTTGTTGCGATGGTATCTTGACGGAAATCTTGTTAAGTATTTGGGCAGCTTGTCAAGAGTATTACATGTCAAGCCTAAATTAAGCGAAGATGACATTGCCATTCGACGTTCTTCGTTTTTTATCCAGTACCAGGATCTCAGTTTTCTTTTTGCAATCTGTGGTGTGTTATATACAGACTCCCAAGAGATATCCATGACCGCTAGAGATTTCCTAATTTTCGTAGCCCAAATATGTATCATCCCTGAATATTGTTTATCTTCTTTTTGTTTTAAGATCTCATAGGCTGGAGCGACTATTTTTAGGTTCATTTTTCGTAACAAAACAATGGACTTCCAAAGAATCAGGCCGTCTAAGGGATCAAGGCCTAGTTCATGTCTTATTGCGACAATAGACACACAGCTTGGCAGAGCTAAAACTCCTCTCCAAAATTGCCCTTCCAAAACTGCCCAAATACGATTATCGATGTTTAGTCCGGCCTCCGCCCCATAGGTCAGAGTAGGAATGACTTTTTGTCGATAGAAGGTTAAGACTGGAATCAGGGTAAATTTGCCAAATTCATTATGTAGGCGTTTTCCTTGTAGGGTGAAAGAAGTCATACGATGCTTCAAATCTAAAATCCATTCTTGTTCTCTGATGGATTTGTTTATTTGTATCCCTAGATAACGTATAGTGTGTACAGTCTCGATCTTTTCTCCAGCTGCATACCAACTGAAATTCTCAGCCAATCTTTTCTTTGTTGGTCCAAAGGACATGATCTTTGATTTCCCAGCATTTATTTCCAAACCGTTTGTCTGCAGATATATAACCAATGCTTGTATTAGACGTTGGAGTCCTATTTTAGTTTGATCAAATAATACAATGTCATCGACATATGTCGCATAACTAATAGGTTGGTTATTTATTTTCGGTGGAAAGCAGCGAATATTCGCGAAGGCCTTTGGTAAATCAGCAATGTATAACTTAAACAGTAGGGCTGCCAAGGGGCATCCCTGTTTCACTCCTTTGGTGGTTGGAATTTCATTTGTCACGGTGCCTTTATTATCGATGCGGACTTTTATTGAGGTACCTGTGTGTAGGGCCATAAGTGGATGGAGAATATTTGGAGGGCATGACCATGATGTTAATTTTTCCCATAGATTTGTGCGATTGATTTGGTCAAATGCCTGCCGCATATCTATGAATGCTATGAAGATGCTCCCTTTGTTCTTCAATGATTCAAGTTTAAGTATGTTTAGGATGAAGAGATTGATTTCAGTTCCGACCTCCTTTGTGAAACCTGTTTGTCGCTTATCCAATAAGTTGTTACAAGATGCCCATTTGGAGAGTTTTTGTTGTAAGCAAGTCGCAAAGATTTTCCCTATTATATCCAAGAGGGCAATTGGGCGGTAGTTGGCCGGGTTCTCCCTATTGCCTTTCTTGAATATTGGTACTATAATTGCAGTCCTCCATGAGCACGGTATCATCCTAGCTTCTGAAATTAGCTCAAACAGGTCTACAATAAAGTCGGCCCAAAGCTCCTTTTTTTCTTTTAATAGAACATTTGTTAGCCCATCAGGGCCCGCTGCACGAGAATTCTTCAATTGTATTATTTGAGTAAGAATTTTTTCTCTAGATTCACATACATCCCATGTGACCGGATTTATCTGTTGTATTGGGCTGCTTAAAGTTGAAGTGCTTACAAATACTTTCCTAAAATGTTGTTCCCAGGTAAGCTTTGATATTCCATTAATGAAACCAGAATCTTGAGTGTTGTTGTTATTTAAAATTTTCCAGATGTCTCGTGAGTTCCGCTGAATAATTAGGCCTACCATTGTTTCAGCTCGTTCTTGATCTCTGATTATCTTGAAAGATTTTAACCAGTTTCGGTATTTCGTTTTACAGTTTTGGATTTCCCTTTTTTTCTCAAAAGACTTAATATCTTTCTTGTTGATTTGCCTGATGCTTTTGGTCATTTGTTTCTTTTGCAAATTTACCTGTGCACTATATATATATTTTTTCTGAGTTTGCGAGGTTTTGTGAGTTTGTTTTTTTGTAGTGCCAAATTGGATTAGCAAAGGTACATAGTTTATTTTGTCGGGAGTTGTTGTTATGTCATCCTTAAGGCCATCTCTCAGCTGACGGATGTGATGGTTTTTAATTCGTAGCCTACTCAACCCCTCATTCACTTCCAGAGGTAAATCATACTGTGCTGATGTTATGCACTGTTCTAGAATGCAGATTAGTTCCAATATACTATGATCACTCACTGCTGTTTTAGTTATTGACATTTTTGTAACTTTTGACCAGAAAGGAGCAGAGATCCAAAAGTAATCTAATATTTTTTGGCTTTTATCTTTGTTCCAGGTAAAGTTTGGGGGAATGTCACCTTTAATTGAACCATTGACCATCTCGCAGTTTCTCGATTGCATCGCTTCTAACCATTTATCTCCTCTAGTTCGTATTACAGTTTGTTCAGTCTTATTTTTGGGAGGTAGTTCGAGCCATGAGAAGTTAAAGTCTCCACATATTATTATAATGGTCTCCAAATCTGATGTTAAATAGGGATCAATAATTGCTGTTACTGATTTAATGAAACTTGCAGTAGAGATCATGGCTGGGTTCCAATAAAGATTAATAATTAGCAGTTGTGGGGAGGGTATATTTTCCTTCTGGCTCAGCTGTAGTAGAGTTCCTAGTACAAAGAGGTTTGGCATGAATGTTTGAATGACCTCCCATCCATAGGCATTATTAACCATTGTGATTAAACCAGAGAAAGGTCTCCCACGTTGATGTTTTCCTGCTTTATTTAGAATGATGGAATAACCGTCTTTCGATGGAACTTCTCGAAGCCATGTTTCTTGGAGACAAATGGCAAAATTATTTATTAAGGCCTTAGGAAACTCATTGAATAGATGAAGGAATCCTCTGGTGTTCCAAGAAAGGATCCCGCATTTTTCCATATCCGTTTTTGGTGATGGTTATGTTTGTTGATCTTTCTGTGATGTAGCTCGTTTTATGGTTTCATCATAATTTTTCCATGTAGGTTTTGTTTCTACTCCACATTTTCGCAATGACAATTGGTTCCTCAATTTTTCGCGACGACAGTCATTTCTTAATTTTATTTCATCACTTTTCCCATAATTTAACATATTTCTCTCTGAGTGTATTTCAAAACCAAAGGCCAGCAGTTCATCTTGTGCAGCAAAAAGAGTTTTTTCCACTGCTGATGAATTAATATGTAAGAAAACTTTGTCAGCGGATTCCTCTGAAATGTATTCAACAATTTGAATGTCTTCTGATGTAATTGTACGGAGTGAAGGGATGATATGCAGTAGTTTCATAATGTTTCTTCTGTTTAAGTTAACATCTTTATCATCAGACATCACATTTTCCACTCTAATTCTCCAAGAATGATATTTGGAGCTAGATTGACGTCCATCGCTTTCACTTATTCTTAATGAGATTTGTTTATTTCGCTGAGCAGCAGTCATTTTCGGATTGAAATTTTGTAATGATTCAGATACCATTTTTCTGTTTGTAACTTGGTGTGTTCTAGGTTGATTAGGTTCCGAGGAGTTCGTATCAAAGGTAGGAGGAAACATGGTGACCTTTCTATGCCCTTTATCCTCATCACCTATAAGTTTCCTAGAGAGTACTTTGCTTGGTCCAATTGGTTGTCTTTTACTCAATGACTCTGTAGATAAGGTTAAGGAGGAACTGTCAGAGTCAATTGAGTAAGTTGAGAGGTCACATAGGTCTACTGAGTCCTCATCTTGTGCAGAAATCGAATCTAGACGAGCACGCTTATTTGGATTTTGTTTTTGTATTGACGATGATTTTGCATCATTCAATTTATTCCGTCTCTCCTTTGATTGCACAGTGATGACATTATCTACAGCAGCCTCTTTTGTAGGTCGTTCGAACAGCGCAAGCTTTGGTGGAGTTACTATATTTCTTACAAACTGTTTTACATTAGTATTACGTTTTTTTGCTTGATTGGTTGCTTGCTTTTTTGGAGCCAATCGTACCTTTTTTTCAGACAGTGTTGGTATCTTTAAGCTGTCCACTTGAAAATTTTTTGCTCCACCCTTAAAGATGTCAAACGAGTTTATGAACCTCGATGTAGACAGTAGTGTTTGATTTCCAGTCGCACTGTGAGTTTCCAGTGATTGTATTGGTTCTCCGATCTCTATAGCCAAGTGGGTCGGATCTGTTATTTCTGCAGCATCAGAGGAGGTCTGGGTTTCTTGTATTTGTACCGTTGAGGTTGTTCTTCTGTCTGCAAGTGCCCTACTAGTATTTGTAGTTGAGCAGGTCAGCGGAGCTTCAGTATTTGGTTTAGTTTTGACTGCTTGAGCAGGAATTTCCTGGAGTTGTCTATTATTCCTGTTAGAACTAGATGACTCCACTTGAGGGTTGTTCTTTGAAAGATGGGCCGCAGCTGAAACGGAGTTTGTGATTTTAGGAGCAGGAGTAGTTTTATTCAGCGTGACAGCTCCATTTAAGTGCTCTGGTAATTGTTCCGTATTTATTGGAATGTTGTGCCTTGCCCATTTCATACATTCAAGCGTTGCGGCCATTAAGGTGGAATTATCCACGTGGGTACTTGCTAGAAGATCTCCAAGGCGATATTGCCATTGTGAGGACGTCTCCGCCTCTCTGTCCATTCTTTGCAGCAAGGCATTATTCATATGTTCCATCTTGTCAACTTTTGAGATAAGCTGAGTAATTTGCGTACTCTGCTCTTTTATAGCCTCATTTAGACTCTCGTACAGTTTTACGAACGGGATTAGCGCCAAAGAAGTGGCGGCCAATACATTATTGTGGATTTGAATGCTAGCTGCTACTGACAGGTTGGATTTATTCATTTGATCCTGTGCAGAAGTAGCAGCTGTAGGTTTTGGCGCCGTTTCATGTGTTTGTTTGGCCATGGAATCTCGTCCCTTCCTACGTTGCTGTAGAGACTCATTTTCTACCTCGTCTTCATTCATTTGGATTAGATTCTCCATCTCAGCTGTCTTTACAACATTTTTATCACCGATGGTTGTGTAATCAATTGTTGAATTGTGGTTTGGAAGATTCTGATAAAAAAAAACAAATTTAGAGTGACGGCAGATGTTATTGGGGCTATGTCTGCTTATTATACGATTTACATGCTTAGAGTTGGACTTTTCTCCGAAACTCTGTATCAGTTTTTCTTTGATGGCATTGTAATCAGCAGTTAGCCTCTCTGTCAGACGTGCCTCTCGTCCTACTGGATCTAGAGCTTTTAATGAGATCTCTAAAGTTGGTATTGGATTTGTTTCTATATTAAGCAGATGTGATTGAGGTGTTGTAGAAATTTCATGTGGGTTCCAAGTTTCCACTTCATGTACTTCTCCGGTGCTATTTGCTGTTATAGGTAGACGAGAGTGTAACAGGTTAGACTTAGTTGAACTCTGTTTGAGGTTTACAAGACCAGTTTTTGTGGAACCTCGGGAGGCATATGATGACATTAGCACGTTAGATTCAGCTTCATGCAGTTTTGCAGTTGCTACCATCATGGGCGTCATAGCTCCTTCTTTAGTTTGAGATTTATTCTGTACAGTATTTTTGTCTACCTGACCATTTGATTGGTTTAGGGGGGACATGGATAAGGTGTTTGCAGACACTTGGATTGACAATAGTTCTGAATCCGTTACATCGAAAGGAGACTGGATCAAGGAGGTATTTATCTCGCACACATTATCCTGCGTTCTCAGTTCCGCAACTCGGGTCGTAGAGCCAGTAGATAAAGTCACGGACCGGATTGTAAAGATTTCACATTTATTGCAGTTCTCCGCTAATGCTGTTTTATCCAGAACATCTACACTTTCGTGTACTTGGGCAAATTTTGTGTATGCAGCACTTAGAGAACTCTTTCTTGCTTGCCTCGTTAAGCATAGAGCGCAGGGCAGTAGAAGTATTTGTTCACGTGTTGCATTTGGCGTCAATTTCAGTCGGCAGTGAGTTAGTAAATTGACATTAATAATAAGATTTTCTGTCAAAGTAAGCAAGGAGCTTACTGTATATAGTGGCGTTGTGTGTCCGCCATTTTCAGTTTGTGTGATTTGAGACAATGTAGGCACATTTAATGTAACAGTTCTTACCTCATTTACATCATTGACCCTCGAGGTATTTTCCTCAGCGATATATACCGATGCCTGCAAGGGATGATCCGCTCGTTCGGACTGTATTCGTGTTTTCTGTTTTTGGCGTGTTTGGGGGCCCATCATACGGCTTATTTGCGTCCACTGCGTACAACAGCCGTATAACAGCCAATGGGCTTCTTTCCACCGGGCTTACAGCCACAAGGGTGGTAGCCTCCGGGTTTTAAGGTGGCGCCAGGTCACGTGATACAGTCACGTGCTGAGTGACACGCCTCCTCCAGGAAGCGTGTAGCTGGATCGAAGTCAGGCACAAAAACGAACGTTTTCCTCTGCAAGTAGACGCTCACACTGAGCGGGTGGCAGCCTCCGGGTTTTAAGGTGGCGCCAGGTCACGTGATACAGTCACGTGCTGAGTGACACGCCTCCTCCAGGAAGCGTGTAGCTGGATCGAAGTCAGGCACAAAAACGAACGTTTTCCTCTGCAAGTAGACGCTCCAATACAACAACAATATGCACTAGGAATGTATACACAGTATTGACTACAGACTGCCCACACATCAAATGGGAGTCCAACGTCACCGTGTAAGTCAATGTCACTTGGGCACACCCTTTGCAAGCCCATGGAAACGGGAAGCAGGAGGGGTGTGTGTCACACAAACCCAAGCATCTGACCCAAATTCAGGACAAGCCTGCATGTGCCCAGCCACAATACAGCGTATGCCCAGGGGAGCCACACAAGGCAACACACTGTCCAAAAAATCAAAAATCAAAAAAAAGAATAAAAGAAAAAAAAGAAAATCAAAAATGGCCACCCAGGAGGTCCGAGGACAGGGTGCACACCAAAACCTACCTATGTGGATCTTGCGAAAAAAAAACACCTCCATGGGCTCATGGCCTGCACGGCTACCCTATTGTGGGAGAATCGCTGCTGTCGCTCTCCTCACCCTCTGCAGCTGCATCAGGAGGTGGTGGCACTATGGGAGGCAGCCCACGCAAAGCCCTAGTCTGGTCCTCCATGGCAGCAAGCATGCGGGTGTGGAAGGTCTGTTCTGGAGGATAATTGTGCGGAGGTCCCCATGCAACAAATCACGGGATGCCCGGACCTCCGCCCTAGTTGCCTGCATCTCAGCTGAGAGCATACGTGTGAGCTGCTCCAGCTGCTGTTCTGTCCTCGTGTTAGCTGAAGCCTCAAGCTCAACCAGAGTTGCCCTGAGCTGACGGAGATCCACCCTCAGGGCTTCCCTGTGGCCCTGGGACTCAATGGAAATGGCTTCCCGCAGAGTCTCCAGTGCCGCCCGCCTGTCCCTGTTGGACGCCAACATGTCCTCCCTGTGTGACTGGCTAATGGAGCCTGTTGCCTGCTGTAGTTGTTCAATTAGCCTTTCTTGGGGGACAATGGAAGTGGCCACCCTATCCATGGCCTGAGCCATCATCTCAGTTGATGCTGCCTATTGGTTTGCCATACCGTATATGGATTGCTCCCATGCGGTATTGCCAGGTGGCGTACGGCCACCACGTCGGCGGGCACCACACCTGTCTGGGGCAAGGCGAACTGCGCCTTGCTGTGCCAGCACTGCCTGAGGCTGCAGGACCAGGATCAGATGTAGCGGAGTGTGACCCTGCATCCGTAACCACCAAAGGCTGACCTACCAACACTGACATCCCCATTGAGGGTTCTACCCCTGTTGCAGGTGGGTTGGACAGTACAGAATCCCTCCCAGAGACACTTACCTGCGACGGCACTTACCTGCGACGGCACATAGGTCTCATCATCCGAATCGACACCTGAATAGAGATCGGGGGAGGTGCACCCAGAGACACCCCTTGAGATGACGGCCTGCAGCAAGTGTGGGTTCTCACCCACCACCACACCACGTCCCTCACTGGTGCCCTAGTCGGGCCTGAGACCCCTCCTGGGTCTGCCCCATCTCCACAACCCCGGCAGTATCAAGTGCGTCATCCCCTGCAAAGACATGAAAGAAAAGAAATGGGAACAGGCATTAGCAACATGGAACACAATTAGGGCTGAGAAACAACAGAAACAGTACTTCATTGACACATGTCCCACATGACTATAACCCTCCCATGCATGCACTGTCACTGTGTATGAAGGGGAGGCAAATGGCACACATTGATGACACCAAGATGGAAGACCAACAAATTTGCTGCATGCTGCCTAGCAGTGCCATCACACATTGGCCTGTGATTGGCATGTCCAATACACATACATGACACATGCCATCACACAGATGGCATGTACCCTAGCCATTTCACACATGTGACAATAGGACTGAGAAATGCCTAGTGAAAGTGGTGGAATGCAGACAATCAGCCTGAATGAACACAGAATAACATGCAACTATGTTGTGGCAAGATGACAATTCAAGGGCAACTGGCGTGAGGTTGGGCTGAATGTCTACTGTTGCCAGAAGGGATACTGCAACACCCAAATCCTGGTGCGCAGAATGTTTTGGATGAAGCACATGGGTGACCCAAACCACTCAGGCACACACCCCCTCACCTGGCACTCAATAAGAAGCACGCACACACACGCCATGCACATGGATGACACACACATGCATGTGCACTCACCGGACAATGCCTCGTAATCTGGCAGGTCTCCCACGCCTTGGATCTGTTCCTCCGTGACGTAGGTCCCAGCAACATACTCATGTGGAGTGAGTTCTATGTCCTCTGCCGGAGACCCACCTCCAGTCACTAGAGTTGCGGCATGACTTGAGGCCAACTTTTTCTTTGCCCTGCGCTTAAGGTCATTCCAGCGCTTGTAGCAATCATTAGCTGTGCGCCTCACGAATCCAAGGGCACTTATGAGTTCCGCAATGGTCTGCCAGTGTGCCTGACGTTGTGCAGGTGTGGTCTTGCATCCTGCAGTAATCACCATTTCGCTGTCATTTGCGGACACATACTCCACAAGTGCATCAAGTTCGACCCGATTGAAGCAGGGCTTCCTTGGTGGGCCGGACTGTGTAGCCGTGTCTGGGGCATCAGCCTGTACTGGACGAGCACTCTTCCTCTTCCGCTTGGAAGGTGGTGGTGATACTGAGTGGCCTACGCCGCTCTGGACACTAGGGGCAGGAGCCCCAGTGGACTGTGGACTAGGAGTGTGGGAATGAACACTCACCATGGGAGTTGGTGCGGGCATTAGCTGAAGTGTGATGTGGTCAGGGGGAACGTCAGCAGGATGGACTAGGACCGACACTGTCCTGGCTGGGACACTCAAAGCTGGGGTGGATGGAGCCTTAGCTGCCCCTGCTGCCTCCCCACCCTGCCTACTCGGGGCAGCAGATGACATAGCTGCCACTGATCCACGTGGGCTGGTGACACCAACGTGCACCACCACACGTGGCCTAGACCTGCTGACCTGGAAGTCAGCCATGGAGTCACCCAGTGCCAGGTCTGGTGCCACAATGGGCTGGTCCAACAAGGGCTGAGCAGGGATGGTGTCAGCCACGTTACCCTCAACCAGGGGGGGGCATGGGTGTCCCTGACTGGCCACCCACACATGGGGGGCTAAAGGCACCCTGCAAGTCCTGGCCACGTCCCCTACCGTATCCACCACGCCCACCTCTTGTGGCTCGCCCATCTTTGCCACCCTTACCGCGTGCTCGCCTCCCAACCATGGCACTGATGTTGTTGTGCATATCGGAGTTGCAGTAAACTATTGTCCTGGGCAATTGGGGGTAAAAGGGGTAGGGTACTAGATGGAATTCGTATCCTAGTGCTCTAACAAGGCTGTATGTGACCCCTGGGGGAAGATGACGGGTCACGCAACGCACAGGCACCCCGAAAAAGGGAGATAATGTGCACGCAACCCCTCCTAGACCGCATGCGTGGGAAAAAAACCTGCACTACGCTGTGGCACCCAGAAACACAAAAATGAACGTATGCGTGTCACACGCAGCCTAGAATGACCTCTGAAGGGGTAGGCAACACACGGGGCAAGCACAGATGTCAAATACGTGTGCAACTCACCGTCTGCCAGGAAAAATCGCGTGTAAAATATGCGTGTGTGCGCGTTGGCAACACCCCCGCCAAAAGAAGAATTGTACGCTGTCTGAGGAGACAGGTCAACAGGAGAAGTGAACGCTGTTTGAGGAAACAGGCCCAGGAAAAAGACAAGAAGAGAAAAAGCTGTCAGAGGTAACAGGGAGTATGAACTTGGAACGCCGTGAAGTAAATCGCGTGTGAACCGACAAGAAGTACAGATTTCACCCACTCGCTCTCCACGAAAAGCACGTACAAGGAAATGGCGTTCTACACGTACCTTTTAAACATGCCCACACGTCCAGCGTCACTTCCGTGTGTACGCGCTAAGGCCCCATCCTCCAATTACACGCGCTGACACTCTGACGTGCAGTCAATGGACGTGTAACATGCACCGGTGTACAGGGAAACGCCCGCGCACGCACGTCACAGACGCGCATACGCGCTGTTGGCCTTTGGGCCAATGAATTCGCGTATGTGTGCTGATGCGCTTACGCGCTAAGGCCCTTTCCTCGAATTACACGCAGACGTGCTGGATTTTCACGTGCCAAATCACTCCGTATCAAGCTGGCCACGCGTAAGCTCACGGAAGACCATGCTCCTGCCCAGAAGCCGAATTACTGCCCCCCAGAGTCCCGAGCACGCTCCCACCTGCCATCTGCTGCTGCCTGATTGCCTGCTGCCCACGTGCCCTGCCATTTGCTGCCTGCACATCAGCCAGGGGTGCTGTTGCTGTGACCACCCCTGCTGGAACCGAAGACTCCCGACTGGGATTCCATCGCTCCACAGCCCAGCCCCAGGACCCAGTTGCCCACCCACTCCTGCCTCTGGGGTTGTCATGTCGGGCACTGCAACATCTGGCACCACTGACAACCCCCGGCCAGAGAGGCAGAGGGGCACCAGCTTCACTGCCACCGAAGTTGGTGTCCTGGTGGAGCAAGTCCTAGGGCAGTATGATGCCCTCTTCGGAAGTTTGCGTGCCGACAAGGAAGGACGGACTCGGATCTGGACGGACATCGTGACTGCCATCAACGCGGAGGGGGTGGCAGTCCCCGACTTCCAACATGTCAAGAAGCGCTGGGAGGAATTCAGGTCCAGGACCCTCAACAAGGCCCGGCGCCTCTTGAAGGCAGCGGATGCTAAGGGGCGCCGGGGCCACTTGTCGGACGATCAGATGAGGGTCCTGGAACGCATATCCCCAGCGCTCCACGTCCAGGTCCTTGAGAGGCAGACCCGTCTGGAGTCGAGCGGTAAGTGTACATGCATCATGATTGTAAGCTGTGCGTGTGGTGATGTGCCAGTAGTGTGCAGGTTGCACATCTGTTTGTATGGGGCCGAGTATGGGTGGGGGTGTACAGGGCCGTGAGGCTAACACATGCAAGGGCTGTCATGTGTGAGACATGGATGGTGCTTGTGTGTGTAGGCTTGCATGCCAAAGGCAGTTGTGTGGGCACACATGTTTGGATGAATGTGTATGTTAGTAGGCATGTTCGTGATGTCACACATGTATGTTGTTTTCAGCTGCATGTATCAGCACTGTGTACATGTGCATGTGTGTGTATTTGACAAGGGTGCAACAGTGATGCAACATGGATGCATGTGACAGCCGGATGTGGAAGCCTGATTGGCAGATGTGACATGGATGCCCATCTGAACACTGCGACAGTTGGCAGAGGTGTACACATGCATGCAAGTGTGGTGGTGTCTGTGCATGTGTAGTGCACTCCCTGTGTTGCATGTGATGTCTGGCTCACCTTTGCCTGCTCATGCTGTTGTATGTGTATGGATGGTGCTGGCAGTTGCGATATGGCTGTGGTATGGCTAATGTGTGCAAGTTGAAATGACATGTGTGTTGGCGATTGTGATGCCATGTCTGAGGTTTGCCAATGCCACTCATGTACAACTGTCATGTGTGTATGTGTCCATTGTACAGTGCCCTGGTGCCTGTGTTTTATTTATCCCTGTCTGCAGCGTCAACTGATGAAGAGGGCGGAGAAGGTGCTGTGGAGCACAGCGGCGGGGATCGCACCACCAGCCGGAGACGCAAGGCCTGGCTCCCCTCCCAGGTTGTGATCTCGTCGGGGAGTGAGGAGTCCGGTGCCGCGTCCCAGGCCGCAGCTGCCGGGGGGAGGTCCAAGAGGCGGAGGTCGGAGTTGGACTCCTCGGCAGCAGAAGGGGCGGCTGGGACCCCACAGGGCCCAACGGGGGAAGATGGCACAGAGTCATCCAGGTTGGTGGGGGGTTTGGTGGAGGAGGAGGCCGTGCAAGCAACAGAGACGGGGTCTGGAGGTGGGGATTCCACTGATGCTAGTGGTGCAGTGCAGGACCAGGGACAGGTGCCTGTGTGCAATCCTGTCCCTGATCCTGTCCCTGCATCATCTTGCACCAGCAGGGATGCCTACGTCCAGACCCGTTTTCAGGCAAGGGATGAGCTCACAACAACTGGCCTTCCTCTGCCTGCAGACGTGGTTATCCGGGTCCGGGTTGAGCCTGTCCTATCTGGTGTGGCGTTGCGTCAACGGGCCATGCGAGGTGACCTGCAGTCTTTTCATGAGGAGACTGCACGTCATCTCGAATGGCTCGTTGACCGCGTCGGCCTACTGGGACAGGTCACCCAGGCCGGATTCCTCCGTTTGATGGGGCTTGCTCAGACCCCCTCCTCAAATGAACCCCCTATGCGCCAGTCATCCTCCGTGCCATCTTCCCACCCATTAGTCACCTGGGTGCCCTGTGGAGCTGCCTCTGACGGTGCAGCCAGGCTGGTGGAGGAGGCATCCCTGCCATAGTCGGGAGTCAGACGTCCAGCAGGGGTGGCCACATCAACGACTGCACCCCAGCCAGTGGAGGATGTGCAGGCAGCAGGAGGCAGGGCACAGGCAGAGGCACAGCAGCAGCAGCAACGAGATGGGAGCCATGATGGCTCAGGTCCTTCGACATCGGAGGGGCAGGCATCGGCCGGAGGGCAGGAGGACCCAGGACGGGAAGTGTCTTCCGTGTGGCAGCGGTTGGGCCACGCCATTCATGCGGAACGGCAGCGGGCAGAAGAGGCACGGCTCACGACGGTCAGGGCGGAGAAATCTATGCAGAGGGCCCTGAGGCGGGCCGAGTGCCTCGAGGCAATCCGCAGGGAGTTGGAGGTGAACATGTCGACGGCCCTGCGGACCCTCGTGGCCATGGAGGAGGACCACCTACGGGACATTGAGCAGGAGTTCGATGATGCCCTGGCCCGGAACATCCCGAAGTGAGCCGTCGGACTAGCCCGCTGCCCTTGTAAATAGTTCTGTAGTTAGTGTTAGGTTTCCTTTGGTTTTGCATTTTTTTTGGACCTTTTGGACAATGGGCCACATTTTTGTATATAGTTTTTTTTGTTAGATAGTGTTATTAGATAGGTTTCATTTCTTCTGTTGGGATCATGGACCCTGGATTGTTTATCTGTATATAGTTGACTGTTGGATTTTCATTTTTTTTTATGATTTACCCATGGAGCAATGGTTTTCGATTTTAATTTTCCATTGGATTTACTTTTGTGGACTGTGACTTTGGACACCTTTCCTTTGGATTATGATTTGTGGTTTGCATTATTTCACGGACATGCTGTTTTTTTTTTTTTAAATTCCCATTTTTGTTTGTTTATTTTTGATTCAATTTATGTTGCTTTTAATACATATTTTTTCTTCAAACTTCAATGTGTAGCATCATCTCATTGGTTTCATGCATATCATGATATGGGTTTTGACATTCACTGACACCCATTGTGTGTATGTGAGGGACATGTGTTCATTTCCAAACTTGCAATTGGGGTTCTATCATGTTATTGCCATTTCTAAGTGGGTGGATGCAATACTCGGGTGGGTGTTTGGAGGCTGACCATAAGGGCCAGGGATCTGACATGTTGGCTGGGGGACATGAGTGGGGGCCTGGTGGAGGGTGCCCCTGGATGCAGGGGGGTGGGGGTGCAGGGAGACATGAGTGGGGGCCTGGTGGAGGGTGCCCCTGGATGCAGGGGGCTGGAGGTGCAGGAGGACATGAGTGGGGGCCTGGTGGAGGGTGCCCCTGGATGCAGGGGGGTGGCGGTGCTGGGAGACATGAGTTGGACATGAGTGGGGGCCTGGTGGAGGGTGCCCCTGACTGGTGGGGTGTGGGGGTGCAGGGAGACATGAGTGGGGGCCTGGTGGAGGGTGCTGCTGGATGCAGGGGGGTGGGGGTGCAGGGAGACATGAGTTGGACATGAGTAGGGGCCTGGTGGAGGGTGGCCCTGACTGGTGGGGGGTGGGGGTGCAGGGAGGCATGAGTGGGGGCCTGGTGGAGGGTGCCCCTGGATGCTGGGGGGTGGGGGTGCTGGGAGACATGAGTGGGGGCCTGGTGGAGGGTGCCCCTGGATGCAGGGGGGTGGGGGTGCTAGGAGACATGAGTGGGGGCCTGGTGGAGGGTGCCCCTGGATGCAGGGGGCTGGGGGTGCAGGGGGACATGAGTGGGGGCCTGGTGGAGGGTGCCCCACAGTGCTGGGGGGTGAGGGTGCAGGGAGACATGAGTGGGGGCCTGGTGGAGGGTGCCCCTGGATGCAGGGGGTGGGGGTGCTGGGAGACATGAGTTGGACATGAGTGGGGGCCTGGTGGAGGGTGCCCCTGACTGGTGGGGGGTGGGGGTGGGGGTGCAGGGAGACATGAGTGGGGGCCTGGTGGAGGGTGGCCCTGGATGCTGGGGGGTGGGGGTGCTGGGAGACATGAGACGGGGCCTGGTGGAGGGTGCCCATGGATGCAGGGGGGTGGGGGTGCAGGGGTACATGAGTGGGGGCCTGGTGGAGGGTGCCCCACAGTGCTGGGGGGTGGGGTGCAGGGAGACATGAGTGGGGGCCTGGTGGAGGGTGCCCCTGGATGCTGGGGGGTGGGGGTGCTGGGAGACATGAGTGTGGGCCTGGTGGAGGGTGCCCCACAGTGCTGGGGGGTGGGGGTGCAGGGGGACATGAGTTTGACATGTGTGGGGGCCTGCTGGCAGGTGCCCCACAGTGCTGGGGGGTGGGGGTGCTGGGAGACATGCGTTGGTGGGCCGTAGTGCAAGGTGACATGTGGGTTGGCTGGGGGGCATGGGCATGGTGGATGGGCTGCCTGCGGGACATGTGCAGGGTAGTCCCCTGTGGTGTGGGCTGCCTGCAGGGGCCGTGGAGGGTGTTGGTTGAACAGCTGGGAAGACCCACACGGCGGATTCACGTGTAGCACTGGCCGGCACCCCCGGAATACACGTAGGCTGCTGGATTTGTATGTGGAATTTCACTTGCACCTTGGAATACACGTACCCTGCTGAAATCGCGTGTGGAACTTCCCGCGCACCTTGGAATACACGTACCCCGCTGAAATCGCATGTGGAACTTCCAGCGCATCCCGAAATACACGTACCCAGGGCAATTGCATGTGGAACTTCCCGCGAACCCCGTAATACACGTACCCTGCTGATATTGTGTGTCAGACTACACGTGCAACCCTGATATACACGTACACAGGTGAATCGCACTGCTGGGGGGTGGGGGGTGGTAGGAAGGAGTGGGGGCCTGGTGGAGGGTGCCCCTGGATGCTGGGGGGTGGGGTGCTGGTAGACATGAGTGGGGGCCTGGTGGAGGGTGCCCCTGGATGCAGGGGGGTGGGGGTGCTGGGAGACATGAGTGGGGGCCTGGTGGAGGGTGCCCCTGGATGCAGGGGGGTGGGGGTGCAGGGGGACATGAGTGGGGGCCTGGTGGAGGGTGCCCCTGGATGCAGGGGGGTGGGGGTGCAGGGAGACATGAGTTGGACATGAGTGGGGGCCTGGTGGAGGGTGCCCCTGACTGGTGGGGGGTGGAGGTGCAGGGAGGCATGAGTGGGGACCTGGTGGAGGGTGCCCCTGGATGCTGGGGGGTGAGGGTGCTGGGAGACATGAGTGGGGGCCTGGTGGAGGGTGCCCCTGGATGCAGGGGGTTGGCGGTGCTGGGAGTGCTGGGAGACATGAGTGGGGGCCTGGTGGAGGGTGCCCCACAGTGCTGGGGGGTGGGGGTGCAGGGAGACATAAGTGGGGGCCTGGTGGAGGCTGCCCCTGGATGCAGGGGGGTGGGGGTGCAGGGGGACATGAGTGGGGGCCTGGTGGAGGGTGCCCCACAGTGCTGGGGGGTGGGGGTGCAGGGAGACATGAGTGGGGGCCTGGTGGAGGGTGCCCCTGGATGCAGGGGGGTGGGGGTGCTGGGAGACATGAGTGGGGGCCTGGTGGAGGGTGCCCCTGGATGCTGGGGGGTGGGGGTGCAGGGAGACATGAGTTGGACATGAGTGGGGGCCTGGTGGAGGGTGCCCCTGACTGGTGGAGGGTGGGGGTGCAGGGAAACATGTGTGTGGGCCTGGTGGAGTGTGCCCCACAGTGCTGGGGGGTGGGGGTGCAGGGGGACATGAGTTGGACATGTGTGGGGGCCTGCTGGCAGGTGCCCCACCGTGCTGGGGGGTGAGGGTGCTGGGAGACGGTGTCCAGTCATAATTTCGAAAACATAATTTCGAAAGTCAAAAAAGTCGAATCAAAAATGTCGAAAAAAAAAATGTCGAATTGTTTTTTTTTCGATATTTTTTTTTGGGCTCTAGTTTCTGTGAAAAAAATAGGTAAAAATAAAAAAAAAGGGGGGTTGGGGGGGAACCCCACCATTTCGAAAAAAAAACATCATTAAAAAAAAATTCGACATTTTTTTTTCGACGTTTTTTTTTCCACTTTTTGACTTTCGAATATTTTGTATTCGAAATTATGTCTATGAACCCTGGGAGACATGCATTGTTGATCAGTAGTGCAAGGTGACATGTGGCGTGGCTGGGGGGCATGGCCATGGTGGATGGGCTGCCTGTGGGACATGGGCAGGGGTGCAGGGTGGTCCCCTGTGGTGTGGTCTGGCTGCAGGGGCCGTGGAGGGTGTAGAGAGAACACCTGGGAGGACCCACACGGCAAATTTACGTGTAGTGCTCCCCGCGCACCCCTGAAATACACGTGCCCTGATGGAATTGCGTGTGATACTTCCCGCGCACCCCTGGAATACACGTACCCTGATGGAATCGCGTGTGATACTTCCCACGCACCCCTGAGATACACGTACCCTGCTGATTTTGCGTGTGATACTTCCCGCGCACCCCTGGAATACACGTGCCCTGATGGAATCGCGTGTGATAGTTCCCGCGTGTTAAGACGGATTTCTGAACTCTGTCCTGGTGGCGCAGCAGTTCAGAAGTCCAACCTAATTACTTGGAACAGGGTAACCTCTGGACGAGCCAGACCAATCAAGGTAGCGATCGCGGCGGTCAAGGCTAGGTCTCAAGAGGGGTGAGGGTGACTGAAAGCCCGCAATGAGCACACAAAGCAAGAACACTTACAAACTACTCCAAACAGTTGTTATATTAAAAATATATACACATTTATTTCAAGGCCTTTAAAACAATGACCGTAGCGAGAAAATCACAATATAACGATAGTAAACCAACACATACCATATCAACACAATATATATACAAATACAACCAGTCTGAAGCGTTATATGCACGAAATGTGTAGTCCACCTAAACGGGAGGGAAAACAGGCAGTGCGCAATAATGCTTAGACCCAGTTCGCCTTCAGAGGCACCTAACTAGATGGAAGTCCGAGCCCTGCGAAGAGTGGAGCCTTGTGCTCAAAAGTACCTGCACGCGCTGGTGCCAACGGGCAAAAGGAGAAGCTCTTCGAGGGAAATCAGGCAGTTCAGTTTAGTGCACAAAAGAAGAAGAACAAGTTCCGCGACTCAAGCGCAGCCTCCACAGTGGGCAGAAGCAGAGCGCGAGTACGGAAAAGGGTGCTGTTTGACACAGCGGGGAAAAGCAATGGGCTCCTGCAGGAGGGCGACCAGATCCTAACTATGCTACTCACCGGTCCCCGATGCAAGCAGACCCAGGCTTCTCCGCGTCCATTTCAGTAGCTGGCAGGTTCAGAAGAGCAGGGAACGCCTCGTCGTCGTGTTGAGTAAAAAGATGTCCCAATCGAAGAAACCCGCACAGTTTGTTACCACAGCAGGGCAACGGAGCGGCCGTGTGTATCTGAGCCAAATGTACACTACTCACTTCAGACCTGGGAACGCCAAGTGTACGAAGCGTGTGAGAGTGACAAGGACTCGAAATACTACACAACCTGGCGGCGGTTACAAAGCAAGACTCCCGTGTAAGCTGGTCAGTCAGCTTGATGGCCCAGAGACGCTTCCGAAGGCTTACTGGCAGGAGATGGTGAAGATGCCGAGAATAGCTGTTCCCGCTATTCCAAGGGTCGAAGTACCAGTACAGGCCTTTGGGTTCGATCAAAGGTGAAAAGGGTTTCACAAGGCGACAGCAGTGCAGAGGAGAAGTCCTTCAGCGGGTCACCAGCGATTCCTCGGTCCAGCCTCTTGGTTGCAGGATACTTGGCTCCTGTATTCCTTCGTTCGTGAGAACTCAGGAGATCGACATGGTAGTGGTGTTTCCAGCCCCCTCTTATCCACGGTTCCCTTCGCGCCAAAACGGAGGGGACCCAATGGGAGATCCGCTCATCAACACTCACACCATTCGTGGACCAATCATGGACCATGGTGGTCCCAGGCATTCACACCACCCTAGACTCTCTGGCACCCAGGATGTGTATTGGGACCAGACATCCCAGCCCACATCCTGGAGGCACACACAAGACATGTAGAAGCCCGCGAAAGCATCTGTGTTTCGCGGGAAAGTACATGCCCAAATAAGGAAGGCCCCGGGTCGGCTCGACCTGGGGAAGGTGAAGGGAGCAAGACGGTCAGCGGACAGGACAAAGGAGCCTCGTGGTCTGGCCATTTTGGGAGCCAGGCCACCATTTTGGGTTAAGCGCGAGAAACGCGCTTAGAACGCCAAAAGGAGCTCAAAACACAAGAAACGATCGCTGCCACCATTCCCGTCCCTGAATCATTTGCACCGATCAGATACAATCCTAAACGAGTATCTAGGGCCTGTAGAAGGCTAGAGACCCAAGAGAGCTGTAACTTAGCTTACAGTGCCCTCTTGTGTCATGTTGCACGAAAGCCGCAACATGATAAAAGAAACTACGGGAAACAGCGTTCCCCGGTACTGACTGTTTTAAGGGCATGTCAGTTTCCCTGTGAGAAAGGAGCGAAAGCCCAGAGGAGTGCGGCAGAAGGCTGTACTTCTCTGGCAAAGTCAAGAACAAGGTGAAAAACAACAGCAAAAAGTTTAGGGGTTGCCACATGGAAGGAAAATTACCTACAATTACGAAATCTTTCCTAACACTCGCCCCTCCCAGACTATGGACAGGGGGAACTAATCCACCCCTGGATGAGTCTCTTGTTCAGGTCGGTTAAACATTCTGGACAACCCATCAGCATTGCTATGTTGGACACCTGGCCTATGCTCAATAGTGAAGTCGAAGCCTTGTAGACTTATGGACCACCTAAGCAACTTTGGATTCTCCCCCTTCATGTTCATTAGCCACTTTAAGGGCTTATGGTCAGTTTGCACAGTGAAGTGGGTCCCATAGAGGTAGGGCCTCAGCTTCCTTAGGGCCCACACAACAGAGAAACATTCTTTCTATACCGTGGACCATCTGAGCTCTCTGTCCTTAAGCTGGCGGCTAATAAAACCAATAGGGTGTTCCTTACCCTTCTCATCTACTTGTGATAGTACAGCTCCTATCCCAGTGTCAGAGGCGTCCGTCTGCACGATAAAAGGTCTTTGATAATCAGGGGCCCTGAGGACAGGGGCCTGGCACAAGGAGTCTTTTAAGCCATTGAAGGCCTTCTCACACTCGTCGGTCCAAGTTACCTTCTTGGGTTTCTTCGGAGTTGTGAGGGCAGTCAGAGGGGCAGCTATGGTGCCATAGTCTGCCACAAAATTGCGGTAATACCCCGTGAGTCCTAAGAAGGCTCTCACTTGGGTTTGCGTAGTGGGGGTAGGCCAGTCTTGTACTGCTTGTACTTTACTGGGAAGAGGCTGTATCCTCCCTCCACCTACTTCATGTCCAAGGTAAACCACTGAGCCTTGTCCAATCTGGCATTTACTAGCCTTTATGGTCAGGTGTGCTTTCTGAAGAGCCTGGAGCACAATCCCGAGGTGTTTCACATGGTCTTCCCAGGTGGCACTGAAAACTGTTATATCGTCCAGATATGCAAGACAGAATTCGTCCAACCCATTCAACACATGATTCACAAGCCTCTGGAAAGTGGCAGGTGCATTCTTCAACCCGAACGGCATTACCCGGAATTGGTAAAGGCCGTCTGGAGTAGAAAATGCTGTCTTCTCCTTGGCATGTTCTGCTAAAGCTATTTGCCAATAGCCAGCAGTGAGGTCAAACGTGCTGAGGTACTTGGAGGCACCCAAAGTATCCACCAGCTCATCTGTTCGAGGCAAGGGGTGTGCATCTGTCTTGGTGACAGCATTCAGAGCCCTGTAATCCACACAGAACCTCAATTCAGAAGTGCCTGCCTCTGGAACCAAAACCACAGGGCTGGACCAAGGACTACTAGAGGGTTCGATCACCCCAAGGTCTAACACCTTGTTGACCTCGGTCTTAATATAAGACCGTACTTTGTCTGAAATCCTGTATCCCCTACTTTTGGTAGGTACACTGTCTCCTGTGTCAATGTTATGTTTGCACCAAGGTGTCAAACCAGGCGACTGTGAAAACAGGGGGGAAAACTGCCTAAGCAAACTTTTCACCTCAGCCTGCTGATCAGAAGTCAGGTGAGGGGCCACTCGGACACCCTCAAAGGAGCTATTTGAAGGACCGCTTTGGAACAGGTCGGGGAGAGGTTCAGACTCCTCTTCCTCAACATCTGAAGCCAGTAGCAGTGCTGCGATTTCGACTCTTGGGACGAAAGCCTTCAGCCTATTCACGTGAAACACTTTTGGAGCCTGTCCAGGCCTTCCAAGGTCCACTAAATAGTTAACCTCACCCAGGGGCTCCACCACTGTGTAAGGGCCTGACCATTTGTCCTGTAAAGCTCGAGGCCTTATGGGATTCATGATCAGGACTTGCTGACCAGGTGTAAAGTTGATGAGGGAAGCTTTCTGGTCGTACCAATGTTTCACCAGCGCTTGTCCTGGCTTCAATTCATCACTAGCCAAGCCCATCAGAAGTACCATCCGTTTTCTGAGCCCTAGCACATAATCCACTACGTTGGTAGTAACAGGGGGAGTGGGCATCTCCCATCCCTCTTTGACGATGGCTAAGGGTCCCCGTACGGGATGACCGAACAGAAGTTCGAAGGGGCTGAAGCCAACACCCTCCTGTGGTACCTCTCGGTAGGCAAACAGTAAGCATGGTAAAATAAGATCCCATTTTCTTCTCTGAGGTTCCTCCAGAGCCCCAATCATGCTTTTTAACGTTCTGTTGAAACGTTCCACCAGACCATTGGTCTGGGGGTGGTATGCAGAAGAGAACTTGTAGGTGACCCCACATTCTTTCCACATAGCCTGCATATACTTCGACATAAAGTTGCTGCCACGATCCGACACAACTTCTTTAGGGAAGCCAACCCTAGTAAATATGCCAAGTAAAGCTTTTGCAACTGACTTGGCAGTTACAGTTTTCAATGGGATGGCCTCAGGATATCTGGTTGCATGGTCGACCAGCACCAGGATAAACCTATTGCCCGAGGATGTTTGCGGGTCAAGGGGACCAACGATGTCGATCCCTACCCTTTCAAATGGTACCCCCACAACTGGGAGCGGTACCAACGGAGCTTGGATTGTCGCGCCAACCTTACCAGACAACTGGCAGGAGGCACAACTCCTGCAGTGACTTTCTACTTGCACCCCCATCTTGGGCCAGTAGAAGTGCATGGATAACCTTTGCTTGGTCCTCTTCATACCAAGGTGACCAGCAAGGGGAACTTCATGCGCCAACTGCAGGAGGAAGGGCCTAACAGCAAGGGGAACCACCAACCTCCTATGGTCTCCTTCTGTAGACTCTGTGGGCTCACTATACAGGAGTCCACCTTCCCAATAAATCCTATGCGTCCCAGGAGGTTCACCCTCAAGCTGGGAGCAGGCCTGTCTCCTTAGGCCTTCCAGAGATGGGCACTCACGTTGGCCTTTACTGAATTCGTCCCTATCAGGACCTCCTTCAACTAACAAGTCTTTTAGTTCAGGATGATCGTTGGGGTCAAATACTTCAGGCATCGCCACCTCCTCGTCAGGCCCGGGCGATTGACCAACTTCCTCCACCGCAGTGGTAGGCGAGCTCGGGGGAATATTCTCTTTCCCTCGTCTTGACTTGTCGACTCCTTTCGCCTTGGGTTTCCCCTTCGGCTGGGGCAGCGTATTGGTTTTGGCCAATGCTGCCCGGGCTTGAGACCGTGTGTAGGGTCTTTCGGCAGTGTCTCCTACGAGCCCTAAAGCTCTGAGATCATTACCTAACAAGACCTTTCCCGGGACGTTTCTCTGAATGCTCTCTGGAATCCTGACTGCTGTACCATTTGAAGTAAGATTTACAGGTATTACTGGGAACATACGGAGTGGGCCGTCAGCCAACTTAGTGGGCATCAGAGTAGCTCTGGCAACTTCCTCTGAGTATACCAACGTAGAATCCACTACAGTGCGACTGCACCCACTATCCCTAAGAGCTGGAGTATCTACTCCATTGATCAGCACACTGTCTTTAAAATAGTGCTTGGTATTATCCGGAATCCTAGCATAAGCCTCTGCGACTTTAGGCTCCCAGGAACCCAGGGAAACTAAAACTACCTCAGCCTCTATCCCGCTGGGAAATGAGTCTGAGGAGAAGGATGCTCCTGTAATCTCTTCTTCCTCGTAGGAGGAGAAGGCCAGATTAGCGGAGTGGACCCTCAAAGGTCTAACCTTACACCGGGGATCCCCCTTCACGTGGTCAGTTGCTCCACAAGCAAAACAAGATCCATTGGGTCTGTTGACATAGGGAGGCTTATTGTAACCAGAGTTCTGTTTCGGAGGCTGACCTCCACTACCCTGTGAGTTCTCTTGTGTCTTACCCTTATTTTTCTTTTTGTGGCCTTTATGAGAAGAAGATTTATCAGATTCTCCACCCTCCTTATCTTTGGACTTTTTCCCTTCCTCCTGCTTACCAGGATGAGTTTTGTCCTCATGGGACACTCGATGTGACACCCATAAGTCTGCTGCAATGGCCAGCTTCTTAGGATCTATCTCCTTCAAATCGGCCAAATGCTGCTTAAGCTCCGGGGAAGAAGATGCAAAAATGTGTTCCAGCATGACAAGATTTATCATGCCTTCGAAGGTAGAAACCTTATAACTTTCGACCCAGCCAGTTAAGTTTTTCAAGGACTCAGTGACAAGTACCACCTTCCTTTTTCTTATACTCTCTGAAACGTTTCAAATATTGGGCCGGAGTCTTCCCAAACTTTAAAATGAGAGTTTGCTTTAACATTGCGAAATCAGCTCGCTCAGCCTTCGACATTTCCATAATGGCACTACAGCCAGAATGGGGCAGTCTGCTGAGTAACCAGGCAATCTTATCAGCATTGTCAACTTGTTGAACTTCGCATGCATACTCAAACGCATTCAGCCAGTCCATAATGTCATTCCTTTCCTCATACACACTGAGCAGATCTTTCGGAAACCGTGGATGAGAGGAGGCCCAGACCCATGTCCAGGACCCTTGGACCCATTTGCAAACTGAAGCTTGGCCAGTTCCAACTGGTGATGCCTGTCTTTTTGTTTTTCTGCCTGTTCGATTTTTAGTTTGGCTATGCTGAATTCAAGCTCCTGCTGCCTAAACCGCAGCTCTTGCTTCTTGAATTCAAGCATAGCCTCCCCATCAGCACTGGCAGAGGAAACATTAGACATCTCGTCCTCCCTGTCCTCCTGGTCGCGATGGATCAGTGCAGCGGCAGAACCGTCGGTTCTACCAGTGAGAGCAGCCCCACCTTCTTCCGCACTGTCCTCAGAAGTTATAGCGTCAAGCTGCGCTTCTTGCCACGCCACGATTCTTTGGATCATTTCCAATTTCGTGCCTTGAGAGGAAACACCTCTCTCCGCACACATCTTTTTCAATGTTTCTGATTTGGAAGCATTTAAAGTTAACAAGGTATTTGTTTCCATACTGTTAGATAGGACTATGGCCTTTTTAAAGTTATACTACAACAATTCACTACGTGTCCTGGTTGGAATAACCTGAAATGCCTTAGTTCGTGCGCAACACTGGATACCTTCAGTAGTATCCCACCGCTGTACACCAATTTGTTAAGACGGATTTCTGAACTCTGTCCTGGTGGCGCAGAAGTTCAGAAGGCCAACCTAATTACTTGGAACAGGGTAACCTCTGGACGAGCCAGACCAATCAAGGTAGCGATTGCGGCGGTCAAGACTAGGTCTCAAGAGGGGTGAGGGTGACTGAAAGCCCGCAATGAGCACACAAAGCAAGAACACTTACAAACTACTCCAAACAGTTATATTAAAAATATATACACATTTATTTCAAGGCCTTTAAAACAATGACCGTAGCGAGAAAATCACAATATAACGATAGTAAACCAACACATACCATATCAACACAATATATATACAAATATAACCAGTCTCAAGCGTTATATGCACGAAATGTGTAGTCCACCTAAACGGGAGGGAAAACAGGCAGTGCGCAATAATGCTTAGACCCAGTTCTCCTTCAGAGGCACCTAACTAGATGGAAGTCCGAGCCCTGCGAAGAGTGGAGCCTTGTGCTCAAAAGTACCTGCACGCGCTGGTGCCAACGGGCAAAAGGAGAAGCTCTTCGAGGGAAATCAGGCAGTTCAGTTTAGTGCACAAAAGAAGAAGAACAAGTTCCGCGACTCAAGCGCAGCCTCCACTGTGGGCAGAAGCAGAGCGCGAGTACGGAAAAGGGTGCTGTTTGACACAGCGGGGAAAAGCAATGGGCTCCTGCAGGAGGGCGACCAGATCCTAGCTATGCTACTCACCGGTCCCCGATGCAAGCAGACCCAGGCTTCTCCGCGTCCGTTTCAGTAGCTGGCAGGTTCAGAAGAGCAGGGAACGCCTCGTCGTCGTGTTGAGTAAAAAGACGTCCCAATCGAAGAAACCCGCACAGTTTGTTACCACAGCAGGGACACGGAGCAGCTGTGTGTATCTGAGCCAAATGTACACTACTCACTTCAGACCTGGGAACGCCAAGTGTACGAAGCGTGTGAGAGTGACAAGGACTCGAAATACTACACAACCTGGCGGCGGTTACAGAGCAAGACTCCCGTGTAAGCTGGTCAGTCAGCTGGATGGCCCAGAGACGCTTCCGAAGGCTTACTGGCAGGAGATGGTGAAGATGCCGAGAATAGCTGTTCCCGCTATTCCAAGGGTCGAAGTACCAGTACAGACCTTCGGGTTCCATCAAAGGTGAAAAGGGTTTCACAAGGCGACAGCAGTGCAGAGGAGAAGTCCTTCAGCGGGTCACCAGCGATTCCTCGGTCCAGCCTCTTGGTTGCAGGATACTTGGCTCCTGTATTCCTTCGTTCGTGAGAACTCAGGAGATCGACATGGTAGTGGTATTTCCAGCCCCCTCTTATCCACGGTTCCCTTCGCGCCAAAACGGAGGGGACCCAATGGGAGATCCGCTCATCAACACTCACACCATTCATGGACCAATCACGGACCATGGTGGTCCCAGGCATTCACACAACCCTAGACTCTCTGGCACCCAGGATGTGTATTGGGACCAGACATCCCAGCCCACATCCTGGAGGCACACACAAGACATGTAGAAGCCCACGAAAGCATCCGTGTTTCACGGGAAAGTACATGCCCAAATAAGGAAGGCCCCGGGTCGGCTCGACCTGGGGAAGGTGAAGGGAGCAAGACGGTCAGCGGACAGGACAAAGGAGGCTCGTGGTCTGGCCATTTTGGGAGCCAGGCCACCATTTTGGGTTAAGCGCGAGAATTGCGCTTATAACGCCAAAAGGAGCTCAAAACACAAGAAACGATCGCTGCCACCATTCCCGTCCCTGAATCACTTGCACCGATCAGATACAATCCTAAACGAGTATCTAGGGCCTGTAGAAGGCTAGAGACCCAAGAGAGCTGTAACTTAGCTTACAGTGCCCTCTTGTGTCATGTTGCACGAAAGCCGCAACATGATAAAAGAAACTACGGGAAACAGCGTTCCCCGGTACTGACTGTCTTAAGGGCATGTCAGTTTCCCCGTAAGAAAGGAGCGAAAGCCCAGAGGAGTGCGGCAGAAGGCTGTACTTCTCTGGCAAAGTCAAGAACAAGGTGAAAAACAACAGCAAAACGTTTAGGGGTTGCCACATGGAAGGAAAATTACCTACAATTACGAAATCTTTCCTAACACCGCGCACCCCTGGAATACACGTGCCCTGATGGAATCGCGTGTGATAGTTCCTGCGCACCCCTGGAATACACATACCCTGATGGAATCGCGTGTGATACTTCCCGCGCACCCCTGAAATACACGTACCCTGCTGATTTTGCGTGTGATACTTCCCGCGCACCCCTGGAATACACGTGCCCTGATGGAATTGCGGGTGTTACTTCACGCGCACCCCTGATGTACACGTACCCAGGACAATCGCGTGTGATACTTCCTGCGAACCACTGAAATACATGTTCCCCGCTTGGCGTTTGCTGTTTGGCAGCCCTGTGAACTGGTCCAGGGTTAGGGCAGCCCTTTGCGATGAATTGGGAATTTTGAAGGGTTTTCCTTGCGCAAGGGCGTTCTTGGGGGCGTAACTGGCGCTGCAGGGTCGCTGCGCCACTCTGCGCCACGGCTGGTTTTGGAGGCTGGAATCCATGAATACGCTGTGCGATGAAATGGATTTTATCCCACGCGGCTGGCGCAGTGTATCGCACGGGGACACTGTGCGCCCGCCGCGTGTGTCACTTTTGTGCAAAATTCTATGAATTACCCTGAAAGTGTTTCTGATAACTAATTCATCTCCCCCGAGAGGTTTGTATGGGAGCAGAAAGTTTTTACAGGATTTTACAACAGCATAGTGAGTGCCCGCTCTATGTAACATGAAACATGTAATATGGTTATATGAAACTTGTGTTGTCACAAGCAAGATTTTATCAATGTGACTTTACCGGTTGATGGTCATTGCATCGAATTCCTTGCATCAACATGCATTTGCATCAATTTTTTTCCATCGAAAAAATGTGCATCAAATGCATTTTTTAAAACATTTTTGGGAGCAGGGGTGGTGGGGACCCCCCACAACCCCTGTTTTTTTACCCTTTTTAATGCGCCTTAACAAAAATTAACCCTTTACCCCCCAAAAATATGCATTAGATGGACATTTTTTAGATGGAAACATTTCTATGACATGGCATTAGATGCGATGGCATTAGATGCAATGACCAGATAACGATTGTAACTAGTACACGGTAGTAAAAAAAGCATGCATAGTTGCACAAATTAAAAATGTTGAATATACATTATTTTGAGTGACTGAATTCATTCATATGCGATGTATATGAACATTTGACAGGTTAGTGCTTTCTTGTATAGCCTAGTTTATGTAGATCAAACTTTGGATTGTTGTCCCTGACAGCTGCTGCAAGGAAAATTTGCAGGGCAGGGGTATAATATCACCATAGTGTGGTCCTTAGACATTTTTCATGGTTTGGCTTCCCGTCTGTTGGAAGGCATGATGCCCCAAGTTATGTATAGCGGTAGAGAATGCCTTTAACATCCATACATTGCTACTTGAGTAACATGTTGTTGTTTAAAAAGATGCACATAGGCTGGAGCAGGATGGTTGGGTGTGGTCAGGACAAGGAGTGTGGGAAGGCTGGGGTGTCTTGGTAAAGTTAATCATCAAGGAGTTTATTAATCTCTGCTAACGCCTCGGGGACCCGTGGAAGTTTAATTTAATTACTCAGTGTCAACTTGAAAATTGAACCAAACATCAAACAACTTAATGATGCAGTGCACAGCTTATAGCAGTCTTGTGGAGGAAATAGTACATGGAGAGATGCACACAGGCATCCACTGAAAGGGAGACTAGGAGTAGGAGTCGCTTCTCAGAGCTCTTCCCAGGCTCAGTTGCGACTTTATGGGGGTGTCCGCTGACCCACATGTTCAGACAACCTGCCAATCCTGCATGTTTCCATTGATTACAGATGTATTTCCTTAGGCTCAGATGAATCTGGTTGAGATTAAAACTGAAAAACCTGGTAGCCATCAAATGTGTTGAATATTTTATCAACAGTTTTGCTGATGCTGTGTCTTGTTTCAAACGGATGAACTGAAGGCAGCTGCCCCCTCAGATGGCTGAATGTGGGACGCCTTTCCCCTCAGATAGTTTTACTTGAACCATCAGTGCTCCAGAGTTAGTGAATTTCCTATCTTGTACTTTGTCATCTGCTGCTAGGAAATGGAACAAGAGAGTAGATCTTCATGGCGGACCTTAGATATCTGTAAAGGCTGCCATATGAGCAATTGTCCAGAACAATACACCTCCCGCACACTCATAACCTCACCACCTCCACCCAGGAAGAGTGGATATACAAACCCCTTACTCCTCTGGGTATGTATCCATGCATGCTCCTCTCTATACCCTGTCCATCAGAGTCCTCCCTATTTCCCTTTTCGCTCAACTGCCAGATTCAGTTGGTACATTCCCTAATTGCGAACTGTCAATATAAGGCACCTACCCTCAAGGCTGGCCAATCTAATTACTGTAGTGCTTTCTTATTTGCACTTCTGGTCAAAACGCGTAACCTTCGCCATTAATGATAACAACAAATCATATTTTATGGGACTGGAGAATTGAGAGAAGCTGCTTGTGAACTTGCAGAATGGTGTCAGCCATTTTTCTTCAAGGTATCAATACTTGAATGAGCCCCCCACCCTCCCCAGTGGGTCCCTCGGTAAGTCTCTAATCATATGTTCATTTGCTGGAGCAAGACAACGGGTTGTTCCTCTGCCAAGAGGGGGTTTTATGAAGCATTTCAAAAATGCTGATATGGGCACTATGTCTATCTGCATTTCTGAATGTAAACTATTTATTCGTCAAATATGGCTTTCTAGGAGACTACACAGGCAAGAAAAAGGGTGGTGCCAAACCTAGGGGGCAGTGATGCAGGCATACTACAATGGTGAGGTGGTTATTAAGTGGCTTCAGTATTTAAAGATCAAACAAGCGCTTTGCCAACGAATTGCAAGCTGTCTAGAGAGACGTTTGTTATTATTCATTCGCCATGGGCATGGCACATTCTGAGAGACTGTGGCTGTCATAATAAGGCTCAATGTTATCAGGAATGTGTGCCAATGTAATCCTCAGGTTTAATACGTGCTTTATTCGACCTCTCGTTATCGGGATCCAGGGTAGCCCACTTGCTCACGCTAGCTTTCCCCGCGGTGCAGGCTTTGTCTTTTCGGCGGGGGGTGGGTGCATTTTGGGTATTTTTCACTGGCAATATCCTTTTTGGTCTAAGCATTTACACTAATAGTACTGGACAGTGATGATATTTGTTTACAAATAGCAAAACGTGTTAAGGAATATTGCCCTGATTTAGTCATAACGATAGTTCATCTGTGTTGGGAATCAGATTAAGCATCGTATCAGGATTACTAGCTTCAGATTTTCACTAGTAAAGTGCTATGTTTTTGGTAACATCTGCAAAGGTGTAGATAGCACTTCTGATCCCAAGTAAGGCCATATTTTCAGGGGCATCAATTCGAGGTAGCTGGGGAGAGCAGGCCCCGCCCAGTTGCAGCTGTTTAACACTCCGGTACCTCATTCACAACCTCTGCCAGTTAACCAATCTAACAGCTGGCCCTTCTGCTAGACGTAGTAGAGTGGTTAGCTATGGGTGCCTGTTGCCAATCACTATTTATTGACTTTATGATAAATATATGTTTGTATAAGGCTCCCAGGTTCATGTTATGGCACTTGCTATTATATTGTAAGTAGATGAGGGGATGATATGCCATTTTATTTAATTCTAATATTTTGGTTAAATGAGATGATTGAATTTATTGTGAGAGTTGTTTTTTAGAAGTTGCAGAGGCCCTCAGAACTGAGGCAAATGGAGATTATGTGTAGTTGTGTCTACATGTCCAGAGTTCTTCTGAGTTTCCCATTGGTTGGCGTGTCCTTCAGGCCACCTGGGTGGTCTATGGCAGCACCAAATGGGTCCTCTTGTGGAACCAACCTTCCAGACCTTCAAGGGATCAGCAGGTGGCAAATCAGGTGATGTCCTTCCTAACTTACCTCCCTGGATAGAAGTACTCATGCTTGATAGTGGAGACCAGAAAGGGCTAAATTGCCAGGTTGGGCCCAGGTGCTTTGATAGTGCAGGGAGAGGGCTGGCGTTGGATCATTTGTCTATCCCCAGTCAGTCCTTGGACTTGGATGCCTTTGGTACTAGATTCAGGCTCATTACATTTAAACAGTATTCACTGCCGTGGGATCGGTACCCATGCGACAGTACAATAAATGTTTTTGCTCCCAATTCAGGTTGTGGTCATTAATAATTGTCGCTCGGTTGCAGTTATTGTGGGTGCATAAAACTGAAGCGTCGACTACGCAATATATTTCAGAGTCGTAGCTAGGGGTGGTTATAGCCCGGGTCTTTTGGTTGTAGCTCCGGTTAGAAGCTCAGGGGCTACAACCAAAAGGTTAGGTAGCCCTGAGTCTCCAAACAGTCCCGGCATTAGTGTAGCCTCAAATCTTTCCTGACCTAGCAACACCCCTGATCAATTTCAAATCAGCTGGCAACGTCCTCTTCGCAGAATGGGAACTGTAACACTAGGACTCATGACCAGGCGAATCTCTGATACTGAGGCACAATGTGGGCGCTAATCCTGGCATAGCGGGTTACGCAAATGATCATGACAGGCTCTGCTCAAGAGGTAGATCAATGTTCACGGTAAAATAAAAACACGGTTCAAAATTAAACCCCATTTTGATTCTAAAGTCAAAACGTGTGGTTTGTTTTCTTGTGAAATATTTCAGAATACAATGTAATTTTGTAATTTATTGAGAATGTTTTGTAGTGTGCCCAAGAAGTCTTCAATGCTGCTTCCTAGCACAAGGATACACCTACTGGAAACGCCATTACGCAGTGCTATGAGGACACTTTAATTCCAATTTGGCCTATAGTCCAAAGGAAAGGGTTATCAGTGATATTATTGCTGGTGAAAACATCCAGGGTGACTCGATATTCTTTTTTTAAAGACACTAAACACCCTCCACCCCATATTTTAGGACTGATGCAATTATATAAACACACTCCAGATCTAGAATATTTTGGGAAAGTGTTGGATAGTGCCTTTAAAAGAAATATCGAGCCCCCCTCGATGTTTTCACCAGCGATAATATCAATGGATACCATTGAGAAAGCCCTGAGGGGCATACATTCAGAGATCGATTTACGCTTGAAATAACATGACTCCTGAAAAACCTAACTTCCGTTCCTTACGAATCTTTTGCCGAAGTGTACTCAGGTTGGCAATCCCAAACTGCAACTCAATAATTCACTCTCTCGGACAGTGATGTCAGGTGCCCGGTTCTCTCGCCAGACACCTGCTGCCAATTAAGCAGGCAGGAAAATTGTCAAAATGCCTAGAAAAATGGACAGTGCCATGAATCACCCCTCATGCATTACACTCACTCCAGCAGGGTGCCAGATTGGTAAAATTGGTCCTGGCCAGCTTCTACCGGACTCCCCGAGGACCCCAAGTGATGTTTTTCATGATGAAAAGTGTTACCACAGACACTCTTCACAGGCGATTGATGGTGTCAGAGTGAACAGGACAAAGGACAGTTAATGGCCCTTTTCCCCGCATAAGATGCTCGGCTGCATGCGACATTGGCAGCAGCGAAGCCGTGAGAAGTGCAAGTGGCACAGCCCATGTTGGAGGGGGAGAGCCCGAACATGAAGCCATTAAGATCAGAGATCTCGGCGGAGTGAATTATTCCATTGTCTTCCCCTGTGCGTGTCTTTTCGCCGCCCCCTGTGATTTCCCTGATTGCAGCTATTCACCCTCAGCAAAGGAGGCTGATGAACACGTACAGCCGATCCCTGACACCCCTAGACAGCGCCGAGTGATAACTCTAAATTTAGCGCGTTTTTGTTCTTCTTTTGAAATGGCACTTTAGAAGCATTTTGAACTGTCATTTTCTGTTCCGTTCTTGCGAGTCTTGATTGATTCATTTACTGAACGTCACTGATTCTTAAGCAGTTGACAGTATACGTGGGCGGGTGATGGGTGAGTACCTGTGCTGCACGTGTAAGGTCATACAATGTTAAAGACACACAACTTACTTCGGGATTCCTTTAAACGGATACACTTTCTCCACGAAAAATAATAATAATAACAACGAAAGAGTCTCATTTAGGCATCATAAACGGATTCAAAGTAAAGCGAAATGGCCCATTTTGGCAAGAAACAACCAACGTGTGCTTCTTGGGGCATGCGTAGGTAGATTATTGGCCAGTGACTTGGCGCGAGGACTGTCTTGAATGCTACCGCTCGTATTCTGCCGAATAGTTTGTCAATAATTCGGTCTAATCTGAAGTCCAAGGTTGAGTTATTATACATTTTAACTCTGATGAACACGTTTGAAGAAATGAGAAGGGTGTAAACACTGTTAAATATGCGCTTCTTTGTTTCTTTTAGGAATACAAAAAAGGTAGCAGGCGCCCGCTTGCTACTATTTTTGAATTGTTTCTTTTATGACTCTGTATTTTTATCCATCTACAGTAGTTTCGTTACTTAACCCAGCCAAGTCAGGAAACCACACATTAACCGACAAGAACAGAGGTCAGCAATGCAGGTGGTTTGGGGTGTTCCAATCCAGCACTATTCAGGCAACCGACATTGGCGTGATGGTGGTGTGGTTGAGCAGTCGCGGTGGTCAGTGGGCTGCTAAGCATGTGTTCAGGAGCTGCTGCCTCAGTTAGACGGCTTCCCCTTTCTTAAAGTCCTCTCTCTCTCTCTCTGATCCCCTTCCTTCTCTGCCTCCAGTCCATGGGGCAGCAACCAACACGGAAACCGTCTCACAAGCGTAACCATGGAGAAGCTCACTGAGCTGCACTGCTCCACTCTTGAGCCTTTCCTCAACACCCAGGTGGACACTGCACTTACTGCACTACAGTGCGCAGTGATCCCAGACATCAGCTCACCTGATGCAACCGGTGAGGACACATTGGCTGACTGACTGCCTCTTCTCTTAAAAAGGCAGCCTTCCTACTTTCCGTCTGCTTATCTGATGGACATACCTTATTCATTTATATGTACAATTAGTGATTGCGAGCTTGTATGAAAGACAGATACCTGTGCTGGATTCGTTCCTAAAAAAGCCTGTTTTATTCCTGCAGCCGTGTACAGGGTGTAAGGGGAAAAGCTTGTAGATTCTCATGTGTTGAAGTAAGGAGGACGGTAGAATCCCCATGAGTAATGGCGCTTTATCCATGAAGAGTAATCGCATATAGTTGTTTATTTGACAATTGAAAAGATCACGACACACAATGTGTATTAGGTCTTGATTTTTAATCCAAGCGTAATGGACTGCGGTTCGCTGGGCACGTGTGGTGCTCGTCACATGTGGAAGGTCACAGGAGGAAAGTCAACACGTGTTTCGACCATAGGTCTTTATCAAGGCAGCTTGTATAGGTGGGTTCAGGTTCTTAACTAAGGGTGCTGGATAGAAACTGGGAGCAAGGGGGGCAATCGCCGTGACTGCGCAACTTGCTTGGTGCTGCGCCCCGGCTCCCAGTGGCTATCCAGCACCCTTATTTAAAGACCTGAAACCACCCATACAAGCCGCCTTCATAAAGACCTATGGTCGAAACACTTGTTGGCTTTCCTCATGTGGCCTTCCACATGTGACCACCACCACACTTGCCCAGGGAACCACTGTTCATTAGGCTTGGATTAATTGTCCTCCTTATTAATTTATAGTAAATTTATAAGGCACTTTCTGTGAAAGACACTCACTTAATGTAGATGAAGTCATAAACCAATTACTTCTCTTCATTGGAACTTACGCCTCTGGCTCCACTTTTGACAGTCCACCAGGAACAGATCCACATCAGCAAATTGCTAATGCTGACTTTCGCCCAACTGAAATATTTGCCGGAACAGATTGTGGCAAATCAATTTCTGGGGCACAAGTGGTCCAGAGATGAATATAGGTTTCTAAACCATCAATCAGCCCCACACCTCCAGTACACCAGAAGGGATCTGAACAGATTGGAAACATAAGCAAATTATAAACCTCTTTGTCCAATTTTGGTAACGTGGATGGAATGGCAGGCTTATCTCTGCAAGGTCGTCGATCATTGGTTAGTTGCAACACAGTAAAAATACAATTAATACCCAATGATAAAAAGGACTGTCGAGTCAAGGTTGTATAAAAATATCTACTTTATAATAATTCAACAGACAGTACTAGCACACTACAATATACAACCCACCCTGCAAAGGTATGCAAAGTACAGGCAGTTCCACGAAAGAAAAGTGATCCAGTCTGGAAATGTCATGAGGGGCCTTCAGAGAAGAATCAGTGGGACAGAACCACAATGTACCCTGTGCTTGTAGAAGTTATTGGTACTCGACAGTGTAGAGTCGGTTTCCAGGTGCTTTGGAGCTCATGCGACACAGTTAAAGATGGCAGACAGCTGTGTGAATCAGGCACCAGGCAGTTCGGCAAGCAAGGCTGGATGGACTGCTGCAGGCTGGCCTAAACAGTGGCTCAGGAATACTTGTTTCAGTGCTGTTTGGCGGGTCTGAAGCACTGGGCTAGGCATCTCAAATGGCGTTAGGGACTGTGGCATAACAACAGTCATCAGTGCAGTCGACTGTAGCTCGAGGGGCTCAACTGTCTCGAAAATGTCCTTTAAGGTGGATGCTGGTTGATGCTTGTTGATGCACTCCTAGCTTCTTCACTGTTTTCGTGTCGTCCTTTAAGGTGGATGGCCCAAAGCTGAGGAGAGTGTTTCAGGCAACAGCTTTGTCCTTGGTTTGGTCCAGGGGCTCTCTGGCACTTCCCACCTAAGACGCTTGCTTGCAGAGCCTAGCAGGGCACCCTGTATGCTGGTTGTGTACCACTTCTGAAGCTGCCACAGGAACCTCAGTATTCAATATCTCACTCTGTCCCCTGGGAGATGTTAAGGGGAGGGATCTGGCTTCCCTCTTTGGAAATCCTGGCCTTCCTTCACTAGCGGAAGCTGTAAGGCAGACTGTTCCTTCAGCCAGGGTCTATATGATTTCTTCTTGTTATTCCTTGCAAGTTTTCAGATGATCTGCCCAAAAGAGGGTCTCAGTCCTCTTTTAAAGCCAAATGGGCCACAGTAATTGGTGTAGGCTAAGCCTACCTTAATGAACCAATCCTATGTCCCACCAACAATCTCCTGTACGCATGAGGTCATAACCAGAGTGCTTTCCAACAGAAAAAGTAAAGGAGGGGAACACATGTTATAGGAAGTCCCACCCATCCTCCTCTCTGTTTTGGATCAAACGGTCTCTCTATTTAATGGAGCTCTCTGTGGTTTCTGATTAAAGCAGCAGGTCTCCCTTGAAGCTACGGTGAGAACAGACTTTCTGTCTCCATCAATCTGCATACTCGTACCTTCTGAATGGGGTCCCCCTGCAGGGGTTAGCTACTGTAAACACATAGTCCCAGACATGACAGGTCACTGCCCTTGATACTGAGAGGCGGGAGCTGGCTTCAGGTTGACACAGTGCATATCAAAGGTTGTTGGGGTTTTCCTGTCTTTTGTTAGTCCTACGACCAGGCTTCCCATGGGCCTGCTAGAATTAACTCTGATTAGTATGTGAATCTGCCATCAGCAGCTAACAAACGAAAGGGCGGATCCATGGAACATTTGTTGGTTAATTAAACTGACTGTGGCAGGAGGAAGGTTTTGCCTTCCCTCTTCTGAGATGCCTTGATGTACTCTTGGCTGTCATATTCCAAAAAATATGACAGGGGGGACGGCGCCTTTAGGCTGTGTCCACCCAGAGTACACAGGGCTATGTGCTTCCCAGTTATAGTTTCGACAAAGTTTCAAATGCCAATAGTTCTGACAAAAAAGTGCTGGAAACAAAGTTTTGATTTTTTTTGGGGGGGGCGTTCCCCCCAACCCATGTTTTAAAGAAAAAAAACACTTCTTTTACAATACGAAATAAAAAAAAACTTTAATATAAAAAAATAATCCGATACTTTTTTCCCAGCACTTTCGTGTCGAAACATTTGGCATTCGCAATTATTGTTTCGAAACTTTTACTGGACACTGTCTATGTGTATGTTGTGAGGTGAGCAAAGGAAAATGTGCGCGGATTAGCCCCACACATTTTCCAGAGGTTGTTCTACCATTATTCAATTTAATTTCAAATTTTAAAAAAGCCCAGGCAAGCACACAACCACCGGGCAGATAGTTGAATTCCTCAAATGCCCCAAGCCTCAACATGGGAACCATCACCCTACTGAGGGTCTCATTTGTCATTAAGGCGAAAGTACCAGCTGCCTCCTTTCATGACAATATCTAATGTAAGTTATTTCAAGAACGGCACGCCACCTAAGTCAATGCCTAGCGTGTGATGCACAGCTGGAACCCTTAATTATATATTTTTGTATATCAGTTCTTTTATTTCTGAATGATGTACCCTTATATCACGCCCCTCTCTTTGAATCCCCCCGGTCTCACTGAACCAGAAAGCAGACTGTTTTGCAAAGTTAAAAGATTTATTTTATGAATTTGAACAATATATAGATATCACACTATGAATATTTATACAATGATCACCATTGGGGTGATGTCACAACAATCAACAATCTCTTTAATCAGAAGGAGTGTGGATAAGAAAAATAATGCAGCATAGAATAATACTTGATATGGGTTCAATCAAATGCAATGTCGCTTTTTCCCCCTGTACACAACTCAATTCCCCCCAATATGCAGTACAAAGAGATGTAAGGGGAGAACACAGGTTTCAGGAATAAACACTCAAAAAATACAGTTTCAATCCCAATTCCCCCCAGCAAGCAGAGAGAAAAAGGAATGTTTTCAAACCAGGTCAAATGCTTTTGAATGTGGCTTGGAAGTAATGGTTGAAAACACTGAAAAATGGATTTAATTCTCTAAATTGGATTCAAAACTAGTGGGAGCCGCTTTGTATAGTTTCAGGTAAACACTAGCAATGATATTGTGTCACTAGCAGACTGAGAACTGAATTAGGAGGTCGGATGCAAAGAATAGCTGTTTTACACGTGATGAAATTGAGCCAAACGAAAGATTTGCGGCAACTTTTTCCGTGTGCGAGAAAGGTGATTGTTGGAAAACTATAAGGAGTTGGAATGTGGTTTTTGTAAGCCGAGGATGTTAGCTTCAATTTGACACTTAAATCTCGTTTCTAGCATGCACGGTACGGAAGTTACAGAGGTTTTAGTAGAGGTTGATTTTTCTCAGAAATAGTCAAGATTTTCAAATGAAAGATGCGCTTTTGAATATTACAAACATGGATTTTCTTTACACTAGGGAGGCTATGAAGATACAAGATACCCAGCGGAACAGCCACCAGATCAGCGGCGCCTCTGTTCTAACTTTTGTCCGCCGAGACACTTGTCTTTCTTCAGCAAATATATTAGCGCAAATATGATATTATCACTACTATTATCAAAGGACTATATTGATGGGGTAAAGATTCAGGAAGAACTAAAGAGATTCTACAATGAAGTTCTGGATATGATAGGAGAGTTTGGATAGGATTACTTAAAGATAAGATACTGGCTATGGACAATTCTATGCTATAGATACTCAAAACTATGGTTTTGAATAGGCCCGTCAAAGATCTGGTCAAATGTTTCGTAATGGAATTCTGCTAGCCCACCGGACAGGATTCAGGGCACCCTGATTCTGCACTCAGCACGGCACTCTGGACACTGCACAGCCTCTGGACTGGATCTGACGGGTCGGTTCTGGGTTCCATCTTTCAGGTTACAGCTCTGCTCTACTGGTTTGGATCTCTGGGTTCTAGCAAGAGTTATTGGCAAGAAAGCAGAAACAGCACAGCCAGGCTGTTCTATTTGGTCTTTTTCCCCTTTGAAGTCTGGGGTAAATCAAGTTTCAAGATTTTAAAGGCCAGCTGAGAAAGGTTCAACTTTGGAATTTGGGCCTCTCTGCTTTCAAAGTTCTGGAGTCTTGGATCTGGGTTTCTCCTGCAGAGCGCTTCACCAGGAATCAGTTTATGGATGAATCTGTGTGTCACTCTAGGTCCTAAAGTGTCCCTATTTATGTATTTCCCTAAGGGGTGGGTAGGCTAAATTATACTAAGCACACCCTCTAGGAATCCTATTGGTTAGAATCTGTCCTCTCTCCTGATTTGAGAGGGAACACATGGTTTCATGATGATGCAGTATCTTACAATCCAGGGAGTACCTCCCCTTTGTTTCTGTACAGTATACCTATTTTTCACATAAATCATATTTACAATACAACCAAATTGCTAACAATACATATTTACATCACAGATTTAGCAAGTGTCAGTCCGAGTTCCATCTCGGTGAGAGCTTTAGTTCCAATTTTACAGTTTTTCACGCTTTTGGTTGGGTACCCAGTGTCAGATCTGACCACATTTTTCTACAAATATGCGCATGACATCTGGGCATACTCCTGTGAGGTTTCATATTTCTAGCATTATCAAAATTGCTACAACATCAAAGTTTTGGTAGTCCTGTCTCTGAACATCGCACAGAGTTCAGAGTAGTTTCAAACTGTGAGCAGAATTTTCATGTCAACAACCTATTTTTTACAGATGTTTACAAATTTTGCACAGTTCTCTATGAGTCTTTATCAAAAAGGTATTTCCTTGTGGTTTCAGATACACAAATCTGTCTGGTCCTGCCTCCATGGTTTGATGGGCCCAGAGCAGTCCAGGGCTCTCTTCCTGCTGGCAGTTGTTTCTGTGGACACCGCAAAGTTCATTCCCCTTCAGTCCAGTAAGCCTATTGTCTCTCTTCAGAGAAGCAGAGCAAAATCCCTCTTCCTTTCATTAGCATCTAACTGAGAGTTCCTGGGCAGAGAGCAAAAAGGAAGGCACCTTTGTTTGAGGCAAACTGTGGAATGTGCCTTTGAAGTACTGTGGCTGACATCAGTTCACTTTAAAACACTTTGTTTAAAATTGTCTTTTCTAAATAAACTTTATATTTTCACCAAATATACACACAGATCTCTTAATTCCTGTCTTTTTACAACATAGAAATTGAATAGCAACAACCTATATTGCTTTTGATGGCAAGTCTCTTCTTTAGCACAATTTGATCTTAGTGTACCAGCTTAAACTAACACTATAAGTAAATGACAGCTTTGGCACAGGCAGGCGGCGGTACTGCACCCATATTCTGACATATTTTTCCAGGCAAGCACCTTTTTGAATGCAGATATTTTTGTGATGAAATCTGCTTCTCCTGACACTGTGCTTATTGGGATTCCTTAGATAGGGTGATGGTGAACACCCAACAAGGATGTTGGATCTTTTCTGGTGTTTGGGGATCCATTATTTTGCGATTTCAACAGTCAAGGAAAAACGGATTTTAAAGCACTTCTGGGTTTTCCTGGCAATGCAGCACTGCCTTTTCAGGTAGTTCCATTTCACTCTGTGGGCAGCCCAATGACAGTTTTGGTAGTGTGGTCTCCTGTTCTACCACTGACACAGGCAAAGTAGATCGGCAGCCTATTTTTCCGGTTTCCCTGCGCACTTCTCAGTGGTTTTTAGCGTGCATAGGGCTTTTTGGCGGCCATTCTGTTGATTCTGATGAAAACAGCACACAGTGATGTTGCAGGGCAGAGCCTAGTGGGTCAGAACATCCCACAAGCCCCCGCTCGTGATTTGTCATTGAATGTCCATCAATGGGAAGTCACGAGACTGGGATGATCAGTCTCTTATCCTTTGGTTCAATTGGCAAACTGCTTCAGCTTCTCCCATCAGGGGTGGATCGACCAGTTCTCCTCACCCAGTCCTGATGTGAGTATGGAGTGATACCCCGGGCCGCTCGGATCTTTGCTTCCGGTCCCTGGGTGGTCCTCCTTTGTTTTAGTCTCCATTGTTTCCAATTCTAGGATGACAAAGCAAAAACATATTTGTAGACATTTCCCCACCAGTGTTGATGTAGTGGGGCAGGCACATACATTTTGACAAATCAGGACACATTTTTCTATTTGCAATTTATTGACTATATAGATAGAACATTTTATAGTGGGAATTCTAGGGAGCTGGAGTGACCCCCTCTGGGGTTCCAGAAGACTCCTCCAGTTGCTACAGAGTGTGCCTAGGATGGCAACACTTTAGTTGATTAATATGGACCCACTTATCTTCCCCCTCTGCCAAACTGCCTTTGGGGATGCAGATTTTGTGGGCGACTGGTGAGATTTTGTCTATAATTTCAAAAGGACCCCTCCAGCTAGGCAAAAATGTGTGCTGTTTGGACAGGTTCCTTTGGAAATTGTATAAGTAGACCTGGTCTCCTACATGGTATTCTTTTCTAGTAGTCTTTAAGTCATAGTGGGTCTTCATGCTGTCTGCAGATCTTTCTAGATTTCGCTGAGCATAGGCAAAAGCATGTTGAAGGTGTTTTCTTAGATTTTCAACATACTCATGAGTTGTGGAGGCATTGATCAATGTCTGCTCTTGGGTTCTGTAGAGCAGATGCTGGGGAAGCACCATCCTGCGTCCAGTCATCAGCTCAAACAGTGACATTTTAGTTGCAGATGAAGGGGTAGATCTGATGGCCATTAGGACAAGAGGTAACCAAATATCCCAACTTGGCCCAGAATCTACCACAAACCTTTTTAATATGCTCACAATTTTTTTGTTGTATCTCTCTACGTCATCAGTAGAGGCTAGTCAGTAGGCAATGTGTAATTTCCTTTTGTCCCCAAGTATCTCCCACATCTTTGTCATTACTTCGCTAGTAAAGTGGCTACCTCGGTCTGACTCGATCCTTTGGGGTAATAAAAAACATGCGAAGATGTGGTTGATCATCAGGGCAGCTGCTGTTTCTGCCTTGCAGTTTGGGGCCGGGATACATTCCACCCACTTAGTAAACAAGCATGTACTTATTTCCCTTAGAGGAGCGAATCACGGCCCGATGAAATCGACTTGTAAATCTGACCAAGGCAGTGTCATCCCCCTCTTTTGGAGAGGCGCACAGTGTGTGAGGGATGTTGGCTGAAATTGTGCACACACAAGACACCCCTTCAAGAACTGGTCGAGGTCCTGCCCCATGTGTGGCCAGCATGCAACCTCTCTTAAGGTTTCAAGTGTTGTATGAAACCCCCTATGAACGGCTGTGACCGCATCATGGGCGTGACTTAACATCAGGCTTCGGAATGAGGTAGGGACCACCTACTGATCATGGCCAGCTAGGCAGCTCCTTACCAACAAACCGTCTTGGATTCAGAACATTTTTGGACATTTCATCAACACTCAGGTCCTCTTTCCCAATGAAATCGGTATCCGTCAGGGGAAAGTTATCAGGTTCCTCAACATGTTGATAAAACCTACCAATTATTGGATCCCCCTTCTGAGCCGTAATCAAATTAGCATCTCCTTACTCCATTGTGCAGTTGAGAGTTCATTGTAAGCATTTTTCTGGGACCTAGTGATAGCAGTGACCTGGATTTCCCCCAACCGGGACTCAATCTCAAGTAGATCCCCTTGGATGGCTCCGGTTTTGGACAGCTGATCAGCTCGGTCATTTCCAGTTTTGTCTGGACCCTCTACTTTGGAATGACCCTTGATCTTTTATAGTAGATGGTCATCCCATTCGAGGTGATGAGATCATCAATATTTTGAATTAATTTCCCATGTTTCAAGGGTTTATTATTAGCAAATAGCATGCCTTTGGTTTTCCAATTAACCAGGTGCTCCACAAACCCGTTCCATACATAATCCGAATCTGTGATTATGACCAGTTTGTGGAGTTGATGTTGTACAGCAGTGAGGATGGCTTGATGCACAGCCATCAACTCTGCCACTTGACTACTTTGGGGAAAAATCTTGTACCCAGCGGAGGGTTCTGGGGTCTCATTCACCCATGCATTCCCTACGCCAGCCACAAGTCTTTTTTCCCCGTTGTTGTCAACATGGTAAGAGCATCTATCCACATAGACAGTGGGCATTGCCTCACACTTGTCTTCTTCAAAGTCTTTGTGTGGGGAATAGAGTTATGTCTCCATGTTGTCCTCGATTTCTAGACTATCGTCCTCGAGACAGTTTTCTCTGGCACAATCATGCAAGTCAGCCAGACCTTGCGCGAGGGGACTCTTCTTGTTTTGGCCATATCTGACCTCCACAGGAAAGCCTTTCATTGACAGAATTCAGGAAGTAATTCGGGAATTACTCACATTTCTGGCCCGGATTATGTCACTTTGGAGATATTGCAGAGGCTGGTGTGGAGTCTCCACTATGATGTGTTCCCCCTGGATAAATGGGCGGTAATTCTTCAATGCCCACACCGTTGCCAGGAGAGCCTTCTCACAGTCATTGAATTTTTCCTACACAGGGTATAAAGTTTTACTTGCATAGGAGATTACTTTATTGACCTTGTCATGCTTTTGGTATAATACTGCAGCCAGGCATGTATTAGAGAACCCTGTCTCCAAGAAGAACTCCTTGTTTTTGACAGGGTAAGCTAGGCAAGGCGCTTGTGAGAGGCTTGTTTTAAGTTGTCTTACTGCCTCGGCTTGTTTTGGACCCCACTGCCATTTGACCCCCCCTTCAAAAGATGAATCAGGGGTCTTGTGATCTCTGCATAGTCCTCAATGAACGTTCTACTGTAATTAGTCAGTCGAAGGAGGCTCTTTAGTTCCCGCAGAGTTATGGGGTCTTTCAATTTCTGGAGTGCTTCCACTTTCTTTTCCTGGGGACAGAGACCCTGAGGAGTAATCTCATACCCCAAGAAATTGACACAGGTTCTACACCACTGTGCCTTTTGAAAGGAGAGTTTTGCTCTGGAAGCATCAACTGTTTCAGAACATAACAGATCTCTGCTATGTGTTCCTCCACAGTCGAGCTTTTAATGAGAACATCATCTACATAAGCCAGGTTACCCCTTTCACCCAAGTCGGGCATGGCCTTATGTAGAAAAATGTTGAATTTATTGCCGGAGTTGATGTATCCGAAGGGAGTCTGGGTCCATGTGTACTGCTGCCCCGAAGGTAAAGGCCAGCTTGTATTGGTCCTCCCTACTGACAGGTACAGTCCAGTATCCATTGGTCAGGTCTATTGCAGTGAATACCTGTGACCCCTGGATCTGGGCCAGCCCTTCGTCAACGTAGGGAAGAGGCCATCGGGAAGTATGGACCCGTTTGTTGAGCTACCTAAGGTCGGCACAGAGTCTCCACTGGCCGTTTGGCTTCAAAATCCCCAGCACCGGATTATTGAAGGTGCTGTGGACTGGACGGATTATCCCACGGGACTCAAGGTTCTTAATTATGTCAGTAAGACACTCCATTGAGGCGAGAGGCAAGCGATATTGCTTCACAAACACTGGAGTCATGCCAGTGTCCGTGGGAATTGCTGTTGTGTGGATGTCGGTGCGACCACAGTCATATGAGTCCACCGCAAAGAGATCATGAAAATCTAAGAAAACTTGTTTACATTTTTGCCTTTGCTCCAGAGTCTCACAGGCATCAGCTAGGTTGACTTTCTCTTCAACCATCTACCTTAAGCCTGGAAAGACTTCTGGTTTTGCTATCTCAGCGGCCTCCTCCAGCTGGGTGGAGAAGTCCCTGGTCAAAGTGCTGATTTGGACTGGTGGATTCAGGTGGGGAAGGCAGTCTTCGCGGACTTGGAAAATCACCTCATCCCTCCTGAAGTCACAGGTCACATCTTCTTTACCATAAGGGCAGGAAGTGTACACCAGGAAGTTCCCCCCATGCCGGGTAAAGATCCTGTCTGAAGTTTTGGTGTCATCACTATCGCTGTGAAACAGTCCTTGGGGATTGGTCCTAACAGTTCATTGCCTAAATCTATGGAAAAATGTCGGTCATCAACCGCCATTCCAATAATGGTGCCAATTATGTCACTGTTATCCACCTCTGTTGGAATGGTGTCATGTTCTATATTGACTAGTGAGGTTGGGTTTACCCCCAACCCTTGCTGTTGGAGAGAAGCATTTAGATGAATATAGGCATCAGGGTTTTTCAATTTCTGTCCTCTTTTACCTTTCACTTCCAGGGAGAATTGTCAGGTCCTTTCTGGTATGGCGACTTCCTCTCCAATCTGAATTTCTACAGCATAAGGCAGCAGTTGAGCTGACCTAAATGCTTTCTCTGGGTCATTAAAGCCCATGGAATTATCCTCTAATCGGGACCAAGCTTTGAAGTTTATTAGGTCCAAACTAATGGCAAAGTGATTGACAATGTCACTGCCTAAGTAAAAGGCAGCAGTGACGTCTCGCACGACCCAACAATTATGGACTATGCTCTTGTTGCCTATGGAGATTTTGAGCAGGTGCTTGGCAGGAGATATTTGGAATTAGGTGTTTCCAGATCCATTTCCCATTTGTCTATCAGTTTGAATGTGGGAATGGCTGGAACTTTTGGGAGTTTGCGGAACATGGCCTCGCTGATGAAGCTCTTACCATTGTTCACACAGACTCGGGCGAGAACAGAGTCTTTTCCTTCATTTAACTGAATAGGGATGAACAACTGCTCTCCAATTTGCTGAATACCAGCCAGGCTCTGAGCTGATTTCCCATCTTTCTGGACTATAGGAGTGGGAATGTCTGATTGTGAATTTGTAAAGAATTTCAGAGTATTTCCTTCCAGTGTGGAATGCCACCTTACACTGGAAGGAACCAGTTTGTTGTCCTAGTGCTATTACTGTCACCTCTGGGATTTGGTTGTTCTGGAAGTGAAATTCTACTTGGTCAGATTTTTGTTCAAACATGTGGCAGGTGCCATTTAAACTAACATGGTTGACGCTCTGTTTTAATTTTATTGTTCGGTTAGTCTGGGTCCAGAGGACCTTGTTGACGCAATCTATTAGGGGTGACAACCTTCGCAGGAGGTCATTCCCTAGTAGACAAGGGGTACCCTCTGGAGTTACCACTATGACGGGTGCTTCACCTTGTGTCGCCCAATTTTAATGTCCAAATCCGCAGTCCCCTCGACGGGAATTTCCTTCCCGTCGAAGTTCTGAAGTTGTCCAGGAAGAAGGGTGAGAGGAATTTGGTAGTTCTCCCACCTTCCCAAATTCAGTTTATCAAAGGACCTTTTTGACAGAAGGGTAGCTTGGGATCCAGTGTCCACCAGTGCCAAAATTGTACACTGCCCCTGTATTTGGACTGGGGCATAGAATCTTCCCTATTTCTCCTCAAGGGGGCACAGATAATGTACATTTTTGGACAACTGGTGGGATAGTTGTCTAGTTTTGGACACTGAGAGAGAAGAGATCTGGGCAGAATTCTGTTTAGAGTCTAGGGAATCTGAAAAGAAAAGGCGGCAACTAGATATGGGAGAAGTTTTGGGTTCCCCTGGTTCCGGTTCTGGGCCGCCCCCCCCCCTTTTCGGAGGCAGTCACAGGATGGGTTTGAACCAGGGGATTTTTATGCTGTTGGTTCTGGGGTTGGATGATGGGCGGTGCTAGCTCCGTCCCCACATCTACCCAGTCTGGATTTGGATCTTTTGGGACCCATTTTTCTTTGGAGTTCCCCCATCTCTGAAGGAGAAGATCCCTTTCCCAGGATGGTCTGATGATCCCTCTACTTCAAATTGGAAGATTTGTACCTCCTCCTCAAAATGGGTCTGTTTGGGTTCTTTGTTTCTCCTACACCCCCTCTGCTCCTTGGTTGGCAGACTTTCAGGGGCAGGAGATTTTGTTCAGGTTCCTGGGTTTCCAGGGGCTTTTTACAAGTGGGGAAGGAAGCTTCCTCCTAGGCTTTACACCCCCCTTCCCCTTGTGCCTCTTCCCTGGGACCGGTGGTTTGTCGGGGTTCTGCCCCATCATTGCTCTGGAGCACCAGGTCCGGAGTTTGAGGAATTCTGCACCGGCATGCTCATCTGAGGGTTCTGTTGAGCCCTCAGCATGCAACCCAGATCCTGTGCCATGTTTTGGACCTGGCACTCTAGTTGTGACACCCACTCAGGCTGATATGGGGTTCTGTTGCCTCCCCTGGGCTGATCCTGGGAAGGGTAGCTATCCCTTCTCTGAAAATACCCTGGGTTTGGAAAATGTTTGTACCCCTCCACCATTGGCCTCCCCTCTCCTGGATTAGGTTGTCTGGGCTCAGGAAATTGGGGAAAGAAGGATGGATGGTTTTGGGGTTGAAAGATTTGTGGGTACCTGGGGAAGAAGTTCTGTCCTGGATTTGGGGAATTTGTGCCCTCTTGGGGGAAGTGAGGAGGGAAGTTCCCTGGGTTAGCTGCTGTTTGGTTGGATCCCCCCTTTGGGCTGGAGGAGTCCACACATAACCCCAGATAGGTCTGTTTTCCCTTGTAGAGGGGACGTATGATGTCAGGGGAGTGAGGGATCCCATTTGTGGGACTACCTCCTTGGCTCACTGTCTGTGACTGGCCCGAGGGGCTTCTTGGCTTGGGAGTATTCTGATTTTGTGCAGGCAGGTTTTTAGGCCCCCCATCCCCAAATCATCTAAAATGGGGGCAACCTTCACCTCTGCCACCTTAGCAGCAGCAGGGGTGTTGGCTGGTTTGGTGCTTTTTGCATTATTTTTGTTTTCTATGGGTTTTGCACCTCATAAATTTGCGTGGCCTGTTCAATGACCCAGTCTAGTGATCTTTTCTCATGAAAATCTCTCACTAGCTGGGTCATGATGTACTTTGGTAGACCGTGGAAAAAAGTATTCACAAATTCTTTGCTGTCCTTGCGCAACCTTCTGGTGGTCTGCGCAAAGGCAGGCTTTACTTCCTGCACAAATTCTTGTGGGGCCTGATCCTCCCCACATTGCAAGTTGTAGGCTGCCTTACAAGCCTCTTGAGGATTTCTGTGCACAGAAAAATGCTTCAAGATGGCCACCCTATAGGTGGACCATCTAGAATGATTTTGGTCCTCCAGCCCCGCAAAGAAGCTGGAGTATTCTGGTGAGAAGGTCCATTTCACAAATTGAATACAGCTTTGGCTGTCCTTCAAATGGAAAGTTTCCATCATCTGCTCAAAGAGCTCTAAGTGCTCCCAAAGAGAATATTTAGCGTTCTTATGATAGGGTGTGATGATGCTCCTTATCGCTTTGATTTGTTTTAAGGGGTCCTTAAGAAAGGCCCTTTTTTGCCTTATTGGCCTTCTTGGTTCGGGTAACCCTGGTCCACTCCTCCTCTGACTCAGAGGCATTGCTCCCAGAGGTGTCCATCTGGTCTTCTAGGCTCTCCTGGATTCTGCGAGCCTGGGAATGGCTGGCAGAATGTGGGGGCCTAGTTTCCTGTGTCCTGGGGTGCTCAGAGGAGTCTTCTGATTCCTCCTTGCTCCCAGGATTTGATGAGTACCCCACCCCCCACTGTCCTAGCTGGGCAGAGGTTTTCAGGATGCCCTTAGTGGGCCTACTCTCCTGGAGTTCCTCACTAAATTTCACAGTACTTGGGTACCAATACCCAGATGCCCACCCATCCATTCCTGGGAGGTGCTAGTCTATGAGCCCCATATTTCTGATTGGATTGAAATCTGCCATCCCCATGGCCCTCGGCTCATGTGTGCCAGTGAACATGGGGGTGGCACGGTCCAGGTATTGAAGTGATGAAGGCCTCTGGTACTAGGGTTCCTGAAGTTATGCTCAGGTGTTTCCCTTTCCCAGCGAACCTCATCTCTGTCAGCCCCTGCTCCCTGTTGCCATGCAAGAATCTGAGCTTTCTGTTGCTCTATCAAGGTCTTGCTAGTTTCTATCAATCTCTCTTGCATGGCTTCCTGTTTGTGGAGCCTGCCATTGTTCTCACAGAGAGCCTCATTTTCTCTCTGTGCTTCCTGTGTTGTTTTAGAGTGCTGGGCCAGTCTTTGCTGCAGGAGGGTTACCTCTTGAGTCCTGTCCATACTGGCCTGGTCCTTCCTTGCTAGAGTCTCCTCCACCCTCCTGGTGCGCTCTAACAATCTTTCATGCTCTTTTTGGAGGTCACCCAGTCCCTGAAGGGCCAGGTGATTTTCATGTATTTTCTCTTTTAACAGACTTCCTGGCCTAAGGTGTCCCTTTCCTGAGAAAGAGCCTGCCTCTGTGCAGCCAGGTCATCCCTCTGTCTTTGAAGCGCACAAGCTTTCTGGCGCTCTTCATCAAATTCTTCCTGGGTATCCAGGTCTTTCAGGATTAATGTATTACTCTCTTCCTTCTCTTTATCTAGATGGCTTTGCAGGGTGACTACCTGCTCTGTGCAGGCCCTGTTGAAATGTATTTGTTGCTCCAGCTTTTTCTGGCTCTGCAGTAGAGAGTCCAACCAAACTTTCTTGGTACTCCTTCTGTAGGGCCAGCATTCTGGTATCCTGTTCTGCCTTTTCCTGCTGCAGGATGCCCATGTCCTCTTTTATTTTGATTAGGTACTGCCTACTTTAATTTTCTGACTCCTGGCTCCTCTGCAGCATCTGCTCAGCAGAGTCCAGATCAGTTTGGGGTTTTCCTAATGCCTGCAGTTGCTTATTTGCCAGATCTTGGACCTCTACATATTTGTCCTGTATTGCTCCAATATATAGGTATAGACATGCTGCTATTTTGGCAATCTTGTTTTGCTCTTCCTTTGCCTTAGGGGCCCTATATAGTTCACTCAGGGCCATATGTAATGGTCCCTGGTCTTGCCATGTGTCTCACCCTGTTGCAGTGATCTGTTCTGTGATTGCCTGCAACCACACATTCTGATCCTACTCTGTCCATTCACCCCTTACAAATAATTTATGCAATAGGTGTTCTCTAGCCATATTCATCTCTACCACAGTCGCCATTCTGGAAATATTCATTTCCTTCCTGACTTACAGAAGTTTATTTTATTTTTCAAAACAGACCAATTCCTTAGAGTGTTCCTGTTGAGGGGTGCTTTTCACAGTGTAACACAGCGTGGTAGCCCAGCAGGGATAATGTACCCTGTTGGTTAGCACACAGTATTAGACTGTCACAAGTGGTATATCTAATTCAGAAATCCCAGACACGAGCCCCCAATCTTGTAAATAATTTCAACCCGGCACTCCACCTAAGTCAATGCCTCGCATGTGATGCACAGCTGGAACCCTTAATTATATATTTTTGTCTATAAGGTCTTTCATTTCTGAATGATGTACCCTTATATCACGCCCCTCTCTTTGAATCCCTCCGCTCTCACTGAACTAGGAAGCAGACTGTTTTGCAAAGTTAAAAGATTTATTTTTATGAATTTGAACAATATACAGATATCACACTATGAATATTTATACAATGATCACCATTGGGGTGATGTCACAACAATCAACAATCTCTTTAATCAGAAGGAGTGTGGATAAGAAAAATAATGCAGCATAGAATAATACTTGATATGGGTTCAATCAAATGCAATGTCACTTTTTCCCCTGCACACTACTCAATTTCCCCCAATATGCAATACAAAGAGATGGAAGGGGAGAACACAGGTTTCAGGAATAAACACTCAACAAATACAGTTTCAATCCCAATTCCCCCCAGCAAGCAGAGAGAAACAGGAATGATTTCAAAACAGGTCAAATGCTTTTGAATGTGGCTTGGAAGTAGTGGTTGACAACACTGAAAAATGTATTTAATTCTCTAAATTGGATTCAAAACTAGTGGGAGCCACTGCGTATAGTTTCAGGTAAACACTAGCAATGATTATTGAGTCACTAGCAGATTGATAACTGAATTCGGAGGTCGGATGCAAAGAATAGCTGTTTTACACGTGATGAAATTGAGCCAAACGAAAGATTTGAGGCAACTTATTCCGGAAAACTGAGGATGATAGCTTCAATTTGACACTTACATTTTGTTTCTAGCATGCACGGTACGGAAGTTACAGAGGTTTTAGTAGAGGTCGATTTTTCTCAGAAAGAGTCAAGATTTTCAAATGAAAGATGCGCTTTTGAATATTACAAACAAGGATTTTCTTTACACTAGGGAGGCTTTGAAGATACAAGATACCCAACGGAACAGCCACCAGATCAGCGGTGTCAGAACACTCTGGTCCTAGGCGCAGGAGCGACGCAGTACCAACCACCCCCACTATGGTCGTGGAGCCTGCAAGTCGAAGCTTACGCAGGCCACCCGGACCAGAGCAGGGAAGGAGGGTTAGGGTCTCGTTGATTGGATAGGTTGGGGGGTTTTAGGGAAACCGGATTGAGGATTGGGTAGTGGTTGTGGATAGGACGGGGTATTTAGGGAAAAGGGTTGATTGTTGCACACTTTAGATTGTACTTGGTACCAAGTAGCTATTTGCACACCACCTCCACATAGTCAGACTTAGGCCCCCTCACTGATTAATCTGACGTACTAGTCTAAGCCATGCACCTAATTCTGTCCACAACTATTTAGCATTTTTCAGCATGCTCTGGTTTTCAGTGTCCTGTCCATGATGAAGCCGTCAAGTCTTGTGGCAGGTCCGTAATGTTCAGTGCTGGTCCAAGAAGCTAAAAGAAATAACACGAGTTAGGGTTTTGCCTCTGCATTCCCATAACCTTCTCATTCATTCCTCACACACATACAAACACACAACATTCCTTGTCGCCACCCGAGCTCAGATCACAGGCTTTTGAGTGTGCCAAAGTTCGCCACTCTTCTGAGGCTTTTCCACTTGTTCCTGATGTGGAAAAAATGCCAGTGTTAACTTCCACGGGGGTCTTCCTTCAGACCGCCGCGGCAACTTTTGCCCATGTGTTTTCGCCTCCCGTGCGCCTAGTTCTCCCTAGTCCCAGGAGGCGGGAACACACGTTCTAGCGTTTCGTACGCTTCACTTCCCCACTACAAATACAAGCGCGGATTAGCGACGCGCCTAGGAAACACGCCCACTTATCTTTCCAGTAGGCGCAGGGGCTAGGAATGGGCGGGCTAAAGCCCCCTGCGCTTCTCCCCCGATCCCTCTGATCCCCAAGATGGGTTTAAGGACTTATCTTGCGGGAGCGAGGGGCCGAACTGCTTCTCCGGCGGGGCGGGGCCCCTCGCGAATGATTCTGGAGGAGCTGGGCTCTGCACGTCCTCTCCTTCCGAAGTCTCAAGCGCAAGCCCCATGCCTCGGGGATTGCGCATGCGTGTTGATGTGCCACACCCTGCTGGACTCCTGATTGGCCCGTGGCGCCCCCGAGCATGCTGGGAGTTGTAGGCAGGAGACTGCTTCTGCTGGGAGCTGTAGTTTTTGAAGGCTGCTTTTCTGCAGAAGGGGCACAGCAACCTTTTAAATGGATACAACTTTCTGGACCCAACTCGTACGCTCATCACCGCCCCCACCATACCCCTCAGCACCCCTTGTCTTGGTCTGGTCTTGGCTTTGGCCCTGACAGCACTCCCCCTCCCACGGAAGGTAGGCCCTCCGGGTTTGTCTGGATAATTCTTATGGAAAGTGCGCAACAATCTCGGAGCATGAACGTGATGTGAGGGCTCCCACGAGCGCTCTTCAGGTCCATACCCCACCCAGTCCACTAAATAATACAATTGGCCGTTAGTGCTCTTTATGGAGTTCAGAATTGCACGTACTTCATATTCAGGTTCTCTGTGAATAATTATCGGGGGGTTTTTCTTAACGGGAGTTCAATACGGGGCAGGTTTTAGCAGGGACGTGTGGAACGTGGGATGAATTTTCATTTGGGATGGTAATTCCAATCGAATTGCAACTGGATTCACGATTCGTACAATTGGGAATGGGCCTAAGTAACGGGGCTGTAATTTCCTGGGACCATCCAATCGAATATTGCGGGTGGAAAGCCACACTTTGTCACCCACACGATAGGAAGGACTGGCACGGCGATTTTTGTCTGCATAATACTTATAAGAGTTTTTTGCTCTAACGAGATTACCTTGTACCTCCTTCCATACTTGCTCAATTTCAATTCGCTGTCCCGCTAGTGTGGGCAATTCCACTCCTAAGGACGGGACAGCTACGGGAAAAATACGTGGATGTCGTCCATAAAGACAGTAAAAAGGAGTCTTTTTGGTGGACGTGTGTACGGCATTATTATAGGCCAGTTCAGCTAACCAAGTATGCTGGGCCCAAGTGGTTTCCCTGCTTGCAGCAAAGCAACGCAAGTATTGCTCGAGCCTCTGATTCACACGCTCGGTTTGGCCGTCGGTCTCGGGATGATACCCGGATGACAAATGGACTTCCATCCCAATAATCCTACAAAATTCACGCCAAAATCGTGAAATGAATTGTGGGCCTCTGTCGGTAATAACATGGTGTGGAAGCCCGTGTAGGCGAATGACGTTTTGCAGGAAGAGTTCCGCAATTGCACTAGCGGTTGGGACTCCCTTGCAAGGAATAAAATGGGCCATTTTTGAAAAGGTATCTACTATAACCAATATTGAAGTGTGACCTTGTATAGGCGGGAGATCCACAATGAGGTCCATGGTTACAGTGTGCCATGGTACGTCCGGAGTTGGTAAGGGACGCAGAAGGCCTGCAGGTCTTTGGTGACTGGCCTTATTGCGGGCACAGATGTCACACTTCAATACGTGTTGTTGAACATCTTGTCGCCATTTTGGCCACCAAAAATATCTAGCCACCAGTTCTTGTGTTTTTGATCTTCCCGGATGACCTACAAGGGGTGAATCGTGACACCACGACATGGCCTTTTCCCGGAGTGCCGTAGTAGGCAAATACAGAGCATGAGCGTGGTAGGGAAGCCCTGTAAGAACTACGTTCCGAGGGTCCTGTTTGCACCAATGGTGCAGTTCTTGCATAGAGATTTCTTTCTGAATTGCTTCAAAGAAGTCAGAGGTCGCTCCAATAATATGAGCGGGAGGGATTATTGACTGGGGCGTGGGGTTCGCCTCTCGAATTGTCGGTTCGGGATAGCGTGATAAGATGTCAGCTTTCTGGTTGCTGTTTCCGGGCCTATATGTGATGATAAAGTCGAACTCAGCGAAATACATGGCCCAACGCAACTGACGCGGGCTCAGGGTCTTGGCGGTTTTGATAAATTGTAGGTTTCGGTGGTCTGTGATTACTGTTATCGTATGACGTGCTCCCATCAGATAGTGCCGCCATTCACTAAATGCTGCCTTTATTGCCAGCAGTTCTCGATCTGCGATGATATAATTCACCTCGGCTGGCAGCAGCTTCCTTGAATAATAGGCCACCGGATGTAATAAACCCTTCATGGGATCTCTTTGGGACAGAACGGCCCCCAAAGCATAACTGGAGGCGTCCGTTTCAACCGCAAATGGTCTGGACAAGTCTGGGTGTTTTAGTACCGGAGCGTCGGTGAAGGCCTTTTTGAGCTGATTAAAACCCTGTTCGGCTGAGGCATCCCAAACAAACGGGCAACCCTTACGAAGAAGCTTTGTGATTGGAGTAACCAATGCTGAAAAATTCTTAACAAAGCGTCTGTAAAAGTTTGCAAACCCTAGAAAGGATTGTATATCCTTTACATTAGCCGGAGGTGCCCAACCTAAAATTGCCTGTACCTTTTTGGTATCCATTTGTACGCCGGTTGGGGTTAGAAAATAACCTAAGAACTCCACAGTGGTACGATGAAACTCGCACTTTTCCAGCTTTGCGTAGAGATGATGTTCTCGCAATTTCTGCAACACCGCACAAACATGTTGGACATGTTCCTGGAGACTACTGGAATAGATGAGGATGTCATCAATGTACACAACGACACATACATCTAAATATTCTCAAAGTACCTCATCCAGGAAATGTTGGAAGGCGGCGGGGGCGTTACAGAGGCCGAATGGCATGACCTGATATTCATACAATCCGAACTTGGTTCGGAAGGCGGTCTTCCACTCGTCTCCTTCACGTACCCGTACCAAGTGGTATGCGCCGCGAAGGTCCAACTTGGTATAGATGACCGCATCCCTAACTTGGTCAAGAAGTACAGGGATTAAATGGAGCGGATAACGGTTTTTAATGGTTATCCGGTTCACTCCGCGGTAATCAATACAAGTCCGGAGCTCCCCAGACTTCTTCGGTACGAAGAACAGAGGTGACGAAACCAGAGAATTGGAGTGCCGAATAAAACCACTCTTGAGGTTTCATGCTATATATTCTCGGAGGTGGTCATTTTCAGCCTCGGTCAAAGCGTAGATGCGGCTGCATGGCAATACCGCTCCTGGCTCCAGGTCTATCCGGCAATCAAAGGGCCGGTGTGGAGGTAAAGACTCAGCAGCCTGTTTATTAAACACATCCACAAAGTCGGCATATTCTTGGGGCAGATCTTCAGGACGTACCTCTGGTTGACTATTAGCAATGCAGATGGAGCGTATGTCAGGCAAAGCCTTTTTTAGGCAATGTTCTCTGCAATATGGAGAAGTCAGGTCTATCGACCCTGAGGTCCATTGAATGTGAGGGTCATGCTTCTTTAACCATGGCAATCCCAGGATAAGCCCAAATTGCGGGGCGGCAATAATGTCAAAGGCAATCTTTTCTGTATGCCCATCTCCACACTGAAGGATCATAACACAGGTACTATGGGTAACGGGACCTGAACTAAGGGGGGTACCGTCTACTGCATGTACCAGTTCTGACTTAGGTTTACATTGCACCGGAATTCCTAGAGCACCCACGAACTGGGCATCGATGAAATTGCCAGTCGCACCCGAGTCGATTAACAGTGTAACCTGTTTCTTTTTGGTCAAGAACTCTAGGCAACCCTTCTGAGTGATATATAGGCCATGATTCGAATAGCCTGCAATTGGGGCCCTGCTGACTAGGCTCGACCGGGTGACCCCCACTACCGGCGAGCCGAGGCGTTTCCCTGGGTTTTTGGTTTGGCGGGGCATTCGCGAACGAAATGCCCAGCCTTACCGCAATACACACAGACCCCGTCTTTTCTTCTCTTTCTCTTCTTTTGTTAGGGGGCCCCGGATGGAGCCGATTTGCATCGGCTCATCCCCCTCAGATTTGTCCACCGTCCCACGAGATCCTTTAAATTGGTCTAACAGTGGTACAGGACGAGATTCTCCTCTTCTCTTGTCGCCTCGCCTTTCCGCCAAGCGGTGGTCAAGACGCAAGGCTAAGTTTATCATATCCGAACACTCTCTTGGCTGTGGATCAACCTGAGCTATAAGATCCTTTAACTCATCTTTCAATCCTGATAAAATAGGGACATCCTTTTTTCTCTGGGCCATTCGGCTTCTGCCACTAGCCGGTTGAACTGCGTGACATAAGTCACCAGTTCCCTATTGCCTTGCCTTAAACTCAGCAATTCCCGATCTTTACAGAGGGTAGCTGCCTGCCGATTGAAGATTTTCTCAAATTCCCCATAGGAACTCATCCCAGTCATATAGAAGGGCATCGTCCTTTTGAACCAAAGGATTCGCCCAAGAGGCGGCGTCCCCTGTAAGGTACGATATCACAAAGGCAGTACGTGCTTGAGCAGACCGAAAGGCTGACGCCTTGGTGAGAAAGTGGAGACGACATTGGGTCAAAAACGTAGAGAATTTTTGCGGATCCCCTGCATATCGCTCTGGAGGTGCAAGGGGAACTATGGCTTCCGGGGTTACATGTACCTGTAACGGGGTAGACGGTTGACCAGGTAAGGGCGATGCTTGGGCAGCTAGACTCCGTACTTGCGCGGACAAAGTTGCATACTCTTGCCTGGATGCAGCTAACTCCCCTTGCAAATCCTGCAAGGCTTTAGCAATGTCTTCCATGACTGTTGTGAGGGTTGGCTGTGCCGCTCAGGCGCCTGGAAAATACGTGGGCTTGCGCTTCTGTCAGAACACTCTGGTCCTAGGCGCAGGAGCGACGCAGTACCAACCACCCCCACTATGGTCGTGGAGCCTGCAAGTCGAAGCTTACGCAGGCCACCCGGACCAGAGCAGGGAAGGAGGGTTAGGGTCTCGTTGATTGGATAGGTTGGGGGGTTTTAGGGAAACCGGATTGAGGATTGGGTAGTGGTTGTGGATAGGACGGGGTATTTAGGGAAAAGGGTTGATTGTTGCACACTTTAGATTGTACTTGGTACCAAGTAGCTATTTGCACACCACCTCCACATAGTCAGACTTAGGCCCCCTCACTGATTAATCTGACGTACTAGTCTAAGCCATGCACCTAATTCTGTCCACAACTATTTAGCATTTTTCAGCATGCACACTTAGCTCTGGTTTTCAGTGTCCTGTCCATGATGAAGCCGTCAAGTCTTGTGGCAGGTCCGTAATGTTCAGTGCTGGTCCAAGAAGCTAAAAGAAATAACACGAGTTAGGGTTTTGCCTCTGCATTCCCACAACCTTCTCATTCATTCCTCACACACATACAAACACACAACATTCCTTGTCGCCACCCGAGCTCAGATCACGGGCTTTTGAGTGTGCCAAAGTTCGCCACTCTTCTGAGGCTTTTCCACTTGTTCCTGATGTGGAAAAAATGCCAGTGTTAACTTCCACGGGGGTCTTCCTTCAGACCGCCGCAGCAACTTTTGCCCATGTGTTTTCGCCTCCCGTGCGCCTAGTTCTCCATAGTCCCAGGAGGCGGGAACACACATTCTAGCGTTTCGTACGCTTCACTTCCCCACTACAAATACAAGCGCGGATTAGCGACGCGCCTAGGAAACATGCCCACTTATCTTTCCAGTAGGCGCAGGGGCTAGGAATGGGCGGGCTAAAGCCCCCTGCACTTCTCCCCCGATCCCTCTGATCCCCAAGATGGGTTTAAGGACTTATCTTGCAGGAGCGAGGGGCCGAACTGCTTCTCCGGCGGGGCGGGGCCCCTCGCGAATGATTCTGGAGGAGCTGGGCTCTGCACGTCCTCTCCTTCCGAAGTCTCAAGCGCAAGCCCCGTGCCTCGGCGCTTGCGCATGCGCGTTGATGTGCCACACCCTGCTGGACTCCTGATTGGCCCGTGGCGCCCCCGAGCATGCTGGGAGTTGTAGGCAGGAGACTGCTTCTGCTGGGAGCTGTAGTTTTTGAAGGCTGCTTTTCTGCAGAAGGGGCACAGCAACCTTTTAAATGGATACAACTTTCTGGACCCAACTCGTACGCTCATCACCGCCCCCACCATACCCCTCAGCACCCCTTGTCTTGGTCTGGTCTTGGCTTTGGCCCTGACAAGCGGTGCCTCTGTTCTGACTTTTGCCCGCCGAGACACTTGTCTTTCTTCAGCAAATATATTAGCGCAAATATGATATTATCACTACTATTATCAAAGGACTATATGGATGGGGAAAGATTCAGGAAGAAGAAAAGAGATTCTACAATGCAGTTCTGGATATGATAGGAGAGTTTGGATAGGATTACTTAAGGATAAGATACTGGCTATGGACAGTTCTATGTTATGGATACTCACAACTACTGTTTGGAATGGGCCCGTCAAAGATCTGGTCAAAGGTTTTGGACTGGAATTCTGCTAGCCCACCGGACAGGATTCAGGGCACCCGGATTCTGCACTCAGCACGGCACTCTGGACACTGCACGGCCTCTGGACTGGATCTGACGGGTTGGTTCTGGGTTGCAGCTATCAGGTTACAGTCGGCTCTACTGGTTTGGATCTCAGGGTTCTAGCAAGAGTTATTGGCAAGAAAGCAGAAACAGCGCAGCCCAGCTGTTCTTTTTGGTGTTGTTCCCCTTCAAAGTCTGGGGTAAATTAGGTTTCAAGATTTCAAAGGCCAGCTGAGAAAGGTTCAGCTTTGGAATTTGGGCCTCTCTGCTTTCAAAGTTCTGGAATCTTGGATCTGGGTTTCACCTGCAGAGCGCCTCCCCAGGAATCAGTTGATGGATGAATCTGTGTGTCTCTCTAGGTCCTAAAATGTCCCTATTTATCTATTTCCCTAAGGGGTGGGTATGCTAAATTATACTAAGCACAACCTCTAGGAATCCTATTGGTTAGAATCTGTCCTCTCTCCTGATTTGAGAAGGAACACATGGTTTCATGATGATGCAGTATTTTACAATCCAGTGTGTACCTCCCCTTTGTTTCTGTACGGTATATCTATTTTTCACATAAATCATATTTACAATACAACCAAATTGCTAACAATACATATTTACATCACAGATTTAGTGGAGCAAGTGTCCGTCCGAGTTCCATCTCGGTGAGAGCTTTAGTTCCAATTTTACAGGTTTTCACGCTTTTGGTTGGGTACCCACTGTCAGATCTGTCCACATTTTTCTACATATATGCGCATGACATCTGGGCATACTCCTGTGAAGTTTCATATTTCTAGCATTATCACAATTGCTACAACATCAACATTTCGGTAGCCCTGTCTCTGAACATCGCACAGAGCTCAGAGTAGTTTCAAACTGTGAGCAGAATTTTCATGTCAACAACCTATTTTTTACAGATTTTTACAAATTTTGCACAGTTCTCTATGTGGCTTTTTCAAAAAGATATTTCCTTGTGGTTTAAGATACACAAATCTGTCTGGTCCCGCCTCCATGGTTTGCTGGGCCCAGAGCAGTCCAGGGCTCTCTTCCTGCTGGAAGTTGTTTCTGTTGACACCTGAATTTGAATTCCCTTTCAGTCCAGGAAGCCTATTGTCTCTCCTCAGAGAAGCAGAGCAAAATCCCTCCTCCTTTCATTAGCATCTAACTGAGAGTTCCTGGGCAGAGAGCATAAGGGAAGGCACCTTTGTTTGAGGCAAACTGTGGAATGTGCCTTTGAAGTACTGTGGCTGACATCAGTTCACTTTAAAACACTCTGTTTAAAATTGTCTTTTCTAAATAAACTTTATATTTTCACCAAATATACACACAGATCTCTTAATTCCCGTCTTTTTAAAACATAGAAATTGAATAGCAACAACCTATATTGCTTTTGATGGCAAGTCTCTTCTTTAGCACAATTTGATCTTAGTGTACCAGCTTAAACTAACACTATAAGTAAATGACAGCTTTGGCACAGGCAGGCGGCGGTACTGCACCCATATTCTGACATATTTTTCCAGGAAAGCACCTTTTTGAATGTGGATATTTTTGTGATGAAATATGCTTCTCCTAACACTGTGCTTATAGGGATTCCTTAGATAAGGTGACAGTGAACACCCAACAAGGATGTTGGATCTTTTCTGATGTTTGGGGATCCATTATTTTGCAATTTCAACAGCCAAGGAAAAACGGATTTTAAAGCACTTCTGGGTTTTCCTGGCAATGCAGCACTGCCTTTTCAGGTAGTTCCATTTCACTCTGTGGGCAGCCCAATGACAGGTTTGGCAGTGTGGTTTCATGTTCTACCACTGACACAGGCAAAGTAGATTGGCAGCCTATTTTTCCGGTTTTCCTGCGCACTTCTCTGCGGTTTTTAGCGCGCATAGGGCTTTTTGGCAGCCATTCTGTTGTTTCTGATGAAAGCAGCATACAGTGATGTTGCAGGGCAGAGCCTAGTGGGTCAGAACATCCCACACTAAGTACTCCTGGCAATCTCAAATTGTGAACTGTACTAACCGTGTGATCCTCGGCAGCAGGAACCCTGTTCCACTTGACACTGGTGCAGGCCTATTGACTTTTACTGACTTGTAGGAAAGTGCCCTCTGATTCTATCTGCCTTGACAAAAGTATTGCCTATGATTTTTATCCCCAATTTTCTTGTCTGAATTCATGTGCTAATTGTGTGTGACTACGGTTACATTTCTCCCTGTGGTTACGCTTATCTTTATTAATACCGAACTGTCATTACTGTCAACAAGTGATCGCATATGTACTCCCGGTAACGTCTTTGTTTCACAACACAGGTCTATCAAATCCTAAGGTACTTACCTTGAATTGTTCTGCACAAGGGGAATTGGTTGTGTGTAGTGTATTTGAAGTGTGGTTTTATTTTTAATAGAAGTGAAGTGTTTTGTGAACAGATGGTTTAAAAATAAATGTACTTATATTTTTTAACCAGAAACCTTGAGTCAGTGTTTGCTTGAGTCACAGTGATTGTAGTCCTTTGTGTAATATCTACTACTGCTCATTTGCTCTTGAGATAAGTCTGGCTGCTCAGCCATTGCTACCACATTTTCTGTGTAGTGTGGGCTTGTACCAAAGGTGATATTGTACTACCACTTGTAGCCGTAATTGTGTGTAGTGGTCCCTAAGGGCACTGCACAGGATTCTGCCTAACACTCGTGTACAGTGTTGGGATTTTTAAGTATAGTGATTACACTTAGAGTGCTCCTATTACCTTGGGTCAACTAACCACAAGGATAAACAGTACTATATCTGTTAACTGAAAAATCATATCAAGTATGGAAAACTACAGTGAAGAGAATCTCTTAAACTATACTGCTGAGGTTTTGAAAACCATGTGTAGAGAACAGAGGCTCTCTGTTAAAGGAAACGGGAGTACCGGGAGAGTACCGCTTGTCCGCGGCATTTTGTTGACGCTGCTCCTGTTTCTGCTGCTGCTGCTCGACATTGCTGCTACTGCCTGCTCGCACTGTTACTGCTTAAGGACTTGAAGGACGTTGCTAAGGACGTTGCTAAGAATGCCCACTTTACACGTCAGTAACATGCAACAATCCGCTCCCATATTACGAGCAGGCTCGCGCATGGCACGCGCGCACTCGCGGGAGTACCGTGAGAGTACCGCTTGTCCGTGGCATTTTGTTGGCGCTGCTCCTGTTTCTGCTGCTGCTGCTCGACATTGCTGCTATGGCCTGCTCGCACTGTTAGTGCTTAAGGACTTGAAGGAGGTTGCTAAGGACGCTGCTAAGGTGACTGTGAACTTTGGCAACCAGTGGTGCCTTATTTCCTGTGCCCTATGCCCTGGAGTGCTTTGTGCCCTGTGCTCTTCAACCCAGCTTGCCCTTACTTACAGAACTTTTGTTCTTTCTTCTCCCCCAAAATGCCCACTTTACACGTCAGCAACATGCAACAATCCGCTCCCATATTACGAGCACGCTCGCGCACTGCACGCACGCACTCGCGGGAGTACCGGGAGAGTACCGCTTGTCCGCTTAGCCGCAGAGCGGCGCGGGAAAGCGTTACCCTATGACCAGGAGTATACTTTCTATTTTTCCTGGTAACTATTGTTCGTTTGGGCGACAAACCATTGCCTTGTTTTATTTTGGAAGGAGCACCATGGTGTTGACTCCGTATGTTCCATGAGTGAGTTAAGATTTAGTACCTTTGTGTTTTGTACAACGGTACATCTGCACTTTCATTAGCCGGGTGATCATCAGTCCGGTTGTGTGTGTTTAATTTGTTTGGTGAGCTTGTGACAGCAATGGCTTGTAGGTTAACCACAAATATGCCGCCAAATATTCAAAGCCTCACCCAAATGCTGTCGGGGCAATCATGTCTTGCAAGTCAGTTCGAGCTTGGTGCTCGTCCACAGGAGTTTTGAACGGCTAATTCTATTACTCCAGCAGGTGTATCTAAAGCGAAATTTACATTTGATGATCAGATAGATGAATCTATTGTGTCTATATCTTCAATGTTAATTTCACATCTTGTTGACAGTAACAAACTTGAGTGCTCACAAGCACAGCCCACATCCATGATGGTAAGAACTCCAAGGGCAAAAGCAAATGTACACCCTCTATCTGACACAACGATGTTAGCCTCTACCAAGAATTGTCCACGTCTTATCTCTCCGATAAACTTCCCTTCATTATTGCAAGACCAGACTGGGTTATCTATCCATGCTAGTCAGTGTGAATCCCCCATTCTATGGAGACCTCACCACCATTCCCATGACAGCATTTCACAAAGTGAAGTTATTGCCCCCTCTCACAGTCATAGGCAGTATCTCATAATTCTATGTTACACTCCGTTGCTCTACCCACACCCAGAATAACTAAATCAATTCCTTCAGATTTAGTTTTACAGCACTCGACCATGATTCAACCAGCTTTGATTGCCATAAATACCACCATCATGAGTCTGTGCAAATTATTTGAGTCACTTGATACTAAAGTCTCTCTTCAATCTAAGCAGTTTGATGACTTAATGAAGTGGCTATCGACACATTACAACAATATTCAGTCCAAGAAGGCCTCAATGTTTACTGGAGGAGTGATGGGGGATGACTTTGTAGAATGTGGTGATGCTTGTAATTCTGTTGTGTCTAATCCTCACTTCCTCAATGTGGACCAAGAAGTGCCGACAGGTTCCTGTGCCTTGCCCCTGATTGCTGGCATTATACGACCTATTACCAACGCGAGTCATAATCTCATTCCTGACCCAACGAGTGTGCCATTTGCCCAGTCACAGTAAAGGAGGCACGATATAATATCTCATTCAACAAACCCTCCTTTTGGCCTAAGCCAAGCGCTAAACTACTTCTAGTCACTTCACGAGTAACTCCACATCTCAATGTCCATACATCCTGAATCACTATCGGAGGTATCAATTGCCATGAGGTCAGATACTAAATTTTGTTTTAGCACAAATTCATTGGAGCTCTTATCTGGATATATCTTGTGTCCTAATGAACCCATCGCCTGTGCACAACATCCTCCTAGCATCAAACACATACCAGGGAGACATTGTATACAGCAACAAAGAAACAACATAATAACTAAAATAGTCAGTAAGACCGAAAGTAGTTTCCATCCCCAAGATCGCAAGAAGTCCCAGAACCAAGCGCTTAGATCCCAGTTTCCCTCGGGAACATGCACTTCTGAACTTAGGACATGCAGATTCTGTATTGCCTTAAAGATAGTTGGGGAGGAATCTGGTACGAAAACACAGCAAGCGGACCCCACTAATTTACATACTCCACGACGTTCAGCCAGGATGACATCTAATGCCATCCAGTTCTGAAGTGCTAATAACCTTATCGTTTTATGTTCTAGAGTCATATTATAGAGTATGGGACTCATTACACGGTAGGCGGTAGGGGATTACCGGCACCGGTAAGGGCACCGGTGCCGGTAATCCCCTACTGCCCTACTACGAGTTCCCTTTGCGGGTCCTGCCTTAATGCCTGGTTTTTCCAGGCATTAAGGACAGGACCCGCGAAGGGACTTTAGAGCTAATAATGGCACCGCAATGTGGGGGCTCAAATGGGAATGGGGAAGGGCCCTGGTGAATGGGGAATTACTGGTCCCGCCAACCCTGGAATGGACCGGTAATTGCTCCATTCACCAGGGCAGAGTCGGTAAGGTTTTGGAGGCAGCCATGGTGCTATTAGCGCCATGGTTACCTCCTACCGTGTAATGAGGCCCTAAGTCAGTGGTCCGGTTGATGGTCCTCTCCAGCACTCTCGCTAGTCTCCTGATATCTTCAGAGTTCATTATTTGTCCCAAAAATACCACAAAGGATTTAGCTATATCACCCAGAACTTGTGCTGAAGTATTGCCATTCTCGTCTCGCTGTGGACAAGATTTCTACAGTACTTGCAATGAATACCCCGGGTAACAGAATCCCTAAATAACAAGTTCCCTGCCAATCCCTGGGTAACCATGGAAATGCTACATTACCGCAAACAAAGTAGACAGGTTCGCCTACATACAAAGGTCTGTCCTCACCAGTCAAATTCGCAACGTTGGTGCAACCTTTAAAATCACCCATTAACTGAGTAACATTCCTTTGTATGCATAAAGGAACTGAATCGGGGCTATGATTAATAGTGTAGGAAGGAGGCGTGGCATCCTTATTACCTATAGGAGCCATCTTGAAAGAGATCAAAGATTGAAAAGGATGGGACAGTCTATCAGAAGGCCTCATACAAGCAACATTAAGCTTACTCCTATTTACAAAAAGCGAGCATCCCAGGGGCGTCAGAACAATTTTTTCAAACTTGTTCAAGTTAGTCCCATCGAAATTCCCTGAGATGCTATCGTTCGATCGACCAAAGAATAGTGCTCTAAGAGAAGCATAGCATGCAGTTGTCAAAGGTAGAGGATAAATATACCAACCCACCCCCTTATCTCTGTGTTGCGGTAAATGTGAACAGACCCAACAATTAGATTTGTTAAAAATGTCATGTGTAGCATTCATGATGAGTAATAGTGTGTTGTTGTGATATCTCTGTCTATGCTGAGAGTCTCTAGGAGATAGAGTATGCAGGTGCACGAAAGGAGTAGAAATAGTAGGTACATTTTCAGTAGGCAGCAAATTCTCAAACTGATGTACTTCTTCTAATTACCAGAAACCCAAACAATGACTATTGCGAAACCAATTAACCTTATCACAAGACAGCAATACGTTTTCGGGGCCCACACAGTGGATTGTCCATTCTCGCAGCTGGTCACACGTCCTCCTATCAGCCCTGTACGAGCGGAAGTGGTTGCAGGCATTGTAGTCTTCAAACGAAAGAACCAGTGTTATTTGCTGGCGACCTCCAGGCCAAGCATTTTCTTAGTCCTTCCACAAACCCTAGCCAACAGAATCCCCTTCCGTACAAAGGATCGGGCCAAAAGAGGCAAGCCCTTTGAGGATTTCCCTTGATGGCACAGCCAAGCCATGTAGTAAGTCTATTTCCTCGGACGCAGATCGTAACTTGTGCTTCCTGGAACTGAATGATCTGTGAACAATGTGTCGTCGCTTGCCGATGGAAGCGACAAATCCAAAGCAGGATCGGATGCAAGATCCGGAACAAATTCAAAAGACAAAACTGTTGGAGAATGTGGAGACAAAATGGCTGTTTCCCAGGCCTCACGGGCTCAGGGAGAGTCTCCAATACACTCTTGATGCTGGTTGCTGCTTCGTGATCATTGGTTACAGCATTGGTGAGGGGTTCTGTGTCTTCTGTAGCGTGTGGCAATGGGTGTGGAATCCTCTTGTGTTTCCGGCCTGCTACCCGCACCACAGTCTGTGTGACCAGCAAAATTTGGAAGGGCCCCCGCCAATGTGGTGCGAGGCAAGAAGATCGCTTAAATGATTTGATGAGGACCCACTCTCCCGGTCGTATGCTGTGACCGGGACCCTCGTACCGTACAGGTAAAGCCTCTTGCACCTGGTGATAAATCAAATACAGATTTTTAGTTAACTGGCCACAATAGTCAGAGAAAAGTACATTTTCGACGTCTCGTAAAGAACAAGACTTTCGAATATTCCAAATATTAGCAGGCCTTCCCATAACCTTCCCATAACCACCTCAAAGGGAGAGAGCACAGTCTTAGTTTGAGGGGTTGTTTGCATAGATAACAACACGATCGGTAAGGTGTCTGGCCATTTTTAGTTTGGAGCCGGCACACGTCTTAGCGAGCTTGTTCTTGATGATGTTGTTGTGTCTTTCCACTAGTCCAGCACTCTGAGCGTGTTTAGCCGAATGGAACCGTTTATCGATCTGTAATCCCGCGCATATCTGCAGAATTACAGAAGCGATAAAATGTGGACCATAGTCCCACCAGAAGACTCACGGTAACCCAAACCTTGGAAAATATTCCTTTAACATAGTCTTTGCCGTGGTCATAGCTGTGGCATCTTTGACAGGATAAGCCTCAACCCATTTGCTAAAAGCACAGATGACTAATACATATTTGAAATTGTTGCAATGCTCCATCTCAATAAAATAAAATGAATAACCTCAAAGGGAACAGAAGGTGAACCAAAACTACCTCTAGGAGTTGATGTGCCCGTTCCCACATTATGCTGCAAACAAATCATACATCCCTGGATGAAGCATTCAGCTACTTCAGGGATTTTGTCATTTACCCATACCTTTTGCAACATTTCAATGATTTTACGAGCACATATGTGAGTGGGACCATGAACCATAACAAACATCATCATAATGTATGCGTCAAGCAGTAACCATTTCCCTTCAACTTTGTCCACACAACACCCATCATCATCCAGTTTCCCCAAGCCCTCAGTCCATTTCTCAGACTCTTCTAATGTGGCATCGGCTTGGATATCCCTTACGGAATCAATACCCTCATCCAAAGTACAGGCATTTGTGGCTTCCCTTGAAGTATACATTCCTGAAGAGAGATCAGTGGCAGTCTGTTTGGCTATCTGGTCAGCAAAAGCGTTCCCTTTTACTACATGATCTACAATCTTCTGATGTGCTGCACATTATATGATAGCTAGCTTGATAGGGAGTGCAACCGCTGAGAGTAACTGTACTATCAAGGAGCCATGTTGAATTTTTGTACCATGTGAGGTCAAGAAACCTCTTTCTGCCCAAAGTCTACCAAAATTGTGAACCACCCCAAAGGCGTACTGACTCTCAGTATATATGTTTACTGTAAACCCTTCGGAAAGTTCACAAGCTCGGGTCAACGCTATAATCTCTGTGGCCTGTGCGGAGTTATGCATGATTCTCTTGGTTTCCACAACGGTGCTCAATGTAGATATTGCATAAGCATCTGTGGATGTACCACCCGGAAGTTTGAAGCAGGAGCCATCGTAAAACAGCTCCCCTTGTGGATTGTTCAAAGGAGTATCTTTCAGATCGATTCTACCCTTTGTTTCTTGTTCGGTAGTGTAAAGGCAGTTGTGACTTTTCGTCAATGCAAGCAGTACCTTGCGGGTAAGGTAAAAGTTCAGCCAGATTAAGAACACAACACCTCTTAATTTGTATTTGCGGTGCAAACAAGATCAATTCATATCTCGTTAATCATGCGGAGGTGAGGTGTTGCGTTTGTGTTCTGTTTAATAGAACATTTACAGAGTGAGGTACCATCAGGGTTAAAGCAGGGCCTAGGACCATTCCCTCGCTCTGTTTAACAGACGCAGCAGCAGCAGCGACAGCTCGAAACATCTTGGCAAAGCGCATTCTACAGTATCAAGGGCGGAGGAAAAGTAGCCGCACGGCCTATTCTTCCCTCCATGTTGCTGCGTTAATACAGCCAAAGCACATCCATCACATTCATGCACATACAACACAAAGGCCTTTTCGTAGTTTGGTGTGCCCAAAACTGGTGCCGAGCACAATGCAGTTTTAGGCAGATCAAATGCACGCTGGTGTACCATGTTCTACGGTAATGGCGAAGAAATGCCCTTCTTCGTCAAATTGGTTTAATCACTAGTGAGAAATTGGGGATCCACTGCCTACAGTAAGAAGCCATTCCTATCAAGGCTCTAACTTTCTTCTGCGTATTTGGGACAGACATGCTAGAAATTAGTTTTATCCGTTCAGGCGTCAACCTTCTTCCCTCCTTTGACAGGAGATAGCCTAAATAGGTGACCTCCTGACAACAATATTGAAATTTATTAAGCAAAGCTTTGTGTCCATGTTTAGCCAAATGACTAAGCAACAACACAGTGCCCTCCTTACAAGCGCTCTCTGAGTCAGCAGCTAAAAGCAAGTCATCAACATATTGAAGTAGTGTACAAGTAGAGGGCAACTCAAGGGTATCGAGCTGCTCTTTCAAAGCCCTACTATAAATACTAGGACTTTCCGTGTAACCTTGCGGTGCACAAGTGAAGGTAAACGAACGTCCCCCTAAGGTGAACACGAACAGGTATCTACTGTCTTTGTGTATTGGAATACTAAAGAAAGCGTTCTTTAGATCCATGACACTAAAATGAGTAGCTGAAGCCGGGATCATAGTTAATATTGTCGTCACATCAGGCACAATTGGAAATTGTGGAGCAACAATCTTATTGATGGCACGTAAATCAATTATGAAACAAAAGGGAATTGCATTATCACCTTTTTGTACATGGGTAAAATCGGACTATTGCACAAGCTACCTGCAAATTTCCTCGATCACCCTTCGATGCACAAAATCGGAGACAATGCATTTCAAAGCTTGCTCATCATCGACCGAAATCTTATACTATGGAATACGCGGCAGCTTTACTCCATGTTTCAAGATAATCTTAACAGGTTTGATTTGCAAAACACCGACATCATTATCATCAATAGCCCACAAACACTCAGGAACATCATTAAATTCCGGCGGCAAAGGTCTGGTCAAGAATTGAGAGACAGAAAGTTGCTGTGTTGAAATCGTCAAACGCACGCCATCAGAAGAACAATGAATTACAGCATTTAATTCCTTCAACAGATTCAACCCCAACAAATTCTCTCCACAATTCGTATTCAAAAGAAATGGACAGTGGTCTGTAAATGGACACAGGGTGATCGGTACCGGCAAAGAAACCGGACAGACAACTGGTATGCCAGAAAACCCTGCAGAAACATTGGTTTGCCCTGACAGTGGAATGTTTGGAACCCGTGAATGATCAATGGAACACTTCTGTGCCCCTCTATCTATCAAGAATATATGTTATCTATTTCCCACTAACATCTCAACGTAGGTAGCTTTCTGATTAATGGAAATAGGTGTTGGTTCCAAACCCTGTTTCGGGCAATCCTAGCGAAACAGAATGTTGTCAAAAGGAAGTTCTTCAGAGAGGTAAGCAGCAGAAGGATGATCAAAAATGTTTCTATTATCCACACCAGGTGTCTGATTGTCCTGTGAAAAAGGTTGCTGTGAATCCTGTGAAAACTGACCTCTACCAGGACCCCCTACACCGGGTGACCTCTGGATTGTCTACCCATATTCCCAAATGTGTTATTTGACCTCTGTTGCAGGACCGGGCATTGTGCACGCCAATGACCCTCTTGTCTGCAATAAGCACACTGGTTAATGTTTACAGGACCCAAGGGCGCATTCCCCTGCGGAACATACTGACCTCTAAATTGCGAATTACCCCCTCTAGGGCCTCTAACAATTTGCTGCAATAGAACTTTCATCTTTAAGTCTCTTTTTCTCTTTTCAACTCTTTCCTTTTCATTATTGACACGATTCCCGTAGTACTGAGCCATGTGCAATACCTTTGACTGAGACTTCGCTTGCCAAGCACTCTCAGAGGACATCATTTGCGACTGGATGTCAGTCAGCAATCCACTCACAAATTTGTCCACAAATAATCTTTTCCCAGACTCTGTGCCTAAATCTTGTCCACTGAAATCTGAAAATACCTGTTCGAACCGATTGAAGACCTTGGTAGCACCCTCAGTCTTCCCTTGGACACAGGCAGTAAGCTTGTCCCAAATAATTCTCTTTTCTCAGGAATTATAGTTTTAAATTTCGTAACTATCCTGTCAGGTAAGGTTAATATTACCTGAGGTGGTCCTTCGCCAGCTGGCCTTTCTCTATCAAGTCTAATCATGTTAGTCCATGTATTTCCTAACCCTGGTACATCATCCACAGTTCTAATCTGTTTCAACAAGTCGACAGCTAGGAGTACAGGAAATAACAAATCGATATCACTTAAGGTGAATACCGATGATTGCAAAACAGACTCTACTTCTTTGTAGAACCTTGTCGGATTCTTCCTAATGTCGGGAATAGATTGCTTGATGGTGTTCATTTCCTGTCTCGAGAACGGGACATGAAAAAATTGTGACACTTAATGGGCAGGAATTTCATAGGCTTGCGCACCCGTTACGATGTCCGCTGGAACCTCGACTTTTGGGACAAGTGTCGGAGGGACCTCTCTCATAGGCAACTGAGAAGTAGGCAACTCCGAACGCTTACTAAACAATAGAGCCAAATCGAGCGCTAAAGCAGCTGAAGAAGTGTCAAACGAAAAATCCCTTTTGTAAATACTCAATAATTCTGCGGGACAACACATTTTTCTTTTTACACACTCATACTGTAGCTACTCTACCATTACCTGTATCACTTTCCTCTGCATTTCTGGCGTATACTGACTATACGTGTCATATACTTCTACGGGAGTTATCTACATATCTGAGATCCATCTAATCGCATCTTTCGTACAAATTTGTGTTTCCTCAGTTATCCATTTCCAACAAGGAAGAAACCGTTTCTGTACGAAAATAACGTCCAAACTATCACCATCTTCATCATCATATCGTAACCTTTCCAGCTCCCTTCTATACTCAAGAATCCTCTCAACATGCTCTTGCACTTTCTCTGCAGTATCTCTAGAAACCGCTAAAGTATTCAGATCCCTCAACTCCTGTGGGAGATCTGTATTATTTAGCCTGTTCCACATTACACATAAATGAATTCCTAATCCTTCAATAAAAACGTTTTTCTCAGGAAGATTGTCTATATTAGAAAGTGTGGCGAAAACATTAGCTTGTTCACCCTTCTCTATGCAATGCTTAGCCCACACAGTTAACTCACGTTTTTTCTCTGGAGAGACAGTATTACGAGTAACAACCTTCGATCCCGCTCCCTGATCTACTACAAGTGGTGTAGAACCACTTGGAAGAGGGAGAGTAGGCAAGTTTTGAACATCAGGGAACAGAAGTGCTATTACTGGTACAGCAGGCAAAGGTGGAGGAGAAGGTGGAGGAGCAACGACAAGAGGAGGAACAATGACTGGAGGAAGAGGAACAGCAGGAGGAACAATAGGAGGAACGATAGGTGGATCTGGAGGAATTATGGGAGGAATAACAGCAGGGAAGACAAAGCAGCAGGAAGAGGAACATACGGAGGTGGCGCAGTAGCACCAGACCTTTGTTCGTTTAACAGTTTATTGATAAGTTCATCAGAAACATGAAAGTCTTTAGAAGGATAGATTTTCTGGATACCAAGTGAGAAAGCCCTATCCATGTTCCTAGCTGACTCGGACCGTTTATTTTGGTCATACAACAACGCTTTTTCGGCGTTTGTCATATGCCGGCGCGCATGCTTTTCTCTACTTTTAAGCTGCTGCAAAGCTTCTTTCTTCCAATTCTGTATTACGTCAAATGCTGCAGGTCTAGCCTTTTTCTTCAATAATATAGATTCTAGGTATTCGATATGAGGGATTTCAAAACTACCATTGATTGTCCACTGAAGTTCAGAAGCATGTCTAGTTTGTCTGTGCCCAATATCATTAAATACTATACTACCAATGCCGTGCTTACAGTACATAGTACACGCCGGCGACCCCTCCATTGGTGCCGGTCAGCCAAATTCCAAAGATTGTCTGTCCTTGCGGAATAATGCCCTGAAGCAGGCAGACAATTATCCAGGCATATCAGAATACTGGTGTTACCTGGTCAATAATTGAACTCGCGAGTGCAATGCGCCAAAACAAATTATCAGGCTACTTAAGAATCAAGTCACGACTCACCTGATCAATCCTAAGGAGGTCCGATCGGATTTCAAAATTTTCTAACAAAGGTTACCTCGTGTTTGGTGATTTCAGCAAATCTGCCCGCCTTGATATATAGACCCTTGTCAAGATGCCAACTCGGACCACGTGCTTCACCGTCCAGGGATCGGGCAATGCTGCACTGCTGAGGTGTCGCGTCTCATCCAAGAAAGGGGCCCCATTTTACACCGTCCGATCCTGGTCCTATAGCCGTGTCAACCTTCAACGAGCTGGCATCAATCTTGAGGGTCCATATTCGGGCGCCATCTCTGAAAGCAAAAAGAGAATATCGAGGCTGAGTACCCCAAAAGGAAATACACCAAACACGGTTTACAAAGATACACAGATCTTTATTCAAAGTAACTGAACAGTTTTCAAAGAAACAAAGTATCAGATAGCTATCTGGCCCTCAGTACATCACAACAAATACCAGCCCGTTCGATATGAGAAGTGAGTGCACTGTAAATCAGAATATTCGCTCTTTTATACGATTCTTAACATGATGTTCAGCCCCTCTGTACGTTAATAATTCCCAATCTTGGGTTCGTGCCGAGTTCACCTCTGACTCACCCAGCTATATGCATACGGATCACCTTTAGTTTACATGTTCAACAAATCACAATGGCAACAGTATATTCTCGGATTTAACATACGCCTTAGTACATATTTTAATACAATGCAGTTCAACAAGTATTCACGTTTAGTATTTACACAACATTGTGCTTAATATATGCTCACGGATCAGTTACGTTGGCACAGGTAATCCTCGATCTACAGGTCAACAAAGGACAAGGTCTTATTACATGATCCTAACATTTGGCCTACGGGCAGTTTAGGCATTAACTTGCACTTAGGGGTCAAGATGGCCATGTTACAAACAGAAGAACACTGTCCACCATTTTAGAACAAAGGGTGACTTTGGAGCGAGAATCAAAATGGCTGATGAACCTAAAATGGTGGCTAAATTGACCTAAGGTCAGAACCTTGCAATGCGGATTTCTTCGCAGAGCGACTGGGTTTAGGCCAATATATACAGTAAAGGAGGCACGATATAATATCTCGTTCAACAAGCTGATGAGCCCATGAGAGTCTCAGCTCAGCTAGTGTTTCTTTAGTGTCCTTGGGTCTTTGGGAACAACAGAACTTAGATGTTTATAACTCAATCCCTGATAATACTAAAGAGTATTATAAAGCTAGTGTTCTTGTGAATGGTCAGGAGACACCTGCCATCAGAGACACTGGAGCCACATAACTGTGGTTGATGAATGTTTTTTCAAGGTGGAGGATGTTGCTAAGGCACCCAAAAACCTAACCAAGTTAGCTGGATGCCATGTTTAAATGGTTCCCCAGTTACCAGCTCTCATCCAGTGTAATAACTTGACTGTCAGAATACCTGTTAGTGTGCAAAGTGACGTACCTGGGAGGGTTCTGTTGGGTAATGACCTGAAAACTCTTGGAGTTGTGTCTAGTACCCCAGAATCCCCAGCAAAAGGAAGCAGGAGCTCACAAGGTCTGCAAGGGAGAGAACCTTGAGAGGCTCTCCTGGGGACTTGACAGAAGAAGCTATCACCCCAAGTCCACAGGACTTACTTACTGCTATTGCAAGACAAAAAGAGACAAAGGGAAACCCAAGTCTACCAGCAAGAAAACAGCAAGCACCCCTGTGCCTACAAGGACATCATTGAGACTGTACAAAGGCACACCTGTGACCCCTCCAACAGCTGAGGCTGAGTGTGAGGTTAAACCCTGTGTGGTTCCAGATCTCAGGTCCAGGACTCAAATCTGGAAGAAGATCTTACTCTGGTTGGAGATCTTGACCCTGTTGAACATCCTGAACTGCAGTCTTTACTGGCAGAAGGTGGACCCAACAGGGCAGACTTCAGCAGAGGACAAAGACAGTGTCCTACTCTTGAAGGTCTTCGCCTACAGGCAGCTTCTCAGCTTGATGGGGAAGAGCCTGGGAAGTATAGGTTGCACTGGAAAGATGGCCTCTTCTACAGTGAACCGACTGAGTCAACCCCTGGAGACTGCAAATGATGTGTAGTACCTCTAGTGAACTGACTCCAGTTCCTACAGTTAGCCCACGAGATACCTTTGGCTGGTCACTTAAGTTTTAAGAAGACCAAGGAAAGGCTCTCTCTTTATTTCTACTGGCCTAGGATGGGTTCAGAAGTAGACACATTCTGTAGGAGCGGTCACACTTGCCAAACTTCTGGCAAGAGTGGAGCCAAGAATGTTGCACCCTTGGTGCCTCTCCCAGTGGTGGGAGTTCCTTCTGAAAGGGTCGGGATTGACATTGTTGGTCCTCTTGACCCTCCCACATCTTCAGGTAACAGGTTTATCCTGGTTGTAGAAGACCATGCTACTAGGTATCCTGAAGCAATAGCTATGAGAACTGTTACGGCTCAGGCTGTGGCTAAGGCCCTACTTGGTATTTTTACCAGAGTAGGTTTTGCTAAGGAAGTGATATCTGACAGGGGATCACATTTTATGTCTCACTACATGCAAGCCGTGTGGAAAACCTGTGGAGTCACTTACACGTTCTCTATTGCCTACCACCCACAAGCCAATGGATTGGTGGAGAGGTTTAACAGAACTATGAAGAGCATTGTAGGTGCTTTAGAAGAACCCCTTAAAAAAAGTGGGACCTTCTACTGCCATGCCTTCTCTTTGCATATAGAGAGGTCCCTCAGGAGGGAGTAGGATATAGTCCCTTTGAACTTCTCTATGGCCATCCAGTCAGAGGTCCATTTGCCCTGATTAAGGAGGGGTTGGTGAGTGCTCCTTCCCCCAAGCCAGTCAGAGTGACTGACTTTGTGATAGAATGTCATACAAGAAAGCAGAGGAAAGTGATAACTTGAGGGCTGGTCAAGCTCTGGTCAAGCACTGGCATGACCAGAAGGCTAACATGGTTGAGTTTACTGAAGACCAGCTTGTTCTTGTTATGGTACCCACAAGGCAGAGGGCATTGCAGGACAAATGGATAGGACTCTTCAAAGTTGTGGGTAAACCTGGAGAGGTGAACTATCTGGTGGACTTAGGCAATCCTAAGGAGGCTCCCAGAGTCTTTCACACCAACCGTTTTAAGGCTTATGTCTCTAGACCTAAAATGGGAGCTTTGCTTCTAGCTTCAGCTCAAGAGGAGGAGGAGAATGAACCTCTGCCTGAACTCCACAGAGGCTTACCTTTAGATGAGAAAGTGGAAGGAGTTAATCTCTCTTCCAGTCTAACATCTGACCAGCAAGAAGAGTGCAAATTACTGTTAAATCAGTTTGCCTCTCTGTTCTTTCACCAGGCTTGACCCCTTGGGGCCAGCATGATATCCTCACTGGTGACTATTTTCCTGTAAAAAGCAGGGGGTAGAGAATGTCAGACAATGTAAGAACCCATATAAGGAATGAGGTCAACAAGATGCTTGATCTCGGGGTAATAGAGCCCTCTACTAGCCCATGGTCTAGCCCAGTTGTGCTTGTACCAAAGGCAGGATCCAAGGAGACGAGATTCTACATGTACTATAGAGCTCTAAATGCAGTCATCAAGACTGATGCCCATCCTTTACCTAGGACAGATGAGCTGGTGGACATACTTGGTGCAGCCAAGTACCTCAGCACATTTGACCTAACGTCAGGCTATTGGCAAATAGCGCTGACAGACCATGCCAAGGAAAAGACTGCATTCTCCACCCCAGCAGGCCTCTACCAATTTAAGGTAATGCCTTTTGGACTAAAGAATGCACCTGGTACATTTCAGAGGATGGTCAATCAAGTTCGGAATGGGATGGAGGACTTCTGCATGGCATACTTGGATGACATTGCAGTGTTCAGCCCTACATGGAAAGAACATATTGATCACCTAGGATATGTTTTGCAGGCCCTTGAACAGGCCCATCTGACCATCAAGGCAAGTAAATGTCAAATTGGTCAGAGCAAAGTGGTCTACCTTGGACATGAGGTAGGAGGGGGTGAAATAAGGCCATTGCCTAGCAAAGTGCAGGCTGTACAAAGCAGGGCCACCCTACTACTCAAACCCAAGTGAGAGCCTTCCTATGTCTCACTGGGTATTACAGGAACTTCATAGAGAACTATGGGACCATAGCTTCTCCCTTGAATGTGATCTCCTCTCCAAAATTCCCTAAAAAGGTTAGATGGAATGAGGAGTGCACCCAAGCCTTTGAAGTCCTGAAGAAAGCCCTTTGTCAAACTCAAGTCCTAAGAGCTCCTGACGACTACCAACCCTTCATTATACAAACTGATGCTTCTAATGCAGGTATAGGTGCAGTCCTTAGTCAACTGGATGAGAAAGGTAGGGAACATCCCATTTGTTTCATCAGCAGGAAGTTAAAGGATCCTGAGTCAAGGTGGGCAACAATAGAACGCAAATGCTTTGCTATTGTGTGGGCACTGAAGAAGTTTAGACCATACTTGTATGGATCTACTTTCATTATTCAGACTGACCACCAACCCTTGAAATGGCTGATGCAAATGAAAGGGGAAAACCCTAAACTACTAAAATGGTCAATCTGCCTGCAAGGGTTTGATTTTACCATTGAGCATAGAGCAGGAAGTCACCACCAAAATGCTGATGGTCTCTCTAGGATGTTTATAACCGACTGGAGGTATGAGGGCCATCCAGGAGTGGATTAAATCCTCCTGTCCCTTAGTCTGGGGGGTGGGGTGGGGGCGAGTGTTAGGGAGAATTATCGTTTATGGCTAATTTCCCTCACCTAATGAGTCCATCAGCAGCTTTGCTGGATTTCAGGGGTTTATTATTTCCACCTGGTAAGAGTATGAGCCTTTTTCCCACTCTTACATGTGTTTTGCCACGTGTATTTCTACTTTTTGTGTGATCTTGGGCTCTGGAGCCACACCACTACAGGAGTCCCACTTCTGTGTGTGTTAGGCAGCACCTTCAGTGCAGTGACACAGGGTTGTCTTTGAGACTTCCCAATGACTCCATATTTCTGGGGCTGACTACTGTCCCCCAGAAACAGGTAAAGTTGCCATTATCTTTACATAGTCACTTTAAACTACAGACCCAGTACACCCCATCTTACATCGAGTATTGGAAAGGGTTAATTCCTACCCCTTTTTGTCTGTGCCTCTCTGAGCTTTGTTTTGCTCTCTTAACATTTAGACTTGGCTGGTGGCAGTGGTATCTACCCTAACCTTTCTACCGCGATTATACTATATAAACATGGTACTGTTTTAGGGTATTGTATTAGCCTCGAACATAAACCCGCTTGACCAAATATGTTTTATGTTGGCTCTGGTCGGTTTTAGTCACCATTTCTTTTTGTTAAAGTCCTTCTTGTGTTTTTACTTTTTACACCAAACCAGGTTTGCCTTCTTTGTTTGCCGACCTTTGGCGGGCTTCTGTCCAGAAGGCCTCCTTTGGCGTCTGGGTGTCTAGGTGGGCTGAATGTGAGGGAGGGGTTTAGTCACCCCCTGCACAGGGTCTCCTTGGAGACCCAAGTCTCACTTTGTGTCGATTGGCTGAGGTGGTTGACCGGGCCGGACAACCCCCCTGCTGAGTGATTGACAGCCAGGCTGGGTGAATGGGGGATTTTGGCATAAAAGGCAGGACTCTTGGGCTGGAAGTCAGAGTCGCCACTAGAACTGCAAAGAACCGAAGAGAAGCGGAGAAGAAGACGCTGCTGCAACTCCCGATTCCCAGTGAAGCCCTGCTGCAGTCCTGATCTATCTACCCTTCAACGACAAGAGAAGATCCAGTCCGGAGTCTTCTTCCCTTGAGCCTGGTGGGATCAACCAGCTCATCTTCCACAGCCAGAGGACCCTCTTCGTGGTCCAAATCACTGCACACTGCTGTAGTGGTCGGGATAGCCATCTGAAGAGCCTCTCCTGTTTTAAAAGGAGTGCACCTTTTATTCACCGTCGTTTCACTGCTGCTGGCCTCATCCCTGGGTAGTGCAGATCACTCCAGACTTCCTCCTTTTTGTCTCCATGACTGAAGCTCCAGGAACCGTGAGTCTGCACGAATTACCAGGAACAACTGCTATGGCACCAGCTTTCTTCAACGAATAAGGTAATGTGTCCAACTTCGAGGAATTGGGGTGAACCCTTCTTCCTCACCAAAGGCTTGTCCTTTTCTTCCTTCCCTCTTATAACTTTTGCCTCCTTTCATGACAATATCTAAGTACTCCTGGCAATCTCGAATTGTGAAATGTACTAACTGTGTGATCCTCGGCAACAGGAACCCTGTTCCACTTGACACTGGCGCAGGCCTATTGACTTTTACTCACTTGTAGGAAAGTGCCCTCTGATTCTATCTGCCTTGACAAAATGATTGCCTATGATTTTTATCCCCAATTTTCTTGTGTGAATTCATGTGCTAAGTATGTGTGACTACGGTTACATTTCTTCCCGCGGGTACGCTTATCTTTAGTAAGACCGAACTGTCATTACTGTCAAAAAGTGATTGCATATGTGCTCCCGGTAACGTCCTTGCTTCACAACACCGGTCTGTCAAAAGGTATTTACCTTGATTTGTTCTGCACAAGGAAAATTGGTTGTGTGTAATGTATTTGAAGTGTGGTTTTATTTTTAATAGAAGTGAAGTGTTTTGTGAACAGATGGTTTATAAATAAATGTACTTATATTTTTTAACCAGAAACCTTGAGTCAGTGTTTGCTTGAGTCACAGTGATTGTAGTCCTTTGTGTAATCTTTACTACTGCTCATTTGCTCTTGAGATAAGTCTGGCTGCTCGGCCATTGCTACCACTTTTTCTGTGTAGTGTGGGCTTGTACCAAAGGTGATATTGTACTACCACTTGTAGTCTTAATTGTGTGTAGTGGTCTCTAAGGGCACTGCACAGGATTCTGCCTAACAGGGCCCCCAGCTTATGCAATCTCATCCAGATTGGGCATGCCCTTCAGACGTGGGCCCACCTGATCCTCCACCTAAGGTTCCTGCACTGTGCAAGGCAATTCTGAAGTCATGGAGTCCCCTGCTACCAATGTAGGGCCCTCAGTGTCTACTGGCACCTCTCCCACAGGAGTAGGAGACTCAGCAGTCTATGGAACTGGACTAGGGATAACGGTCATGCTGGTCCTTCCAACAATCCCTCTGGAAGCACTCCAGGCCCTAAGGCTCAAAGAGTGTTCAACCTGGCAATCTCTTTGGCCCTCTATCGGGTAGCCGCTGCGACTATCTCGGGATCAGGAAGATCATTACCCAACAGACATGGGACAGGGATGGAGTCTTTCATCGCTACATGGCGCTGGGTCGTTTCACCTCGCCAGCTGAACTCTACTATCACCAAGGGGCATTTACTCTTTCCGTCAAACCCACTGATGCTACAATCAGGCCCATCAATATATTGGCCTGGCATTATCCACTGCTGGGTCACAGCAGTGATGCTAGCTGTGGTGTCTCAGCAGACAGATGTTTTGTGTCCATTGATATACATATGTTCTAAATAGAGTTGAGTATTATTGGGAACTGGGATCTCTTCTGGGGACCTGGTAATGTTCCCACTCAGTGTAACCAATTCACATTCGGCCACTCCCTGGCCTAGTGGCAAGTCCTCCTCTAGGAAGCCCAGACTAATGATGGCCTCGTCCATGAGTGTAATATTCACTATGGCTTGCTTGGGAAAGCCCTTGCAAGCAGGATCCCCTTTCCTATGGCTCAGCTCCTTAAACACGAAACAACCTTTTGAGTGGTGAGAACGCTGGTGTTGCAGTATTAGGGGTGCCTGCACTCTTCTTTTCTGTATGTACAGCTGAACCAAAGTTTTGGGATTCAAATAATAACATTTCTAGGACTGCAGGTGAGAGGGTTTGCAAAGCTTTCCAGCCCCCCACAGGAAGCACTAAACAAAAAGGACTTGCAGATTGAAAATTCAAGCAATGGGATGAACACCAACACAAAGAAAACTGGCAGCAGATAAAAGGATTTAAATGCCAGTGTGAAATCTGTTTCCTGGATATGGGTCGCTTAAAAGGCAGTGAATGACCGAAAAAGTAAAGCCAAAATGGATGTTAGTGGTTTTGCAGCTGAGTCATGTATCTTGTGTTGAGGGAGGGGTCAATGAATCCATGTAGAGTACCAAATGTCTCCACATATGGCTCTTGCAACTCTTTCAAACTGCCTTTTGCTGCCCTTTATAGCTCTTCACAAGCATTTGCTGGAGGGCTGGGAACAGAACATGAGCGCAAACCTCTTCTAACTCCATAGGTCGCAGTGTTCTAGAAGAGACTCTGTCAAAGCACCATGGCCTGCATCCTGCTCCCAGGAACCCTGCCTTTAAACCGCACTTTGCCATACAGTTTTGGAAGGGTGCGTAAATGAAAACAAGCGGCACGTCTTCTGACTCCTCAGGTCACAGGGTCCTAGAAACTTCTGCCAGAGTGGCAGATAACGCAATGCTGCCTTGTCTTCCTTCAGAGAGGGACACTGAGAAAATAAAAGTTAATGTCTACTCCTCTGCCTCCTCAATACACAGGGTCCTAAATGACTCATTCAAAGCGCCATAGCATGCCATCCCACTCTCTGTGCTCTAACATCCAAACTGCAGTTTACAACCCTTCACAGTGTTTTGTGAAAAGGGTGGGTAAATTTAGGTGAACGCTGCCTCATTTGCATCAGTTCTGAGGGTGAGGTAGACTCCATAGCTGAATTGAGTCCAGGAAAAACTTTAGACTTTACATGTCCTTGATGCCCGCAGGCAACATTTTAACCATGTTGGCTCTTTACTCAGAAACAGAAGGAAGGCTGGGTTACCTGGCCTTTCCTTTTGTTTCTGAATAAAGAGCGAAACACCCAGCGGGCAGCCTGTTTAGCCAAATCAGTACACAGTTAAAGGGCATGGCTAAAGGTCTGCCCGCAGGTGTCCGCGCTTGGGATTAGAAAAAAGGAGAGGCATTGATGGCTCTTCTTTTTTCTAATCTGAAGTGCCGACACCTGCGGGCAGGCCTTTAGCCATGCAGCGCTTTGGATAAACGGGCTGTCTGAGGGATCGGTGTAGCTGTGGCTAGTCGCTGGTGATCCCCAGAAGGGCCCCGACTGGGGAGCCCATTTTGGAAACGGCTGGGGTTCTGCCTCTGCTGGCAGAGACCCGCTTAAAGCCCTGGTCAAAAGGACTCAGGGTCCATTGCTATCTTTCTACTTTTTGCAGGGCTTTCTAATGATCTGTTCTGTAATGTTTCTTAATGGCTGCAGTATGCCTGATATTATTTTGAGGTTATTTTTTTCTTTTGCTATGCTGATGAGAAGTGTCAGTAAGCCCCAAAGTGCCCATTAAACCACCCACAGGACTCAGTTCTGGAGACAAAGTGGTTTCTTTTTTTAACCATAATCAAACCCAGCTTTCATCTGCAAAGTAGAACCAATTGCTACAGTATTACTACTTCCTACATCTACAGACGGTTTGAGTTAAAGTGGTGCAGCATGTACAGTTTAGCGTCTAACATCGACGTTAAACTATTTCTATAATTAATTGCTGTACTGTTTAGAACATGTTTCTTAACACTCAACTTGAATGTTTTTCTTCAGGGTTTTAGCCATTACCTCTAATTAGGTCATTAAAAACAGTGCAACCTCAACAATGTTTACAAACATTGCACTCTCAGTGCTTCCCAATGTTTTTTCAAAGCATTGTTCTAACAGTTAATGACTTAATTGGAGCTGTAAGCCTACTACTGATGTAATAAAAATGTCTTAACCAGGTCTGCCTTCAGTGAATCCATTTACAAGCACTGTGTGTGTCCTTCACTGAAGTCTTGTTAAAAACAAGCATTGAGAAAGCCAACATTTTTGGCTTGTAAAAAAGTATTAGGCATTTGCTAGGAACTGCTATTAGATGCTCAGGTACTGGCACCATTTTGCACCGGCCATTGCCAGTTAATACCATTGCCTGTTAATATCACTATGGCAGTGCCTGGCAAGTGCCTTCCACATGACTACACAAACGCCCAAACCTTTGGCATTGCCAATGGCTGTTTAGACTGTTGTTGTGGGTGTGAAAAGTAATGCAATTTTGCTGTTCTCTGGGGTCAGGTCCCCAGAATCTGAAATAATCACAGACGACATGTCTTTAATTTTCTAAAATATTGTACATAAAATTGTGAATGATTTATTTTTCTTCAAATAGTAATATCACAACTTTGTATTTATAAAAAATGAGCTTTCAAAAAGGGTTTTTCATTTTTGCTAGTCTGCTGATCACTATCTCATTTTTGTATGCTCTTAAAAATGCTTGTTCCCACAGTTGAACCATTGGAAGCTGCACATTTCTATAAACTAGCTAAACAATTCGTTTCAGAAAATAATCATGTGCCTTTTTTTATCAGTCCTTTTTACCTTACTTTCAATGAAATAAACATTACATAGACGTTTTACATTGAATAAGAAGGAGGACAAAATTTAGAAATATTTATTGAAAAAGAAAATCAATATGAAGATAAAATTAGTAGAAAGCCCTTGTAGCACTTATACTATTCTGTCAAACTTAGCTAAAATAATAAATAAATCTATGCCTACATTCATTCTCCTTTAGATTGCAAAGGCACCTAGGCCCATGTTACAGTACTTTGCATTGGTGCAAGTGCAATTATCACTGGGGCCAGCATTTTCCTAGTGATAAAGGCAGAGAGCCTCATCACTAGTTTGGCAGTGTGGTTAAATATTGAGAGTAATTCCGTTACCACCACTGTTTTGGCAGTTTCAGAATTACCACCAGTTTTACATCAGTGCCGAATCCCAAGTTAGGAGGTTAACTGCAGGCTTCACCACCAGAACAACCTTGACGCAAATCCTTTACCTCCAAAAATCAGCAGATTTAGTATGGAGCACTATCCCTCATGCTAACCCACCAAAAATCCCCATGCAGTTCTGTGGACTCTAGAAAAATGGGAAGTACACCACCGTACCAACTCATAATCCTGTGGTAATGTCACCGGACAGGATGGTGCTAACAGTGAACGAGTGGGGTGAATTTACCACCAAAATCGCCTGTTTGATGCAGTTTATTTCTAGGGCAAAGTTTTCACTAGTCCTAGCACTAGGCCGAAATTTGGGCTGGGGCACATATAAAATACTACATGTTTACGGCAGGGCCACAGGTACATTAAAAAGGGTTTGATCCAATAGACTTTGCACAAATAGTAAAGATAAGAAGGGTAGTACGCAGCTGAAGCCAAAGTGGACTAGATGTAATGAAACAACTTACAAAAGTAAAGTGTGCACGAGATATTGATGCAGATCCAATTGCAATCTGCTCTCCACTAAAATGGTTAGATTTGTTGCACCTCCTATTCAACCAGTGAGAGGATCCTGCTCCATGTGGTGCTGGAGGTCAGGCCTGACCATGAGATGATTGAACTCAATAGAATCATATCCATGGGATCCCTCACAATGGGGCAGGCAACACAGTGGAACTTGTGGCAAGTAAGTCATGAGTATATGCACACAATGTGTCAAGAGAGTTTGCAATACTGAATACTGGTGCCGTTATTTTCCCCTAATTGTGGCTGCTTTTCAGGGCACCAGTAGAGGACACATGTGGGTGGACAGCATAACTTTTTTTCAGAGGGCAGCCACAACCCTTTGGGTTGTTTTTGAGGTTGGCAAGCTTGCTCAAGTATTTGGATGCCAGGATTGTACTCAGGTTGTAAGGTTCCCAGTGCAGACACTTGCTCATAAGACCAGAAACACTTGTTTCATATTGAGATTTAGTTTTTCATGGAATATTTCAACACAAATATCTGGGATTAAAAGGTGAGAACCTTTTATACTTTGGCAGCATATTTATTGGAACATTTCCTCTGTCAGGTTATTTCTTTGGTGTTCATTACTTTTTTTTAAATGACCAATGCTATTTTGTCTTGCTCACTTTCATCTAATGAGTAGGTCTATTGAACTATATTTTTATATTTCACTTTAAGATATACGTTCACTTACTGTGCATGTATTTATGGGTGCCAGCTTTTGATTTTCACATTGGGGTCAAAAGCACTGGGGTATATATTATTTTTGCAGCTGGTCATTATTGTCACTTTTACGTGCTGCTTAAATGCAGTTAGTTGGGGTTGTGCGATGTACAACAACAGTCACCAAGTGACCAGTCATAAAACAAGGTTCTTGTAGTATGCCGTTTAACCAAAGAGTGTGTTCCTCAGCTAATAGTTTAATTGCAAAGGACATTAACAAAAAATGTAGGGAGTTCTGAAAGCCTACAATCTTTTATACATAATAATTAAAAAAAAAGATATTTTTAAAGCTACAGTGACATCAGGGGTGAAAAATCACTGGTGACCTGGTTCTCCCATCCATGCAGAGCCCAGTAACAACTCTGCTTATCTTCAAAGCAAGGAAAAGGTTATCCCTCTCAGACCATGTTGCCTAACAAGTGACGCAAAGTTACAAGATCACTTAGAGCAACACTTAGGCGCACTATACTGGAGGACAGTCTTGCTTCGCTGCTTCGCTGCTTCGCTGCTTCGCCTGCTCCTCCGGCACGAATACAGTGGCATCTACGTTGCTTGGCAACGTGCGAGGCCACACCTCCCGCTTCCTGCATTTCACATCTGCACAAGGTGGAGCCTGGGCGAAATCGTCAAAGTCAGCCCCTGCTGTCTACGGCGTCCGTCTCTGCCTGTGAGCCATTCACCTGCCCAGTTGTGAGGACCTCTGCAGCGGGACACTGTACTGGAGTACAGTCTTGCTTTGCTGCTACGCCTGCTTCTCCGGCACAAATACAGCGGCATCTATGTTGTTTGGCAATGTCCAAGGCCACACATCCAGCCTCACTTTCATCCCGCTTCCTGCATATCACATCCGCCCCAGTTGAAGCCTGGGCGAAGTCTGGCAAAGTCAGCCTCTGCTGTCTGTGGCTGTCCGTGGATGTGACTCAGCCTGCGGCATCTCCACCAGTCGTTTGGTGCTTCTGTGATTTTTCAGCTTGACAGGCAATGGGCCTCATTACAACCCAGGTGTTAAGGGTTTAACGGCGCCGTCGGCACCGTTGACCCTTAACGCCTGATTACCATTTTAACGCCTGCAAGGCGCTAACCCGCCTTGGTGCTAATTACGGCACCGTAATTTACGGTGCCGTAATTAGCGCCTTCCCCACTCCCATTATGCCCTATGGGGCAAAAATGGGAATGGGGAAGGGTAAATGGGGAATGGGGATTTACCGCCCCACTCACCTTGGAATGGGGCGGTAAATCCACCATCCACCATGGTGTAAACGGAGATTACACCATGGTGGTAAAGTAGGGAACTTACTGTCTGGGTTGTAATGAGGCCCAATGTCATCTCGACCTAGCTTCTGCACCCCAGCACAAACAGATGTCCAAGTTTTTGGATCAATGTTTAATTACATTCAGATGCTGGTAACATTTTTCATGTTCACCTCTGTTTTTATCAGTATGCCTCCAGATTGCAATCCTTCCACTTCTAGACCTATCTTTACACGCAACTATGACAACCTTATTTACCCTTTATGTTATACTGGTGCTGTAGTCATTGTCCTTGTACTATGAACGCAAGATCAGTTTTAAATAAATCCTCTGCTGTACTGGACCTTTTCCTAAGACTTAACTTACACTTTCACTGCATTAAAGATACATGGATTGCCCAGTAAAATACCACTGTCACTGCTTCTCTGACCACCTCACAGACTTCTTTTTGCCGTGTTCCTTTTCCCATTGCTTGTTGAAGGGATATTGGCATTCTCTACCAATCTTCCTTTCCACTAATTTCTCAGTCTCCGGTCCTTCCGACTTATTCTTGGGTTGAATTTACTCACAATATCTTTTCAAAACCTTATCCTATTATCTATCTTCTTATCTACCGAACACGTGGGTTAGATCCTTTTGTGATTATGTTGATCATCTTCTTTCTTACATTCTCCCTACCTCCATCCCTTAATACTACTGGGTGACGTCAATCTCCATCTTTTGTCGACACATTCCACTCTCCCCTTGCTTTCAATTCTTGATTCTCATTTCCTTCATCCTCTCTCCTTCCCACATCTCCGATTCCTGTCATGATCTTATTTTTATTTTGTCCTTATCAGCTTCCACATTGTCTTCTCTCCCAGTCTATCTTTCTGATTCCTATCTTCTTTCTTGTGTTCCTCTTCTTTCTCTATCACGTCATTATATTTTCTGCGTGATCTACATAACTTTAACTCTTCACGCTTTACCTCCACTTGTACCTCTGTCCTTCCTCATCACTCCTCTTTCTCAACTCTCACACCAGACGAGGCTGCTTCCTCCATCTCCTGGTCTCTTTCTTCCTCTCTTGACTTGCTTTATCCTTTATCGCCTTTCCATCCCACTTGCAAACCTTCTCAAGCATAACTCTCCCCTCATCTCTGCTCTATGCGCCATTTCCTCTGTCGTCTTGAAAGATGTTGGTTTAAGACCAAATCTACGATGGATCATTCCTCATACTTTTCTTCCAATGCTCTCTATGGCAACTGTTTGTTCTCTGCTAAACGTCTCTACTTTTCTGATCTCTAACACACTCAGTCTACCCACCTTTAGGCGTCTTTTTCAAATTCTTTCTCAGCTTCTGTCTCCTCCTAATCTTGATTATTCTGCTGATTCTTCTTTGTCAGCCTCTGACTTTGCCCAATTTTTCTCTTCTAAGGTAAATTCTCTTCGCAATGATATTGAAGCTTCCATTTCATCTAAGTCATGACTTCCTTTGCCACTTTTTCCCTCACCTCTATATCTTGTTTTCAACCTATCTCTAACCCTAAAACTTCTCTTCTATTGGCCAAAGCTCACACTACTGCCTCTCCTACTGACCCAATCCTTTCTGCACTTATTCTTAAAGTTTATCCTCCATTAGTGTCTTACCTTACCTCTTTCTTCAACATCTGTTTTTCAACCTCTATTTTCCCCACGTTCTTCAAACATGCTCCCATTATCCCAGTTTTAAAGAATCCCACCACTGACCCACTGATAGTCTCACATTTTCATCCTATTTCCTTACTAACCTATCTATCTAAAATACTTGAACAGTTAGTCTATTCCAAAGTCACTATCTTTGTCTCCAACTCGTCTATTCTCCCACAATTCCAAACTGCCTTTCGCCATCTCCACTCCACAGAAACTGCTCTGTTCTCTGTTTTGGACTCACATCTTTCTGCACATTATTCCAAACACTCATCTTTTCTCATCCTCTTGGATTTATCTGCTGTGTTCGACACTGTCGACCACTCTCTTCTACTGGTGTCTCTTTCTTCTTTTGGTCTCACAGGTTCTTTTCTTTCCTGGTTTCAATCTTATCTCTCTCTAAGAACTTTTTCTGTTTCTTGGGCTGGCAAGTCATCTAAATCCTTCTTGCTTGCCCATGGCATTCTGCAAGGTTCATCTTGGGCCGTTTTCTGTTCTCTCTTTACACTTCCCGTCTTGCTGCTGTTATTTCTTCCTTTAGTTTATCACACCACTTTTATGCTGGTGACACACAACTTTTTCTCACTTTGTCCTCGTTTACTTCTGAAATTCACCAAACTCTTAAGGCCTGCCTTTTGGCTATCAAATCTTGCATGTCTTCTAACTATCTTACACTCAATGCTGGGAAAAAGGAAGTCCTCTTGTTCCCTGCTAATATCTTTTCCCCTCTCCCTTCCTCCTCCTTTATCTCCTTCCCCCATCCCAGCATCCAATCTCATCCATGGCCCTATATCTTGGCCTTCACTTTGACTCTAGTCTCTCCTTCTCTCATCACATTTCTGTAACTTTGCACGCTTGCTGCTCTCACTTACATAATATTTGCAAAGCTCATCCACTTCTCACTTTTCAAGCTTCTAAACTGCTGATTTCCTCGTTGATCTTTTCTCGACTCTTATTTTTCCTCCACGCTTTTTGGGTTTCCTATTTCCTGTCTTGCTCCCCTCCAATCTGTATTGATCTCTTCTATCCGTCTTTTATGCCTCCTCCCTTTCAGAGATTCTATCTCTTCCTCCGTTTCCACGCTTTGGTTATCGTTTCACACTGAACTTAAATTAAAAGCTGCCTGCCTTGACTTTAAAAGCCTCCATGGTCCTGCTCCCGACTATCTCTCTGCCCAGGTATCTTTTTATACCTCTTCTTGCTCTCTCTGCTCTTATTGCCAGTTTCTATTAGTGGCACCTTTTCCCCTTGGTGCTCAATCTCGTTTTGTACTTTCACACTTTTAGCCCCTCTTCACTGGAACACTCACACTTACTCTCTTCATTCTATTTCTGTCTATCCTTTATTTCATAGGTCACTGAAGTCTCATTTTCTGCAACATCCTTGTTTGATTGTTTTTCTGTATTTTGTGTTTATCCATGTTATTCTACTTTTCCTTGCTCTCTGTACAGTGCCTTGGCGTAAGGTTCTTCATAAAACAGAAATTAAATACACATATACACATGGCCTTAGGGGGCCAGCCCTTTCCTCAATTTGACGTTAAGCATGGTTCATCTCGGTTACTGTATGTTTGAGAGACAGTCCACAGTATGCTCAGAGAGGCACAGCTTCTCCTCAATGATGAGGCCCAGCAAGGCTGAAACACGTGTATGGGGTTGCTGGTGGTACTCTTGTTCAGAGAGGAATTGCCATAGCATTTCGGTGCTGGACTGCCCATGTGGGCGGGACAAAGACTGATATGCAAATGGAAATTTCCCATCTGTGAAAGGTACAGCGAGCAAAAAGCGTGTGCTGCCAACTCTAATCTCAGAACAGGTTATTATGCAATGTTCTTACTGGAGAGGGGTGCTTGCTACCTTTTTTAAAATATAATATGCAATGGACAACATTGAAGGCCATAACTAGTGGCTGGTTAGTGTTGTATAATACGCAGTGGGCAGGGCCAAAGGCCATAACTTATTGCATTTTATTATTTTAAAATATATACTGGACATGGCAAAATGATGTGCAATCTGCTCAAGGTCAGAGGCCATGGCTAGTGGCCCATTTATATATTAGAATATATAGTGGGTACATAGAGCCAGAGATTGTTGCCACAGGCCAGTATTGTGCTAAAGTCCATGGCTAGTACCTGATCAGTGTATATAATATATAGTGGACACAGTTGAAAGCTGTATCCACTGGTAAAGGCCAAAATCTATGGTTGATAGCCTGTTAGTGTTTTCAAATATTCAGTGCACATGGGTGAAGGTTGTGATCAATGTCCATGACTAGTACACACCCATTCATGTGTTAAAATATATTTGGGCATGCACACTGACCATGATTTAAGGCCATGCTTAATGTCAGTTACTGTTGTAATGTAATTAGTGATGCCATCAGTGATGTGATCTGTGATGTCGTAATTGTGGTCATAGGCTGCGCAATGGGGAGTAAAGTTAAGGTGGCTTTAGCTGAATTTCTGAGGTTTTGCTGCGTTAAGTTCTCACCTTAACGTTCCTGTAACTAATGTTATTTTCCTTGAATGTATTATATATATATATGTAAGTAGTCTCTAACATAGCAGTAAATAATACACAGATGCATGTCAGGACTTGTGTACTTTAGGCAGTAAGTCATGGAAAGACAAGCAGCGTGTTACAAAAGTGGCAATTCAAAGTTAGACAGAAACAATTGATGTAGTAACTCAGCGATACCCAGATGCAGATGCATAGTTATACAAAAGTGAATCAGAGTAAGACTGAGGGCCATCTCTAGAAGATTCAAATTCAGAGTAGAATATGAATTTTTTATGGAGTTATGTCAGAGACAGCTTGAATACAGCGTCGCACAAAAAGAGAACTACCAACACAGTTGCCAGCATATAAAGGACACCAGCCTACACTCACTCAAATTTAACAACGGTTGTGACTAAAATATAATCAACATGTCCTGCCCTGTTTCCTCTCACTCCATCTGCCTCTATATGATTCCATACCCTTTCCTTCCACCTTCCACAGTCCAAGTAAATACCTGCTCCAACACTTGCTTTATAACTCAACTAATAGCCCATCCAACTATTATAATAGCCTTCTTCCTAAACTGCACCATCCCAAAAGGATTTTCTCAAAGGACCGCACTGACCTACTTCACTCACCTCATCCTAAAACTCCAACAGCTGACTCTCTACCCCTTTCACCCTACAAAGCATCCCCATTCACGTTTCCTTTCTGAATATTCTTGTCCACTTCAAACCAAATCTATAATCAACTGCAAGGACATACACCTCTCCTTCAAGGAGCATATAGCAAGGAAGAGACAAATAGCTTGCTACCAACTACCCTCCTGTGGAAAATCAAGCCCTTCATCACAGGAAACAACTTTACATCTGCTATTCAAGCCTTGGTTCTCCCACACGTAGATTGTGGCAATGCCTTTTTAGAAGGCCTTTCAGCAACCACACTGGCAACCACCTGAGATTTGTTTGATATGGTGCAGCATGACTCAAAGGACCCCACAAATTTAGCCACATCACCTGCTGCTCATCGGCCTGTACTTGCTCCCTCTGAAAGCACGTAGCACCTGCACATCTTGCTTCATCATCTACAAGGCTGTTGACCTCAAGCCGCCAAGCTACCAAGCTCAGCATTTCCAGCGACCTACGGTTTACCAGAATTCAAGACATGTTCAAACTTCAACTAAATCAGTGCAGGAAGGAAAGAACTAGAAGATAGGTCTTCTCTGTGTAAGCCCCCAGAATCTGGAGCCTCCTCACTGCCATAACAGTCCAACAGTTTAGGTAGCTAAAGACCCTCCTTTAAAAGGAATGGCTCCACCTAACACCAAAGTCCACACACCCTGCACTTTGCAATTAACCTGAGCTCTGATGATCTTCCCCCATCTCTTCCCATGGTAGTTTGCAGATAAATTGCTTCCAAATTGACTGCCCTTCCCCTCCTGATGTTTAGCTCCCAGCTTCTTTGTATCTCTGCATCATAACTCAATGAATACTTCTTCCAATGACTTGTAAAGTGCTTTGTTGCTTCCCCAAGCTAGGCATGTGCCCAATAAATTCCATAATAATAAAAATATAAAACTGTTTTTTTTTCTGATTGGAGGCAAGAGGAGGTCAGATTGCATAAGCTTTACTCACACTTAACTATGGATATCAGAGTACTATATGTTTTACCCAGATACTTAGTTACATTTTCAACTGCTTACTGGCGTTCACAATGTATGTGTTTTAGATTTAATTTATTACCAATGGGTGAAATAAATAAAGAAAGAGGTCTGTGTACAGAGGGTCTGAAAGCTGTCGATTTTGTAAATCTGTAGATGAAAAAGAAAGTTTACAGTATTTGATCACAAGTTGTATTGCTTTAAGTTCATTATGATTCGGGCTATTTGAACCGTATGTACAGTTCTCAGATTGTTTGGAAGGAGTACTTCTGGTATAGAGTGCTTGCAGGTCGTGAAGTTCCTTTTCTTTTTCTTTTTTGCAATGATTTATTGTATTTTGATTCCCAAATAAAAAAACAAATGAGAAGCTTTCAGGAATACAAAAATTAGAATACACTCATTTAAAAACAAAAGGACTACACAGCAATTTACAGTTTTAGCAGTTTTACATAGAAAGAAAACCAAAATAGAAGAGGGGAAGAAAAAGAGGAACTCACACACAAAGAGGAAACCATTTAGAGTCTCACAGGGTTTGGGTAAATAGTAGTTCACTGAAGGCGCTTTGCATCCTACCTTTTTTCCTCTTCTTGAGATGTAACCTTTCTCAACCTATTCATGTTTGAACAGGAAGTCACATAACGCCAGGATTAAGCCATGCGATTGACCATTCATCAGGCTACACCAGCAGGCTTCGTTGCCTGATGTAATGACCAAACGTTTATCCGGTTCTGCCTTCAGGGCCTCACACCCCATCACCAGATGTTTTATGGTTTCTTTCCTTCCCACCACACCACACAGTCTACAGCTCAAGTTCCCTGTCGCCACTTTCCACTTAGACACTCTCTCCAATGTTGGTAATTGGTTCAAACAAAAGCGTAGATACAATGTTCTCCTTCTTGGGCACCGGAAAATAGGTATATATTTAGACACGTGCACCCATTTATAGACTAGCTTAGCATCTTCCCTATAAAGGAAACATTTAGCCAGTTCATCTGCTGTTTTACCCCAATACTGTTGGAAGAGCTTTTTTTTGCCTTAGATGGATTTAGGCCAAGCTACTCTCTGGAAGAGCCTTTTTCTGTCAGTAATGCATTCATTTGTTCTTTCAGGTTTGTAAGTGATTTCAATCCGGCACTTCACCCTTAATTATTTATTTGTGTCTATAAGTTCTTTTATTCTGAACGATGTACCACTTATATCATGCCTCTCTCTTTGAACCCCCCCCCCGCCCCCCGGTCACACTGAACCAGGAATCAGGCTGGTTTGCAAAGTTAAAATATTTATTTCTATATTTCACAATATATATCACACTATTTTGAATGGTTGTACAATGATCACCAATGGGGTGATGTCACACTAAACAATCTCTTTAATCATAAGAAGTAATAATGAGCAAAAACAATGCAGCACAGAAATAACACTTTTGGGTGTATATTCAAATCAAATAGCAGTGTGGTTACTATTTCCCCCTGCACACCCCTCAAACCCCCCAATATGCAATATAAAGAGATGGAAGGTGAGAAAACAGGTTTCAGGAATGCAGAATTCAAATACAATGTCAATCCCAATTTCCCCCCAGCAACTCAAGAGAGAAACGGGAATGATTGGCAAACTGTCAATGGGTTTTAAAGTTGGGTTTGAATGGAATAGGAAAAACACTAAAAATGGGCTAAATCACAGAAATTGTTGAAATTCTAATGGGAGCTGCTTTATATGGTTGTAGACAAACACTAGCAATGATTTTAGAGTAATGAGCAAAGGAGAAACTTAAATTTGAGGTTGGGTGCAATGAAAAGCTGTTTTACACGTTATAGATTTTGCCCAAATGGAAAATTAGTGGCAAACTATTCCGTGTGCGGTCATCGCGATCGTGGGAGAACTATATATACGTTTCTAGCATGAAAATTGAAGAAGTTATGGGTGTTTTCATGTAGGTCATTTTTTTTCAGATAGAGGCAAATTGTAAAACCAGGCGTGCTTTTGAAAAGACAAACAGGATTTCTTACACTAGGGGTGAACTATGAAGATGCAAACTACACGACAGCACAGCCACCAACCCAGGACATCTCTGGATGATTTTTGTCTGCCGAGATGCTCGCCTTCTTCAGATGAAATATATACCAGCGCAAAGATCGGTTTAACACTACTAGTACAGAAGATAATAGGGATGAGATGGAGAGTTCAGGCAGTTCAAAAATATTCTAACAATGCAGTTCTGGATCTAAGAGAGGATGGGTTTGGATAGGGATGACTATGGACAGTACATAGAGTGGTGACAGTCCTATACTAAGGATACTCACTACATAGGTTTGGACAGAACCGTCAGGGATTCAGGTCACTCAAGATTTCTGGACAGGAATTCTGCTGGGCACACCGGACTGGACAGCAAGGCGCTCTGGTCTGCAATCAGCAAGGTGCTCTGGTCACCGCACGGTAGGACTGCATTGGATCTGCAATGGCTCTGGTTCACAGCACGGCTCTACTGGGTTGGGTCTTTGGATTCTGGCAATAATTCTTAGCAGGAAAGAAGTTACAGCACAGCCAGGCTGTTCTTTGGTTCCCCTTGGGCCTTTCTGCTTGCCAAGTTTCTGGAGTCTGGAGCAAGGGAGATGTCAGGTCCTCTGGCAGGGTGCTCCACCAGCAATCGCTGGTGGGTGAATCTGTGTGTTTTTCTAAGCCCTCAGCTGTCTCTATTTATGCATGTAATAAAGGGGTGGGTATGCTGAATTATCCTAGGTGCACCACCTAGGTAGTCTATTGGCTGAATCTGCTCTCTCCCTTGATTGTAGGAGAAAACAGTGTGTCACCATGATGATGTGGTTTTATGAGTCAAAACATCCTCCACCTTGCCTTTTGAACATGAAACCTACTTTTGGTATACTACCTATTTACATGTGTGAAATCTTTATACCAATAACATACATAGATCACATATTTTGTGGAGCAAACCCCCTTCCAAGCCTCGTGGCTGTGGGATCTTGGATCTGGATTTGACAGACTTTTGCACTTTTTGTCTGGGACAAAATATCTAATTTGTCTAAAAATTGGTACATATGTGTGCATTGTCTATGGGCATACGTGTGTGAAGTTTCATGCTTCTGACATAAATACATTTGCAGCAAAACCAGAATGTTCACTGTGCCTTCCCAGAACATCACACAGAGTTCTGTCATCTTTTAAAATGTGCACCCAAAAATCACATTAACAATACTATTAATTGTATAATTTTTACAATTTCGCAGTCCTTTAATCAGTCTTTTTCAAAAATATGCTTTCTGTGCTTTGTGAATCCACAAGTGGTCGTCTGTCCCCGCCTTCATTCCTCCTGGCAGATCTGAAGCAATCTGCTCCCTTCCTTCTGAGAGGGGCCACTTTTGGCACTTCACAATCTGCATATCTTTTCAGTCAGGGAAGGTCCTTTGTCTCTTTCTGGTGCAGCCCAAGATCTCCTCCCCTGATTTAATTCTCACAAAGGTATGACTTCCTTGTTTTGGTGGGAAGCAGGAGAGAGATGCCTTTTGTTGGGGGGAAGCTGTGGAACTTGTTGGGTGGCTTTGAGTCAGCTTAAATTCATTGTCAATGTCTTACATTTTTCTTGGTTTAAAACAAAACTTGCAATTTTTATACAAGCAGCTAGAACTCTTATTCCAGCCTCTAAACCATGGAAATTAAATAGTTACAACCTATGTTCCTCTTAATGACAGGTCACTTAATTTCCAGACATTTGATTTCAATTGCACAAGTTAAATTTCTGATGCAAACTAATGACAGCTGTCATACAGGCGGCCGCTGGTACTGCGCCCATATTTTGACAGATTTTCACAGGCAGGCACACTTTTTACTGTGGATATTTTGATGACAGATTCTGCTTTGCATGACATTGTAGGTTTATAATGATTTCTTAAAGGAGATGACGGTTAACACCCAGCAAGGTTATTGGATGTTTTGTGGTGTTTTGGACCTTTATTTTGTATTTTCAGCAACTAAGAAAAAGGGGATTTAAGAACAATTTCTGGGTTTACTTCAGTAAAGCACTGCCTCTCATGCAGTTTCAATTTTTACTTGGTGGGCAGCCCAGTGGCATGTTTCAATAGTGAGGTCTCTGTTCCACCACTGACACAGGCAAGGTAGATTTGGCAGCCATCTTTTTGTGCTTGGTAGAGCACAATTTCCTTAGGTTTTGGCATGTATGTGTTTTTCGCTGCCATTTTGCAGATTCTGGTGCCACCAGCACACAGTGATCCCGCAGGGCAGAGCAGAGTGGGTTAAAACATCCCTCAAAGCCCCCCCTCGTGACTTGACTTTTGACCGCCCGCCAAGGGGAAGTCAGGTGATTGGAATGTTCAGTTCTCTTTTCGGTCCAAGTGGAAAAAGTGTGTCTGCTTCTTCCAGCAGTGGTGGATCGACAGGTTTTCCTTGCCGGTTCCAGATGGAAGTGTACAGAGCAATATTCTGGGCCCCTTTGGTCTTTCCTCCTGGTCCCTGAGTGGTCCTCCTTGGGCTTAGGATCCCTGGTTTCAGTCCTAAAACGACAAAACAGAGCATATTTGTAGACATTTCTCCACCACTATTTAGGTAGTGGGGCAGGCGCATACATTTGATAGATACGTGACAATCCTAACCGCTTATACTTATTACTAATTATAGCAGATGGAGTGGTTTTTACAATTGGAATTTTCTAGGGCGCTGGAATGTCCCCCTCTGGGTTTACAGATGTATTCTCTAGTTGCTGCAGAGTGTGCCAAGGATGGCAACACTTCAGCTGTTTGATGTGGACCCAGTTATCTTCCCCCTCTGCCAAACTGCCTTTGGTGATATAGATTTTGTAGGCAACTGGTGAGATTCTGTCTACAATTACAAAAGGTCCCTGCCAGCTAGGAAGAAATTTGCTCTGTTTGGCCTGGTTCCTTTGGAAATCGTACATGTAGACCCGGGCTCCTACTTGGAATTCTTTTCTAGTTGTCTTAAGGTCACAGTGGGTCTTCATACTGTCTGTAGATCTTTCTATGCTGAGCATAGGCAAAAGCATGTTGAAGGTGTTTTCTCAGATTTTCAACATACTCATCAGTTGTGGAGGCATTTATCAAGGTCTGCTCTCGGGTTCTTTTGAGCAGATGCTGGGGAAGCACATCTTTCGTCCAGTCATCAGCTCAAATGGTAACATTTTAGTTGCAGAAGAAGGGGTAGATCTGATGGCCATCAGGACAAGAGGTAATCAAATGTCCCAACATGGCCCAGAATCTGCCACAAACTTTTTTTATATGCTCACAATTGTCTTGTTGTATCTCTCAACTCCACCACTAGAGGCTGTCCGGTAGGCAATGTGTAGTTTCCTTTTGACCCCAAGTATCTCCCACATCTTTGTCATCACTTCGCTAGTGAAGTGACTACCTCAGTCTGGCTCAATCCTTTGGGGTAGTCCAAAACACGAGAAGATGTGGTTGATCATCAGGGCAGCTGCTGTTTCTGCCTTGCTATTTGGGGCCGGGAGACATTCCACCCATTTAGTGAACAAGCATGTCACGGTCAACATGTACTTGTTCCCCCTACAGGAGCGAATCACGTGCCCGATAAAATCAACTTGTAAATCTGACCAAGGCAGTGTCATCCCCCTCTTTTGGAGAGGCGCACGGTGTGTGGGGGATGTTGCCTGAACTTTTACACACACAAGACACCCATTCAAGTATTAGTTGAGGTCCTGCCCCATATGTGGCCAGTATGCAACCTCTCTTAAGATTTCAAGTGTTGTATTAAACCCCTGATGACCGGCTGTGGCCACATCATGGGCGTGACTTAGCATCAGGCTTTGGAATGAGGTTGGGACCACCCACTGGTCACTGGTCATGGCCAGCTAGGGATCTCCTCACCAACAAACCGTCTTGGATTCGGCACATTTATGGACATTTCATCAACACTCTGAGGTCCTCTTTCCCTATGTAATTGGTATCCATCAGGGGAAGGTTCTCAAGGTCCTCAATGTGTTGATAAAACGTACCAATTATCGGATCCCCTTTTTGAGCCGTAATCAAATCAGCATCTGGGGTCTCCTTACTCCATTGTGTAGTTGAGAGTTCATTGTGAGTATTTGTCTGGGACCCAGTGATAGCAGTGACCTGGATTTCCCCTAACAGGGACTCGATCTGAAGTAGATTCCCTTGGATGGTTCCAGTTTTGGCCAGCTGATCAACTAGGTCATTCCCAGTTTTGTCTGGTCCCTCTACTTTAGAATGACCCTTGATCTTTTTCCAGTAGATGGTCATCCCATTCGAGGTGACCAGATCATCAATATTTTGAATTAATTTTCCATGTTTCAATGGTTTGTTATTAGCACATAGCATGCCTCTGTTTTTCCAGTTAACTATGTTCTCCACGAACCCGTTGCGTACATAATCTGAATCTGTGATTACGACCAGTTCGTGGAGTTGGTGTTGGACAGCAGTGAGGATGGCTTGATGTACAGCCATCAACTCTGCCACTTGACTACTTCGGGGACCGATTTTGTACCCAGCGGAGGGTTCTGGGGCATCATTCACCCATGCATTCCCTACGCCGGCCACAAGTTCTTTTTCCCCGTTGTTGTCAACATGGTAAGAGCATCCATCCACATCGACAGTGGGCATTCCCTCACACTTGTCTTCTTCGTAGACTTTGTGTGGGGAATTAAGGTATGCCTTCATGTTGTCCTTGATTTTAATACTTTCGTCCTCGAGACAGTTGTCTCTGGCACAATCATGCAAGTCAGCCAGACCTTGCGCGAGGGGACTCTTCTTGTTTTGCCCATATCTGACCTCTACAGGAAAGCCTTGCATTGACAGAATCCAGGAAGTAATTTGGGAATTACTCACATTTCCGGTCCAGATTCTGTCACTTTGAAGATATTGCAGAGGCTGGTGGAGTCTCCACTATGATGTGTTCCGCCTGGATAAACTGGTGGTAATTCTTCAATGCCCACACCGTGGTCAGGAGTGCCTTCTCACAATCGTTGAATTTTTCCTCCACAGAGGATAAAGTGTTACTCGCATAGGAGATTACTTTATTGACCTTATCATGCTTTTGATATAATACTGCAGTCAAGCATGTATTTGAAAACCCTGTCTCCAAGAAGAACTCTTTGTTTTTGACAGGGTAAGCTAGGCAAGGCGCTTGTGAGAGGCTTCTTTTTAGTTGTCTTACTGCCTCGGCTTGTTCTGGACCCCACTCCCACTTGACCCCCCCTTCAAAAGATGGATCAGGGGTCTTGTGATCTCTGCGTAGTCCTCAATGAACTTTCTGCTGTAATTAGTTAGTCCAAGGAGGCTCCTTAGTTCCCGCAGAGTTATGGGGTCTTTTCATTTCTGGAGTGCTTCCACTTTCCTTTCCTGGGGACAGAGACCCTGAGGAGTAATCTCATGCCCCAAGTAATTGACATGGGTTCTACACCACTGTGCCTTTTGAAAGGAGAGTTTTGCTCCGGCAGCCCTCAACTGTGTCAGAACATAACGGATCTCCGCTATGTGTTCCTCCACAGTCAAGCTTTTGACTAAAACATCATCTACATAGGCCAGGTTACACCTTTCACCCAGGTCGGGCATGGACTTGTGTAAAAAATGTTTCAATTAATTGCCGGAGTTGATGTATCCTAAGGGAGTCCGGGCCCATATGTACTGCTGCCCCCAGAAGGTGAAAGCCAGCTTGTATTGGTCCTCCCTACTGACAGGTACAGTCCAGTACCCATTGGTCAGGTATATTGCAGTGAATACCTGTGACCCCTGGAGCTGGGCCAGCCCTTGGTGAACATAGGGAAGAGGCCATCGGGAAGTATGGACCCGTTTGTTGAGCTACCTAATGTCGGCACAGAGTCTCCACTGGCCGTTTGGCTTCAAAATCCCCAGCACCGGATTATTGAAGGTGCTGTGGACTGGACAAATTATTCCATGGGACTCAAGGTTCTTAATTATTTCAGTAAGGGACTCCATTGATGCGAGAGGCAAGCGATATTGCTTCACAAACACTGGAGTCATGCCAGGGTCCGTGGGAATTGTTGTTGTGTGGATGTCGGTGCGACCACAGTCATGTGAGTCCACCGCAAAGAGATCTTGAAAATCTAAGAAAACTTGTTTCAATTGTTGCTTTTGCTCCAGAGTCTCACAGGCATCAGCTAGGTTGACTCTCTCTTAAACCATCAGCCTGAAGCCTGGAAAGACTTCCGGTTTTGCTATCTCAGCGGCCTCCTCCAGCTGGGTGGAGAAGTCCCTGGTCAAAGTGCTGATTTGGGCTAGTGGCTTCAGGTGGGGAAGGCAGTCCTCGCGGACTTGCAATATCACCTCATCCCTCCTGAAGTCACAGGTCACATCTTCCTTACCATAAGGGCAGAAAGTGTACACCAGGAAATTCCCCCTATGCCGGGTGAAGATCCTGTCTGGTGTTGCATCATCATCGCTATCACTGTTAAAACAGTCCTTGTGGATTGGTCCTAACAGTTCATGACTTAAATCTATGGAAAAATGTCAGTTATCAACCGCCATTCCAATAATGGTGCCTGCAGCCAGAGTGATACTCTTTAAGTCGCTGCTATCCACCTCTATCGGAATGGTGTCATGTTCTATGTTGACTATTGGTGTTGGGTTTACCCCCAACCCTTGCTGTTGGAAATGAGCATTGAGATGAATATAGGCATCAGGGTTTTTCAGTATCTGTCCTCTTTTAACTTTCACTTCCAGTGAGAATTGTCGGGTCCATTCTGGGATGGTGACTTCCACTGCAATCTGAATTTCAACTACATAAGGCAGCAGTTGAGCTGACCTCAATGCTTTCTCTGTGTCATCAAAGTCCATGGGATTACCCGCCAATCGGGACCAAGTTTTGAAGTTCATTAGATCCAAACTAATGGCAAAGCGATTGAGAATGTCACTGCCTAAGTAAAATGTGGCAGGGATGTCTCGCACGACCCAACAATTATGGACTATGCTCTTGTTGCCTATGGAAATTCTGAGCATACACCTGCTAGGCAGGAAATGTTTGGAATTGGGTGTTTCCAGATCCATTTCCCATTTGTCTACCAGTTTAAATGTGGGAATGTCTGGATCTTTTGGGAGTTTGCGGAACATGGCTTTGCTGATGAAGCTCTTACCGTTGTTCACACACACTTGGGCGAGAACAGAGTGCTTCCCTTCATTTAACTGAATAGGGATGAACAACTGATCTCCAATTTTCTGAATATCAGCCAAGCTTTGAGTTAATTTCTCATCTTTCTGGACTATAGGAGTGGGATTTTCTGATTGTGAATTTGTAAAGAATTTCAGAGTGTTTCCTTCCAGTGTGGAATGCCACCTTAGACTGCAAGGAAGGTTGATTTTCAGAAATCGAGAGGACCCCCCCATCACCAGTTTGTTGTCCTACTGCAATTACTGTCACGTCTAAGATTTGATTATTCTGGAACTGAAATTCTATTTGGTCAAGTTTTTTGTTCAACCATGTGGCATGTGCCGTTTAAACTAACATGGTTGACACTATGTTTCAATTTTATTGGTCGGTTAGTCTGGGTCCAGAGGACCTTGTTTACCCAATCTATTAGGGGTGGCAACCTCCACAGGATGTCATTCCCTAGTAAACAAGGTGTGCCCTCTGGAGTCACAACTATGTCCGGGTGCTTCACCTTGTGTCGCCCAATTTTGATGTCCAAATCCGCAGTCCCCTCGATGGGAATTTCCTTCCCATCGAAGTTCTGAGGTTGTCCAAGAAGAGGGGTGAGTGGAATTTGGTATTTCTCCCCCCTTCCCGAATTCAGTTTTATCAAAGGCCCTTTTTGACAGAAGGGTAGCTTGGGATCCAGTGTCCACCAGTGCCAAAATTGTACACTGCCCCTGTACTTGGACCAGGGCATAACATCTTCCCTCCTTCTCCTCAAGGGGGCAAAAATAATGTACATTTTTGGACACCTGGTGGGATAGTTTATTGGTTTTGGACACTGACAGGAAGGTGATTTGGACAGAATTCTGTTTGGTGTCTTGGGAATCTGAAAGAAAGAGGTGACAGCTAGATATGGGGAAAGTTTTGGATTCCCCTGGTTCTGAGCTGCCCCCCTCCCCCTTTTTGGAGGAAGTCTCCAGGATGGGTTTGGACCAGGGGATTTTCATGCTGATGATTCTGGGGTTTGATGATGGGTGTTGCTAACTCGGTCCCCACATCTAACCCCCCCCCCCCTGCTCCTTGGGTGGCAGACTTTCGGCAGCAGGAGATTTTGGTTCCGGTTCCTGGGTTTCCAAGGGCTTTTTACAGGTGGGGAAGGCTTCCTCCAAAGCTTTACACCCCCCTTCCTCTTGTGCCTCCTCCCTGGGAACCGGTAGGTTGTTGGGGTTCTTTCCCTGTCATTGCTCTGGAGTACCAGGTCCTTGACTTGAGGCATTCTGCGCCGCCATGCTCATCTGAGGCTTCTGTTGAGCCCTTAGCATGCGACCCAGATCCTGTGCCATGTTCTGGACCTGGCACTCTAGTTGTGACACCTGCTCTGGCTGGTACGGGGTCCTCATGTCTCCCCTGGACTGATCCTGGGAAGGGTAACTATCCCTTCTCCCAAAATACCACGGGTTAGGAAAGTTTGGGTACCCCTCCACTCTTGGCATCCCCTCTCCCAGATTGGCTGTCTGTGCTCAGGAAAGGTGGGAAAGAAGGATGGATTGTTTTGGGGGTTAAAGTTTTGCAGGTACCTTGGGAAGACATTTTGTCCAGTATTTGGGGGATTACTGCCCTCCTGGGGGATGTGAGGAGGGAAGTTCCCTGGGTTAGCTGCGGTCTAGTTGGACCCCCCCCCTTGCGCTGGTGTAGTCCATACATAACCCAGGATGGGTCTATTCCCCGTGTATCGTGGGCTGATGTAATCAGGGGAGTTAGGGGTCCCATATGTGGGATTACCTACCTGGCTCCCTGTATGTGAGGCCCGAGGGCCTTCTGGTTTTGGGGTTGTTTTGATTCTGTGTGGGCAGGTTTTTAGGCCCCCCATCTCTAAATCTAAAATGGGGCTTTTGGGATTATTTTTGCTTTTCACTGGCTTGTGCACCTCATAAATGCGTGTGGCTTGTTCAATGACCCAGTCTAGTGATATTCACTAGCTGGGTCATGATATACTTAGGGGGAGCATGGAAGAAAGTGTTTACAAACTCTTTGCTGTCAGTGTGCACCCTTCAAGTGGTCTCTGCAAAGGCATGCTTTAACTCTTGAACAAATTCTTGTGGGGCTTGATCTTCCCCACATTGCAAGTTATAGGCTGCCTTGAAAGCCTCCTGAGGATTCCTGTGAATAGAAAAGTGTTTCAAGATGGCCGCCCTATAGGTGAACCACCTGGAAATATTCTGATCCTGCAGCCCCGCAAAGAAGCTGGAGTACTCGGGAGAGAAGGTCCACTTTACATATTGAATACAGCTTTGGCTGTCCTTCAAATGGAAAGTGGCCATCATTTGTTCAAATAGCTCAAGGTGCTCCCAAACCGAATATGTTGCATTCTTGTGATATGGTGTGATGATGCTCCTAATGGCTTTGATTTGTTTTAGGGGATCCTTGAGCAAGGCCCTCTCGACCTTGTTGGCTTTTTTGGTTCGGGTGACCCTGGTCTACTCATCCTCTGACTCAGAGGCACTACAACCAGAGGTGCCTGTCTGGTCTTCTAGGCTCTCCCGGATTCTGCGACTTAGGGAATGGCTGGCAGAATGTGGGGGCCTAGTTTCTTGAGTCCTGTGGTGCTCATAAGAGTCTTATGATTCTTCCTTGCTCCCACTGTCCTAGCTGGGAAGAGGTTTTCAGGATGCCCTTAGTGGGCTTACTCTCATGGAGTTCCCCACTAAATGTTACCATCTGGTCTCTGAGGAAATTATATTTTGAGGATCCATTTCTCTGACCCTCCCCTCATTGGAGTCTCCCTGATTAGAGAAAATGGCCGTAGCACTTGGGAACCCATACATGGATGCCTGCCCATCCATTCCTGAGAGGTGCTGATCTATGAGCCCCATATTCCTCATTGGATTGAAGCCTGTCATCGCCGTGGCACTTGTCTCATGTGCGCCAGTGGACATGGGGGTGGCACAGTCCATGGAGTTGAAGAGATGAAAGCCTATGGTACTAGGGTTCCTGAGGTTATGCTCAGGTGTTTCCCTTTCCCAGTGGACCTCATCTCTCTCAACCTACTCCCTGTTGCCATGCAAGAATTCGGCCCTTTTGCTCCTCTATCAATGCCTTACTAGTCTCTATTAGTTGTTCCTGCATAGCCACCTCTCTATGGAGCCTGTCATTTTTCTCACTGGGAGCCTCATTGTCTCTATGTGCTTCCTGGGTAATTTTAGAATATTGGGCCAATCTTTGCTCTCCTGAGTCTTGTCCTTACTGGCCTGGTCCTTCTTGGCTAGAGCATCTTCCATTCTCCTGGCGTGCTCTAACAGTTTTCCGTTGTCTTTTTGGTGTTCACCCAGTCCCTGAAGGGCCAGGTAATTTTCTTCCATCTTAGCTTTTAAATGACTGACCTCCTGGCCTAAGGTGTCCCTTTCCTGAATGAGAATACCCCTCTGTGCAGCCAGGTCGTATCTTTGTTTTTCGAGTGCACCAGCTTTCTGGCACTCTTCATCGAATTCTGTCTGGGTGTCAAGGTCTTTGAGGATTGATTTATTATTTTTTTCTTTTTCTTGGTCTAGGTGGTTTTGCAAGGTGACTACCTGCTCTGTGCAGGCTCTATTAAAATTGATTTGCTGTTCCAGCTTTTGTTGGCTCTGTAGTAGAGAGTCCAAACTTTCTTGGCACTCTTTCTGCAGTGCCAGTACTTTGGTATCCTGCTTTACCTTTTCCTGCTGCAGGATATACATATCTCCTTTTATTTTTATCAGGTACTGCCTGGTTTCATTTTCTGATTCATGGCTCTTTTGTAGCCTTTGCTCTGCAGAGTCCAAATCAGTTTGGGCCTTTTCTAGTGATTGTACACGCCTATTTGCCAGATCTAGGTTTTTGGCATATTTACCCTGTATTGCTCCAATATGGAGGTACAGATGTGCCGCTATTTTGGCAATTTTACTTTGCTCTTCGTTTACCTTAGGGGACATGTACAATTCACTAAGTGCCATGTGTAATGGACCCTGATCCTTCCATGTGTCTAATCCTGTGGCAGTGGCCTGTTCTTTAGTTTCCTGACACCAAACCTTCTGATCCTGTTCTGTCCATTCACCCTTGACAAATAATTTGTGCAGTAATTGTTCCCTTGCCATATGAATTTCTACAAGGGTCTCCTTTCCAGAAATATTAATTTCCTTTCTGACTTACAAAAGGTATTTTATTTTTGCAAACAGACCAAATTCCTTAGAGTTTTCCTATGGAAGGGTGCTTTTCACAGTGTAACACAGTGTGGTAGCCCAACAGGGTTTATGTACTCCGCCAGTTAGCACGCTGTATAAGACTGTCACAATTGGTATGTCTAATTCAGAAATCCCGGCACGTGCCCCCAATCTTGTAAGTGATTTCAATCCGGCACTTCACCTAAGTCAATGCCTAGTGTGGGATGCACAACTGAAACCCTTAATTATTTGTTTGTGTCTATAATTCTTTTATTCTGAACGATGTACCACTTATATCACGCACCTCTCTTTCAACACCCCCCCCACCCCCCCGGTCACACTGAACCAGGAATCAGACTGGTTTGCAAAGTTAAAATATTTATTTCTATATTTCACAATCTATATCACACTATTTTTAATGGTTGTACAATGATCACCAATGGGGTGATGTCACACTAAACAATCTCTTTAATCATAAGGAGTAATAATGAGCAAAAACAATGCAGCACAGAAATAATACTTTTGGGTGTATATTCAAATCAAATAGCAGTGTGGTTACTATTTCCCCCGGCACACCCCTCAAGCCCCCCAATATGCAATTTAAAGAGATAGAAGGAGAGAAAACAGGTTTCAGGAATGCAGAATTCAAATACAATGCCAGTCCCAATTTCCCCCCAGCAACACAAGAGAGAAACAGGAATGATTGGCAAACTGTCAATGGGTTTTAAAGTTGGCTTTGAATGGAATAGGAAAAACACTAAAAATGGGCTAAACCACAGAAATTGTTGAAATTCTAATGGGAGCCGCTGTATATGGTTGTAGACAAACACTAGCAATGATTTGAGAGTAATGAGCAAAGGAGAAACTTAAATTTGAGGTTGGGTGCAATGAAAAGCTGTTTTACACGTTATAGATTTTGCCCAAACGAAAAATTTGCAGCAAACTTTTCAGCGTGTGGTAATCGCGATCGCCGGAGAACTATACAGATTTGAGATGCGGTTCTGGGTTCTCTGGAAAGCTTAGGATGATAGCTACCAGCAGACACTTAAATTTCGTTTGAACATTGAAGAAGTTATGGGCGTTTTCGTGCAGGTCGTTTTTTTTTCTGATAGAGGCAAATTGTAAAACCAGGATGCGCTTTTGGAAAGACAAACAGGATTTCTTACACTAGGGATGGACTATGAAGATGCAAACTACACGACAGCACAGCCACCAGCACAGGACGTCTCTGGATGATTTTTATCTGCCGAGACGCTCGCCTTCTTCAGGTGAAATATATATCAGCGCAAAGATTGGTTTAACACTACTAGTACAGAAGAGAATAGGGATGAGATGGAGAGTTCAGGCAGTTCAAAAACCTTCTAACAATGCAGTTCTGGATACAAGAGAGGATGGGTTTGGATAGGGATGACTATGGACAGTACATAAACTGGTGACAGTCCTATACTAAGGATACTCACTACATAGGTTTGGACAGAACCGTCAGGGATTCAGGTCAGTCAAGATTTCTGGACTGGAATTCTGCTGGGCACACCAGACTGGACAGCAAGGCGCTCTGGTCTGCAATCAGCAAGGTGCTCTGGTCACTGCACGGTAGGACTGGATTGGATCTGCAATGGCTCTGGTTCACAGCACAGCTCTACTGGGTTGGGTCTTTGGATTCTGGCAATCATTCTTAGCAGGAAAGCAGTTACAGCAGAGCCAGGCTGTTCTTTGGTGCCCCTTAGAGGTCTGGGGTAATTTCTGGTTTCTGGAATTTTAAGGCCAATCTGAGAATGTTTCAGCTCTGGAAATGGGCCTTTCTGCTTGCCAAGTTTCTGGAGTCTGGAGCAAGGGGGATGTCAGGTCCTCTGGCAGGGTGTTCCACCAGCAATCGGTTTGTGGGTGAATCTGTGTGTGTTTTTAAGCCCTCAGCTGTCTCTATTTATGCATGTAATGAAGGGGTGGGTATGCTGAATTATCCTAGGTGCAGCCCCTAGGTAGTCTATTGGCTAGAATCCGCTCTCTCCCTTGATTGTAGGAGAAAACAGTGTGTCACCATGACGATGTGGTTTTATGAGTCAAAACATCCTCACCTTTGCCTTTTGAACATGAAATCTACTTTTGGTATAATACCTATTTACATGTGTGCAATCTTTATACCAATAATTTACATAGATCACATATTTTGTGGAGCAAACCCTCTTCCAAGCCTTGTGGCAGTGGGATCTTGGATCTGGATTTGACAGACTTTCACACTTTTTGTCCGGGACGCAATATCTAATTTGTCCAAACATTGGTACATATGTGCGCATTGTCTATGGGCATACGTGTGTGAAGTTTCATGCTTCTGACATAAATACATTTGCTGCAAAACCAGAATTTTCACTGTGCCTTCCAAGAACATCGAACAGAGTTCTGGCATCTATTAAAATGTGCACCCAAAAATCACATTAACAATGCTATCAATTCTATAATTTTTACAAATTCTCACAGTCCTTTAATCAGTCTTTTTAAATAATATGCTTTCTGTGCTTTGTGAATCCACAAGTGGTCATCTGTCCCCGCCTCCTTTCCTCCTGGCAGGTCTGAAGCAATCCGCCCCCTTCCTTCTTGGAGAGGCCACTTTTGACACTTCACAATCTGCATATCTTTTCAGCCTAGGAAGGTCCATTGCCTCTTTCTGGTGCAGCCAAGATCTCCTCCCCTGATTTAATTCTCACAAAGGTATGATTTCCTGGTTTTGGTGGGAAGCAGGAGAGAGATGCCTTTTGTTGGGGGGAAGCTGTGGAACTTGTTGGGTGGCTTTGAGTCAGCTTAAATTCAATGTCAATTTCTTACATTTTTCTTGGTTTAAAACAAAACTTGCAATTTTCACACAAGCAGCTAGAACTCTTATTCCAGCTTCTAAACCATGGAAATTAAATAGTTACAACCCAGGTTCCTCTTAATGACAGGTCACTTAATTTCCAGAAATTTTATTTCAATTGCACAAGTTAAACTTCTGATGCAAACTAATGACAGCTGTCAGATTTTCACAGGCAGGCACACTTTTTACTGTGGATATTTTGATGATAGATTCCGCTTTCCATGGCATTGTAGGTTCATAATGATTTCTTAAAGGAGGTGACGGCTAACACCCAGCAAGGATATTGGATGTTTTGTTGTGTTTTGGACCGGTATTTTGTATTTTCAGCAACAAAGAAAAAGGGGATTTAAGAACAATTTCTAGGTTTTCTTCAGTAAAGCACTGCCTCTCATGCAGTTTCCATTTTTACTTGATGGGCAGCCCAGTGGCATGTTTCAGCAGTGAGGTCTCCGTTCCACCACTGACACAGGCAAGGTAGATTTGGCAGCCATCTTATTGTGTTTGGTAGAGCGCAATTTCCTTAGGTTTTGGCGCGCATCGGGTTTTCATGGCCATTTTGCTGATTCTGGTGCCACCAGCACACAGTGATGCAGCAGGACAGAGTAGAGTGGGCTAAAACATCCCACAGGTTAGTAAATGACGCCCCCGAAGTGCGGGTTTGCACTTCACCCCATTTCTCGTATAGCAAGTGTGTTGGTGGATTGAAGAATTTAGCATATACCAACATCTTCCTCCAAAAAACCCTGGTAGCCAAGGAAACACGTCCAAACTCATGTCTTATTACTGAGTTTGGAATAGAGCTTCCCAACCTCAGAGTGTTCTTCCAGAGCATGCCCTGGATCGTATTAAGGCTATCCCCCAAATAAGTGAGATTAATGTCGAGCCCATAGAGAAATGTTGGTTCGACTTGCATCAAATAAAATTGGATCAGTGTGGTCAAGGAAAAGGCGCATAACTGTGCATACCCCATTTCATTTTTGTTAGCTGGAGTTCAGGTATAGTATTCCTCCTTGTTTTGAGGTGGAGTTCAAAACTTCGTATACCAGATAAGTCAGAGCTGTCACCCGCTTGAGCCTCTCATCTCCTGCCCTCCATGTCATCATTTTAGGACTCTTGATTTTAGAGCATTTATTTTTAGATTATTTTCCACAGTGGAACAGTGCAAGTTTATGCTGCAGCCCGATTGGCGTGAGGTCAAACAGGACTACGTTGTCCATAAAAGCAATACAAACCAGCGGTACTGAACATAGCCTCGCTGGATTGGTAAGGCCTCCCTCCCACACTCTATCCATGTCCGCAGTATACAAGTTATAGAGTGTGGGAGCCACCACGCAGCCCGGTCTCAACCCCACAAAGGTCTTGACCGGCGCTATCATAGCCCCACCCCTATCCAGACGTACTCGTACTGTTGTGTCTTTATGCAGCACAGCCAGCAATTTAACCAACCTAGACAGGACTCCAGCCAGCAAAGGTTGTGCCACAACCGTCCGCGGCTGACTGTGTCAAATGCACTAGCCATGTCTACAGAAGGTACCCAATGTTTTCTTTTTAACTGCTGCCCTCATGTGAGCCAGTGTAAATGCACTGAATGGGGTACCCATCCCTGCGCAAAAGCTTATTTGACATTCAGACAAAGATAATCTGGGCTTTAAGACCTCTCAAGAGCAAGGTTCTAAACATTTTGCTGGATGAATCCAGCAATGCTAAAGGTCTGAAGTTTAGTGGGTTTAGCCTGTCCCCCTTCTTGTGTATCGGAACTATCAAAGATTGTTTCCAAGTATCAGGCACCACATGTGTCAAGCATACATGTTGGAATAGTTCCCAAAGTTTTCCTTATTAATAATAATGGGCAAGATGTTGTCAGGACCTGGAGCTCTTGAAGGTTTTGGCTTTGCTAATTTCCCATGAGACATCCTCCATTTCACATGAGCATACATTGTCTAAAAGTTTCCCCTTTCCTTCAAGGTCGCATGCAGGTTCATTTTACTGGTGTATAATATTTTCCCTGTAAGTATGTTTCACAGGCCTGTGCTGCTATGTGACAGTCCCCTATAGTAGTGGAAGCTTTCCCTGTAAATCCTCCCATAAGGCTCCTGAACCTTCCTGCATCCTTTCTAGCTAGTGACCCTACCATCTCCTGGTTTCTCTTTATTGAGGTTTCCTTCCTGATTAATTGCAATACCGTTAGTGGCCTGCCAAAATCTTCCTCTTTCATTCACAAAACGTTTGGTAAGAGGTAGACTTTATGAGGCATGCTCTAAGTTCTGCTCTTTTAGCGGCCTTTGCCTTCTGAACTCTCATATCGTATGGGTTTGTATGGAAGACATTTCCCTGCAGTTGCCCCTTCTATGAGAGCAACTTCATGCAAGTTGACAACTTACTGTTGTAATTCCAGACGGTTAATTTGACTCCCAGCTCCACCATCAATGCTAGTTCCTTCTCCCATATGTGCATACAAGATCTGCATGCCCTGAGGTCCCATCTAATAGCCGCCCACACCTAGAGACAGTAATGAAGGCCAAGGCAGGTTCAAAGAGCTGATTAGCCAGTCACATATGTAAGTTAAGCATTATAGGAAAGTGATCGCTCCCCATGGCCCCTTCCCTGGTTAAACAGTCATTTTTCCCACTCAGTACTCGGGACAGGAAGATATCATCATTCCAGGAGGTCCTGTTTCCTCTCTTCTATGTGTTTAAGTCCTTAAAGTTTTCTTCTGCTGGGATACAAGGTAAAAGATCCCAGCCTGCCATAAAGGACTTCCAAAGCTGACCTGTTTGTTTATTCCTAGGTCTGTTTTTCCCTCCTCGCTGATTAATCTGTGTAGACTGAGTATGTACACAGGTCGCATTAAAGTCTCCTGCCACTACCACATTTGCGTTTTCACATCTCCCCAACCAATCCCTGAACAGGGTGTGCAGCACACACTGTAAAGCCATTGTTTGTGCTGTGGATTGGCTTCCATAAACATTTACGATCAGGAGGTTAAGTTTAGGGTTTGGAGTAACAATGTGTACAGCCACCAAATCAGGTGAGACGACCTTGAAATCACGATGTGTACAATCCCAGCTTTGGTCTATGGCCACTACCAGCTCACCTTTTGGTCGTCCCTTTACACAGTGTTTTGCTGGCTTGCAATATATTGAGAACCCCACTAATTCGAAGTTACCCACAGCCATTGTTTCCTGTAATGTTTGCTAACTTAAGAGATGCCATGGTGCTTCCTGTTAATTTCTGAAAGCTGCACATGTTTCATGACGTTATTGTTATGTTCGATCTTTCAAAGATGCTGTTGACTTAGTTTCACCTTTTTGAACATTTGTATCGCCCCTTTTAGCCAGGCCCATTTATCTCCATTCCCGGTTGCCCCCAATGTGCCTCCTACCATTTCCAGTGTACGTGATGTTATTGCTTCCATTTGTGGGGCCGGATTTAGGAAGGTGTCTATTTCTTCCTGCAATGATAATTCAACCAAACAGAACCCCAAAGTCTTGAGGGCATCACGATTGCTCCAGACCATTTGAGCAATCAGGGTTGAAGGGAAAAAACAGAGTGATCTTTACACGCCTTTTTTTCGGAAAGGCCACTCTAAGAATGTCATCTGATCATAGGGTTCTCAACTGAGGTACAGCATGAAACCCTCTGTTATGTTCCCTCTATTCAGGTTTTCCATTAGACCAGATTTTCACCCCATTCCATACTTTCATTTCCCAAGTCATGCGCAGGCCTCCTCCCCCATACACCATCCCACCGCCCTTTTCTGGGGCGCCCACATTAACTTTGTCCGGAGTGGAGGCTAGTGATGGTAAACTTTCAGGTGTTTCCATTGACCCTTGGTCTGTTTGACGGGATTCTTCCAATAGTATCACCTCCTTCAGGGACTCATTTTCGCCAATTTGCCAAAGTATTTGTTTTCTCTGTACCATTCTCTTGACTTCCCAGATAGGTGGTAATTTTAGACTGCTTTTTCTTAGATTGTACTTTTGATTCCTTTGTTAGGGCACTTTTGCTGGTATTTGCCACTTTTTGGGTTGGTTACCTGTTTCCTTTCCTCCCAGTGAGAGGGCATCCAGGAACTGTCTTGAGTTGTTTCGTTTGTTTGTATTCGGTGGAGGTAAATTCTTGGTTTTCTTTTTCCTTTTATTAGTTTTTGCTCTCCTCTTCAGTCTATATAAGTTTGCCCACCCGTCTTGTTCCTCATTTGGCACTGAAGTTTCCAATGCTTCATCTGGTAGGGGGTCCTGCACCACCTCCGCCTGTTTATTTTCTCTGTGTTCAGTTGTACTTAACTGGACACAGAGAGGTGTTCCTGGGTCTCCAGCTCATGACTGGGATTTTGCTCTTCCAACTTCGATCTTGTCTCCACCCATAAGCTTGGTGTATTTGTATAATTCTGGGTCCCAAGGGTTTTGCCTTACCTCTTCTCGTCTCTTTTTGTACCTCTCCTCCTCTGCATGATGATGTGCCTCATTGATTTCCAGATCCTTTTTCTGTATTAGCCGGCTTTTCAGTCACTGCTCTACGGTATCAACTTTTGGTGCGTTTCCCTGTGCAACCTCTTTGATATTGTCATACAAGCGCAGGAGTGATTCCAACACCAAATGCAATGCTGAAATGGAGGCTGGTCCCAAAGTGTTGATTTGTTGCATGATGTTGGACTGTTGGACTCTCTTCTCATAGCAATGTTTTTAGGCGTAGAGTATTGTCACAAAATGCTCGTTTTGGTCTGATGGATGGAGTCAAACAAGCCTGCTCTTGTATTAGGGTCATTGAGGGACTTATGTGATGTTCCCAGTCTCTCAGAATTCCATGAGAGGTTGTCTCAGTGTGTCACTTTCTTTAGTTAGTGCTTGATAGGGTTGCTGCATGATCCCATCTATGTCACAACATAGGCGTTCACATGAGTGGCCTAGGACATCTTGCTCTATCAAATTTTCCTTCTGTAGTAATTTTTCACAATGAGTGTTGGCATCCCGCTTTAACTCTATGGAAAATTCCCCCAAGTTTGGGTCATGACGCCATGTTTCTTTTCCGTATCATTCCTCTGTTTAGCTTGTAAATGTTACATGGGGTTTGCGTGTTTTATTTGTGGCACTTGATGTATCCCACAGTTGCTCCTAGAGAGAGCTAACCACTACCTCAGAATATAGTGGCGGAGTCCTTGCAGGAAAATTCCTTTCCTCCTCTTGAGCGTCTCTCCTCTTCCCCTCTTTCCAGTATCAGGACCCAGCGTATCTGATGTTACTTCATTGTTAGTCGTGTTTCGCAGAGGGTCTGAGTAATCAGTATGATTGGTAATGTCTGAGAGATCTTCCATCACCCTCTTACCTCCTCGTGGGCTTTCAGAGCCGTCCTCCCCCTTTCAGTGATTGCCAGCCTGCCACTTCTTAGCTTTAAAGTCATTTTTTTCAACAGATAATTATGCACATATATTCCATAAGCAGTCAGCAAGTTTTAGTGCTAGAGAAATCAACAGATTACAGATTACCTTCTTTTACGTCAGGTGCTCCACCGGCTTGGTCCTGCTCTTAACGTGACCGCTCACTATGCTTGTACGTTATCTCACTTTCCGGCACGGCGCTCCACAACCCTGGGCCTCATTACGACCCTGGCGTTAAGGGTTTAACGGCGCCGTAAAAGGTGTCGGCGCCGTTAAACCCTTAATGCCTGATTACGAGTTCCCTTTGCGGGACCCGACCTTAACGTCTGCTTTTAGCAGGCGTTAAAGTAGGGTGCCACAAAGGGACCTTGGTGCTAAGTACGGTGCCGCAATTTGCGGCACCGTACTTAGCGCCTTCCCCATTCCCATTGAGCCCTATGGGGCAAAAATGGGAATTGGGAAGGGCCCATGGTGAATGGGGAATTACCGCCCTGCCAACCTTGGAATGGGGCGGTAATTCCGCCATTCACCATGGCGGACCCCGGCATGGACCATGGTGCTAATAGCACCCTGGTTTAGCGCCGGGGTCGTAATGAGGCCCCCTGTCTCACCGCACACGAGTGCAACGAGGCAGTAGCCCTGAGGGCGCTACTTGCCGCGGACTGCCAAAAACGGGTCCTTTGCCGGTCCTTCACAGCTGTGTTTCGCGCCTCCGGCAACTTTCGTACACATGCCCACAAAGTTCCTTAAGGGCACAGGAGCCTACTTTCATGCAGCTAGAAAATAGCTGGAAGAAAAAACGCTTTCAGTCACAGAGTCCTCGCACACTGCACTGCCGAAGACTGGTCCTTTGCAGTTCCTTGGCGAAGTTCCTTTAACCATCACAGTGATAAGATTTCTGAATGCAATTAATCTAATAAAATGTGCTTGATATATTGAACATAGGGAATGATTCCTGTAGAACTATGGCCTAAACATAAAAGAAACATAGAGGTGCAGGGAAATAAGATGAATGGGAGATAAAGTTTAACATCGAGAAATTATTTTAGAATTAACTTTGATTTTATTGGTAACGCTGTTAACTGAAGATGTGCTTTTAAGTATAACATTTGTATTATAATTGTGTATGAATGATTCTAAGTATTTAATATGTGTGTAAGTGTGAAAGGTGTCAATGTAAACTGCAACACACTAATTAAAACATTAATATTATTATTAATAATAATAAAGGATACCCTTGTTCATGACCGTTGCTGCATGTGCCTCAATACAAGTCATTTGCAAAACATGTGACGACATCAGTGCCCTCTTCCTAGTCTCAAAGATTGATGTCCTATCCATCAAAGAAATGTGGTTACCTGATTATTTTGCACCCCTCACTAATGATGCAATCTAAAAATAATAAAGGATCCAGAGGTATACTAATGTATATCCAATGTTATAGAATGCACATGTATCTATGTTTCACCTGCCCCAGACTGTGAGTGGCTACTAATAATGTACACAATCTCCAAAACATGACACACTCTTCCCTACATCAATACAGAGCTTCCATTCAAGGAGCCTCCCCTTTCCTATTGTTGAGATACTAGATTTCCTCCATCTTCTTTTACCACCCCAGATTAATGGCCTTAAGAGACTTTGGCCCTCATTAGGACCCAGGCGTTAAGGGGTTTACGGCGCCGTAAACGGCGCCGACCCTTAACGCCTGATTCCAAGGTCCCTTTGCGGGATGGTGATTTTAACGCCTGCTTTTGGCAGGCGTTAAAACCCATGCCGCAAAGGGACCTTGGTGCTAATTACGGCACCGTAATTTACGGTGCCGTAATTAGCGCCTTTCCCCATTCCCATTATGCCCTATGAGGCAAAAATGGGAATGGGAAAGGGGCCATTGGTGAATGGGGAATTACCGCCCCACTCACCTTGGAATGGGGCGGTAATTCCGCCATCCACCATGGCGGAATCCTGACCTTAGCGGCATGGACCATGGTGCTATTAGCACCATGGTCCTCCGCCAAGGTCGTAATGAGGGCATTTAACTCCTTGTTTGACATAAACAACACATCGACCAGCAGAGAACTGATGAAGGGACACATGATGTCTGTGGAACAACCTCTTGATGCCACATACTATGCCACATTAACACCTTAAGGTTTCCAAGCCCATATTCCTAAAATACGGATATCAAGTTCATATATCCTTCAAGGTCATTGCTTACCACACTCCCCAACAACCTGCTAACCGATAATTGCTATTTGGCAGGGAAAACATACAGCTGCCCACTCATCCATGAAGCTGAGCAACTTGGACCAACCATCTCTAATCACTAGATAGAACCCTTAGATCAATGGTTCTCATGTACTGCGTACTGGAACACAAAGGGTGCAATGGAGTAGAGTGCTGTGACAAACTGATTCGCCAGACCCTACCTCTGTCTATGAGGCCAAAAGAGCATATTCCTCGAAGCTCTAAAGGATACTCTCTTGATAGCCTTTCCCATACTCACTAAAAAGAAACTACTCAGGTGCCTGACTCGTTGTTTTCTTTGAGTCAGATCATCTCATGATCCTTTTTTATAATCTCCTCACCCCCGGTCACTCAGCTAACATCCGAACATATCAAGCATGTACCATTATGTTAAACAATATATCCAAAGGGTTTTCCGGATGAATTCGAATGACTTACACCATTTCTGACTATAGTTTCATTTCTAAAACTGATGTTAACTTTCTAGATCCTGTATTTTCTCTGACAGCTTGAGATGAGGTTTTCAACTGAAAACATGTAAACCCACTTTATGTTTTGCTTCCTGCTTTCCGAGGAAGCTTCATAATGAGAGGTCACGTGTTCACCTCTGTGTGGAAGGTAGGGGAACTCTTTGTTCTGCTTCATGCTTTCATATAGTTATGTTTCTATAGGATTGAAATAGCGCCAACCTAGATAGTACACAGCAGATCACTTTACAAAGATTAGTACAAGTTAAACCCAGCAAGAGTGAGAACATGTCCTGGCAGCTCCCTAGGGTGAAGGAAAGGCATGCACAGGCATCGATGCTTCAAGTCGTTTAACCTCAAACCAGCCTTTGGCGCTAAGAATTTCTTATGAATTCACATTACTTACTGCAAAGCATGTCTTATTCAATCAGAAATTGCTACTGCACAGCACCAATCAAATCTGTGCTTTCCGTCATTTAATTGCATTTAAACAACCTTGATGGATTCCTGTCTGTCAGAGAACAAGAAATCCTAACGGTAGTAACCCTATCTAACTTCCCCTGCCCTATGACACCCATGACCTGCCTGTGAAGAATTGCCATTTGGCAAGGGTGTAGAAGCCCTAGCTTTTTGATTTTTATTAGGAATAAAATGATGCAGGTAATGTGTCACGAAAAGGATGGAATGCTATGCAGACCCCCTTTCATAAAACGCCATGCCAAACGCATTGTGGGCACGTGTGCACTTCTGCACACGTCTCTTGTTAGATCTGCAACACCTGCTCTGCAGAGGAACAGAACAGGTTCAAAGGTAACATCTCCCCTTTGACAGCTTCTGGAGCACAAGGCTCCTGCAGGCAGAGGCTACATTAACTTCATTATCTTTGATGTGAAATAACATAACCCTAGATCTATCAGTTTGGTGACAGGTTAAACTATCAGAATAAGCCATACTAATGTCGAAATTGTGACTTAGAGAAAACATGATGTATTGGAAAGGATGAATATCCACACGGTATTGGGTAGGTACGGTGGCAGTTTATTGGCTGCATAGATCTGGGGCGATGCTGAGCACTTAGCATCGACCCAGACTTATCCAGGACAGCGATCCACACTCGACCTTGCTTCGGAAATGCAACAGGCTCATCTTGGACCCAAGACTGGGACCACACGAAATTCAGCTCACCCTTAACAGAAACACCAGCCGGCAACAAAGATCCCCCCAAACCTGAACCATAGCCTTAATGAAGACGCTAGAGTTCGAAACACGTGTCGGCTGACCACTACAAAGACTAAATGTCTTCACCTAAATAAACTGACATCGTACCTACCAAATGCCGTGTGGATATTCATCCTTTCAAATATATCAGTGCAAAGTTGCCAGGATCTTCTCTCTAACTTTACCAAAGAGGAGTGGGCGTCACCTCTACCAATTTGTGACCTTGCAGTATACAAAACACTAGAGCACCATAAACTAGAGCACAGCATAGGAGTGTTCACACCATAGGGCCATGTTACGCTCACCTGATATCCCTGGGGGCGTCTGGAAGGCTCTGAGATCTGGAACCCTGGATGCGTAGTTGCCCAGTGCTGAATAATGAATCTGCAATTACAGAAGGGAGGATTTGTGATAACTGTCTCTAATTGGTGAATCTCCCACCTCCCTCTGACCGATTCCCTTCCCTGGGTTCTTTTCTCATCTTAGTAATTTGTAGGGTGAGCTATCCGTCCTGTGTTTCTTGTGCAGGGGTGCTTGACGTTTGTTGGCGAGCTGCCCGAGTTGCTTTCCGGGTGCAGTATGCCTTCCTTGGGCCCAGGTCCGCTGTGAACCCGAAACTGCTGGTAGGCAGGTACGTTTGTTAATTGTAAGTCTTTGTTCTGTTTGTGGTGGGAATTCGTTAATGTCTTTATCTCCTTCTTTTCAGGTGCGAAGGTCTTGATGCTGGCGTGCGGGATGGAGAGGCACGTTTTCTAGGTAAGAGAAAGCGCAAAGTGCAGCGCCTTTATTGTCTTTTTAAGCTAACCTGTGTTTTCTTCTCCTTCTCCTCACAGGCCGCTGTGGTGCTGCAAGTGGATGAGAGTGCGATGAAGAACAGGGCCCCGGAATCTGTTAAGGTAAGTACAGCACTGTGCGGTTGTTTAATATTGAAAGTGAACCTGAATATGTCTCTTTTCCTTTGCAGATGTTGCTGTGGTGCTCCGGATGGAAGCGTGGCGTAGCGCGATGGAATTCAGGTAAGACTGATGGAATTCAATGTTTTGGAAGTACGCCTTCTAAAATAATTTTTCCCTTTCTCGTTATTGCAGGACACAATGTTCGAACAGCAGCTGGTAGCAGTTCGCCGGAAGTCCTTACGCTAGTACTCACAGGTGAGTGATGTTTCTTCTTCTCTCGGTTTCCACAGATTGCAGCCCAGTTGAGATGCTGAGTGCTGGATGGTGTTTACTCAGGTAACACAGAATAATATTGTTCTTGTTATTGCAAGATTACAGGAAGATGCTGAAGACCAGGAGCTGGACATGGTGAGCGTCACGCTGCTGGTGCAGAATAACACAAAGTGTGTTCTGCAGTCAGGGTGTGGTTTATATAGCCCAGGTAAAGTAGTGCCAGGGAAAGTAGTTCCAAGCCTGCCACACCCAAAACACTAGACCGTATGGCTTGGTTCTTAGAACTAGACTGTGTGGGTGCTTCCATGTTGGATTTAAATGCCCATGTACATACATGGGACCTAGTTTGAACAGCCCTTCCTTCCAACATATGAGCCTGGTGCCAAAGGCACCAGGACTGGCTCCAGGAGCCCTTTTGCAGTGGTTTTAAGGCCCTCAGGGTTCTGGTGGGAGCCTGCTTGTGGCACAACTTGTGCCCCCTCACAGTGGTCATGACAGGCCCACCATTCTTCCATAGTCACCTATGAGAGTCTATGTGGATTCCAAGCAGCCTCTTTGCATTTCTGTGAATGAGATAAAATTATGTCTGACCCTGTTGATTCTCTGGAAGCTTCAACACCTCACTGCCAAGCTCAGTAGGAGATAGCCTGAGAGCCTGGCTTCAAAGAGGCACTTTCATATCAAAGTTCTCACTCTAGGGGTTTGCAAAACAGAAACCCTATGAAACTGCAAGCTTGGAAAGGGGTTGGATTTAGGGCATTCAGAGATCACAAGTTGGCATGAGGAAGGGTTCCTCAATCTTGCTTTTCTATGGGCTCTTCTTTCCTTCATGTACCCTCCACTTCTTATGTAGGAAGGCACTCTCGGTATGATATGAGGATCCATGGGGACACTTGCCTCAAGAATAGGTATTAGAGCCCTTATATCAGGATTGCTTTCATCCAATCACGTGTGCCCTTTTATTTATAAAAGAGGGTGTCTCCCACTCCTTCCTTGAGTCACGTTTGGGCATTCAAGGACATCAGGAAGAATTCATATGGGCCCTGTTGAGAGAGCAGTCCTCCCCAAAGCACTCTGCCAGAGGTGAAGGCAGGTGCTCCAAGGCAGAAGCTAGCTCTGCTTCTTACCCACCCAGGGCACACTAGGGGTGAACTGCTGTTGTGGACCAGATGTACCCAGCCCAATGCCAGTGGTTAAGATTAATTCTAAACCTTCCATACATCACCTTTTTTTGTTTTTCTGCCTCAGCTCTTGAACTGCTGTTGCTGCATCCTAACAAGCAGAGCATGTCACCTGTTCAACTCAAACAACCAGCTTGGTTGTACATTATTACAAAGAAATACATTACTTTGTGGTAATCTACTTAGTAATTTATTTAATTCTTTTTTTTTATCTTATAGGAGGGGTCCCCCATGCCTCCTCCTTCCCGCTTCAATGCCACCCTACACTAAAACCCCTCCCAACCCCCTTAAGCCAACTTACCCTAAATTACCTCTGTAAAATGACTTTCCCCTCAAAGTGATTACAATCACGTAAAATACTTAAAAGAACCGGATACCACCAGCTTGCCACTATGGATGACTTCTAACCACTCTTCTTTGAACATGGACTCGGACCATCAGATTACAGCTTTGAACCACCAGACTTTGACTCAAACTGCTAGAAGCATCACCAGTTGAACTGAACCAGTGGTTCCCAATGTCTCAAACTGACTCTACTTTCAAACCAGTCCTTATGGGCCAACCAAACTGCATCACTCAAATGCTGCTTCAAACCTCACTGAGCACTCACTTCAAACCCACTCAATGACAGTTTGTCACCTTGGACCAACCTGACTTGATGCATTCAAACCTGGTTCAACACACAAGCATTGCATCGCAAGAGCTGTTTTGGCCCCATCAAACTGCCTAAGAGCTGGAATCAGAATTATAAACCCTGTCCGCTTGGTCCATTTCTGTGTTTTTAGTGACTGGTTAACACCCTTGTTGCATCTTTTTCCTGAAGAAAATATCATTTGAGTGAACTTTGTTGCAATCATTTGCTTTTTTTACTCCCTTGTATAGTAGCCACAGAGCATACACTTATGTGTCCTACTTTTCTGTCTTGTATTACATGGGTGGGGCTTTTGTAGTGTTGTTAATAGTTTTATGATTGATTTGTAATATTGATATTTTTATAGAACCTTGATAGGGCCTTCTTTTATTTTGGAACTTGTTGTCCATTGATGTTTGGGTTGCTACTGTCTCACATGTTTACCTCTAACAAGAGTATAGCCTTCCATCAGCGCACGTTGCCGCAAAAGATGCGTGAGGCATATCACTTGGCTGTGTCTGTTTTATCTCCAGGATTGGGATCAGTGTTGATTTGCAGGAGTATCAGGGTTGGGTATGCAGTTTAGCCCCTACTCATCCTGATACTCCTGCAGAGCAGCCATTTTGTCCACTGCCAGCCTGATAACAGATTAAAGAACATAACTCTGGCCCCATGCTCACTACCTTCTGCACAGCAACCTCACAAATAGGATGTAATCCCATTGAGCTAAACAAATCGGACTCCAACTAAAACTACAAAACACAAATTCTAAAATAGCAGTCCAAGACAACTACTTCCACATCACTAAGCTTTTACCCTTAGAAGCGATGAACTACAGAGAGCAGTAATAATTCAAATGCACAATTACTTTGAGGACAGCACCATTTCCCATCAGCTTCTTTATTCTTTATTTTGGCACAATAACACCATAAAAGACATGCATAATTCAAACATACAATACAATCATAAGAAGGTGTTAACACATCAAGATGAAACATCAAAAGCAAAAGATACCAAATCCAGAATTATGCAAAACACATTAACCAAGGACAAACAATTACAATAAAACAAAGCTTTTTCTGAAGGCAAAGTCAGAAAATCCTACAATAACTATTATATCTTCCCAGGTGGCACAGCATTTCAGGCATTCAGGCACCACATGGCAGGATCTTACATTTAAGCGTTGCCAAATTGGCTTGAGCCAATGGGTTCTCTCCCTTTTATGGGCAGGGCAAAAGCAAAAGAAGTGCATTTTTTTCATAGTCATAGCTAAAATTCATGGGCACAGAGATGACTTACTCTCGTCACAGTAACAAGTGTAATGTTCAAGTGTCAGAATACCCAGTTAGAATTTAGCATAGATAGTTTTATCATTTGGGTATAACTGATAATCCATATACGGCTCCTAACCCCCCATCTTTTTGGCTAGCAGATAATTAGCTGCCAGATTTCTCATGTGGTACAAGTGTAGCATCATGCCCCATGCCCAATGCTTGAAGCAAGTCTTGACATGACTTTTAGAGCAAGAGCCACATTTGGTGGGGTTTGCCCAAAGATCTGCAAGCCCCATATTGGCAAGCATCTCCTTCGCATGCTTGAACCCCAACAGTAAGCATTTAGCCCTACAAAGCAGTCTGAATCAACTGTTAACATTTTAAGAGAAGAACGTATGTCGCTGTTAGATAATATCTGTACCCATAAATTCCTCTGTCCTCTGCTACAACATCTTCCCACAAATGGGAGTGAGCTATGCAGCTTATAATCAGGACCGCACAATTCCGCTCAGCCTATCCATGTGGCATACCCATCGCTTGATCCAGGTAAAATTATGGCGATACATCATGGACCAAACTACTCCAATGTGTGTGGTCCCCGATGAATCATGCCTCTCGTGGTGAATCTTCAACATGTATACAAAGTCACTCAACTATCTCATTGATGTCATTGACTTGCCTTCCAATTCTCTGCTGATGATTTGTAAAGCATAATCTCACTATAACAATTGAGTAATCTCCTCAATGCAGTAACTGTGTACATTACAAAACCCAGGAATTGATGGGAAAAATTGGTCTCTGTCTGAACTAAGTGACATTACTTTTATCATTGCCTTCACCAGTGACTAAAATAAAACTCTTTGAGTCACCTGTGACACAGAACTATGCTTCAGCTACAAGACCAATGCCATCACGAAAAAAGCCTTTGACCTATAACTCAACTTACAAAATCCTATGACGGATGGAGCAAAATATGTCTAGTTTGAGCTCTGGTCCTGACACGCTTAGTCTATTGCAATGGCATTTGAGCATGTCTACCAAAATAAAGACTGAAACAACTTCAACACTTGCACAACCAGGAAACACACATGGGTATGAAGAGGAAAGTTCTGATCAATTCAGCACTCAAGTCGCCCCATGGGCTGTCCGTTAACTAAAAAGTCACCATTAAAGTACTCTACATCACACATCAGACCTATTGGTCAGTCAGACCAAAATGTTCAGAGTAATTAACCAAGGCATACATTGAAGTATGAAGACTAGGTTGATTTATGTAGAAAACTGCTATGTGAATAAAATATTGAAGGGTACATTACAGAGGGAGAAGGCTGGAGTATCTCACCTCGAAATGTGAGAACAGCCTGTGCATTAATAAAACCACCTATAGTTAAGAACGGTCTCCAATCGAGACTGGTTTAAGTCTTCTGTCTCAGTACTCTAATGTTTCTCCTTTATCTTTCCTCATTTTAAACAGAACATTCTTCCATCATTGGATAGAATGTTGTAATGGAGTAATAGACCCTCTTTGGGACATTGCAAAATGGTAAGGCCTCTTGGCCCCCATTAAAGTCCTGCCTATTTTCTCGAGTCAAGGGCCACTAGTGCACAGTAATGATTGTCAGAATGCAGCATTATTGCACAAATAAATGAATACATCATTCACTAGTACACTGGTATTTATTTCACGAGAGAAAGTCCACAGTGTGGCCTACTGCTTTGTTTTTAAGCATTCCACCATTAAGTACAATATTTTTGTTAAAAACGCCTTCCTATTATTCTGATGATTCTATTCTTGCTGCTTGCTGTCCTGATGAAATCCACCATTGAGTCCTGATAGGGCCTAGTCAGGGGCCAGTTACTCTCCTCAGGATACACCAGGTAAATATCACAATGTGTCTCCACTCATCACAACCCATTCCCATCTTCTCCAGGGATAGCACAGGTAAACACCCAAAGTAGTCCCGGGCAGCTAACCATGTACCTTCTATTCACATCTGCCTGGTTATGATGGTTAACGCCCACTCAGTAGTAGCACACTGATATTGCGGCCATCATAAACAACAACAATCTCAATGCACTTTTCATTACTGAAACATGTTTTATACCCTCTGCTTGCTACATCTTTGATGTTCTCCTACCCCACGGCTACAGTATGCAACATACTGAATGCACAGGAAAAACACATCATCCATAAGATACAGTGGCCCGTCATGGTAATTCGACCCCCCCCCCACACACATCTCCTTTGAACCCCTGTCTGTCATGCCAGTTCTCCATCTCAAATGGTGACTGAATTACATTCTACCTTATTTACAGGCCAAATCAAGGGAGTTGTAACTTCATCGATGACCTTTCTAACTTTCTCATCTGTGCAACAGTTTCCCACTCGAATAATATCCTAATCAGAGATGTCATTATCCCAAAGTCCCAACCAGCAAAACACCTACATGACTCCCTAGTCTCTCTGACCAATTCCATGAAAGTAAACCAGATCATACTCTGCTGGACACATGTCAAATGTCACACCCTTGACCTAGTCTTCAGCTCCTGCCTGATGCCCTCATGCTGAAACCCTCTTACCATCAACTGGACTGACCATGCCACAATTTCCCTTCTCATAGCTCACACAAGGCTGCCTCACAAAGTTCAGGCCAAACGCCCTATTATTGAGGGCTGATCCTTCAAGAATGTCTCCAATACACACTAGAGGCAACAGTCACAATATTCCCCACCACAAGGAATGCCTCAGCCCTTCTTGATACATTTAACCACCTTGCCAAATAACGAATGTCTCCCAGGCACCTCTAAATTCTAGTCGCACCAAAGTCAAAGTGTCTTCCCTCTGGAATACTCCCGAAGCTTGCCCAAAATAAACTCTCTATAAGATTCTTTGAAAAGTGGTGGTGCAAGGACCGCTGCCTAGATGGCCTCTCATCGTTCAAATCCCAGCGTACCCAATGCAGACACATTATCTCTGAGACTAAATCAGCTTACTATACTTCGACCATTGAGGCAGCCTCTAACAGGTTCAACGCCTTATTCAAAGTAAGTAGCCAAGCACTCCTCCAAGCCCACACCTCTCCCTGAGGTTTTGGCTTCACAAGAGAAATGCAACAGAATACACAGCTTCTTTATTAACAAAAATGATAACATCATAGGTCACATCAATGCCTCAAAACCAGACAAGGCCCGGCTAGCTATCCCCAACGGGCACTGCCTTCCTGGACAGACTTTACCCTTCCACTCTCTTAAGAATCTCTCAGACAAGCTTGCTTCGTAGAAACATAATCCTTGGACGATGTCCTCCCTGTCTCCCTCATTAAAAAACTCACTGGCCCAGCACTTAACACACTCCTTTGTATTTTGAAAGCCTCCCTCGATGAAGGTGCATTCCCAGACATGTTGAAGACTCCTTCTAAAAAGCCCTTGCTTGGCCCAGAGAACCTAGCCAACTATATACTTATCACAAGCCTCCCGTTCATCAGGAAGCTTTTTGAGAAAGTTTTCTGAGAGCCAACTACTTGCCAAAATCGACCAGCTTGAACTCAATGATCACCAGTCTCGCTTCCGCCCCAAATGCAGCACTGAGACTGCAACCATCTAAATGGTACATGATGAGCTCAGAATCGCTGATACTATGGACTCGTGTCTCTGAATCCTCTAGACTTTTCAGCTGCCTTCAACACAGTTGATCACAAAATACTCCTCTCCATCCTCAAGGACAGTATGGGCTTCTCTGGAACTGTCCTAAAATGTTTTGCATCCTACTTATCCGGAAGACATCAGGTCATATAGATGGGCTCATTCAGATCCAAACAACTCCCAGTCATAAGTGGGATCTGCAAGGTTTCATTCTCTCCCCAATCATATTCAATCTATCCGTGGAAGGGCTTCTCTCCTAAATTACCCCAACATAGGCATCCATCAGTATGCTGATGAGACTCAGCTGTACCTTAACGTCAGTGGCCCAAGGACTTTGCTTGCCTCCGTGAATGCCTGGACACTATCTAACCATGTTAAACTCCTACCTTAAACTGAACCTGAACAAGACCGAATCTGTCCTCATCGGTCCCCCACCAAACAACAACATGTGCAACAATGATTGGATGATTTGTTCATGGAATGATTCACCCCTCAGCTGTCAAACCCTCCCAAATCCCTGTGCGTCATTGTCGACAGTAGCCCTTCCTTCCGAAAGCACATGGCCAAAAAGTCAAAAACAGCATGTCTAAAGATCCACACTTTGCACAAAATCAAACCCTTCACTCCCCCAAATTCTATACGGTGCTCCAAGCTCTCATTATCTTAAACATCGACCAGGGAAATTACCTCCTTACTGGGCTTCCGAGCCGCACCTGGCCCCTCCTCAAAGCAGCACACCACGCTGCAGCCTGCCTCTTTAGAGCTGCCCGCAAATTCGTCAGTTTCTCTCCAACCCTCTACATGCTTCACTGGCTCCCCCTCCCTGCTACGATCATATTCAAAACTGCATGTATCACCTTCAAAGCAGTCTCAAACGGAACACCAACATACTTGGTTTCTAAACCCCACACCTCCAGAGGCTCTAGCACCTCAAGTAGCAAAACTATCAAAAGGTTGGAGTCATACCTAGCACGCAAAGAGAAGACTCGCAAGCAGTTCTTCCACCACGCCCGACCATCTGGAACTCAATCCTGGTAGAAGGCTCAAAATGCCCCTATCGCAAAACACTAAAAACGGCTCTTCTAACAATACCTGCAGGAACAATCCAAATCTCTCTCTCCCTCCACTAACAGTACTGTGTTACTGTATAAAATGGCAATTCTAATTCTGGCCCAATCCTGCTCTAAGGCGCTCCATTACTCTTGAGCTAGGTTTGTGCTATAAGCAGTACACTAACATCTCCAGGCTCTCACTTCCCATTGTTAAAGCATCTTCTTGTAAGAGCTTTCTTCTGTACCACTTTAACCTGCTCAAGTTGCGCTTTGTCTTATAAAGGTGCACTTGGACATTGCCAACCTTTTCAGCTATTATCCAATTACTGCCCTGCCTTTTATTTGTGCGGGCACCTTCAGTGATGTGCAGCTTCCAGAGAGCAACAAACACCGTTCGTTATATCAATCTGGTTGAAGTATCATGGACACACCTGCCTTGGCAGTCATTGGCAGCACCATGGGGAAGCTTGATTCCTATTTGCTTGGCCTGCTCGTAACATTCAATAGGTTTGATCTTGGGCCATTACTATAACATTGCTGTGTTCTAATGGGTGTTGAGTATCCGTGTTCCTCGGCCCTGCTTGTTATTTACATCATGTTTTCTTGGTGTTGTTTGGTACAACGTGCATCGCACTTTTCAGGTCAGAGAGTGTTCTAGCAAATTCTAAAACATAGTCAATTAGACAACAACATGCACCAAGGTGAATACGTACAATGAATTCGGCACTATTTCCTTGATTACGTTAGCCCGACTTTATGTCATTATGTTCTCATTTCAAATGAAACTTCCCTTCGTTTTGTAGATTGGGTGCCGTGGGTCTAAAACAATGGAGTGGGGTTCTATTTTCTGGGAAAGTCTGCTGTCAGGAAAGAGCTTTAAGAAGTAATTGGTCATTACTTTGTTCCTCTGAGTAGAGCAGTGACTGACTTGTAAGATTACTGCTCACTTGAGACAGTTAGCCGCGCTCTCAGCACCACATTATCCGCGGTGAGCTTTGAAGCGAATTCTACAGGACTCATTCGCCGCGGATTAGTGACACTCTGCTCCAGCCAAGCCGCCGCAATTACAGTCACAAGCAAAGTGCACCTGAGCGGCCGAAATTACTTCCGCGTGTTTTATTCATGCATCTAGTCCGCTGAGAAAACATCACGTTCAGCCTTCTTCACCTCCCAATCGCTCGCCTTGTAAATCTAAAGGGGCCTCCCCAGTACCTCCTCCCCACACCAGATGCCAACTAGGAGCATTAAAGAGTACGTTTTGCCTGTTAACACTAATGCTAAAAGCATTTTCTCGCGTCAATCATGGCACCAGTGGGTAAGTGAAAATGAAGGCCTCTATTAAATTCACAGTAAAATAATGACTTTATATTGCATAGCAAGTGTTCTTGCTTTTTCTGATGGCGGGTAGAGTGGCAACAAAAGGCTAAGCTGGCATGAGCCAATGTATTCAGCATGTGTGCACTCATTCATGCCATACATGGGGAGTTCCTCTTTTTTGTCTCTTTTTAATGGTTTAGCGCCGGGGTCGTAATGAGGCCCCCTGTCTCACCGCACACGAGTGCAACAAGGCAGTAGCCCTGAGGGCGCTTCTTGCCGCGGACTGCCGAAAACAGGTCCTTTGCCGGTCCTTCAAAGCTGTGTTTCGCGCCTCCGGCAACTTTCGTACACATGCCCACAAAGTTCCTTAAGGGCACAGGAGCCTACTTTCATGCAGCTAGAAAATAGCTGGAAGAAAAAACGCTTGCAGTCACAGAGTCCTCGCACACTGCACTGCCGAAGACTGGTCCTTTGCAGTTCCTTGGCGAAGTTCCTTTAACCATCACAGTGATAAGATTTCTGAATGCAATTAATCTAATAAAATGTGCTTGATATATTGAACATAGGGAATGATTCCTGTAGAACTATGGCCTAAACATAAAAGAAACATAGAGGTGCAGGGAAATAAGATGAATGGGAGATAAAGTTAAACATCGAGAAATTATTTTAGAATTAACTTTGATTTTATTGGTAACGCTGTGTGTAAGTGTGAAAGGTGTCAATGTAAACTGCAATACACTAATTAAAACATTAATATTATTATTAATAATAATAAAGGATACCCTTGTTCATGACCGTTGCTGCATGTGCCTCAATACACAGTCATTTGCAAAACATGTGACGACATCAGTGCCCTCTTCCTAGTCTCAAAGATTGATGTCCTATCCATCAAAGAAATGTGGTTACCCGATTATTTTGCACCCCTCACCAATGATGCAATCTAAAAACAATAAAGGATCCAGAGGTATACTAATGTATATCCAATGTTATAGAATGCACATGTATCTATGTTTCACCTGCCCCAGACTGTGAGTGGCTACTAATAATGTACACAATCTCCAAAACATGACACACTCTTCCCTACATCAATACAGAGCTTCCATTCAAGGAGCCTCCCCTTTCCTATTGTTCAGATACTAGATTTCCTCCATCTTCTTTTACCACCCCAGATTAATGGCCTTAAGAGACTTTGGCCCTCATTAGGACCCAGGCTTAAGGGGTTTACGGCGCCGTAAACGGCGCCGACCCTTAACGCCTGATTCCAAGGTCCCTTTGCGGGATGGTGATTTTAACGCCTGCTTTTTGCAGGCGTTAAAACCCATGCCGCAAAGGGACCTTGGTGCTAATTACGGCACCGTAATTTACGGTGCCGTAATTAGCGCCTTTCCCCATTCCCATTATGCCCTATGAGGCAAAAATGGGAATGGGGAAGGGGCCATTGGTGAATGGGGAATTACCGCCCCACTCACCTTGGAATGGGGCGGTAATTCTGCCATCCACCATGGCGGAATCCTGACCTTAGCGGCATGGACCATGGTGCTATTAGCACCATGGTCCTCCGCCAAGGTCGCAATGAGGGCCTTTAACTCCTTGTTTGACATAAACAACACATCGACCAGCAGAGAACTGATGAAGGGACACATGATGTCTGTGGAACAACCTCTTGATGCCACATACTATGCCACATTAACACCTTAAGGTTTCCAAGCCCATATTCCTAAAATACGGATATCAAGTTCATATATCCTTCAAGGTCATTGCTTACCACACTCCCCAACAACCTGCTAACCGATAATTGCTATTTGGCAGGGAAAACATACAGCTGCCCACTCATCCATGAAGCTGAGCAACTTGGACCAACCATCTCTAATCACTAGATAGAACCCTTAGATCAATGGTTCTCATGTACTGCGTACTGGAACACAAAGGGTGCAATGGAGTAGAGTGCTGTGACAAACTGATTCGCCAGACCCTACCTCTGTCTATGAGGCCAAAAGAGCATATTCCTCGAAGCTCTAAAGGATACTCTCTTGATAGCCTTTCCCATACTCACTAAAAGAAACTACTCAGGTGCCTGACTCGTTGTTTTCTTTGAGTCAGATCATCTCATGATCCTTTTTTATAATCTCCTCACCCCCGGTCACTCAGCTAACATCCGAACATATCAAGCATGTACCATTATGTTAAACAATATATCCAAAGGGTTTTCCGGATGAATTCGAATGACTTACACCATTTCTGACTATAGTTTCATTTCTAAAACTGATGTTAACTTTCTAGATCCTGTATTTTCTCTGACAGCTTGAGATGAGGTTTTCAACTGAAAACATGTAAACCCACTTTATGTTTTGCTTCCTGCTTTCCGAGGAAGCTTCATAATGAGAGGTCACGTGTTCACCTCTGTGTGGAAGGTAGGGGAACTCTTTGTTCTGCTTCATGCTTTCATATAGTTATGTTTCTATAGGATTGAAATAGCGCCAACCTAGATAGTACACAGCAGATCACTTTACAAAGATTAGTACAAGTTAAACCCAGCAAGAGTGAGAACATGTCCTGGCAGCTCCCTAGGGTGAAGGAAAGGCATGCACAGGCATCGATGCTTCAAGTCGTTTAACCTCAAACCAGCCTTTGGCGCTAAGAATTTCTTATGAATTCACATTACTTACTGCAAAGCATGTCTTATTCAATCAGAAATTGCTACTGCACAGCACCAATCAAATCTGTGCTTTCCGTCATTTAATTGCATTTAAACAACCTTGATGGATTCCTGTCTGTCAGAGAACAAGAAATCCTAACGGTAGTAACCCTATCTAACTTCCCCTGCCCTATGACACCCATGACCTGCCTGTGAAGAATTGCCATTTGGCAAGGGTGTAGATGCCCTAGCTTTTTGATTTTTATTAGGAATAAAATGATGCAGGTAATGTGTCACGAAAAGGATGGAATGCTATGCAGACCCCCTTTCATAAAACGCCATGCCAAACGCATTGTGGGCACGTGTGCACTTCTGCACACGTCTCTTGTTAGATCTGCAACACCTGCTCTGCAGAGGAACAGAACAGGTTCAAAGGTAACATCTCCCCTTTGACAGCTTCTGGAGCACAAGGCTCCTGCAGGCAGAGGCTACATTAACTTCATTATCTTTGATGTGAAATAACATAACCCTAGATCTATCAGTTTGGTGACAGGTTAAACTATCAGAATAAGCCATACTAATGTCGAAATTGTGACTTAGAGAAAACATGATGTATTGGAAAGGATGAATATCCACACGGTATTGGGTAGGTACGGTGGCAGTTTATTGGCTGCATAGATCTGGGGCGATGCTGAGCACTTAGCATCGACCCAGACTTATCCAGGACAGCGATCCACACTCGACCTTGCTTCGGAAATGCAACAGGCTCATCTTGGACCCAAGACTGGGACCACACGAAATTCAGCTCACCCTTAACAGAAACACCAGCCGGCAACAAAGATCCCCCCAAACCTGAACCATAGCCTTAATGAAGACGCTAGAGTTCGAAACACGTGTCGGCTGACCACTACAAAGACTAAATGTCTTCACCTAAATAAACTGACATCGTACCTACCAAATGCCGTGTGGATATTCATCCTTTCAAATATATCAGTGCAAAGTTGCCAGGATCTTCTCTCTAACTTTACCAAAGAGGAGTGGGCGTCACCTCTACCAATTTGTGACCTTGCAGTATACAAAACACTAGAGCACCATAAACTAGAGCACAGCATAGGAGTGTTCACACCATAGGGCCATGTTACGCTCACCTGATATCCCTGGGGGCGTCTGGAAGGCTCTGAGATCTGGAACCCTGGATGCGTAGTTGCCCAGTGCTGAATAATGAATCTGCAATTACAGAAGGGAGGATTTGTGATAACTGTCTCTAATTGGTGAATCTCCCACCTCCCTCTGACCGATTCCCTTCCCTGGGTTCTTTTCTCATCTTAGTAATTTGTAGGGTGAGCTATCCGTCCTGTGTTTCTTGTGCAGGGGTGCTTGACGTTTGTTGGCGAGCTGCCCGAGTTGCTTTCCGGGTGCAGTATGCCTTCCTTGGGCCCAGGTCCGCTGTGAACCCGAAACTGCTGGTAGGCAGGTACGTTTGTTAATTGTAAGTCTTTGTTCTGTTTGTGGTGGGAATTCGTTAATGTCTTTATCTCCTTCTTTTCAGGTGCGAAGGTCTTGATGCTGGCGTGCGGGATGGAGAGGCACGTTTTCTAGGTAAGAGAAAGCGCAAAGTGCAGCGCCTTTATTGTCTTTTTAAGCTAACCTGTGTTTTCTTCTCCTTCTCCTCACAGGCCGCTGTGGTGCTGCAAGTGGATGAGAGTGCGATGAAGAACAGGGCCCCGGAATCTGTTAAGGTAAGTACAGCACTGTGCGGTTGTTTAATATTGAAAGTGAACCTGAATATGTCTCTTTTCCTTTGCAGATGTTGCTGTGGTGCTCCGGATGGAAGCGTGGCGTAGCGCGATGGAATTCAGGTAAGACTGATGGAATTCAATGTTTTGGAAGTACGCCTTCTAAAATAATTTTTCCCTTTCTCGTTATTGCAGGACACAATGTTCGAACAGCAGCTGGTAGCAGTTCGCCGGACGTCCTTACGCTAGTACTCACAGGTGAGTGATGTTTCTTCTTCTCTCGGTTTCCACAGATTGCAGCCCAGTTGAGATGCTGAGTGCTGGATGGTGTTTACTCAGGTAACACAGAATAATATTGTTCTTGTTATTGCAAGATTACAGGAAGATGCTGAAGACCAGGAGCTGGACATGGTGAGCGTCACGCTGCTGGTGCAGAATAACACAAAGTGTGTTCTGCAGTCAGGGTGTGGTTTATATAGCCCAGGTAAAGTAGTGCCAGGGAAAGTAGTTCCAAGCCTGCCACACCCAAAACACTAGACCGTATGGCTTGGTTCTTAGAACTAGACTGTGTGGGTGCTTCCATGTTGGATTTAAATGCCCATGTACATACATGGGACCTAGTTTGAACAGCCCTTCCTTCCAACATATGAGCCTGGTGCCAAAGGCACCAGGACTGGCTCCAGGAGCCCTTTTGCAGTGGTTTTAAGGCCCTCAGGGTTCTGGTGGGAGCCTGCTTGTGGCACAACTTGTGCCCCCTCACAGTGGTCATGACAGGCCCACCATTCTTCCATAGTCACCTATGAGAGTCTATGTGGATTCCAAGCAGCCTCTTTGCATTTCTGTGAATGAGATAAAATTATGTCTGACCCTGTTGATTCTCTGGAAGCTTCAACACCTCACTGCCAAGCTCAGTAGGAGATAGCCTGAGAGCCTGGCTTCAAAGAGGCACTTTCATATCAAAGTTCTCACTCTAGGGGTTTGCAAAACAGAAACCCTATGAAACTGCAAGCTTGGAAAGGGGTTGGATTTAGGGCATTCAGAGATCACAAGTTGGCATGAGGAAGGGTTCCTCAATCTTGCTTTTCTATGGGCTCTTCTTTCCTTCATGTACCCTCCACTTCTTATGTAGGAAGGCACTCTCGGTATGATATGAGGATCCATGGGGACACTTGCCTCAAGAATAGGTATTAGAGCCCTTATATCAGGATTGCTTTCATCCAATCACGTGTGCCCTTTTATTTATAAAAGAGGGTGTCTCCCACTCCTTCCTTGAGTCACGTTTGGGCATTCAAGGACATCAGGAAGAATTCATATGGGCCCTGTTGAGAGAGCAGTCCTCCCCAAAGCACTCTGCCAGAGGTGAAGGCAGGTGCTCCAAGGCAGAAGCTAGCTCTGCTTCTTACCCACCCAGGGCACACTAGGGGTGAACTGCTGTTGTGGACCAGATGTACCCAGCCCAATGCCAGTGGTTAAGATTAATTCTAAACCTTCCATACATCACCTTTTTTTGTTTTTCTGCCTCAGCACTTGAACTGCTGTTGCTGCATCCTAACAAGCAGAGCATGTCACCTGTTCAACTCAAACAACCAGCTTGGTTGTACATTATTACAAAGAAATACATTACTTTGTGGTAATCTACTTAGTAATTTATTTAATTCTTTTTTTTATCTTATAGGAGGGGTCCCCCATGCCTCCTCCTTCCCGCTTCAATGCCACCCTACACTAAAACCCCTCCCAACCCCCTTAAGCCAACTTACCCTAAATTACCTCTGTAAAATGACTTTCCCCTCAAAGTGATTACAATCACGTAAAATACTTAAAAGAACCGGATACCACCAGCTTGCCACTATGGATGACTTCTAACCACTCTTCTTTGAACATGGACTCGGACCATCAGATTACAGCTTTGAACCACCAGACTTTGACTCAAACTGCTAGAAGCATCACCAGTTGAACTGAACCAGTGGTTCCCAATGTCTCAAACTGACTCTACTTTCAAACCAGTCCTTATGGGCCAACCAAACTGCATCACTCAAATGCTGCTTCAAACCTCACTGAGCACTCACTTCAAACCCACTCAATGACAGTTTGTCACCTTCGACCAACCTGACTTGATGCATTCAAACCTGGTTCAACACACAAGCATTGCATCGCAAGAGCTGTTTTGGCCCCATCAAACTGCCTAAGAGCTGGAATCAGAATTATAAACCCTGTCCGCTTGGTCCATTTCTGTGTTTTTAGTGACTGGTTAACACCCTTGTTGCATCTTTTTCCTGAAGAAAATATCATTTGAGTGAACTTTGTTGCAATCATTTGCTTTTTTTACTCCCTTGTATAGTAGCCACAGAGCATACACTTATGTGTCCTACTTTTCTGTCTTGTATTACATGGGTGGGGCTTTTGTAGTGTTGTTAATAGTTTTATGATTGATTTGTAATATTGATATTTTTATAGAACCTTGATAGGGCCTTCTTTTATTTTGGAACTTGTTGTCCATTGATGTTTGGGTTGCTACTGTCTCACATGTTTACCTCTAACAAGAGTATAGCCTTCCATCAGCGCACGTTGCTGCAAAAGATGCGTGAGGCATATCACTTGGCTGTGTCTGTTTTATCTCCAGGATTGGGATCAGTGTTGATTTGCAGAAGTATCAGGGTTGGGTATGCAGTTTAGCCCCTACTCATCCTGATACTCCTGCAGAGCAGCCATTTTGTCCACTGCCAGCCTGATAACAGATTAAAGAACATAACTCTGGCCCCATGCTCACTACCTTCTGCACAGCAACCTCACAAATAGGATGTAATCCCATTGAGCTAAACAAATCGGACTCCAACTAAAACTACAAAACACAAATTCTAAAATAGCAGTCCAAGACAACTACTTCCACATCACTAAGCTTTTACCCTTAGAAGCGATGAACTACAGAGAGCAGTAATAATTCAAATGCACAATTACTTTGAGGACAGCACCATTTCCCATCAGCTTCTTTATTCTTTATTTTGGCACAATAACACCATAAAAGACATGCATAATTCAAACATACAATACAATCATAAGAAGGTGTTAACACATCAAGATGAAACATCAAAAGCAAAAGATACCAAATCCAGAATTATGCAAAACACATTAACCAAGGACAAACAATTACAATAAAACAAAGCTTTTTCTGAAGGCAAAGTCAGAAAATCCTACAATAACTATTATATCTTCCCAGGTGGCACAGCATTTCAGGCATTCAGGCACCACATGGCAGGATCTTACATTTAAGCGTTGCCAAATTGGCTTGAGCCAATGGGTTCTCTCCCTTTTATGGGCAGGGCAAAAGCAAAAGAAGTGCATATTTTTCATAGTCGTAGCTAAAATTCATGGGCACAGAGATGACTTGCTCTCGCCACAGTAACAAGTGTAATGTTCAAGTGTCAGAATACCCAGTTAGAATTTAGCATAGATAGTTTTATCATTTGGGTATAACTGATAATCCATATATGGCTCCTAACCCCCCATCTTTTTGGCTAGCAGATAATTAGCTGCCAGATTTCTCATGTGGTACAAGTGTAGCATCATGCCCCATGCCCAATGCTTGAAGCAAGTCTTGACATGACTTTTAGAGCAAGAGCCACATTTGGTGGGGTTTGCCCAAAGATCTGCAAGCCCCATATTGGCAAGCATCTCCTTCGCATGCTTGAACCCCAACAGTAAGCATTTAGCCCTACAAAGCAGTCTGAATCAACTGTTAACATTTTAAGAGAAGAACGTATGTCGCTGTTAGATAATATCTGTACCCATAAATTCCTCTGTCCTCTGCTACAACATCTTCCCACAAATGGGAGTGAGCTATGCAGCTTATAATCAGGACCGCACAATTCCGCTCAGCCTATCCATGTGGCATACCCATCGCTTGATCCAGGTAAAATTATGGCGATACATCATGGACCAAACTACTCCAATGTGTGTGGTCCCCGATGAATCATGCCTCTCGTGGTGAATCTTCAACATGTATACAAAGTCACTCAACTATCTCATTGATGTCATTGACTTGCCTTCCAATTCTCTGCTGATGATTTGTAAAGCATAATCTCACTATAACAATTGAGTAATCTCCTCAATGCAGTAACTGTGTACATTACAAAACCCAGGAATTGATGGGAAAAATTGGTCTCTGTCTGAACTAAGTGACATTACTTTTATCATTGCCTTCACCAGTGACTAAAATAAAACTCTTTGAGTCACCTGTGACACAGAACTATGCTTCAGCTACAAGACCAATGCCATCACGAAAAAAGCCTTTGACCTATAACTCAACTTACAAAATCCTATGACGGATGGAGCAAAATATGTCTAGTTTGAGCTCTGGTCCTGACACGCTTAGTCTATTGCAATGGCATTTGAGCATGTCTACCAAAATAAAGACTGAAACAACTTCAACACTTGCACAACCAGGAAACACACATGGGTATGAAGAGGAAAGTTCTGATCAATTCAGCACTCAAGTCGCCCCATGGGCTGTCCGTTAACTAAAAAGTCACCATTAAAGTACTCTACATCACACATCAGACCTATTGGTCAGTCAGACCAAAATGTTCAGAGTAATTAACCAAGGCATACATTGAAGTATGAAGACTAGGTTGATTTATGTAGAAAACTGCTATGTGAATAAAATATTGAAGGGTACATTACAGAGGGAGAAGGCTGGAGTATCTCACCTCGAAATGTGAGAACAGCCTGTGCATTAATAAAACCACCTATAGTTAAGAACGGTCTCCAATCGAGACTGGTTTAAGTCTTCTGTCTCAGTACTCTAATGTTTCTCCTTTATCTTTCCTCATTTTAAACAGAACATTCTTCCATCATTGGATAGAATGTTGTAATGGAGTAATAGACCCTCTTTGGGACATTGCAAAATGGTAAGGCCTCTTGGCCCCCATTAAAGTCCTGCCTATTTTCTCGAGTCAAGGGCCACTACTGCACAGTAATGATTGTCAGAATGCAGCATTATTGCACAAATAAATGAATACATCATTCACTAGTACACTGGTATTTATTTCACGAGAGAAAGTCCACAGTGTGGCCTACTGCTTTGTTTTTAAGCATTCCACCATTAAGTACAATATTTTTGTTAAAAACGCCTTCCTATTATTCTGATGATTCTATTCTTGCTGCTTGCTGTCCTGATGAAATCCACCATTGAGTCCTGATAGGGCCTAGTCAGGGGCCAGTTACTCTCCTCAGGATACACCAGGTAAATATCACAATGTGTCTCCACTCATCACAACCCATTCCCATCTTCTCCAGGGATAGCACAGGTAAACACCCAAAGTAGTCCCGGGCAGCTAACCATGTACCTTCCATTCACATCTGCCTGGTTATGATGGTTAACGGCCACTCAGTAGTAGCACACTGATATTGCGGCCATCATAAACAACAACAATCTCAATGCACTTTTCATTACTGAAACATGTTTTATACCCTCTGCTTGCTACATCTTTGATGTTCTCCTACCCCACGGCTACAGTATGCAACATACTGAATGCACAGGAAAAACACATCATCCATAAGATACAGTGGCCCGTCATGGTAATTCGACCCCCCCCCACACACATCTCCTTTGAACCCCTGTCTGTCATGCCAGTTCTCCATCTCAAATGGTGACTGAATTACATTCTACCTTATTTACAGGCCAAATCAAGGGAGTTGTAACTTCATCGATGACCTTTCTAACTTTCTCATCTGTGCAACAGTTTCCCACTCGAATAATATCCTAATCAGAGATGTCATTATCCCAAAGTCCCAACCAGCAAAACACCTACATGACTCCCTAGTCTCTCTGACCAATTCCATGAAAGTAAACCAGATCATACTCTGCTGGACACATGTCAAATGTCACACCCTTGACCTAGTCTTCAGCTCCTGCCTGATGCCCTCATGCTGAAACCCTCTTACCATCAACTGGACTGACCATGCCACAATTTCCCTTCTCATAGCTCACACAAGGCTGCCTCACAAAGTTCAGGCCAAACGCCCTATTATTGAGGGCTGATCCTTCAAGAATGTCTCCAATACACACTAGAGGCAACAGTCACAATATTCCCCACCACAAGGAATGCCTCAGCCCTTCTTGATACATTTAACCACCTTGCCAAATAACGAATGTCTCCCAGGCACCTCTAAATTCTAGTCGCACCAAAGTCAAAGTGTCTTCCCTCTGGAATACTCCCGAAGCTTGCCGAAAATAAACTCTCTATAAGATTCTTTGAAAAGTGGTGGTGCAAGGACCGCTGCCTAGATGGCCTCTCATCGTTCAAATCCCAGCGTACCCAATGCAGACACATTATCTCTGAGACTAAATCAGCTTACTATACTTCGACCATTGAGGCAGCCTCTAACAGGTTCAACGCCTTATTCAAAGTAAGTAGCCAAGCACTCCTCCAAGCCCACACCTCTCCCTGAGGTTTTGGCTTCACAAGAGAAATGCAACAGAATACACAGCTTCTTTATTAACAAAAATGATAACATCATAGGTCACATCAATGCCTCAAAACCAGACAAGGCCCGGCTAGCTATCCCCAACGGGCACTGCCTTCCTGGACAGACTTTACCCTTCCACTCTCTTAAGAATCTCTCAGACAAGCTTGCTTCGTAGAAACATAATCCTTGGACGATGTCCTCCCTGTCTCCCTCATTAAAAAACTCACTGGCCCAGCACTTAACACACTCCTTTGTATTTTGAAAGCCTCCCTCGATGAAGGTGCATTCCCAGACATGTTGAAGACTCCTTCTAAAAAGCCCTTGCTTGGCCCAGAGAACCTAGCCAACTATATACTTATCACAAGCCTCCCGTTCATCAGGAAGCTTTTTGAGAAAGTTTTCTGAGAGCCAACTACTTGCCAAAATCGACCAGCTTGAACTCAATGATCACCATCTCGCTTCCGCCCCAAATGCAGCACTGAGACTGCAACCATCTAAATGGTACATGATGAGCTCAGAATCGCTGATACTATGGACTCGTGTCTCTGAATCCTCTAGACTTTTCAGCTGCCTTCAACACAGTTGATCACAAAATACTCCTCTCCATCCTCAAGGACAGTATGGGCTTCTCTGGAACTGTCCTAAAATGTTTTGCATCCTACTTATCCGGAAGACATCAGGTCATATAGATGGGCTCATTCAGATCCAAACAACTCCCAGTCATAAGTGGGATCTGCAAGGTTTCATTCTCTCCCCAATCATATTCAATCTATCCGTGGAAGGGCTTCTCTCCTAAATTACCCCAACATAGGCATCCATCAGTATGCTGATGAGACTCAGCTGTACCTTAACGTCAGTGGCCCAAGGACTTTGCTTGCCTCCGTGAATGCCTGGACACTATCTAACCATGTTAAACTCCTACCTTAAACTGAACCTGAACAAGACCGAATCTGTCCTCATCGGTCCCCCACCAAACAACAACATGTGCAACAATGATTGGATGATTTGTTCATGGAATGATTCACCCCTCAGCTGTCAAACCCTCCCAAATCCCTGTGCGTCATTGTCGACAGTAGCCCTTCCTTCCGAAAGCACATGGCCAAAAAGGCAAAAACCGCATGTCTAAAGATCCACACTTTGCACAAAATCAAACCCTTCACTCCCCCAAATTCTATACGGTGCTCCAAGCTCTCATTATCTTAAACATCGACCAGGGAAATTACCTCCTTACTGGGCTTCCGAGCCGCACCTGGCCCCTCCTCAAAGCAGCACACCACGCTGCAGCCTGCCTCTTTAGAGCTGCCCGCAAATTCGTCAGTTTCTCTCCAACCCTCTACATGCTTCACTGGCTCCCCCTCCCTGCTACGATCATATTCAAAACTGCATGTATCACCTTCAAAGCAGTCTCAAACGGAACACCAACATACTTGGTTTCTAAACCCCACACCTCCAGAGGCTCTAGCACCTCAAGTAGCAAAACTATCAAAAGGTTGGAGTCATACCTAGCACGCAAAGAGAAGACTCGCAAGCAGTTCTTCCACCACGCCCGACCATCTGGAACTCAATCCTGGTAGAAGGCTCAAAATGCCCCTATCGCAAAACACTAAAAACGGCTCTTCTAACAATACCTGCAGGAACAATCCAAATCTCTCTCTCCCTCCACTAACAGTACTGTGTTACTTTATAAAATGCCAATTCTAATTCTGGCCCAATCCTGCTCTAAGGCGCTCCATTACTCTTGAGCTAGGTTTGTGCTATAAGCAGTACACTAACATCTCCAAGCTCTCACTTCCCATTGTTCAAGCATCTTTTTGTAAGAGCTTTCTTCTATACCACTTTAACCTGCCTAAGTTGCGCTTTATCTTACAAAGGTCCACTTGGACATCGCCAACCTTTTCAGCTATTATCCAATTACTGCCCTGCCTTTTATTTGTGCGGGCACCTTCAGTGATGTGCAGCTTCCAGAGAGCAACAAACACCGTTCGTTATATCAATCTGGTTGAAGTATCATGGACACACCTGCCTTGGCAGTCATTGGCAGCACCATGGGGAAGCTTGATTACTATTTGCTTGGCCTGCTCGTAACATTCAATAGGTTTGATCTTGGGCCATTACTATAACATTGCTGTGTTCTAATGGGTGTTGAGTATCCGTGTTCCTCGGCCCTGCTTGTTATTTACATCATGTTTTCTTGGTGTTGTTTGGTACAACGTGCATCGCACTTTTCAGGTCAGAGAGTGTTCTAGAAAATTCTAAAACATAGTCAATTAGACAACAACATGCAGCAAGGTGAATACGTACAATGAATTCGGCACTATTTCCTTGATTACGTTAGCCCGACTTTATGTCATTATGTTCTCATTTCAAATGAAACTTCCCTTCGTTTTGTAGATTGGGTGCCGTGGGTCTAAAACAATGGAGTGGGGTTCTATTTTCTGGGAAAGTCTGCTGTCAGGAAAGAGCTTTAAGAAGTAATTGGTCATTACTTTGTTCCTCTGAGTAGAGCAGTGACTGACTTGTAAGATTACTGCTCACTTGAGACAGTTAGCCGCGCTCTCAGCACCACATTATCCGCGGTGAGCTTTGAAGCGAATTCTACAGGACTCATTCGCCGCGGATTAGTGACACTCTGCTCCAGCCAAGCCGCCGCAATTACAGTCACAAGCAAAGTGCACCTGAGCGGCCGAAATTACTTCCGCGTGTTTTATTCATGCATCTAGTCCGCTGAGAAAACATCACGTTCAGCCTTCTTCACCTCACAATCGCTCTCCTTGTAAATCTAAAGGGGCCTCCCCAGTACCTCCTCCCCACACCAGATGCCAACTAGGAGCATTAAAGAGTACGTTTTGCCTGTTAACACTAATGCTAAAAGCATTTTCTCGCGTCAATCATGGCACCAGTGGGTAAGTGAAAATGAAGGCCTCTATTAAATTCACAGTAAAATAATGACTTTATATTGCATAGCAAGTGTTCTTGCTTTTTCTGATGGCGGGTAGAGTGGCAACAAAAGGCTAAGCTGGCATGAGCCAATGTATTCAGCATGTGTGCACTCATTCATGCCATACATGGGGAGTTCCTCTTTTTTGTCTCTTTTTAATGTTCGGACGTCTGCTATATGAAAGATGTATGCACACCTCTTCAATGCCTCGGAGCATTTTCTAAACGCACAGCTGTGCATATGTTGTTAAAATAAAGATGGAAATAAGGCAGTAGTGCCATTACTCATTCTCAATGTGCTAATGTAGTGTCGTTGTTTCAACCTCAGCCATTCAGGCGCTTGGTAATTTAAGACATTGATTAATGTTATGTTATGTTATGTTATGTTTTGCTATCCTACATCGTATTTTAAGGCGTACATCTGTAGATTCCTACATTGCAATATAGTACAAGACACAGTCAAAATGGAGGGTCAGGAGTGAAGCAGGGATTAAGGATGTGAGGTTGTCCTAACTCAGATTAAGGGTGTGAGGTTGTCCTAACTCAGATTAAGGATGTGAGGTTGTCTTAACTCAGTGAATAGTTGGATGTCTTTTGAGGAGAAAGGTCTTTGGGGGAGAATCTCAAAATGTTGTAATCGTATCTGGTATGAGCAATACAATTGCAAGAAAACGATGCATGCTATTCACAGAAGTATGCATCTCTCAGATGTCTCAGCGCACAGAAAATTCATAAAATGAGCGGGAAAGATGTGCAAAGTGGGTATAAAGCATATACTTCACCAAATTAAGTACAGGTGAGGGGAATGCCTATCAAAAGTTGACAGAATGCTCCAAAAACCAATACACAACATTTGAGCATATTATTTGCCCTAAAAATTGCCCATCACCATTTACATCTATAACAAACTGTAGCAAAAGGCCAAGAAAAGTGAGCAAGTGATATTTCAACTAAAATAAGTGGCTCATCCCATGACATCGGAGCACAAAACACAGTTTAAAACGGCAGCACAGTCTAGTAGTTACACTTTTCCAAAATGGCCGATCCAGGGCGCGTCATGTTCTGGTATAGGCTTGTTAGGAGAGTGAGAAGGGAAAGGATTTACACGAGGATGGTGTCATTGTTATGATGTGTATCCCTGTTCCAGAGCTCAGATAGATCTCTGGAACTGCTTGTTTCAAAAGGAAGCAATGGTTGTCTGATTAGAAGGGTGCCCGCTGTGCTCTGCGCTGTGTGTCAATACACTTCTCAACTTACCTGTGGCTCAGTCTCCTATCTGCCATCCTGATTCTCACAATCATCTTCAGGTATCGTTACCTTGCCCAGGAAATTCTAAACATGCAAAGACAGCGCAAGATTTCCTCACTTCACCGACAAAGCAAGGACATACCACTTTTAGGAAAGCTACTTGCAGCCTTACACTTTTATCACTGGCTTCTTCAGGTGTACCAGTAGCATCACAGCTGGAATCTCCTATTTCTTGCAGTCAAGGGCTCTACCTAGATGCTCAATATGATCACGGCATCTGACAGGCTACACATAGGCGCGCCCCCTGATGCCTTTAAGAGATGGTGTGTTACCCACACAACATGATCCCAAAGGTGAATGCAAACTACTCTTGATCTAGTCACAACAGCTACATTTACCAAGACTCTGTAACTGCGCAACAGTTTGAGGCAGGCAAGCACATTGGTACATTGTTGCTTGGTAAATCATGTTTATGTTTATGTTTAATCATTTATATTGTGCACGAGGTACCCGAAGTCTTAAGGTCACATACAAATAAAGACCAAAAAATACAAGCAAATCTTGCAAAAGAGAACAAACATCCAGGTATATGGAGCATCCAAAGTACAAATACAAACCAACAACAGAGAGGAGAAGAGAATGATTGAAAACTATGAAAACAGTAATGCATAAAAGAGACAAAAAAGAGGAACTCCCTAATAAACAAAGGGCATCAGATAATCATATTACAGCTAGAGGATCCTCTAGGAAGGTATTTACATCAACTTAGAAATGCATGTAACGTGCTGGACCCACAGCCCAGTAGGACACAGACATTATTAGATTGCAAACACCAATCCTTGAGGTCCAGCCTACGGAGGATCTTCAGGTCCGATAGTCTGACCACACCCGGCCCAGTTCTTTGTCTTAGCCAGGCTAAGACCTTATAACGCAGTGCTTCTCTAGGCTCCTGACCATCGACCTTACCAATATTGGTGATGATAACATTTCTCTAGTCCATAACAAAGTCATGTATACTTATGTCATCTACTTTGGGCATTTGACACTTTCTAAGTCGCAAGTTCTGCGAGGATCCCAGCTTAAGGGTGGCATTCATCGATATAGGTTGAGTGATCTCTTCTTGACCCAAGTTCTGAGCAAGTGCCGGGATAGGGGCAGATAATTCCGATACAGGACCCATAATGTCAATATTAGGGGTTTCAGAACTTTTATTAATAGCCTTGATGGACTTGATGGGCCCCGAAAGATCCCTACTACTGCAATCAGTTTGTGAGGCCTGATCTAACAGCTCACTTTGAGAGCTGGCTTGGCAAGCCTTGTCCAGTTTGTCCTGTTTAAACAACTGAGTCCCATCACTTGGACTGAGGGGCACATTAGTTTGTGTGGCAGCGTTCACTCTTGGTGAACGTAGATCTACAACCCAGTTCCTAAGTGAGTCCGCCAGTATGCCAGGATCAAAGGGGCTAGTGCATAAGAGTAACTCTTTGGTAATACTGGCCATTAGGTCTGGCCAATGAGCAGGAGCTTATTGTTCTGGTTGGGAGGGAATAGGTCCGACCCCCTCTTGCAGGGCAACTTTAGATGGCATAAAATGGTCCATGTTATTGCCTATGTCTTTCTCAAACCCTTCAGAGGAGAGGGAAACAACAGGAATAAGGACACACTCCATGGTATCACTGTTATCAGCTCCTAGAGAGCTCCCCGATGATACGGCAGCTGTGAAGTTAGACATCGATAGAAAGTTGTCAGATTCTTGGACTGGGCATTCTTGGGCTGAGCATTTAAAGGAGGAGGTATCGTCCTTGATTTTAGGCAATTCAGGCTCCGAGATGCCACTCTGCAATCTCCTTCTCCTGTGAGTACTAAGAGACAAGACCTCAAGATAGTAGGCGAGGGAGCAGGAGTGACTAAGGGCCTCATTACACGGAAGGCGGTAAGGGTTAACGGTCACCGGAAAGGGTACTGTGACCGTTAACCATTACGGCCTTACTACGAGATCCCTTTGCGGGACCCGACCTTAACGGCTGGTGTAGACCAGCCGTTAAAGTCGGGACCCGCAAAGGGATCTTGGTGCTAATTACGGTACTGCAATTTGTGGTACCGTAATTATCTCCTTCCCCATTCCCATTATGCCCTATGGGGCAAAAATGGGAATGGGAAAGGGCCACGGAGAAAGGGGGAATTACCGCCCCGCCAACCTTGGAATGGGGTGGTAATTCCCCTTTTCTCCATGGTGGTACCGGTATGGTACCGGCGGCAACCATGGTGCTAATAGCACCATGGTTTACCACCTACCGTGTAACGAGGCCCTAAGCCTTCTGATCCCGCTACCCCCAAACTTGTAATGGACTTTACACGCGGCACGGGGGTGTGAAATGTATACTCCTGGTCCCTTGGGCGTAAACTATAGGCACAGCCTTTTTTACTGGTGGCCATAGTATCGACCACCGGTAAACAGGACCTTAGAAACAATCAGTGAACACAACGTGAGCCGCAGCAGGGCATAAGAGCAACTCCTCTCTCTAAAGGAGTGCTGCAACTGGGCAGATAAGACACCCCCACTCTCCAATGAGGGCTGTCTCGGCAATATCCACAGAAGATAACAAGCACTTAGCGCTTGGATAAAACCCACTCAGCTGACCTGGACTTCCCGGGCGTCAGCCTGAGTGCCGAACCTCTTGGGTGCTCACTGCCTCAGGGGGTCAATGAGGCAGCTGAGTGACACAGGGAACACAGGGAGCAAGGAGGATCTGGCGCTGAGCTCCAAATCCCAGTGCTGCAAGCTATGGAAGCTGTGAATGCCGCAGAGCTGCATGGACACGCCGACATGCCGTCAAGACAGGCTGATTAGAAGAAAGGACTTAAACTGACAATAAGTGTCAAGCTGCATGGCAACGGATTGTTACCGCTGCTTCCGACACTTGACCTGAGTACATCCTAATGCGGGTACCGAGTGGGCAACAACTACAAAAAAAAAGAAAACATGACACTCAATGTTCCACACATGTCCCTATTTTTTTTTTATCGTTTACGACTTTAAGTTTATTACAAACCTTTTGTCTATAGAAAAAACCACAATTAAAAGTCAGTTTCCATAGCTCATCATCACAATCAAGTCTAGAAAAAAAAAACATCCATAGTGCGGATCGTCTGACAAATTACTACTTGAGGGTTTTGAAAACTTCTATCAGAAATTTCAACCAAAGAATATCGCTGAATTGTCTCCTCCAGGAAGAAGGAAATACAAAGGTCCTCAGCCTCTTCTGAAAAAGTATTGGCAATAAGTACCCAGTGCAAGTTATTTTCAAGGAAACAAATGTACCGATTGGTGCATTTGCAAGCCTCACCTCATGGTAAGCATGCTCACGTCCCTGCACGTACCTCACGCCGGTCTTCGTTATTCTTTTTTCAGGTCGCCAAGGAAAGGGAGAAGGGACCACACATAGTCCCTTCTTCCTGTTCCATGGTGGACATTTTTTCTGTTTACTTTTTTTTCCAATGTACTTGAATGGCCCCCATGGAACAGGAGACATGACTATGCGTAGTCCCTTCTCCCCTTCCACGGCACCTGTTTTCTTTGTTTACTATGGTCGCCACGGAAAGAGAAAATGAACTACATTTTTCTGTCTGCAGCAGCCATTTTTTATAATTTTGAAACTTTTTTTTCCGGCTGCGAAATGCAACGCGTCTCGCAGCTGGGAAAAAAACATTGGTACCCTGGGGTACTAATGGCGATATGCCCCTCAACATTGGGCCATTAACACATAGGTAATTCCCCCAAGGCCTTTGTTAAGGTCCTCACGGCATTATCTTATGTGCTAATGGCCCGCTGTCTTGGGGCATATTGCTTAATTAATTTCCCCAAATATCAAGTTCTTAGATCAGTCAAACCAGTGCAGAAGAGGGTGATATGCACAGAATTGAAATTCTAAGTCTGTAGATTGTTTGTAAACAGACATAATATGTTTAGGCAGGTAAAGATTCAGTCTGAAGCACATTAACTGGGATCGGAATTGCCATTTGGGGAATTTGGGCAGGAATTTTGGTCAGTAGCCTAGTGGTTTGCTTTCCCATTTCAGCACTGTGGGCAATTTATAGTCATTCTTATCTGCTTGGGTCTTAATCCAGTCCATTTGCCAAATTTTCTTTTTTATCTTATTCATGTTGTCAATAAGATATTCCTGGGTGGTTGATAGAAATTTCAGATGCGCATTACAGCTCTCTTTCCATTGGGTCAACAAAGGATAGGTCCCCCTTTTAAGGCTCCATTTAATATCTGAAAGGTTTTGGCAGGATTAAGTAGAATACAGCTCCGGAACAGAGACAAGTTTTTCCATACTGTACGTGCCTGAAGAGAAATCAGACCCAAGTCAAACCTAATAATCGCAGTAGAAGTGAGATTAGGTAATTTTAGTGACCTTATCCAGAAGGATCCCTCCAAAGTTGACCATAGCTCCCAAGGAGTGGAAAGAACAACTAAATTGGACTGTAAAATATATTTATTTATTATTCCATTTATGTACATTTGATATTAATAAGAATTATATATTGAAATTCACGTGAATATTCTGAATACAAAGACATCTTAAATATTCTTGTGTCTGCATATAAGAGTTATTCACAAATGCAATGCATTCATTATTCTTACATTGTAATATATGTATGCACATTTTTCTCCTTGTTCCGCTGAATGGAAATGTATTTTGAATTTTTCAAACTAGGCAAAGGGTTTGTAAGGTACAGTAAAAAATGTATCACCCACTTGTCATATTGAAATATATCATGTTTGTGCAAAATTTGAATGGCGTGAGTTGCTAGAGTCCTGGTATCAACAAAGGTACTTTTAATAGGTTAATTTAATGACTTTTATTTATTTATTTATTTTAACTCTTAATAAGACGCTACATGCCCATGGGTCTCAGAGCGCACCAAAGCGACAGAACAGCAAGGAAACAAGTGGCCAGGGGATGAAAGAGCTGAGCAGAAGGAAAACAATTAAAAAACAGTATCATTTTACTAATTCTCAAACATTGTCAAAGTTTAAGACAATTTGATAAATGGGAACAATGCACTCTATTCACATGAAGCATGGAATACAAAGTTAGAATCACCACATTTTTTAAGGCAAAACTGGGGTTGGTTTAGCTGAAGGTTGTCAACGGAGCGAAGCACTCGGACAGATTGTTTCAGTGAGAGCTTCCTAATAAAATATTGTGGACCAATCAAGTTCTGACATTTATATGTAAGGGAAAGGATTTTGTGTCTGATCCTTTGCTTGACTGGAAGCCAATGCAGTTCCTTCCTCAATCCAGTAATGTGAAAACGCCTAGACAATCCAAACACGGCCCTCATGGCACCGTTTTGAGTTGTTTGGACACAATGTAAATTTCCTTTGTGAGGTGCCCATCAGAAGACTATTACAATAATCTAGTCATGGATTCACTACAGAGGATGCCAGGAGTGATCTATTCTTTATAGAAAGGTAGGGCCTAATCTGGTGAAGAAGTTTAATCACATGTCCACAGGATGACCGAGTCTGTGATACATGTTGCCTTATCGATAAATCAGCATCAAGAATAAGCCCTTACTGATTTACTCACTGTGATTATGCTACCAGAAATAATGAACTGGGCATACTGAGTGTTGAGCTTCTTAAGTCGAGGACCAGAGTCCATGATGAGAAGCTCGGTCTTTGTGTCATTACTTATCAATGAGTTATGCACCACCCAAGCCTGGATTACACTATAAACTTGGTTCACTGAGTTAGCAACCATGGAGTCATTTCCAGTTAGTTCAAAAAGGATCTGGGTGCCATCCGCATAGTTTGCAAATTGGACACCCAGTCCATCTAGAAGATCAATGCATGGCCTAACATAGATATTAAACAGCAAGGGGGCAGACATGATTCCTGAGGTACGCCACATGTCAGGAGAATGGGAAGTGCCTGAGCCCTTTCAACAGCCACTCTGGATTTTCTAGGTCACAGAAAAGATGCAATCCACTGGGTGGCATTTTCTGAACAGTTGTCAGTGATTCAAAGTTTCTCATGTAAAAGATTGTGGTCAATAAGATCAAATGCCTCTGAAAGATCTAATAGTAAAAGAAGGGCTGGGTGGCTCCTCTCTATAATTCCCACATGCTGGATTTAAGATCCAAAAGGGTAATCTCTGTTCCATGTTGAGATCTGAAACCAGATTGGTGGATATTAAGATGTTTATTTTCTTCAATACATTTCTGGGATTGCAAATATGCCACTCTATCTAAAATCTTTAGCAGGTATGGTACATTGGTAATTGGCTGATAATTCTTGGGGACTTCAGGGTCAAGAGAATTCTTTTTCAAAAGAGGGGTGACTCTAAACCTCCCTCAGGGCAGCAGGAACAAGGCATGTCTCAAATGAGGAATTACTCATATTAGTGATTCACGGGATCAGGACGTTTCAAGATGTCTGCAGGGCATGAGTCCCCCAAACAGGATGTGGACTTCGTGTTGGTAACAATCTCCAAAACATTTCTTTCTGAGCAACTATGAAAGTCAAATTTAGGGAAGATGGCTGAATTGGCCCACAGTGTGTTATCTAAGTTTGTGAGGTGTTTGTTGATTATGAGGCTAGCCAATTGATTAGATATAGGTAGGCGTTGACAAGTGAGTGTATTCACAAATTCATCCTGAATTGATTGACATGACATGGTGTCTTTAGTGATGGGCTGAAAGGAGATGAGTGGCTTTCAAAATCTTTGAGAATTTTGAACAATTCCTTCGAGCTAAATTTAGCATTGTCAATGCGTAAAATGGTTTCTGCTTTTACATCTTTATTTTTTCCGGAGCAAGGATATCTATTGTATCCTTAATTGTGGAGGATAAGTGTGAGACCAGGTCAGGGGTTTTCATAAAGGCTTCAACAGTGCCAGTTTGGTGGAGAGTAAAGTATAAAAGGCAGTGGCAGGGACGTTCTTAATATTCCTACAAACATTCTCTGACCTGGCATTTGTATGCAGTCTGAGAAGGGAATTTGGAAGCCTAATAGTAGTATTGACAAAGCAGTGATCCGACCAAGGGCATAATTGAGTGTTAATAGTGGAGCTATGGAGATTGTGAGATAATATCCAATCTAGGTTGTGACTACCCTGATGTGTTGCATTTTTTACCAATTGAGTGGGAGGAGAGCAGAGAGGTGGCTAAAGAGTCAGATGGGTAGTCAGCCCATAGATTGAAGTCTCCCATAACCAATACTGGTGAGTGTGCATTGGTGATACTATTTAGTAGTTCAAGGAGATGTTCTTGAAATAACGGAACAGCTTGAGAGATTTATAAAGGGTAAGTATAGTAAGGGAGGTATTCGGGTTAATTTTCATTTTTACCATAAGATTTTGACAGCCATCTAAGTTTTGAATGTTAGGCGTGTGACAGTTAAAGAGATCTTTCATGATGAGAGCCACTGCCCCACCTCGCTGTTCTGAATGATTTACCCTATGTATTGTGTATCCTGTAGGCAGAGAGTTATGAATAGCAATCTGGGCATAGTCATGCAGCCAAGTGTCATAAAGTGCCAGAATATCTTGCATGCTAATCTAGTCGGCAACTTCAAATGCATGTTTAACTAGTGAACAAGTGTTCAGCATTGAGACAGTTAGATAATTATCTACGATAATGTTGTCATCTTTTGGTTTGGTTCCTGTATTGGAATTGTTATTGCAGATACATTTCTCCTGACTTGTTAGATTCAACACGTTATTTAGGGGAGGGGGAATTTGTATCACAGTGGGCCCTCTAATAAAGGTAATCCCCACCTCCTCCTTAGGCTGTTCCCTATCTGCGGGAGAAATGTGATAGAGTTAACGTATACTGTAGTTTCATGTGTTGTAGGAGGAGCGTTTGCATAGGTTGGATCTGTCTCAGGGGTCGCGACGCATTCGGGGAGTAGTGCCGAAGCTAAATACTTCTCTAAGATTTCTGCACGTTTGGTTTGGGAGCGGGTTCTCAGCATAGTTGTTATAGCGAGATTGCGGCGCAAGGGCAGGTATGGCAGGGCTAACCTTTTACAGAGCGTTCACAGGAATCCTGCCAGGGATCTTGGGGTTTGCAGGGAGGCAGTGGAGGTGGGGTGTGGCCAACCTGACACCAACCTTGCACAAACTGGCACTAACCAGTGTTGTCGCGCCTGCGGGCAATCAAAGAGCGCAAAGAACTACATGTGATGCTGGAAAATGTAGTTTGCAGCGGTCGGAGCATGCAGAGTGTTCAGGATATGAAACTCTGTTTTAAATCGCTCGACTAGCAAATTAAATTTATTGCAGAGCCAGTGAGACTTCAATAAATATAACCAATCAGATACGTTTTAAAATTGAATAAGGTAAAATCAAGTGAGCCTAAAAGCAGACTAGTGCTGGTAAAATACAATCAATGGAACAAGAAAGTAGAAGCAGAAGCCCTTAAATACCAGCACTAACTGAGTCAGCCGCGCCAGGCACTGTCGCGCCTGCGGGTAATCAAAGAGTGACATGAACTACCCCGGATGCTGGGAATTGTTGTTCACAGCAGTCGGAGCGTGCAGAGTGTTCAGGATATGAAACTCTGTTTTAAATCACCCGACTAGCAAATGGAACATATTGCAGAGGCAGTGAGACTTCAACAAATATAACCAATCAGATACATCTTAAAATTAAATAAGGTCAAATCAAATGAGCATTAAATCAGACTAGTGCAGGTAAAATACAATCAAAAGAACAAGGAATTAGAAGCACGAGCAGATACATTTTTCATGAGGCCTCATTGCTCTGTCAAGCCATCAGACATCAGGGCATCCGACCCTGAGTTTATAGACCTTACTATCATCTTAAACAATAAAAGTCAATGTAACTGAGCTGAATCCAAAATGAAACTCACATTTAGTGTATTTTCTTGGTAATTTGTAACAATGCATTCATTTTTCATGCTAATTTGTTGTGGTGATCGACTGCACAAGGACTCAAAATGAATCTCTCATTCAGATAGTTATAACTCCAAATTATTTTTGATTGCAACAGATCCACAAATCCACTTTAATGAATCAGCCGACACACGTTTCGACCAATTGGCCCTTTTCAAGGCTGATAATTAACGTGATGTGTAAACAAACAAAATAAAAGTACAAAATATATGGCACAGAGGCCAACGCATTTCACACATCATAAGTGTCAAAGACCATCAAATAATACATGTACATACCATCTGTTAGCATCATGGCAAGATTGTAGAGTTGATACAGGAATAATGAACAAATAAAATCATATAAATATTACGGTACATATGACATATAGATTTCAAATATATTACTCAAGTGTATCCAATTGGTACTACTCCTGATGAGCATGCACGAGTTCTCATTCTTGAAATTTCATGAGAAACACCATCTCGGGATAAATCCCATGTGAGTAAAAATCCCTGCATTAGGCGCCAGTTTCAAACATACCCATCAATTAATTGTGATTCTATTGTCACCGAATGTGTGTCCCTGCCACTCATAAATGACTGGAGTGGCTCTCCAAAAATGAATGGTCATGTGCTTTAATTAACCGAGCAATCATTAATGTGCACATGCTTCGCCCCGTAATGTTGTCTTGAATAAAACACTCACCGAAATATTGTCCGTGTTCTGAACTTGGATCTAGAGAAATGTGTAAACAAAAACAAGTATAGAATATTGGATAAGTGCCCTTAACTCCTATTCTGTGTTCTGCATCAAATCAAATTATTATGAAAACTAGTGTTAATTCTTACCCTAGCTGTAACGAGATGGTCCCGATAATTAATTGCCATAGGTTTCTCATATCTGAGCAAATTGTCAGAAAGTCTCGGATGAATGCGTTTCACATAACGGTGTGATCTGTTAGGCAGAATACAGTGATGAATTGTAGACAGAACATATGATTTGGTTGGATATCAATCATCCAGTGCATTTAGAAGCATGTGGCTTATCTTAGTAAGTCCCAAATGCTGAAATGTCCTTTATACCAAAATATCAATCTTATGTTGAACAAAAGTAATACGTTCTTGAATCTGCTCTGAATTCTCAACGACATGTGACCATACGCAGTTGAGTTCACGTATATATAGGTGTTTATAACTATAATAGAATAGAGATGAGACTCAGATGTATCGCTATGCAGCCTAATGCTGTAAGTTTGGCAACCATTACATGGTTCATATATTAGATTATTAAGAATTAGTTCCTAAAATCTCAATGGGTATACTTACCTTCACGCTCAGTCGCGGGATAGATCCTGTGCCGCAATAAAGTGCGCGCATCCGGCGCTATTGTAAATGGCATTGTTGATATGTCATTACGTGTGAAGTCAAACGCGCACGTCCTTGTGACGTCGCTACATCTCACAGTGCACTAAGCACTATGGATGTTGTAGTGTTATTATTAAATGGAAAGGAAAACGTTCCTCTGCAATTATGAAAGCATTTTGCTTCGCATTTATAATAAGTATGGTCAGAAATGATATCGCCAATTAATTGTCTATTATCTGTATGTAGATTATATAAAGGAAATTGTGAGTTCTTATCTGGGAATAAACCCGCCAAATGTAACACTCTAGCAGTGTGTTAAGGAATAACAAACATGGTAAATGACTAGTTGTAACAGCATTGAGACTGTTTTATAGCTAGAAGAAATGACAGTATGAAACTTAACTACAGTATATTATCATCTCATAGTAAGTAAAACATCTGTAAATGATTTAGCTAGCCTAGTGGCACTATACTGAGCAAGATAACTACTAATGCTGTATACATGAGTTTCCGGCAAATGACACATATCAGTAAATAATTGAATATACAACTGATCGCTAAATGAATGGCTAAAAAATATCTCAACTGTGTTATCCTGAAATATAAAGCTAGTTAATTGTAGATAGGTGTGTTGGAACTGGCACGTCACTCATAATAACATCAAATCATGATCAAGGTAACATGTGCATATCGTCTACAAGAAAACCCCCATCTCATGTTCAGAATAAAGACCACTTTGAACACATTTTAAGTTACAAATATATTTTGCTTTTATTTGTCTCTGTTTCAATTGTAAATCACCACCACGTTTACCCAAATACGCTCTTTTTAAACCTATGAATTTGATATCCTTGACATCATCAAATTGGAGGCACTCTTGCCAGTGATATGCAAGTGGAGGTTTCAAGTCTGTTTTTGAACAGATATGCTGTCTGATTCTCGTGTGCCACTCTTATAATGCTGCCCACGTACGTTTGCTGGCACACACACACAATTGCATATGTTCTGCAGTTAATGAAATCCTTTATCTGAACTCTAATGCCCAAATCATTAACAAATAGTTTAGTGTCCGAAAGTTAATAGCGACACATACTGCAGAACCCCTTAATTGGTTCCAACCAATCTGTCGCTTTGGAGCTTTTATTTTATACAAATGAGGGACAAAGTTTAGATTTGATTGTAGGTGCTTTAGTATAGATGAAGGATGGTTTGTCATCAAGGAAGGGTGAGATATCTCTGTCCAATTGCAAAATTCCCCAGTGTTTTCGCACAATCTTGTGCATAATACTAGCATCTCTTGTATATTTGGTAATTATACTAGCTCTGCTTGGGGAACTGTTTGCTCTTCCCTTATTCTTGACTACAAGCATATCTTTTCTTGATTTATTTTGAATCTTGTTACATGCTTTGGAAATTATCGATTCATTGTAGCCTCTGTCTTCGAATCTTTTGGATAGCAAGTTACTTTTTTCACTGAAAACTTGATCATTAGAGCTATTGCGGAGTGCCCGAAAAATTCCCCTACCGCTATGTTTGTTATTACCGACTTGCGATGGCAACTTTGGGTGTGTAACATGGAATTAACTTCCGTTGCTTATCGAAGTGTTCTGGACTCAATCTGACCTGAAATTATATAAATTTTCAGATCGAGGAAGTTAATGGAGGATCTGCTACACTTTCCTGTCAGCTTGATACCAAATGTACTGATATTAAGAAATTCCTCATACCTGGATAGTTCCTCCGGTGTACCCATCCAAATGAACAAAACATCATCTATAAATGTTTTCCACAAAATTACATGATCTTTGAATTCTTCATTGCACAGTGCATGGTTTATCTCATAATTTAGCATAAACAAGTTTGCCAATGTTGGTGCGAATTTCACACCCATGGCAACACCCTTTACTTGGGAGCAGTAAACTTCATTGAAAAAAAAACATCATTCTTCAGTGTAAACCTCAAGAATTCCTTCAGCATCTTTATGTGAAGTGCATAGGAAGCTGAGTGATCTTTGTTTGTATGGCCAAATCATGATTGATCGAAGTATATAAGGTGGTTACATCCAAGTTCACCAATAAGTAATCCTCTTGCCACACCAAATTGGATAGAAGTTGTAATACATGCGCACTGTCCCTTTTATAGGTGGGCATCTTCAACACATGTTCTTTAAGAATGTTATCAATGTATTGGGACAAGCCCTCTGTGACCCACCCTATGTCACTCAATATCGGACGTACATCAGGTAATACATAATAATTCTTATGTATCTTGGGAAGAAAGTACCTCACTGGCATCTCTGGGTTTCTAATAATTAAAAACCGTCTTTCATCATCTGTTAATGCTCCGTTGTTGTGCCATTTGTTGGGGGCTCTTAACACTCATCTGCAGCCATACATGTAACAGATGCATGGAGCCACCATTCCTGTTAACCTCCTTTATTCACCTCTACATCGTAACTAACTTCCCTCCTGTCCCTCCACTTCCACCCTCCTCCCGCCTTGGTGTGTGTGTGTTTTCCTTAAAGGGGCTGCGTCCCTTTTAACCACGTACAACACCTCCCCCGTGCTTAACATGAAAGTCAGGTTACATCTGTTCGATGAGTCTCACTGGTCTCTTTACTGTTCTGAGGGGTCTCCGTGGGGATTCCCTGCTTTCACCAATTGCTTCAACTAGGGATTCTGTTTCGTCTTCCCCGCTTGGGTCCTCAACCGCTGTCTCTTGTGTCTCTGGCTCTTCAAGATATAGCCTTTTAAAGAATGAGGTGTTTCGGGTGATGTCCCCTGGTTCTCCGGTCGCCGTGATCATAGGTCCTTTGATGGATGTGATGATCCGAGGCTCTGGGCTATAGCGTGTGTCTGTTTTCTTAGGCTGAGTTTGCCGGACTAGGATAGTTTGTCCTACCTCTAGTTGGTGTTCTTTCGCTCTCCTATTTCTGTCGGCCCACTCTTTGGCCTTCCTCTTCTTTTCGGTGTCTCGTGCTCTGATGGCCGTATATTCTTCTGCTGTGTAGTCGTCCCACTGGGGAATGCGTGTTCGGGGTTGGTATCTCCCCATGAGCTCAGCCGGCGGCTTTCCCGTCGCGTCGTGCTGAGTGTTCCTGTAGCTTCTGAGCATACTGCAGATGGCTTGCTTGTGGGGTGTCTGCTCCACTACAGCTTTCTGTCTGGTTAATTTGATGGTGGCCATGAACTGTTCCACCATCCCGTTGGCTTGGGGCCAGAGTGGTGTGACCTTCTGGTGGTGGAATCCTAGGTGGCCCGCAAGTTTAGCAAATTCTCGTCCTTGGAACAGGGATCCGTTATCTGTCTTGACAATGTTTGGGATGCCCCACTCGCTGAATAGTTTGCCTACGATGGGTGCTGTTTCTGTGAATGATGTCGATGGTATTTACTTGATGAATGGGAACCTTGAGTATTCGTCGATGATTACCAACAGGTATCCACCTACTTTTAGGGGTCCATAGAAGTTCATTGCAACTTTTTGTCAGGGCCATGTTGGAAGTGTGGTTAGGTGGAGGGGGTTCGGGGATGACCCTTTTGCTGAAAGTTGGCAGGGTCTACAGTGCATCAGCATGTCTTCAACTACCGCGTCCATGTAAGGAAACCAGATGTGATTTCTGAGGATCTGTTTTGTGTTGTCAATCCCCCTGTGGCCCTGATGGGCTAGTGTTACTAGGGTCTTCCTTAGGTCTCTCGGGGCTACTAGTCTGTTTCCACAAAGTAGTATGCCTTGGTCTGTGGCTATCAGTTCTTCGTGTACTTTAGCTAGCCGATCGAGTTCTTTCTTGTCTGCTTCCTCCCCTCCGCTTCCTTTTTTTTGGCACTCTGTCCATTTGTTGGAGCGGGTGAGGGAAACGGCAGCCTTAATCATTGGGTTGGCCTTGCTTCTTTCCTCAAATGTAGCAGTTGAGATCGTCGGTGGCATGGCATTTGAGGACAGGTAGGAAATGTATTCTGCAGCCTCATGAGCCAGGGCGTCGTCTTTGTTCATCGTGGGGTGCCTGGACAGGTAGTCTGCTGAGTTGGCTTCTCCCCCAGGTTTGTGGATGATCACGTAGTCATATTCTTGTAATCTTATTCCCCAGCGCTCTATTCGGGGCTGCCTTTTGGTTTTGGGGTTGCCAAATATCGAGAGGAGTGCCTGATGGTCCGTTACGAGGGTGAATTTCCGGCCAATTACAAAGTGGTGATATTTTTCGCAGGCCCATACTGCAGCTAGGCTTTCCCTCTCGGCTTGCAAATAGGCCCTTTCTGTGTGTCATAGAGCGCAGCTGGCATATGCCACAACCGCATGTCAGGTGTTGTCTTTGGCGTCGGTCTGGGCAAGGATGGCTCCAAGTCCCACTGGACTAGCATCTACTGTGATGATGGTGTGCCACTCTGGATGAAAGTATGCCAGCTGGCGGTTGTTGGTGAGACTCTCCTTAATGTTCTTGAACGCAGCTTGGCAGGGTGTGTCCCAGACGAAAGGTTGCTCCTTTTTCAGGAGGGTACGGAGTGGGTCGGTGATTGTGGCATAGTTCGGGAGGTAGCGTACACAGTATCCCGCCATACCTAAGAAGGAGCTCAGTTCCGCCGCTGTTGTGCTGGCTTGGAGGTCGGTAATGGCCTTTATCTTGTCAGGGTCGGCTGTTATTCTTTTGTTCGAGAATATGTGCCCGAAGAATTTGAGGCTGGTCTTGTTGATGTCACATTTGATTTCATTTAGTGTCAGTCCCGCTTCTTGGAGGTTCTTGCAAACGGCTATTAGGGCTTTATCGTGCTGTTCTTGGTCCTTTCCGAAGATCAGGATATCATTACTGTAGTTTAGGGCATTCATTTCAGATGATACCAGGCGTCTGATCGTCTCTTGAAAAATTTCCACAGCAGATGATATAACAAAGTTTAGCCGCTTGTATCTAAACAGCCCGTCATACGTCGCAAAGGTGGTGATGGGTCTTGAGTCTGGGTCCAGGACAAGCTGGCGGTAGCCCTGATTGAGATCTAGTTTTGAAAAGTGCCTTGCCTGATTTAACCTGATAAGCATGTCTTCCAGGCTTGGGCCTGGGTGTCTCTCCCTCTGGATGGCGGTGTTTGGGATGCGCATATCGACGCATATGCGTAGGCGTCCGTTGTCTTTGGGCACTAACACTATTGGGGATACCCGTGGCGTTGGTCCTTCTGCTTTCTCTATGATGTCATTGAGGAGGAGGAGCTGGATCTCCTTTGACACTTGTTCCTGAAGGTGGAAACCCACTCTACGGTGGTGCTGTGGCACTGGCGTGATGTCAGGGTTGAAGTACAGTTGGATGGCTGAGTTTTTGAGCATTCCTACTCCCTCAAATAGTTTGGAGAACTGGTCTCCTTTTGTGAGGGGTCGGCATGTTTTTGCCATGATGGTTTCTCGTGTTGAGGGGTGTCCCTTTATTACTTCCGATTGGTCATATTGTAGGTCAATCAGGGCCAAGGCACTGGCCGTTCGGTAGCTGAGGAGACAGCGACCTATGGATGGACTCTTTATGACGTGGATCGTGGATGTCACCGTGAGGTCGCAATGTGTCAGGTCACATTGAAATTGCCCCCTTGATGTCATGGGCAGGGCTGCTCCCCATTGGAAGATGTGTGTTCTGGATTCTCGTAGAGGATACAGAGGGGCGATGTCACGGTACAGGTCTTCATTCATGACGTTTACCGTTGCTCCCGTGTCGACGACAAACTTGTTCCCGGTGTCCCCCATTTGTATCATCACCCTAGAAGCTGAAGTGTCTTCAACGTCGACGCTGTGAAGTCAGACATATTCCCTATCGTATCCGTCTTGCAGTTAGTGTATGGGTCTATGTCTTGTTCATGAGGTGGCAGGGGGTCTCTCATGTATGTCGCCCCACGTTCCGGTGTTTGCATTGGGTCTCGTTGGTGGATGTCATACAGTTCATGATCTTTCCTGTCTGGTTCAATCCGGAGTCCTTCTAGTGCCCTCACAGTGTTCGGGCATTGATAGGAGTTCATGGGGTATGTTGCATTTCTTTCGACGGGGCGTTGTTGTTCTGTCTGTATCTCTGTTGGGCGGCTAGCAGTTCGTTGGCGAGTTGAACTCCCCTGAGGGAGTTGTTCCTTGCACATCACCTGAAAGTGGTTTTCCATTCTGCACCTTAGGTAGCGCTGGCCGATGGCAGGGCATGGTCCTCTGTGTGGGTACTCAAACCCACAGCAGTAGCATTGACGGTCACTCTGAGTCCGTTGAGCAGAGTATCTGGGAGTTGTTCTGTTTTGCCAGGTTGGGTATCGGGTGTAGGGGCATACGGATGCAATGATGTCACCCTTTTTTGGATTTTCTGGACATCCACTCTTTTGTATACTCTGGCTAAGTCCAATTCTTCTTTTAGGGAGAGGGGCTTTTTTTGGAGGTGTTTCCTAAACATGGAGGATATGCACTCTTCTATTATGCATAGTCTTATCGCTTCGTCATCGTTAAAGTTGGCAAAGTCGCACTTAGTTATTTTCCTTTGAAGGCGGATGACAAATTCTCCTATGGATTCATGAGGGAGTTCACCACATTGATTGAAAGTTTACCGCTCATAGTCACGATTGGGTGATATGACAAGTTTCTCATTGATGGGGGAATCGTGCGTATGATGTTTTTTATTTCTCTCCCTGAAACGTTGGCGAAAATGCTAAGTATATTGGGTGGTTCTTGTGTGCCAATGGCACCTACGAAGTCCTCGAATTCTTCCACTCACTCTTCCCATCGCTGACCCTGGTGGTGATGTGGGTTCAGTGTAAATGGCGCGGGTCTTTTCCTTAAGCTGCCGTGGGAGGAGGGTGCGCCTGGTAGTGTTGGTTGGGCGTTCGCGTCTGCTGCATCTGGAGCCGACATGATGGCACCTCTGGGCGTAGTGTAGTGGCTTTGAAGTCACTTGAGCACTGGTCCTTGCTGTTTCCTGAGTCACAGTGGCCAAATGGGGCGAGGTGGTGGGTCTCGTTCTTCTGATCAGAAGCGCCGTACCTCACATGTGCTTGTGGCATTGTGGGGCCACTTGTTGCATGCACCGGGTGCGGGTGTCCCTTGTAAATGTATTTCTTCCTGCTTGTTGGCCAGGGTAGGGCCAGGGTAGGGCCACTCGCGGCTCGCTCCTTATCCTTTGTGTCGTAGTGCTTGTTTATTTTTTTTTATTTTTTTGGTAGTGTCACTTAATGGGGGACGCAGGGTTAATTACTGCTGGGCCCCGTGCTTGTCAGTACTGCAGCTATGGAGTGGGAGGTGCAGGTCTTCAATTTCGGGTTTTGTGTCCCTTCCCAGCCCCCGGCAGAGCTCCTTACTTGCCGACGGATGCGTCCGCGGCAGTCCGTCTCTTCCTCTCGCTGGTGGGCGGGATATCAGCCGGGCCTGCAGCGCAGTGTCGGAGTGCCGCGGCAGTCTCCTTGGCTCCGGTCGAAGGGGCTCTGCGGCTGCTGCTCTGTTTCTATCGTGAGGCGCACTGGCCTCTCTTGCGGCATTGGGCACACGGGCTCTCGAGGTCAGTCAGGCGACTCTTGAAGGGTTGCTGGGCGTTCGAGCTCACACTCCTTTCCCTCTGCAGGGCACACGGGCCCACCTGGTCAGCTGGGCACACGGGCCCCTGGAATATGTTGGGCACGCAGGCCCTCCTTCTCTGCAGGGCACGCCGGCCCACCTTCTTGCTGGGTCTGCTAGTTTGCTCGCACTGCCGGGCGCACGGGCCCTCCTGGACTGCTGGACGCTCGGGTCCACCGCTGCTGGGCTCACTGGCCCTCCACTGCTGCCGTCACATGAAAGTTCGTGCCGGCCTCGTCGCCAGTTGTTGGGGGCTCTCAACACTCATCTGCAGCCATACATGTAACAGATGCACAGACCCACTATTCCTGTTAACCTCCTTTATTCACCTCTACATCGTAACTAACTTCCCTCCTGTCCCTCCCCTTCCGCCCTCCTCCCGCCTTGGGTTGTGTGTGTATTCCTTAAAGGGGCTGCGTCCCTTTTAAGCACGTACAACACCATTGATCCACTAGAAGATGTAGGTCATTAGTAATGTTTTTGGTCGGATTCCCCAGTAAAATCCTATAGCAACCTGGAGTGTGCAAATGTTTTCTTCCCATGCTGAGGTAATCTTTGGTATTCAATAAGACCACATTGCCTCCCTTATCTGCTTCTTGTATTACCAAATTGTTGTCTTTCCTCAAATCCACAATAGCTCCTTGTTCCATCAATTTATTTTTCATGCCAACACAGATGCACCATTAGCCTTTTTATTTCATGATTACAGTGAATGTAATGGGGTATGTGCATTCCTGGTCCCAAAATATGAGCTCTGCATAAACATACAGTTTAGGCCAACCAAGGTTCACAGTTTTGTTCCACAACACATAAAAGGTACATGACATAATCTCATATTACAGAAGTGTACTATTTACCTTGTCTTTATTTATAATAGAACGTAAATAATGAATTGACCTGTTCATAACTCTGCTAAACTGCTCATGTCATCTGCGTTTAAATCCATCTCTAACATTTCCTTGCAGAATACTGACATACAAGTTACACAGTTTATGATATCCCCTCTTTATATGGCAGCATAACTATATAGTTGCTCCCACACATTAGCTAATTTAATTTACGTGTAAAGAAATATAGTGCTGTTATGTCTAACATTAATTACATGATATTTCAGTGCAAGATACAATTCCAAGCTTACATTATGAAGAGGAGAGCATTTACAAATAAAGGACTCTAGATATTGAGTGGGTAATGGAGAGTTTCCATTTTCTGTCCTTCCAGAGTTTGGTTAGTTAGAAATGAAAGGTGTGTTTAAAGCTGCATGCTGTGTCAAACTATGACTACAAATACATGATTGGAGCATGCATTTTCTTTCACAGTGTTTCTTTATGGTTTAATAGCAGAGTTGTAAATCCTAGAGGTAATGTTTAAGGCTCACATTAAATAGCATGCTTATAATATCAAGCTGTGGAAAATAAATATGCAATCACGCTATTCTTTTTGCTCAACATGTTACTGTAGCATATTCCCAGGTTGTTCATTTCCATAAAATAAAGTGCTATTTTAGCTTTGTGTGTGTTTCACTTTTTTTCAAGCCTCTCACGTATCTGCCATGACTTCACTCTGAGTCACATCCCCATCACTCTCGTCAAGCCACCCTCCCACATGAGGTGGGAGCTCAGAGTAAACCTTTTTCCTTTTCAGCACTGCCATTCCGTTTTTAGACCCTAAATTATTATGAGCTGCCCACTGCCTGTTCAAGACAACCTGCATCACCTGCAAAGCAGTAACATCCAGAACACTGTTCTACCTTCCTGATAAGCTCACCAGCTCCAAAGGCTGATGTACCACCAGAGACCACAACCTTTGTCCAAACTGAAAACTAAGAATGGCAGTCCTAAATAACTAGGACACAGACCTTGCCTGCTATGCACCGTGTCTCTGAAAAAAGTTACCCATGCAGATTAGAGTTGCCTACTCCATTCTACATTTCAGGACCTGAAGACTCTACTCTTCAAAGAACATCTTGCCAATCCCTGATCTCTTCACGCACCCGTAATTCTCCTGCTCCTGAGCTCCCCTCCCCTATACCTATTCAGCTACTTTTACTACCTTTGCACACTACGTGTAACCCTCTTTGCAACTGCTAGTTACAGCACTCGGTTGCTTCCCAGCTATGTTTGCACTTTATACACATTACTGAATTTGGGCACAGTTGCAACAAAAAGAACAATGTATGTTGTCCCCGTTTTGCTGTTTGCATAGATGCAATACAGTAAATATATTTGCTCTCTAACTGCGTGCAATGGTGGGATAGTTGTACAAAGGGAAAACTCAGCACAACACATGGAATGTTCTGTTTATATTTTCAATGAACTCTACTTTTCACATTCAAATAATCCTGCACAGTGAATTAGTTTGAAATTGTGCATTATAAAAATCAAAGCACATATTTTTAGGTTTCATAGAAAGTCTTAAGGCACCTTTGAGTGAATTTTAGCCACAGGAGGTCAATTACAGGACAGCCCTCAAAGTTATTGTGGGCTATCTGCCATTAGTCCACGCTCTATATCCCTGATGTAACTGCTGCTTAAATGTGGGATATCCATAGGTCAAGACAAAGAGAAGACTAAAAGTGAAGACTAAAGGTGGTTTCACCCTCATTTACTCTTCACGATTACAGTCCACTTTGTGAGTGTTACAAATTGCAAGCAGGGGACCAGCAAAACAAAGGTGCAAGCATTGGTGGTCTTATAAAATGCCCCGATGTGTTTGATGATCCATGAGGATGATGGAGGAGTGACTATTGAGGAGCAGAAACAACACTTTTGAGTTTGGGCTATTAGGTGTTGCTTGCAACTTCTATATGACTGAACTATTGCATTAGAGTACAGAAACGGAGAAATGGCATATAAGGAGGGACACACAGCTTCTAGGTGTTGTTTACCTTTTTTGCCCACCCATTGACTGCCCATGGTAATGCTAATTCCTATGGCAATTCCCACCCAGTGCCTGCCCATCCCTGCCCAAAACACCTCCTCATGGGAACTCTTTCAGCTGGCCTTAATCAAGCCTTTCCATCAAATTTGCGCTCAATTTGCCTGCCAGGGTTATTTTAAAGCACTCTTCTGTGAGTTAATGACTTGATTGGAGTTGTAAACCCACTACTAGTGTAATAAAAATGTCTTAAACAGGTTGCCTTCATCCACTCGATTTATAAGCACTCTGCGTGTCCTTCACTGAAGTACTGTTACAAACAAGCATTGGCAAACCCAACAGTTTTGGCTTGTGTTTAAGTATTAGGAATTTGCCAGGCACTGCCATTAGTACTGCTATTAGGTACTCACACTATTTTTTCCCCTGCGACCATCACTGGCCAGTTAATACCACTACGACAGTGCCTGCAAGCACCTTTCCCATGCATACACAAAAGGCCCAACTGTTGGCATTGCCAATGCTTGTTTAAGTTCTGCTGGAGAGAAAGTATGCTTTCCATGGATACATTAGTCCACACAGAACTATTCCAGGGCTGGTTTCCATAATGACTATCCAGGAATAACACTGTAGTAGTGATTTATAAAGTGATGAAAAATTACAGTGCAGGCATTCACTTGTTCTCAAGGCGATATTCCGATAGTATGGCAGTCTTGTCACTTGCCTATAACTGTAACTTCAGTGTCTGTCCACAAGTTTGAAATTATCCAAAATGTGTGTAGTTATCTTTCGGCAAAGTGCCTGTCAGACAAACCTTTAAATGTATGTTGATGACTGCCAATATATCCTCAAAGAAGTAGAAAATAAAATCTCTTTCGTCTTTCAAGATTTCAAATCAATCTATTGATTTTTAATCAATTACGTTGTGAATTTATTTATAAAATAGTTGTTTTAAAAGAAATAAACATGAATGTCTTGTAATATCAGCCTCTTCCAAATTTCTTCAAAAAATGTCAAAGACCAAGATGGAGTGGACCGAGACCAGACCTGGAGATCGTCAGCCACTGCGGTCTTCATACGTCATTGCTGGAAAGTGATGTGAGCCTAGCAAGATTTTGCAGACAGAGCCTGCAACGGGAGTCCGACAGGCAGAGCAGTGTCGCCAGGGACTATGGACGATCCCTAGAGCTAGACCCATAGAAACTCTGTATCAGAGGGGGCCCCTGCCGTTGCACCAGATCTCTAAAAGGGGCCGTCCAGCCCAAACTGCTTGGTCAAATCCCTTCTGCATGAGACCTGATTTGCATATGGTCTTTCCCCTTTTGTAATGTCTTGGCGCCAAAGAACGATGGTCTGGAGGGTTGCCCACAGCAATGCCAGAGGTTACGATTATTTCACAACCTTCCAGGCATTACCTTTTTTGTTTTGTTTTAGTCACCCCGAGTTAGATGGGTGCCCAGACGTGGGTCCCGATTGTGCATGACCTAGAGACGCTACTCCTCACTGATGAGGCCCAACAAGGCTGCAACATGTTTGGGGATGCTTGTGATCTCGCTGGTCTGCCCCTTTTGTGGTGGGACCAAGCCTAATTTGCATATGGTCTTTCCCCTTTTGTAATGGTTTGGCAGGCAAACTACAATGGTCTGGAGGGATGCCCAGAGGTTACGATTAATTCAAAACCTTTCAGCCATCACCTCTTTTGTTTTGCTCCTGGATCAGGCCGACCTGGAGGCACCACAGTGTTTCGGTGCTTCATGCTTTTTTTGGTAAGACTATCTAACATAGATAACTAAACAATTTGTTCTTACCCAATACTGCCTGGGAGACCCAGATGCCCTCGCAATTTCACCAGTAATCAGCATAATTAGTAAGGCATGCAAGCCATATTCACAGATCACTCTCAGTCTTCAACTTAAAGTTGGTCTGTTAGCTTTCACTTGTGTATCGCCTCACTGGCAGAGGCGGCAGCTGCAGAAGTATATTTTTACCTACTGGTGTTATGATGTAGTCCGGATCCATGTGAACCTCTGGTTTTGGCACTGATGTCTTTCTGCACTACTTGAAGCCTGTGTGGATGGAGATTACTTTGTATTCCTACTGCTATTTCGTTTTTCTTGCTGGGATGGGGCACACACAGCATTCCTTGTGATGCTGGCACTGAGTGGGTTGCACTGGAGCTTGGCAGTTATACATGGCAAAGAGAACTAAGCAGCATTCTAGTCTGCCTTTATCCACAAAAAGACTTGCAGTGCATTAAATAGCTGGCTGCAGCTCCCAGTTCAATTCAATTGACATCTGTAGGTGAGTTGGAAGGGGGGGGGGCGCAAGAAAGAAGCAGAATTGCTTACCTGTTATATAGTGCTACCATATCAGTGCAACCACAAGAACTGCCTTCTGACTTGTGATTTAAGGCGTTTCCGCATATTTCCGCAGAAGTAGCCTTCCATCCGGAGCCACCTTCTTTTTCCTCTCTGCTGCTTTTTTCCTATTCGGTGTACTTTGTGTCAACATGCACCTGATTTGTCTGCACCTGTCTTGCTGTTAGGCGGCCTTGTGTGCTCTTCGTGCAGTTTCTCCGTCTCTCTCTCTCTCTCTCGTATCTCCCTCCCCCCTCTCATCTCTCTGCCCCTGCTGTCCATGGTGCTCTCCATCTACCTTATTTACTCAATCTGCTGTTCTATCACCTATCCTACCCATCTTTCGAAATCTGGGAGGAAAAGGTTCAAGACAAATCTCCTGGTCTCCAACCCAGGCCTGCCCATCGCTGACATCTATGTCAATGCTTCTTCAAGGTACACTATCACTGACATCCTATTTCTCGTTCCCTCTCAGGACCTATGGACTCCCTATATGGCTCTGTCCCTTCCTCTTTATCTTCTTTGTCCATTAATTGTGGAACCAGATGGGAAGTAATTCTGCAACACTTCCTATACTCTAGGTCTATCATTACTGTCTATCGGAATGGCACTGTAATGGCGCAGGGCTCTCAGCCCAATGTCAACCTTCTTGATAGACATCTTCTGGCTCTCATCCACTTCCTTCGTCTCTTGCCATTCCTCCTTCTGCCACCACCCTGGACTCATTACCACCACTGAAAGGTGTACTACTGACGGATGCACTGCATCCCTGTGACCCTCTGTCAGGATTAATCAGGTGAGTACAAAGGCAGCGAATATGGCAAGGGAAATGTGCACAAAATCACACAGTGAATAACCTTGAATCAAACAACGTGCACACAAGAACCAAGACTCATGTATACTAAAACCCAGGAGTGCAGATAGAGTGAAACAATAATACAAATATATGAAAAGGGATGTGGGGTAAGCACTTAGAACCTCCTTATGACTGAAAGGAAAGTCGGCAAACTCCTTACCCACTATGCTATTACAGATACTGACAGCGCTAAACCCACGTAGAGGGCAAGCAAGGACAGGATCTGAGAGCTGACACTCTTGATGATATTCAAATAAAGAACTTAAAAACAGTACTCACGAGGACTGGAAATACCACTAGAATGTCAGTAAGCCCACGAACCCTGTTGATCAAACAGGGACCCAGAAGGCTATAACAGCAATGGGTGGAGGATAACTAAATACATAAGACTCAAGACAAGGGGCAAGTAAGAGTTGTGATTATAGAATAGTGAGGAAAACAAAGGCATTCACACAGGAGCTAGCTACAACAGCACACCACATCTAATAATCAATGGAAATAAATGCAGAAGTGCAAGGGAAAACATGGAATGGATTCCAATAGAAAGTAAGGAGCAGGAGCAGGGAAAACGATATTACAAAAGGCAAACTTCTCCCACCCCTCCAAGGAATAAAGGCAGGATGCTAAATCTATAAAGGGAAAGACTAAGCATCAAGTTTTTTCAGTAGCTAAGGACAACATCAAGAGAAAGAGAACACAGGCAAATTGGGCTGCATCAAAGGGTAAAGCACTGAGAAAGGCTGCCTGCAGACAGAGGAAGACAGAAAGGGAAATCTAGAAAGCAGAAATCAATTAAGCACATAAATTAGAAATCCAGGGCAGAGGAACAAGAAACAGAAACTAGGAACTAGGCGCAAAGCTAAGAACCAGGAACAAGGGACCAGTCACAACAGGAACACTGCAACAATGACCAGCGCTGGACTGAAGCAAACTGAGGCTTTTAAAGCTGCTAAACGAGCACACCCCTCAGGTGTGCCGCTTGCTGCACCTGCAGCCAAGGGTGTTGCCTATCCTCCACCCAACCTTGTCCTGCAAGGGAGGAGATGAAGCAGTGAGCCAGGCATTCTGGGAAGCATAGTCATTAGATTAAAGAAGCATGCTGGCTGCCAAAAACCTGTAATGGATCCGGAAGGGAAGTAACTTGGAAAATGAGGTTTAAGCGCTCCCAATTCATCACAGCACTGTAGCATTAGGTTCGGAGGAAATGTCCAGTAGGGAATAAACCCCAAAACATGCCCCCAAGTGGTGGGAATGGGAGCAAAGGGTGCGAGTCGTGACAGTATACCCCCTCTCACGGCCGTCTCCAGGCGACCGTCACCCGCACAAAACATCTTCCTTCCATGATAGGAGCGCTTTGTCTTTGGAGGTGGCACTGATGGAAACGGTGGCCTGTGGGCAAAAGCAGATGGACTGGAATGAATAGAATCAGGCTGCAGTCTAGAAGAGCCACAGGCAGGTTTCTGGTGAGGAAGAGACTCATGGTTCGAAGAAGGGCATGAAGGACTTGCAGGACCTGAAGCAGAGTTGGAAGGTCCAGGAAGCTCAGTCACTGGGAGTGGACACGTATAAGTCTTTGAGAAGGGAGGCAGGCTGGTGCAACATGCCTTAGACAATGGTAGAAGCTCTGTTAGCCTCTCTGCCGAGAGTGGACACGCAGGAGGTGAGGAAACTGCAGGTTTCAGGAAATGTTTATGTTCAGCAAAAGAAGGTGGCGGCCGAGGTAGAGGTTCGGATCTTCTTCTGTCATCCATCTGGGAAAAGGCTTGTGGTTGAAAGTGGCTAAGGTTTGACTGCATATGTTCCATGCCTTGGAGGCCTGGAAGTCCTATGGGTTGTTCGAGGCTGGCACTCCTGGTGACAGTCGTGTAGCCACCTTGTTGCATGTGGAAAACAACCGCAGGGACGTTTGCCATACTGATAGGAGTGATAGACGCAGTACTTAGTACATCAGGCACACTCGCAGCAGGAGCAATAACAGGCACATCTTGAACTGCAGCAGTCATTCCCTTCCTTTGGCTACTAGCACCCAACTGGTGCTGCTGCTGGGGGGCCGTGCCCATCCCCTCGCTCAGGCTCATGTGTGATCCGGCAACAAAAAAGCTGTCAAGCGGCTGATCCGAACCGGGCCCCAGATGCGAACCAACCAGCCCACTATCCTGGTCAGCTACTTGTTCGGTGACTGGGCCGTGGCGGATGGTATCCGTCTCCCTCTCGTAATACTCCAGGCAAGTCCAATGACCTCGCATGTAAGGCTCTCCCGAGTCGTGATCCAGCTTGATGTTTCTGAAGTGAGAGCTGGCAGAAGTTTCAGACTCAGATGTTGCATATTCGGGAGGCTCTGATGCTACAGTCAAGCAGTTGGGAGAATCGTCTTGTGTAAAAGGCAGGCATTCTGGTGATCCCCCTGAAGCATAAGAAGGGCAGGCTGGACGTTCATCGGTAATAAATGGTTGGGATTCAGGAGGAATCTCTGGAGCAGAAGAATATGCAGCAGGATATGACAGTGTAGACAGGTACACCTCTGATATTGGCAGCGAGGCTGAGCAGGATACAGGTCTCTCATGAACTGAAGCCAAACTAGCAGTAGTCTCTGGGACCGAAGACATGCACTTAGAATGTACTACCGGAGGCTCCATGGCTGAAGGATAATCTGCTGGATGAGTCACTGTAGCCGAAGACAGGCATGCCAGAGGAAATTCTGAGGGTGAAGGCATGCAAGCTGGAGCCATCTTGTTAGCTGAAGACAAACTTGTCAAGGTCTTTGGCACTGACCACGTACATGGTGAAGGCTCTTGAGTGAATGGCAGACATGGCAGTTGTTCATTGATTGAAGACACGTGTGCCAAAGATGACTGCAGAGCTGTGGACTGGATAATAGAAGAGTCAATGGTTGTAGGAGGACAGACTGAAGTCCCAGAAGTCGACAGACACATTTGTGGCTCGGGAATGGAAAAATCCTTTAGGACAGTTGACTCCTTGGCACCAGTAACCAAAGACTGAGCTGTACCCCTGCAGTCCCTCTCCTTAGTGGATGACACAGAGTCTCTTCCTTTGTAGAAGTCAATATCAACCAGAGGAATCACCATAGTAAAGTCTCTGTTAATCAGGATTTCGTCAATTGTCCATTCCTCTGTCTTAGCTTCTGAAAGTGGCAGATTAACAATCAACAGTTCAGGAATCGCCTGCCAGGTTTTTGGTTCAGTATACTGTGGAATGAGTCCATCAAAACCTGAAATCTGTACTGTCTCTGACTGTTCGTTGTGACCAGAATTGGCAGAAGGAAGAGCGAACACAGAGGTAGCATCGTTTTCCACATCAACTTGAATGTCTACTTCAGTCTCAGCAGCTAGATCAAGAGCAGAACCTAAGCCTACAGTAGTGACCGATTCTGTGTATGCCACCATTGTGGATTGTGTTTGGAGATCAGAAGCTGGTATGTGTTCAAGCTCAGAGTTATAACAAACTGCTACACAGGAAATCTTAGGCAAAGGAGTGGCTTGTAAATCTTCAGCTAACTTCAATCCCTGACAAACAGAAGAACAATTGTCAGAAAATGTGCCCAGATTAAGCGCTGTGCTAGAAGAAAGTCCTTCACTCCCAATAGATCTAACATATTGACAAATATCATGGTTTACCAAAGTCTCTGCACTCAGGGGCTGAACAGTGTTCACTTCATCAACATCAACGGATAAAGTCTGAGGTGTATTCAGTAAAGAGTGCAAGGTTTTATTCTCCTCTTGTAAAGAAATGAATTCTTGTCTTAACTCCTCAAGCTTAGCTCTTAGCATGCCCTGCATTAACTGTACATCACTATCAGTAGGCACAGGGGGAGGCATGGTGGCATCAGGGCTAGATCCTGCACTAGCAATCTGGATGTGCACCGATTGTACATTGTCATCTACAGCTTGCAGGTTCTGTGATTTATACTTTCTCTTACCAACTTGGTCTGTGTTTCCCTTAAGCAAACTATTGACATTAGACCTCTTGGCATTAGGGACTACAGTATGTGCTTGTGCAAAGGAGTATGCTTTAGACTGAGGGTAGAAAACAGAAGTTATGCAAGGAACCCCTCCATTCTTTATGTTTGTATCATGAAACTGTTCAATCTGAGGTGAAGCACAACTGGAATCATGGGGTTCAACAACAGAGGTACTCTTGTATAATAAGTCTAACAGTGTGTTGTTTTCTGCTGCTAAGGCTTGTGCTGACATAGAATCTGGATCAGAATAAAAGACAGAACTAGGATCAGGCAATGTAAGATGTGCCATCCTGTGGGAAAAATACTCTGCACATAAATGCCCATTCGTGACAAGGAGTTCATTTAAGTCAGGATTAGTGATTTGATTGTCACAGGTAAATGTAGGGGAAGCTTTCTGTACAAACTGGTTAGAGGCCTTGCTGCCTTTCTTTCTTAAGATTGCCATATTCAATGGGAATTTAGGGCTGGTCATTCTGTCAGGATTAATCAGGTGAGTACAAAGGCAGCGAATATGGCAAGGGAAATGTGCACAAAATCGCACAGTGAATAACCTTGAATCAAACAACGTGCACACAAGAACCAAGACACATGTATACTAAAACCCAGGAGTGCAGATAGAGTGAAACAATAATACAAATATATGAAAAGGGATGTGGGGTAAGCACTTAGAACCTCCTTATGACTGAAAGGAAAGTCGGCAAACTCCTTACCCACTATGCTATTACAGATACTGACAGCGCTAAACCCACGTTGAGGGCAAGCAAGGACAGGATCTGAGAGCTGACACTCTTGATGATATTCAAATAAAGAACTTAAAAACAGTACTCACGAGGACTGGAAATACCACTAGAATGTCAGTAATCCCACAAACCCTGTTGATCAAACACAGACCCAGAAGGCTATAACAGCAATGGATGGAGGATAACTAAATACATAAGACTCAAGACAAGGGGCAAGTAAGAATTGTAATTATAGAATAGTGAGGAAAACAAAGGCATTCACACAGGAGCTAGCTACAACAGCACACCACACCTAATAATCAATGGAAATAAATGCAGAAGTGCAAGGGAAAACATGGAATGGATTCCAATAGAAAGTAAGGAGCAGGAGCAGAAGCAGGGAAAACGATATTACAAAAGGCAAACTTCTCCCACCCCTTCAAGGAATAAAGGCAGGAAGCTAAATCTATAAAGGGAAAGACTAAGCATCAAGTTTTTTCAGTAGCTAAGGACAACATCAAAGACAAAGAGAACACAGGCAAATTGGGCTGCATCAAAGGGGAAAGCACTGAGAAAGGCTGCCTGCAGACAGAGGAAGACAGAAAGGGAAATCTAGAAAGCAGAAATCAATTAAGCACATACATTAGAAATCCAGGGTAGAGGAACAAGAAACAGAAACTAGGAACTAGGCGCAAAGCTAAGAACCAGGAACAAGGGACCAGTCACAACAGGAACACTGCAACAATGACCAGCGCTGGACTGAAGCAAACTGAGGCTTTTAAAGCTGCTAAACGAGCACACCCCTCAGGTGTGCCGCTTGCTGCACCTGCAGCCACAGGTGTTGCCTATCCTCCACCCAAGCTTGTCCTGCAAGGGAGGAGATGAAGCAGTGAGCCAGGCATTCTGGGAAGCATAGTCATTAGATTAAAGAAGCATGCTGGCTGCCAAAAACCTGTAATGGATCCGGAAGGGAAGTAACTTGGAAAATAAGGTTTTAGCGCTCCCAATTCATCACAGCACTGTAGCATTAGGTTCGGAGGAAATGTCCAGTAGGGAATAAACCCCAAAACATGCCCCCAAGTGCCGGGAACGGGAGCGAAGGGAGCGAGTCCTGACACCCTCCTCGGCAAACCTTCAAAGGTGGCAACCAGCATCACTTAGCTACTCTCAATGCTGATTCTGCCATTAAACACTCTTTTGACATCTGTCTCCTTATTGAAGACTTTGACCTTGATGTTCTCGCCCTCACTGAGATGTTCTTCAATACCAACTCTGTCACTGCTCTTGACACTCTTCTTCCTGAGGGCTACAAGATCCTCTCCGAGCCCAGGCCCAACTGGTCTGGAGGCGTAGTGGCCTTTATTGTGCCTGAATGGGTCCCTGCTACTATCATACCCGTTAATCCTATTCTTGCTTCAAATGCCTTGTCTGTAGGCTTGGTGTTTCTCCTACCCTCTCGCTTACTCTCACCACCTTCAACAGGCCCCCTGGCTTGGTCCCCCTTGCCCTTTCTGAATGGGCTGACCTCTCCTGTTCTCTCCTGACCTCTACCTCCAAGCTTTTCCTCCTCAGAGACTTCAATATTCATTTTGACTCTTCTGATGCGGCCACTGTACTCGTCCATGACCTGTGTCTCTTTTTCCCTCACCATTATTCGCTCTGGTCCGACACACTCAGCCAAACACACCTTGGATGCGCTCATCTCATCAGACATCCCTAACTCTAACCCTCTCACTACCCCTCCCTCCTGGTCTGACCATTCTCTCTTCTCCTCTGACCTGGAGCTCCTGGTCTCCCTGGCTAAGCCTCTGCCTGAACTGACAGTCTCCATCTCCATCATTCGACCTATGAAGCGAGTGTCAGTTGCTGCTTTTGACACCATTTTCATCCACCCTCCCACCCCTGCTATTGACTCTCCCACCAACACAGCTCTTGCTAACCTTCACCTCTCCATCTCCATCACCCTTGACATCCTTGCCCCTCTCATGAAGATCCGCATGAAGCCTACCTCGAAGCGCAGCAGCTGGTATGATGCCTAACTAGCCTCTCTGAAACGACAGTGCAAAATTTCTGAATGGAAATGGCAGGTTTCAAGCACATCCACTGACAAACTGTCTTGTCACCTGCCCCAAAGGCAATAGTGTCCCTCCATCCACTCCAAGAAGAGGGGCCATATCCAAGCTCACATCTCTGCGTCCACCAACAGTACAGCTGTACTGTTCAAAATCTCTAAAAAATCCTACTGCAGTTTCCACTTCTCTTCCATCCAGGCCGTCTGGACTGCTCAGGCCTCCCATTTCATAACCAAAACTCAGGACACCCTGTCCTCACTCTCCTGTATTCCCCCACCATACTCCCCCACTTGCAAGCCTCCCTTTTCTCCCCTCTCTTCCTCCCCTATACTCTCCTCCTTCTCACCCATAGCACTGATGAGGTCTCTAAAGCTGTCCTCTCTATGAAAGTCTCCTCCAAACAAGTAATCCCCTGCTCCTCCATACCTATCAAGAAACATTTCCTCGCTTGCTCCTTCTGTGGCTGATTTCTGAAACCACTCCTTCACCACTGGCTACTTCCCCATATCCCTCAAGCACTCCCTTGTGCATCCTGTCCTAAAAACGCTGTCTGCTGACCCCTCCTGCCTGGCTAACTACCGCTCTATCTCCAATACCCCCCTCCTGGGCAAACACTGGAGAAGTAGGTCATACCGCAACTGACCTGCCACACTGTATCTGTTGGCTGTCTCTATGACCACCAGTCTAACTTCAGAACATCCAGAGGCATGGATACTTCTCTCCCGAACAACCGTGAAGACCTGCTCTCAAACCTTGATTCAAACTCTCCTTCCATTCTCCTCCTCTTTGATTTATTCTCTGCCTTTGACATGCTCAATCTTGACCTCCTTCCTATCTAATTGACTTCCCAGGTGCAACTGAACTCTTTCCTCCCTTGCACCTCACTCTCTACCTGGAGCGTCCCTCGGGGCTCGATCCTATCACTGTGGCTCTTCAACATCTACCTTGTCCCTCTTGCCCACTTAATCTCTTCCTTCTCTCCAGATTTCCCTTGTTTTGCTGATGACACACAGCTTTCCTTCAAGCTTCCCTCCACTATCTCCTCTTCTTCCTCCTCTCTCATTGTTGACTGTCTTTCTGCTATTCAGGCATGGTGCGTGGTGAGATATATCTGCCTTAATGCCAGTAAAACAGGGATCCTTCTGATTGGGACCCGTAATCTCTGCTTCCCTTCCACTCTCTGGCTGCCCTCCTTGGGTACCCTGCCCTCAACATCTTGTGAGGTTAAAAACCTTGGTGTCATATTCGACTCCTCTCTTTCCTTTTCCCCTCACATCGCAGACCTTGCCAAGAAGGCCCACTTTCAGCTTCACCCCCTCAGAGGCATTCTCCCCTTCCTTACCTTCCCCCAGAAACTCAATGTCTCCAGAGCTCTGATTCTCTCTAGTCTGGAATATTGTAACAGACTGCCTCTTTCCTATATTCACCACTTCAACTGATCCAGAACACGACCGCAATACTCATCCTTGGACTGAAGCCCAGGGACAGCATCTCTCCAGCCCTAAAAATCTCTCCACTGGCTCCTGGTGATTGCATCTTCCACAAGGCTTTCTGGGCTGGACTCCACTATATCCAACTTTCTCTCCCTAAATACCTCCCTCCTAGAGTTTATTGGTCCTCCTGCTCCAACTCTCTTCAGATCAGATGCTTTTCCAAGCAGAGAGTGGGGGGTAGATTACTTCAGCAGGCACCGCCCTCTGGAATGGCCTCATTGCCCCTCTCAGACTTGAGCCAGACCTTGTTACGTTCTGGAAGCTTCTCAAGACCCTGCTCTTCTCTACTTCCTTCCCTCTCGCCCTCCCTTGCTGATGCCCCCGTCTGCCGCTGCGACTGGCAGCCTGCAACCTTATGTGTGTTACAGGGCTCCAATCTCTCCTTGACCAGTCTATTCCAGCATCCCCCCAAAACCAGCCCTGCCCTCACTGCCCCTTTCCCTGACTAACCTGGTGGTTGAAAATTAAACTGCTATATGTGTGGATATGGGTAAGTACTCTCTTTGTATGCAGTATTGGGCACATGGCCTTAACATTGTTATAGGAAGACATCCTCATAATTTTGGTTGGATCAATTGAATTACAGTTGGATCCCAATGTTTTGTATTAGTAAAAAAAGTTAATGTTTTGCATTACTAAGAAAATGTTAATATTTTGCATCACTAAGAAAATGCTAATGATCCTTGGTCAAGGGGTCCCTTTAGGTGCTAATGATGAGTATGCACATCCTTTTTGCATAGACTTGCATGAAGCTTAGCAGTTAAGGTGGTAAGAAACTGCGGTTGGATTTCTGAAATAAGTTGCTTGTGCTGACAATATGGCGTTTGAAAATGTAACAGATGACGTCATTGTGCAAAATGGCATGCACAATTATATCATCGCACACATATAAATAACGGGCACCATTTTGGAATAATGGAATTTGCTGCGAGAAAAAGAACAGATGGACTGTCATATTCATCTTCGAAAACAAGGTAAAACCATTTTATTTTTATGGATCACGTTTGATTGGAGCACTTTAAAGATAAGAACTAAATTACAACACATCCATACTATTCTATACCTTTGATTTGTCTCTAGAAACCTTGTTAAATCGCCAGCCAAATAGAAAGCTAAATATACACTGCGGAATACAAGAATGGGAAAAAGGCTGGGTAAGTGACAGGATAATCCAATATTGGCAATGACAAAAAGTGATGAGGGGAAACTCTATTGTTAGTATCATAAGGGATGACCCATTTATCTTTTATATGTATTATTTCTTTCCATTTTGACACTGTTTATGTCAATAGATGCAAGAAGTTCAACCAAAAATAAATCCTCCTAATGATCCACCAAAGAGTGGGAAACACGTGTAGAGGTCAATACAAGAGTCAAGTGAACATTTCAAATGTCAATTATTTAAAAGGACATTGAGGTTAATATAAAAGACATTTGGCTACTTAAATTCTCAAGTATAAATAACATTTTTTTTTTAAACTATGAAGACATTTGGAAGATTCTGATAACACAAGACATTTATTGAAGAATTTTGGAAGAGTCTGATTTCTCAAGACATTATTGTTTATTTCTTGTTTTTTAAAAAAACATTTCATGAAGAAATTCACAAAGTAATTGATTAAACATCAATACATTGATTTGAATTCTCGAAAGACGAAAGAGATCTTATTTTCTACTTCTTTGAGGATATATTGGCAGTCATCAACACCCATTAAAATGTTTGTCTAACAGGTGCTTTGCCGCAAAATATTTACACAGATTTTTGATGTATAATGTGATTGGTCAGTGAAAGTTAGGCACCATATATTTAGACAGTTATCACCACTTTAATAAAAGGAAGACTTCTACTTAACAAAGCAACTGCAAATTAAAACATTGCTTGTATGGTGTATAACTACTGTGGGCAATCCCAAAATCCAGAAGGGAATGAAAGGGTTAATCAATCTGAGTGGTGAGAATGCTGCAGACGTTAATGAATAGATTTCCAGTTAATGTATACACATACCGCAATTGGATCCAGTTGCAATGTGCCCCAGAAAAAAGTTTCCCTTTGAAAGTGAGTATGTCAATGCTAAGGGGTCTAGGAAACATACACCTAAAACACTCATGGAAACCGATTGTGAGAAAGTATAATGGCGATGGGTCGGGAAGTGTGTAAAATGTTAACTGTAAAATATTAGTAGACTAGGGTACATGAAATGCAGAGTAAATACAATTTAAGGCAAGCGCTAAAGTATTAGGAGCCAGATAATAGACAAATCCAGTAAGTCATTGTCAAAGTCTCCATGTTTTTAATGTGGGAGGTGCGAAGGCAGAATCCCGCTGAAAGTTAATGAAAATTGATACAAAGAAAAGGCTGATCCATGGCGAAAATACCAGGTATGGGCCCATCTGCATTCCACATTCGAAATGAAAGTTAAGCAGTGGGCACGTTAGTCATTCATACACAACAGGCCTTTACTGTGCAGGAAGTAATCTCTGCGACCTTAATCCTTGTGCCAAGGTGTAACACAGAGCTTTGTCCTCAGGACAGAGCACCCAGCATCCGTTGAATAACTCAGGTTCCGGCGATGGCGCTCACACAACAGACACTCCAACAAAGGGAGTACTCAGGAGCAAGCAGTTTACCACAAGGGGGAGCAAGCAGTTTACCAGAAGGACCCTGGGAAAGTCCTTTGTCTGAATCCATAATTATTGGCCCATAATTGGGGTGTGGCCAGTAGTGCCCTGTCTGGGCTGCACTAAATCACTGGGAACGCCCAGTTGGAACATCAGCCGAGCTGTTGCAGTACACTGGCGATAGCTACTGGTGTCAGCGTTCTCCCAGAAGCCACAGCACAAGCCAAAGGCAGCCTCCAGATCCCAGCGCCTCCGACATCCGATTCAAAGGAGTAGCCCGTTGAGTGGTCTCTTTCAGTGTAATTGATTGAACAGTCTCTCTCTCGCTCTCTCTCGCGTTCTTTCTCTCTCTCTCAAACATACGCACGCACACAATGGCATTGATATGTACACCATGAATTTACATTAAAGTGTGGTATGCTGCACTTTGAGTGCACACCACATACTAATTGATATATAATGCAATGAGCATGGGAGGGCCCGCAGCTGTCACAGTTTAAAGAAAAAATTCTACTTCACATAAAACGTCACAAGTGATTTCTCTGAAGCCGTTTAATTTTGCTCACCCACACTGTACATTATGTGGAGGTCCCACCCCAGTTTCCCATGACAGAGTGCGCAGCTGTGAAAACCCAGTTCTGGGAAGAGCGAAGTCCCCCTGCTTGCAGGCCACCATGTTCCGTGCAAGGAGAGGTGCAGAGGCTGTTCCGAGAGCCAGGGGTTTGCCTGCCCTGCTTAACCTGTGGTCATTGAAAGGCGCTTGTGTGAAGTTGCTTGTTTTCATTTCTATGTATGGTATGCGTGCCAAAATCCCGCATGTGCATTACTTCTGCTGATGATGTGTTGGCGCGGAATCTGTATAATACGGTAAGAGCATGGAAAGTTTAAGTGAATTTAGTCTACGATATACACCGATTCAAAAGGAGAGTACTCTTGTTAACTGATGGAGTATATGAACGCTATTCCTTCATGACAGTAACCTTCAAATTGAAACTTAAACCGGTCAAACAATATTTTTTGGAATCGAAATATTGGACTGCAGATCGGTAGCAGGCGGTCGCCACCATATAATGAACGCGATACCCACCATGTAATTTATAGCAGCTAATGCTCCCTTTTACGCTTTGTTCCCGCTAGTTGTATCTTCCATATTGGCAACAAAGAAACAATATGAGAGCTTAGATCTTTAAAAATGCGTATGTCAACTAAAAGGCAGAGGTCCATAATACAACATATTGATTTGGATGCTAAAATGCCCATGGACAGGAGCAGCATGCAGGCAGTGCGGTACGGTTGCCAAAAAAAACCCCCAAAAAACATTTCTAGACATTGAACTGATGTACATGAATTATTAGAGCTGAATATGTATGGGTATTGGCATCGTTTCAACCCCAATTGCTATATAGATGTTTGTGACCAAAAAATCGCATCTGTTTTGGAATTAACGATGCAAGACAAAATGGAATGGAAAAAACAGCGAGCAACATGCTGTGTGTGATCTCGTTTGATTACTTGTTTTTGGGCCATGTTACAACAAGCCTGGGACAGAACATGCCAGACAACGCTGATTGAATAAGACTGCCTTTTTTATGCTCCTCTTTCGAAGTTTTACTTTATTTCCCTTCCTGATTCCTATTCTGGTCAGAAGTTATTGATAACACTACATGAGCGTACATATGGAGATAGACAGCATCATTAGCCCCATGCAAATTCCAAAGACTTCTTCTTGCTGATTTCCAAAGGAAGCATGCATGTTAACTGTATTCGAGAATAATAGAGAAAGACACTATTGTTATGTAATATTGATTGCCCAAACATGATAGCGACTGTGATGCGGAAAGATCTACATTAAAAACAGTACTATTAGACTCTGCTCAGATACATTGAAGCTCAACCTCTCAGCAACATTCGACACAGGAGACCACCAGACACTCACCAGCATTCAACATCAATGCCTGGGGATCAGCGAGACCATACTCAGCTAGTTCAAATCCTACCCTGCTCATCACAGCCAATTAATCCCAGTGGATTCCTCCAGAATACCAGATCTACCCATCACCTGTGGAGTCCGCCAAAGGATCCATCCAATATCCCTTGTTCTTCAAGCTTTACATGGAACCGATCAGAACCCAATTGGCGCCACACAATATCCACATTCACCAATATACAGATAGACGATGCATTGCCCTTCCCCAAGATGTCCTCTGTTTAACACATGCACAGGTTCAAGGTCTGCCTCACATTGATCCTGTCCTGGGTGTTCAGTGCTTACCTGAATCTGAATCCCTACAAAAGTGAATTCCTACTGCTGACTAGCAATACTAAACACACTGATATCCAGGTCTGGCTCTCTGCTATGATCCTCCAGGGCTTCACACACCACCTGAACACCTGTGCCAAGTCCATTGGGTTCTGCATAGATAGGCGCCTTTTCTTCAAAGAGCAGACAGCAAGGAAAACAAAAACAGCTTGATACTAACTTTCAAGCACTTCATCCCAGCAAACAAATTCAGATCTGCTGTCAAAGCATTCGTACTCTCCCACCAGGATAGTGGAAATTCCCTTCTGCAAGGCCTTACAATGTTCAGCCTGCCATCACTGTGATGTGTCCTATATGCTGCAGCATGACACATCACCACGACCCTCATCAAACTGCACTAACTCCCACTGCAAGCCTTTGCATACTGCTGCATTACATACATGGCCATCGCCATAAAGGCCCCAAGCTACCTCACTGAGAAGGTAAACATCTTCGGAGTACTGCAATCCATCAGAAGTAAGGGCATATGTAGACTTGAATCCCGCCAGTGGAGGAACGAAAGAACAAGAAGACAGGCCATCTCTGTCTACACCCCCAGACTGTGGAACCTCATCCCTATCAACACAAGACTTGCCCATTCAATGTCTCCTCCCTAACACCTAGGTCTACACACTCTCCACTCCCCACCTAACCTGAGACTGGGGATCTGTTCCCCAGTGTTTTCTGCCCTGTTTGCTTTAGATCCCTTGCTGTCAAATTGGTGCCATCGCCATTCCCCTTTGTTATCTCCCATCCCCTTTGTATCTCTGCTTCCCTCACTGTCTACTTTCCCCTGTGACTTGCACAGTGCTCCATTGCTTCACGAAGCTAGGAGTGTGCTCAAGAAATACCCTAACAACGATAATACTAATAATAATGATAATAATAACAATGAAGAGATAGCTATTTGAAACCATGAAGAAAGTGGTCCAGCACAGAAACAAACACCCACTCCCATATTTATAGGGGAAGCAGAGTGTTATGCAATATGTATTTCTGGCTTTGCCAATAAAACAAGCACATTAGGGAGTTGATAAAAGAAAACACAAACTTTGATTAGACAGAAGAGTTCCGTAAGTAGTTGTTAGCTCTCAGACCATAACTACTGTAGACACCAGTGAAAGGGACTGCAGCATTGTACCCGTGCACAACGGTCGCAACGCAACCATCGCCTTTGGATGCTGGCCCTAAGTCAACTAGAGAACAACAGTCTAATATTGCCAGGAAAGCTGACATGTTCACCAACAACAGATATGTTTGATAACATCCCAGCTTTCAGTATGGAGGAGTGGTCAGAGAGGACAAAGACATTTGCAAAGTCCTTTGCGGTGGGTACCTGTAAAGGATGTTATCCCAGAATTTAAAAAGGGATTCCAAAAGCTGCCCCTGGTGCAGTGGTTACATGTGAGTTGGTAAATGTGTCTTCTCATGGTGGAGTTGAGGAGGGCACTGAGGTTTCCCATGAAGCTCACCTTGAAGGCAAAATGATGAAAGAAATACTAGGTGAGAATTGCTGATGGCCAGAGCGGTACCAGGAGGAAAGAAATACGTTACGCAACTAGGCGTTGGGTGATAAAACCAAGACTATTGCATGCAAACTCCTAAAGCCCACAGAAATTCACAGCAAGGTATAGCCTAAAGTGGCCATGGGCATCTTCTGCCCATTTCAGCCTTTGGGTATTAATCCTGGGTAAATAGAATTGGCCAAACCCAGAATCTCCTGAATTTTCACCAGATACGTTTGTTTTGATTCAGCCAAAGGTTTAAGGGATTTTTTTAATAGATTCAGATAAATCTTAAGACAATTTCACGCTGAAGAAATGTTGCTGTAAACCTTGGCTTGATGAGGTCAGACCTTTTCCTGCCAAGACATGTTAAAAGCAAGTCAAGTACAACGTTAATGAAATAGGTCCGACCCTTTCCTACCATGGATGCTTCAGGACATCAAATTGTCTAAAAGACTAATGGCTTGCACCTAGCTAATTCTTTAATGTAGAAAACAAAATTAACTCTTTGTTTGCACCTGAAAATTAACGTAATCTTTTTTCAAAAAAAGAAAAACACTGTATTCCAAATTCACAAAAAGTACTGCTCATGAAGCACGGGAAGAACATTGCGTTTTTTATTTGCATGACTTTGAGAATGGCGCATGTCACCTTATTCACAGAGTGGCTTTTGCATTTTCAGGGGCTATACTGCAGCATAAAGGATGCAATGGCCAGTCTCTTGCATATATAAGTGTCTCGGCCATGCATTGCACACCCTGCTCCAGCGTGGATGCTGGGAGTACATCGTGACAGGAACTTAAAAGGCCAGTCATTGTGAAATGGGTAAGACAAGAACAACCTTTCATATCCTTGTTTGAGAGATAGTAATGTAAGTGGGACAGCAGCGGTTTGTGCTGCTCCGTCCCACACTTTGTGCAAAGGCTGCATTTATCTTCTTTGGGAGTGAGTGACGGAATGCACTAGCACATTTCATCAACCGTGCCAACACAGAGTTTGAAAATATGCTTCTTATTGGAGATATGTTAGATGTATTCCCCCAGACACAGAGCTCAGAAAATTGCAATTCTACCCAACTAAATTGTATTCCTTCAAGGAACATCAGATTTAGATATTGCAGTGTAGGGCCTACACATCGCAATCACAGAGGCTCTTAATACCCATGGTTTCTCCTAAGGACCCGAGTACAACATCCACATGATAACGCAGATGGATGGCAGAGCTCTGCGAGTACACTTTTAAAATTGAATACATCAGAGGCATTCCAAATGTAGTTGCTGATTCTGTGCCAAGATTACTTGGACAAGTCAGGTCTTAGTAAGGAGGATGATTTGGCGATTGCGTACATGGTGGTCATGATCCGCACAGTCATAAATGAAGAAGGGTGGATGGCAGTTACATGAATAGGCCAAGTTAAGGGGCAAAGGTCTGGGAGAAGTAGTTACATAGGTGGCAAAGGTATTGCCTTACTTTCAACAAGTGGTTCTAGAGTGATGTTCAGTCAAAGAGATGAGAAAAATGTTAGAAACACAGAACACATTGATTGCTGATTTTTAATTAATTGACTGATCCCCTTAAAAATATAAAGGGGTTAGGAAAGGTCAGCAAAAAGGGGAAACGCAAAATAGAAACCTTTAATAGGGAGATACATGAAGAACAGTAACTAGGAAGGTGGCACAAGGGTATAGCAGGAACCCCACTTATAAAAGAAAGTGGTAAAACATGTCATCAAAACAAATCAGGTTAGGCCAGTACATCAGAATGTTTAATTGTACATGATTGGGTGGAGTTAGCTGACATTGAATCAGGGGACAGAGTTGTATCCCCAGTGGCATTAAGGACGATATTTCTGGATCAGGAACATGAGGGCCATCTACTCACCAGTATTGCCAAAAGGAAGATCCAAGATCAATGGATTGTTTGAATAATTCATGTAAACTGTGTGTCTTTTGAAATTAATTACAGGTCAAAAATCCAGACAAAGTATAGTAAACACAACAGACACATACATTTCATGCACATTGGAGACAGCAAAAACCAATGCCATCCACATATTAGTAGTGAATGGTTTTATTTTAAAGATGGTAGAGTGGAAAACTATGCAGACAAACATGACCTTGTGAGTGATGTAATTTTATTGAGCATTTTCAACAGAATAAGGATTCCAAATATAATTGTGACAGACAATGGTGTGCAATTGCATTGTACAGACATGGAAGTTATAAAGGACATGAACAATGAACATTGCTGTGCAACCTTGTATCATCCTACCTCTAGATGTTTGGTGCGTTGAACGGATTGATATGTTTATCAAGGGATGAATTCGACTAGTCTTAGGAGTGGTTGAGAATAGTAAGGGTTACTCTTGGGGGAAACCTTACTATTGTCAATCATTCCTTAGGGCAAGCAAATTATCATTTGCTATTGGTTGATAATAGTGACATGCCAAATAGACTGGATAGCTCTTTGCTGCTTGGAGCTGCAACCTCTGTTCTTCAACAAAGCACTTCAAATCTTGATGATTTCCAAACTGTCAATCCTGAGGCTTTGGGATCCATGGACTCTTTATCCTTACAGAGCACTAATCAAGATCTCCATGGTTTGACTGTCGATAACAGCACCTCCATGTCTTCTAGCAGCCAAGGAGGAAGTAACAGTCTTCCAGAGATCTTAGTAAACCATTAAAGTTGAAAGCAACCTGTTGGATGGATCTGATGTTACTGCTCAACAAGAAGTAAATAAAGTGGTTACCCATTTTTTTTTCCAAACCCCATGGGAAGAAAGGACATGGATATTAGCACAGTGACTGGAAGCTCTTTTTTGGTGTGCAATAACTATATTTAGTTGTCTTCCTAAGACTGAATTAAATTACCCAAAAATGGGATCAATCACAGTTTATTTTTTTTCTCACGGCTGACCTTCAGACATGTATTAATTGATTACCATTTGTTTTACCATGAAGGAGGTACAATTCTTGAGATTGTTCAAAACGTTGGATGTAAGACTTAAACTGTCAACAAGCTTCAAGGTTGTGTGACATTAACTGATCCATGTAAAAAATAATGTATTGAGTATTTAAAGAAAATAGTGTTATGAATGCATCTGAATTGGTGTCAGGTGTTGGAATAACCATTTCAGACTACTTTTATATTCTGTTCTGAGATTCTGTAATATCAATGTTTAATTTAACAAGGGGCAGGAAGCCAGTGATCAGCATTAATCCATTATAGATGCATAATGGAGAAGGAATTATGGTTGACATAAAGGATGTCCTCAAAAAAGGTTCAACAGAAATACGGAAGATACAAGATATGCATTGAGAGATGAAAAGCAGTTCTGACAATAGATTTCTAAAATTGTATGATTAATTATGAATGAAGAACGATACCAGAATGGTGGTAAAATGCATTCCAAAATGTTTTGCACCTAACAAAGTTAATAAAGTTGGTGAGGGAAATCAACACCTCCATCCAGCACCAGCCACAGACACAGCCACACATGGAGTCTGCATCATCCAGAGTGACCAGGCCACTGGGAAAAAGCTCTGTGGGCTTGTGCACGAGGTGAGCACTAAAGTGCACCTGTGCTCGCTGAGCCCATCGCCCCCAGCCCTCATTTTCGGAAAGGAGAACACCTTGAAGCCAAGTGCATTAGAAACGACCGAAAACCCATTTAAAATGGCCGCCGCCATAAACAACGTAGGCCTCGGCTACAGGCAACCATCCTTCATTGTTTGCAATTGGTCTGTTCTGCCCTCAAGTGGACCAATGGGGGCAAGCTGGCAGGCAAAGCCGACCCCCTCCAAAGGCCTGCTCTCAAGGCAGCTTCCTGTCTGGCCCTGTCAGCCACACCTCCATCCAGCACCAGCCACAGACACAACCACACACAGAGGCAGCATCATCACGAGTGGCCACGCCAATGGGAAAAAACTCCCTCGGCTCGCGCATGAGGTGAGCAGTAAAGTGCACCTATGCTCACTGAGCCCACCACCCCTAGCACCCATCTGCAGAGAGGAGAACACCTTGAAGGCAAGTGCATTAGAAACAACCGAAAACCATTTCAAAAATGTAAAATGGCTGCTGCCATCAATGATGTAGGCCTGGACTGCAGGCTACCTTCCTTCATTTTTGTGATTGGTCCATTCTGCCCTCAAGTGGACCAATGGGTGCAAGCCGGCAGGCGAAGCTGGCCCCCTCCAAAGTTCCAAACTCAAGGATGCTCCCTATCTGGCTCTGTTAGGCCACTGGATGGCCACAGCCAAACCGCCCATCCACCCTTCTACCTACCGCACTGCCTAAGAATATGATGATCATTGCTTTGTGCCAGTGTCCAAGAATACCCAACTCCATGGATACCCCCCTCCTGCTTCCTCCAGATGGTCAACACACTGAAAACACCAAGCCCGACTGGTTTCACCTCCCTCACACAAACCTCACGAACACGGAATGTCCATCTAACGACTACAACAACCAGCTCCAGCCCACCTGCAAAGTATTCCCTCCAACGTCTATCAGACCGTATCTCGCTAGACTACGTGAGTCATGAGCCCAGTCCACCTCTTACACTCTTCACAAACTATGTACCCCTGCAACTACCCTACGAAACCTGCACCAGCCCCTCTTTGCTTCGCTGATCACACTAGCCATTAGGTCAACACCGAACTCCTCTATCGCCACAAAGGTAACGGCAGCTCACAGGCATGTGCGGCAATTAGAACTGCCTCTTCTGCGAAAAGGAGCATCAGTATGTTATGATTACAAAGGGTGGGTGCATCTGTAGGGACCTTGGCAATTGAATCAATCAAAGCAATAATAAATATACAGCCATAATGCCTCGCCTCCAGCTCCGATTCCCCTTGCAGTGCACAATCCTCGCCCACAAGGCCTCCTCCCCACAACCCCATAAACGACGCCAACCAACATCAACCCTGTACACTGTACAAAAGTGCAGTACCGGTCCCATCGGCACAGCGACTGCCCTATTTCCAATGCACCGGTTGCTAGCAGGATACAGGCAGAATGTGCAGGCACTGCTACACCGGTAAAACCACCAACTGTAAACCCTAGCCAAAATGAGCATAATGTAACACTACTACCTGCCACTCTTGCCAATATTGTAGGCATGAATGTTAAACCCATGAATAGCTGGTCACATGCATCTGCCACTATTGACAATGCTGCATGCATGAATGCTAAACCCATGAATAGCGTCTCACATGCACCTGCCACTCTTGACAATATTGTAGGCATGAATGTTAAACCCATGAATAGCGTGTCACATGCACCTACCACTCTTGACAATATTGCAAGCATGAATGTTAAACCCATGAATAGCATGTCACATGCACCCAGTCCAACTGTCCCTAGCGTAACACTGCCAATAGCCATTACCTACATCAATGTATACATGCACGCTGAAGCCCAGATCGCCAAACCAACCTATCCTTGTGCGATACCATTAACTGCCTTTTTAGAAAATATTGTATGTAAAAATGCTGATCAGCCCATCTCGGCACCTGCACCCAGGCCTAGCAATAATAGTGCACCCAACCCAACTCAGTCCACTGCTACATACCTGTTGTCAGCTTCCATTACAAATATGGCCAAAAACACTCTCCCAATAGCACCTAACGCTAACAGCATGCATGTTGCTCCACACAGGAATGCCAATAAGGACAGTGAGCCTAGCTCTAGACATTCAAGCCATAAGGACTCCACTCCTATCACCACGGCCTAACCTGACAATCCACCCTCTGGCGACCACATCCTAGGAGCCCTAATTAACCCAGATCCCTCCCAGCCCATGTCCTGGACATATCTGACCTCATCACCTCAAACAAACTAGACCTACTTTTATAACTGAAACCTGGCTTCATGCAGCTGCAGGCCCAGCACTCTCCTTAGCTATCCCAGAGGGCTATACCATCTACAGGAAATATCGGCAGCACTCCCAGGGAGGTAGCGTCACACTCATATCTAGCGACCAGATAACCATCAAAGAGTTACCTAACCTAACTTTCCCATCAGTGGAAACACTCTCACTTAAACTATTCCTCCCAAATACAGCAACTTTTACCTTCCACATTTTATAGAGGCCCCCGTGCCCGCCGGACTCATTTGAAGAAGACTTAGCCACCATTCTAGCCCATTAGACCAAACCCCCCTCGAGAATAGTCATCCTATGAGACTTCAACCTCGGCCTTCATGACTCAGCTGACCCCAGCGCCACAGCTGTCAACACACAATCACAGCAATATGCTTTACTCAACGCAACTTCCACCCAACACATGCAAATGGTTTGACTCTCGACTGGCTGGCAGACTTGAATGGTAACACGCACATCCTGTCCAACACCACTTGCCCATGGTCCGACCACAATGTCATCTCCTTCACCATCCCTAAACTCCTCCTGTCCAACTCCACTCCATCAATAACACCAGCCGCACACACTAGAAATACCAGGAAGATCTATCCAGACAACATGATACCACTACTAGGGCCCATTACTAACTACGTTCACACCACCTGCGACCCAAGTACCTTAGTAGATCTTTAAAACAACTCCCTCCTACTCACCCTGGACAAAATTACTCCAATGAGCCTATGCAAACCCAAACCTGTATCACACCTCAATGCCTGGTACACCCCAGACCTCAAAACCTTGAGATTATCCAAAAGAAATGCTCAAGCATCTTGGAAAATAGCACCTAAAATAGAGCATAAATGCCAATTCATCTTGGCCTAAAACAATTTACAAACTGGCGATCATCAAAGACAAGAGCCCAACCTACAATGAACACATAACTAATGCCAAAACAGACACAAAGAGCTGTTTTCTATTCTACGCAAACTTGAATCCCCTTCCAAATCACTGGAAACCTGTACCAAAGACACTGCATGGTGCTCGAAACCATTTAGGTGCCAAGGTGACATCTGTCCTGCCCCCTTCATCAAAAACTGTGCCCCATATCGTACCCCTCTAATGACCGCTCATCACCTCACTCATTAACAATTGCTTTGCACAATGGATCATCCCAAACAACCGGGAGGATGCCTGGGTTCTCCGCCTACAAGAAAAACCTACACTACACCCGACCACTACAATAAACTACTGCCCCGATACAACCATCCCTTTCCTCCTGAAAATCCTCGATAGAGCTGCCTACCTACAAATACAGGAGCACCTCGAGGCTCACAGCCTATTAGGCCTTGGTCAAACTAGAATCACACCTAAACACGGTACCGAACTGCTCGGCTAGATCTCAAAATACAAATGGATTATATCATTGACAAAGGCAACCTAACCATCCAACTACTCCTTGACCTCTCAGCGGCGTTTGACCTAGTGAACCACAGAATCCTATGTCAACACCTCTCATCTGCTGCCCAATTCTCTACCAAAGCTATTACCTGGATCATGTCATTCTTGTCCAATCGTACTATGAGAGTCTTCTCTAACACAACTGCCGCCCCACCTGCACCAGTCCTCTGCGGAGTGCCCCAAGGCTTGTGCGTATCACCCACAATCTACAACATATTCACGAAGCTCCTGTTTGACTACCTAGATGACATAGGCATCATCTACACTAACTGTGCAGATGATACGCAGACCCTTCTGTCGATCACTGGCGACTACAATACCGACTCCGCAGCCCTTAACAAAATGTACCTATTCATCCAGAACTGGATGGCACAAAACACACTCTGTCTTAACAACGATAATACAGAGCCCCTGCTGGTAGGCAGTGAATCACATTTCAACAAACTGGCCCCTAAATATCATTCCTTCTCCATTGACGGAAACACCATTACCGTCCTAAAAGAAGTTAAAGCTCTGGGAGTCTATCTGGACTCTTCTCTTTCCTTACCTAGGCAAGTCAACGCAACAGCCTCAGTGGCAGCCTACATAGCAAAACTCATCACTGCATGTAGATCCTTCCTCACCACAGACAACTGCACCACCTTGGCCAGATTTCTCGTACTCTTACGCCTCGACTCCTGCAACGCCTTATTCATTGGTTCCTCTGCTAGCAACATAAAAAGGCTACAAGTCATTCAGAACAACGCCTAGATTCAAAATCCTCTGCATCATGCATAAATGCCTCCACAGCACCTAAATTCCTCTTCACGAAAATCTCCACCTCTCACTCTGACAGACCCACTAGAGCCTCAACATCTCACCTCGTATCCACACCGAAATTCAAAAGGGCTAAAGCTGGCGGCCGAAGCTTCTGAGTCATGGTGACACAACAGTAGAGCACCCTACCTCTTGACATCAGATCAGAACCATCACACAAAAACTTCCACAAAAAGCTTAAAACTTGGATATTCAAACAAAGCCTCTGAAAAAACTTTATCTCATTCACCTACCTCATGTATGCCCGAAAACTAACTGTAATGTATGCTGCACTATATGTCTATCAGTAACCTCCGTGTAACCAGCACCCAGATGCCTGTGGGGGGGTTGGTACGCTATCCAATTAAATAAATAAATAAATGTCATTGTTAAAGAAATAAGACAGAAGTCCGAAAAAGTGGACCATTGAACCACATTTAACACATTTCCCAGTGATAAAGTTAATTTGCCCAAGATCCTGAAGGAGGATAGTTTCTGAAAGGTATGCAGACTTTTGAATGGAGCAACCCCACCCATCTATCCTGTAGGTGGGACTTTAGTCAATGACTCTGTTAATGATTGTTAGTGTAAGGTTGGGATGGGTATTTGCTATAATAAGCATCCACACATGATGTAGTTGGATCAGCAGATTATTAAGAAGAGGTTATGTGTCCCCAGACACATCATGTGCCCAGCAAGGTGTGATTCAACTGCCACAACTCCCATAGTTAGAATACACAGAAATAATTCCACGAAAGTACTTTGGGGGAACCACTGCCCATTATAATAATAATAGAACAATGTTACATTTCTGATACAAAAAAGATGAAGATATTTGAAATGTATCATAAGAGCAAAATAGAGAAACCTACTACAAACCACTAATAGAAAAAGAAGGAACAACTCTCTTGCCCGCGTGCGTGCGTGCGCACACACACACGGACACACACACACACACGGACACGCGCCCACAGACACACACACGAGCACACGCCCACAGACACACAAACACACAGATACACACACACACACACACACACACGCTGGGAGATGAACAAACACAGATGATTAACAAAACTAGTATACGAGCAGGAAGGGGAAGAAATAAATATACTGACCGTGAAGCAGTATCCACGGTCTGGAAGCATAGAAGGCAAGACATGAAACAGAAATATCTGACACTGACAATCCACCTCAATTCCAAGACATTTTGGAATTTCTGTATGAACGGCAATGGTCATAATAACATTGCTCAATCCTATGGGCAAAAAGGAGGTGGCATTCCCCTCTTGGTAACTTGACTCTCCCATGATCCGCCAGAGCAACAGATTGCTTGGAAATATCATTGCAAGATGTATAAGGCTTGCTGGCGTGAACTTAATTCTTCCTTTCTCTTTCCTGGACATATCTACCATTATCAATATATCAATTTGCTTCCTTGGACATAAATCATAAAACCTACAGCATATAAATTAAAAATAACAGAAAAGGCATCATCATTAAAATTCCATCATCATAGAGTGTTAAAAATATAAAATATACGTATTGATAAAACACATAAAAAGATTTAAAGGGCTGGAAAATATACACGAGCATCAATTTCGACCAGCCGATATAGTCCTACAGAGCCATGCTCTATGGACATATTTGGGAAAGCCGAAGTAATCACAGTAGGAGAGGTAGACTTATTCAGGGTCAATGCTCTGACTGTGCTCGGTATACAATGATTAATAAATAAGCTGGTCAAACAAGCATGAACAGATTCTTTATTCTTTGACATTTATACATGACCAACAAAGATCATAATCTGCAGTATTTTTGTTTCTTTTTTAGCATTTATATAGCTCTACAAACCCTCAGGCATCTGAGGGCTGCTTTTTATTACCCATGGTGTGCGGTGCTCATTTATCCAGCTCGAAAGTATCAAAAGCTGAGGGTGGTGCTGCTGGGGTTCGATCCTGTGCCAGCAGGCTCTGTACGGATGTCAAAGCAAGCCTCTACTCGCTGTGCTATCTGACTGGCTCTTTTTAACATATGCTTGAGGTAAGATATTGAGTCTGGTCCTCATGTAAAGGGATCTGGTGAACTGAGAATGCATATAATTGAGGTATTCCTCACAGCCAGTGATAGTTTTGCATACCCAATGTTCAGGGGACAATGAGGTCTTAAGATATTCATCTTTCAAATGGGACCACACCAAGATATTGCATGCTCTATTGACTTGTACTTTAGAATTGCTGTTTATGCGAGATGGATTATCCCGAAGTTCTTGAAGGTGCAGGTCACTTAGTAAGGACTTAACCTGTCTGCACCAAGGTAATTGGGAGCTACCATCTTGCACCAGAGTATCTGAAATAGCCTCAGTGAACTTCGCTAGGTGGGGGAAGACCACATTCTTAGCCAATATAACAATGGTTTTAGAAAAACGTTAATTTTGTAATATCTTTTAAATCAAGTTGCAGTCTCGGTAATGTGTTAGGTGTACCCCTAGGAAGAGCTAGACGTTTTTTCATGAGGAAGAATATCCCCTAATTCAGCACCAAAGTTTACTGCTGCACGTGCTTGCAGATTATGAACCTTGAGTGAATGATTAATTGCATGATTCCTATGCGTAGGTGCAGATCTAACTAACACACTGTCGGACCTTTCTAGTGTCAAATGTGATTTATTGAATTGTTCATTCCATCCGCATCTACTTTTAAATCTGATTCCCAGCTAGTCATAGTTGAAGACTTGTCCTATAACCTACCAATCCCTCAGAATTGACTACCACCCTGGCTACTTCCTCTGTGTGTGAAATACCATTGATTTGGTCTTATTCTGGTTTATTGCCAGGCCGTTAGTAAGGCAAAAGTCACTAATTCCCTAAATTGATCTCTCAGTCCTTTCAGTGTTTTAGAAAATAGTACTGCCTCATCTGCGTACAGGAGCATCAGTATTTTATCATTACAAAGGGTGGGCACATCTGTAGGAACCTTGCAATTGAATCAATCAAAGCAATAACACTAAAAGGGTGGTGGTGGTAGTATGCACCCTTTATGTACTCTCTTGTGTGCATAGAAATAACCAGGCACCTCGCCAGAAAGATTTCAGCAGACAACCACCATATTATTATTATACAGGATTAAAATTGCTTTCAACAGTGCTGAGCCCACGCTGGAACCCCACTTCAAGATGATGATGTATAGCGCCCGCAGTCTCCGCCCAGTCATTCAAACGGCCCAGTAAACGCTGGCATATATTTTACCAGATCGGGTCCAACAGTTTTATCGGCCTATAGTTACTAGACATATCTCTGCAAACCTTTTTTTTTATCAGAATGATCTCAGCTTTTGTCCAGGAGGGTGGTACGGTAGAGGCAGCTACAATAACATTAAATAAGATATAGAAAATGGCCGCCCCAATGGCAGAAATCTCCTTATAAATATCCACAGGTATTGTATCCACCCCAGGTGCTTTTCTGCTTTTCTGGGAGTCTATTGCTAGATACATCTCCTGAAGGATAACATGGGGATGTTTGAAGTAGCGCCCTTCTGTATTAGTGAGAACATCACTGCTCATTTGACAGATATGGCGTGTTTCCTCGAATAATCTATCATTATTAATCATCATTTGAAAATGGCTTTGCCATTGTGGACAAACATTGGTGTCCGTTTCTGACGTTTGATCACATCAAATGTAGTAAAATTGAGTTGTAGAAAGTCTGGTGAAATGCAGAGCAATATTCTCTCTGTTATCATTTCCTTCCTGTCCACTTCATAAAGATAGCTATGACCGCATTCACAATAATCACTCAGTGAACCTGTTCCGCAATGATGTGGCTTTGTGGATTATACCAAGCTGTTTTCTTCTTTCTTTCATAGCATGAAGAACACAACACTCATCAATATCGTTGCTACAAAATTGTACAACATTGTCCATAAAAATTGAGATAGCGACACCTTCCTTACTGAACAACAGGTTTAAAAATAGAATAACTTTTTTTTCCAGTCACCCCTCTGTGGAAACACATTCCCACCCATTTGTATAATAGATTAGCTTGAACCAATAGAAAGGTTAGGAACCAGATGCCTCTGGGTTCGGCGTGCTATATAAATGGCAAAATAAATCAAACAAATAAATAATCCTCTGGTTTTGGACCAAACACATCCATAATTTGTCCAGGATAGGTGATGCAATTTTAAAGGCCGTTATGGGTTGCCATTGATTCATAAAACATGGTCTGGACGTTCACATAAAGTGAAACCCTATGCTAAATTGTCAACATTGCATTGCAGCCCTAGCCACCAATAGACATTCAAAAACCTATTACGATTGGTAAAGACAATATGGCGTATCTGAGCCAAACTGACAACTGCAGTCCTAATTTTCTTGGAACCACTGCTTTCCCGTTCCTGTACAAAAAAACTTGAAAACCAAGCAATCTCTGATTTCTCTGAATTCCCTTGCCCTATTAAAAATATCACTTTTCACCTGCCAACCTTTCTCAACATGTGTGGTAACCTTTTAGATCAACTTGCTAGATTTACATTCCATGTTACAATAAAGGTAACAGCCATCTCGTCATGAAGGTATCTTCCTTTATTTAAGATAATGGGATACAACTTTGGCACATCCTCCTTTTTGGCATCCAATCTCCAACATCCTATTTTCTACCACACATTCTATCCCTTGTAACATTCCTGTGCTCAAGAGATAACATTCTTTATGAACTCCATATATACTGCATTCTATGAGAACTCTGTGTACAACGATCCTGGAATTAGGATGAACTATATAACACACCTCCTTCCCTCTTCAAAACAGTGTAAATTGATCATTTAAATATAGACACATGGATTGCGGGAACAAAAGAAAGCATGCAGGATCCTTAATGTTCCCCATGGAAACAATGCAGGATCATTTTTATCGCCCTTCCAATATAGATGTAGCATTCTTGCTTCAAATGTGCTACTCTCTCTTTGTTCCAAACTTCACATCCACTCACTCCTTCTCACTGCAATCTTCTCACTTGAGTACCTAGACACACACTTCCGTACCTTATCTTTATTTTGCCTCCTGGAACAAACTTTTCTCCTCTGCATCCATATTTGCTATCATGTCCAAATTTAACCATTTCTCCACCTTTATTTATCTGATCCTTAATTTGTTCCAAATCTAAAGCAACCATTCTCGATAAGCACAACCAAACCGGTGTCAACAATGTATTTGTTTTTTGTCCTCTAAATACTTCACACAAAGATGCTATTTTTGTGCAATGAGGGGTAATCCTGTATTGAAATGTCTTTCTAATAAACGCTCTTTGCAAATTCTCATTAACGCTCACCGACATTCTTATTCAGTCCATAATCATCCTATTGCACCTCTCCACACCACCATCAATCTGGGGATGATAAAATGAGGTCCTCTTATGTATAATTCTACACTTTTCAACCATTTCTGAAACTCCCTTAATGTGAATTGGGGTCTATTATAACTTAATATCTTTGACGGAAAACCTTCTCTCCAAAATACACTTTCTAAAAACGTTATTATGTTAGCAGATGTTACTTCTCTCAAAACTCCTACCTCCAGCCATTTGGACAGCAAATCCATCATGACTACGACATAACTGTCATGTATGCCTGCAAAATTATAAGGACCTTACAAGTCAACACCAATCATCTCACAAGGAACTCCCGGTGCTTTTGCCACCACCATTGGAGTTACCCTAGTCTTCTATACTATCACTGTCTCTACATTCCCCTCATTCTGTAACCAGATGATGAACTAACTCATTCATTTCTGGCCACCAAAGGACTGTCCTTATCACAAACTTTGTCCTGGACATGCCTATATGTCCTTCATGGCCACATTCACCACTATCTCTCAAAATAGAACTGACACTACTGATTTGTGTCCCATGCACACATACTCTCCTTGGATCCTACACGCTCTTAAACTCCTTAATGTCATAAAGACTCTTAAGACATGTGTCGCCACATTGCTCCACTTCCCTTTAACCTGCCTCTTCACCTCTTGATATACCTTATCCTCATCACAACCGTTAATCCATTCTTCTTCTCTAAGGCAACCTTCAACATAAAATATATCCTTAATCTCATCTTCTGTACTCATTTCCCAACCATCCTCATAATCTACAAGAGGATTTCTAGACAGACCATCGACTGCTACATTTCTTTTCCCTGACACATGCTGAACTACAAAACGCAAGCCTTGCAATTTTGTCATCCATTTGACAATTCTCCAAGACACACCATCTAAACCCTTTTTGTTGCAAATTACAACCAAAGGTTTACAATCAGTTGTCTACACAAAAGACCTTCCATAAAGCAAAAGCTACACCCTGAATTTCATCATCGCCCAAACCACTGCCAACACTTCCTATTCAATTATAGAGTAGTGTGACTCTACTTCTTTGACCATTCTGGCTGCACGCGCTATGGTATTTTCTGTTCTCCCATGCTGTTGCATCCTCTTTCTATTCCCCCCATCAACTGCTCCCAGACCCAAATCATATGAATCAGTCTATGCAATTGTTTTCAACTAATCTTTCAAACCACAGAGAATGGGTGCTCTTATGATATTCTCTTTCACTCTGAACTAATTATTACACTCCTTAGACCTGTCAATTCTTACTGCTTTTCTCATAAGCTTTCTCATATTGTTAGATTTACTCAACAGACCTGTGACAAACTTGGCATGACATTATATCAATTTAAGAAAGGATGTTACTTCCATCTTGCTCTTTATAACCATTGTTTCAGTTATGGTTGCACTGCTCTTTGGTTTTACCCCCTCTGAAGATAAGCTATATACCAAATAGGCAACTTCTACTATCCGAAACGTACATTTCTCCATTGTCAGAGTGAGTCCAGATTCTCTTAGCTTCTCTAATACTAACCCTAGCCTACAGAAAAAGTTCTGTCTTATCACATCCCCAAATTAATATATAATCCTGGCAGTACTTACATATTTAAACATCCCTATGTGCACACTAAATGTTATCACATCAGATGACTCAGAATGAAGCCTGGCTTGATGATATGGTGACCTAAGATCAAGAAGTGGAAATAATTTATCTCCGGAAACATAGTTAATAAGCTCATCAATCTTTGGAAAAGGAAACCTCTCAACAACAACATTTCTGTTGACCTCTCTCAGGTCTATGCAGATTCTCACTGCCCCATTGGCCTTTCTCACCACAACAATGGTACTCACCCATTCTGACGCATCAGTTGTCTCAATAATTCCTTCACTCACCATCCTATTAAATTCTATTGTCACTTCTTTTTTGAGCTCCAATGGGACTGTTCTTAACTTGGCTACCAGAGTAATTGCTACTCTCCTCAAATTGATTGACATCCTGCTGTCATGATCACTGGCCCAAAGGCATAAACACCATGCCATCAAGTGATGGGGAGGGTGGGATATGGGACAGATGTACACAGGGGGCATGGCTGGACTCAGTCCTGGCGTATTTAGAGCCAGGCTCATGTGAAGGGGTAGCAGGAACACTTTATTTTGGTACAGGAATGCTTCAGTCTCAAGAACTTGTCCTTGTGCTTTTATTCAGAAACACTTTCCATGAACATGCCATTGGGCGTGGTTCTGCAGGCACAGGCTGCATGTGCAGCTTCCAGGAGGGGCAGGGTGTGGCAAGCAGAACAGAAGTCATGGGCATGGCCTCAAGAGCACTGCTATAAAAGCTGTTCCATCTCCAACGCCAGCGCTTCATGGTACTTTGCATCTTCATGCAACGTGACACTCACCGCCGCTTGGACCAGTTTACTCACCTTTGGGAAACCAGCGTTCACTGTCTCATCGCATCTGCATACTCACCTTCTGGAAACCAGCATCCACCATCTCATCGCATCTGCATACTCACCTTCTGAGATCCAGCGCTTATCGTCCCGCTGCACCAGCATACTCACCTTCAGAGAACCAGCGCTCGCCATCTCATCGCATCAGCGTACTCACCTTCAGGGAACCAGCAACCTGGATTCAGGTGCGACGCTCATCAACCGACGCCACGCCTATCATCCACAGAGTTGGGTCCTGTAAAGAAGCAGAAAGACAGGTTAGACACTTAAAACTCAGCAGTTTAGGGGTCACGCTGCACTGGAACTATGCACATCCTCAGAGACCACTCACCTGTTGCTGGGCCATCGATGGTTCGCTCTCTGCTCACTCCGGCTGCCATTTCAGCTCTGCAACTGCTGCTGGGCTGTGACACCAACTAAACGGGAGAAAGCAAAAGAAAGACATTAAAGAAAGAGCGGACAGCAACACTGGAACGGACAAAACAAACACAGCAAAAGCAGGCTAAAAGCCAAGTGGACTATACAAAGAAAAACACTCACCTGGGGAGAAGTGGATTAGTCACAGCTGGACTGGACTACCACACACAGGGACCAGTGAAGGAACTTGGTCCCAGTCAGACCAGAGCCCCTGACAGAAATAGCAGGACGGAGAGCTCATCAATCAATATAAGCATGTAAGAATTCTAGGGGTAGCATAACTTACGGGAACCACACGCTGGGTGGAAGGGGTCTGAAAGGGAACTCTGATTGGAGATTGGAATATTTATGCCTCCTTTATGTTTGCATAGGAGCAGTCTTGAGCAGCACCACCACAGTAACTGTACAAGCGCATAGGGAGAAGCCAGATAAGGGCAAACTAATCCCTGGGAGGGCTGCAAACTTGCCCCAACACCTCCGCAGAGACCAGGTGAGTGTAACAGAATGCAAAGCCTCTTTGAATCCCTGCCTGGGCATAATGGAAACCTCTGAGACTGACCAGTTGGCCCAATTACTTAAGAAGTGATCTCATTGTGAATCATGAAAGAACTGATGAACTAGCAAAACACATGCTTCAAGCACAAGCCGGCCAAATCCCACTGTCAGGGTTAACTCCTTCTGCTACACCTGCACAGTCAATGCCAGTACAGGTGGTCCTTCCAGGGACGGTTCCCCTGGCCCTGCCCGAACGTTTCACAGGTGACCCAAATAAGTATGCCCTTTTATGAACCAATGCTGCCTACATTTCTTGTGATGATCCGGCCTTTCCCCAATGACCAATCTAGAGTGGTGTTTGTGCTTTCTTACTTGGGAGGTAGTGTGGGGGACTGGTCAATACCTTTGGTCACCCAAGATGACCCTTTACTTTGGGATTTTGGGGGTTTTCAGCATGAAATGGAGAAACTATTTGCACGACATAATCAAGGACAAGCTTTGGACAACAAACTGTTGTCAATCCGGCAGGGTAACCAAGACTTATTAACCTACATCCCCACCTTCAATCACCTTATAGCCCAGACAAATTGGCCAGAGGAGAAGAGGACTACGCACTTTTACCGAGGGTTGAAAGGAGAACTTAAGGACTTTTTAGCCCAAGTAGTAAATCCACTGGATGGTTGCGCAGAGTACATCGACCTGACAGTGCATCTCGATCACAGGTTATAGAAACGGAAAATGGATCGAGCAAAAGCAGAAGGGCGGTAGGTCTACCTACAATCCCGTGAGAATCATCCCAAGACACACGATCAGTCTGAACCTATGCAAATCGGGGGCTTGCAGAGTCCACTCACCAAGGCAGAAAGAGTGAAAAGTAGACAGCAACAGTTTTGTTTATATTGTGATAAAGCAGGCCATTTTACCCAGGAAAACAGTAGGAGCAACCGACAAAGGTGAAGAAAAAGAAGAACAACAGGACTCGGAAAACTCCAAAGCCCGGCAAGCGTAGGGGTCTACTTGTCGAGCGGTAAAAAGGAAATAACTCAGACTTCACACCTTGTCAACCGGATGCTCTTGGTAAACCACAAACAACCGTCAAAAATACATGCTTTGCAAGCATACATTGATAGTGGACCTGTGGGGAATTACATTGACCAAGATCTGGCTACCCGGATAGGCCTTCCTGTCCGACAGAAGCAAATCTCCGAAAATGTTACAGCAGTTGATGGATCTCAGCTATCATCCGGCCCAGTGACGCATCACACCAAGATGGTTCCTCTTCTGTGTCAGGACGGACACCGAGAAGACATCTCCTTCGATCTCATTGGTGCTCCTCAGTTCCAGATGATATTGGGAATGCCTTGGCTGGAGACCCGCAACCCAAAGATTGACTGGCGTAAAAGAGTTCTGACCTTTCCAAAAGACTGTGTCGACACCTGTTACAACAAAAGATTCCCATTGATAGATTTCACTGACCCAGGAGCTGAGAGAACAACTGTACTGGGCCTCACAAGTTTGTTGCCACCCGGATATCTGGATTACCAAGAATGTTTTTCAAAAGGATCAAGCAAATGTCCTACCATCGCACAGGCCGTACGACTGTCAAATTGACCTCGTACCCGGGGCCCAGGTCGCATGCAGCCGAATCTACACCTTAACGGAACAGGAAAATCAGCATTTAAGAACATACCTCGATTAGTGTCTGGCAAACGGCTTCATCTGCCTGTCCAAGTCCCTGCATCATAAACCTTCTTTTTTGTGCACAAAAAGGAGGGAGACTTAAGAACTTGCATTGACTATAGAGCACTTAAACAGACCATGGTAAAAAAACTGAATCCATTGCCACTTATCCCCGAACTCCAGGATCAAGTCAAACATGCCCAGATTTATACAAAACTAGACTTGAGAGGGGCCTATCATCTGGTAAGAGTCAAAAAAGGGGACGACTGGAAGACTGCCTTTTGTACTAAATATGGTCTTTTTGAATACCAGGTTATGCCCTTTGGGCTATGTAATACCCCAGCAGTGTTCTAATTCTTCATGAACGATGTACTCCGCAAACTATTGGACATCTGTGCACTTGTCTACATTGATGACATTCTCATCTATTCAACCAACAAGGAAGACCACGTTGGTCATTTTCGGGCAGTCTTGGAGAGGCTTCGACAACATCAGCTATATGCCAAACTGGAAAAATGCTTCTTTCATGTGACAGAGGCAGAATTCCCCGGCTTTGTCCCTACACCACGGGGCGTACGCATGGACATGCGCAAAGTAGACGCCATCCTCCACTGGCCTTCACCGACATCCACAAAGGGAGTACAAAGTGTGCTCGGATTAGCAACTTTCATCGTCGGTTTATTTCCGGGTTCTCTCAGATTGTTCATCCAATTACCTCCTTGCTACGGAAGAATAAACAATGTCATTGGTTGGCAGAGGCCGAAGAAGCTTTCCAGAAACTAAAACAATCTTTCACAACAGCTCCTGTTTTACAACATCCTCGACCAGAACTTTCATACGTGGTCGAAACCGATGCATCCAATATAGCAATGGGAGCAGTCCTGTCGCAACGAGACCCCGAAACAGGACAGCTGCATACAGTGGCATTCTGGTCTCATAAGTTCTCCGCCCCCAAATTAAACTATGCAATTACTGATAAAGAATTGCTAGCAATCAAAGCAGCCTTCAAAGAATGGAAGCATTTTCTTCTCGGAGCTAGACATATAGCTACCATCATCACAGATCATCGAAATCTGCAATACTTAAAGACCGCTAAAGCCCAATCTTCACGCCAACTTCGCTGGGCCCTCTTTTTCGCGGAATACGAATTTGTAATTACCTACATACCAGGAGTTTGCAATGGAAAAGGAGACGCCTTGTCACGTATGAGCGAGAATGAGGAGGCATTCATTACACCAGACTCTGTGGCCATCATTCCAGAAGGACGGATCCTACACACGATCGCCACAACCACCTCTTTTAGATGACTTAAAATCTAGTCTACAACATTCTATGAATGAAGCAGAACAATGAGAGTGGTTATCGAAGGGAGACCGTCATAATATTGTGAACAATCTGCCATACTTTCAAGGACAGCTGTACATTCCAGATAAAAACCTACAGAATCAGATCATAGCCAACTATCATGATTCTTTAGTAGAAGGACACCCAGGAATAACAAAAACACTAGCTAAAATAGGAAAAAATTACTGGTGGCCCACTTGGCGAAAGGACATTGCCCAATTCATCGCAACCTATGGTGTCTGCGCACAACACAAATCCCAGAAACAAAGTCTTGCAGGTCTACTATGACCTTTATCGGTACCCCCAGCGCCATTGCATGCATTATCAATGGATTTTATAACTGATCCTCCCCCTGCAACGGATACAACACCATTTTAGTCATTGTAGATTTATTCTCTAAAATGGCCCATTTTATTCCTCTGAAAGGCCTACCTACTGCATCTACTCTGGCTACCCTATTCCTGGAACGGATTGCTCAGCTTCACGGGTTTCCATCAATATTAATATCTGACCGAGGGACTCAGTTTGTCTCCACCTTTTGGAAAAGAAACTGCAAAATTGCCAAGGTCGATCTTCGACTATCCACCAGTCATCTTCCCCAAACCGATGGCCTGACCGAACGGACCAACCAGACTCTAGAGCAATACATGAGATGCATGCTGCAGCAAACTGAGGATACCTGGAAAGACATACTGTGGCTAGCAGAATATGCATACCACAACTCCATCCACACCAGTACTGGGAAAAGTCCATTCTACAAAATGTTGTATGGACGACAACTACGAACATCCGTCTTTGATACACCTGAGTCATTGGAAATGCCAGCTATAACGACTTTACATAAGACCATCACCCAAGTTCTTAAGGAAGCAGCAGAACATCTGGCCAGAGCCAAAGAGAAACAAAAACAGTTTGCAGATCGCCACTGAAAAGATGGCCCAAACTATCAAGTCGGAGTCAAGGTTTGGATGGCATCTAAAAACATTCCTCTGAAAGGACTGCGGGCCTTCCGGCCTCAATACTTGGCACCCTACACTATCAGAGCTGTGATTAATCCTGCTGCTATGAAGTTAGAATTGCCATCTCACATGCAAATCCACCCTGTATTTCACCTCTCCAAGATAGTCCAGTCTAAATTGTATTATCTTATAGGCTATGGACCTCAAGACCAGACATGGGAACCCAGGGAGCATGTCCACGCTCCGCGATTGATCAGGCGGTTCCATCGCGACAATCCCACCAAACCAGGACCGGAAGTAGAACCACCCTTGAGAGGGGCCTTGATGGGGAGTGCGTACTGGCCCAAAGGCACAAACACCATGCCATCAAGTGATGGGGAGAGTGGGATATGGGACATATGTACACAGGGGACCCGGCTGGACTCAGTCCTGGCGCCTTTGGCGCCAGGCTTATGTTAAGGGATAGCAGGAACACTTTATTTTGTTACAGGAGTGCTTCAGTCTAAATAACTTGTCCTTGTGCTTTTATTCAGAAACACTTTCCATGAACATGCCATTGGGTGTGGTTCACCAGGCCCAGGCTGCATGTGCAGATTCCAGGAGGGGCAGGGGGTGGCAAGCAGAACAGAACTCGTGAGCGTGGCCTCAAGAGCACAGCTATAAAAGCTGTTCCACCTCCAACGCCAGCACTTCGCGTTAGTTTGCATTCTCATGCAACGTAACGCTCACCGCCACTTGGACCAGTTTACTCACCTTCGGGAAACCAGCGTTCACTGTCTCATCACATCTGCATACTCATCTTCTGGAAACCAGCATCTACCGTCTCATCACGTCTGCATACTCACCTTCTGAGATCCAGCGCTCATCATCCCACCGCACCAGCATACTCACCTTCAGAGAACCAGCGCTCGCCATCTCATCGCATCAGAGTGCTCACCTTCAGGAAAACCAGGGACCTGGATTACGATGCCACGCTCATCATCCAACGCTGCGCCTATCATCCACGGAGTCAGGTCCTGTAAAGAAGCAGAAAGACAAGGTTAGACAGTTAAAACACAGCAGCGTAGGGGTCACACTGCACTGGAACTATGTGCACATTCTCAGAGACCACTCACCTGCTGCCGGGCCATTGTGGGTTCACTCTCTGCTCACTCCAGCTCCCATCTTCAGCTCTGCAACTGCTGCCGGGCCGAGACACCATCTACACGGGGAGAGAGCAAAAGAAAGACATTAAAGAAAGGGCAGACAACAACACTGGAAAAGACAAAACAAACACAGCAAAAGCAGGCTAAAAGCCAAGCGGACTATACAAACAAAAACACTCACCTGGGAAGAAGTGGATTTGTCACAGCTGGACTGGACCACCACATGCAGGTACCAGTGAAGGAACTTGGTCCGAGTCAGACAAGCGCCCCTGCCTGAAGTAGCAGGACGGACAGCTCATCAGTCAAGATAAGCAGGTGAGCCTTCTAAGGGCAGCGCAACCTACGGGAACCACACGCTGGGTGGAAGGGGTGGAAAGGGTCTGAAAGGGCACTCTGATTGCAGAATGGCATATTTATGCCTCCTTTATGTTTCCATAGGAGCAGTCTTGAGCAGCACCACCACAGTAATTGTACAAGCGCAGAGGGAGAAGCCAGATAAGGGTACTAATCCCTGGGAGGGCTGCAACCATGCCCAACGCCTCCGCAGAGACCAGGTCACAGTAACACCTACCTTATGCCTAAACTCAACTTTTTCTCTATTTCTCCTAGGTTTCATGTTCTCCCACATTTTGTACCACTGCAACTACTTATCCACCCCCAGTGCACACTTGTTATCTTGTATTGGGATCTAACTGTATTCCCAATGCAGTTTGACATCCCCATTAAAGCAAATTGCCCCAACACTCATCACAAATACTCTACACATTGTGCTGTTCTCTTGGAACATTAGTTCAGCATACATGTCACCTATTATTTCAATTGAATTTTCTCCACAGGCATTAGCCTGAACATTAACCTCTCTCAGAACACAACACCTTAAGTTAGATTTCCAGATGTCTGTCCCAATAAGTGTGTAGTCTTCCCCACTATCAATCAACATATAGATTTCAATTCCATTCACCTTAACTACAGATCTCAGTTTCTTTATTCTGACAACCATAACTGCATTAACTACTTGTACACTTACCTCATGCATTCTAGGTTCCTCATCTTCCTCATCACAGTTATTTTCATGTATTCTCTAACCCGACCAGAAGCTAATCTCCAGCATTTGGCCAAATGACCAATCCTGACACACAATCTTCATTCTACATACACTGCGGTATACTATTTGTCCATGGCAAGATGTTGCAAACAACAACACCTAAAACACTTATGGGGTTGACGGTCAGACTGCTTGTGCCCATGACAATTACCAAACCCAACCTTTCAGACATTCATGCCTCTCCCCTTTGTCTTTATTCCGCCAACCCCCATCTTTCTTCAGCCCTTGATTTTGGTTCCACACATTCTTCCTTTTATATACAGCATTGTTTTCACCTGAACTCCCTCTTGAGTTCTTTAATAAATGATGGTATGTATTCAACAACATTTTTATGGCTGTTTTTTTACGGCAGAGTCCAAATTTGGATCCCTCACCTTCCACAATTCTTCCTGTACTCGGGCATTAGCACATTTAATGATAAGCTGATCTCAAAGATGCTCCTTCTGACAGTGCCCAAACTGACACTTGATTGCTGGAACTCTTAACACTGTTACAAAATCCTCAATTGTCTCCACTCTCGTCTGTTCTCTAGTGGCAAAATGATGCCTCGCTAGAATTTTATTCTCCTTCCCTTTTGAATTTGTGTCGAATTTGGCAATACTTGCATCAAAACTATTTAAAGCCACTCCATCGGGTAGCTCCACCAGTTCAGGCAACCTCGTATATTCCTCCTGCCCAGGATGCCCCAAATAGTGATCTAAAAGTGCATTTTTCCTTTCAATAGAGTAACTGGATCAGAACAAACTTCAAAAAGTCTTCCTTCCAGTCCTTCCACCTCATATTAAGCTCATCTGGCTGGGGCAAAAAGAACACTGGACATGGAATATTTGATAATGGTAGGTAAAAGCTGTTTCCCCAAAATGCACTTTCAGAAGGTTCTATCAGTGTTAAACAAATCCCATTGACCTTTGATCCACCACAGTCCACCTCATGCATTGGCATTCAGCTCTAAGTGCTCAGTTATGCATTCTTTGGCTATTCCTATGCTCCGTCAAGCTCTGATTTCCTCTGTGCCCGTTGTCGAGCAACCCGGAGAGAAATGAGCATTCAGTGCCGGAACGTCCGACGGAGCCACCTCATTGTTAAGGGATGCTAAGAGATAGTATGCATTTCATCAGCATGCATTAAATGTGGTTCATAGACATAATTTCGAATACAAAATATTCGAAAGTCAAAAAGTCGAAAAAAAAACGTCGAGAAAAAAATGTCGAATTTTTTTTTAATGACGTTTTTTTTCGAAATGGGGGGGTTCCCCCCCCAACCCCCCTTTTTTTTATTTTTACCTTTTTTTTCACAGAAACTAGAGCCCAAAAAAAAATATCGGAAAAAAAAACAATTCGACATTTTTTTTTTCGACATTTTTGATTCGACTTTTTTTGATTTTCGAAATTTTGTTTTCGAAATTATGACTGGACACCATTAAATGTCCTTACGCAGGCACAAACAGGGAAACAAAGACACACTTGCACCAGGTGCTGACCCAACGCTGGCGATCCAATGGCGTGTTCCCAATGACCACAAATCCAATGGCATGTCCCTTGCCAATGGCGCTGTTGCGTCCTCTCTCTAACACTAAAGTGCTTTAGTCCTCACTCCACGGGCCGATCCCCACACTGATCACGTGCATACTTCAATGGCATGACCGTCAGTGGCACATCTACTTCACTGGGGGTTTAGGAGAGGAAGGTGGAGTCAACAGCTACCCTAGTCATAGGCGCTTTAGGTAGGATACTTTTTTGTAAAAGGTAATAAAACTAATTTACCACATTTTAGTTAGAGTGTGACATATACGTACACAGATCCATTTTCAAAACAAAAATAAGTGAAATTTATTCGATTTTTAAAGATTAAAAGTCTTTTTCAAAGATAACACAATAATGTATGCCATCCTTGGCACAAAGGACATTTATATATACAAAATTATGCAATACTTGTACACATAGAAAGGGTTAGTACATCAATACTATATGTTATTACATATACTGCTAGTGTTGTGGCAGTATGTAAAAATTGTCGACACACACAAGGTTCAGGTGTTTCTAGTACGGTAGGTGAGTTGTAGCGGCCAGCGATAAGGATTGTGGAGACTGCTGGTCGCTGTACCGGACTGTCTTCAGGACTGGGGGAACTCTTAAGCACGAGGATGGTTGTAAAGTGCCAGGCACCTGAGTGGCGAAGCAAAGGATGGAAGGTTAAAAACTAACTAAAAATAAATGTAAAAGTGTATTTGTTGGAAAACACTAACAAAAAAGGGAGGACCTACCTAGGGTTGTTGAAGCGTCATGGCTGCCGTTAGTTGTAGGGGCCAGAATCTGGGCGAGTCGCTGGCGATTTAATTAGGTCCTATTAGTAGGACAGGGGGTCTGAAACAATTGAAAAGACCAGAGGTTTTTACACTTGTCGAAATGGCAAGGGTAACAGCTTGTGTATGTGTATAAATAGTATATTTATAATAGTCAAAGGTTTACCTGGTCTGGATAACTAATGTTGTCCCAGGTTGTGTTAAATGAGGCAGAGTCTCTATTCAGGGCGCAGGTAGCCGTAATCTACGGTGGGCAAAGGAGAGGCCATTAACAAAGGTTATCTAGCAGTGAAAAGTTTTCTGCATCTAGCCATTTGCGCGTGCCTGTGAAAGCCAATTAACAAGTAATAGTAAATAATAGTGATTTGGAAAAATTATATGAAAAACCCGCGATTATGTTTGGTGATCTCGCTGTGCATATAAAACACAGGGAACCGGTGCCTAGACCGATGACTATTGTAAAAATGTTGTGTTCATTCAGTGGCGCCTACATAGCAGGGCCGCCATAGTCGAAGAATCGCTTTGAGCCTAAAAGGGCGGAGTGAGGAGAAAGCATACCTCTTTGGTCGAGCTGTGTCAGTGAATGGCAGGGCTTCGTTAGCTACGCGCATGCGTAAGGAGGCTCCATTCTTTAACTTGGGCTAGATGTCATGTGTGAGGGGGAGTAGTGTCCTTAGCTGCGAAAGCGAAGTGAGCATGCGCTCGATCAGTTGTAAGTGTTCCGAAAGTGCGCATGAACACATAAAAGATTCATGCGTGTCGCCAGCAACTGAGTATTGGTCAACTACGTAAGAAAGTTGACCAATACTCAGTTGCTGGCGACACGCATGAATCTTTTATGTGTTCATGCGCACTTTCGGAACACTTACAACTGATCGAGCGCATGCTCACTTCGCTTTCGCAGCTAAGGACACTACTCCCCCTCACACATGACATCTAGCCCAAGTTAAAGAATGGAGCCTCCTTACGCATGCGCGTAGCTAACGAAGCCCTGCCATTCACTGACACAGCTCGACCAAAGAGGTATGCTTTCTCCTCACTCCGCCCTTTTAGGCTCAAAGCGATTCTTCGACTATGGCGGCCCTCCTATGTAGGCGCCACCGAATGAACACAACATTTTTACAATAGTCATCGGTCTAGGCACCGGTTCCCTGTGTTTTATATGCACAGCGCAATCACCAAACATAATCGCGGGTTTTTCATATAATTTTTCCAAATCACTATTATTTACTATTACTTGTTAATTGGCTTTCACAGGCACGCGCAAATGGCTAGATGCAGAAAACTTTTCACTGCTAGATAACCTTTGTTAATGGCCTCTCCTTTGCCCACCGTAGATTACGGCTACCTGCGCCCTGAATAGAGACTCTGCCTCATTTAACACAACCTGGGACAACATTAGTTATCCAGACCAGGTAAACCTTTGACTATTATAAATATACTATTTATACACATACACAAGCTGTTACCCTTGCCATTTCGACAAGTGTAAAAACCTCTGGTCTTTTCAATTGTTTCAGACCCCCTGTCCTACTAATAGGACCTAATTAAATCGCCAGCGACTCGCCCAGATTCTGGCCCCTACAACTAACGGCAGCCATGACGCTTCAACAACCCTAGGTAGGTCCTCCCTTTTTTGTTAGTGTTTTCCAACAAATACACTTTTACATTTATTTTTAGTTAGTTTTTAACCTTCCATCCTTTGCTTCGCCACTCAGGTGCCTGGCACTTTACAACCATCCTCGTGCTTAAGAGTTCCCCCAGTCCTGAAGACAGTCCGGTACAGCGACCAGCAGTCTCCACAATCCTTATCGCTGGCCGCTACAACCCACCTACCGTACTAGAAACACCTGAACCTTGTGTGTGTCGACAATTTTTACATACTGCCACAACACTAGCAGTATATGTAATAACATATAGTATTGATGTACTAACCCTTTCTATGTGTACAAGTATTGCATAATTTTGTATATATAAATGTCCTTTGTGCCAAGGATGGCATACATTATTGTGTTATCTTTGAAAAAGACTTTTAATCTTTAAAAATCGAATAAATTTCACTTATTTTTGTTTTGAAAATGGATCTGTGTACGTATATGTCACACTCTAACTAAAATGTGGTAAATTAGTTTTATTACCTTTTACAAAAAAGTATCCTACCTAAAGCGCCTATGACTAGGGTAGCTGTTGACTCCACCTTCCTCTCCTAAATCCCTTGTCTCACCCTCTGGAGTCAAGCCCCCTGATACAAAAAAGAGGGTTCCCTGCCTTACTTCATACACATCTACTTCACTGCAATTGTTAGAGAAGCCAGGCTTTCGTTGCCAGTATAATAAAGGTAACAGCAATCGCTTCATAAAGTATCTTTCTTTCTTTAATTTAACAGGATACAACTTCAGCACATCCTCCTTCCTGTCTTCCAATCTCCAACTCCTCTTTTTCTACCTCACATTGTATCCCTCTGAACATTCCTGTGTTCAAGAGATAACATTTTATATGGAACCCTATATACAGCATCTGTGAGACCTCTAGGTACAAGGATCCTGGCAACAGAATGAACTATATAACACATGCCCCACTCTTATTTGGTGGTTATTCCTTCTTTAGTCAAAAAGTATGTGATCACACCACTCCTGGTCAATTGCTTCATTAATAGTCTGGGCTTTTATTTTGTTTCATCCTGGAACAAAATAAACTTCTATGACAGGTTATTGTAGTCTTAGAAGCCTGTTAGACACACTTCTCAAGAACCCATTAAACACCAAATAATACAAAATTAAGTTAAGAAAATCATAAATGGTGTATTAGGTAATATAAGTACGCCACAAGAACAACTTGATGTTATTGACTTCCTAAAAACAAGCTAAAGCATATGTCTCCAAAACAGGGTTGCACGCCTCATTGATCAAGGAACTTGCATTAAACAGAGTCATATTTATTGCCCTTTCATCTCCAAGTATTTGGGAAGGAAGCGCCCCAAGATCATAACGAGTGGCATCATTAGTGGATGTACCGTGCTGATAGATTTTTTACTTCAAAAATTTCATTCTCACAAAGATTAGACCACAAGCATCTTACATATTTCTTTGTTGACATATTCATGTAAAGCGTCCTCACAGCAGAATATTCCACAAATCTCTGTGAGCACGCTATAAGATACAGGAAAAATACAGCCTCCTTATTTGCAGGCCTCTCTACAGAACAGATATAAAAAAGACTTGCTCTAACTCTCATACTGTGTGCCCTGATCTTGTAAGGGAAATATTTAATACAACTGCATTGTAATTTATTCTTGTCTCTCTTAATTGATAAATTAGGATCTCCAAAATGTCCTTCAGGTTCCTATGGTTCTCAGCCTGATTAAATATGCTGATAGAATATCACATTGAAAGCAGTCAATACTGTCAAGATATCCAATAAAGGCCATTTTGTGCCAGCTGGAGGGATGTAGATGAATGTGATATTTAGCAGATTACAGTTTGCAAATGACAGACCCAATTTTGTAAATTATTTAGTTTCAACAATAAAAGTTATATCCTCACCAATATTGGTGAACGTTCTTTGTCAGACACCACATTTCTGTTTATATTTCTCAATTCAACAACCAAATGGAATTTGCAAGTATCAATGCATTGTCTTGCCCAATCAATTCTTTCAGAGCTCAATTACTTTCATCACACGCAAACCTTTTTAATTCTTTCCTCACTTCCTTTTATAGGCTTCAGATGAATTCCCTATTCTGGATTTGTAGGGGTAATCATGATTTAGTCGGATCTGCTGGACATACTTTTTAAGATACCCAAAGTTACACATTTACACTTGAGCATAGCTCAATAAATGGCATCCCCACCTTCGACATCAGTAGTTACCATTGCTTGTGGTTCAGCCTTGGGATCCAATGGTATGTGACAGCCCTCCTACTTACACCGTCCCTGGAGGGTATCCGCCTTGTCAACTTTATCAACTTTACCATTACAATGTCCACCCTCAAAATGACCATTCACTACAAAGTACCCAAAAAGGGAATTTTCTCTTTGTTGTCTTTGTAGTAACTCTCTGGATTAATGTCTGGAGGGATGGGATCCTTGTCTTGAAAGCTGAGTACATTCTGTGAAAAAAGCACCTTAGAAATAAATGTGCTTTTGGAACCTAAGTATGCCTTTCCCTTAAGAATGATACAATTAATGTGTATTACAGAAATTTACACAATCAAACCCTACAACTCCCACTAAAGATGTGGCATAGTCCTCAAACCCCCCCTGCTTAACTGATTTTGTACTGCTACTATGTTTAATTTAGCATTACTAACAACATACTCAGAACATATAGACAAGTATCATTTGCTATTGCACTTGTGTCAGGAATCATGAATGCCAGTATATGCCTTCAGAATTAGCCACACCCCCTTGCTGTCACATTTGTAACAGACGTTGGATGAGAACCTCTTTTTGCAAGAGCGCACTTCTTGTTAACAGTTTTCACCAAATAGTTATTTGTTATTGAAATTCACATTGCTTTATAAACATGTAGTAGGACTTTAGATATCTTTTGTTTTTTTTAACACAAGTATGTCTTTTAGAGATATATATTATCTCATCCGGAATGGGGTATCTCTTGAGCCAAACTGTTCTTATCATTCGGAATTCTCAAACTGGTCAAGTATGTTTTCTTCAAAATGATTCTCAAATTTACAAGTTAACTTTTGAAGTCTAAGTGTCGTGATGAAATCTCTATGATTCTCATGTTGAACTCTGTTTCAAAAATGATACTTTCTAGAATTAATATTACGTTTGGGAATAATACAAGTAAAACCTCTTACTACATGTTTCAAAAGCATTGAGAGCTACACTGCTCAGCTGGTCTTCCATTAACTCAGGTAGGCTTCTGAAAACGTGCTTCTCCTCATTCCCAAAACATTGCATGACTAAAGATGTTTTTTCTGTAGATATCACAGTTTGGACCAAAGGCACAGTAACAAAGTTTACAAAATTGTATGTGTATGCCCCCCCCCATTTAAATTTACATATGCCAAGCAAAAGCAAAAGAATATTGGGTCCTTCCATGTCAGTGATCATGGTAATAAAATAGAAAAGATTTAAACAACAAAAGTAAAAAAATAAATAATAATTTAACAAAATGACTATAAAAGGAATTTTTAAATGGATGTCCGCTCACAGTTGAAGTAGAACACAGCACAATTCTAGAGGATCCTAGAAATAGGGCCCGTAAGTCTCCTTAAAATATTCAAGTGCCTTTGACAGGATGTGGTAAAGGGCAGCAAAAGAAGGAATACTGCTACAATATTTGGCACCTGTGAACATATGACTGAAGAAGAGAAGATCACAGACCAGAATCAGAATCAGGTACTTTGCACTTGAGTACTATTTTAAGAGGAAGGAAGAAATTGTATCACCCCCAGCCATGAAGAAATGTTCCACTTTCAGGTGAGCTGACAAAGGTCTCAGGAATGGTTCCAACATAAATAGTGTGCACAATACATGAATGTGTTGGGCAACAACAAATGGAATGCTGCAATATCCTAGAGAAACAATGCAGGGCAACAAAGGTGAATGACCTTCAATGACACATGTCTGAGGATTAGGTGAGCTTTGATGACTGCAACTCTAACACTGCAACTGAACCCTGTGTGGCACATGGCAAGACAATAAGGGCAGAGTAGAGTAGGGACTCTGCGTGCCTCTCAGCACACATGTTAGTGTCAACCGCAAACTATTTTTAACAGTTGTAATTAAGAGACAGAATTGTCCAATACTAGCTTGGCAAAACAAAGGATGGCAGGAATGGAGGCAACCAAATGTTGCTGTGCACAACCAAATGCCACTATCCAGTAACTGTCACCGGCAGAGCCTGCACATTACCACACTAATGCATGCGCCAAGGTCTAAAGGATACACAAAAAAAGATGCAATAGAGAAACAAGGGGCAGATCCTTAGCCTATGTATTGAGTGATATAGTGCATTTCTTTTAGTTCTGCTGCTTACAATTAGTCATGAGGAAGCAGTGCTCATGATATCCTAACTATTAGCACTTTCCGCCATAGGTAGTGATACAGTAATGTTGGAGCTAGCAGTAGATGAGCGTGCACATATGGAATGATTAGTGAACATGTGGCTTCCAACACTGGAGTTCCACACTGAAGATTTGTGTTGCCACTAGTTATTCAAGGATCAAGTCAAGATTTAGTTGAATCTGTAGTTTATTAAAAATTAAGTAGAGGAAACACTAGGCAAATAATGCCCCTAGTAAGTTGGGGCTCAATGGCCTTAACTGGTGTTCGGAAGGAACCGAGTTTCTCTTGAACCCCCAAACACTTTAGAGGTAGGCAAGACCTCTTTTAGGCGCTATAATGGACTGGGGGTGAAGAGAGGCACTGGGAAGGCTCTCTCATGCAAATATAATCACTTACACATACATGGGCAGGCACTGAAGAAGGCAGTTATTGTTTAAATATAAGGCATAATTAACTATTAGCTGGATAGGTTTGTAATGTCAGATCCTAGGCACTGTAAATCTTAGTATGTTGCATGTGGGATTCTAAAAATTAACCACAGGCAGTTACGCAGTGTTCATCACTATGGCTACTACTGGCAGCACACAAACTGACTCACCAGCTGTCTACTGTCCGTCAACTGTCCATGCAGGTTAAAAATAGGAATTACATGTTCTGTGCGAGAAAATGCAGAATAAAAAATAAAGTTTTAAGGAGACTACAGGGCCCAGAAAATGTTAGCAGGAGGATTGAAATATGGATAGGATGAATGAAAATTGTTTATAAAAAAATATTTTGTTTTTCCCTTGGGCTAGGCCTCAAGGTTTGTAAAAGTGTGCAGAGCTGCAGTGTGTTTTTGCATAGGAGGAAAGCATGAGCTACAGTGTGTTTGTGCGGAGCTAGCCAAATGTAGAACATATGCCCTAACAAAACTGCTGACAACGAAGAAAGAAGGCTTTGGAGCATCCCTATTATTGAAAAGGATGGATTGGGATGAAGCCATGATCCATATCCAGTGATGCCACTACAGCAAGCCAGGCCTATGTAAACCCCTGCCTGGCACCACTTTGGTAGGAAGGAACGGAAGAGGGACAGTAGATGACCATACAGGCAGCAGAGTGCTTTGCTACTATCCTCATTTTGTAAGATTAAACTTGTTATCCTTACAAGATCACTTTTTTAGCCTTATTCCCCTAGAGGAGTGTATTTATTCTGGTATGACCATAAGGACACCCTTACACTGGTAAAGTTAGGATGTTGAGAAAGAATTTGACAATACAACATTATGAGAAAACAAACATAATAGAGGGGTGCTAACTTCCCAATACAAAATGGAGGAACAAATTGTACATGTATAATGCATACACAATGGAGAAATAAGTTTACATAAACACCAATACAAAATGGATGATCAAAAATACATACTTCCCCACATTGTGCAACTCCAATATTAAAAATGTAGGAGTGGGCCCCTAATCAACTTAACCTAAGGCAGGCCCACCACTTAAGAAGCAAGTGCATGGTTGTATGTAAAGCAAGTTTATTTTACAATCAACCAGGGAGGAGTTAGATGATGCTGCAGAGTAAAACTAACCCACATCTCACTGAAGCACATAAGATGACACATTATATATATTTTAGCAACAGTTAAAACACACCCACATTATATTACAAACCACGTGATTGGACAAAATCCATATAAAGAAATTCCATCTTTTTCCTGTGTTTCCAGTCTCACTGGTCACTTGTTATCTTCACTACCATCTTCAAATCATATTCATAGCACACCCTTTCTTGGGATTCATCTGTGGTAGGTCATGGTATCAGCACATGGTTACACATTTATATGCAAACATAATTAAGTACAGGTCACAACTGGCCTGAAACCTTTTAACCCTAAATGTAATTGCACATGGTTCACTTGGATACTTCAAGTAACATGAGGAAAGCTGAATTAAAAATCCACCCCAATTTTACTGGTGTCCCGGAATATTCTAATATAATTGACTACCATTTCAGCATGCACAGCACATCTGAAAATACAATTGAAACCCATCGGTATCAATCACTTTTATCCTGTGCGCCACTTCACCTCATGTTTATTACTGGTCAAAACATATAGCTGGGACCCTCTGCAAAATGTCAGTGCTCTTAAAGAGATTAGAGCTACTGCCTGTGAAATCTCCAAGCCATAAACATTGTGTCCTGTTCAACGGCTGACCATCTACTTGGTTAATCATTCCTTTTCCTTCACCCTTCACTCCAGCAAAACTAGTTATTTCCACATGATCTGAATTCATCTCGTGAACTAGCTGCAGAGATTTAATACATTTATAAAGAAAGCACAGCACATGTATATTTATAAATACCCCATGCATGTATCTCAGTGTACATGTATGTTTAAGAACTGTTATATCTCCGCCACAATGAGTTCTTCAGGATAGGCCCCCCCTTCCTTGCATGTGAATTTTGAAACCCGGTGTCAGGTCTCACACATACTGTCTGAATAGTGATTATATTTAATTTCACAGTTTTAGCATTTTATTTTTCTACACATGTGCTAATCTAATATGCATCAACTTGACCACTGAATAACACTAAAGTAACATATCCCATTCTCATTTAACTATCTAGAAATATATGATGTTGCAATATTGCACCAATTTCCCCTCACTCCCAGTCAGAAATATGGCACACATAATATGAACGTCCTTCATTACTGGGACCTTTCCTGATCACCCCAACATTCACCCCTTTAGTTAATACCTTAACTAATAAATCATGTTCCTGTTCTTCAAAACCATCTTCTCTGGAAAAATCCCTACAATCCTTTTTCATACTGCTCTAGTTATGGGCATACTCCTCCACTGAACAAACCCAACTCATACCCCCCACCATTTCCACAATCTACCCGCTGCTCCTCATAATCATCCTAATGTGGTGGAGGACACTAAACAGCTTCAGTTTGAGTACCCATGTGAGATGAAATGGTAGTGATTCTAGTCTTGGACACGGTCACAGTCTCCATGGCAGCTGCTTTTGGTACCTGGGCAGAAAAAACATCATAAGAGCATTTGACAGGAACAAAGGATAATTAAAAAAAATAAAAAATCGGTAGGGGAATTTTTACAGCAAGGCTCATCCAACATGGCACCCAAGAGAAAATCGAATCTAACCACAAATCATTTGTAATTCCTTCCTCATTTGCATGATCAATCTGAGTGTATTCAAGGCAGCGATAGTTTGAGTCAGGGTCCCATTTCCAAATCATTGGGAGGCACAAACATACAGCACGTGCTTGCAAGCAAGAGAGAGTAAACGGCACCACTTTTGATTTATTTCGAATTTAAGTCCTTCAGTTCTTTGATTTGTTAATATTTCTGATAGCATGTGCTCCCTATCTTCTGAGAGAAACCTCCCTCCATGGCCATTAGGAGGTGGAGGATGTTACGACTTTGTAAAGTCATGAGCCTCAGGGCCCACAGCTCTTCTTTGATGGCACTGAATACTTTTTGGATGAATTAATAAACAACAGGAGTTCATACCTGGTCACCTGGAGCCACTTGGCATTTGGACACCAGGTGCGAGGAGAGATGTAAACAACATCTCTGTGTGACAGGGGACTCAAGGGGCACAGGGGACAAAACTTTTAAGATTTTAAAAAGGTTCACAGATTAGGAGTTATGCAGAAAAGCCCCTCGAGTGGTTACATGTAATTTCACAGAATCCCAAAATAATGTATGAAATTACAACAAATACAAAACAACTAATACCAAAGCAACAAATTCCTTTTTCATTGTGTTTGTGGGGGGTTCACCCCCAAAGCCCCCTTTTTTCCACAATACTTTCCCCCACCCTCAAAACCACTATTCCCACTCCCAATCTCATTTTTACTTTTTTCCCAAATTTGTTATTTTCGTTGTTTTGTATTTGTTGTAATTGCATTAGTTATTTTGGGATTCCATATAATCACTGCATACCAGTCGAGTTCCACGATATACGTGTCAGTTTCTGCTTCACACTAAAATGCTGTTTCAAATCTTTTAGCTCAGTGATGGATTCCCGCAAAGCGAGAGGCAACTATCTACAATCACCCTCCTATACCCGAGTTGCCACCCTCAGATGCCCTCAGATGCCCAGATCCCTCTTGCCCCCCGGTGTTCCCCCAATTAGGACTTTCAATTTGTATTCCCATCCCTCTTCCCCCCTGATTATCCAACACACCCCCCCTCTATGGGCCAGAGGTCATACCCCAACTTTCCAAGGAAGAGAGCCTCCTTCAACAACACATCATAGACCATTCCTGATGGAATCTCTAACCTAACTCAATCTAGCCTGGCGGGATTCACAAACTTAACACATTCAATATCTTTAGTGGTAATTAGGCAGAGTGCTGGAACTTCATTGAAGAGGTCCAGGACACGAGATCTATTAAGTGTGCCCGGGCCCCCTCTGTCAAACATGTATTTCAACAATAGGTTTTGAGGACCACTCTCATAGCTTTTCCGTACAGACCCCACCAATGGCCTTAACACGTAAGCCGTTGTGGTATTTGCATGAGCAAATTATGTCTCACTCTGTATATTAAATGTAGAGACTGGAGGCGGTATCTGTACTTCTGCCCTCTATATGGTAGGATAAAGGCACAGAATACCCCAGCTAGGGATCTCAATTTTGTAGCAACAGACGAGCAGTCAGGTTTAAGCTTTCAGGAGGGGATGCAAGCTGGTTATTAAGTGCAGTGTTTCCTCAAACCCCCACAAAGAAATGTCCACACACTATGTTAGGTGATAGCACAGCTTCTTTATATAAAATAAGGTTACTACCCAAATATATACATATGAATAATAACACTTTGTAGTTGGAAATACTTATTTGAAGAATGGCAAATATATACACTCTATGTGGTACCACACAGTACTTAAATTCAGTAATGGATGCACTAAATGCAGATGGTTTTAAATAGGCATGAGAACTCTTACATGAGTTGTATCAGCATAGAATAGGGAAGAAAGGCATGTTAGTTGTTAACAGTGGCAGAATGCTTTATTTAGACTAGATATACAATTATAATTATAATTGGTTATTTATAACATGCTTAATACACAGAGGTTTCTAAGCACGGACCCAGGGATCGAACCTGTGTAGCTCTGCATTGTCTTGTTTCCAAGGCAAGTGAGTTGCCCCTGAGCTATCCTCCCGAGATAATTATGTGTAAGGATCCCCCACCTGGGCAGCATGTAATGGCAAAGTTTGGGAGTACCTTATCTTGTCTTTTACAGCCCAGTTCAATAATGCTCAATAAACTCTGCTTTTCTACCCAAAGTACCAGAGAGGGCACAGGGTAACAGGATCCAAGACATATCTGGGACCCCTGGATGACTCCTGAGGCTAGAAGATGCTCTTCCTCATCAGAGTACGTCTGGAGGCTTGCCACGTGAAGTGGCAGAGTGTCTCGGTTTCAATCGATGATTCCCTCCGAGGATGGACCGCCCTTGGAAGGAGCAATTGGGATGCGGAGTCCAAGATGAAAAATGGAACCAAAGTATTTCTGAAGCAGTTTTACTCTTCGCAGTGCTCTCCTTTGTTCGATGATTTCTCTTGATTGTAGAAGTCTTGTGAAGATAAAACTTGCTCTGGACGTCTGAAGGGCTTTGCAGATGAGAGTAAGACCTCTGGGACCCTTCAATGATTTCTGGAGGCAACGGCTACATAGGTCACTTTTGGTGTTGGGTTTCTACTATCGGTTCTTCAGTGCTGCAGCGTCAACATGGATGTCTGGACAGCTTCTGGCAACCTGGACTCAACCACTGGAGTGAACCTCATACCCTCACCAAGTCTGGACCCTTGGGATGTCTTTGTTAGCTTTTGGTGGTGGGAAACCCACCGACAGACCTTGCTCTGCACTCAGCAACTCTGGACACTCTCTGCTAGGAAAAAGAGGTGAATGATGATGGCAAGGATGTCCTTGAAATGTTCTTAGGCAGTTTGAACTTTCACATCTCTGGGTGTCCAGCAGCACTATGCTAGGGTAGTCCCTCTTCTGGGCGGTAGACAACAATGGCTTCCAGCAGTACGAAACGCAAGTCTGGAACCTGGGTGACACCAATGGACTTCTTTGACTATAGATTTCCGGGCACTCCTCTTCAGGACTGACTAAGACCCCTTCTCTGGATGACAGGCACACAGGACTGGCTTCCAGGGTACTTCTGATGAAGAGTAGCAGTTTGCACGATGGTCCATTGTAGCTCGGGGAGAGGTCTCCTTTGCAGGTCCTCTCTGGATCAGTCCTTGGAAGAACATGGCAGCTTTTGGATTACACGAAGAAAATGTAGCAGCATACTTTTCCCCCAGCTGGGCTTCAAGGAACAGCTTCTTCTTGCTTCAGCTTCGACTTCAGCTTCTGAACAAATTGGTAAGTGAGAGATCCCGAGATATACGTATCTGTTCCCCATTCATTCTGGCTGCGCCAGGCTCTTATAGCCAATCACACAGAAGGTTATTCATGCAGGCAGGCAGCAAATCAAGCTTACAGGCATTCAGGACATTCACTCCACCTAGACACCCATACTAAAGAATGTGAATTGGGGTAAATACCCAGCCTTTCAGCACACTACACTGCATTCATGTCAGTTTCAGTCAGGGATGACTCATTCATTGTGTTAAACACACAGAAACCAGACACCCACAACACAGAATATGAGTTCACTTCAAACGCCATTCATACAGGTCCCACCTCTAGGGTGTACCCACAACAAACAGTCTCTGGGAAGGCACCAGTCATTCTGACAGGAGGCAGCCCGAGAGACATATATGGTATTTCCAGGCAACAGCCAGTCAGGGGGCAAGAACAGGACTCCCCAGGAATTTGAGGAAACAAGGTACAAGGCAATAGAAACCATGAGGCCACAAGCACCATCTTGCCTTCCTAGAGGAATCCACGGATTCCTATGGCAGGGGCTGGGTGTCCCAAAAATAGAGGACACTCAGAGCCACTGCCAAGTCAGCATGCAGCAGCCACCAGCCCATACATTGCTCTGTTGGCAGCACACAGGGGCCCAAAAACACACATAAGGGGTACAAGGGTGTACCCCCACCGATGGGTGTCTTAAGGGTATAACATGGGGGTTGTTCACCAAAAGGAAAACATCAAGAGCTGCACTGTCAGAGGTTCAGGCTGGGCCTCAGTGGCAGAAAACACCCACACAGAAGTGGTAGGATGAGGTCTACGAGGCCTTGTCCCTCCATAAGGCATTTCCAGCATCACAATTAGTAATTGTATTTGGCTATGGACATTGCACCCAGCCCCTGGTTTCATCCTTTCCTGCAGAACCTTTTCAGACTGTAAATATATGCTCCCACCGTTAACCCCCTGCCTATGGACCCCCTCCATGAAGGTGCCTATTACCACCAGGGGTTTCTCACTCTGTGCAGTTAAAGACTGTGTTTGTCACTGCACATTGCTCTTGGTACCCAAAGCTGCCCTTTCTTGGTTAGCCATAATCATCTTTACTGCTCTCCTGCCTGAGAGTATCCTGCTGAGTCAGTGCATTAGTGTGACTTTCCTGGCTCGCCGTGCTCAGTCGCATCTTAGACTGGGCCAGCAAGCAAGATGGTTGTTTAAACATGTCAAATAAGGGTGGGCCCCTCCATTGCCCTCCATTTGAATTTAAGTTTGCCTTCCCTCCCTGCTTGACCCCTTATGTTTCATTAGACAGGCCTACACACAAGGGCTCAAAGCTCTGAGTTCCCTGCTTAGACCCATCCCCTGTTTCATCCGACATTAGCGTGCTATTCCTAATAGGATTACGCAATGTTCGATTATCTTTTTCCTTTGAGTACAAGGTTTGCCTACACAGGATCTTTTGCATGCATATGTCCATTACTGCAGGTAGGACAACCTTCCGTAAGAACTTCCTTGAAGACTTCAGCATCTGTTCTTGGTTCTTCTTGTTACGATTTTTGGTCTGCCTTGTCGTTAATTCGGGCCCAGGTCTCACCAATTCCTTGTCCAATTTCTTTGAATTATCCATTGCACTAGGCCGCTCCTTGCACAGTAAACAACTTTCTCAGGTCTTCCCATCCTCCTCTAAAGGGAGCACAACTTCAGGCACTGGTTCACCCCCTTTTCCCAAGTCCAAGGCCCTTCTTTCCTGGTCTGCCTTTAAGGTCAACTTTGCTGCTTTTTCTAAAGTGAACATGCACAGGGAAATATTGCACAAATAGCCGGATTGTTCTCTATGTTCCCCACACATATTATCTCATCATTTTTCCAGTGATGAAATGACCAAATGGAAGTCTGCACATGAGTGTTGCCCATTAAATATCTCTGCTCCGACGCCACTCCCTTGTTCTCTCTGAACAGTGGAGTAACTTTGCTGAAAATGTTGGGGGGACTTGACATCTGAAAAAAAAGGTGCCCCAGCCCAATGAATGGGGACAAATGGTGTGCCATGAAAGTTGGGGGTGACAAACCCCCTGTCCCCCCTAAAATTACGCCCATAACTCTGAATATATTCAGAAATCTCCGACAGTGAGTTTTTACCCTCCAAAAACATTGGAGGAATATTTAGGAGAGAGGGGCTCAAAGCTGTTTGTTGCACCGGATGGGGTGGGGCCTCCCCGTCTTCGTGAGACCAACTATCTGATTTTCAATAGTCTGCGGCAAGGTGCTCATATCGTCCCCTGGGGTGGCCGATACCGCAGGGCTCTTAGGTCTAATGATAGTGGGGACATGACCATTAATTCCCCTCTTTTTGTTCCCTATCCCCTCTACAGATGAATAGCTACTTTCACCGGGGACTGGGGGCGAGGCAGGGCCATTGGTAGACTGAGAGTGTCTCTACTATGAGTGAAAATCAATAGGGCGGTAGTGATAACCTTGTGGGAAATACCTGCAGTCTCATTTTCCCTTAAATTATACATCGCGCTTCTGTGAGTCCTGCTTTGTAAAACAGTGCTCGTACGCAACAATGGATCACTGTTCCCGCGGTATGAACCAATGCAGCAGTATTAAATAATCCGTGGGGCAATCTCTCACCACTGTGGTTCCCTGGGATTGTGGCTCCTATTTCCAGCTGCCAAAGGGCCAACACACTCTCCTCAATCGTCCCTAATATATCTTGCACCAATAACGGTAATCCAAAAAAGAGTCATGTCTCCACTTACGCGAGATTTCCCCCAACCTCACGGGTAACCTCTGACTGGGTTAAAAATCATCAAGATTCCAAATTCACATAACATTTGTTTTTTGTTTTTTTAAACTCAGGGGCACTGCAATAATTTCAAAGTCAATCGAAGTCGCCATAAGAATCAGACGTGCTTCAAATCCGCTTCTTAATGTCTCTCACGTCGCTAGTAGTGCAGACGTGTCAAGGAAATACCTGTTGGTATGTTGCTTCCGCTTCATCTCAGGCCGCCTGCCAGACTGCAGTTACACATACTGCACACTTCCGGTCAGCTGCAGCTGGTTCGCACGGCAGCCTGCAGTGAAAAGAAACAGCCGCATTTTCCAGGCACTGCTATTGCATGCCTCGGTACTCACACTATTTTGCAGCTATGGCAATCCTGCGGACAGATAGCATGATTACAGCAACTTGTTCTATATTACTTTCCCCTCCCAGGATCAGGGATGGCGATAAGGGCCACCTTTGAAAATGATTGTTTTCGCTCACTGACCTGGCAGCATACTCACGGATCCTCCTCCTACGAGGCATTTAAGTTTCCTTACGGCTCTTTTTCAGCACCTGCTCCAGCATTCGAGAGCTTAGAGTGGCAGGAGTGTTCTCTCAATGCACGGACATGCTGCGGTTAGGGGGCTTGGTGCAAGGATTGGGCTCCTCGTGTGCATTTACCTCACCTTCTCTGCAAGCCCTGCAGCAGACAGGAGAGAATTTCGTTTTGTCTATGGATCTTCCACCTCAAGCTTGTTCTGGGTATAGGGCGAATTTATGGATGGGTCGACACTCGTGTCAATATCGCTGGCCCTGTAGACCACATGGGGGTCTTTCCTACTCTATATAAAAGACATTGGGCCTCATTCCGAGTCCGGTTCTAACCAACGGCGGTAGTAGCGCCTTGGTCGGCACCGGACCCGTACTGGCACCGCCCTGGTGGAATGGGAAATTACCACCCTATTCCGAGTTGACCAGGGCGGTAATTTCCCATTCCCCAGGGATCTTCCCCATTCCCAAATGAGACCCCATAGGACTCAATGGGAATGGGGAAATTGCAAATAACGGTGACCGTACTTTACGGTCACCGTTATTGGCTAATAAGCCCCTTTGCGCCCTCGTCCTTAACGCCTGCTTTTAGCAGGCGTTAAGGACGAGGGCGCAAAGGGAACTCGGAATGTGGCGGTAAGGGATTACCGGCACCGGTCTCGTTAACAGTGACCGGTATCCCTTAAGCCATACTCGGAATGAGGCCCATTCTTGTGAACGCCTCTGACAGCGCGTTTGCAGATCCCCAGGGGAAAACACAGATCACTGCATGGATCAGGGCTGCAGTCAATCCATCACCTGTCGCATGTGGAGTGCTGCACATGATGCTGTGGGGGGCTCAAACAGGATTCCTTCTCTCCCCTCTGAATCACTGGCATATGGGTAAGGAGTACTGCAGTGCTCTGTGTCTTTCTGTTTTTTAGCAGTGTGGTAGTGGGTAGAATATGCAAGAGTGCCTGAGCCATAGGGAAAACTTTATTGAAAATGGGTGAGCCTTGGATGCCTCACATACTTGTGGTGCAACAGCACCCAAGCAGAAACAGACCCAAGCAGGAACAGATGCACGCAGGAACAGACCCAAGCAGGAACAGACCCAAGCAGAAACAGACCTAACCAGGAACAGACCCAAGCAGGAACAAGCGCACGCAGGAACAGGCGCACGCAGGAACAGGCGCACACAGGAACAGGTGCACGCAGGAACAGACGACCCAGGCAGGAACAGACCCAAGCAAGAACAGACGCAAGCAGGAACAGACGCAAGCAGAAACAGACCGAAGCAGGAACAGACCCAAGCAAGAAGAGACGCAAGCAGAAACAGACCCAAGCATAAACAGACGCAAGCAGGAACAGACGCAAGCAGGAACAGACCCAAGCAGAAACAGACCCAAGTAGGAACAGACGCAAGCAGGAATAGACCCAAGCAGGAACAGACCCAAGCAGGAACAGATCAAAATAGGAACAGACGCATGCAGGAACAGACCCAAGCAGGAACAGACGCAAGCAGGAACAGACGCAAGCAGAAAAAGACCCAAGCAGGAACAGACCCAAGCAAGAAGAGACGCAAGCAGAAACAGACCCAAGCAGGAACAGACCCAAGCAGGAACAGACCCAAGCAGGAACAGGCGCACGCAGGAACAGAAGCAAGCAGAAACAGACCCAAGCAGGAACAGACCCAAGCAAGAAGAGACACAAGCAGAAACAGACCCAAGCATAAACAGACACAAGCAGGAACAGACCCAAGCAGGAACAGACCCAAGCAGGAACAGACCCAAGCAGGAACAGACGCAAGCAGGAACAGACCCAAGCAGGAACAGACCCAAGCAGGAATGAACGCAAGCAGGAACAGACCCAAGCAGGAACAGACCCAAGCAGGAACAGACGCAAGCAGGAACAGACGCACGCAGGAACAGGCGCACGCAGGAACAGACGGCCCAAGCAGGAACAGACCCAAGCAGGAACAGACGCAAGCAGGAAAAGACGCAAGCAGAAACAGACCCAAGCAGAAACAGACCCAAGCAAGAAGAGACGCAAGCAGAAACAAACCCAAGCAGGAACAGACCCAAGCAGGAACAGACCCAAGCAGGAACAGACCCAAGCAGGAACAGATGCAAGCAGGAACAGACCCAAGCAGGAACAGACCCAAGAAGGAACAGACACATGCAGGAACAGACCCAAGCAGGAACAGACACAAGCAGGAACAGACCCAAGCAGGAACAGACCCAAGCAGGAACAGACGCAAGCAGGAACAGACCCAAGCAAGAACAGACGCAAGCAGAAACAGACCCAAGCAGGAACAGACCCAAGCAAGAAGAGACACAAGCAGAAACAGACCCAAGCAGAAACAGACGCAAGCAGGAACAGACCCAAGCAGGAACAGACCCAAGCAAGTAGAGACGCAAGCAGAAACAGACCCAAGCAGAAACAGAAGCAAGCAGGAACAGACCCAAGGAGGAACAGACCCAAGCAGAAACAGACGCAAGCAGGAACAGACCTAAGCAGGAACAGACACAAGCAGAAACAGATGACCCAAGCAGGAACAGATACAAGCAGAAACAGACCCAAGCAGGTACAGACCCAAGCAAGAACAGACTCAAGCAGAAACAGACTGAAGCAGAAACAGACCCAAGCAGGAACAGACCCAAGCAGGAACAGACCTAAGCAGCAACAGACGCAAGCAGAAACAGATGCAAGCAGAAACAGACCCAAGCGGAAACAGAGCCAAGCAGAAACAGACCCAAGCAGGAACAGACCCAAGCAGGAACAGACCCAAGCAGGAACAGAGCAAAGCAGGAACTTGCCCTTTTCTCCCAAACCAGTGTGTGGAAGTAGCTGGCCAAGTCTCATCTTTTGCTTCATCCAAGATTTCTGCCCTTGGACTTAATGTGAGATGTGTACACTGTTTTTTACTTTTCGTCTTACTCAGAGGCGTTGCTAGGGGTGGCTGAGGGAGCTCTAGCCCTGGGTCTTTTGAATGTAGCCCTGGATAGAAGCTCAGGAGCTACAACCAAATAACTAGCTAGCCCCGGGTCTTGACACTCCCGACATTGATGTTGCCCCGGATCTTTTCCAGACCTAGCAACACCTCAGGTCTTACTCTACCCCCTCGTGTCCCTCGCGCTCCTCTGGTGGAGCGCTCTTCACTTGAAGGGTAGTAAGCATGCAGAGGACAGGTCTGTGATGTCTGACAGGACTGCCATGGGATGGCAATCCTACCCTATGATTCTAGACCCTCGGCTCGCTATACACCTTTGGAGGGGTAACTCATGTAAAGCAGACAGAGAGGGCACTATTTGTACTGTCAGCAGAAAGTAGTCAGGCATTTGGACAAGTTATACCTCAGTTAAGAAACATGTGCCCTCCCACCGATTTACACCAAAGGCAGGCCTTTGGGGAAACTGCCAATTGTTTAAGTATAGCATTTTTTCCCCCATTTTTCTACGGGTTTAAGGTATAGGAAAACAAACAGTGTACTAGAGTTGGAAGGTGCATATTATACTGTGCACACCAACGTGCATTTTACATGAACAACCTTTAAACTTTACAATGACACTGCATAGAATAAACATGTTTTACATTTACATTTCTGTCTGTGTATTCAATGTACATGTATATAACATAGTGCTGACTTTTTATTTTATCATATGTATGAGGTGCCATATTTATCCTTACATTGTACGTGTTGTCTGGTTACCGCAAGCATTGCATAGGCAAGGTTATTTTTATTATTCAACCAAATGTTTCCCAGTTCTTCTTCTGCCTTGATGACATCTACAGAGAAAGGAACGTGAGGCATTCATGCTTCTGAAACCTTTGTCAGACAAGTGAACCATAAAGCATGAGCCATTCACTTGAGCATTGAGTACAACTTCTCACACAGTACTTACATTAGCAAAGAATTCATTGCAGCTTTGTAGGTAGTTTTGGATGGGGTGATGCATAGCCTGGTTAACCAATGTGTCTAAGAATGCACAGTTCATAAAATGTGTCAGAGCACCATATACTATAGGATTTATGATGGCAGAGACCAGTACATTAAAAAGGCAAGTCATGGCGTGCAAAAATACATTGGATTTTATGTAGCCTTATAGGGTGTGGAATGTGTCCTTATTGTGGGATAATGACTGTAGGCAAAGCCAAGGTCCATAAATTGGGGATGAGTCATGGTCCTGAGTGATAATGACCCCTCCCGAGGTCCATAAGGCTATTAGCACATGTTGGTAGTAGCTATACATGCTTTGGAGTTTTTTAAGTAAAAACATTTACTTTAAGAGTGAGTAAAGTAAATAGACGAAATGAGGCAGTATATTAAATGTGGTTTTTAATGTAGTATTAAATAACATGGTTGTCTTCAGAAGTTAAGCATTTCAAATGCCATTTGGTAGAACTGGAACAGTTTTAACATCATGCATTTGGTGTCATGCGAAAGTAAATTGTTTCTCTGATAAGAAAGTGAAAGCAGTGTCCAATGCTTTACCTTTCTCTTCAGTGTGTTAAATAACAAGTAGCCAAAAAAGGTCTTTTCATAGAGGAAGTACCTGGTTGAAAATAAACTTGCATGAAAGTTGCATTGTTCCTTCCCTGTCGGATTCTGAACACAGAAGTTTCTGAATTAATTCAATGCCAATAGTTATTGACTGCACTCTAAACATTGTGATTGGCTGAGAGGAGGCCAATCATGATCTTCATTTCCTAATTCAATGTATTTGACTTTACTCCAACATGTATACACAGCACTTAACAAAAGGATTTCTCTTTTGACAAAGAGAACATCACCCGCTGTTTCTTCTTCTTCTTCTTCTTCTGCTTCTTCTTCTTCTTCTTCTTCTTCTTCTTCTTCTTCTTCTTCTTCTTCTTCTTAAAAAATATCACTATTAGTTCTCCGGTCTTAATGTCCGGGATAATAATAACAATAAGCTCCTTGCTGGGGGTTAATTAACACTTCAGGTAATGCCCCGGGTCCTTCCTTAAGGCCTGTAAGTGATTTCAATCTGGCACTCACCTAAGTCAACGCATAGTGTGTAATGCACAACTGAAATCCTTATTTATTTGTGTCTAAAACTTATTTTATTCTGAACGATGTACCACTCATATCACGCCCCTCTCTTAGAACCCCCCCCCCCGGTCACACTGAACCAGGAATCAGGCTAGTTTGCAAAGTTAAAATATGTATTTATGTATTTACAATTTAATCACACTATGTTTTAATGGGTACACAATAATCACTGATGGGGTGATGTAACACTCCATAATCTCTTTAATACACAAGGAGTAATAGTGAGCAAAACAATTCAGCACAGAAATAATACTTTTGTGTATGTGTTCAGATCAAATAGGATAGCACTGTGGTTAAAGGTTCCCCCTACAAACCCCTCAACCCCCCAATAGGCAATGTAAGAGATAGGAGGAGAGAACAGGTTTTCATGAATGGCAAATTCAAACAAAATATCAATCCCATTTTCCCCCCAGCAAACACAAGAGAGAACGGAATTGACTGGCAAGCTGTCAAAATGGTTTTTAAAGTTGTCTTAGAATGGATTGGGTAAAAACACTAAATATGGTTTAAATTGCTGAAATTGTTTAATTTCTTATTGGAGCCACTTTGGATAGTTACAGACAAACACTAGCAATGATTTAATACTAAGGAGCAGTTTGAAATCCTGAAATTGAGGTCGGGAGCAATCAAAAGCTGTTTTACACATGTCATATTTTGCAAAAATGAAAATTTGCGGCATACTTTTCAGCGCGCGATAATCACGATAATGGGAGAACTATAGGGATTTGGAATGCGGTTGTTTCTAGCACAAAAACTGAGGGAGTTATGGACGTTTTAGTGGAGGTCGTTTTTTCTCAAGATAGGCACAAAGATGGAAAACAGGAAAGCACTTTAAACGACAAATGGGATTTCTTACACTAGATTATGATGGTGGATACTCACTTTCTTTCTGGGATTCAATTTATTTATTCACAACACTAATGATTTATGATTTTAGAAAATAATTGAAAGAAACTTAGCGCAAGAAAAGTTCTGACAATTCAAAAGTACTCCTAACAATATCAGGTTCTGAAGACAAGATGGGATTGGTTAAGATAGGGATTACTAAGGACAGTACATATGCTAGTGACACAGTTCTATCTATAGATACTCACTAGATATGTTTTAAGTGGGACCGTCAGGATCTGGTCAGGGAACTGGAATCCAGTTCTGGGACAGACAGCTGGGCACACCGGGTTGGACTGCAATCAGCAAGGAGCTCTGGGCCGCACAGCACATGACTGGACTGCAATGGCTCTGGTCACAGCACGGCACAGCATTGGATCTGATCTGCTCCTTCCGGTTCTGATGATAATTATTTTCAGCAGATAAGCAGTACAGCACAGCCCGGCTGTTTTGGTTCCCTTTGGTTGTGGGATTCTGGTTCTGGAGTTTAAGGCCTAGCTGAAAATGGTTTAGCTATGCAATGGGCCTTTCTGCTTTTCAAGTTTCTGGAGTCTGGAGCAAGGAAGATGGAAGGTTCTGCTTCAGGGCGCTCCGCCAGGATCAGGATAGTGGGTGAATCTGTCTGTTTTTTTTAGTCCTGAGCTGTCTCTATTTATGCTTATGATATAGGGGAGTGTGTGCTGGTTTATTCTAAGCATGCCCCTTGCCAGGGATTGGTCAGGGTCTCCTTTCTTCCTTGATAGCAGGAGAAAAATATGTGTATCATCTTTATGGTCTGGGTTTACAAGGCCTAGAGCCCAGCCCTAGCCTCTTGAACCCAAAATCTACTTTTGGTACAATACATATTCCCTTGTGTGCAACCTCTATACAATCATATATACAGATTGCATATTTTGTGTAGCAGATACTCCTCCAAACCCCGTCGCTGTAAGATCTTGTGTCTGCTTTTTCCAGAATTTTGCCCTTTTTATCCGATACACAATGTCTAGTTTATCAAAAAATGTGTACAAATGTGCGATTTGAACATGGGCATAAGTGTAGGAAGTTTCATGCTTCGATCAAAAATGCATTTTGTGTAATATCACATTTTCCGCTGTTTCTTCCCAGAGCATGTCAAAATGTGCAGCCAATATTTACATTAACAATGCTGTTAATGAAACAATGCTGTTATTTTCGTGTTTTTGACAATTTTACACAGTAAGTGAAACACTTGTGTATGGGCGTGTTTATAAATGCCATATCATATCATATCAGTATTTTTAAAATGTGTCTTTTGTTCTTGTCAAGCAACAAATGGTTGTTTGTCTCCGCCTCCTTCTGTCTCTCTGCAGTTCAGAAGCAGTCTCCTCCCAGTTCCTCCTGGGCAGAGGCCATTTACGACCCTTCACACTTGGCATCCCTTTGAGCTGGAGGAAGTCCATTGTCTCCTTCACCCTGCAGACCAAATTCTTCTCCCAGTCTATAATCGTCACTTAGGTGTGATTTCCTGGTGAAGGGAAGCAGAAGGGAGATGACTTGCCTCTGTGGGGGAAGCTGTTTTACTGGTTTGGTTGCTTTTAGTCAGGCTTAAATTCAAATGTTATTTCTGTTGCATTTCTCCTTTGCTTAAAACCAACTTGTAATTTCAAAACAGGCAGCTAGAACACTTATTCCAGATTCTAAACCATGGGATTTGACAGTTACAAAATACGTTACTCTCAGTAACAGTCGACTTAGTTTTCAAACATTTGATTTCAGTTTTTACAAGTTTACAGTTTATTATGCAGGCCTCTGACAGCTGTCATTCAGGCGGCCGAGGGTACTGCGGCCAGATTTTGACAGATTTCACAGGCAGGCAACTTTTGCTGTGGATATTTCTTTGATACTTTCAGCTTTTCAGAACATTGTATGTTCACCATGATTTCTTATACTAAGTGAATTGCAGCACCCAGCAAGAATTCTGGATGTTTGAGGGTGCTTTGTACCGGCATTCTGCAGTTTCAGGAATAATGTAAAAAGATTTCAGGCAAGATTTTTGGAATTCCTTTCAGCAAAGCACTGCTTTTCCCCCTGTGCTCCATTTTCACTGGTTGTGGAGCCCAGTGACATGTTTCAGGAGTGAGATGTCTGTTTCACCACTGAAAACATGCATGGCAGATTGGGCTGCCATCTTTTTGTGTTTTGCACAGCGTGATTTTCAGTGGTTTTGGCGTGCACAAGGGCTTTGCTGCCATCAGAAACCAGTGATGCCGCATGACCGAGCAAAAGTGGGTTAAGACATCCCACAGGCCCTTGCTTCAGCTCAAGCCTTGAGCTGGGGGGGCATTACTGCTTCAGGTAATGCCCCGGGCCCATAGTTACAGGTCTGAGCGACGCAAGGACCTTTAGGCAGGACCCCAAGCATTACATGGAGTGTTAATGAACCCCCAGCAATGGGCTTATTGCTATTATTATCCCGGACCGTAAAACCGGGGTACTAATGGTGACATTTTTTACGGTGCGTGACGCGTTAGGCATTGCGCACCTGCAAAAAAAAAAAAGAAAGAAATGGCCACATGGAACCGGGAGAAGGGACTACATGTAGTCCATTCTCCCTTTCCATGGCAGCCATATTCGAACATTGAATGGGACTGGGAGGGAGGCTTTGTCATGCAGGTAAGGACTTGGTGAGGGCCAATGATCCCAATTGTTACAAGCTCATTGTTGCTCGCCGGGTACTAATATTCTTTCACATCTTCTTTTCCTTCAGCTTTTCTTGTCCTTGTTCTTTTTCTTCTTGTCCTTCTTCTGAGACATTGACTCCGTAACCATAATCCCATAATATCCCCCCGTCAGAACAAACCTGAGTGCTTGCGATATAAGGAGTGCTATGCTGCCGGATGCTGAAACGTCAATGTCTAATAGAGGTGACTTTCAAAATGACTGCTATTCACTGCAATTCATCACAATGCCAGTGTTTTCTTTCACTAGTTTCAACACAGTCCGTAAAATGGCGACGGCTGTTCATCACTCAATATAAGCTTTGAAAGGCAAATACTGTAAAAGATGAAAACACTCAAGCGAATGCTAAAATTAGCCAGGAATGTGATTAAATCCTTGCATAAAAACCTTAAAAGGCAGTCGCTTTAGCCCGTTGGAATGAAAATATTTTTTTCTTTTGCTTGCTCCAATCATTAATTCCAAAGGAGCTATTTTCTGCAGCCTCACTGCAAATGAGCAGCTCGTGGCCAAGCTTCTCATGTTGCATGTTCCTTGCAGCTGGGCTGGAAGCAGCCAAGGGAGGTGTTACTTGAACTGGGACACAGCGTCACAGAGTAAGCTTCGTGTTCCATGTTTTTACCTTTCTTTCCTGGCAGAGACAGATATTTTCTAAGAAGTTAATTTGCTGATGGAAACCTGAATTCTGCCTGACTGCTTAAGGCTTCTTTTCAGAAAAACAGAATATTTCCATCTGGAGCTCGAATCCAATGCTCTCCATCTGGTGCCTGGAGGGAAGGACCTGATCCACCACTACATCAGGTGCGGAGGTGTTTAGGGGTCGACATTTGAGTTTTCCCCTGACCGAAGAGCGATGTTTGTCACACATATTCTAACAACTGGGTTCATTTATAATCATAACTCCATGTGTCCAGATAGACACCACATTGCAATTACAATTGTACAGCAGGCTTCCATTTCGAGTTCAAACTTTGAAACACCAAAGTGTACAAAGGAAATCTCGAAGCGAAGAGTTTGAAAAAAAGACACAATTGTGTACACTTTGCATCTTTAAGCTTTTAAGTAAAAAATAAAAAATGTTAGGTTACAAATGTTTTCCTTGGTGCATTTCAAATCTTAATGCTCTGTTTGAAGATGTGTTGCGCCACTTCTGGCTTCTCTATGTCTCATCCTACATCCACTCTCTTCTCATGTTTTTTTATTAATACACTATCCCCTGCTTTTGCTGCAACCATGTACCCTCTTGCCCCTTTGTAAAGTATTATTTTAATATTTAACTTAGGTGCTGCCTCCAGCCTCTCCCACATTCTCTCCCTGCAACTGCTTGACCTCTTCCTCCTGATTGTTTGTACTGGTTGCTGCCTTCTTATTACAAAATGTTGGCACTTTTTTTTCTCACTTTTGCCTTGAAACGATTGTGTTTTCCAGCGTTTATTTTCAACTGTATTCTTGTGAACTATTTTCATATTTTGCCCCAAATACCAACATTGCAATTCGGCCACAGCGATGCATTAGCTGTAAACTGGGAACCAGTTGTGCCCAGTAAGGTCTAGTCCAGTAAGGTTTGATGACAGTGAGAGATCTGACCGCGTGCATATGCAGCAATCCAGGTAAAATAATGGTGTGGGTTCATACGGATGCACTTCCAGCAGGGACGACTCAGCCCTTGATCCCTTCAAAGTCCATACATTGGGCCTCATCACGACTATTAGCCCTAGCGCCCAACTCCCCGGCGCTAATAGCGCCAGATCACAAGTTTGGCGGTAAAGTAATTCCCCATTCCCCATTGAGCCCAATTCGGGAATGCCCCATTCCCCATTGGGCTCAATGGGGAATTTTCGCGCTCTTACCGCCGGCGGATTTCCCGCCGGCGGTAATAGCGCGAATTTTCAGCGGATTTCCCCCAGCTCAGAGCTGGAGCGAAATCCGCCGAAGCCCTTATTCGGTGGACCCTTAAATTCGGCGGTTATAGCGCGACCGCCGGATTTAAGGGTTACTGCCGAAGTCGTGATGAGGCCCATTGTGTTTCATGAATTTGGGTAATAATAACACATTTTAGCCGCTAGCTTAGAAGAGGAATGTGGCATGCAGGCAGGGCCGGCCCTAGGATTTGTGGGGCTGTGGGCGGCAAAAGATGTGTTGAACCCCCTAATTTGCATACATACTGACATCACTGATATGACAGAATGAGTCTTTAGTAAGCAAAGGTATCATGGGAAGTTAAATTAAAAACATGTTGCCATGCGTAAGGTAGTAGATAAGTACACTGCGGTGCCCAGTATATGCATTGTCACTATTAGCATTTACCTATGTGGCAGTAACAGGAGTGAGGCATTTTGTTGAAGTAGCAGACAGCTGAATACCGTGTACAGATTTCTAATTTTGGCAGATAAGGCATAGGGGGTAATTCATAGAATTCAGTGCACAAGTGGCGCACGCGGCTGGCGCACAGTGTGCGCGTGCGAATCCCTGCGCCAGCCTCGTGTGCCAAAACCCATTTCCGCGCACAGCGTATTTATGGATTCCAGCTACCAAAACCAGCCGTGGTGCACAGTGGCGCAGCGACCATGCAGCAGCGCCAGTTACGCCCCCAAGAACGCCTCTCGCGCAGGGAAAAGCCATCAAAATCCCCAATCCAACGCAAAGTGCTGCGCTAACCCTGTACCAGCACGGCAAGCGGGCTACGTGTATCACTGGGGTGCGCGGGAAGTACCTCACGTCATTTCAGCAGGGTACGTGTATTTCAGGGGTGCGCGGGAAGTTCCACACGCGATTTCAGCAGGGTACGTGTGTTACAGGAGTGCGCTTGAAGTTCCACACGCAATTCCATCAGGGTACGTGTACATCAGGGGTGCGCGGGAATTTTGACACGTGAATTCAGCAGGGTACGTGTATATCAGGGGTACGCGGGAAGTTCCACACGCGAATGTCCTGGCTACATGTATTTCGGGGTGCGCGGGAAGTTTCACATGCGATATCAGCAGGGTACGTGTATTCCAGGGGTGCGCGGGAAGTTCCACACGCGAATGTCCAGGCTACGTGTATTTCGGGGTGCGCGGGAAGTTCCACACGCGAATGTCCTGGCTACGTGTATTTCGGGGTGCGCGGGAAGTTCCACACGCGAATCTCCTAGCTACGTGTATTTCGGGGTGCGCGGGAAGTTACACACGCGAATCTCCAGGCTACGTGTATCTTGGGGTGCGTGGGAAGTTTCACACGCAAAATCACCAGGGTACATGTATATCAGGGGTGCGCGGGAAGTTACACACGCAAATCTCCTGGCTACGTGTATCTTGGGGTGCGTGGGAAGTTTCACACGTGAAGTTAGCAGGGTACATGTATATCAGGGGTGCGCGGGAAGTTCCACACGCGAATGTCCTGGCTACGTGTATTTCGGGGTGCGCGGGAAGTTTCAGACGCGATATCAGCAGGGTACGTGCATATCAGGGGTGCGCGGAAAGTATCACACGCGATTCCATCAGGGTACGTGTATTACAGGGGTGCGCGGGGAGCACCACACGTGAATTGCACGTGTGGGTCCTCCCAGGTGTTCCCTCTACACCCTCCACGGCCCCTGCAGGTGGCTCACACCACAGGGACCTACCCTGCACATGTCCTGCAGGCACCCCATCCACCATGGCCATGCCCCCCAGCCAACCCACATGTCAACTTGCACGACTGCCCACCAACGCATGTCCCCCTGCACCCCCAGCCACCAGGGGCACCCTCCACCAGGCCCCCACCCATGTCTCCCACCACCCCCACCCCCCAGCAGTGCAGGGGCACCCTCCACCAGGCCCCCACCCATGTCCAACTCATGTTCCCCACTACCCCCACCCCCCAGCAGTGCAGGGGCACCCTCCACCAGGCCACCACCCATGTCTCCCACCACCCCCACCGCCCAGCAGTGCAGGGGCACCCTCCACCAGGCCCCCACCCATGTCCAACTCATGTTCCCCACCACCCCCACCCACCAGAGGTGCAGGGGCACCCTCCACCAAGCCCCCACCCATGTCCAACTCATGTATCCCACCACCCCCACCCCCCAGCAGTGCAGGGGCACCCTCCACCAGGCCCCCACCCATGTCTCCCACCATCCCCACCCCCCAGCAGTGCAGGGGCACCCTCCACCAGGCCCCCACCCATGTCCAACTCATGTCCCCACCACCCCCACCCCCCAGCACTGTGGGGCACCTGCCAGCAGGCCCCCACCCATGTCCAACTCATGTCCCCACCACCCCCACCCCCCAGCACTGTGGGGCACCTGCCAGCAGGCACCCACCCATGTCCAACTCATGTTCCCCACCACCCCCACCCCTCAGCACTGTGGGGCACCTGCCATCAGGCCCCCACCCATGTCCAACTCATGTTCCCCACCACCCGAACCCCCCAGCAGTGCAGGGGCACCCTCCACCAGGCCCCCACCCATGTCTCCCACCACCCCCACCCCCAGCAGTGCAGGGGCACCCTCCACCAGGCCCGCACCCATGTCTCCCACCACCCCCAGCGCCCAGCAGTGCAGGGGCACCCTCCACCAGGCCCCCACCCATGTCCAACTCATGTCTCCCACCACCCCCACCCCCCAGCAGTGCAGGGGCACCCTCCACCAGGCCCCCACCCATGTCCAACTCATGTCTCCCACCACCCCTACCCCCCAGCAGTGCAGGGGGACCCTCCACCAGGCCCCCACCCATGTCTCCCACCACCCCCACCCCCCAGTAGTTCAGGGGCACCCTCCAACAGGCCCCCACCCATGTCCAACTCATGTCTCCCACCACCCCCACCCCCCAGCAGTGCAGGGGCACCCTCCACCAGGCCCCCACCCATGTCTCCCACCACCCCCACCCCCCAGCAGTGCAGGGGCACCCTCCACCAGGCCCCCACCCATGTCCAACTCATGTCCCCACCACCCCCACCCCCCAGCACTGTGGGGCACCTGCCAGCAGGCCCCCACCCATGTCCAACTCATGTCCCCACCACCCCCACCCCCCAGCACTGTGGGGCACCTGCCAGCAGGCCCCCACCCATGTCCAACTCATGTTCCCCACCACCCCCACCCCCACCCCCCAGCAGTGCAGGGGCACCCTCCACCAGGCCGCCACCCATGTCTCCCACCACCCCCACCCCCCAGCAGTGCAGGGATAGCCTCCACCAGGCCCCCACCCATGTCTCCCACCACCCCCACCCCCCAGCAGTGCAGGGGCAGCCTCCACCAGGCCCCCACCCATATCTCCCACCACCCCCACCCCCCAGCAGTGCAGGGGCAGCCTCCACCAGGCCTCCACCCATGTCCAACTCATGTTCCCCACCACCCCCACCCCCCAGCACTGTGGGGCACCTGCCAGCAGGCCCCCACCCATGTCCAACTCATGTTCCCCACCATCCCCACCCCCCAGCAGTGCAGGGGCACCCTCCACCAGGCCCCCACCCATGTCTCCCACCACCCCCACCCCCCATCAGTGCAGGGGCACCCTCCACCAGGCCCCCACCCATGTCCAACTCATGTCTCCCACCACCCCCACCCCCCAGCAGTGCAGGGGCACCCTCCACCAGGCCCCCACCCATGTATCCCACCACCCCCACCCCCCAGTAGTGCAGGGGCACCCTCCAACAGGCCCCCACCCATGTCTCCCACCACCCCCACCCCCCAGCAGTGCAGGGACACCCTCCACCAGGCCCCCACCCATGTCTCCCACCACCCCCAGCCCCCAGCAGTGCAGGGGCACCCTCCACCAGGCCCCCACCCATGTCTCCCACCACCCCCACCCCCCAGCAGTGCAGGGGCACCCTCCACCAGGCCCCCACCCATGTCCAACTCATGTCTCCCACCACCCCCACCCCCCAGCAGTGCAGGGGCACCCTCCACCAGGCCCCCACCCATGTCTCCCACCACCCCCACCCCCCAGTAGTGCAGGGGCACCCTCCAACAGGCCCCCACCCATGTCCAACTCATGTCTCCCACCACCCCCACCCCCCAGCAGTGCAGGGGCACGCTCCACCAGGCCCCCACCCATGTCTCTCACCACCCCCACCCCCAGCAGTGCAGGGGCACCCTCCACCAGGCCCCCACCCATGTCCAACTCATGTCCCCACCACCCCCACCCCCCAGCACTGTGGGGCACCTGCCAGCAGGCCCCCACCCATGTCCAACTCATGTTCCCCACCACCCCCACCCCCCAGCAGTGCAGGGTCACCCTCCACCAGGCCCCCCACCCATGTCCAACTCATGTTCCCCACCACCCCCACCCCCCAGCAGTGCAGGGGCACCCTCCACCAGGCCCCAACCCATGTCTCCCACCACCCCACCCCCCAGCAGTGCAGGGGCAGCCTCCACCAGGCCCCCACCCATGTCTCCCACCACCTCCACCCCCCAGCAGTGCAGGGGCAGCCTCCACCAGGCCCCCACCCATGTCTCCCACCACCCCCACCCCCCAGCAGTGCAGGGGCAGCCTCCACCAGGCCCCCACCCATGTCCAACTCATGTTCCCCACCACCCCCACCCCCCAGCACTATGGGGCACCTGCCAGCAGGCCCCCACCCATGTCCAACTCATGTTCCCCACCTCCCCACCCCCCAGCAGTGCAGGGGCACCCTCCACCAGGCCCCCACCCATGTCCCCCACCACCCCCACCCCCCAGCAGTGCAGGGGCACCCTCCACCAGGCCCCCACCCATGTCTCCCACCACTCCCACCCCCCAGCAGTGCAGGGGCACCCTCCACCAGGCCCCCACCCATGTCTCCCACCACCCCCACACCCCAGCAGTGCAGGGGCACCCTCCACCAGGCCCCCACCCATGTCTCCCACCACCCCCACCCCCCAGCAGTGCAGGGGCAGCCTCCACCAGGCCCCCACCCATGTCTCCCACCACCCCCACCCCCCAGCAGTGCAGGGGCACCCTCCACCAGGCCCCCACCCATGTCCAACTCATGTTCCCCACCACCCCCACCCCCCAGCACTGTGGGGCACCTGCCAGCAGGCCCCCACCCATGCCCAACTCATGTTCCCCACCACCCCCACCCCCCAGCAGTGCAGGGTCACCCTCCACCAGGCCCCCACCCATGTCCAACTCATGTTCCCCACCACCCCCACCCCCCAGCAGTGCAGGGGCACCCTCCACCAGGCCCCCACCCATGTCTCCCATCACCCCCACCCCCCAGCAGTGCAGGGGCAGCCTCCACCAGCCCCCCACCCATGTCTCCCACCACCCCCACCCCCCAGCAGTGCAGGGGTAGCCTCTACCATGCCCCCACCCATGTCTCCCACCACCCCCACCCCCCAGCAGTGCAGGGGCAGCCTCCACCAGGCCCCCACCCATGTCTCCCACCACCCCCACCCCCCAGCAGTGCAGGGTCACCCTCCACCAGGCCCCCACCCATGTCCAACTCATGTTCCCCAGCCAACATGTCATCATAATCTAAATCCCTGGTCCCTATGGTCAGCCTCCAAATGCAAAACACCCACCCGAGTATTGCATCCACCCACTCATAATTGGCAATTACATGACAGAACACCAATTGCAAGTTCCGAAACAAACACATTTCCCTCACATACACCCAATGGGTGTCAGTGAATCTCAAAACCCATATCATGATATGCATGAAACCAATGAGATACTACACATTGAAGTTCAATAAAAAAAATATGTATTAAAGGAAACATAAATAGAATCAAAAATAAAGAAACAGAAATGGGAATGTACAAAAATGAAAAGAAGCATGTCCGTGAAAAAAAGAAAAACCAAAAATCATAATCCAAAGTAATGGTGTCCAAAGTCACTGTCGACAAAAGAAAATCCAATGGGAAATAATAATTGAAAGCCATTGCTCCATGGTCAAATTGTGAAAGAAAAATACAATCCAACAGTGAACTATGTACATACGAACAAGCCAGGGTCCATTATCCCAACAAAATAAATGAAACCTATCTAACTACACTAACTAATAAAATAAACTATTTACAAAAATGTGGCCAATGTCCAAAAGGTCCAAAATAAATCCCAAAAAAAAGGAAACCTAACACTACTTACATAACTATGTACAAGGGCAGCGGGCTAGTTTGACGGCTCACTTTTGGATGTCCCGGGCCAGGGCATCATCGAACAGGAGTTCAATGTCCCAGAGGCGGTCCTCCTCCATGGCCCCGAGGGTCCGCAGGGCCGTCGACGTGTCCACCTCCAAACGCCTGCGGATTGCCTCGAGCCACTCGGCCCGCCTCAGGGCCCTCCACATGGAGTTCTCCGCCCTGACCATTGTGAGCCGTGCCTCTTCCGCCCGCTGCCGCTCCGCATCTATGGCGTGGCCCAACCGCTGCCACACGGAAGACACTCTCTGTCCTGGGTCCTCCTGCCCTCCGGCCGATGCCTGCCCCTCCGATGTTGAAGACCCCAAGCCTTCATGGCTCCCACCACGTTGCTGCTGCTGCTGTGCCTCTGCCCGTGCACTGCCTCCTTCTGCCTGCACATCCTCCGCCGGCTGGGGTGCAGTCTTGATGTGGCCACCCCTGCTGGACATCCGACTCCTGACTGTGGCAGGGATGCCTCCTCCAGCAGCCTGGCCGCACCGTCAGAGGCAGCTCCACAGGGCACCCAGGTGACTGATGGGTGGGAAGATGGCACGGAGGATGACTGGCGCGTAGGGGGTTCAGTTGAGGAGGGGGTCGTAGCAAGCCCCAGCAAACGGAGGAATCCGGACTGGGTGACCTGTCCCAGCAGGCTGACGTGGTCAACGAGCCATTCGAGATGAGGTGCAGTCTCCTCATGAAAAGACTGCAGGTCACCTCGCATGGCCCGTTGACGCAACGCCACACCAGTCAGGACAGGCTCAACCCGGACCCGGATAGCCACGTCCGCAGGCAGAAGAAGGCCAGTTGTCGTTTGCTCATCCCCTGCCTGAAAACGGGTCTGGACGTAAGCATCCCTGCTGGTGCAAGATGATGCAGGGACAGGATCAGGGACAGGATTGCACACAGGCACCTCCTCGGCGGCCTGTGCTGCCTCCTGTCCCTGGTCCTGCACTGCACCACTCGCACCAGTGGGATCCCCACCTCCAGACCCCGTCTCTGTTGCTTGCACGGCCTCCTCCTCCACCAAACCCCCCACCAACCTGGATGACTCCGTGCCATCTTCCCCCGTTGGGCCCTGTGGGGTCCCAGCTGCCCCTTCTGCTGCCGAGGAGTCCAACTCCAACCTCTGCCTCTTGGACCTCCCCCCGGCAGCTGCGGCCTGGGACGCGGCACCGGACTCCTCACTCCCCGACGAGATGACAACATGGGAGGGGAGCCGGGCCTTGCATCTCCGGCAGGCGGTGGGATCCCCGCCGCTGTGCTCCACAGCACCTTCTCCGCCCTCTTCATCAGTTGACGCTGCAGACAGGGAGAAATAAAACACAGGCATCAGGGCACTGTACAATGGACACATACACACATGACAGTTGTACATGAGTGGCATTGGCAAACCTCAGACATGCCATCACAATCCCCAACACACATGTCATTTCAACTCGCACACATGAGCCATACCACAGCCATATCGCAACTGCCAGCACCATCCATACCCATACAACAGCATGAGCAGGCAAAGCTGAGCCAGACATCACATGCAACACAGGAAGTGCACCACACATGTACACACACCACCACACTTGCATGCATGTGTACACCTCTGCCAAGTGTCGCAGTGTTTAGATGGGCATCCATGTAACATCTGCCAATCAGGCTTCCACATCCGGCTGTCACATGCATCCATGTTGCATCACTGTTGCACCCTTGTCAAATACACACAAATGCACATGTACACAGTGCTGATACATGCAGCTGAAAACAACATACATGCGTGACATCACGGACATGTCTACTTACATACACATTCATCCACACAACTGCATTTGGCATGCAAGCCTACACACACAAGCACCATCCATGTCTCACACATTCCAGCCCTCGCATGTGTTAGCCCCATGGCCCTGTAGACCCCCACCCATACTCGACCCCATACAAACAGATGTGCAACCTGCACACTACTGAAACATCACCACACGCACAGCTCACAATCAGGATGCATGTACACTTACCGCTCGACTCCAGACGGGTCTGCCTCTCAAGGACCTGGACGTGGAGCACTGGGGATATGCGTTCCAGGACCCTCATCTGTTCTTCCGACAAGTGGCCCCGGCGCCCCTTGGCATCCGCTGCCTTCAAGAGGCGCCGGGCCTTGTTCAGGGTCCTGGACCTGAAGTCCTCCCAGCGCTTCTTGACATGTTGGAAGTCGTGGACTGCCACCCCCTCCGCGTTGATGGCAGTCAGGATGTCAGTCCAGATTTGAGTCCGTCCTTCCTTGCCGGCGCGGGAACTTCCGAAGAGGGCATCATACTGCCCCAGGACTTGCTCCACCAGGACACCAACTTCTGTGGCACTGAAGCTGGTGCCCCTCTGCCTCTCTGGCCGGGGGTTGTCAGTGGTCTCAGATGGTGTTTGCCCCGACATGAGAACCCCAGAGGCAGGAGTGGGTGGGCAACTGGGTCCTGGGGCTGGGCTGTGGAGCGATGGAATCCCAGTCGGGAGTCTTCGGTTCCAGCAGGGGTGGTCACAGGAACAGCACCCCTGGCTGATGTGCAGGCAGCAAATGGCAGGGCACGTGGGCAGCAGGCAGTCAGGCAGCAGCAGATGGCAGGTGGGAGCATGCTCGGGGCTCTGGGGGGCAGTAGTTCGTCCTTCTGGGCAGGAGCGTGGTCTTCCGTGTACTTACGCGTGGCCAGCTTGATACGGAGTGATTTGGCACGTGAAAATTCGGCACGTCAGCGTGTAATTCGAGGAAAGGCCCTTAGTGCGTAAGCGCGTCTGCACGCATACACAATTTCATTGGACAGAAGGCCCCTGAAGTGCAAGCACCCCTGTGACGTGACGTGCACAGGCGTGCATGGGCATTTCAGCATGCGTGAAAAACTGCACATCCGCGTGTAATACGAGGAAAGGGCCCATGCGCGTAAGTGACGTGACGCGCGTGCGCTTCCCTCAGCACGGGTTAAAGGTGAGCGGGCCCAGCAGTTCGCTGTACGTGCCTTTTGTGGAGACCGACGTGTGTTGCTGCTTCCTGTTGTTTCGCGCGCCATCACAACTTCACAGCTATCAAGGACGTATCTCTTCTTTTGGCGGGGGTATTGGCTACGTGTGTTTTTCTGCATCGCGCTAGTCAGACGGTGAGTCGCACACGCTCTTTTTCCCACTGCGGGTGCCCCTGTGTATCGCACCTATTTTCGATGTCATAGTAGCCTGCGTGTCCCATGCGTACGCGTTATTCGTGTTACTGGGTGCCACCGCGTACTGCGGGAGGTTGAATCCACGCACGTAGACTGCAGGGTTGCGTGCACGGTTTTACTGCAGTTTTGGGGTGCCTGAGCATTACGTGACCCGTCACCACATCACCGGGGTCACATACAGCCTTGCAGGTGCAGGGGGGCTGTTAACATCTTGCTTCCCACCCCCTTCACCCCAATTGCCCAGGTCAATTGTGGTGTACAAGTCCCATTGGCACCACTCCATCTGTGCCAGCACTACTACATCTGTGCCATGGTTGGGAGGGCACCAAAGGTGAGGGGCGCCTCAGCTGGGCGTCCTCCTCGTGGCGGGCGTGGTCGGGGACATGGCCTTGGTGACCAGGGAGTAGGGGGACTCCAGGGTGTCCAGGGCGGCCACAGAGGGGGAAGAGGCAGGGGTGCGCCACTTGAGCACAATGTTGTGTCATGTGTCGGTGCAGTCATGCCACCACCCCCTGTGGTTCCGGGGGATGCAGCTTCTGCATCTGGCACTGGCACCTGTGTGACCCGGCAGTCCGTTCCATCGACTGCCACGGGCCCAAGGGTAGTGGTAGCTGCAGGTGCAGCTGTGGACACTGCCACCCAGGCTCGGGGTCTGCCAGCGCAGGCTGCGTTGGCACTTGTAGAGCCCTTGGTAGATCTCCAACAGGCCAGGGGGGAAACCATAGGGGCAGGCCGGGCTGCTCAGACCAAGACACGTGTCCCTGGGGCAGTCATGTCATCTGCTGCCCCGAACAGCCGGGTGTTGGCAAGTGCAGGGGCACCCAACAGCACCCTGGTTGTGAGTCTGCCAACCAGGACCATTGCGGTCAATGACCCTGCCACAGCTGATGTTGCTGCGCAGGGTCCATTAGTGGGCATCCAGCTGCCACTGACACAAGTCAGGCCTTTGGTCATCCCTCCACCTGCCACTCCCTTGGCTCAATCCACCGAACCCACTGGCCATACTGGTCAGGGCGGCATTAGCCAGCCAGGGTCTGCGCCACAGTCCAAGAGGAGGAAGGTTGCACCTGCAGCACAGGCTGGGACCCCACACACAGCCCCGACTTCCTGCACGTCGAGGAAGAAGCCTTTCTGTAAGCAGGAACTGGACTTTCTCGTGGACTACGTGCAGGGGCCACAGCCGTGACATGCTAGTGGGTGCCAATAGTCAGACTACGGCTGCCCAACGTGAGACCCACTGGAAGCATGTTGCGGAACATGTCAGTTCATATAGCCATGAGGTGCGCACGGCGCAAGAGTGCAAAAAGCGTTAGACTGACATCAAACGCAGCACTAAGGCTAAGCGTGCCTCTAATTGCAACTTGACTCTGGTGACTGGCGGTGGGCCTGCACCAGAGGAGGAATAGCTCACTCCGCATGAGGCACTCGTTGCGGAGTTCATACCACCTGAATTTGTCGAAGGAGTGGGAGAGATGCTGGACTTTGATGCCCAGTCCAGTGAGTGTTGATGCGTGTTTGTTGAGGACGTGTGTGTTTCACTTGTGGGATGTGTTGTGCATGATTGCCGCTACATGTGACATGTACATGGTTCTGATGTGTAAGTAATGAAATGCTTCCGTCATGCATGTCTCCTCTGCCTGCATGCGGGGACTCCATGTAGGCATGCTCCCTTGCCTCTCCTCCGCCACTCTGCACCCCAGTTCCACCTTTGCACTGGTGTTCTTCAATCTTGCCAATGTGTACTTTCTTGTTCATGCGTCCTGTGTAGATGCTAACTTCCAGCGTAGTTCTGCCAGACATATGCCGTGTGGTACAGCCTTAGTACTTGATGCAGGGTATATCACTTGTACTGTGCATAGGTCAGATCTCCCGCAGGGACATGAGTGCCCATTCATGCTCCATGTGCATTGCACGCAAGCCCCTATGTGTCCTTGACTGGATGATCACTGTAATACAAGTCCTTGGTTACATACATTGCCTGCCATCTCATCAGCCTTCCCATGTCAACTGTGGCTCAGTCCTGCGTTGCACACATGTTTAGGGTCTGACAATCTGTGTGGCTCACAGGCCTCAGCCCGTTCAATGGCCAATGACTCTGTCCAACTGTTGTTGTGTCTTCTTCGCACATGGGCGGAATCCAGAGTTTTCATCATGTGTCCTGCTTACTGTCCCTGCATCATTTGCAGTGTTGTCACTTGAATCACATTCAGCTGTTGATGCCAGTCAACACTGCCTGTCAATACACAGGTGTATGATCAGCCTTTTGATACCATGCTAGGCATCCCTGCTTTGGTACTGGGGTGGAGGGATGCTTGGCTTCTAGATATGGTACACATTGAATGCACAATGCACGTGATGTCTGAATTTGACATTGCACTGCCTTCACATTTCCTGGCACACACCATGGAGTCTTGTACATGTAGGTAGTGAGTGGTGTACCCATTTTCTGCACTGCATAGACCCACTTCCATGGAAACTGCCACCTTTCAACAGGTCTGATCACAGAAGCAATTCATAGTTGACCCAGCATGCATGGCAGGTTATATGTTGTGTGTCACATGTCTGCCTGATGCGTTTGCTGTCGGTGTGTGTGTGTGTGTTGTGTGCTTCTGACATGTGTAGTGACCTTTTTTCTCTCTATTTTTCAGGTGATGACGCAATGGAGGTGGAGGATGGTGTTGTCATGCCAGACACAGGGTTGGTACCGCTACATCAACCCGGCACTATTGGGGGTCGTGGGTTGGTAGGCCACGAAACCCCCCAAGTGCTACAGTCCATCTTGTCTCTGGCTGCCTATGAGTCCAGCCTTGATCACGACTCTGACGTCCATGTTGAGTTGGATGAGCATCAAGTCCATGTGTCAGGGGTGAGTGATTCTGATGTGGACACTCCTCTGTCTGCGACACCTGCACTGAGGGATCAGACAGTCTTGGTTCCTCCGCCCGTGGCGGATCGGGACGCAGGGTCACCCTCCACACCAGTCACTGATGTGACTGGTGTGGAGGGTGTCATCACGTCGACGGGGGCATGTAGTCGTGCAGCCGTGGGCGGTGCCAACCCAGCAAGGACCCCCGGTCCTTGGGTCCCGCAGGGGTCAAGCCCGGCAACGCGGTCGCCGCGCGCAACCGCAGTATACTGAGTGGGAGCAAGACATGACTGCCAATTCAGAACGGCAGGGGGCAGCAATGGAGAACATCGCTGATAGCATGGAGCGTGTGGCCCGATCTGTGCTCCCCCCTACTAGGCAGGTGCTTCTCCAGCAGCAGGTGGCACGGTCCACGGCCCGCTCGCTCAGGCTGGGCATGGCAGCCTCAGACAGGGCACGCCAGGCTGAAATGTCGTCTCTGCGTCAAGCAATTGCTGCTCACGCAGAAGCGCACATGGATGCCCTGAGGGAGGAGTATGCTTCCCTCAGATCCACTCTGGGTGTCCTTATGAAGTCCCAGTGGCAGCAGGCAGAGGAGAGGTTTGCACAGCTTGAGCGTACCATCTCGGCTGAGCTACAGGCTTGCCGGGAGGTGCAGCGGTTGTCCAGCCAGGCCTTGCAGGAGGAACTCTGTGTTACACGTGCTACCTTGCAAGAGGAAGCACATGTATCACGTGAGGTTCTGCATGCAGACCTACGTCACATCGCCACACAGAACCAGGCTCACCCGTCCGGCAGACTTGCTGCCGACGAGGGGCAAGCTGCGGCTAGGCGTGGCCAGGCTACTGTGCCACGTCCTCCTTTACAGGATGAGCCAGACTCGGACGACCATCTATCTCCCACATAGGTCGGGCTGTGCAGGCGTTGAGCCCATGGAGGTTTTTTTTTTGGCTCAGCATCATCGCATGTGGATGTTGAGCAGCACCCTGTACCTCCCACCTCCTGGGTGCCTCCCCTCCCCCCGGGTCGTATGTGGCCATTTTTGATTTTTCTTTTAGTTTAGTTAGTTAAGTTTCTGTTTGATAGTTAGTTTAATTAGGTAATGTAGGTTTTCCATAGTTAGTGTAATTAGTTAATAGTTACTATAGTTTAAAATTGCCCGTCTATTGTGCTTTCATGTGACGGTGCGGTGCTTTGTGGCTTTTGAAGGCATGCACTGTCTGTTCCAGCTGGGCCCTTCAGCCTTGTCTTGTGTATGTGTTTGCTGCTTGGGGTCCTTGACTCACATATGCCACTACTGCCTCCCTTATCCATGGGCTCGCAAGGATGGTTCGGTGTTACAAAATTTTACACAAGGGCCTTGGACTGTCATATCTGTGGCATGTCTGGTGCTGTGTGACATGTGTTTACACCCCTAGTGGGGATGATTTTGGTGTTATTGTCCACTGTTCAGCTTTTGCTAGATGGGGTGTTTCATGATTAATGTGTACATTCATTGCTATGCATTGTGTAGTATGTTTCTTATCTTTACTGTACACGTGCTTGTTGCAATTCATGCTGTAGATAGTATTACACACTTTGGATGTGAAAGACGGACTGATGGTGTGATTTATGCTGTGACTCTATGACATGGTCAAGTAATGAGATGCCTGAAGAGACACACACAGATGACTTTGAAGCATTAATCATGTGTTTCATGCCCTTTCTGCAGGGGGATGAGCCTCCAGAGCACCTTAGCCAGCAGACATGGCCCATTGGACGACGGAATTCTGGACACGTTTGTTGGTGCCCACATGCACATGTGTGCACAAGCAGAGGCACAGGGATTGCAGACCTACATCCTAGAACTGCTGACGTGTTCCAAGGAACTCCAGGCAAGGTGAGCAGCACAGGGGGGCCACTACACAGCAAAGCTTGCACCAGGCGAGTTGCACATGCAGGCTTAGTCACAGCACTGAGGGTGAGCTTGGACGAATATTGGTGTTGAAGCACACAATGCAGCTCAGATGTGTTGGTGGACTGATGGCTGTTGATTGTAGGGTTGTCTGGCACACCTGCAGGGGCAGTGGCACATGCCCTCCGGTACACCAAGGTCCATTGAGGCACTTGTATCAACCATGTAGCCTTCCGAGACATGGAAAGGGGCAGCTCACAGGGACATACAGTAAGGGACATACTCGGGTGCAGTGCATTTCATTTCCATGTACTTTATGATAAATGCACTGCCAACTATGTTTCGGTCATGGTGGTACGCAACTTGCTCTGAAGTCATGGCTTGCTATATGGGTCTGTCTGCTTACCCAGGGAACATTGCATGTTGTGTGAATTGTGACACATTGGTGTTCCATTTGCCAAGCACCCACCGGCGGCTGACTTACTGCATTGACTGTGTATGACCCGTCACAGGGGTACTGTTATATATGGGTACGAAGCATCTACACCAGATTGTCTGTTTGTAGAGTAGTTTGTTGCTATGGGGCATGTTTGGTGGTGTGTTTTTGTGTAATTGGCACGTACAGGTTGTTGACTGTGGCTCTCTTTGCAGCATTGCAGTGCTCCTGTAACCGGACCTGAGAGTGCGCCGGCAGGAGTCCAGCACTCGAAACCAGAGCTAAGTGTCTTGTTGTTTTTCTTTCAAACTGCTCTGCATAGGCTTGCTGGGGGGTGCACTAATGCATGGAAGTATGTGTGATTCAATTTGGTATGTTTTTTTCCCCCTAATCACCTGGAATCCTATGCAATTTTGAACCCTGTACCCTCTAACCGGTGTTCCTGCTTCCCGTACCTATCCAAGCAACGTTACCTAACCCTCTTTCCCCACTGGGGTTGCGGATGCCTGTGTAAGCCCCGAACTTGCAGGCGCCAAAACCCTAGAGGGGGTGGTTGGTTCCTACCACTCCTAAGCCTGGACTACAGAAGGCCATGACAATGATGTCCAAGTTTGTTCGGATTGTGTATGTGTTCATGCAGGTAGTACATTTTTGTGCATTCCCTACTTTCATGTGTCATTCCTCCTCCCCTCTCCTGCCACTCATTCCAGTTATTCAGTGTGCCAACACCTGTCCCGACTGCATATCCCTGAACCTCCTTCCCCACCAGGGTCTCAGGGGCCTGTGTGAGTTTGACCTTGCAGGCACCCGGGACACGGTGGGGGTGGTTGTTTCGTGACACTCCCGCACCTGTACACGGGACCTGTGACAATACACATCCGTTCATGATGCATCATCCTATGTTATGTACCACACATGGTTCACATCCTGTTGTGACATTGTTTTACTGTGCTACCTTGGTTGTTGCATCATTGTGGTAGTACTTGGCCTTTGTGAGGTACTGCTACGTCAAGTCATCTACTGGAGGGTGTTCGGGTTCGTTTTTATGCCTTGGATTTTGTGATTTTGGAAATGAGTGTGGATTCTGAGGGTGCAGGCATCTTTTTACACACAAGGTGGGAGATGGTGACGAAGGGTAAAGGTGATCCTGTGGCCAGGTGGAATTGAGGGTTGAAGGCTCCATGACCCAGGTGCAGTTGTTCAGTGGGTCATGGTCATTTGTGAGGGGGGGGGGGTTGTTGTTGATAGTTGCCTTGCCCTTGTAATGGTGGTATACTATGTACATGTTGTGTTCTGCTGATAAATGCCTGTTCATGTGTTGTGTTTAGCTTTCAGGTGCGAGGGGATAGTTGTGGTTTGACATGCTGGGGTGTACACATGGTGAATGTTCACATGTGATGTGTAGAGAACACTGATGGTCACTTGAGTGCACATGCATATGTTGAGTGCATGTACTTGCAGCCCCACACACTTGCACTCTGATGCACTACATGTACTCCCACCCTTGCATATCCACGTGTACACTGTTTGCCTTCTGGTGGCCACTGTGTCCCTGCAGCACATGTTCTGTGACCAATTATGGATCCTGTACATGCCTAATTTGCTTTTTGATGTGGTCTGTCGCTTAGATGTGATGCTCAGGGTGTGCATCACACACAATGGCTGTTCACTGTGCTGTGCGCTGAGCAGTGTGTTGCAGGAGTAGGACACAGCACACAGAAGCTGCAGTGTTGATTTTGCAATGCACAATGTGCATGTAGACAGGCATTCATTGTTATGTTACGTGTACAACTCTTGTAATGCATTTGGAAATGACTTATTTTGGGTGGGAGGTTGTTGGTCTCTCATTTCATCTGATTCCTGGTCAGGCATCATTGTCTGATGCCACTGTACATTTTGGACATGGCAATGTGTACCTTATTGTTGCTGTGTTGGTGTATGGGTATTGCTTGCCATGTCATGTTGTGGTTTGGGAGGGTTTGAGTGTCATAACAGTGATGGCCATGGCCTGTTGTGCAGGTGTGTGTGATGCACACCTTGCATGTCAGGGTCATCCGCTTCTCAGAGCAACTAGCTGGGGGTAGATCTCTCTCCGCGGCAGGGCCCTCCCTCTGGAACAGCCTTCCTGCCTCACTTGAACTTGAGGGGAACCATCTCCGGTTCGGGAAGCACCTCAAGACCTTCCTCTTTGCTTCTGCTTTCTCTCTGCCTCTCCCTTGCGGAATTCTTGGAACTGCACTGGATCTGCAACTGGGCCACTCTCACCGACCTCGGTCCCTGGCCCAGCCACTCTCCACTTGCACTGGCTCCCTGGCAACCCCTGCACTGTGGTACTGTCTCTCTATCCCTACAGCCCCCCCTTCCCAGCACTTGTCTGCACTTACCTTTGCAGTTGCCACCAGCTGACCTGTGTATTTGTTTTTTGGTCTACTTCCCCTGTACTGCACTCCCCCCCTCCCCTTCCCCTTGCACTTTTCCCTGCCCCCTACCCCTGCACTTGCACAATCTGAAAGACACCTGGCCTAGTTGTACCGTTGTCTGTCTTCCCTTGTTCCCCCCTCCCTGCCTCATCGCACCTTGAAATACTTGTGTATAGGCCATATCATGTCATATGTCATATGTGTGCCTTTTGGTCACACAGGATAGCTTGTGTTTAAGTAGCTAGGGATGCAGACGATGTGGCACTTCCATGGCAACATTCTCAGGGTGGTAGGGTTGTGACAGTTGACTGTCTCTTTGTCATCATCGATTGTCACCTGGTATGTGCCAGGCCTGTGTGCACTTCGCAGGGGTGGGAGTTTAGGTGAAAAATGTGGCCACAAGCTGGGTCCGGGCTTCCTCGCCACGTGCCCTGTCCCCTCCCATGGGCAGTGCCTGTGCCTGTGGTTGGGGATGTGGGGGCACCACCATGTCCACCGGGACGCCCTGCCGTGTTGCAACATTGTGCAGGACACATGCTGCCACAATGATCCTGCACACTACTGGTGGTGCATAGAGTAGTTGCCCGCCAGAGCGGTCAAGGGAGCGGAAACGTGACTTGAGCACTCCGAATGTGCGCTCCACTATGGCCCTGGTTGCAATATGGGCGGCGTTGTATCTTACCTGGGGTGGTGTGGTGGGGTTCCGGATTGGCGTCATCATGTGGTTGCTCAGAGGGTAGGCACTGTCCCCTGGGGAGGTGATAATAGTTGAGATTGTTAGGGTTTGGGTATTTGTCTGTGTGTGACTTGCATGCATGTGCAAGGGCATTTGTACTCACCTAGGAGCCATGTGTCGTCATACTGCCCAGCTTCCAGGGCCCGGCTCAGGGCGGACATTCTGTATATGAAACTGTCATGGGTGGAGCCAGGGTATTTGCATAGACAGAGGTGATGATTCCCTTTGCATCACATACCACCTGTACATTGATGGAATGCCAGTGCTTGCGGTTTCGGTAGATGTGCTCAGTGGCCCTAGGTGGACGCAGGGCCACATGGGTGCAATCTATGGCACCGAGCACTTTGGGGAAGTGTGCCACCCTGAAAAAATCCAGGACAACGGCCTGCCTTTCTGCGGGTGTTTTGGGCATGTATATGTGCCTGCGGACTGAGGGGCGCGCTGTCATGATTGCCAGTACCTGGTGTAGGCAGCGTGACTGCGTGGCCTGTGAGACCCCCCCCACTATGGCAGTAGTCCGCTGAAATGACCCAGTGGCCAAAAAATGCAGGACAGTGAGCACCTTCTCCAAGGGGCTCAATGCTTGGGAGCAAAGGGTGGGGGATGTAAGGTCATCTTCCCACTCCCTGACCAGGTCTAGGATGATGTGGGGGTGGAAACCTATACCTGCCATAGACCTGGTCGTCAGGCATCCCAAAAAGGCTTGTCCGTCGTGCAAAAATGCGTGCCCTGGCTATTCTCCTCCTCCTGCGGTGTCCCAGGATCAGTGCTGCGACAAATGGGGCATTCATCGTAGCTGTATATACGTGTTTGTTGTTTGCGCGCACTTTTGTACTATGCGCGGGGACGCTTCCGCCTGCCTTCGTGTGGCGGACGCGTTGACGCCTGTGTGCGTCTTTTGCCGTGCGCGGGTTTCCCGTATTCGGATCCATGAATACGGGTTGTTCGCGTGCGTGTGGGCCTTCCGTGTAGTTCCCTGCAGTACTTCCCCAGTTACGCCTTCTTTTTCACGTGTTGTTCCCCATTCCGCGTGTTACGCCCACTGTTCCGCCCACTTTGGTTGTGTGCGCCACGCAATGTGCGCTTTTGCTGTGCGCGTAGTGCACGCCACGTGTATGCCTGCGTGCGCCATGGCTGGATTGGGCGCACGGACAGCGGGAAACACGCGCAGCGTCTTCCTTGAATCGCACGCGTGCGCGTGCGCTGCGTTTCTCACGCTTGCGCTCCCTTGCGCCTGCTTGCGCATGGATTTTCGGCGCACGTTTGTTCCATGAATCGGCCCCATAGTGTGGTAAAAGTTGCGGGAGCACTCACTTTGGTTAAGTGGCAATGGCGGATGTGAGACCTGTCTGCAATTCAGGAACTTGAACACATCTCTTCCCGGATGAAATTGATAGAAATACTGTTTGGAAAAGGTCTTTTTGAAACTTTGATTTATAACACTATCGGTGGAAGGAATTGCACAAACATGGTGATTGTGTTTTGCTAACTGAAACTAATGTCAGTTTTTGCAGTAGTTTCACAATTGTTTTTTATTTTTATTGTGGCAATAACCCCAAGACGGCGGTCCAATATGCCCCAGGTAATGCCCAGGGGCCCATAGTTACAGGCCCCGGGAGCATTACCACTGGCGGTATTGGCCCGCCGCCTAGGGGCTTATTGCCATTAGTTTCCTGGTCCGTTACACTGGGATACTAATAACATTTTTTTTCTGTTCCACGTTTTGGAACAAAAAAAAAAAAGTCAAATAAAATGGCCACCAGAAGAGGGAAAACGTAGTCCGTTTTCCCTATCCATGGCGGCCATCGGGAGTGGAAGCACTGGCAACAGAAGTGTTCCCAGCCTGTTCACTCCCGAGAAAAAGAAGAAAAAAGAAGATAATTGGGGTTGGGAGGTTGGGGAGGGATAGTTTGCAGGGGTGGGGGGTGGAGGAAAAAGAAAAACCCTACCTGAGTCCCCGGCGGGGGATGAAGGCAACCTCCAGCCTTGGGGAGGCTCGAAGCGGGGATTGCCCCGTTTCGAGCCTCCTCATTGGCTAAGGAGCTGCCACGCCCCCGCCGGGAACAAACGCAGGCACGTACATGCGTGCAAGGGATTCCGGCCGGGTAATGCCCAGACGAGGGCAAATCCGAATGCTTGTTACATTCTGATTGACCCTAGCCGGGGACTAATGTGTGTATAATTGGGCATATTGTTCAAATTAGCAATATGCTTTTATTTCAGAAAAGGATCATTTTGACTGTTAAAATAAGCAAATAATAACTACATTTATCAAGTGCTATACAATGAGAAGGTAGCCTCATTAATGTACCTCCTGAGCCTTGATTGGAGGGAATGAGCAGGCCAAAGGTGATCGCTGGGTGTAGAACAGCAGGGGATAGTATAGTAGAAAGTTGCAAAGGCAACTGAGCAGGTTGGGAGATTGTTGCTGAGATGTTATATGTTTAGACTTTCCTGTAAATCGTTCGTCATCTTTCCTATTCCTGCAGCAACATGTCCTGTAAAATGTGGTGTTTCGACAAGGGGACGAGTACGACTCCCATGCTTCACTCGGTGTGGGAAAGTTTGCCCCCATTGTGAAATCAAAAGCTGGCACCCAAGAGTATACGCACAGTAAGTGAACATATCTTAAAGTGAAAGATACAAATGTAGTTCACTTGACCATTACCCTTAGAAAAAAGTGCACCAGACAAAAGCCTTTAAAAAAAAGTTACCAACAATAGAAAAATAACCCGAGGGAGGAAATGTGTCTTAAATACACTGGGCAAATATAAAAGGTGCTCAGTTTTTTAATCCTGCAACATGTAGTCAAATACTCCCTAGAAAACAAAATCCCAATACGAGCATTTGCTTTGATGATCATTTTATGCGTCTTGTGGGTAGGTGTCTGTACTGGAAACGTGAAAATCTGGGTGAAATCCTGGTAGTCAAAAGCTTGAACCAGTTTGCTGACCACAGAAACACCCAAGGGGTTGCATCCACCCTCTGAAAAAAGTTACACTGTCCAACCACATGTATCCTTCACTCGTGCCCTGAAAAGCAGCACATGGCCATAATCAGGGAAAAATAACTGCACTAGTCTCCAGAATTGCAACCTCTCTTGCCCCATCCTGGCAAATATTCAGGACTTGCTTGCCCTCTCATCATTCCCCCTCCTCAGCCCAATGTCTTGGCTTTCAACAATACTCTGCTTTATAAAGATGGTTTCAAAAGTAGACATACCAGTGTATGGCATAGTAGGATCGTTGTCTGTCTTCCCTCTGTTCCTCCCCTCTTTCCTCATCACGCTTGAAACACATGTGTATAGGTGCGTTAAAAATGCCATATCATATCATATCATTTCATATCATAGTAAGGTACTGATTCAAATATATAAATCATTACTGCAATATATTAAGCAAAAAGTGTACAACTGTGCCATTATTCCCCCTCTTGGCTGGGAAACTACACATACCAGAATGCAATTGAGCAAAATGCAAAAAGAAATGGCCTTTGGGTTTTGAAAATGTATTTTGAAGAAGTATAACAACATGCAATGTCTGAAAAGGTTACCTGTTTGCGTTTTTGTTTGACAAATGCAGGGTTCATATATGATGTGATGAAAAGATCACATTCTACTAATAAGAAACTCTTTTTGATGCGTTGAATATGAACATCTGAAAATAATGTAGCTAATTTAAAACTGTTGTTTGATATAAGGTAATTGACCTGGAGGAGAGCATAGATTTAGTCAGCTAACTGGAGCTTTGTGTGTGCTTTCAGAATGCAAATGCCTATTTGCCTTTCTTAACACAGAAACGTTGTTATCATCTCCTCCAAAACAGTGGTCTCTTAGATGGGCCATCCTTTGTAAATCAGCCCCACTTTAATGCGTTGCTTGAAGAAAGAAAGTGATAAGCAGTCATTAAAGAGCCTGCAGCGTCTGATGGGTCGCTGGGAACCGGTGTCTCTCTCTAGAGAGCTACAGGAGGTTGGGAGGCGACACCGTGCCCTCATGAGAGCTTTATACATGGAAGCTGCACAGCAGTTGAGGCAAACACTGGTGCCTTGCAGCTTTTAAGAGCAGGACCCTGGGCCACTGCACAGACGGCCCATGCCACGTGCCGGCTCTGCATGCAGGGCTATATAAAAATTGCTATTATTGTTAGTTTTACAGATGACAGTTTATGCATCTTTCTATTCAAGCTCCACTGTGCTCCTAAACCGTGACTTAGGGCCTCATTACGACCCAGGCGGTAAGTTACCGCCTGGGTCGTACCTTTACCACCATGGCGTAAACTATGTTTACGCCATGGTGGTTGGCGGATTTACCGCCCCATTCCGAGTTTGGCGGGGCGGTAAGACCCCAATCCCCATTTACCCTTCCCTATTCCCATTTTTGCCCCATAGGGCATAATGGGAGTGGGGAAGGCGTTAATTACGCCACCGTAAATTACGGTGGCGTAATTAACGACAAGGTCCCTTAGCGCCATGGATCTTAACGGCTGCAAAAAGCAGCCGTTAAGATCTCCATGGCGCTAAGGGACCTCGTACTCAGGCGGTAAGGGTCGGTGCTGTTTACGGCGCCGTAAACCCCTTACCGCCTGAGTTGTAATGAGGCCCTTACTCATAATTGCTCGCCAAAGCCCCCCCATGACTAGCCCTGGTCAATCTTGTGACCATTGTGCATTCCTCCCTATCATGCGTTTACATCTCTCTGAATGGGGCAATTCGCTCCTACTGCCACTGAACGGTGTGCCCTCATTCCCAGGAGACAATCGTCTGCTTATTTATCGATAGTTTGCACTCTCTTCCTGCACCCGGGAAAAGATGGACTCATGTTTCAATTGGGAAACGTCCCTCTGAATTTAACATAAAACATGTTCTCTACAAGGGTTCTGCTGCTTTAAAAATCCTGGTTCTAGTTAAAACAGCTCTAAATCAAAACACATATCGTTTCTGATTCTCTGTAAATGATCAAGTTAAATTGATGTGGTAATTAGTGTTGCTGAATGCAACAATCAAGCTTCACAGCTGCTTGAATAGTCGCAGTAAATCCATAACTGCAATAATGCAAACAAACATTGGCAATGTTACAGTCTGTGCTTTCGTATGATTATAATTGGTTATTTATAACGCAAAGCCATGGGAAAGGCACCTTTTTATATTTTTATTTTTTATTTTATTATTTAAAGCACATGCCTAGCTCGAGAGCGGCAGAGCTCTGTACAGAGTGCGGATAGCCAGCCTCTGTACTGCCATCTTTTAACAGTAGAGCAGCATTGTGAAGTCTGTTTGTCGGTATGTGCATCAATTGAAATTATTCCTTGATGAGGAGTTGTTAAAAGAGCCATGTTTTGAGAGATTTTCAAAATTGCAGAATTTTGGGGGCATTCAGAGCCGACACCGGGTTCCAGAGGGCGAGTGCATGATAAGAGAAGGATTGTTTGTGGATCCTATCTTTGTGGACCACCAGAGCCAGCACTACTGTTCAGAAGTCTTGAGGAGGGATGAAGGGTTTGATTTTTCAAAGGGTAGAGATTCTGAGCCAGGCCATTTGGGCCTTCTTGGCTCTGTGTTTCTTTAAGGAAGGGCTGTTGTCAATGGCAAAGCCTAAGAATTCTGCTGATACTTTTGGACGAAATAATTCTACGTGCATATCATTGAGCAAGTTGTTTTTTAGCAGGTGAAACGATGAGGATGAATTCATTAATGGATAGGTTTCGTTTGAGGTACGTGATTGGTATCCAGGTCTGGATGATGGCTAGGTAATCGCGGAGATGATTTATGTCCTGCACGCTATTTACACTTGCCAGGCACTGCCGTACGAGTATTAACTGCTCATTGATGGTAGTAGGTGCAAAATGGTCTGAGTACCAGGGCATCTAATAGTGTATGGCAAATGCCTAATACGTATACACAAGGCAAAACTATTGGCTTTGCAATGCTTGTTTTTAACAGGACTTCAGTGCTGGACTTGGATAAAACTTATACATCCAGTGGCTGAAAGAAGGCATGTTTTAGACATTTTTATTACGCCATTAGTGTGTTTATAGCTCCAATTAAGTCAATAACTCTCAGAAGACTGCTTTTAAAAAACACTGTCAGGCACTTCAAGTGTACCGTTTGATTGTATGTCTTGATTAAAGAGAGCTGAAAGAGTTCCCCTGAGGAGGTGTTTTGGTCAGGGAGAAGCAGGAACTGGATGGGCATGGCCATAGGCAGCCAATGGGTGTCAACAATACCTCCAAGCTTTGTGTCCCTCACTACATGCCTATCTTCTCCATTTGTACTCTAAAGCAATAGTTCCAGCTTATAGGTGGCCCTGCAACCTAATAGTCCAAACTAAAAATCAGCATGCAATAATGGGAAAAGATTGTTCCCGCATGCAGTAATAAAGTTACTGTATTCGGAAATACTGATACTCCAAGTCACGAAACCTGAAGTCATTTGGCAGATAGCTTTGAAACACAATCCACTTTAAAATAATCACTTCCTACTGTCTTCCACTAATCAATGTAAGGGACACAGCACATAGCAGGGGAGGTTAGATATGTCTGCAGAAAGTAAAATGACTGGAGAAGGAGATCACTATCCTCGCTGACCTTCTGTCCCAAACCACCAACAATGAGATTGGCCAGCTGGGAGACAGGATCTGTGACAAGATGGCGGCCGTATGCACCCATCCTCAGAGCACTGAAGACATGAGGAGCTGAAAATGACCTCAAGTCAAGGGATGGGTGGGGACACTTGCTGAAACAGATCTGAGAATCCCATGCCATTGGCCAGAGCTAGTGCTTCATCTATCCTGGACCTAGCCGACCTAAAGGGTAGAGGTCAGACAGAAAACCCCAGCAGCTTTTGTTAAGTATAAATAAAAGTCACGCATGTTGTCTACTTACCATCGTATACTCACTGCAAACAGTGCATGTGACCACATGGCATGTGGGAAGCCTTCAAATAATCCTGGCCAAGCACAGTCTGACTCAAAGCCCACTGGCAAACCCATTGAATTCTGGCACACATATGAATGACGCATGAAAGCAAATCTGCAAGCCCCAAAATCCAGTGATCAAAGCAGCACAAATACACACACATGGCGACGATAATTACAGCGAATTTGAGCGTGATCCGATAAGTGCAAGGAAACATGTTCAATGCGTGCAATCACTGCAGAGACCTCTGAGTGAAAACGAGGGGACAGAAAAAATAAATTCAGGTGCAAAGCATTGTTGCATGCTCCCCTGTATTGTATGTAATGCAGGGAATTGCTTATTTAACAAATAATGCACTGTGGTAACAAAATTGACCAAAGTCTTCATCTGTGTGCAGTCTCAACATGACTGTACCCGGTCCTATGTGAATCCATCGAGTTGTTTTCATCAAAGGAGAATTAATGTTTTTTTTCTTTCTTTTAGGACATTTTGACACAAATGTATATGGGGAGACCCCACCGAAAACCCGCATTAAGCCCCCTCTACCCTTTTTATTAACCTAACCCACCCCACATACATTTGCAACCAAACTCGATGAAAAAAATGCGATGAATTCTCCTACGATAGAAAATACAGCGATGGAATCACCCTATCCCCTGTGCCATCAGCGTGGCGGGGACGTGAAACATTCATGTAATGTACGGTGGCCTTGCATAGCACCGTTTTGCTATTTTACCAGCAATGATATGATATGATATTTTATTTGTATCATGCTCGTACACAAGTGTTTCAGAGCGTGACAAGGCAAGGGAGGGGAACAGGGGAGAACAAAACAATGATCTTACTAGGCTCAGTGACAATGAGAACGTGCAAGCGCATGGGAGAGGGGGAGGGGAAAGTGCATGGAAGGGGGAGAAGTGGAAAGTGTGCAGCAGAGGAGAACAGATAAATAGTCATAAATAAAAATAAATTGATAATAAAGGCAATGAACAGTGGTAGTGCAGCCAGCAAGTGGCAAGTGCTGTGTTTATGGCAGCAGAATTGGGCAAGCCTAATAAGTGCATAAAAAAAAAGAAAATGGGGGGTGGTGGGGGACTGTATGGATACAGATACAGTCCCCAGCGCAAGGGGTGGCCAGGAGGCAGTGCAAGAGGGTGTCAGGGTGAGCAGGTACCGGGGCCCAGGGGCAGAGGATGGCCAGGTGCACAGTGCCAAGAGAGAGCAGATCAGCAGGGGAGAAGGGGAGCGAAGGCAGAAGCAAAGAGGAAGGTCTTGAGGTGCTTCTGGAACCCAAGATGGTTCTCCTCAAGTTTTAGAGTGACAGGGAGGCTGTTCCAGAGGGAGACCCCATCCGAAGACAGAGATCTACCGCCAGCTCGTTTCTTGGAAAAACGACTGACCCTTAGGGAGTTAGAGGTACAGGAGCAAAGAGCTTGAGAGGGGGGATATTTGCAATGTAAGGAAACAGGAGAGGGGGAATTGATGACACACACGCCAAATGGAACAAAGTCCTCAAGCGTGTGTAGAGGGATACAGAGACCTGAAATATGCATATAATGTAAAGTGGGCCTGTACAGAGCACTTCTGCTATTTTGGCTGCAACTCCAGAAAAGAGGGAGGAGTTTGATAATAGTGCACAGGGGAGATAGATGTACTTGTTGCTGATACTTGAAAGCACTAAGTAACCTAGTATTGGGGGGGAAGTGTAATTGTAGGCGGCCATTCACCAAGAGAAACTTGACTATCTCCAGAAGGGAGAGCCCATGGTCAATACATTGTTTTGAGGACTTATTTCGGCTCCTCCTCTGGTGGCGGGTGATAGTTCTAGAGAGGTCAGCTACAGCGATTTTCAATGTATATGTTGTTCTTGTAGACAGTTGTTGATGTGTGTGAGTGTTGATTGAAGGGACAGTGTAACGTAGAGAGAGAGAGAGAAATGAGGGGAAATGGTTAAGGTAGAGGGTCCTGTTGGTCCAGTATTATTGGAGTGTTTCATTATTGTCCCCATTAACATTGGTTTTAGTTGTTCCAATTTGGTGTGAAGGTTGATGGGTCACTTACCCCAACAAGTTCAATCTCTTGAACTTCTTGGCTGGCACTTTGTCCACTGGCCCATTGGATGTTTATAAAGAGAGTTTGTCTGAACATATTTAGAGGCTACGCGGGGTCCAACCTCACTGAACCTAATTTCCCATAGTTCTCGACTAGCAGGATGTGCATGGATCCATAGCATGATCAAGTAATTATATGCAGAGGAGGTTCTCTCTGAGAGAGTTGGTGTTAGGTGTCTCTTGTTTGTGCCCTGTTCACATGCTGGTATTGGATTGAATAGCCTGGTTTTCACTGTTTTTCTGAAGGCATAGTGGTTTTCTTCTATGTACTTCTACGTTGTGATTACAGTTGGGCTTCGAATTCCAGAGTGTGATTGAGAGGAAGCAGGGGCTGTCATTGGCATTTGTGTTCGAATCTTGGTGCCGTTACTAGGGCAGCACTGTGGGAGTGAAGCACTCACTGTTGTTTTCATGAGTGAAATCCATTGCTCTGGATTCTAGACCCCACCCTTAAACAAGCTGGGCACAATGTGCACAGTTTTTAAATGGACTTTCAGTTTCATGTAGAGTCACCGGGGTGTTCGTAGGGCTGGGTGATGTGGTTGTTTCTTTGATGTCTCAGAAGACATCTAGCTGATACACTTCTGATGTCTTGTAGCCTACTCAGTAGGTAATCCTGAAGCCCCAGGTGTGCAGGAGAAGAGTGCTCAAAAGTCATGGGGAGGTCATGACACCTCAAATCCATACAAAAAACGCAGCATGCGGCTCAGATACAGGGCCCTCAAGCCAAACATGGAAGTCCTGATAATCTATTGGCAAGACTTATTGAGCGGCCTCCTGCTAGGTAGATTTTTCTTTTTGCAAATCTTCCCCTTGCTTCCTAGGCGCCCCCATCACCCTACCCCCAGCACTACCGGTGGACCTTTTTGGATTTTCCATTGACTTTGAAGGTCAACCTCACTCTCTTGCTGCTTTCCTTTTGTGATCATTTTCTTATCACTTGGTGTCCATGGTGATTGTCTGGGCCCTGGGATGGCAGGCTGCTGCATCCTCCACCTTCTCCTATGTGGTTCTTGCCCCTCCCACCCCATCTAGGATCGGCAGTGGCCTCTAACACTCAAGAGCCCTTGTTGTCTCGTGCACATGCTGGATCATTGATTCACCCAGCTGCATAGTTATCTGTGCTCTGCTACATCAGTGTGCGGGCTGTGTGTACCTTTTCCAGGTGATGGGCTGCAGCCTTGACTGATTTGGCCTCATCAGACCTCATTAAGTCTACCTTGTACCTGGAGGTCAATTGTTGAGTTATTTTGTTTGTATGCAGTTCTTAACTCATAATCTGACGATGAATACCATGCACAGATTTCCCAGAAGCTTTCCATGATGTATTTACATCACGCAAATGCCGATGTTTGGATGTTTGGGTGACACTGCCAGTATATTTGCATGAGACTGGTAGCTCATAATCACCTGGTTGGTAAACATGGAATATGTTTCTCGTAGCATTTGTTTTTACAAAAAAAATCTTTCTGAAAATGTATATTGTGGCTGTGGTTCATTGCAGACGTCTGTAAAAAAAAAAAAAAAGTCTAGATCAATAGGCAACTGAAGGCCATGGTTTTCATTAGTGGAAAGCTCCCCAAAGCAGAGACAGCAACATAGTTGGCAATTTGCTCTTATTTTAGCCTGGGATTGAAAGGCCAGATCTGAGTGAAAAAGAACATCCACATATTTAACTTTTTCCCCCAGCATGCACGGCTAGTGGGAAGGTAACATTTTTAACCTGTTTCCACAAACCATGAACTTAGTATCAGACATTTTGATACAGAAGTGAAATTCTCGTGGCTTACTCAATGTTAGAACAACACCCTGAATCACCCAGGGCCATTTTAAGGACGTTTGGGGCCCTGGGAACGAACATCCTTGGGGCCCCCCTCCACCTAACCAAAGGAATTCAGTGATCAAAAATATATGGTTGCCCTCATCCGTCCCCACCCCCCTTGTCACAATCACAACATACAGGTTGGTATGCTGCCTTGCAGCTTTCAAAATAAACATGTTTACTGTCTTTAAGTCCCCTTGCTCTCGTTATACTTGCTCTAATCAAAATGATAAACAAGTAGCATTTGAAGGCCAACATTAGCAGTCTACAAAGATGTTACTTCTGTTCTAGTATAGATACAGGATACTTTTTCTCAATAGCATCCAGAAAGGTATCCAGCCTGTAGTATTAAAGCAGGACCGTATGTAAAAAGTACATGTACCCCAGAATAGACAGGGAACTCGCACTAGCTGCCTCACAGAATGCAAACGTGCTCACCCAGAAATAGAGGAGACCAATTGTAAGGAAGGAGAAAGCTACACATACCATAGCATGGATGGTAGAGGCAGATTAGAAGCTACCAGGAAGGTGTTCATACAGACTGAGATTAGAAGTGGGCCATGGCTTTTAAATAGTGTTGCCATAAGAGATCAAAGGAACAAGTGCCTGTGGTGTGCAATATATCAATGCTCACTATTATAGTGAAGCAACAGTATAGCCAGTGAAACCATGAGAGAAGCTTTTTTGAAGATCATACCCTAAGAAGGAAATCACTTTGAAGGGCTGACAATTTTGAAAGGTTTTTGGACTGTCAATTTTGAGAGGTTCGGCAATACAAGATTAAATGAGATATCACGGATCACACATTGGTTAAGCAGTGGAGTAACTTTGCTGAAGAAGTTGGGGGGGGGCATGACATCTGAAGAAAAGCTGCCCCAGCCAAATGAATGGGGACAAAATGGTGTGCCATGAAAGTTGGGGGGGGACAAACACCCCTGCCCCCCTAAAAGTATGCCCATGTTAAGGGGTGAAGCTGGGATTTGTGCCAACTCTTGCAAATTCTGCATTTGAACACTTTCTTTTCCTGTTCTTACCATAAACTAAAATAATCAAACTGACCTGGAAAGTACACAAATCACATTACCAAACATGACAATTCTTTTAAACAAAATATTATAGAAGGGTGTTATGCAAAACGGGAATGATTCTAGCTTCATTCTCTCCATCCTCAAGGGTAGTATATAAGTACCAGCATACCAATCAATGTGATTTAACAGATTTAATCATCTGAGTTTGTGTTTTGTATTTTAAAGCTTTAAATACTTCCAAAACACTGGCAGAAAAAAAGCAAACCTTTTTTTGTGTCAAATGAGCAGACCTTAAAATATGCTTGCCTGAGGCCTACAGCATCTGGTCTGCTCTCTTCTTTCTACTACCCCTTCCACTCAAATAGCCTACATAAGGAGAAAGATCAAGTAATGGGCTAAACAGTGCCACCAGCAAGTGAGAAGGCAAACCTCACACAAGAAAGCACAGAGATATTAGATGATTTGACCAGGATACACGTATGAATGCTTTGAATTTGGATACTTATTCACCTCTTGGACTAACAGTTCATGCTCATCGTTGGAGGTGACTACCTAGGTTTTACAACACCAAATTTGAACAAACCTATTTCTAGACCTTCACCATATGGATGACATGTTAGTTTTGATAGCAACCCCTATCTGGTGCAGGTATATTGCTGATCATAGCACCTCTTATGCTGTAAAACCAAGTACATATGCTGGCAGGCTTATACACTTCAGACTTAGGAGAGGCTCTGCCAGCCTTGCTTGAATGTGCTATTCTAGTCTTGCATATGAACATATTTCTCTGCAATGAGTGCTTAAAACACTGAGCTAACTTCTGAACCATTGTGACACTCAATTTATCAATGTACATTTCAACTTTGGCTATTGCACATGATCAACATAATTCCCACAGGAAGGAAATTATGCTACAGAGTTGTGCCTTAAGGAACACACAAACTATGTATTCCACAGTGAACACAAAAAGCATTACCTGATGAATTGATCAAGGCATAATTTACTTGTCAAAAATGATAGGCAATAGGTTTAGAGCCTCAGCAGCATGCCATAACGTGTGCTATTCAAGTCTGGTGAACAATGGAATCTTGCTTCTTAGATCAGGCAGCTTTGTGGGGCCCCTTCAAAGGGGGGGGGGAGGCCAGGTGCCCCTGTTGCCCTCCCATAAAGACATCTCTGGAATCACCCACTCTTCAGAGAGAGATGTAGGTATGATATAATTAGTGCACTACTAGAAGTGCATGCCCAGATGCTCAGTTAAGCTGTGCTAGGTAGTAGATATGATTATTATTGTAAAATATTGCAATTTAAACAAGGAAAACAGATAATCGAAGCATCTTAAAGAAGGTAAATGTAAGTTTGAGGATTCCAATGTATAAATGTTACAGGGATGTTTCTAAACACAACGTAAGAAATGTCTCGGAAATAAATCCTCTTTCAAGTCAGTCAGCACAGTATTGCTCTTATATCGACAATGAGAATTAGAAAATAAAGGTAGAAAAGTGGGGAGTGAGGCAGAGAGTTTAAAAAAGAAAAAAATATACAATTACATTCAATTATAATATCACAAAATGTAACCCCTTTTCAGGAACGATCACACTCAAGGGCTCTACAAGATGACCATGTTACATCCCATCTGCACAGTGACAGGCGGTCAGAGTCAACAGGTCAAATATACTCATCTAGGAAGCCACCCCATATTTCAGTAATGGTGTCAAGGCCATGCCTTCAGTGAGCTGAGTCCTTTCAGACATCCCGTCAGTGAGCTGAGTCCTTTCAGACATTCTTTCAGTGAGCTGAGTCCTTACCGACATCCCGTCAGTGAGCTGGGTCCTTTCAGACATCCCTTCAGTGAGCTGAGTCCTAACATCCCTCCAGTGAGCTGAGTCCTTTCAGACATCCCTTCAGAGAGCCGAGTCCTTTCAGACATCCCTTCAGTAAGCTGAGTCCTTTAAGACATCCCTTCAGTGAGATGAGTCCTTTCAGCTGAGCTGAGTCCTTTAAAACATCCCTTAGGACATCCCTTCAGTGAGCGGAGTCCTTTCAGACATCCCTTCAGTAAGCTGAGTCCTTTCAGACAGAGCAAAGATACGAGTGTTGCATGCATGGAGGACCATGTTCTTCCAGATCATTACATACTTTTACTTTATGGGGGAATGACTTATGATTGTGGTGTGACAAGGTCAGTCTCCAGACCTTGTCAGGAGGGTGTTAAGCAGAATCATATGCAGTACCCTTTGGGAACACCACACACAATTAAGACTACAAGTGACAAATTCACCTTTGGTACAAGCCTGTACTACACAGTAAAGTGGTAGCGATGGCTGAGCAGCCAGACTTATCTCAAGAGTATTGTGAGCAGTATCAATAGTTACACAAAGGACAGCAATTACTATGGTTCAAACAAACACTGACTCAAGGTTTCTGAGTAAAAGAATATACATTTATTTACACATCAGTGGTGAAACAATTCACTAAAGTAAAGCAGTAGAAAAATCACACTCTTAATATACTACACACCACCCAATACATTCTGGACAAGTTAAGCTCAAAATGAAGTGTGAGCAAAATGGCACTGCAGGAATTTAAAAGGAGGGAAAGACAAGGTTAGACAAAAATTAGGCAGCACCAACAAGTAAGTAAGAAGGGCAATCTAGAAAATGCTACGACGGGGAGGAAATCAAATCAAGAGGCCTGAACCAAAGTCAATGGACCAGAGCCTTTGCAGAGGATCACACAGTTCAGAGTAGTTTGCAGTTAAGTCTTTTCTAAGAGCTTGAAAAGAAGTTGGTTGGAAGAAACATTACTTTGAACAATAGAGAAGGACAAGCCCTTGGATTGGCGAAAGATTTCAAACACTTTCACCGCGGTTGGACGGAACAAACAACCGGGTCAGAACAGTACCTTAAATGAAGAAGAAGGCTGTAGCTGAGGCAGAAGTTCCTGGCAGTTCCTGCAGGCTCACGGTTCCTGAAGCGACTGTCGGACTGACATGAAGTAGGAAGACTGGAGGGTCCTGCACTGCCCAGGGAAGAAACCAGCAGCAGAGCAAAGCAAAATATAAAAGGTGCGCTCCTTAAAGCACAAGCAGGGTCCGGTCCTTCTGGTTATCCGGTTCACTGTAGCTGTGCACAGCAAATTTGACCAGCGGAGGGAGGCCTGGCTTGTAGTTTGGCGAACTGGTTGGTCCCACTAGCTCAAGGGGAGAAAATACCTTGCAGATCTTCCCCGTCATCGAAGTTTGGATATTCGGACCAGCAACAGGGCTTCACTGGGAGGTTCAGTTGTGGTAGAGGTCCTCTTCTATCAACTTCTCTTCGGTTCTCTCGATCCAGTGGCGACTCTGCCTTCTCAGTCCCAGAGATCTGCTTTTTATGCAGTTTTCCCCATTCACACAGCCTAGCTGTCAATCACAAAGCAGGGTGGCTGTCCTGGGGGGACAGTCACCACAGCCAATCATACAGAGTGCAACATGGGTCGACAAGGAGACTCTGTGCAGGGAGTCTCCAACTCCTCCCTAACATTCTGTCCCCCTCAGACATTCAGACACCTAAGGAGGGCTTCTGTGCAGAAGCCCACCAAAGGACAGCGAACAAAGGAACCAAACCTGGTTTGGCGGGCAGAGTAAAACACGAGAAAGACCTTTACAAAAAGAAATGGTGAATAAACCCAGCCAGAACTAAATAAAAGTAAATGGGGTCCAGCGGATTTAAGTTCGAGACTACAAACTTAGCCTACAACAGTACCAAGGCTATTTAAATAGACTGCGGTAGAAAAATAGGGTAGATACCGCTGCCACCAGCCAAATCTTAAAGAAAGGGGAACAAAATAATGTTCCATGAGAAACAGACAAAAAGGGATATCTATTAACCTTTTCCAGAACTCTATGTAAGATAGTTTGTACTGGGTCTGTGAATTTTAAAGACTAATAAAGTCAATGGCAACTTTACATGTTCTGGGAGACAGTAGTCAGTCCCAGAAAATGGAGTTTAAAGTAGGAAGTCTGAAAAAGACAACCCTGTGTCTCTGCGCTAAACGTGCTTCGTAACATACAGTAAAATGATGATGCCTATGGAGTAGGTGAAGCTCCACAATCTATGAACACAAACATGTAAAACACATAGCAAAACACATGTAAGAGTGGGAAAAAAGGCTTACACTCTTACCAGGTGAAACAAATACATCCTAGAAATCCAGAAAAGCTGCTGAGGGACTCAGTAAGTAAGAGAATTAGCAATTCTGGAGAATTCTCCCTAACACTCGCCCCCCCCCCCTCACAGGCTAAGGGACAGGAGGATCTAATCCCCACCAGGATGGATCTCCTGTTGCAATTCAGTTAAATGGCCTGCTGAGTACACCAGCAACCGTTTGTAACCCTTGCTAGGAAATGTTTTACCAATGGTTTTCATTTGCAGACTATATGACCTGCAAACCTGTTGTGGTACATATCTCTTTTTTAATGTATAGGGGATCTGTTCTAACAGTCCCTCAGATGTTGTAACAACCTCTGAAACTACAATAGGCTTTTTCAAGGGGTCCTTAGAAAGGAATCCCTTAGATCTAGAGGGGCCTTCATGGTTCTTCACCACCTCCCTCAAGAGAGCAGGTTGGGTCTCAGGTATCTTGGTTGGAGGGGCTGTGGTCAAGCAAGGTACATGATGCCACTTCCTCTGAGATCTGACCTTGCCTATTTTAGAAGTTTCCCTCCTAACATTAGGATTTACACTGGAGTCTTCAGTAGAAGATCCAGCAGTCTTAAAGGGTTTAGCCTTAGAACTATTTTTTTCTGGTTTTCCACCAGCTTTGAGTATTTCCAGTTCTCACAGGCCTAGAGAGGGGTCCAATTTGTGTATCCACTTCTTCCTCAGAAGCAGGGTGGGTCAAAGACTCTACAATTGGATGGGCAATGAAGGAGCTTGGTTGGGGCTCCCATTTTCCTTCTATACTAGCCTCAGATTTGCCTGGGTTAGAGGTGAACTTACTAACACCAGGGCTTGCAGTGGGGTTCTCTGTAGAGGTTCCCACAGGCTCAGTGTGGTCTCTTAAAGTGGCATCTCCAGCCAATTTGGTCTGGTTCTGTTTTCTCTGCCTGGGGGGGTGGGGGTACTGGATACTACTCCTAGAGTTTTTACATCATTCCCCAACATGACTCTACCAGGCACCTCATTCTGGACACTGACAGGAATCCTCACTGTCATAATATTACACTGTATGAGAGCTGACTGAATTGGAACCAACTGGACAGGGCCTCCAGAAAATCTAGTGTGAACCTTGGGTGCCTTAGCAACATCCTAAGGCTTGAAAAAGCTTTCATCCACTACTGTTCTGCTGGTCCCAGTGTCTCTCCTGGCAGGAGTATCCTGACCATTGACAAGAACACTGCCCATATAATACCCTGTAGAGTTTTCTGAAATGGAGTTGTACACATCCATATTTTGTTTCTTACCCAGCCCAGACCCATGGACTCTAAGGATACAGTGGCCTGAAGATCCAAGGGTGCATCAGCAAATAGTTGAAAGTGGGCACTAGCCATTTGTAATTCTTCCTCTGGGGAGAAGGCTAAGGAGGCAGTGCTGATACCTGCAGGTTTACCCTTGCATCTGGGATCTCCTTTCACATGGTCAGTTGACCCACACACATAGCATTTACCAAATGTTCTCTGGAATGGGGGGTTCTGATGATCTCCCTCTGGTTGGGCACCAGAGGATTCACTATCCCTATTTGGTTTCCCATGTAGCTTACCCTGGTTATGTTTGGGGGCCTCTTCTGGAATGGAGGTATTAAAATTCTCCTTGTTATCTTTCTTTGGCTGATTTCCCTTATCCTTCTTCTGAGTTGCCCCAGAATCCTTGTGAGTAGCCCTGTTGGCAACCCACAAGTCAGCAGCCTTAGCTAACTTCTTTGGATCTATCTCCTTGGAATCAACCAAGTGCTGTCTGACCTCAGGAGAGCAGGCATCATAAATTGACTCCAACATAACAAGATTTCTCATACCTTCATAAGTGTGTACTCTGTAACCCTTAACCGAAACCATCTAAGTTTTTCAAATATTCACATACCCAGGTAGCCCAAGGGGTACCGTCATGCTTTTTGAGTGTCCTAAACCTCTTAAGGTACTGGGAAGGGGTCTTCACAAATCTAGCAATTAATGCTAGCCCCACACACTCATAATCCATCCTATCTACCTCCCCCAACTCCATCACAACATCAGATGCAACAGTGGGTGGCCTAGAGAAGAGCAAGGAAGCAACTGATTCCCTGTAATGTCTTGAATCCCATGGTTATATTCAAGTATTGCCAACCAATCCAAAATATCAAGCTTAGCCTCATACATACCAACAATTTATTTAGGCATATGGGGTCTCTTAGGACTGGAAGACCTAGAAGACTCTGGGAGAGAAGCATTTTCCAAAGACAACTTTTTCATTTCTAAGGCATGATTCAACTCCATTTCTCTGAGTTTCAGTTCTTGATGCTTTTGTTCAGTTTGAGCATTAATCGGTTTAAATTCCAATTCAAGCCTCATCTTTTCTAGAGCAATGAATTCAGGACTGACTGTAGGACCTGATGGGGTCCTGGTGGACAAAGGTTGAGGTTGCTGAGCAGGTAGAGGAGCAGTAAGGCCTACATTGTGGGACACATCTGCCTCATCTAACTCAGCCATAATAACAGACACATCATCCTCATCATTTTCCACATTTGCTGAGGGGTTAGGTATTTCAGATCCACTCCCCAGACATTGTTTCTATAACAACCTTTCAATCAATTCTGACTTTTTGCCTTTAACAAAGAGATTCCTATCTCTACACAGATTTTTCAGATAATCCACAGTGTAACTAAGGAGGGGCTCCTCACTGTAGCTTCCATATCAGACATGATTAATATTGCTTTTTAGTGATGTTTTAGCCTTGTGGTTATTTGATCCGAGGTAATACCAGCACTATAAGTGTAATCACTATACTTGATCCTCACCGCTGTACACCAGTGTTAGGCAGAATCATATGCAGTACCCTTTGGGAACACCACACACAATTAAGACTACAAGTGACAGTACACATTCCCCTTTGGTACAAGCCTGTACTACACAGTAAAGTGGTAGCGATGGCTGAGCAGACAGGCTTATTTTAAGAGTAAAGTGAGCAGTATCAATAGTTACACAAAGGACAGCAAACAAACACTGACTCAAGGTTTCTGAGTAAAAGAATATGCATTTATTCACACATCAGTTGTAAAACAATTCACTAAAGTAAAGCAGTAGAAAAATCACTATTTATTTATTTATTTATTTATTTATTTATTTATTTATTATTAGTGTGTTATAGCTTAACTTAAGCTTTTCACATGACATAAAAAGAAAACATTTTTTTTTACATTTAAGAGGAAATAGTGAGTAGATAAAAGGGAATTAGATTTGTAATAATGTCCTAACAAAAACAAAGAAAAGAGAAAAAAGGAATAAGGTAAATTTAGATGAACACAGCATGACCAGAGATAAGGAAAAGAAATGTCAGAAGAGTATATCATTAATATATTAGAATCAACAACAATTAATTATATTATATCTCAAACATGTTCTAAAGAAGGATTCTAAAAGTAGTTACTAATAAAAACTTATTATTAGTTTATGGCTAAAACTCTAACGAAGAATTAGTATGCATGGCCACAATTTGTCTATATACTTATGTCCAATAATTTCTCTACATTCATCCATACATTATACATAGCAATGTAGAGTTTCAGTCCTCTTGCATTAATGGCTCTTAGCCAAAATTCACTGCTATTAACGTGGTCCAGTCTGTGGACAAAGTCTGAATAGTGTGTTGTATATACTTTTATCTTAGCTGGGCACCTGGTGAGGACATGTTTGCCAGTTTCGGTCACCAATCTGTCTTTGCACAATCGACCGAAACGCTCAGATAAAATGAGGTTGTTCTTGATCCCACTCATGGCCAATACTGGGAGCTGGTCAATCCTTAACAGGAGAATGAATCGTCTCATGCGTGGCGAGGGGCAAAGATTCAAGTATGGTGATGGTTTCTTGAAGGTATAGTTCATATATTGGACACATTTATAGCGCTTTAGGCCTTCCAGATGTGCATAGTTGTTAATCCAGTCATGTAGTTCTGATTTCTTTGATAGCGCTCTAAGAGAGGAAGCTGTATCCTCTCGTTGTCTTTGAGTCCAGCCAAACGTTTCGAAATAACAATTCATATGCTTTTTCATAAGTAGATATGAGGAGGCTTTATTAATTTCACAGTGAACAGCCGCTAACAAGAGATTATCTGTATAAGGTGTTGCTTTTAGATATAATTCAGCTCTTTTTCTGAGTACCTGGGATTTCCAGGAAATGAGGCCCAGTTCTAATCTGAGGATGGACATGGGATACACCTTGGAAGACCGAGTATTTTTTCCCAGTATTTACCTTCAAGGATCTGTAGCCAGTCCATGTCCATTAGTTGCAGTGCTTCAAGGCCGTATGTAATCATTGGTGCTAGCACCTGAAGGTAAAGTTGTTGTGCTGCCCAAATGGTATACCCACAGTGGGATGTAGAGAAACGATAGATTAGGGCTGTCACTTGAGCTGCTCTCGTGATTCTGGCTTGTATACACATAGTGTATTGCCCCTTGGGCTCAATCTCAACACCCAAGTATCTGTAGTATGGGGTGTAATGAATTACAGTCCCACGGATGTTGAGGCTCACTCGTGGTATCTTCTTGGAGCTGAATACTACCATCTGAGTTTTGTTCAAATTGATTGCCAGACTATCGGTTTGAGTATAGGACCATAGTGCCTCTGCTGATCTTCGAATACCACTGATGGTATGGTCCATGATCACTAGATCGTCTGCGTATGCTAGGACCCAGCAATGTGCAGTGCCAATCTTGGGGGGGCAGTTTTTTTCCAGTGCAAGTATTTTGGGTATATCATGGACAAACAGGTTGTATAGTATTGGTGCCGTAACGCAACCTTGTTTCACTCCTTGATTTTGTCTGATCTCGTTGGTCATGTTCCCCTTGTTGTCTAACTTCAAGGAGACTGTGGTGTTGTAATGTAGGAGTCTGAGATAGTGTAGTATTCCTTTTGGACAACCCAAATTCTCCAGTTTGGACCACAGTAACTCCCTGGGGACTAGATCAAAAGCAGCCTTAAAAGTCAATGAACAGAACATATAAGGGCGGGTTGCCTGGTGTTCTGGCCTTGTTGCGAAGGATGTCCATTGTAAGCAGATTGTGTGTTGTAGAATATCCGCTCCTAAAACCGCATTGAAAATGATCAAGGATCCTTTCTCTATCTGCCCATGTTTGAAGCTCATGTAGTAAATATGCTGCAAATAATTTGCCCGTATAGTCCAACATAGATAATAAGCGGTAGTTACCAGGGTCCGTGCGGTCTCCCCTCTTATACACAGGGACCAAGGTTGCTGTCTGCCAGGATTCAGGAATTTGCCCCTCCTTCAGAATTTTTTCAAAGAGTATCTTGAGTACCTCTGCCCAGTAATCAGGATTGCTCTTTAGGATGACATTTGCTAGACCGTTGGGTCCAGGAGCTCTCGATGTTTTGAGCTTTTTTATCCTGGCTATCAGTGATTAAACTGTCACTTTAAAGGGAGCTGTAGGGCGACCCTGGATATATCTCTCTTGTGTCTTGACTTGGGCCATATGGTTGTGGGTATTCAGGAATTCCTCCCACTGGATTATACCAATTGAATTAGTCAAGGAGATGTTGGTGACTACCCGTGCCGTGCTCAGCAATCCCCATATGGATCGAGAATTACCTGTACAAAGTGTTTGGACTGTTGTTTGCATTTTAAGTAATTTTGTTGTATAGCGTTTCTGCCTGAGCCATGTTCTGTAGTTATTTTTCAACTTTTTACTTGATTTCAGATAGTTATTCCATGTAGTAGATGCTTTACGTAGATTTCTCAAGTTTGCTCTTAGAGTTCGTTTCGCATCTCTGATTTCAATATTGAATATATTAATAGTCTTAACTGCAGGAGCTAGCGTATTTGTTTTACCAATTGCGAAGCAATGTGAAAATGATGAAATCCATTCTTCAATCTCATTGCTAGTCATAGCTAGAAGCTCAGCACAACCTATATTGGGCTTATCGATTGTATATTCTGCAGCACATTTTATATTTTTATCGGACCACCGAATGTTAGAGGAGGGGTGGTTCGTCTTCAGTTCTCCGACGGATCTATGCTGCACGTGCTGTACCATGTAGTTGAATGAAAGTGTGAGTGTAGCATGATCACTCCAATCATTATCGTTAATCCTCATATCCGTGATCCGAGTGGCCATAGAGGGACTTACAAACATGTAATCCAATGTGCTTCTGGATTTGGTGTTTCCCCATGTTGGTTGTCCCGGGTAATCACTGATAGTTCTGCCATTTAGGATTTCTAAATTCCATGATTTGAAGGAGTTGAGCCATAATAATCCCTCAGAGTTCGTACCTGCATGTCTCAACTTGCCTATGTTCGTCAACAGGGGATTATTAGTTGTGCTCACTTCTCCGATTAAATGGCAGTTGAAGTCACCAGCAAATATTACCAGATATTTCTTTACATCTGTCATCCAGCTAATCAGTAGACCATGACAGGCTTCCTGGATGCATTCTCTGTGGGAAGCTTCAGGAGGATTATATATGTTAACCAGCAGTATTTGCTCCACTTTCTCTTTTCCAGGGAGTTCCAGTTCCACCGCTAGCACAAATTCGTCCATGTTCGTATGGATACGGGTGGATGTTAATGGATTTACGATTCCAATAAGTAGACCTCCATATGGTCTTCCCCTTTGCACCTTTTCTGCCAGTTCCTGATGTATGGTGTACCCATTTAGCAGGACTTGAGAGGTAAGCCACGTCTCCTGGAGGCATACACAGGTATGACCGGTTAATAAAGGGATAGAGCCATCAGGCGATATTAAATGGCTGAATCCCCTACAGTTCCATGATATTACGGTATGATCTCATTGTTTTAATGTTAGTGCCGGTAGGGACTCCGCTAGCCATTTGAGAACCTTCTGTACATCAGCCATCTGTACTGAATCGCATTTTGGTAACTGTGGTGTAATACTTTCTTCCATTTTTGGGTTTGATATCTGTGTTGGCCATTGTGGGTCTGTCTTGTTGGGGTCAGCATCTATTTCGATGTCGGCTTCCCTCAGACTAGTTTTAAAGTTACGCAGCAGCTCAGCTCTGGCTAGGAACTTGCAGTGTAATGGCGATGTACTAGAGTTTTTGACGTTCAGTGGTTCAACAAATTCAAAATCCTCCGATCGTAGGACTCTCAGCTGTGGAATAGAGTGCAGTCTGATCATCAGTGCTGATCTGGTAATCCAGTCATACTTGCTGGTTTGATACAAATTTTTAATAAGGCAAGTTCTTCCGCCTAGGGGTACTATAAAGTTACCCTTATCCTCAGCTGGCTCTGATGTTAATGGCAGAGGTTCGTTATTCAGCGGCAATGAAATATCCGATGCATTATTTGTGTTGTTCTGAAGTGAGTTTGTATCCTGCTCATCTAAACAAAGAGAAGGCTCTGGGTCCACCGGCACTACCGGATAAGAGGTATTACTCTTATCTGTAATGAGCCAGCTGGTCAACTTACCCTCTTTTCCTGCAGTGCATTTACGGGCACGTGCCGCTTTACGTTTACCTTTTCTCTGCCCCTTTTTGGGCGTACTGTCTTCAGTCGGTCTAGAAATTTCCTCCACAGACTCTGCTGTATCCGGTAATGTATTTGTTGGAATTTGTCGCTTGAAAGGATTCAATCGCTCTTTTGGTCAAGCGTCTCTGTTTACGTGAAAAGTCAAATTCCAAATTATTTATAACATTTGAGTCGTGATCCCCAGGTTCAGTGCCCACTGGGATGTTAGTATTGCTTTCTTCCAGCTCAGGCTCTTTCAGTTTTTTTTTTCTGTGTCTCCTGTCGACAGTGCAAGGGTGACGTCAAGTATCTTCCCACACATCTTCAGCAGGATATTTACTGCAAATTGCAAGGACGCAACAGAGGCTTGCAAATCACCCAGACTTGTACAACTTTCTCCTTGATCACTGCTGTTTTCTGGTTCCAGTGAGTCTAAGTGTACGTCCAGATTGGGGGAAGCAGATAGTCTGTTAAATGCTTCGCGTTGTGTGTCAATCATCTGATGTTGATAGTTATTACTCTGATTTCCCATGTTGCTTCCAGGTAATGGAGTCATGGCTCTATGCATAGATAGGCAGAGGTCTAGCAGTGAATTATTATCGATTACACTTTCCCCTAAACCCACTGAGTTGTTATGACTGACTGATTCCCTCTGCCATTATAGTGCTTGTCAAGTATGCGGGGTGTCCCCACATTCCGCTGTACACCCCTCAGGCACCCCACTGGGCAAACCCACACTCCTATGCTCCCAAGCGGGCTCACCTCCAAAAGGCCTTCAGACTAGCCCAGTGAGCTGCACTAGAGTATAGTCCCCGGGAGCATGAGAGGGTGAAGGAGGGGGGAGGTAGAGGTGGAGGGGGGGGCACTGGGGTTGTATAGCCGCCTTACCGCCTGTGTCCTTTATTCCTGCCACACTTCGTAGTAGCAGCTGAGGCAATGGCGGCAATGGCGGCAATAATAATAAATGTCGGCAATAACAGCCCTCCACGGCTCTTCACAGCTCCCACGACTCCCCTGCCAGCAATTGCCGCACTCCGCACTCCGCGCTCCGTGTTTCAGTGGGTGCGCGAATGTGAATGCGGGTGCCGGCTGGCGGCTAGAGGGCAGGCAAAACTAGGCTGACGGGCACTGGGGGGCGCTGGCGGGTGCTGGTGGGTGCTGCAGTTGCTGCAGTCGCTGCTGCAGGCCCATACGAAAACGCACAGTCACACAGATTCGAGGAAAGGAACTCGGCTACGTGAAATCGCGTAGGATCGCACACTGTCAACACAAGCCGACTCAAGCCGCACCTCGCATGGAGTCAAAGAGGCAGAAAGAGGCCGCCTCCGAGTCGTTCTTACTCCTGCCTGCTGGCTCTTAATATACTACACACCACCCAATAGATTCTGGACAAATTAAGCTCAAAATGAAGTGTGAGCAAAATGGCACTCCGGCAATTTAAAAGGGAGGGGAAGACAAGGTTAGACAAAAATTAAGCAGCGCCAACAAGTAAGTAAGCAGGGCAATCTAGAAAAGGCCAAAGTCAATGGACCAGAGTCTTTGCAGAGGAGTACACAGTTCAGAGTAGTTTGCGGTTAACTCTGCCAAGAGTTCGGAACGAAGTTGGTCGGAAGAAAAGTTACTTTTAAGAATAGAGAAGGACAAGTCCTCGGATTGGCGAAGGATTTCAAACACTTTCACCGCGGTCAGACGGAACGAACAACCGGGTTAGAACAGTACCTTAAATGAAGACGAAGGCTGTAGCTGAGGCAGAAGTTCCTGGCAGGTCCTGCAGGCTCACGGTTCCTGAAGAGACTGTCGGACTGACATGAAGTAGGAAGACTGGAGGGTCCTGCACTGCCCAGGGAAGAAACCAGCAGCAGAGCAAAGCAACAAAAGCAAAGCAACAAATAAAAGGTGCGCTCCTTAAAACCCATGCAGGGTCTGGTCCGTCTGGCTATCCGTTTCACTGTAGCTGTGTACAGCAAATTCGACCAGAGGAGGGAGGCCTGGCTTGTAGTTTGGCGAACTGGTTGGTCACACCAGATCAATGGGAGAAGATTCCTTGCAGATCTTCCTTGTCATCGAAGTTTGGAGATTCTGACTCATGGCAGGGCTTCACCGGGAGGTTCAGTCGTGGTAGAGGTCCTGTTCTGTCAGCTTCTCTTCGGTTCTCTCGATCCAGTGGCAACTCTGCCTTCTCAGTCCCAGAGAGCTGCTTTTTATGCAGTTTTCCCCCTTTCACACAGCCTGGCTGTCAATCACACAGCAGGGAGGCTGTCCTGGCGGGACAGTTACCACAGCCAATCATACAGAGTGTGACATGGGTCTCCAAGGAGACCCTGTGCAGGGAGTCTCAAACCCCTCCCTCACATCCTGCCCCCCTCAGACATTCAGGTGCCTAAGGAGGGCTTCTGTGCAGAAGCCCGCCAAAGGACTGCGAACAAAGGAACCAAACCTGGTTTGGCAGGCAGAGTAAAACACGAGAAAGACCTTTACAAAAACAAATGGTGAATAAACCCAGCCCGGACCAAATAAAAGTAAATGGGGTCCACTGGGTTCGAGGCTACAAACTTAACCTAAAACAGTACCAAGGCCATTTAAATAGACCGTGGTAAAAAAATAGGGTAGATACCACTGCCACCAGCCAAATGTTAAAGAAAGGGGAACGAAATAATGTTCCATGAGAAACAGACAAAAAGGGATAACGATTAACCCTTTCCAGAACTCTATGTAAGATAGTTTGTACTGGGTCTGTGAATTTAAAAAGATTAATAAAGTCAATGGCAACGTTACATGTTCTGGGAGACAGTAGTCAATCCCAGAAAATGCAGTTTAAAGTGGGAAGTCTGAAAAAGACAACCCTGTGTCACTGCGCTAAAGGTGCTGTGTAACACACAGTGAAAAGATTATGCCTGTGGAGTAGGTGAAGCTCCACAGTCTATGAACACAAAAATGTAAAACACACAGCAAAACACATTTAAGAGTGGGAAAACAGGCTCACACTCTTACAGGTGAAAAAATAAATCCTAGAAATCCAGCAAAGCTGCTGAGGGACTCAGTAGGTAAGGGAAATTAGCCATTCTGGAGAATTCTCCCTAACAGAGAGGATACAGACACATCTAAGCTGGGTGTTGGGCACCCCTTTAGAAACAGCCCCATATTCATCATAACCCAAACGGGGCAATGGTAACAAAGAGTGCACCAATTCTTTCCCCCGCCCTATGTGCCAAGTTACATGCCAGCAATACCTTTTTGCATCACCACATGGCTGAGACCCAAAGTTCTGGCCAAGCCTTTTCTTCTTCTTGCAGGATGACCCCTATTATGAGGGAAGAACACCCATGAAGAAGGGAGGCATCAGCGCCCCACATCCCGGTGTGAAGAGGCCAAGCCGGGAGGAACAAAGCGATGCTGAAGGGACTGAACGCTGGCATGTCAACAGAGGAACTAAAGTGCAGACAGAAGCAGGGAGCAGGAGAGTGAGGTGCAATAACTCCTAAGTGTCGTCTCTGCACGATGCACAATGCATGTCAAGCAGGGCCACACAGAATGGGAACCGGCACCAGTGGTCAAAGTGGGTGGGAGCGGTTGGGAGCGGTGCTCCTCTACTTTTTTAAATTAGTTTTGACTGTTCCTGTACCTTTATTTTAAAATGAAACTGATCTGGAAATGTTTCATTTTAAAATAAATGCGTAGGAAGAAGATAAAACTTGCACTTTCAGTTCCCTGCCCTGAATGTTCCCTTAATCAGCAGGTGCATGTGTTTGGTGGTTTGTATTGTGCATGGGAGGGGACGTGGTGATGAGGTTTGTGGAGTTTGGGGGCATACCAGCAGCGGTTTCACTACTTCTTTTCGTACACTTCGACCACTGAACGGCAGGGGCCCTCTAGACCACCAGAGAACCCACAATCCCAATAATGGCCTTATCTCAGGGGTGGTTAGACCAGACCCCCTGAACACAAATATGGATGGATGTTGTATATCTCTATCAGCCATCAGTAGTTTGAAGTGGTCCTGTGTGGGAGAGGGCAATGCTTTTTCTGCCATTTAACAGTTCTGTTGATTCTGTTGATTCCGTCATACCCAGAAGGTATGGGATGTAAAAGGAAGGATTGCGGATTGTTTGGGTGGTGTCCGATGAAGTGGACGACCAAGAGACCAGCAGGATGAATAGAAGTGTGGATGAGGTGGCTTTTTGAAAAGGGGAGGCATCTGACATTTGGTCCAAGTGATACTGCATGGTGAGTGTGCATGAAAGTGTGGCAAGTGTAATTAGGAAGTATAGTGAGTGACTTTAAAGGGCATCCCTACATATTATCCCCAACAAAAATATTTTTGGGCGGGATAATTTGTGGGAGCGGGAGTTGTGGGGGTGTCCCCCGCACATTTAAAAATAATGCAGGGATTGCAGGGGTGTTCCCCGCAGGGTCCATGGCTCAATATCGCTACAAAAATATGGTGATATTTTTGTATTGCAATATTTTTCCAGGAATATTAACACTTTAAAGTAGATGTGGGAGTGAAAGAAGAGTGTTTGACTAGAAGATGGGCTGCAATTGTGTTGTAGTGCAGAGAAGGGAGTTGTTGTGTGGAAAGGGAGTTTTAATGCAGAGAAATGAATTGTAGAGCAGAGATGGAAGGTGTAGTGCAGATAAGGGAGTTTTAGAGCAAAGAGGGGAGTTGTAGTGCAACAGGGGAGTTGTAGTACAGTGAGGGGAACTGTAGTGTGAAGAGAGTTGTAGAGTGGAGATGGAAGTTGTTTTGTAGAGAGGGGAGATATAGTGTGGAGAATGGAGTTCTAATCCAGAGAAGGGCATTGTAGTACTGAGAGGGAGTTGTAGGACAAAGAAGGGCATTACGTGTTGAGAAGGGAGCTGTAGTGTGGAGAGGAGAATTGTAATGTAGGGTGGGGAATTGTAGTGTGAAGAGGGGAGTTGTAAAGTAATGAAGTTATTGTATGGAAATGGGATAGTTTGAAGAAGTAAAAGGGTGGATGTGAAGCATAGAAGGAGTAAGTGACATTGAAGGGACAGAAGAGGGGGACATAGAGAGTAGAGTGAGTGAAGGAGGGTGTGGTAGGGCAAAGAAACGGAGAGCGCGAGCGAGAAAGTAACATTTAGGTGGAGACAAGGGGGGTGTGAGTATAGAAATGCTATCATAGACCACTAACCACTTTTAGAGTAGGGACACCTATAAAGCCCTGGGGTGAGGCTGCATAGGTAAGGAACTAGTTTTCAGACTCATCTCCAGAATAAAGGCAAACCTAGACAGTGGGTTGGAACTATCCGTTTCTACTAATCTAGGGAGTAGGGATGCCTGGATTTGGGTAGTATTGATTCAATCAGGCAAGAGAGAGGGTTGACCCTGGCACCCAGCCAAAATTGAAAATAAAAACCCTTTCGTCATGTTTGCATTTTAGGGGTATTCTTTCAGCTATATTTGACAGTAGCCTCTTCAGTCTTTGAGAGCTATAGAGTTATGAGACAACTTGATATTTATGTTAGTTTTAAAATACATTTCCTTCAACCTTTTTTCGAAAGATCTATGATAGCTGGACAGGTGACAAAAAGAAAAACATGTCTTTCCTTGCCAGAGTTACACCTCCAGCCGAATTCTGACATTGACAGATGCAACGTATCCATCCTTTGAAGAGTCCAGTAAAGGCAATGTGAAGTGTTCTGTAGGATCAGGACATATTTTCGATCTTAACCAATCATCTTTACCTTTAAGAGGCTATTTCACCAATTTGCAGTTCCAGTGGCTAGGTCCAAGTCCAATCCCACAGCCCTCCTAATTTTCTCTTCTTAGGCCAGACAGTCAAAATGCATGCTCCGGGCATGTCACTCATGCTGTGGTCAAGGAGGTCAGGGATGTCATCCCTATGTATGGTCCAACAGTTTACCCTGCTGGGAAGGATGTACATCCAGGTTTCACCCACTGGGAGGGTGTATTCTAAGTTCAGACTTGAAACGGACTTCCCTTTCCCATCAGGACAAAGCTCCTCAACTCTCATGCTAATTTTCTGATCCAGACATCACAGAATATTTATCTCTTGGATGCCGAATGCCGAATGCAGGATTCTGTCAAATCACAACGTGTGTGCTAACCTCGAGCGCTGGATCCATTTTGATTTTGCCCATTTACCCAGCTGTAATCTCATGGCTGTGACGTGTTGAAGTGCTACAGGTGAAGGCGTCAGGCTGCTGTAGGGCTCCGGCGAGGAATTGTTGATCATTCAATCTCCACCCACTTCATGGTACCAGACTTCCGTGAAAGAAACAAGTACACGTGCACAGTGGAATTCTTTAGAAATATTAAATTAGCCCTCCTTTTGCACTCAATGTCTGCATGCCCTGCACAGAGAGACATGCCCTTTTCCCGTGGCCCTAAAGAAATCATGTAAACAACACTTATAGTGAATTGATAATGTTTTGCTGCCACCAAACAAGGCCATTGTTATGGGTGTAGATACATTTGGGTCAGACGACCATTTCGCTCAAATGTACTTCTTCTAACAGGTGAGGTGTAAATCACTTTACATTTTCACATTTGTAACAGCATAGTGCCCCAGTTCTGTGTGTGATCTGTAAGTGCCAAGGATGAGTCGGCTCGTCCTTTTTGCATAGACTTGCATAATAGCCTGGCCGTTAGGGGGATAATGTCCATTAACATCAAAAGACAATTGGCCTCATTGCAAGCATGGCGGTCCGGGAACTACGGTACCGGTAAGCATGCCGGTACCATAGTTCCCAGACCGCCATACTACGAGCTGTGCCTGCGGGCGTCTGTCAGCCGCCAGGTCTGGCCTGGCGGGCAGAGCGGCACCCGCAAGCACAGCAGGTCGGAGGCACCGGCAACATTCTGAATGGTGCCAGTGCATCCGATGTACCATTCCCGTTCAGCCCTATGGGGCCGAATGGGGATGGGTAGTCCCTTATTGCTGGCACCCGCGAATGGGCAATGAGGGGTACCGGTAAAAATGCAACTCCGGCGGCAGCCGTGCCGGTTTGGCCGGCACGGCTACCGCCGGAGCTGTAATGAAGCCCAATATCTCTATATTCATCTGCCTTTCAGTCAAACTCCCACTGGGTGAAGGTACAACATGAAAGGGGGTAATAATGGTATCAGACCAGTTTACACCCCAACACCATGCCAACATCAGTAATGATTTTCAGTAAAACAGGTAAGTATACACCTGACTTGTTGAGGAACAGTAGGAGATCCTAAATGTACGCCAATAGTTTATGCTGAGCCCCCTAAAACCTACGCCCAAAATGTCCAGATGGATTATGGGGTGAGAGGATCTCTGAATAGGATGTATAGGTGGCAACATATCCTGGCACCACATTCAAAAGCAAGGGTGACATGATGAACGGTCTGCTCCGACTGGTCCACTGCATCAGTTACAGTAGCTGCACCCAACACGAAGCTCTGTAGTGATCACTGGTTCTAATTCAGTTTCTGACTATAAATGATATGTCAAATTAAAAACATAAATATGTAGGATACCTTAGAATTAAAGGTACGTTTCATTTGACTCATATAAGTTGATGTACTCTTTCATAAATGAGTAAAAACCCTTCAATAGTGGGTTCTGGCAAAATTCTTCTTACAACAGATTTCCACTGGGACAGCCTTCACTTTTACTAATAAATAATAACTACTAATAATATTTAGCACAAGGAAGTTTAACTGAGCGGTCTTAAAACTGTGAGTGCTCACCCTTAATGTGGACTTTTGCTTGAATGAATAACAACAATGGTTTTAATGGTTTCAGAGTTTTGAATAGTTTAAGCCAGTTTGAATCAGTCAAACCCACATACCTTTGACCTCTAAGCTGTTTGAAACCAAGCTTTCCAATGTTATAATTGGCAGTTTAAAGGTTTGAATCTAGTTGTATTTCGAATCATAGACACCCATTTGTACAAATAAGTGTGTATTGCTTGTAATTCCAATAAATGCCTAATATCTCAACTGAATAAACTACAATAAAACACAAGCAAAGCAAGAAGAAAGTTAGCTCAAAATAAATGGAAAGCAGAAAAAAGAAATCAAAGGTTCAAGTCGGATCCTGCCAATGGATGGCATCATCTACTCAAGCTGCTCTGATCATTGTCCAAATCATTAAAGTATTCAACTCTCAGTGGTGTAAATGCTTTTTGCAGATTGAATCCCCATTTATTTGGAAAGATTTGAAATTGAATTTAAGCTGGGTCCCTCATTCTTTTCCCATCCCCTGGATATCCTCATCAAACAACCATAACAGCATTCTTTGCAATATTTTTAATGCCCAAAACAGCCAAAACAGCTATCAACATTAGAGGAAAAACAACCTTGTTAGAGTTTTGATGAAACAATGCATAGTTGTTTGTTGATTTTAGGTCTTTTTCAGTGCCTATTGGTGGGTACATAAAGTACCTAAACACACTATGTGAAGTTGCCTTTAATTTCCTTTTCCTAATTCAAGGAGGATTGAATTGGTATTTCAAAACTTGAATAGATGATAACTTGTTAATTCAGTATAAAAGCACCAATATAACACTAACAATTATTTGAAAAAGATTAAGAAAGAAAGCCAGAAGCCTGTCACTAATTTCATTAAAGCCTTTTTTCATTCCTAGGATTTATGCAACACATGACATCTCCAGCACAGATCATTAAAAATAACCCATGGAACTTTAGGTCAGATGCATCACGGTAGCTCACTACCACCTGATTATCACCTGAGCCTTACAATACAAATATATTGAAATTGTTTGCGTGTTGTGCGCATGATTGATTAAGGCTGGTTTTATTCACTGGTAAAACCTTCATTTTGTAACAACTCCAGCAAATGCCAGGCCTAATATATTGTTCTTTATTAAAGTTCTTGATCATATGTATATATTTATTTATTTAAGTGTTGTGCATTTGTAAGGCACTTATAAATCAAGTAAATGGTGTTTTCAAAACATACAGACTCAAAGCCTGCCTATCATTAATCTAGTCGTGGATGTTCAGTGCTTATCTGATTCTCAACCACTCCAAGACTGAATTCCTATTGACCAGCAACACAGAAAACCCAGACACCCAGACCTGGCTCTCTGCTTTGCACCTTGAGGGCTCACACCCCAGTTGGCCTCCTGCATCAAGTCCCTTGGGTTTGTTCAACAGACAACTCTCCTTCAACAGCACATAGCAAGGAAGACACAAACGGCTTGGTACCAACTTTCTTTCTTGTGGAAAATACAGCCCTTGATCCCAGAAAACAACTTCAGATTTTCTGTCCAAGCCTTGCTGCTCTCACACCTGGATGATGGCAATGCCCTCTTGTAAAGCTTTTCAGTTACTACCCTGGCTGCCCTGAGATCTGTCCTACATGCTGCAACATGACTCATCAAAGGACTCCCTAAATTCGACCACATCACCCCAACCCTCATTGAACTGCAAGCCTGTATCAATTTCAAATCCTGCTGCATCATCTACAAGTGTCTCCCTGAAGTCCCCAAGTTACCTCACTGAGAAACTCAGAATCTCCGGGGGCCTACAATCCATCAGAAGTAAGGACATGTTCAGACTTGAACTCTGCCAGTGAAGGAAGGAAATAAAACAGAAGACAGGCCTTCTCTGTCTACGCCCCAATAATCTGGAACCTCCTCCCCATTAACATCTGGCTTGCCCCCTCAGTTCAGGAAAAACCTCAAGACCCTCCTCATCAAGGAATGGTGCCTCCCTACCACCTAGGTCCATACATTGCACCCTCTTTCATGCTTCAGGTCACTTGCACCCTTCTTTCTCTAATATTTCTTACAGTTCACTTTCCTCTTATTTCAGCGCCCCTATATTTTCCTTCAAGCTTTCTTTCCGACTTTCCGTTTGCTTCTCTCTCTCTTGCTTTCAGCCGCTTTATACTCATCTGATTGCTTTCTTGCTGTTTGCCTTTTCACAATCTGTCACTTGCCTTTCGATTTGTGCCACATTACTTCGGTGCCTTCCTCCCCTCTGCTGCAGTCACACGCAAGCGCCCGAGTTTCGGTCTCATTAACTTTTGTGAAACTCAACAGGCAGCGTCATATTGACAGGCGGTCCCTCCAGGATATGCAGGGTTGAGGTCAGGGTCTCACCACCTGCCGCTCCGATACCCTTGGGCCCGGCACAGGTTCTATGGGAACAAGCACTCCACTGAACTCTGCCAGCAGGATGCAGGCAGCCTCACTCCAGCTGCTTGGAGACACGGTCTCCTTGCCACGCTGCAGCCCCTCACAGACACCGGGCCAGCATATCCGCACGCTGTTCTCCTGCAGACTTCAGCTCTCGCCCCTCTGTGCTCTTTGGCTTCTCTGGTACAGACGGCAACCCCAGCTTGCTCACTACTTCTGGCAGACCACACCTTTTATAGTGTAGGGAAGAGTCCAGTGGAGTCAGGTGTACATAGTTGGGATAAAGTGCCTGACTCTATTAGTGGGACAGCCCAGTGGTAGGTTATAGTAGTAGGCCCTGTCTTACTTCCCAATGCTTTGCCTATGGGTAATCCACATTGATCACAGTTGCATCTTCCTCCTCTCAGTGTTTGTTGGAAATGGGGAGGGGGAGATGCGGTGTGATTGAAAATACCCCATAAAGGCTGAGGGAGAGTGGATTGGGGTATTATTGGGAATGGGGGAATACCATGTCTTGCCCTTGGATATTCTCCTCCCAATCCCTCGTGATCCTCCACTTTGGTGAGCCTCCCTCGCTTGTCCATCCCCAGGGTCGGGATCCAAAAGCGATGGCCCTTCCCTGGCCAACTGAATGGAATATCCCAGGGGAGTAGATGGGAGAATATCATCAGGTTTCTCAAATAGAACACATGTGAATAATTGTCATCTAGCAAGGGTGTTGACGTCCCAGCTTTTTACATTTTCTTTTTTAAATGAAAGAATAAAATTATGCAGGTAATTCCATTTCGGGATGGGTGGTCTGCTAACCAGACCCCCTTTCATAAAACTCCATGCTAAAAGCATAGTGTACGTCTGTGCACTGCTGTTTTACTTTCTTGATCTGCAGTGCCTGCTCTCTAATGTTGCAGACCAGGTTCAGAAGTCACAGGTTTTCCTGTCGGCAGTTTGGGTGACAGTAAAGTCATTTTAGCATAAAGGCTGCATTTAAAAACGGTACCTCAGTTGCAAAACTGCATAATTATGATGAACTACCATCCTGGTAGCAGTATAATCTTTAAACATAAACCATGCCTGAGTTAGGATATGGTGGCTGGTAATTCACATAATTAATAAAGCCACATGTCAACAATGGGAGACCAGGCCAGCTATGGACAGGGTGCGTATATTCTTCCTAGACTGACTGTCTCTGCTGCAACCACCAGGACAATAGCAAGTAGATGCTGTCTATTGTTGATCCTTTCTGAGGACAGGTAACACCTCTCTCTAGCAGGGCAGCCATCTGCAGGAGCTGTCCTGGGAAATAGGATACAAAGAGCACACCCTAAACAACAGGACTAGCCACACGCCAGAGTGTTTTATACCAGTGGGCCTTTGATGCTATGGGTCTGAGAAGGGAGTGAGGTTAGTGTAGTCTGATGGAGCTCAGCACAGTTGTGCAAAGGATTACACATGTTATTATTCTCTGTACCTCTTCTTCCTTTCTGTGCCCTATACTTCCTTTTGTACAAATCACTTTGGGAATCAAGCAACCAGGCAAGGACCACTTGTCACAAGGACTGGGATTGGACCCTTTAAAGCAGGCTTGCTTTCCTAGAATCCTGTGGGGGCTTTTTGCCTATTGTAGAGTGGGTTGTCCACCCCTTTTTGATTAAGAAATTCAAGAAGCATTCCATTTGATTGCTTTTGGGAGAGCAGTCCTCTCCAAAGCCCTCCACCAGTGAGGAGAAGATGAGTGTTTCAGGGCAGAGGCAGACCCTGCTCCCTACCGCATTCTGGGCACAGTGGTAGTGATCTTCTATTGGAGAAAGACTTGCCTCTCTGCCTGCTACACCGATACCCAGGACCTCACTGGAGGTAATGGGTCCCTGTAGGTGTTTACCAGCCTCCCCTGGTTTGGGAGAATGAGAATAATGACTCATTTTTATTTTTACTTAAACATGTTTTGATTTGACAAAAGCAAAACCAGAGGTACATCATGGATCAAAGGACGTTGGACAAAACCAAAGGCGGACGTACCTGCTAACTAATCTGGACCCTAGCCTTCCTTCTGTCCTCATTCTACTTGATCTTTCCTCTGCTTTTGACATGGTAAATCATGCCATCCTGATCAATCGTCTCTGTGGGAACCTGGGCATCATAGATCAGGCACTGGCTTGGCTGACGACCTTACTCCTGGACCGACCCTCCCAGGCTCAACTTGGGTCCTTTCTCTCCATCACCTCTCTCTCCACGTGTGGTGTTCCCCAGGGCTCTAACCTCTCACTCTGGCTTTTCAATGTCTACTTGGAACCTTTGGCCCACCTCATCTATACCTTCTCCTCTAATTTTCAGTGGTATGCGGAGGACACTCAGCTCTCCTTCAGTCGCCCCTCAGCATCCGCTCCTCTCTCGCTCATTCCTGACTGTCTATCCGTGATTCAGGTGTGGTACGCCTCCAATGATCTCTGCTTTCATGCCCGTAAAACTGAAATCCCTGCCCCCGTTTCCCTCTTTCACTCTGGCCGCCTTATTGGCCCCTCTTCCTGCACCTTCTTGTGAGCCAAAAAATCTTTGTGTCATTTTCAACTCGACTCAACTCTCGCCTTCTCTCCTCACATCACAGATCTCGCTAAGAAGTCCCACTGCCAGCTTCACCTCCTCAGAGATATTCGTCCTTTTCTCACTATCCCCCAGAAGCTCACTGTCTCCAGAGTCCTGGTTCTTTCTAGGCTGGACTACTGCAACAGCCTCTTTCTCAATCTGCCTTTCCCTACTCTCTGCCCTCTGCAACGAATTCAGAACAGGACTGCAAGTATTTTCCTTGGCCTCATGCCCACAGATCATATCGAGCCAGCCCGGAAATCTCTCCACTGGCTCCCAGTGGCTGCAAAGATCAAGTTCAAGACCCTCTGCATTGTCCACAAGGATTTCTGTGGTCGGGGTGCACAATACATCCAACTCTCTCTTCCTAAACACCTGCCTTCTCAAGCCCTTCGCTCAGCCACCTCCAGTTTTCTGATATTATATGGCATTAATAACGCATCTAAACACAAGTGTTTCTGAGGGCCAGGCGCTTCTCCAGGCAGAGAGTGGGTGGTAGATATCTCTCCTCAGCAGGTGCCACCCTCTGGAATTGCCTCCTAGGCCCATCTCAAACTTGAGCCGGACCACCTGAGGTTCCAGAAGCAGCTCAAGACCCTTTCTTTTCACTTCTACTTTCTCTCTCTTCTCTGTTGACCTACGTGTCTGCTGTGATGACTAGCTGCCTCAGAATCTCATGGGCACCAGGCTCCTCCACGACCAGTAGCCCTTGCACTGCCTCTGTGCCTACCTCACACTTGGGGCTGTATCTGTAACCCTACAGTCCCCTGCTTCCTAGCACTTAGCCAGAGCCGAGCTGCCCTGGCTTCACTTCCTAGAGCAATGCTGTCCTGATTGCACTTCCCCCTTCCCTCTCCCATTGCACTTCTCCTCTCCTCCTACCCCTGCACTTGCATGATCTGAATGACACAATGCCTAGTAAGTTTGTTTGTTTGTCCTCCCTCTGTCTCCCCTACCTTGTCTTGTCGCGCCTAGAAACACTTGTGTACAGGCCCAATGCAAATGACTCATCATATATAATAGTATATAACATAAACTCCATCCGCTCCCCACCATACCTGACACTGGGGATTTGATTCCCACTGTTACCTCCATGGCTGCTTGTAGACCCCATTGTGGACAATTGCCCTCCCTCCCTGTTGGTAGAACCCCACTCCCTTGTTTCTCTGCTCCCGAACCTTGTTCTTCACCCTATCATTTTAAAGTACTCCATTGCTTCCTGAAGCTAGGTCTGCGCCCAATAAATACCCTAATAATAATAATAATAATAATAATAATAATAATAATAATAATAATACATATTAATAATAATAAAATAATGTACAGCAGATCTGACTAATGACCAACTTTCGAAACTCTACTTGAGTTGAATGTGGGCCAAGCAGCTGGGTAAACAAATTTATTCCAAGAATTGTATCCATGTGTGCTCCAGCTTGGATAAACAATAAAGCATGTGAATCCTTTATGTATAATGATTGCGCCACTTTTCCATCCTTCAAGCTGAGCTCAGAAAGTCTTGATGTGACTTGTTCAAGTCGATGGTTCATTTTTGTGGTCAGGAAAACTATATAAGTAATTGTCCTCATCCACCTAGTCAATATAAGTATTTCAAAGTAGTATCCCTAGCTTCCCCAATAATGTATAATTGTCCTCATGCTATATTTCCAACTTATGCATTTCATTAAATGCAAATATTTGATGTTAAATTCAGGAATTAGCAAGCACTTTTTTGAGGTATGCACAGGGTAATTCTGATCCTGTTGCAAAATCCAATAGAAACATCCCACTTCATTCCTCTACCCAATGCCAGGATTCATCTTAGTATGTGGTGTAATCCATCCACCTGTGCACCGGGTGAACCTTTTGGGATGGTATTACTTAATCCCCAAATCCCCAAACCGGCCAGCGCACACACCACTCCCCTGCTTACCTGACCTGCATGGTGCCGGCAGAGCTGCATTATGCCACTTAGCCATCTTGGCACCCTGGGACCCGCACTATACTCCTCAATCTGATATCATCTGAATACTCAGTCTGAGACGCTTCTTCTGAGCTTGCAAGGCAGGATGACATTGAACCATGTTCACTGAAATCTAAATATCATTCTACTCCTGATCAATTTACAGCCATCCCTATATTGATAGTGGTGAATCATTACTTACACACCAACAGCGCTGGGCAGCATCACCCACAAGACTTGTGCCACCGTTTCCACTCAACCCCTCACCATGCAACAATCTACTCTGATCCTCTTGCTTACTTTCCTCTCGCTATCTCTCTCTTGAGGATGCATACCCATACCTGCCCTCGCCAGTTTTCTACATTCTCTCCTTCCACCCCCTTCTATGCTAACCCTGTTATCCAGACCACCCATAAAACATGACTACTGGTCCTGCACATGCCTTACCTGCTTTACTTGGCTCCAGTTTATTTTCTCTCATTCCTCTCCTTCCCGCATTCTACCACATGTACTGTATGGTTTTAGAAACCCAATCTCTTTGCAACAAGTCCCCCTTCCTCACCTATCACTTTGAGGCCACTTAGCCCCAGCTTGTGGTCATGGCATTCATCAACAATTGGAATGCTTCCAAAGAAATAGCCATCTATGGTGTAGTTCATTCTGAATTTGCAACTTTCTCCCACTCACCCATAATTACTAGTCAGCGTGAGGTTGGACTTCCTTACAAGGAGGCCTACCGTTCTGCCTCCTTCCTCCAAGCCAACTGCTGTCCAAACCTTAAACACAATCCTTGCTATCTATAAATCTCATGGACTTCTCAACTCCTTCCTCTCTGACTTTGAACTGCTTCTTAGCTGCCTTCTGACTGAAACTCCAATGTTCTTCCATATGTGCTTGTACCCCCCACAAATGTCATTCTCTATCCAATTCGAACTTTATTCATTAATCTCTGATCACGCCATAGTCACCCTCCAAGACCAACCCATATATATCAAAGAAGACTCTCTTCACTTTGCCATTGTCTCCTCGCACATAGCCTCTTGCATCATACTCATCAACCCCTCCTGATTTGACCACTCATTCATATCAAAATAATAGTATTACCCACACAGTGTCTCCTCCACATTCCGCTTCTTTAAACCTAATGTTTAGGCTCCCTATTTACTCTATTTCAAGACCTCCCTATTGGGTTTCCTGCAACCTCAACTGAGCGAGCCTTCCTGGACTTTAACTCTGCCTCCAACTCCCATTTCAAAACCAACACCCACCTTAAAAATCACTGACCCCTACTTCTGCCTTCCTTGGTCTATCTTGCCTTACAAGCACTCACTCTAAATCCCACTAGTACACTAACCTTATCCTCTCTCCAACCTGATGTATGCAAACTCTGCACTACCCTTCAGGCCATGGTGACCTGCTATCATATTCCCAGTCATATTCACCTCTTTCTGCTAATGGCTTCTGTTTTTTAATTCCTTTCCAAGATCTCCAAAATACAATACACCCAAACTGCCCTCTTCTCGCTTCCAACTGCCATGTCCTTACTCCCACCCAGGTCCTCTTCTGATACAATTCCTTCTCCCGTAATAAACTGTCAATAATTCTTGTCAGAGTGAACCCATCTTATTTGCCAGGTTTCCACTCTTACTCTGAAGCAATAAAAGCTCTGCCTACTATGATCTACCACTGGTATCAGGTCAAAATACAGTTTTATTTTGCCTGATTAAAAAAAGATCGATTTAAAAAGACAGCAGAGAGCGGTCTTTCTAAATTGATCTGTCATGATCCTGCCGCACACGAGTGCACGCAGGGGCTGACAGGCACGGGATAACAGGTAAGTGTGGATGCGTGTGTTTATGTGTGTGTGCTGTATGTTTGTGTCTGTGTTTAAGGGAACAGGGGTTTCTGGGGTGGGGAGGGAGGCAGAGGCGGGTGATGAAGCGCAGTTCATGGGGTGGAACCCCAGATTTGGAAGTCATCTAACCAGAGCGGGTGGGGGTAAAAGAAAGGGGATCATTTTGCTTTTTGCGTGCCACCTAAAGTCGGCCGAAATAAATCTGTCTTTTTGTTAGGCGACCTGCAAAAAGCGAAAATATGAGATAGGACCATACCATTATCTCTCAACAATCTAACAGCACTCTTTAAAATCTGCCGTCTTCTTCTCCTGCTTCAAAGTACTCACTGTTACCAATCTGAAAGTATGTGCATCCAGTCCCAACCAGTACAAGTATCGGAGTACATTAACCACGTAGTCTCCATCAGGATTATCAAATGCCTCGACGTCTGTAATCTCGATGACCCAGTGCAGTCTGAATTCCACAGCTGTCACTCAAAGCACTCACGCCTTTCCAGCTGCTGCCCACCACTCCAAACTTTCTTGAGTGCTTATCCTCCTTGTTCTCTCTGCTGCCTTGGACATGGTTGATCAATCACCACATGCTACTCAGTTTACTATGGTGTGTGGTCATCAGACTAAGAGCATTGCAATAGCATCATGATGAAGTCATGTAATGAGCTATCTCCCTACAATCAGACCGGCCCAGCTGTCTAAAGTGTAAGAAACACTAAAACCAGAGATGGGACATTAGGTTGAGTCACTGTCACACATCACAACCTAAAGCTATGCATAACACATCTTTCAATCTTTCAAGTCTTTAAAGTTATGCTATGTTAAAGGTTCTTGTACCGCGCACTGTTGCCACCTGTGTGGTTTCTTGGTGCTCTCAATGTGGAACAATCATTTTGCGAAAGTTCTTTCAGAGTTCATTATGAAATGTTGTAGAAGCATTTCAAAATTTTGGTTAAATACACCTGAAGAGGAAAAATGGTGTTCACACATGTGTGCTAATTAAAATCTCTGCATCATAACAGGAGTAGTAGCGAGGTTCGTAATTCGTTCTATGCCTTTCAGTTACGCCAACATGTAGATCTATCAAGCTCACATCAGTATCAGCGCACAACAAAAACACTAAGTAAGAAAATAAAAAGTTATACAATTGTGAAATATTACCTTTTTTTTTTTACAGGCATCCCCTATGACTTGGCAGCAAGCAATCATACCGGATCCATTGCACCCATTATCTGTATCTGCATTACTCGTAATGCTTGCCGTCCACATCACAACGATGAGACAAAAACAGGCTTTGTGATTTCTGAACTTCGTTGAGAGATGCCTATCCTTAATTGAACACATTTTTTTTGTGAACAGGTCAGCTGACATGGTAAAGCAATATTAGGAGTGCCAAAACTGCCACCAGTAAAAGGACCACCAAAGTTGGCATGCACAGAGGCTTGCAATCTGGACAAATTATAAGGATACTAGTACATGCCCGTGTACACGGGTGAAAGTGTAGGTTTTCATTCACACAGTAGGACCACTATATATATATATATCAAGCCTACAGCTCCCTCTAGTGGTGACAACAGACAAAGATATGCCAATTGGACCACTGTATATCCTAAGGCAACAGCTCCCTCTAGCGGGCATTCTGTGCATTCGGGCAGCCTCTAATGCGCATGGCGGCATCAGAAATACATCTGGCCTTTTATTATTGTTAGATAGATGGAAGATGCCCATTTGTCTGCGGCACATAACTGTTTGCACCATCCCTGTGTGTAAAGTGACACAACCTGCAGCTCATGTCACTATTATCATGATTGCTTAAAACTGCGGAAGTTAAAGGGCGAGTTTAAAGATTATTTCAGATGAACATGTTACAGCTTTTAACTCCTAGCCTGATCTAGAGCTAATGTCGATTATATAGCAAGAGTAATGTCACATTCAACTTTACTAACCTTTACTCTCATCGCTTGTAACCTTTCCTGACATAGTTTATTACATTTCAATGGCCTCCAGCTGTGCAGAGTGTGCCAGGAGGAGTGGTCGTGATCATTGCAGAAAGGTGAATTGTAGAAGACGTTTCAACAAGTGCTAATAGGTTTCATTTCAAAAGAGGTCTGTGCATGGACATTAATAAGAATGGATTTAGTTAAAAGCACAGCCATATATAATGCAGAAGGGTATTTTTCTAAAATATAGTAGTGTATGTGTATACATGTATAGCCAGCGGTATCCTGTATTTTATACTGTACTGCCTTTCTGCTCCTTTGCATGAGTTGCAAAATGGAGAGACCAGAATGACCCCATCCCCTGTGCCCTGGAGTCACACTTCTTCTAGGCTTCAGGCATTGTCAGAGATGCCCGCTTCTTTGCAATTGGGTAAGCAAACACTAAGTGCCAGCCACTCAAGCAGCGTCAGGCAGACAACCAAGGAACTCCCCAGCCGGGAGCCTGAGCGAGGCACTCAACCTGCTGACTCTCCCCAAATGTGGAAGGACAGTATCTTCCATAACGTGCTATGCTGGATTTGCCATGGTGATGCCATGCAATCATTGCATCGCTTTGCAGAGTTTCTGAGGAGCTGTGATGACTGTCTTGATCTGCTATGTCTGTGACCTTCTACAATCGCTGATACTTCTTTCTCTATCCTAACAATTGATCCTCAACCTTGTACCTTGTAACCGAGCCTACACACACCTTTCTCTCTTCTAGCGCACAACGCCCACCTAATGCCACTCAATGTTGGAAACACAGCAAGTTCCCTTGCTCAACTTGCAACACAATCTTTTCTTGACCTACCGCTGCAAACTACCAAAAACTCAAACCCACACAGTTTTAAGCTCACACTGACTGGAATGTCGCCTTTACCAGCATCAAGCTACAGAAGATACAGATGGGGAACCTTATGGATGGGGAAATCACCCTGCAGACATATGGATGAAGAAATCACCCTGCAGACATATGGATGAGGAAATCATCCTGCGACACACATATATCAACCCATGGTCTCTCAGATCTGCCTCGCATCACTACTTTACTAACACAAGCCTGCTCTAATCCCACTGATCACAACATACACACATTGCTTCTCTTCCAGGACGTACAGCTCCAGGCGGGCCTCCAAATCTAAAGTTAAGGTTACATTACACAGAAAAATTAGAACATATTTTCCCCTGTGACTTTTGGCCCCATAAATAAATATTCATCACATTTGGCAAACAAACTGGCGGGGCAACATCTAAACACAAATTCTACAGACTCTGCAATTTGAGCTCACAGATATAGTTGTTTTTTTTTTGGGGGGGTTTTCTCTAAACCCCAAAACACAAGTTTAAGTCTAATATCCCAAACTTGTATACTGTGGCTGATTGCTAGGCTTTACATGGAGCTGGCGCACATCACAAACATTTTGAAAATTGTATCAGCCAATCTCGAGATTTTTCTTACATTTGAATATAATAATGTGCATACAGAATTTCACCATGTGCAGTAGGTCTGAAAAGCTAAGAAATATACAGGCGTATATCACACACACACACACACACACACACACACACACACACACACACACACAATCTCATCAGAGTGTATGCACATAAAATAATGGCACAATATGAGTGAACACAACATGCACACCCAAAGCACTCTTGTTTTATGTAAGTACAACACCATATAACCCACCCCCAAATAGCCCCTCCAAAAACACATATCACACAAATACACACCACATACACACACACACACGCACACACAACCCACAATCACCCACAAAAAACCCACACACTCCACATACAAATAGACTAATAGACTTGTGTGGTGCATCAGAAGAATGACGCAGACTCTCCGAGGACATTTGCAAGATGTATTTATTAAATAATAATGTGAAGGCATAACTATCCTGGGGATCCCCAACCTATATGAATAAAGGTGCTCGTCATCTGTTAATGTCCAAAAGGAATATGTCCGCTGTCCAAAAGCTAATGTTAACTGAACCTACCACTAGCTTAACAAATTAAGGTCAGAAGAATGACTCCCTTCTTCTGATGTATGCTTCACACACTTCCCTTCTTAGTCGTTAAGCTTCTTGTTAGTATGCTATTCATAAAAAGTATTTTGAAACTTTTGTTATAAGGTGGTGTAGCTCACTCATGAGATTGGGGACTTTACTTTCTTCTTTAGGAATGGCTTTCTTTGACTTTGGTTGAATCCTTAGATCAGTCTTAGTGGGTTTTGCATAAGCTGGTGAAGTATCATTTCTTGGATGATTCTTGTTTCCTGGAGACTTATAGTTTGGCTTTTCCTGGCCTGTTCCGTCTTATAGTTTATTTATCACAGAGGCTTTGCTGGCCTTCAGTTTATCATATTCATTCTCTCTTATATTCCACTCTTTGACTCTTGATCTGGGGTTAGCTTTTCCCTCTTCCCAGGTTAGTTGTATCCCGGTCTTATTGATCACCCCCTCAGGGATGTCTATTATTCTCTTTATCATATGAATCCCTTAACTGCTGAGGGTTTTCTCTGCCAATGCTGAGCACTTTTTTGGACATTTGGGTATGTTGGCATTCAATCCCTTGTAACACTTTTTTTACAAGTGATATCCTGCCCAAATTTGCACCTTTTTCATCCCACATACAGGCGGTCATAACACCATCAAGGATTCGAGGTTTGCTGTAGGGGTATGTGAGAAAATAACAAAAAAAGTGACAACATTGTGTGTTTTTGTTTCCAGAAAATGCCAATAACATGATGTACAAAGAAGCCTGTGTTGTTTTCTTGTAGGAGATAGGAACAAAAGATTTGTAGCTCTAAAATTGCCATTTTCCAGGCTTTCAAAAACAGGTTGAGTGGAAAGCAAAACATTTATTTCTTAAATGCACCTTCAGTTTTATGGGAGGTAGGTGATTTTACCCCTTTTTTGCTAGGATATGCTTGCACAGAATGGAAGAGGAGGGTAGGAAAGCTCAATGGGAACACAGAAAGGCATACATTTCTGAAAAGTAGATAACATTCCAGGTTTTAGGAAGGGGTCATTGGCACAGGTCAGGCAACAACTATGTACCCATAATTCAAAGAGTTTGGCAACAATTTTGAAAAATTACAGATACAAAGTATGTGCTGGACATGTTTACACTAGTAAGATAATGACTTCCTTGAAAATTGAGAAAAGCAATGCACCGCTACATTCCCCCGACTGTTCTAGTTAGGAAATCACACATTCTTCGTAAGGTTTCACAAGACAAGCAATACCACGAGACAAAAACCAAGCCATGGTACACAGTATTTGTATGCTGATGGCCTAAACTGACGTACTTAGCACACGAAAATAAGGAAAAACAATGTGAAGAATGCCAAGCGTACATTTTTGAAAGAGCACAGGTGATCTGTTGAAGGATACATGACTTGCGCAGGTCACAAAAGAGTACAATGCCTAAAGCAGTGATTAAATGTAGGGCACTTTTGGGAAATGATAAGATTGTGTAACAAACCACATTAGGAAAATGTATGAAAACGTTATCAGAACCAAGACAAAACAACACATATCCTATCTTCCCAGATTCCTGCAGGTTTTCTGATACAAATGGTAACTCAGAACTGTGGGTGCACTGACCGTGGCGCAAAGGTAAAAGGCTAAACCACTGGTACAGCAAATGGCCTGTGGAAGACTGGATTTGGCCTTGTGGACAACCCACACATTTAGGAATGGCTGTTGCAGCCACCAAGGAAAACAGGGAACCCCATGCAATTCTGTAAAGAATAAACCTTTGGGAATTCAAGGAGGTCTCACTTGCTTGTGTTGTGCTACCATTTATTACCCAGAATGCCCCGCAAATTCCAAAATGTAGGCAAACAAATACAATTTTGAGACACTTGTGACCAAGAAACCACCGAAACACATGTACAGTAACATATGTCCTATCTTCCCACATTCCCACAGGTGTCCCAATGAAAATAGTACCTCACATGTGTGGGTGCACTGACCTGGGTACAAAAGGAAAAGGCTAAACCACTGGAATACCGAACGCCCTGGCGAGATGATATTTGTGGTGTTTTTGGCCTTATGGACAAACCGCAGATTTGGGCCTGGGTTGTCGCATACACCTAGGAAAACAGGGAACCACATGCATTTCTGAAAAAGAGACACCTATGGGAATACAAAGAGGTCTCCCTTGCATGTGTTGCACTACAATTTTTTACACAGAATGCCCAGCAAAGTCTAAAATATATATAGAGAAAAACAAAATTTTCAGACATTTGCAACCAGGAAACCACTGTAACAAGCATGCAACAAACCATGTCCTACCATCCCACGTTCCTACACGTGTCCCAATGAAAACAGTACCTCACATGTGTGGGTGCACAGACCTGGGCACAAAAGGAAAAGGCTAAACCACTGGTTTATCGAACGTCCTGGGGAGACAATAATTATAGTGTTTATGAACTTCTGGACAACGCACAGATTAGGGCCTGGGTTGTCGCAGTCACCAGGGAAAACAGGGAACCACATGCATTTCTGAAAAGAAGGCACCCATGGTAATCCAAAGAGGTCTCACTTGTGAGTGTTGCATTACAATTTATTACCCAGAATGTCCTGCAAAGTCCAAAATGTATGGCAAACCCCACAATTCTGAGACTTTTGTGACCAGTAAACCACCTAGACATGCGTGCAACACATGCCCTACCTATCCACGGTCTCACAGGTGTCCCTATGAAAACAGTACCTCACATGTGTGGGTGTGTTGACCTGGGCACAAAGGGAAAAGGCTAAACCACTGGTAGACTGAACGCCCTGGGTAATACTGGATTTGGCCTTGTGGACAACCCACACATTTGGATCTGGAGTGTCAAAGCCACCAGTTAAACAGGGAACCCCGACAGGGTCCCCATCTCTCCTTGGAGGGAAAAGCAGCAATGCAACCCACCCAGTGCGCCACAATTTTGGGGATGATGTCCCCGGCCATGGGTGCCTACCTCCAATTTGGGTTGACCATCTACAATTCCAGCGCTGGTCCCAAGGACCCCAGCAGGGTCCACATCCCACCTGAAAGGAAAAGCTGTAACGCACGATAGCCAGTGCTCTAGGACGGCTTGGGTTGATGTACCCAGCCTTGGGTGCCTGTCTCCCATGTGGGTCGACTGTCCCCAAGTTCAACAGCGGTCCAGGGGAGACCCGGTAGTGTTCCCATCCGTCCCTGGAGGGAAACCAGTTAACGCCGCCAGTCCAGAGCTCCAGGATGGGGCAGGGTGATGTCCCCAACCTTGGGCGCCTGTATCCCATATGGGTCGACCGTCCCTGATTCCAGCGGCAGTCCCAGCGAGCCCCAGCAGGATCACCATACCTCCCCGGAGGGAAAAGCTGTAACGTGGCACTGCCAGAGCTCCAGGACTGCCGTGGGTGCTGCCCTCAGGCTTCGGCGCCTGTATCCAATGTGGGTCGACTGTCCACAATTCCAGCCATTGTTCCAGCCAATCCTCAATAGAGGGAAAAGCTGTAACGCAGCCCAGCCAGAGCTCTAGTAGTGGTGACAGTGATGTCCCCACCCTTGGGCGCCTGTCTCCCATGTGGGTCAACGGTCAAAAGTCCAGCAGCATTCCCAGGGAGCTCTGGCAGATTACCCATCCCTCCCTGGGGGGAATAGGCTTTAACACAACCCAGTCAGAGCTCCAGGACAGCCAGGATGCTGCCACCGTCCTTGGGTTCCTCTCTCCCATGTGATTCGACTGTCCCCAATCCCAACAGCTGTCCCAGGGAACCCCAGCAGGGTCCCCATTCCTCCCTGGATGGAAAAGCTGTAACGCAAACTAACTAGAGCTCCAGGACGGCAGGGGGTTCTGGCCCCGGCCTTGGGCGCCTCTCCACAAGTGCAGCAGTGGTCCCAGGGGGCCCTGGCAGGAACCCCATCCCTCCCCGGATGAGAAAAGCTGTAACGCAGCCCCACCACAGCTCTGGGAGGGCTGTGGGTGTTGTCCCCGGCCATGGGCGTCTGTCTCCAATGTGGGTCCAGCATCTACAAGTCCAGTGGTGGTCCCAGGGAGCCCCGATTGGATCACCATCCCTCCCCGGAGGGAAGAGCTGTAACACAGCCCAACCACATCTCTAGGACAGCTGTGGGTGATGTCCCTGGCCTTGGGCACCTGTCTCCAATGTGGGTCGACAATCCCCAAGTCCAGCCATGGTCACAGTGAGCCCCAGCACGGTCCCAATCCCTCCCTGGAGGGAAATCCTGTAATGCAGCCAGGCCAGAGCTCCAGGATGGTCGCGGCTGATATCCATGTGTCATGTGGTTCAACTGTCCCCAAGCCCAGCGGTGGTTCCAGGGAGCCCCGGTGGGGTCCCCGTCCCTCCCAGAGGGAAAAGCTGTAAAGTGGCATGACCAAAGCTCCAGGATGGCCGAGGATGCTGCCCCTATGTGACAGCCTCTTTTCCAGGTGGGTTGACCCATCCCCAAGCCCAGCGGTGGTCGCAGGAAACCTTAGTAGGGTCCCCATCCCACCCCAGAGGGAAAAGCTGAATTGCTGCCCAGCCCGAGCTTTAGGACTGTCAGGGGTGCTGCCCCCAGCCTTGGGCATGTGCATTGCATCGCATGTAGGTCGATCGCCCAGCAGCCAAGCAGCAGTCATGTAATGCAATCCAGCCAGAGCTCCAGGACGGCTGGGGGTGATTTCCCCATCCATGAGCACCTGTCTCCAATGTGGGTCGACCATCCACAAGTTCAGCAGTGGTTCCAGGGAGCCCCAGCAGGATGCCCATCCCTCCTCAGAGGGAAAGCTGTAATGCAGCCCACTCACAGCTCTAGGACAGCTGGGGGTCAGTTCCCCAGCCATTGGTGCCTATCTCCCATGTGGGTCGACTGTCCCCAAGTCCAGCGGCAGTCCCAGAAAGCCTGGGCAGGTTCCCCATCCGTCCCTGGGGGCAAAAGCAGTAACAAAGCCCAGGCAGAGCTCCAGGATGGCCAGGGTGCTGCCCACGCGTGGGCCCATCTTTCCCATGTGGGTTGACAGTCCCCAAACCCAGCGGCAGTGTCAAGGAGTCCAAAGCAGGGTCCCCAAACCTCCCCAGAGAGAAAAGCTGTTATGCAGCCCAGCCAGAACTTTGGGATTGCCGGGGGTGCCGCCACCGGCACTGGGTGTCTGCCTTGCACGTGGGTTGACAGCTCCCCCAACCCAGCAGTGGTCATGGGTTGACCCGCTAGGGTCCCCATCCCTCCCCGGATGGAAAAGCTCTAACGTGGGCTGACCAGAGATCCAGGACGGCTGGGCCTGCTGCAACGGGCAACTAGCAAAACAGCCCCCACCCCCAAAATCCTTTCCCTGTTGGCCTAGTGCTCCTTTCTGCTTTCCAGTGGTGGCAAAAGGGACCAGACCGTCAATTCCCCTCACCCCCAGAAATGGAGCAAGGATCTGCCCCTCCTTGGGGGAATGTATGACGGGGCTGGCCCACAGGCACAGGCGCAGCCCCCTGATGCACCCAAGTTTGTAACTGTATAAGCAGTGTCATGTTGATTTGCCATCCTTGAGGTGAAATCAGTCCACCAATCTGCCCGCAAAGAAGCAAAACAACATTATGCCACCTTTGTGGCTTTTCTTGGGGGTGGAGGTGGGGGTGGTTTATCCTGCCCCTGCCCCCCCACCTCTCTCAAAATCAATTACCTGGTGCCCTAGTGATCCTTTGTGCTTCCCAGGGCTGGCAAAATGAGACCCTCCCTTCCCCCCCCCAGGGGAAGAACAAAGGATCATCCCCTCCTTGGGGGGGATTACTGAGGGGGGCTGGCCAACAGGCATGGGGCCAGCCCCTGATGCCAGCCAAGTGCACCACTGCATACGCAGTGGCCTGTTATTTGGCCTTCTTGGCAGCAAATCGGTGCAAAACCAACCGATGTGCCCCCAAAGGAGGCAAAACAGCATTGTGCCACCTTTGTGGCTATTTTAGGGGGTGGGGAGGTGGGTTGTTTGGCCTGAGGGGGCCACACACCCCCAGCATTAATTCCCTGGTGGTCTAGAGCTCCTTTCTGCTGTGTCCAGACCCTCACTTTTGCCCCTCCACAGGGTAGCAGAAAGGATCTGCCCCTCCTTGAAGGGTAATGCTGAGGGGGGCTGGTTCACAGTTATGGGGCCGGCCCCCTGATACCTCAAAGTGTGCATCACCTTAGAGTGTGCAGGGTTGTTTTGCTTTCTAGGCGGGCAAATGGGCGCAACACAACACCCATATGCCCCCATAGAAGACAAAGCAACATGGTGCCACATGGTTTTGCCATTTTAGGTTGGGGGTGGGCAGCCCCAAATCAATTCCCTGGTGGTCCAGTGGGATTGCTGGTCGAGGATCGAGCGATCCTCGACCAGTAATCTGCTTGTTGGAAAGGGGAGAGTATGCTAACGAGCCCTCCCCCATGCAAATAGGGCAGAAGAAAATGCCCAAGCAGCACTGAAAAACGTGTCTGCTATATTTGCATACTGATCCATTTGGCTTCAGCATGTAAATGTTTCCTGGTGACGTTGGCCCAGGTAGCGTGCACCAGCGTCACCACTGCCATCCCCAGACATAAAGGGTATGTCCTCCCCTTCATTGCTTGGGGATTGAGAGGATCACCGCATAAACAGGGTGCGCGATCCATCCCCCCCAAAGGTAAGCAGTGCAGAGGACGAGATATCTCGTCCTCTGCACTGGGAACTGACTGCAGAGGACGAGATATCTCATCCAAGGCAATTAAGGGGTTAAGGCAGTTCAAGTTTATCAACTTTGCTTCCAAGCTTTTCTCACTTCTACTGAGACGAATTTCTCCTGGTATTCCATTTTTATTCATTTCCCTCTCAGGCACGTTTATTATTCTCTTTCTTATATTAAGGCAGTACAAGTTTCTTAATTTTGGTTCCAAGCTTTTCTCAATTCTAATGGGATGAGATTCTTGGAGCATATAATGAGTCCCTTTTGGTCTCCCGTTCCTCCTGTGTTCCCCGTTTCCTTCTGTATTGTTTGAGAACGTCTGTGGGATTATTATGGGCCGGGGATCTTCTCCTATTCGACCGCTCATGTTAAGCTTATTCTCACCAGTGTCCACGCTGTATGACTCTCACTCTTTCTCCTAGCTTCTCTATATCTCAACGGAGGCCGATGCCATTTGCTGTCGCTTCCTCAGGGTGGTGACGGCATCATTGCAGAGGCAGCCTGTACACCATGACAATCTCGTGATTATGCCACCACCTATTCTCCACGCCTTGCCAGGGCCATACAAGACTGGCAAGCTTGGCAATCCACACCACACCCCCTTACTCCCTTAGCTGTAGACCACAACCCATACACCACAGAAACCACTGCCTACGATCGCACACAGGCACGGGCAGCAGCCCGTCTGGTCACCCCTGCCCCTGCTCCAGTAACCTGATCACATCATTACCTAAGCCTTGCCCAAGCACAAATTCAACCCCATTACCAACTCTCTGGCTGCCACAGCAGAGCTTACCCCAAACAAGGCATGGACACCAACAAGGCCAAAATAAACTGCATCTGCCAACTGCAGCCTAACACCAGCAACCCCCCTATGGCCTTAACACCTCACAGCTCAACTGTGCATTAATGAATGCTAGATCCATCCCTGCCCACCCACTGGACATTCTACATCTCATCACAGATATCAACCTTGCCCTTTAAGCCATCTCAGAAACCTGGTTCCACGCCGCCTCCGGCCTCGCCCTCTCCCTGGCTATCCTGTGTGGCTACAGCATACTGCGCAAAGACAGACAGAAGGCGACAGCCAGAGGAATAGCAATCATCCTAAGGTTGGCCCTCCTTATCCGAGAAATTGACTCTCCCACACATCTACCATTAAGATACACCTGACATATCAAATTTCTGGCACACTATCATCCTTTGAATAAAACCTCATCCAATTTCCCACCGCCAACATGAAACCCACCTCCAGGATTCTTCTACTTGGTGACCTGAACCTAGGCTTTAACGACACGGATGACCTCAATGCAGCATCACTAGTCTGCTCCATCAAGTCCCTTGGGTTCACACCATGGATACTGCACCCCACCCATTCCAAAGGATGTACGCTAGACTGGATTGCAGACCATAACTGCAACATTACGGTCACTACTAACCTACCTTGCCCATGGACTGACCACAATATCTTCATCTACATCATACCTACCATCACACAGATCACAACACCTGCCCCGCTTTTACCCCCATTGTTAGCAAGGAGCACTCACAACCTCTCTCGAGACATCCTGCTGCTGCTTTTTGACCTGCAATCCAATACCACCCCACTCAGGGACCATGCCCTCCTGACTGACCTGCACAACCAGACCATTACTCAGGCTGTAGACACTGTCGCACCCCTAGCATTACATAAGCCCAAACGTGCCTCACATCTCAAAGCATGGTATACCATGGACATCTGCACCTTCTGGGCAAATAAACGTGGAGCTGAATCAAAATGGAAGAAATACCCATCAGGTTCAAACAAAACTGACTACACCACTGCATCAAAATAGAACAAACAAGCCATTCTACTGGCTAAAGGCTCCTTCTACAACACCTGAATCTCCAATGCAAAATCTAGCACCTGCAAGTCTTCATGATTCTATGCGAACTGGAATCACCTACATCGCCACCTTCCAACATCACCATGGATGTTACCTGGTGTTCGAATATCCAGAATGAGCTCTTGGATGAAATAAGCCCACTCCAAACCAACATTCCTCTGAAAGAAGTCACCTTCTGCACAAGATCACAGCTTCCGCCGAACATCTAAGCCTTGCACACTCCATTGAAATTCACCTCCTTCCACTTTAACCCTGTATTAAAAACCGAAGTGTCTTGGATAATAACAGGCCTCAAACCATCCTGTTGCCAAGGGGATGTATGCCCGGCTCCCATTATGAAAGATTGTGGGGACGACTTCATGCCATTCATCACCTCCCTCATCAACTCCCCTTTTGTCTGCCTGCTCAGAACATCCCTACCTGAAAGAAACCTGGGTTCCATCTCTCTTAAAAAAAAAACTGCTTTGGCCAATTCATCCCCACCAATTAAAGACCGATTACCACCGTCCCCTTCCTCCTAGAAATCCTGGTCAGGGCAGCCTTAGGAGTTTGACAATCAGGATTCTGCCCCAGCCACGGCATGGAATCCACTCTCTTGGATCTCAAAAAACAAATCGATGAGATCAAAGATGCAGGCAACCCAGCACTCCTTCTACTACTACACCTGTCTGCAGCCTTCGATCTCGTACACCATCAAATCCTATTCCAGCACCTTGCCTCTGCGGCAAGCTTCTCATCTGAAGCTATCACTTGGGTAACCTCATTCTTATCTGACAGGACCATGAGAGTTTTAATAATGCCTCTGCCCCCTGCCTCGCCAGTCACCTGCGGCCTGGCCCAAGGCTCCGAAGGCTTCTGTGTCACCTCCAAACTTAGTAACATATTCACCAATCCACCTGGATAACCAGAGCATATCCTACACAAGCTACGCTGATGATACACAGATTCTCCTTCCTCTAACTGGCGGTTACACCTCTGACTCTGCCGCGCTGCTAACAGTTTACCAAAACATCCAAGCCTGGATGGCAGATCACCTACCATGTCTCAATGATGACAAGACCGAAATTCTCCTGATTGGTTCTCAAGTCATTCTTAACTAGCTGGAAAAGGTATGCAAGCCTTCACCATAGATGACATCTCTATTCCAGTCTCGAGCATTGTGAAGACACTGGGTGTCCAAATAGATGCTAACTTGTCACTAACCAGGCACGTTAATGCTATAACTTCCTCAGCGGCACACAAAACCAAGCTAATCAACACAAGCAGGTCATTCCTCTTCACTGACAATTGTCTCACCATTGCCTGTGCTCTCATTGGGTCTAGACTTACCTTTTGCAATGCCATATTTGCCGGCACCTCCACTCACAACATCAACAAACTCTAAGTCATCCAGAACAATGCACTTGGAGCCTCCCTGAACATTCCCAGGCACAAGCATCTTTTGGCAGCTAGAGAAAATGCTCATTAGCTCCCTATTCACAATCACATTACTTTCAAAACACTGGCTGTCACCCACAGATGTCTCTCCAACTCTGCACCTGTATACCTCTCCCAAAAACAACATTCTGCAAGACCAACTCGCTCTGCCTATGCACACCAACTGGTCACTCCAAGATTCAAGCACACCAAAGCAGGCGGCTCGAGTTTCCCTGTCATTGCCACCAAAAGCTGGAACACTTTACTGCCAGCACTGAGAGCTGAGCAATCCTACTGGACCTTTCGGAAACACCTTAGGACATTGCTATTCGCCCAGAGTCCTTCGACTGACTGATTGGCCATCCTATTGTATGTTTTATGCAGTGGTGGAAGCGCATGAAAAGAAGTAGTGGAACTATATTTCCTGCTGGCCTATCCCAAACCCCACAAACCCCATCGCCACGCCCCTTCCACACACAATTCAAAACCCCAATCAAATGAGGCTGCTACGTTCAGTGCAGTGCATTGAAGTGCAAGCTTCAACTTCTTCCTGCACTTTTATTTTAAAACGAAACCATTCCGGAATGGTTTATTTTGAAAATAAAATTACAGTAAAACATAATTTAAAAAGTAGAGGAGCACCGCTCCCATACTCTCCCACCAACTTCGACCACTGGTTTTATGACTGTTTTTATGACTGTTTTTCCTTGCGGGTTTAGTGTGCTTTATACATGCATAAATAAATCAGTATTGCGTAGGTATGCGTATTGTGAGACAACAGTACAGAGTTCACGAGTTACAAGTGTGTAAGTGTGTATCCATAATCCGAGCATGTCATCGATGCTTACATGTATTCTGAAGTTGATTACGAGATGTATGGGTGTTCATATTATATGCGTATTGTCTGTGTGTATTTTGTTTATGTAGAATATGCATATGTATATTCCATGCATGTTTTCCATGCTTGTGTGCAAATGGACATAATGCTTGTGTATATTGCACGGTGCAATATTGTGAGTGTGTGTTCGGTGGTTGTGTGTATCGCCACTATATGTTTTATGTCTGTTCATGTTTTTCTGAATATGCATATTAAGTGTGTGTTAGTGTGAAGAACAGCGTTTATTTTCAAATACCATCCATTTTTTATCATTTTAGTGAAGGGCTAAGCCATCAAATGATGAAGCTAAAATAGTACTTATGAGATATAGAATTTTATCTTGCCCACACATACTTCACGCTTAAATGTGGGCACAAGGTGAAATCAACATGAATCATTAACCCCCCCCTACCCGACATCAACAATGCACAGTCAAAACAGCTGTAAAAATCTGCCCCATATTTTATCAAACAAACCCAATTTGCCAATTCTCCGAAACAGCACCCGCTCCATGTTCGCCAGGCCATGCATTTCGGACAACCATGTCCCAATGTCCAATGTCAAAGCATTTTTCCAATTCCTCAAGACAATTCTTTTGCTAATCATCGCCCCTCTGAATAACCACTTCTTCTCACTCAGAGTGAGATCCTCCAAATGCACATCACTCCCCAGAATAATCACACTAAAATCCAGAAGAGGGAGACCAACAATCACCTCACCAAACACCTGTTCAATCTCACCCCAGAACAGTCTCACCTGCCTACAGTCCCACATTAGATGTTCCATCATCCCAGTCTCACTCGAACATCTCCAACATTCCGCATTCTCCAACAACCCCCTTTTACACAGTCTCTCAGGCGACCAATAGACTCGATTCAGAATTTTAATGTGCCTCGATCTCTCCGTGAGTCCCAACGAACACAACTTCAAATTCATGCACATGTTTTGCCACAAACCCTCAGTGACATCCAAGCCGAGCCTCCTGCCCCATTCCTCTCGTAAAGAATCATTTCCCTGAAAGCAAGACACAAACCCCTTATATAGGCGACTGGCAGGTCCCCCACTCGACCCCTCCAAATTAACTGCAAACAGACTCAGAGCAATTTTTTACTCAAAATTCACAACACCAATCGCACGTTTAAGCTTCACATAGTCAGAGGCTCTAAAGTTTTCAATACCATACCGTTGTTGCAATTCCCTAGCGGTCATCCAACGATCATTATTAAACAGGTCAGCAACCCACCTCACCCCTCCTAAAAACCAATCCGCCCAAAAGACCACCTTGCCATATATTTTGATAGCAGGATTCAGCCACACCGATGCGCCAGGCTCCTTGAAAGCATCCACATCCAAAATGCGGCACAAACTCTTCCATGCATTCCTCAAGCTACACATCAAAAGGTCATTACCACAACACTGCCTAGAGACTGAAGTCAACACAGCTCTCGACGTAAGAGGTCCATTGAAGCTAGTTTCTGCCTCCACCCAAACATCCTGTAATTCATCAACAAAGGGAACCAAGAATTCCGAAAAGAAAGCCAGATGGTATGCCCTGAAATTCGGCACCCCAAGAACCCCCTTATGCAATGGCAATTGTAATTTCCACAATTTTAGCCTCGGGGGCTTCTGATACCACAAAAACTCCTGAATCATCCTGTCCAAGTCCTCCCAAAATGTCATAGGAAACATCAAAGGAACCATACTTAGAACATAATTAATCCTCTGGGCAGATATCATCTTTAAGGCATTCACTTTTCCCCACAATGAAAGATTCAAAAGGCTCCATCTCTCAAGATCCATCCTTAAACCACTACACATCATCCGTGCATTCAAGGGATGTTCCAGTCTCCAACAATCTTGCAAATTGTGTTCCATCAACAAATCCACCAGGCCAAATGTTGACGGTCCGCACCACCCCTCGATCGACTCCCACTCCTATCCATTGACTCATCCAAAACAATATTAAAATCTCCACCCAGCACAACATTTCTGGAGCCCAAATCCTGCAAAATTTGCGCCACCTTCCTGAAGAAGGATCCATCATCCACCGAGGGGGCATAAACATTAAACAATGAGACCTCAAGACCTTGCACATCAAGCAGTAGAGCAATTATCCTCCCCTCTTTGTTTGAAAATTCTTGATTTGCAATGCGCTTGAACAATTATCTGTTTAACCAGTCTGATAGCTGGGTTGTCTGGCATTGTGCATATTGCGGTGAGGCAAGTGTGTGTTATATGTGCAGATTGAACTTGCCTGTGTTTCGTATGGGGTTTTTATTGGGGGAGAGTTTAAACTATGTAGGTGAGTGTGGCATCTGTGTGTGTGGTGAGTCCGTGTAATGTATTAATGCTATGTATTTGCATGCGTGTGTGTGTATGCATACTGTTTCTGTGTATATGGTCACTTATGTTCAGAGTAGATGCTTGTGGTTGCATACATTTGTTCTGGCTTTGTTGTTGAGGTTGTTGATGATGTGAGTTCTTAGTTACATGCATCATCTGCAAACATATGTATTATTTGTTTCTCTGGCCTTCTTCTCCAGGTCTGATTTATAGAAAGCTTTTTAGGATTTCGAAAGTGAATATCTTGAGTTTGGTGAATTTGTGTAAAAAGGGTTATGTGTATGTCGTTATGTGTATGTCGAAAGTGTCAAAAGTAAAAGGGGGCAATGTTGTGGTATGCTTTGTTGGAATTGAAATAATATTATGCCTCCTGTCGCAGTAATTGAATGTGTATTGGCCTACGCCAAGTTGTCTAAAATATCATGTGAATAGACTCCGCGGCAAGGTCTTGACCTTAACGAAAAGTAATGTAAGTCGCCATCTTGGATTTAGCTGCCATTTTAGGTTCTCTTGTAATGTGGAATTCACCCTGAACATCAAAATGGAGGCTGAATGACATTCTGAGTGAGATTCTGGCCGTTGTGACCTCCGCACACACAAATAATTAATATGCCTGCAGGCCACTTGTCGGGGTCGCGAACTGAGACCTTGTCCTATTGCTGACCTATGTGTAAATGAACAACTATATCAGCAAAACTGATCAAAATGCATAAATTATAGGATTGACCTGGCAAGGAACCCTAGGCCTGATCTCAAGAATGGTTAACCCGCGTGAGGGTTGGCCAAGGGCTGGACAAACCATATAAAAGACCCAAGTATTTCAATGTACGGTCTCTCTACTAATGCATCGAACCCTCGCTGAAGTTCGTTAGGTTACTCTGAGAGCCGAATAGCTATCTGTTTGTCAATTGACTTTGGTAACTGTTGTAGCTTTTAAATAAAGCACTTGTATGTCCTTTGTAACCTGTGTTGGTGTGTTTCTTATGGGCTTCCCAGCCTCATATCAATTTTTATGCTTTCACAGTTGGCGCCCGAATAGGGACCCTCAAGATTGATGCCGGATCATTGAAGGTTGACGCAGACTATCGAACCGGGATCGGACGGTGTGATACTGCGGGCCCGACCGAACGAGACGCGATACCTCGGCAGCGCTGCACGATCCGATCCTTGGACGATAGTCGTGTGGTCTGACACGGCATATTGACGAGGGTCCATTTTTTGAGGCGGGCAGATTTGTCGAAACCACCAAACACAAGGTAAAATTCGTTAGGTAAGTTCTTTGGTAAACCGTACGGTCCTCCTTAGGTTTGGTCAGGTGCAGTCGTGACCCGGCTCTTAATTTAACCCTGACCATTTGAATTTGGTGTATTGTATCTGCAGACACAATTATTGACCAGGTAACACCAATTTTTTGTGAAATGCCTGAGAAATTGTCTAGCTGCTTTAGGGCTCTGTTCCGCAGCGATCGACAATCTTTGGAATTTAGCCGTCCGGCACCACAGGAGGGGTCGCCGGCATGTACTATGTACTGTAAGTATGGCATTGGTAGTATAGTATTTAATGATATTTGGCACAGACAGACCAGACATGCCTCCGAATTTCAGTGGCCAATCAATGGCAGTTTTGAGATCCCCCGTATTGAATACCTATAATCGGTCTTGCTAAAAGAAGGCTAGACCTGCAGCCTTTGATGTTTTACAGAATTGGAAAAAAGAAGCATTGCAGCAGCTTAAAAGTAGGGATAAACATGCACGCCGTCATAAAACAAATGCCGAAAAAACATTGTTATATGATAAGGAAAAACATTCAGAGTCAGTTAAAAATATGGATAGGGTTTTTTCACTCGGAATCCAGAAAATTTACCCCTCTAAAGATTTCCATGTTTCTGAAGAATTTATTGAAAAATTGTTAAACGAACGTAGGCCTGGTGCCTCTGCGCCACCATCGTATGATCCTCTCTTGGGTGCTTTTCCCATTCCTGCTGTTGTCCCTGCTGTTATTCCTGTTCCCCCTGCACAACCTATTGTTTCTGTTCCTCTAGTTGTTGTTCCTCCACCTATCGCACCGCCCCTTCCTCCTGCGCCGATAGTTGCACCCTTATCAAATTTACCTGCACCTCCGCTCGCGAGTGGTCCCGTATTGACTGAAGTTGATCAAGGTGCAGGGTCAAAGATTGTGACTCGTAATACTGTTTCTGCAGATAAGAAACGGGAATTATTTGCATGGGCTAAGCACTGTATGGAAAAAGGTGATCAAGTTAATGTTTTTTCCACATTATCTAATTTGAACAGTTTTCCCGAGAAAAATGTTTTTATCGAAGGTTTGGGGACTCATTTATGTGTGATGTGGGGTAGATTACAAAATTTGGATCTTCCACAAGGGGTAAGAGATCTAAATGCTTTGGCACTTTCGAGGGACACAGAGCAGAAAGTACATGGTCATGTTGAAAGATTGTTTGAGTATAGGAAGGACTTTGAAAAGTCACGAGATGAGGATGATGAAGACGATAGTATGTATGTACAGAAACGGTTCCTTCCGTGTCGTAGATCGGCACCTGAGGAAGTACGAATTTGTACCAAAGATGCAATTCGATGGATCTCGGATTCATCGATTCCGCCAGATGAAGTATATGACACGTATAGTCAGTATACAGTAGAAATGCAAAGAAAGGTAATTCAGGTAATGGTACAGTACCTGCAAGAAGAATGTGTAAGAAAGAAGGTTAGTTGCCCCATAGAGTTGTTGGGAATTTGTAAAAGGGCTTTTTCGCCCGACACTTCTTCGGCTGCCTTAGCGCTCGACCTGGCTCTGTTGCTTAGTAAGCGACCAGAGGTACCTATATCTCAGTTGCCTATGAGAGAGGTTCCTCCGACCTTCGTCCCAAAGGTTGAGATTCCCGCTAACACTGGGACTGGTGCACCCGCTGTGGATATCCCTGCGCATTATGTATCACAATTCGTTCACGTCCCGTTTTCACGACAGGAAGTGACCACTATTAAACAATCAGTTCCCGATATCAGGAAAAACCCGACAGGGTTTTACAAAGAGATAGAGTCCATCTTGCAGTCCTCTGTGGTCGCCTTAAGTGATATCGACTTGCTATTCCCTGTACTCCTACCCGTGGATGTATGGAAGCAGGTTCGGACAATAGACGATGTGCCAGGGTTGGGAGATACGTGGGCTAATAAGATTAGGGTTGATGGGGAAAGACCAGCAGGTGAGAAACCACCTCAGGTAATACTTACTTTGCCTGATAGAATTGTCGCAAAATTAAAAACTATAATTCCAGAGAAAAGAATTATTTGGGACAAGATTACGGCCTGTGTTCAAGGGAAAACTGAAGGTGCCACCGAATTCTTTAACAGATTCGAGCAGGTATTTTCTGACTTCAGTGGGCAGGACTTGGCTACAGAGTCTGGGAAAAGGTTGTTTGTGGACAAATTTGTACGCGGATTGTTGCCCGACATCCAGTCACAGATTACGTCCTCTGAGAGCGCTTGGCAGGCAAAATCAATCTGAAGTTTTGCACATGGCTCAGTATTATGAGAACCGTGTTAATAATGAGAAGGAGAAAATAGAAAAGAGGAAAGGAGATTTGAAAACCAAAGTATTATTACAACAAATTGTTAGAAACCCCAGAGGAGGCACGACACAGACCAGAGGTCAGTATCTCCCAAAAGGAAATGCTCCTTTGGGTTCTGTGAATATTAATCAATGTGCTTATTGCCACCAGGAAGGTCATTGGCGAGCACAGTGCCCCGTCCTTCGACAAAGGTCAAACAGTGCGTTTGGGAGTATGGGTAGATGACCTAGGGGCTGCCCTGGAGCAGGGGGCCCTGATAGAGGTCAGTTTTTGCAAGATCCTCAGCAACCTTTTTCACGGGAAAATCAGACCTCGAGTGTGGACTCGAGGAACATATTTGATCACCCTTCTGCTGCCTACCTTTCTGAAGAGCTTCCTTCCGACGATACTCTATTTCATTAGGACTGCCCGAAGCAGGGTTTGGAACCTTCACCTATTCCCGTTAATCAGAGAGGCCCCTACGTTGAATTTTTAGTAGGGAATAGGAAACACCAGTTTTTGATAGGCACCTGATCATTCTCGGGCTCCAAACATTTCACTGTCAGGGCAAACAAATGTTTCCGTCGGGTTTTCTGGTATACCAATTGTCTGTCCGGTTTCTTCACCGGTGTCTGTTTCTTTGGGTTCCTTTACGGACCATTGCCCTTTTCTTCTGACTTCGAACTGTGGAGAGAATTTGCTGGGGTTAAATTTGTTACATAAATTGAATGCAGTAATTCATTGTTCCTCTGATGGAGTACGGCTGACGGTTTCACCACAGCAACATCCTAATTCTCAGTTTCTGATTCGACCTTTGCCTCCTGCGTTTAGCATTGTCCCGGAATGTTTATGGGCGGTTGACGACAATGATGTCGGGGTACTACAGATTGAGCCCGTTAAAATAGTTTTGGAGTTAAACTACCACGCATTCCGCAGTATAAAATATCAGTTGAGGGCAAGCGTGCTTTGAAATGCATTGTCTCTGATTCTGTGCATCGTGGGGTGATCGAGGAGATTGCAGGTAGTTTATGTAACAGTCCGATTTTGCCTGTATATAAGAAAGGCGACAATGCAATCCCATACCAGTTCATAATTGATCTTCGTGCTATTAACAGAGTTGTCGCCCCACAATTTCCAATCGTGCCTGATGTAACGACGATATTGACAATGATCCCTGCTACGGCTATGCACTTCAGTGTTGTGGATTTAAAAAATGCTTTCTTTAGCATTCCTATACATAAGGAAAGTAGATATTTGTTTGCGTTCACCTTGGGGGGACGTTCATTTACATTCACTAGGGCACCTCAAGGGTATACTGAAAGTCCAAGCATTTATAGTAGAGCTTTGAAAGAGCAGCTCGACACCCTTGAATTGCCACCTACTTGTACACTGCTTCAATATGTCGATGATTTGCTTTTGGCTGCAGACTCTGAAAATGCTTGTAAAGAAGGCACTGTACTGTTGCTTGTTCATCTAGCTAAAAATGGTCATAAAGCTTCCCTCAAAAAATGTCAATATTGTTGTCAGGAGGTCGCCTATTTAGGCTACCTCCTGTCAAAGGAGGGGAGAAGATTGACACCTGAAAGAATAAAACACATTTCTGGCATGTCTGTTCCAAAAACACAGAAGGAAGTCAGAGCCTTGATAGGTATGGCTTCTTACTGTAGGTTGTGGATCCTGAACTTTTCACTAGTGATAAAACCGATGTTGGCTTTGACGAAGAAGGGCATTTCTCTGCCACTGCCATGGAAATCGGAACATCAGCGATCATTTGAGCTTCTCAAAACTGCGCTATGCTCTGCACCGGTTCTGGGTACTCCAAATTATGACAAGGCCTTTGTGTTGTTTGTGCATGAATGTGATGGATGTGCTTTGGCTGTGTTAACACAGGAACACAGAGGGAAGAATAGGCCGTGCGGCTACTACTCCTCCGCCCTTGATCCTGTCGCATGCGCTTTGCCAAGATGTTTGTGAGCTGTCGCTGCTGCTGCCGCGTCTGTAAAACAGAGTGAGGGAATGGTCCTAGGCCATGATTTGATTTTGATGGTACCTCACTCTGTAGATATCCTATTGAACAAAACCCAAACGCAACACCTCACCTCTGCACGGCTAACAAGGTATGATTTAATTCTGTTTGCCCCTCACATTCAAATTAAGAGGTGTTGTGTTCTTAATCCGGCTGAACTCTTACCTTTCCCGCAAAACACTGTTTGTGGTGACGAAGAATTACATGACTGCCTGTATACCACTGAACAAGAAACGAAGGGCAGGATAGATCTTATAGATACTCCTTTGGACAATGCAGAAGGGGAGCTGTTTTGTGATGGCTCCTGCTTCAAACTTTCAGATGGTACATCTACAGCTGCTTACGCAGTTACTACGTTGAGTAAAGTTGTTGAAACTAAGAGAATTTCGTATAACTCCGCACAGGCCGCAGAGATTATAGCATTGACCCGAGCTTGTGAACTCTCCGAAGGGCGTATAGTAAATATATATACTGATAGCCAATACACCTTTGGGGTGGCTCACAACTTTGGGAGGCTCTGGTTGGAAAGAGGGTTCCTGACCTCACATGGGACCAAGATTCAGCATGGTCCCCTGATAGTGCAATTGCTCTCGGCACTCTCGCTCCCTAGGCAGTTAGCGATCATGAAATGTGCAGCACATCGTAAGGTCATAGATGATGTGGGAAAAGGGAACGCTTTTGCGGACCTGATAGCCAGGCAAAAGGCCACAGACCTTAGCACGGACATGTATGCTCTAAGGGAAACAAAAGATGCCTATGTAATGGATGAAGGTATTGGGTCTGTGCGAGATATTCAAACTGATGCCACAGTAGAAGAATCTAAAAGGTGGGCCGAAGGAATGGGGAAACTAGATGATGATGGGTGTTGGGTGGATACATCTGAAGGAAAATGGTTGCTCCCTGATTCATATGTACTGGCAATGGTTACGATGGCACACAGTCCTACACATGTGTGTGCTCAGCAGATCACGAAAATGTTAGAACAAATTTGGGTGAATAACAAGATTCTGGAGACTGCACGACGTCACGTCCGGAACTGTATGATCTGCTTACACCACAATGTGGGCAAGGGGACAGTAACTCCAAGGGGAAGCTTTGGGCTCCCTTCTGTTCCCTTCGAAGTCATTCACTTTGATTTTATTGAGATGGAACGGTGTAGCAATCTAAAATATGTTCTTGTAATTATTTGTGCTTTTAGTAAATGGGTCGAGGCATTCCCCGTTAAAGATGCTACTGCCATGACCACTGCAAAGACTATGGTAAAAGAATTCTTTCCTCGATTTGGGCTCCCACGGGTAATTTGGTCGGACAATGGTCCTCATTTTGTTGCAGCAGTAATTTTGCAGATATGTACAGCGTTACATATTGAGAAACGATTTCACTCAGCCAGACATCCTCAAAGTGCTGGGTTGGTGGAAAGACATAATGGTATCTTAAAGAATAAGCTTGCAAAAACATGTGCCGATACCAAACTGAAATGGCCAGATGCCTTACTTATTGTATTATTAGCTATGCGTACCACACCTCAAACTAAGACTGGGCTTTCTCCATTTGAGGTAGTGATGGGGAGACATGCTAACATTTGGGGTCTCCCAAAGCCTAAAGCCCTGAGAGAGGTGGAAAATGTATTGCTTGTAGACTACTGTAACCAGTTAACTAAAAACCTGTATTTCATTTATTTACCTGTACGGTTCACGGGCCCAGGACACAATATTCAGCCTGGAAGTTGGGTCCTAGTGAAGGTCTACGAAAGGTCTTCCTGTCTCGCTCCTCGTTGGAAGGGACCCTTCCAGGTGCTGTTGGTCACCCGGACAGCAGTGCGGGTGGCTGGGAAAAAAACACTGGATCCACGCGACGCATGTCAAGAAACTTCCTCACCCGACGCCACACGTTACAGAAGAAGCAGAACCACTCGCTGATGCTACAGTCTCTGTTCTTGGAGTAGCAAACAGCGCTGTGAGTGCGTCGGAGAATTTCTCTGAGCCCGTGGAGCTTGGGGAACAGTCCATTTTGTCTCCGCACTCTTTTGAAAAATCACTTCCGGAAAACACTGTTTCAAGTTCTTCGACTTCCGTCGCCTCCGATACGTCGCTTCCCTCAGGAAGTGATGACACCTTATTTCCGGATCAAACGGTCTTGGGTACCACCAGGTACAACCTTCGACGAAGAAAATAGAACTACGGCACGGGTTTTTCCGTGCATTTGGAAAAAGAGAAGTGATTGAATGTTTCGTTTTGTATAAGAAGGTTTCTGTTGAACAAAAGGAACAGAAAGGGGATTCTGCTGGCTAGGGTTGGGAAGGACTAAGAAGTCGCATGACCCTAGCGTCGCCAGCAACGAACATTGGGGTCGTCGATTGAGGAACTACAATGCCTGCCACCTCCACTGCTGCTCCCCGCACTGGACTTGTGAATAGGGGGGTGACCAACTTGGACAATGAACAATGTGCCTGGGTCCCGAAAACGTATTGCTGCATTTTGTTAATGATAATTGGTATTTGTGCAATTACTGCTGTAGGACTTTGGTACTTTGAAGAAATGTACCCTCTAAAACCTCTATTGCCAATCAAGATTGTACCTACTGCTTTGGCTCCCTCTGTAGACCTTCACACACTGTCCCCTAGAGACTCCCAACATAGACGAAAGTATCATAATAACACTTTAATGATAGTAATGAATGCAACGCACGCCATTTTTAATAAGAGTAATTGTTGGATTTGCACTCATTTACAGCAACATGGGAACAAGGGGCTAGGATGGTATATTCACCCTTTACCTTTAACGACTGCTTGTTATGCCTCTCTTAGAGCACTATTCTTTGGCCGTTGGAATGATAGCATCTCAGGGAACTTTGATGGAACTAATTTGAATGATTTTGAGAAACGTGAATTAACTCCCCTGGGATGCTCGCTTTTTGCAAATAGAAGTAAACCTAATGTTGCTTCTATTAGGCTGTCTGATAAACTATCTCTTCCCTTTCAAACTTTAATTTATTTCAAAATGGCTCCAATAAGCAATAAGGACGCCGTGCCTCCTTCCTACTCTATAAATCATAGCCCTGATTCAGTCCCCTTTTGTCTACAAAGAAATGGCACTCGGCCAATGGGAGATTTTGAAGGTTGTATGAACAATTGTAAATTTGACTGGAGAAAACAGGCCTCTGTATGTAGGGGGGCCTGTTTATTTTGTTTGTGGTAGTTTAGCATTTCCCTGGTTGCCCAAGGATTGGCAGGGAACCTGTTATTTAGGAATCCTGTTACCTGGGGTATTTATAGCTAGTACATTGGAGGTTTCTAAGGCTCGCCCATGGCGGAACGAGAACGGAGATACCCCTGGACAAGTATTGGGAGATATAGCAAAATCAGTTGTGCCCTTTTGGGGACAGATAACAAACTCTGAGAACATTAGGGGATTAGCAAGGGTATTCGAGAGAACGATCAACCGGACCACGGACATACTCCACAATATGACACTAGAACAAAAAGCAATAAGATTGGTAGCACTCCAAAATCGGATGGCATTAGATGTCATTCTGGCAGAACGAGGTGGAGTATGCAAATTGGTGGGGTCCGCTTGCTGTGTTTTCGTACCAGATTCCTCGCCGACAATTTTTAAACAATACAGAACTTGCATATCCTTAGTTCTGAAGTGCATATCCCTGTAAGAGATTGGAATCTTAGCACCTGGTTTTGGGATTCTTTACGATCTTGGGGCTGGAAGGTGCTTTCTGTCATTCTGGTTATTTTGGGGATCCTGCTATTCCTTTGTTGCTGTTTTCAATGTCTTCCAAGTATATGTGGAATGCTAGGGGGATGTTGTGCTCAAGCAGTGAGCACAGTAGGGCACAGAATATATGCCCCATATACAGCATCTAAAGAGTTCGTGTTACAAGAGGTTCTGATAAACGACCTAATGGCTATAGACATTACAGACAATGATTCGGGATGTATGGATGACAATGCATGGAGTTATTTGCAAAAGTATTAGAAATGATATTAGAACTTGGCATAGGCCAAAAGGAGGGTCTGTTGGAATTGAAATAATATTATGCCTCCTGTCGCAGTAATTGAATATGTATTGGCCTACGCCAAGTTGTCTAAAATATCATGTGAATAGACTCCGCGGCAAGGTCTTGATCTTAACGAAAAGTAATGTAAGTCGCCATCTTGGATTTAGCCGCCATTTTAGGTTCTCTTGTAATGTGGAAGTCACCCTGAACATCAAAATGGAGGCTGAATGACATTCTGAGTGAGATTCTGGCCGTTGTGACCTCTGCACACACAAATAATTAATATGCCTGCAGGCCACTTGTCGGGGTCGCGAACTGAGACCTTGTCCTATTGCTGACATATGTGTAAGTGAACAACTATATCAGCGAAACTGATCAAAATGCATAAATTATAGGATTGACCTGGCAAGGAACCCTAGGCCTGATCTCAAGAATGGTTAACCCGCGAGAGGGTTGGCCAAGGGCTGGACAAACCATATAAAAGACCCAAGTATTTCAATGTTCGGTCTCTCTACTAATGCATCGAACCCTCGTTGAAGTTCGTTACGTTACTCTGAGAGCCGAATAGCTATCCGTTTGTCAATTGACTTTGGTAACTGTTGTAGCTTTTAAATAAAGCACTTGTATGTTCTTTGTAACCTGTGTTGGTGTGTTTCATTTGGGCTTCCCAGCCTCATATCAATTTTTATGTTTTCACAGCTTGATGAAGATTGTTTTTTATTGGTCTCAGGGAAATCCCATCTAAAAACATCCACACATTTTTACACGTAAAGGTCCATACACCTAATTCGGCCATACAATTAACTTACCCCATTAAGACAACGTTCATCAGCGAGGTCAAAAGTTACAAAAGAAAATGCTTTTTAATAGTCCTATGTAAAGAGTCCTGTGCCCTTCACTAGTTGGGAACTTATGGTTGCAGCGTAAAACATAACACCCAGAGTACATTTCCAGTCACAGCTCCCAGAGCAATTATAACTTGACCACCACCATACACTGTTGTTGATGTTACACATTGTGCTAAATGGCATAGACAATATCCTCTTTTTCTTTTGTTGGTCCTTAAATCAAAAGTAAAGTATAACATAAGCAGCCTGGGATATCACTGATTTCCCTTTGCTGTTGTTGGCCCTATGACCTGCAGACACTCTGTTCATGTTATCTGTTTATTTATGTATTTATTTATTTCACTTATAAAAAGGGGGAGGCCACAGGGCAATATATAGGATAAACAGGAGAGAATAAATGAAACAATAGGTACAAGTGTGGCCAGCTAGTGGCACATGCAGGAGTAAGTGCAGGCATCAGGTGTCAAGAGCTGGTGGGGACTATAGGGATACAGAAACATCCCCCAAATGCAGGGGTTGCCCGGGAAGCAGTGAAGTGTGCAGCTGGAGCGGAAGGGGACGTAGGCCCGAGAACAGAGGGTAGCCAGGTGACCAGTGAAGTTTCCATCAGGAGTTCAGCAGGAGAGATGTGGAGAGAAAGCAGAAGCAAAGAGGAAGGTCTTGAGGTGCTTCCGGAACCAGAGATGGTTCTCCTCAAGTTTCAGGGAGGCAGGTAGGCTGTTCCAGAGCAGAAAGAGATTTCCCACCAACTTGTTGCTTGGAGAAGCGACTGAACCTGCGGGAGTTGTACGCAGATGAGCAAAGAACTTGAGAAGGAAGAGATTTAGGAAGAGAGAGTTGGAGGTATTGAGACCCCAGGCCCCAGAAGGCCTTGTGGACAATGCAGACGATTTTGAACTTAATACTCGCAGCCACTGGGAGCCAGTGTAGAGATTTAGTCTTGGAGAGATACAATCCCTGGGCTTGAGGCCACGGACACGTCTTGCAGTCCTGTTCTGGGTGAGTTGCAGAGGGCAGAGAGTAGAAGCAGATTTAGAAAGAGGATGTTGCAGTAGTTCAGTCTAGAGAGAACAGAGCTCTGGAGACAGTGAGCTTCTGAGGGAAGGAAAAGAAAGGCAGCTGGTAGTGTGACTTCTTAGAGACATCAGATATGTGAGGAGAGAAGGAGAGAGTGGAGTTGAAGATGACCCAAGGTTTTTAGCCTCACAGGTGGTAGAAGGAAGAGGGCCAAGAGAGGCTGGCCAGAGAGCGACAGGGAATTGGAGGAGCAGGTGTGCTGATGAGGAGAATCTCAGTCTTACTGGCATTAATGCGGAGATTGTTGGTGGCACACCACTCCTGGATAGCAGACAGACAGTGAGAGATGAGAGAAGGAGAAGAGGTGGCAGAAAGGAGCCTGAAAAGGAGCTCAATGTCATTGAAAGTTGGTGCAGAGGGCAGCAATGCAGTGGGAAAGAAGTACCATGTATTGGTTGAACATCCAGGGAGAGAGGTTAGACCACTAGGGTTCACCACAGGTAGAGATAGAGATTGAGGGGAGGAAGGACCCAAGTTGGACCTGGGAGGGTCGATCAGAGAGGAAAGAGGTCAGCCACCCAGGGACTGATTGGTGATACCCAGGTTTTCACAGAGACGATTGAGAAGGATGACATGGTTGGCCATGTCAAAGGCAGAAGAGAGATCAAGTAAGATGAGGACACAGGTGGTATTGGAGTCAAGGTTGGAGAGCAGGTCTTCACGGATGTTTTGGATAGCAGTTTCCGTGCTTCTGGCAGCTCTGAAGCCATACCGATGGTCATGGAGACAGCCAACTAATTCAGTGTGAAGTTGGCATGACCACCTTGCAGGCCCACACCCCCTCTTACTGTAAGTATAAGAAACCTGACAACTCCCACGTTTATGATGCCAGTAGAACAGCAAAAACAACAAACAGGGTTAGTGCTTGGTGTAAGTGGTGCTAATTACATAGTGAAGCATTGTGACTTCCTGGTACCCCCAAGATGGTGGGCTATTGAGCCATAGTCCTTGCCAAGGCTACAGCCTTGTTGCTGGTTTTGGCTGACTACATAAGCCACACCTAAACAAAAATCTGTGCTTCATGTTGTTCTGCCCTCATTGGCAGCGTGACGCTTCCCAGCGCTCTGAGACTTGCAAAGAAAGGAACAGCGAGTTAGCAGGTATCCAGCCTCTACGTTTAGGACCCAAAATCTCCCAAGCTTACCTGTAAAGTCACCTGGCTCTCACGTAATCACCTTGTTCAGCGTTTGCTTCCCCCATCCACTCTGGCTCCCTGGCTCCTCCTCTGCCCACAACTCCTGACCCGTTGTCAACTGTTCAAGACAGCGTTGAACACCCACATTCAGGTCTCCGCGGGGCTCTGACTCGCAGCCAAACCCTTGGCACCTGGAAGAAAGACAAATACAGTAAAATAGCAGGCAAGTCGCACGGCCCCAATTACGAGCATCTGAAAGAGAAAAGCACAACAAAACAGCAGGCTAGTCTCATGGCCCTCACTACGTGCGCAAGCACCTATCTCTTCAGCTGTCACACAATTGCCTCAGGCACAACAAAGAACAGAGTGTGACTCATTGACTCATTCATTCAGTGCCATGCTGAGCCCCTGTCACCATCAGCAGCCACTAACTGCATCAGCCTGGCGCTGGCCTTAAACTCCCAAGCGCTCATCAGACTGCTTCAGCTATTTAACTGGCACTTGCCTTCAACTGTCGTTTAGCTCAGCACCCCAACATTACCTGCGCATATACAACTACACGCCAGCACAAAGACTCTGAGCAGCATTGTGATGTCACAGCAGGTCTGGGCTTGAGCTTCAGTGAAGCAACTGAAGAATGCAAAGAACTCACAAGATTTGGCACCCCTGCACGTGGTGGCAGGACGGAGAGCCCCTATTTCTAATTAGCAAGTGGCAGAAGCCCGGGGGACAGGGGATCCCAAGGGTGTTATCGGGGTGGTGGGGAAAGTGCAAGTGCTGTGACTAATACCTGGTCCATACTTTGCCCTAGGTGTAGCCGCACAGACCACACAGTTCCACGTCCCAGTAGCCACAGCAGTCCAGAGGTACCTGGCCCTCCTGCAGAGGCATGGTAAGTGTAAGAAAAGTTTAAGCTGGGAGATGGCCAGCTTTTCCAGGAGTTTGCCCAGGAAAGGAGTGATGGAGATTGGACGGTAGTTGGCAGGGCAAGAGGGTTTGGCTGAGGTTTTCTTAAGAAGTGGGTGCACAACTGAGTGCTTCAGGGGGGAAGGGAAGACTCCAGTAGCGAAGGAGTGGTTGCATAAGTCAGTCAGAGCCGGAACTAGGGTGTGAATGTGGTCCTTTATGGTTTTAGAGGAACAGGGGAGAACCTGTTTTGATGATAGTTTCATAGATCGGACTTGTCTAGAAACCTTGTTGGGGAGAACAGGGGAAAGGCAGAGAAGGAGGGAGGAGAGGTGTCCACAGAAGGTCCAGAGGAAGAGAGCAGAGTAGATGGAGGAGGAGGAGAGGAAGAGAGATGTCCTGAGTTTTAGAGATGAAATGAGAAACCAGGGCCATGCTGAGGGCCTGTGAGGGGACACGAGAGGTAGAGAAGGATTGGCCAGCACCTTGCAGATTTTAAAGAGTTTGGCTGAGTTGTTGGATGCAGCAGAGATGCTGGCTTGGGTGAGTGCTCTCTTCTTGGTGCAGTCAGAGAGCCGGTATTTCCTTTGGAGCAGGCGGCAGGCCAGTTTGTCAGAGGATGTACAGGAAGCATGCCATTTCCTCTCAGCCACCATGCACTTGTGTTTAAGGGTGACGAGGTCTGAGTCGTACCATGTTTCGTACTTAGCTTTGGGCTTCAAGCGGATCGTCATGACAGGGGCCAGAAAATCAAGAGTATCATATATAGCAGAGTGTAGTGGGGGTGGGAAAGTGGCAGAGAAAGCCTCAACTGACACACGCTTCATGGGTCGGATAACCCGAGAATGTAGGTGGCAGTGCTAGAGTTGGATTGGCTTGAGGGGTGGAGAAAGTGAGCTGGAGGAAAGGAGAAAGTGATCACTCCAGGAGAGAGGAATGGTAAGAGGGATAGAAAGGGGAAGGTCTGTAGAGATTAGAATATCCAGAGTGTGCCCTGCAGAGTGAATCAGGCCAGAGGGGAGGATAAAAAGTGAGAGAGAGTCACAGAGGTGAGGAAGAGTCCAGAGGAAGGACAGGAAGCACCCAGGTGGATGTTAAAGGCTCCAAGAAGGAGGAGTTGAGTGGTCGAGACCAGGAGGGAAGAGGAGAGGTCCGCCTACTCAGAGAGGAAGGAGGAGATCTGACCAGGTGGCCAATAGATGGTAACCACAGTAAGGGAATGGCTAGGAGAGAGAGAGAGAGTGCCTGCAGATGAGGCATTCAAAAGCTGAGTAGGCCTGCGTATGAATGAGAGCGGGAGGAATCCACTGAGGGAACATCAGGGCTACACCCCCTCCGGAACGATTGGACCTGGGCGCAGAAAGGATCTTGTAGTCATCATGGAAGACAGTGTCAAAGCTTGTGATAGAGCTGGCTATGAACCATGTCTCAGTGAGAGAGAAGACATTGAGGTCAAGTTCATCAAGGAGGCGGCAGATTTCAGAGGAGTGTTCGACAGCTGAGCGAGAGTTTAGAGTGGCAATATTGAGAAGATTGCCACCCTTGAAAGACTTTTGGGGAGATGCACAATTTAGAGGTACACCCTGCGGTGTTGAAAAAGCCTGAGGGGGTGCAGAGGAGGAAGGAGGAGAGGGTAAGGTAGCTAAGGAAGAGACAGCAGGGGGAGGCAACGAAGATGTGGAGGGAAGAGAGGCGACAGCTGGAGATGAAAGGAAATTGATGAGGCGTGGGAAGCGTCTATCAAAGAGGAGAAGGTTGGCCTGAGGGCCTTGTACCAAGACGCAAGACGTTACCATTCAGGTAAACATTAAGGATGACCTTAGAGGAGTGGAAGGAGGCCAGGAGGGCCTCCCACCGGGTGCCACCATTAATGGGAGAAGAAGAGAAAGGAGAGAGCACAGAGATCATTCTACAGAGTTCATAGGTCAGGCGAGGGAACGACAAAGATGATGTCAGTGAGGATTTGTCTTGAGAGGCACTGGTATAGCTATCAGCGACAGGGAGGCCTGGGTTGGTGATCAAGATGTCCTTTTTGAATTTCTTCCTAACAGATTTAGTGAGGAGAGCAGGATAGTCGATAGAGAATCAGTTATAAAAAATAGGAGTGACAGAGAACACCATACAGTAGGTAGGGAGAGGAGAGAAGAGGAAGAGGTTGAGAGGGAGTTGGACCAGGGAGAACACTAGAGAAGGACACAGGGAGGGGCGCAAGCAGACAAGACAAAGAGAGATGAGACAATAGTAGACAATTGAACAAGTCAACAGGAGCTCAGACAATAGTAGAACAGTGAGAAGAATGCTTTGCTAAGAAGGCAGAACCAAGAACAACACTACTTTCACAATGTGGTTTAAACACCAGAGAAAAACACTCCTAAGAGAGTCCTGCTTAGTGGGAAAAAGGCCTAGGTTTCAAATGTAATCTAAATACCTGTATAGTGGGAAAAAGGCCTAGATTTCTAAAGCAGTTTGAATACTTTTTCAAATGTCACAGCGCTATTCCAGTGTGGCACAGGCTGAAATCACAGTGTTAATCTAGTGTAGGTTAGGTTGCTATATGACAGGGTTATCAGGGTAGAGTGAAGGCTCTATTCCTTACCGGGCCACTTCTAGGAAGGGTTTGGCGGCGTTGAGTCATTTTGTTGCATAGGCCGCCGAGGAGGCTCTGGCATTTACTTGCCCGGACATCGAGAGACTGGAGTTGAGGTAGACCCCTAGCGTCTTGATGGATGCTGAGCCTGAGATTGTTATGTCATCGATGAAGAAGGCAGAGTGTTGGTCACTGAGATTCTCATGCACCGCTGGGAAGTCTACTAGTAGGATTTCAGTCATCTCCCCATTTAGGCACAGGTGGCTTACTGCCATCCAGGCCTGGATAGTGGTGTATGTGGTATTGAGGGTGCTCGAGTCTTTCACATAGTTGCCTGTGAGGAGGAGTTAAATGTGTGTGTCATTGGCATAGTTGGTGTAGGCTATGCTGATGGAGTCAAGGATATCAAAAAGGGGTCTGGTGAATATTTTATATAATGTAGGGGATAAGCACAAGCCTTGTGGAACTCCGCAGCAGATCAGGGTAGGAGTGGCACCAGGGGTCTCCGCAAATACTTTCATGACTCTTCCTTGTAGGAAGGAGGCAATCTGGGCTGTAGCTTCAGAGTATAAATTGGCCTTCGTTCTGAGATGGTGGCAGAGGATTTTATGATCCACCAAGTCGAAGGCTGCTGATGAGTCAAAGAGGAGGAGGAGGACAGGCTTGCTGGTGTCCCTGATCTTATCCATTTGATTTTTTAGATCCAACAGTGCTGATTCAGTGCCATGGCCATGTCGGAAACCTGATTGCCTCATTCCCAGTATGTGGATGGTTTCAAGGAGATTTTGAACTTGACGGTATGCAACTCTATCAAGTATTTTTTTTAAAGGAATGGCACAGTGGTGATGAGCCTGTAGTTATTAGGGCTAGTGGGGTCTAACAAGTTTTGTTTTAGAAGTGGACGCACACACGCTTCCTTGAGGCTAGAAGGTACTAAGCTTGTGGAGAAGGAGGCATTTATGAATGCAGTGATGAATGGGGACAGGGCTTCAGCACATTCCTTGATGATAGAAGCAGGGCAGACATCCCCTTTGCACCTTGAGGGTTTCAGACTGATGAGGATGGTTTGGACTTTGGTTTCTGTAGTCTCTTTCAATTAAAACTGTGGAAACTCCTTTTACTGGGGGACTAGCATGGTAACTTGGTTAAGGTCACTAGGATTCAGGTGGTGGAGGCTTGATGGTTCTGTTTTTATTTAGCATATCGATTTTGTTCAACATTGCTGCCTGAATGTTGGTGCACCAGGCTTCGTTCTTGGTGATTGGGAGTGGGGGGCGGGGGGGGGGGGTATTTCCAATTCTCTAGTGTTGCATTTAGCATTAGATATGCTGGCGTTATAGGAGGTGGATTTCGCTGCGATGATAGCTAGTTTGTAGGTATTTGAGATTTTGTGGTATTCTGTTATAGATGGGTCAAATGGGTTTTTATGCCATAATCCTTCGGCAAGGCGTTTTTTGTTCCCCATTTCTAGCAAGTCAGGGGCAAACCAGGAGTTTGAGTGTTTGACAGGTTTATCTCTGCGTGATGTGAGGTGGCAATCGTGTCCACCGCTGCGACTAGTGTGTCGCTCTAGAGGTTGGTGAGTTTGTTGGGGTCCTTGGAGATTGGCGGTTTGAGGTTAGGCATGTCCAGTGATGGTAGAATGTTTCCTTTGGTGAGCTTCCTTGAGCTACAGGTGAGCTCTGCGGGCAAGGGCGGGGAACAGGTCTTTTGTTTCTCATAGTGCTCAATGGAGAAGAGGATAATGTGGTGATCCAACCAAGGACAAGTTGTGTGGGAGATGACTGCAATCCCACTGTTGAGGTCAGCAATCCAGTCTAATGTTCGGCCTTTGGAGTGAGTGGGATTGTTGACACAGTGTTTGAAACCCAAGGTTTCTAGGGCTTTTGCTAGCGAGGTGGCAAAGGGGTCTTCAGGATCATTGAGGCCCAGATTAATGCCACCTAGCTGGATTATGTTAGAAGAGATCTTGTGGTTGTCTTCCAGGATCTGGAGGAGTTCTTCGTTGAAATTATGGGAGGGGCCCAGACGGCAGTAGATGATATGGAACATGCACATGGGAGAGGGGGTCAGCTTTAGGGTCTGTATGTCTTCATTCCCTTGTACTGAAGTGTTGACCTGTCTAAATGGGAGGTGGCCTTTGGCTATCAAGGCCACACCACTGCCTCTGGAATTGGGACGCTCTTTCCGGTATATTGTGCATCCCACAGGGAGGGAAAGGGCAGGACCACAGGCATCCCGAAGCCAAATTTCAGAGATGGCTAAGGAGTCGAGGTTACGCGAATTGAGGAGGTCCGAGATATCAAGAGCATGTACAGGAGAGAGTGACCATTGATAAGTGCACAGTTTATGTGGGGCTCCTATACTGGGACAGGGGGTTGCATTTCCTTAGGTTTGGTGTGGGCAGGTGCTGGCCTTTTTCCCTAGAGGGTTGTTTTTCTTTTTGTCTGGTGGTCAAGAGTTTAATCTACATGGTGTTGCAGGTGATAGGGAGAAAATAGGGAGAACTCTGGGACATATTGACTGTAAATGGCATAAAGATGGAAATGTTAGTTGATTTAGGATCTCTGTATACAATGATTTCACCAGAATTGTATGAAGCAAGTTATAGCAAGAGGGTGTCGGACATGATGGCTCCTGACATAAACCTGAGTGCTTACCGGCAGGTACCTATACAAATGTTGGGCTATGAATGGGCATGGATAGAGTTCAAAAGATGTTGTGTGAAGGGGAAGTTGTATGTCACACACCAGGGTGCTAGTGTTTTAGGTTAGGAGGAGCAAGCATCCTTAGACATCCAAATGTGTCCTGGTAAAACAATGCCGGTATTATGTATAAATAAGGGGAATGAAAATGGTGACGTAAAGAGTGTATCTTCAGGCTTTCTCAGGGAAATGTATCCATTGTTTTTCACTGACAAGTTAGGAAAACAGAGAGGATTTTCTCACAAGATTCTTCTAAAAAGGGGGGCTATACCCAGAGCGCATAGGGTGAGAAATGTGCCAATGTTGGCCAGAGACCCTTTAAAGCGGAGTTACAAGAATTTGAAAGGAGCAGTTATAATTGAGGAAATTGGATCCTTTGAATGGTTTTCCCCTGTAGTAGTGTTTGCTCTCACGGCAGATTAAGGATGTGTGGATTTAAGCAAGCTCAATGTTAACATATGGGTAGATAAACACCCTCTCCCAAATATAAGAGAGTTATTGGCCATCGTGTGTCAGGCAACATGGTTCTCAACTTTTGATTTGTCATCTGCATACCACCAGATTGATTTAAGTGAGGAAGTTCATTCTCTTACATCACTTCTGACCCCGTTTGGTGCATACAGATTTTGTCATATGCCATTTGTCTTGGAACCAGCCTCTGCTGTTTTTCAATGATTGATGCAGGCTTTGTTTGGAGTTACCCAAGTGGGAGCTATTCTCAATATGACATATTAGCATGAGTGGAACGCGCATGAGCATAATGAGAGAGTGTACAATGTGCTGAGCATGTTGCAGGAGAATGGGCTGACTATTAAATTGGCCATATTTCATTTGAGAGTCCAAAGTGTAATGTATCTGGGACATGTAATACAGTAGATAAGGCCAATGGAAGGGTGAGTCATAATAATAGGACCACCTGCTCCTATGATATGATATGATAAGGCATTTATAATGCGCCTATACACAAGTGTTTCAAGGCGCAATGAGGCAAGGGGGGGGGGCAATGGGAGGACGGACAATGATCCTACTAGGCCAGGTGTCATTCAGATCACGCAAGTGCATGGGAAGGGGGGAAAGGAAAAGTGCACGGGGGGAAGGAAAAGGGGAAAAGTGCAGTACATGGGAAGTGGAATAAATAAGATAAATAACACATATAAAACAGCCAGCTGGTGGCAAGTGAAAGGAAGTGCAGACATAAGTGCTGGAAGGGGGACTGAAGGGATACAGAAAAAATGGTCCCCAAGTGCAGCGGTTGCCAGGGAGGCAGTGCAGGTGGGCAGTTGACAGGGGCTGGGCCAGAGATCGGAGAAGGGTGGCCAGGTAACCAGTGCAATTTTAGTCAGGAATTCAGCAGGGGAGGAGAGAAAGCAGAAGCAAAGAGGAAGGTTTTGAGGTGTTTCTGGAACCAGAGATGGTCTCCTCGAGTTTCAGGAAGGTAGGAAGGCTGTCCCAGAGAGAGGCCCCTGCTGAAGAGAGTGATCTGCCACCAATGACCGAAGAACAACTTAGGTCATTTTAGGGATGGCAAAGTATTAAATCAAATGTATTTCAAAATATGAAGAAAATACGGTCCACATGAGGGAGTTATTAAAGAAACATGCACGATTCGTGTGGTTGCAGAAATGCCAGGAGGAGTTTGATGGATTGAAGGCTGATGTAGGCAATGCATCGTCTTTAGCTTCATTCAATGTCACATAAAAACTCTTCTCACAGTGGATGCTAGTGAAGTTGGCATAAGGGGGTTTTACCTCACTGGCAAGCGCGACAGTATCAGCCTATTGTATTTTCTTCCAGAGTTTTCATAGATGATGAGAAAAGATATGCGGTTATAGAAAGGGAAGCTTTGGCTGTATATAGGGCATTCAAACATTTCAACACATTATTGTTGGTTGTTCCATCTGTACTAAGGATGGATCATAAGCTGCTCACATACATACATAATGACAACAAAGGGTTTGGGTTCAGTGTCTCCTAGGATTGCTCACTGGATGGTGGATTATCAGGAAAACAATCTTTGCATAGAGTATGTTCCAGGCCAGAAGAATTTAGTGGCTAATTGTTTATCAGGGTTGCTGTCTGGCCACACAGAAAGTGGAAGGCAGCTAGTGTCATGCCTGTGTTGGAATAATCAGAGTGGTTGAGGGAATTTGAAAGTGTTGCATAATTAAGATGGATTAGGGTAGGTTTGCACTGAGTTTGGAGAAGTGTTCAACAAGCAGGTGAAGGCAATAGTTACCTTTCTGTATTGGATGAATTGGCAGAAGACATAAGGTGTTACGAGGGGTAACAGATTAAAACCTCCAGTGTCATTTAGGATGAAGTTCGTAGATTTGGCACATGAAGGGCATTTAGGAAGATCGTTAACTAAGAGAAGACTGAGGAAGTGGTATTGGTGGTTGGGGATGGTTAGTGATGTGGAAGGGATAGTGAAGGATTGTGCAGCATGTGCCACAAGTGAAAAAAGTCAGGTGATTCCGGATCAGTCATTGATCCCAGTCGAGGTACCAGGGGAGGTTTGGCTCTTGTTATTATGGGACCTATTGATGTTCTTAATGGAGGATTAAGATTTGTACTGGTAACTGTGGATTATACTTCGAAATCTGTGGAAGTCACAGCGTTAGAATCAGTGACACCGATATTGTTTTTCTGATGCAAGCGGCTAGACGCACGCACTGTTTTCTCCCACTTTGTGTAACCTTAATCATCTAATTACAGGCCACCAGAGATGCTTCCATTGTGCTCTGCTTTAAATCTGAAATTGACTGTAAAGTGAAATTGACCAGGTTTGCAGTAGGTACAACATCAGGTCTTCTGTGCTTGATAATATTATTGGCATTTCTTTGTGTGATATTGTTTAAATTCAGTAGATTGGTAGTTTGGGAGTGAGAGAATGAACTCACATTAGCTGGATAGGTGTGTGTGTGTGTGTACTTATGATTCCACCTTCAGCATTTTCCACAGTTATTAAGGCAACGTGATACATGGGACGGGAAACTACATTTCCCAAGCTCCCCCCTCTCAGGCGCTTCAGCGCCGGCGCTTCTGTAAGAAGTCAGTTTTCGCTGGGCTTAAAAGCACAGACATTTGACTCTGCATTCAGGTATTGTTTTTATGACATGAGTGGATAGGCGCAGGCACTGTTTTCTCCCACTTTGTGTAACCTTAATCATCTAATTGCAGACCATCTGAGATGCTTCCATTACGCTCTGCTTTAAATCTGAATTTGACTGTAAAGTGAAATTTACCATGCTTGAAGGAAATACAACATCAGGTCTCTGTTGTCTCCTTAGCGTTCACTGCAGTTGATAACATTATAGGCATTTCTTTGTGTGATATTGTTTAAGTTCAGTAGATTAGTAGCTTGGCAGTGAGAGAAAACACTCACATTAGCTAGATAGGTTTGTGTGTGTGTATGCGTGATTCCACCTGCAGTGTTTCCCACCGTTACTAAGGCAACGTGATATAAGGGACGGGAAACTATATTTCCCAAGCTCTCCAGGGCTGCATTTAGTGATCCCTCAGGCGCTTCAGTTCCAGCGCTTCTGCAAGAAGCCGGTCTTCACCAATCCTCAACGTGACTCGGCTGCGAGGATCTGTAGTCTTGCTTCCTCAACTCAATTTCCTAGTAAGTTTAAGTTGAACATGGGGTTAATTAGGAACGAGTCTTTATCGCTTACGACACTACGCCTAAATCAGCTGACATTAATCGAGAGACTCAAGTGAACTATCCTGGATAACCTCCGGGACAACCCAGTAGAGAAGGTCGTTCTGGAAGGACTCTCCCTTACATCCTCATTAAAGGTGTAGCTGAGTCATACTCTCAGCAGGAACACACGGGCTCCTTCAAATCAGGAAGTAAACCCGCCAGGAAACACGGCCTCAGGGACTGATACCTATGACGATAATGTGATGCTGTCACCTCTAAGGACCGCACAATTACTAGTAATCAGTTTCAGCCCTTGGAAGTGGTAAAACCAGGTACGCTCAATATTACCCTGATTTACACACGCTCAATGGTCAACATGCCCAATATTTACACGACTACATCTAACATAACAAAACAGACATACTATGTGTGACAGAGACCTGGATTCAAGATACCAGTTGTCCCACCATCTCATTGGCCTCACCTCCAGGATATACATTCTACAAAGCTAACCGATCTGAAAGGCGTGGAGGAGGGGTAGCCATCATTGCAAGATCTAATTTAGGCTTATTTCCCACCACCATCTCCTGTACGGGATGTGAAATTTTACATTTTATTGATTTATCGCCCCCCAGGTAACATGCCAGACTTCAATGAAGAAATTGTAGGCCTACTCAACAACCTGATCAGCCCAAATTCGTTAACTTTATTTTTGCGTGATCTCAACAGTTGGAAAGGAGACACATGCAATAAAGAGGCTTTACATTTGGAAGCAGCAATAAAAGACACCGACCATGAGGCCATTAAAACTGAACCCACCATAACGAATTCCCATATTCTGGACTGGGTGGTTACTCAGAATCTTAAATCAGGTTCATTTGTCACTTCTCCTTGTATTTGGTCACACCACTCCTTCATCACTTTTTTATTGCATCTCCTAGCCCCTTTAACTAAGCCGGTTAATGCTCTGAAATCCATCACAGGCTGCAATTTCAAAAAGATAAATCTATCAGACTTCCAGCTCTGCATGGAAACTTTTAAGGCAACACCTTGCCATCAGACACTGTAGATGCTATGATGACGGAGTTACCCAACTCCTTCACCAAAATGTTGGCCAGAACTGCCTCTAAATCAACAAAAAAGGTTAGAGAAAATGCAAGACATCAAAACTGGTACACACCAGGGTTGGACGCTATAAAAAAGAAAAAAGGGCATTAGAATCAACATAGATACAACTCCCAATCAATACCACCCGGCTTGAATGGAAGAAATGTGACAAAGCTTACAAAGCACTGATTGTAGAAACAAAGAAAAATGTCTTCAATTCAAAGATAGAGCAATCCTCCAGCTCAACAAGTAAGCTTTCTTGCATTCTAAAATCATTGGAAAAACTTAAAGCATCTGAGCTTCCAGTTATAGTCGCAGATCAAGACTGTGGCCACATAGCTCAGCTTTCAATGAGAAATTGTCCAGGGCTACGGATAAAATCATATCAGACCATGGCTCAGAGACCATCGGCGTAGTCCCGAACAAACTCTTGAAGAATGACATATCTGTTCCTGTTTTTCGTTTGTCCCCTATCTCAACCACAGAGATGTCCTGCATGCTTTCCTCCATGCGTCATCTGAATCTCCTGCCACACAAGATCCTCCTGGAACATAGAGGGCTGTTTGTACTGTTTCTCACACAATTTGTAAATGCCGCCTTCCGAGACGAACGGGTCCCCCTTGATCTCAAGAAAGTCACCATCACACCAATCCCCAAGAAACTGCATTTGAATCACAATGACCCCAGTAACCTGAGGCCAATATGAAACAGCCAGTTCTTGTTCAAAATCTTAGATTAGGCAGCAACGATCCAGTTACAAGCACATGTGGAATCCGAAGATAAACTCCATGCCGACAGTCAGGTTTCCGTCCCCACTACAGTACAGAGACTGCACTGGTGGACCTCCAATCCCATTTACTAGACATTGTTGAAGCAGGGAAACCCGGGATGTTGGTCCTGCTGGATTTATCTGTGGCGTTCGACCTCGTGGACCATGGCCATCTACTGGAGTGCCTTAGTGAGCAAGGGGCCTGTTCCCTGAAAACAATACATTGGGTCAAGTCCTTTTGACGAATCGAGAGTCCAACATTCAATGGGATATAGCAGCCTCCCTGGTCTCCTCTATCAAATACGGTGTTACTCGAGGAGCATTGATATCACCTCTCCTTTTCAAATTATATATGCGGTCATTTTACTCCTTACTGGAAGACCTTCGGGTTTTCTTTACCAGCTACGCCGATGACATGCAGTTGGTCATCGAGCTGAGTGGGAATTACCTTCAGGATTCACAGACACTTAACATCTACATCATCATTGAGGGTTATGTCTGAACCACAAAAAGACTTAGTTATTGACGTTCAGCTCTCCATAGGCTCACGCAAAATTGGATCCCGCTTATGAAAATGTTCGGCTTCAAGGCAATAAGATCCTGACCCAACTTAAATGGAAACACTGGGGGTCTATATGGAGGCCTCCATAAATTCAGATGCCCATGTTCAAAACCTTCAAAAGACCTGTAATTACCATCTCAGGCTTTTTCAAGCGATACTTCCATTTCTCAATACAAAGAACTCAGCAACCATTGCACGTTTTTGTGCAACGATTTTGTCTAGGTTAGACTATTGTAACATCTTGCTAAAGGGAGCATCTAAATCTAACCTTTGAGCATGTCAGGTTATCCAGAACTTTGCAATCAGGGTAGCTATGCCCATCCCAAGAAGATTCCACATTTCCAACAATAGAAAAGAGCAACACTGGCTTCCTGTACAGGAATGCATCCAGTTTAAAATGGGCCTTCTAATCCATGGCTCTTTAAATGGAAAGGCCCCTGAATATCTCAAAGCACTGGTTTCTCCATTCGTACCGTGCAGGGAATCAAGAGAGCCAGAGGTTTAGGTAGATCTTTCTGAGCAATGGCATCCTCTTTCTGGAACCACTTACCACAGGCTAGCAGAGCAACGTTCAATTTGAGTCATTTCAAAAACCTTGAAAACCCATCTTTTCAAGTAAACTCCAAGGGCTGTATTCCTTCTCTGTTTCAGACCCTAACCTTTTAGGGGTCTTCCATGTCGTCTTTTTTCTCGTGCATATGTTGTCCTTAGTGTAAATGTATCTGCCCTGATTCCTGCGGACTGTTGGGTGCAATACAAATAAATAAAAAAAATAAAGTCATAGAATTTTTGGGGAAGGTGTTTGATAGAGAAGGGGAACCTTACAGTTTGGTCACGGATAATGGAGTACAATTTGTATTGCATCAGATTACGACATATTTAGATGTGTTGGGCATCAGGCATCACAGAACAGCTCTGTATAATACTGTAGTAAATGAGTTAGTAGATAGAATAAACAGGTTTGTAAAAGTTGCTGTACAGCTGGCATTTGGTAATCATTTAAATTAGCAGGTCATGTTGACAGAAGCTTTAAAAGCTTATAGATGATATACACCATCCAATATCACTGGGTATTTCGCGTTTACACTGATGATTGCAGAGACAAAACTAAGGCCAGTGGCTCTTGGCGGTGGAGCAACATCTAAGGTTGAGTTGAGTGATAGATTGTGCGTGTCGAGGGCAAACAGAAATGACATTTAAAGGCAAAATCAAGCGTTCCACTGAGGTATACATGGAAGATGTGGTTAGGGTGCGCAATCCCAGATATGTGCTTAAAGGCATGAGTGTGTTGATGCCACCCCACACAGTGGTGAAAGTAGGTAGGTGTTATGTGTGTTTGGATGATAGTTCACGTTGGAGTAAGAGGTGAATCGCTGTTCAAGACAGCAAGGTTGATACCATGAAGGGTGACAGGGAAGGGGTATGTTGGGGAGAAGTGGCAGCGTCAGAGTCAAAGAGTGGCATCAGGACATGAAAGTGTCGATGAGATATATGATGAGGCATGCAACATGGACAATGATGTTGGACATATACACAATGGGACACAACAAAGGGGAATGGTAAATCCGGATGGAAAGGCGAGTGTAGCTCTTTGAAAGGGAACCAGGGTGTCTCTGATTAAATGTAAAGATTATGAGTGGGTGGGAAAGGCATGAGAGTTGCTTACATGAGAAGGGGTTTATCTGTTGGGGCTTGTTTGATGTGGGTTACCAAATTATCATAACCACTGTTATTGTTTAAATGTTTTACGCAGTTGGTATTCAATGTGTATATGCCAATTCTCTCCTCATATTTGAGCTATTGTTTTATTGAGTAAGGGGCAGCAGGCGTTGTAGTTAGTTTACATAGAGTTATTTGTTATGACACCTTCAATGGTCCATAAGAATGTAGATTTTTGGGATGTAAATAGAGTGGGGGATTCCAGAGTCAGTTGGCCTGCTGGTGAGCTGTGCGGTCTATGGAATAAACTGCTCTTACCTTAATGCTGTAAGTTTATTCAATTACAACAAAATCCTTTCTTATATTGTGGGCACAACATCATGAATGCAATTTACCTTGGCAATACTGGCATCATTTATTCTGGGAGCACCTTCATGAAAGTGAATTGCTATGGCACATTGGAATATTTTGTGAGCACAGCTTCATAAAAGTTATTTACTATGTCCATGATGGCATATATTGTGGGCATACCATCATCCAAGCAATTTACTGTGTGAATGCTGACATATTTTGTGAGTGCATCTTCATAAAAATAATTAACAAGTGCAATACCAACACTCATTCCTACTCATGCATTCACACAATGTGACCTATTCCTCACACGCCTATTTATCCTTATAGACCAATTGTTCGAACATGCACCCACACATCACCCCCCTCACATCCATCTAATCCCGCTCATCAACCCATTCAACCATCCCAAATCCAGTAAATCCCTGGCCACAGAACAAGCTCGTTGAGTACAATGGGTGTGTTGTGGGTGATCAGAGATTTACTCTCTGGACACCATCCCCAATGAGCAACCTTGGTATGCATAATGTATATCATTAAAAAAATAACTCACTGAAAAACAAATCTTTGTTAAGTGCAGTAATTGTTAACCTACTTTAATAAAGAAATCATTGCAATTCATTAAAAAAAACTTGAACGGACATTGTGTTTGCTGCTCAAAACAGAACGTGCATTTGCAAGGCCAATAGTTCTGTTTTTTTTCATAGGTCTTACTTCTTTTATGGGAAAGAAGGTTGGACTGATGAGTTTGATTGTGTGGATGTGGGATGGTTGAACGGGTTGAAGAGCGGGATTAGATGGATGCTGGATGTCATTGTTTACGTGGGTCTGAAGGGATGGGTGTGTGGGTGCAATTGCTGAAAATTGGACAAACAGGATGAATAGGAGTGTGTGAGGATGGGTATTGCCTGATTCAGGGAAACTGTGCCCATAGAAAGGGCTTTGTCCATGCCCACCTCCTCAAACATACCGAATGTCACTTTGCACGGGGTACGACATTCAGCAATGTCCTAGGTGCTTCCATGTCACAAATTGCTACAACTGTGCATCACAAATGGCGATGCTGAGAGGCTAATTCTCAGATCAAATGACTTTTGGCCATACCTCGCGCATCTCTCATACACCCAGAATTTTCACAGAACATGCCCTATAGGCTCCTTGCATGAGCAGCCATTCCTAAGTAACCGTCACACCATTCACTGTGTCCACTAAGCTTGGTCTCTAGTCAGCCACCCTAGAAGACCCTGTGACCAGAGCATTTCCACTCCATTAGCGGAGATCCAGGTCAGACCCGGCTGAGAATCTGCTCCAGGCCTGTCTCTGCAGGCCCGGCAAACACTCATGTCCAGGTCCGCAGATCTGCCTGTGGTTGTGAACAGAAAGCTCAGACCCAGTTCCATGCCCATGGAACAACAATGGGTAAGAGAGCCAGCAAGACCTGACTCTGGGTCCACTGACACCGCTCTGTGTTCACTCTAGTTCTGCTCTAAACCTGTAAACCTGTGACCAGGTCCACTGGTCCTTTTGGCCATTTCTTGATTTATTTGGCCATATTCCACCCATCTGAGAGCCCTCTTGAGCCTGTCCAGCATTAGGGTGCTCCTGCAAAGCTGCAATATGGTTCGATTGGCCTTTAACATGGTCCCCAAGATGACACTGGCCAGCATTGCCTAAGTAGTGGTATCACACCTAGACCTACGGATAGTCGTTTGCATTGATATTGCTGGCTTCCACTTAGTACGCACTGTGTTTTCATGATATCTACACAAGTGCCAACATGCTGTGTATATGCAAAGGTATGAAGTAGTATGCCTGTTGTAGTGTGCCTGTCGCAAATGAGCAGGCTGTAAGCACATACATAAGGTCGTCGCTCTTCGGCTATTCTTCATATACATATTGTAAAGTTCCAGTTAGGATCTTTTATCACAGCCCAACTGCAATCACCACTTACACGTATGGTACACCCATGCAGGCTACTCTGTCTCAGCCTTCTGCACTGCTTCACTCTACTATGACAACTGCTTGCATCATCCTTCCTTTCACTCATATGAGACAAGATGGGACCGTTTTATGTGACACGATGTACGCAGCTTTTATATGCGCATGCGCGGATGCAATCAATAAAGACGTGTACTCCATACAACAGGAGCCATGAGATAATGTGATGCTTATTCTTCAGGCGCGCATATCTAAATACGTGGTGGGCTGCAACCTACAACAGACAGTAAAAGGGGACAGGTGACCACCTGTCCCTGCAAAGTAAAACATGGGCATAAGGATAGGACGTTACAGCAGCATTGTTGTGTAAAGTCCGTCTGCCACTTTTGGTGGCCTTGATGCATGTGGTTCTGTTAAAAAAAAGGTGGTGTCCTTTGTGGGATAGTGTGAGAGGCAGATGCAAACCCCGTAGTGTTCATGGCTGCAGGTTGAATGTACCTGTTCCTGTGTGCCACGCTGCTTTCAATGGTTTTGCAGGAGAGACGGGAGTGTGTATTATCCTTAGGGAAGAGCCCGAGAGCTGCCTGCAGCGCTTTGGGTCCGTGCCGATTTTCAAATGATAGTGGTAAAAAAGCCAGCCACGGCATTTCAATTATGGGTTGTTGTTTTTACATGTATATTCCTGTCCTCAACCCACCCGCCAGCGTTAACACCCCGATGCTCTTGCCCCCTGTTAAAAGGCATTTTGCCACCCCATTCGAGTTCCATCAAAGCGACCCTCAACAGACAGCACGTTAACATAGTTTGGTGTTTTCACAAGTAGAATGGAAAGAGAACATTTTGGGTGTGTTTCTATTTGCAGCCTTCCACATATTGGAGTAGGGTACATATCATAACTAAAGTACACCAGTATCAATAAGCGAAATGTCCACATCGGTCACGGCGAAGTAACATTCGAACGAGAGATGTGTACATTTTATGAGTTTGAAACCAACAGCCATCTGGAACTCAGAGCAGCAATCCTGAGCGATGGCTTTTCACCACGCTGGCTGCCCAAACGGGGGCACACAGACCTGTCAGCACAGTGGCGTGTCTGTTACCCACCCTCAGAGCCTGCCAGCTGCTGTGTCGGGTTTCATGTGTTCCATCTTGCGCCGAGGCATGTGGCGTGGGCGAGCGCTGTAGCTGCAGCGTGTTGATTCTGGACCCGCGGGCATAATCGCTGCTGAGTGTTAACGGTGACACGCATAGAAGACTGTTCCATCATGAACCCTGGGGTTTGCTGGATTGGGGATCTTTAGCACTGACGAACCAGTCCTTGGTTGACCACCGAGTGTTAAAATGACCAAGGACATGTGCAGACGCGTCCAAACACCACTTGATTCATAGAATCCTCCTACGGTAGATAGGTTATATTTGATTGGTGTGCAGCTGGTGAAACACGTGTAACCTTGTAGAGAATCACGAGTTGCATCTTCTCCCTTGCACTATATTATTCCATCTCCAAAAACTGAAAAGCCCTCCAATATTTTCATGTGTGTGACCCAACCCGCAGGAATAAGTAGGGATTAGATAGTGTGATATTGTGGTATGGAGGTAAAGTTTTATTGGCAAAATGAGTTACATTTTGTGGCACATCATTTCAGTTGTTGCAGCTTTTCAGGTGCACCTTTATCCCCAGACATACATTACATTTGCATTTAATTTTCTTAGTACAAAAATAGGACTAATGTTCAGTATTGCGGACTGCACATCTAAACTGGCACACTTGTAGGAAAGCCTCCTCGACGCTTGCACCAGAAAAAATACAACCCACTAGGGAAAAAAGGCCCAATACACCTCTTGCAAGTATAACACGTTTTATTTCCACACAAGAGTGGAAGCGCCAACAAAGAACTCTGCTGCCGCAGAACGTTCTGGCAAAATCTGCATGAGCAGCTTAATATGAAGGAACATAGCGTCATCAGTGGTGTCATCAAATACAGTAATAACCGCTTGGCTGGTTGTTGAGACCCTATACATTAAAAGCCTGCTCCACATGGGATGCCAGGCTATTGATACCCATCACGTGGGTGATGCATTCGTCATCGTGTAATCAGGCGGCTAATTGGCAAAATGATGTGCAAAATAAACAACACATCTTTTTCTACATAGCAGTGCACCTGGTACTAGCAAACAGGGGGCAGGGGGGATGGTTGAGGTCATACTAACTCACACCATTCACTTCTCTCCGATAGCACAGCGAGGAGAGCGCTCGCTTTGACATTTGTGCAGAGCCTGCTGACGCAGGTTCGAACTCCTGCAGGGCCAAACTCAGCCTTTCATCCTTCCGAGGTCGATAAATGAGCACCACACACCGTGGGTAATAATAAGCAGCGCTCAGATACCTGAGGGTTTGTAGCGCTATATAAATGCTAAATTATTATTTTGTATTACTCACTCCGAGACAGGCCGGCACCTCTTCAAGGTCTTCCACCCTCGGTGTGGGCTATCATTTTGTCCCTCCATGCATCTTGCAGCACAAATCACACAGCCTAGAAGTAAAGGCAGGGAAGCCCTGCTTTCTGATCTTTTTGATCGATCAGGGGTTTAACTGGTTTATGATCAGTGGTCTGTAGTTGGCTGGTACCGATGAATTCAGGGGTCCTAAAGCTAGGATGTTTTAGGGCTATGACTTAGAATTGGGACTGGTAGGGGTCGGAGGCCTGTGCCATGCTTCTCCTGGGATTGTATCATACAAAGACGATAAGCCCTCTTCCCCATAAGCCCTCTTCCCCCGTGGCCTTGCAGGACACATTCTTCCCAGAGCTCGAAGGTTGGCAACATTTTAGGACAATGAAGGTTTTATGGATTACTCTGGTTCTGCCCGTGCCCATCAGCGGCTGGGATACAACCTATTCTGCTCCTGTGTGTGGCCTACGCCTGGGATTCTGGATGCTGTGCTGCGTGTAGGCCTTGCATTCCAATACGGCTGCTAATATCTAAGATGGCATTTGTTCCTGCATGTGCACTACATCTATAATGCACGCAATAATATGATTGTGTAGAAGCCTTTAATGCACCCCCCTGGTCTCTTACATTTCCTTCCATGGTCAATGCCTTATTCTGAAGTGCTTGGAAGACTGTGTCCCCTTCCCAACACAGTTAACTCACTGAGTACACCTTGGACATATGTATAGGTGCAAAAGAATTGGTCACGTTTTGCTTACACCTGTTTGGATTGTTGAAACCAGCCAATAAAATCCAATAAGGAAACCATGCAGTGGTTGCAGAGACAGCCGTATTTACATACAGCTGTGCAGAAATTGACAGAATATCCAGTCCCGTAAAAGAGCCCCCCAAACATATAATTCTTGGTGTAGAATAGAGAAGGAAATAGACAGAAGGTGAAAGAGGGGGACAGCGGAAAGAGAGGGAGAGAGCAAGGGAGAGAAAGAGAGTGAGAAAGAGAGAGAAAGAGAGAGAAAGAGACAGAGATTGACCAAGTAACACATTGTATTCCTCTTCTAATCTTTCACCTTCCATCATATATTCTCTCTTTTGTTACATCACTTCCTCTCTTCCCTCATAGATCTTATTCATTTTTGTTCTGCCATCACAGAGCTCATACATAAGGTGGAAGGACATCTCAGGGACAACACGCTTGCATTGGGCTGAGGACGATACCATAGCAAATAGGTTTGAACTCAGTTGGAGTGCTTAGTATCCCTTTTCTTCTATCATTTGTATTCCTCCTATATAGTCTCATTATACATTTCCTTTCAATTATATTTTTCATATAAGCAGTCATTCCCACTGTTCCCTGCAGATGGTTTGGGACAGAGCTCTCCTTTGCCTTAGATGCCTTGTGCCTCCACCTCAACAGCAGAGGTACTGGGACTGAACTGCACTCCCAACAGAGGTCCAATAAAGTGTGCCTTCACTTGATTATCTAAAGATGACGCAAAGAATAAGGAAAAATCAGAAAAAAACATCTAGGGCTTCTTAATTATGGGACTCAAGGTCCCGCAGCATTATCCGACCGTTAATGCTAAACCTGTTATCACAAACAAACGGTCAAGGAAAGATTATTGAACACAAATTCCCATACATATGGTATCTGGGTACCACTCATGCACACATATATGCTCTCCCTACTAAGAAGAATACCCTGTCCCTGCCTACAAAATACATTCTCTCCCTAGGCTGAGAGTGGTGTATCGCCTATCGAACAGGGGATAGGGAAGAGGCTTGCCCTATCTGATCTTCTTTCATACCAATGACTCAAAGCGTACCAATTTTAAAAAAGACTAAAAAAGAAACAAAGCAGTATAAGCTATTAAAGGCTATTGAAAGGAGACACAATGTTAATCATATCTGTCTCTGTCTAAGTGGTTGTGCACTGTACTCGCACCAGGATTTCCATCTATATTTTAATTGCCATTTCTGGGAGACAGACACAGCCACTATAAGCCTATACAGTGTTGTCAGCGATATAAAATGCTCTCTCCAGAGAACACAGAATAAATCTACTCTAGGCTAGTATAGCTCTCTAGTGTGTTAGATAGGCGATACACCACTCGCAGCCTAGGGAGAGAAGGTATTTTGTAGGCAGGGACAGGGTGTGCTTCTTAGTAGGGAGAGCATAAATGTGTGCATGTGTCGTACCCAGATACCATATGTATGGGAATATGTGTTCAATAATCTTTCCATGACCGTCAAAGATAAGGGGGCGTCCCTCTCCTTTGAAAGGTAAAATACCACAGACGATTGGTCCAAAGTAGACAAAACTTCAATGGCAAATACTCAATTCATGGATGGTCAAATCCATTGAAATATTTGGTTGCCATCCAATAACTGGATGTCAATATTGACAAATACAATATGTCTATCTATTGCTTCCTTTCTGATATTCCTTTATACTTAAAAAATAAATAATTTCACTAGAATTCTTTCAGGTGTTTGTCAATAGATTGAAGAGTAAGCCTTCATTTAATAAGAACCCTATGGGATTCACCACTCATCTTCTTGATTCAGTAATTCAGGATAAAAAGAAGATGCTAAGGACGGATATTAGGGTTTAGCAGTGAGGTGTGTAACCACTAATGACTATAAATCAAATGTTAGGCATCTAAGACAAAGGTATGGAAATCGGTTTAAAGGACATACATTGATTCCATTGCAAACAGAGGGGGAACAACAACTCCAAATAATAACCCAGAATAACTCTTGAAACTTCTGGGAGGTTATTAACGGAATGATGACAACACAAGATCGGGTGCAAAGTAATCCTTTATCTGAAGATGAATGGGAGAAGCAATTTTTAGATCTTTATCGGGAATCATAGTGCACCATTCCTTATAAACATCCTGATATCCTCCTGTCATTACCCCTGTCAATTGAAGTAATTGAGGAAACAATCAGTAAACAATCAGTAAATCTTCCAACTCAACAGCGCCGGGCCCCAATAGTCTCTGTGATGAAACTCTGAAGAATGATCCCGTATTGTGGGCTAAGGTTTTATACATTTAGTTTTCTCCAATGATTGCCACCAAAACCATTCCCCCTTGTTGGAACTATGTGGTTATTGTACCATTTACAAAAAGGGGGATACGGATAGTCCTACAAATTATCATCCAATTTCTCTTCTTGATTGCTAAAGTAAGACGTTTCCGGCCTTGTTGCTGAAGGACACAGGGCTTTCTACTTCGCTTAATGGCTTTGTGGTAAGCTGTTTGAAGGAAGAGTTGGAGAGGGTGGGTAGTTCTCCCATGTACATGGGGGCAATAGATTGTTCACAAGCTTTTGATTGCATTAATCTCTCGCTTTTGTGGTAAAAAAAAAGTGATTGGCAAATACCTCCTGCATTACACTCTCTATTTTAGTGCATGAGATTAGCTTTATACAGGTTAGGTTGAACGGGCAGGGTGCATTGACGGATAGTTTCCTGACCAGAGGAGGTATTTGGCAGGGCTGTGTGCTTGCTCCCTTCCTATTCAACATCCACCTGTCAAATTTGGGGGCATTTTATCACGTTCATCTATTGCTCCCCCTGGGATTTCCACCTTGACTGTTCCCTACTTTACATACGCGGACGACTTGATACAATTACAAAATCAATTAAAAATAAAATAAATATACACTACATTAAATAAAATACTCTTTGATAGAGCTCAGGTGGGCTTACAGAGGCAACTGAATTTGGGGCGAGAATACTCATCCAATAATGACTTGACCATCAATGAGCGTAAAATGAGCATTATTAGATTCAGCAGAAACACCAAAAAAAGAATGGGCTTTACCTGGGCAGTAGGAAACCACAATGTGATCCCTTCTCAGAGTTTGACCTACTTGGGTTTGGCCCTGGATGTTTCTGATAATGCTGCAACTTTGATGTCTCTAATAATGGCTAAGGAGACTCAATTTGCAGCACAAATGAGAAAAATAAGCACCAAGTTCTCACGCATTACAAAATGAAGGGAGTGTCAAAGCTGTTGTACGGTACGGAAATTGGCGCTAACACTCAAGCCCTGGATTATGGTAAGGAGGTGTCCAGAGTACAGAAAAGGGCCTTGAATTTACCTGATTGTATACCGATTGTTGCACTTCGATTCGAAACAGGTTTGGCATCATTAAGTTGCCAGCTGGACTGGAAGATCCTGATACTATACCATGAACTGTTGGACGCCCCCGTGGGGTCTTTGTATATAGATCTTGCGGCTGCTATGAGAATTATGATATTTAGCCCTCTGATACATTTCAAAAGGTGCGCTGACTCTTTGTTGGCTAACTGTAATCAGTATGAGGTTATGTGAGTGGGAACAGCTAGTACGATATCTAATGATTTGGTTTACAACCCGTAGCTGCTCATGATAGGATGCAGACAATAAGCGAATGAGAACTAAAAGGTTATACAAAAGTCTCTCGCCTTGTGAGAAGCCGACAAGGTGTTATCCTGAAGTACTTTAAAAAGTTTCCCAATGCCTATTGGAGATCTCCATTTTTAAGACGCAGGCTGAACTTGTTGCCTATGGGTGAAATTTACAGAGTTAGATCACCTCTAGATGGGAAACCACCACAGTGTGATTTGTGTAAGAAGGAGGACGCTTTTCAGACTAGAAATCACATTTTGGTCGATTGTCCATCACTACCAGCTCAGAGATCACTGTGGTTGAGCTCATATGTACACAATCCCGATTATTTGAACTCAGATGAATCCTTTTGCCACAGTGAGTGGTGAGGCGACTGTTCTGACAGTAGCTGTAATTAGATTACTCCATCAAGCGGGAGTGGTGGCAATCTCCCTAGACTTTGTAATGTTATAGAATTTTGTTTTTATCCTACAGAGGTGGTTCCACCGTTCATATAATTATGTTTAGTGTTTGATTATGCAGTTATGAGAATGTATTTTGAATAAGGCTGAGTATGTGCAACCGATATCACAATAAGCTATGACTCTATATAACATCATATGTTCAAAGTTACTTCAGACAGGGAACTGGGGTTCGATGGACACGCTAACCTTGAGAGGACAATTGTCTTGTAGGGGGCACATCAGGATTATACGTGAAAGCACTGGACAGGCAAAAGAACAGTACAATTAATGTAAACAAAAATTAACAAGCCAAATTAGCAGGCAAGCAAGTGTGCTTAAAGATGGCAGTGGAAGTCGGGAAAAGAGGAGACAGAGTAAAGAGGGAGTGCGTTCCAATGCTTTAGGCCCAGTAGAGAGAAGGAACAAAAGCAAGATTTAGTGCAGGGGGGAAACAGGACAGTGAGTAAAAAGAGGGAGGGATTCAGAACGAAGAGAGTGTGATGGGGAGTAGGAAGAAATCAAAAAGGAAAGATATGGCGGGCAAGTCATGGAGACATCTGAAAACAAATCACAGGAAGTTAAAGAGCAGATGCAATTCAAAAGGAAAGCATTGCCGTGAAGCAAGTGCAGGAGAGGTAGAGTCAGTAAGGATAAAGAAATCGAAGGCACATAGATGGATTATGGATGGAGAGTAGTCAGGTGGGTAGCAGGAAGACCAAGAAAAAGAGAAGAGAAATACAATAAACGAGAGAGGATAAGAGAGGTGAACATCATTTTCATTGTTTTCAAAGAAAGAAAAGGCTGTGCCATATGAATGTTAAAAATTTGGAAACGGCAAGAGCGGGCAAGGGCAGAGATTTTAGAAGGCAACGTGAGTGAAGAGTCAAGAATAACGCAGAGGTTATGGGCAGATGCAGAAATATTAAGAGAAGTTGGAGGAAAAGAAATGATAGGAGATAGAAGGCAAAGGGGTAGGGTTAGTAGTGGCAGGAAAGAAAAGAACTTCAGTCTTGAAAGGGTTTACGTGGAGTTAAGGATTCACCATCCAAGAATGGATAGCAAGAAGGCAAGTTTGACACAGGTGCACAGGCCACGATCATGTCCAAAGAGTTGGTGAAAAGTATAAATGAAGGGAGATCCCCATAAAAACACATCCAAGTGAGACAAAGTGATGGTCCGGTGCACAATTTTAATGGTGAGGAAATACCTATCGAAGGTGCCACTGAGGTTGACATAAAGATAGGAAAACATAGGATGAGACAGGAAGGGATGTATAACCTCTATCAGTGAAATTCCGTTTCTAATGGGGACAGATTGTCTAAAGAGGTTGTCGCCCCTCATTGATGGGGCAATTGGGGTCTTGTTGTCCCTAGCCAAAAAGCCATTGAGGCTTAAAAATGTGAGGTCACAAAACAACAGTATGAAAGAATGCCATACTGTGGCTAAATCAGATGATGCAGTGGAAGCGTATCTTCAGAATGGCTGTGTGGCCAGTGTCACTGTCATTCTAATGTGTCAGGGTGAAATGCGAGGTGATGAAGAGAAACAGTTTCTAGAGATTTATTTGGGCCCCAAGAAAAAATGGCAAACAGAAATAGATGAAAAAACATTACACTTTCATTTAAAAGAGGAAAAGTGCAAACTATTTGTCACACCAGAGATGGACATAGAGAAACACATTTCAACCCTTTCTGAAATACACATGGGAGATAGGCAACCATGGTTCCCTATCTGTGTGAATGGACATTCTGAAATGATAATGTTGACAGTCCCTGCTTTCCTGCTGGTAGTCTGTCTGCCCTGTCTACTGGACCTGCATCAGAGGTTAAAATCCCCTGAAACTACGCGGAGCGGCACGCGGAGTTGGCTCGCTGAGGTGCGAGCAGTCTTCAGCAGTCTACAGAGGCTCGAGGCGAGAGGACATGTCGGTGCAAGCCGATTCTAGAACCCTGCTGCTGCTCCCCAAAACGACGCAATCACACTGTGATAATCCACTGATCTTGGACAAACCGGCTCCCCAGGCTCTACAAAAAAGCCCCTCCGGTAGAGTGCTGAGGAGTAAGTATGCCCCCCTGCAAAATCGGAAAGAAATTAGCAAAAGTTCAAAACCGTGCTCGTATTTGAGTGCGGGGTCTGACGGTGTTACCAAATCCACTTTGAGCATACCCATACGAAAAACAGCATCTATCGTGTCGGCACAAATGTGCTCAATTCCTTCTGAGACAACCCCCTGCCTCCCAGAAGATGTGACTAAAAACTTGCAGGACTCGCAGGACGTGGAGGAGGGAGAGGAGAGCTATGAGGACGCGAGTGGGGACGATTCACCCTCCTCCAAAACATCCTTCCGACCATTCGACTCACCATCTCCCCAATTAATTTCTACTGCTCTGCTCGTAAAATCGACGCCCTTGCCCTTACCTGCAGTACTGGATGTGGTGTGCCACTCCGTAGAGTCTTCGCCGTCTTCGTCTTCGCCATCCAAACTGCTGCCGCCTTTCCCGGAGGAGGAGCCCGTAGCGGCTCGACCCCTCCCGCTGGTGTTTGCTCACAGTCCGAGGGCCTCCGCCGTGGCGAGTGAGGCGGAGCCAAGCGGTGTCGGAGGACGCAGCAAGGCCAACCTCAGCCCGCGGGCCGGAGAGTCCTCAGTGGGGAGGGGGTCGGGTGGTGCCCTGTGCGACCTTGCACAGAAAGCGGCCGCGGGTCATGGGTGTGCAGTTCAGGAATTGGACCCGGGCATGGGTGGAGCGGCTAAAGGAGAGTCTTCGCGCACCGCTCCCCTGACGGAGCCCCGGCCCAGTCAGATGGGAAAGCCACCTGGCGAACGCGGCGCTGGAATGGAGGCGCCCTCTGCTGTCTTGGCGGTCGCACTGCGCCCCATTCTCCTAAACAAAGAGAGGAAAAGCACTCAAAACACCCCCCATAATTCAGAGGTGAAGGAATATACGGACTCAGATTTTGATCGAGAACCAACACTCACCCCATTGAATGCGACTACAAATGAACTAATCAAGCAGAAAAGAGATACAGCATTGGCGCTGTTAAAAAAAAGAGCGCTAACAAAAAAGATCCTCAAAGAACAAGGAGAACTCTTAAACCAAGATCGCCAACACCAAAGAAAAGGTTCTAGAGGAACAACCCAAAAGGGAGAATCAGGAAAGCTATTTTTACAAAACCCTTTGACGACTCACTCCTTAAAAGATTTCTTTTTTAAACAAACCAAAAGGAAATCAGAATCTGAGGTTGAACTTTCAGATGCCGAATTATTAGATGCAGTCGCTGAAGCTCCCCCAGCTTTTTTAGTTTCTAATCAGGGAAAGACCATACCTGCATCATCCCTTCCATTTCAAGAAGCCCCTACAGGGGCGCAGGACGCCGTCCCAGATCCAGAAACCTATGTTGAGATGAAGGAGAGAGAAAACGTTCAAAATTTACCGCCTACCCACACAGTCCTGCCTCAAATCAACCTGCTCGATGATGATGTTCCATCCGCCTGCACGGAGAGGTCGGGACTTGGAAACGAGCTTCTAATTCCGTCAACTAATACCTCTGCAATTGAGGGACGGGAGCAAAGAAGTTCACGCTCTTCACTACAGAGCCAACCAGTCCCGTCCCAGTCGGGCCAAAGTATGAACAACACAGACTCCCCAGTCAGGAGACCTTCAATTCAAAGTGGTCTTCAATACAATATCTCGATTCCACTAAGAAACGAAAGATCCAGCAGTAGTTCTGGAACCTTGCATAAAGAGACTCCATCAAAAAAAACAGATCTTCTCACTATTATGTCAGCAATCACGGTGGGACTAGCCCCTTTTGTTAAGCTGTATGAGTCAATAAATGACTCAATGAAAGACTCTATAACTCTGTCAACCTCAATAAACACCAAAGTAACATTCTTAGAGGGCTTTATTACAGCGTTAATCCAACAAAACACAGAGAAAGAAAAACAACAAGATGCCAAATTTGCTCAGCTTCAAAACCTAATTGAAGCTAAAATTACTGCAACTTCCCTTCAAGAAGTACACTCGACGACCCAAAAGGAGCAAATTTTAACGTCGATTTCGAAGGACCCAAAAACTGACGGGATAAATATCATTCCTATTAAGATGACCCAACGCCCTGGTCTAAAAGGCCAAAAGGGGAAAAAAAGTGAAAACCAAACTAAAAAAGCGACAATCTTCAATACTGCAAAGGCAACTTTGCCAATTTCCATCAATTCTGCACTACCACGTAAAACTACTACTATGTCTAAAGGTCCGGTCTGTCAAAACCCAATAAAGGAACAAGAGATAATTGAATTGGACAATTCCTGCGCATCTTTAGCCGATTCATCGGGAAATATATCACTTTCAGACCTAACAGTTCACCTGGATTATGAAGGAACCCATGACTCGCAAGATGATTCTGATCAAAATCAAGATTTGCAAACGAACACACCAGAAAACATTGCTACTCAGGAAAATCTGAGAAAACCACTTATAACTACAATCATATCTGAAACACAGAGACCTACAGACATCTCGGGTGAAGAAGCAAAGAGAGCTATATTGGCCCCTTCAAAGAAAATTCAACAAAACGAGAACTCTACTGCAGCAAAAATTGAAACCCCTAAACAAAGGCAGAATCCTGGTAAGGAACAAAACATGGTGAAACCTCGGACTGGTCTATCCATGAGTGCAAGGCTCCCCCAAGCACGAAACTTCAAGATGGAGCAATTGACGGCCGAGAAAAACTATGCAGTATTAAACAGGAAAACAATTCTTAAGATTTTAGCAAAAATACCGAAGCTGAAAACCTTGGGGACGGCAGATCTCGTGTTGATTGAACCCTATCATAGACACAAGAGGGCCAAAGCGTATCTTCACGTAACAAAGGCAGCAAGCAACCATCTTAAACCAGACGTGATTCTATCCTTGAAGGAAATGGGTTTCGCCCTGGAAGAAATTACAAAACCATTGCTGTCGCCATTTGAAATTGCATTCCCCGCGTGGACTGAGGAGGGACGGGGAGAGCCGACGAGGTAGATTTCAGTCTAGACAATACATAACAAAGGAGAATGAAGGCCATAAGAGATCAAACTACATAGAAAATACGAGTAAGAACGACAGATGGGAGAATAAACGAAGACATGGTTCATCGACAGAACAAAGTGCGGAATGGTCCCACAACAAAAAACGTGAACCCTTGGGGCCATGGAGATGGCTAAAGAAGGTGCTAAATCCTAACACTCAAACATAACAACGAAACACCTTACAAACGCCAACCGACAACACAGCGCATGAATCTTGCCAATCACTTGTATCAAAAGAAGCATCGATGTGTTCGTGGAACACGAGAGGCCATGAACATTTAACCAAGCTAGATGCTTTTGACCTAGCACAGTTCGACATCATCTGCCTCCAAGAGACTTGGTTGATGGACCTCCCAACGATCGACGGCTATGAAACCTGTATTTCTCCGGCAAGTAAGGGCCTGTTTGGCAGACCATCGTCTGGCCTTCTAACCGCAGTTAAACTCGGATCAGGCATTTCAATTAAAAAGAAAGTGGCAGAATCTTACTGTATTTTGGCTTTACAAGCAGAATGGATCCACCATGAAAATCCATCGCAAAAGAAAACTAAATCCAGTTTAGCCATCATAAACGTTTATTGGAACCCACAAAGAACAACAAATTCGGAGTTCTGCAACACGGTCACAGACATCTTAGACAAATTTACCATCGAATTGGGTACTGACTATATCCTTATCTGCGGAGACCTGAACGCTAGGTGTGAACAATCTGAGACAAGCCTTCATTTATTACCATCCTCGGAACGAGGTGTACTTTGGTCGGATCTCATGGACTCTAGAAATTTCCACAATGTGGCAGTGTTGCGTGGCAGCCCTCCATTGATTCCAACTTGGGAACGACTCGACACCTTCGCAACTCTGGATTACATTTTTGCTTCTCATTCCCTTCTGTCATTTATTGACTCCTATGAAGTCTACCGTACAAAAGCCAGCGACCATAATCTGCTGTCTATGACATTGAAGTCAGTGTGGACTCCAAAAGATTTCTATCCATTTGATTTGGAGGTTTCAAGCAACCTTTCGCGAATACAACTTTCAGCATCAAATATCATAGATATTGCCCGGAAATTTGACGAGGTAGATGACAACAATACTTCCTCGCAAACCAGGCCAAACTACCTGCCGTTACTTGTGAAGTACAGGAAAAAGCAAAGAATCCAAAACCCATCAAATGACAACAGATCCCATGAATATGATTCTCAACTAGTACTGAGAAGAAGAGAACTCCGTAAACTGAGGCGTTTGGCTAGAGTCTCTGACAATAACAAGCAAAAAGAAACTGCTATAGCCGCCGCAAAATCATACAAAGCATGGCTGAAGCACCACAAAGGAGTCATGTATCAGAATGATGCCGAAAAAATGCTCAAAACCTTGATGACCAAAAATTCGAAAGATTTCTGGGCGCTGATCAAAAACAAAAGCAATGAGAAAGCTAACCAACTATCTAATGTTATACCAGAATCGACTTGGACATCTTTCTTCTCTGCTCAATTTGCATCTCTGCCTGAAACTATCTGCTCTTCCGATAACGACCACATGGGCAGATCTTGCAGATCGAGAAGAAATTTTGACCGCAATTCTTAAGCTGAAAACTTCTAGGGCACCGGGCCCCGATGGCTTAACAAACATGGACTTAAAGCAACATCCCAAAGAATGGTCCTTTTTAATATCCAAAATCTTCAATGAATGCCAGGTAAAGAAACAGATCCCCAGAACATGGACAGAAGCACTGATAGTGCCCATCTTTAAAAAGGGAAGTAGAGACAATCCAGCGAATTATAGGCCTATAGCCCTGCTAGACATCATGGGCAAGATCTTCGCAACTCTTCTCCTCTCGCGCTTTCACGGGTGGGCAAGAACCGCACCATGCCTTGACGAACGTCAAACAGGCTTTGTGAAAGACGCGAGTACAAGTATAAACATTATGATACTAAATATCATAAAAGAAAATGTGAAGAATGGTGCACCGAAAGTATTCATAGCGTTCGTTGATCTGACGCAGGCTTTCGATAGAATTGGGCGACGGAAGCTCTGGTCAAAATTATCGAACTGGAATTGCCCGGGAGAAATCCTAGGACCGATGATCGCTCTCCATACGGACACAAAGCTGAGAGTTCGTCTCAACAAACAAGGCCTGATGTCAGCGCAATTTCCATCGGAACGAGGCGTGAAGCAGGGATGTCCACTTGCCCCAGCCCTCTTCATAGCATTTTTGGGTGACTACCAACACACGCAAACGGCATTAAGAGTCTTTCCACCAAAAGTAGGAAACACCGCAATATCTAGACTACTCTACGCGGATGACCTAATCCTTATGGATCAGATACAAATTGGGCTTCAGCGCTAATTTAACAACCTGGCCAAATACGTTGAGGAGAACGATTTGGAAATAAACACCGCCAAATCCAAGATTCTGATCATGGGGAAAACTTGTCCATCTACACGTAGCAACGATCGCTGGTTCCTGAACAACAAGAAGATCGAAACAGTTGCTAGTATAAAATACTTAGGAATAATGTTCGACGCAACGCGGTCAGAAAAAGCCACACATTTGGGCTTGTGGCTGAAAATAAAACCATTAACCACTCAGACCAAACTTGTTGATCGGCAATACGGAAAATTTTCCCTCCTACCAGCGATACAATTCTATAAACAAAAGGTGGTCCCATCAATGATCTACGCAATGGATGCAGCACTAAACATCCAAGACTCGATATGGCCGAAATTGGAGGGCTTTTTGTGGAAAGCAGTACTGGGCCTTCCAAAATCAACATCTATCTCAGCTATCAGGCGTGAATTGGGCCTCCTATCGATGAAAGCGTCAGACAAGCAAAGCCAAATGAGACTTCTGTGTAAAATCATTTCTCCAGATGCTTTACCTTTGTTCAAAGCAATTCAGAAGGAACTTACCCAAGGCCATTCCATCGCTCTGAAGAAATGGGAGCAAGAATTACAGGAAAATATGGCTGATTTGGCTTCTACATCAGAAGACCTAATCCACAATCCTGCCAAGCTAAAGAGAAAAATAGCCCAGGAGGACTGGATTCAAACATGCGAGGCAGCGACGGAAAATAAATTACTTGCTCACTTGCCACCAACTACTAACAAGCTGAACAGACCTTTGAATTACTGTATCAAATTCCCTGACAAAAGACTACAGAAGAACTTCATGAAATTGAGGCTTAATCTCATGCTAACTCAGGAAATCAAAGCCATCCGGTCAAGATCCACCATAAAAACATGCAGACTATGCCCAGAGACTCAAGAGGAGGAAACTGTAAAGCACCTACTTTTAAACTGTGCAAAAACAGCATATTTGCGTGAAGCTTTTTTGCTACCATTAATGCATGACGCGCCACTCCGAGAACAAGATACATGGTGGTGTAGACTGGTTGCAGGCGAAAAAACTAAATGGGCAACCGCGGCTGTAAACATTTTGGAGGCGGCTCTTAAGCAAGCATCAGAGAGTGGGTCCGCACTCGGTTCCATTGAATAAAGTCTCCACGATGCAGTCCTACATCTCATTTCTTCTCTCTTCGTGCTGCACTGTCTTCTTCTTCTTCTTCTTTATCTTTCTTTTGATCCTATCTGTTCTGCAATTTAACAGCTCTGATGATCTATTCACATCTGAGATATGGGATGTGATCTCTTGTAAAAATCAAATTTTTCTTTTGATTGTAGACAAGTAAATAAAAAAAAAATGTTGACTTTAGCACTTGAACAGGAAAGAGTTTTCCTTAATGAGAAAATACTCCAACAAATAACTGACAGAGAGGAGATCCCAAAATTCAGAATAAAAAATCAACATGTTATTGGGATGATCCGAACTCAGGGAACAGAGTTGTAGGAAGATGCATGCTAAAAATTACCATTGGTCCGAAAACTATCTGTCACAATGTGTGGATAGTGAGTGGGACACAGAATAGCTTTTATTTGGGAAATTACATTATGCACAGAATGTATATGGTGTAGAACTTCCTTAATCAAAAAGTGTGGTCCAGGTTAGGGGGACCTGCACCTGAGTTTGAAGACAAGAGACAGGCTTACCATTGCATGCAATTGGTGGCATATGTAATTGAGCTACAGGTGAAGAAGGATGTTACTAATCCTGCATTTACCAGACAAGTTACCATAACATTAAAACATAGAAAAGGACAGCAGATGAAGGATTCTGATGCATGTGTGTTTTAAAATGAATTCATGATGCAGCAAGGGCTATAATTTGAATATATATGCCACTGGTTGAGATTGGGGATGGACCTATTAAGATACTGGTGGATAATAAAGGATGTTGGATATTCATTTCAAAGAGAATTCAGCATTAGGAATGGCAATACAAAAATATCATTATACTGTGGATTTCAGTAATGCAATGATTGGCAAAATTCCCGAGAGACATGTGAATGTGCAGGGGGAGCTGCCAGAGTATCTGGACTCCCAACCTAATGAATATTCAAAATTCAATCTGCGTAGCCTTATGATTCAAGTGAGACAGTGTGCTGCCACCAAGAGAATTGCATATCATGTGATTTAAACAAAAATGAGACAGAGAAACAACGTATTGAATTGGAAGCTGATATTTCAAAATATTTAAAGGTGGCAACTCTACAAAGAGATACAGCCACACGGTTAGAGGAGAGCACAGAGATTCCTCCATTGGAGGATTTACCAGAATCTTCAAAAATGGTAGAGGAACAGGTTCAGGCTGCAGATGCATGCACGAATGAAGAGGAAAGCAATGAGTTGAGAAAAATATTCATGGAATTTAAACAGGTTTTTGCCAAAGATGCATATGAATGTGGCCTAACTGTTTTGCATATTGCCACATTACCAGAGGGACATGGTAGGGAACCGGTGTTTGTGCGTTAATATCGGTTGCCACTAGCATGTTTGGAATCATTAGCTGAGATACTTAGACATTTAGAATCCAGGGGAATTATTAGTCCCATTCATAGCACCTCAAACACTCCAATTTTGGGTGTATTGAAACCAAATGGTCAATGGCGTTTGTGTGCAGACTTAAGAGAGTTAAACAGAAGAGTGCCTATTTCTAGGTGGCCACTTCTGTTTATTGATCAGGGTCTCACACAGGTCCATGGGTCCAAGGTGTTTACCACATTGGATCTTACAGCTGGATATTGGTGTGTGCCACTGGCTGAAGTTATAAAAAATGTATTCACATTTTCATTCGATAAGACTCAATACGCCTGGTCCAAAACACCTTTTGGGTATGTTAATAGTGCGAGTGAATTTGGGATATTTTTTTGGTAGGCGCTCCCCGATGCAGCAGAAAGGGAGACAATAGTTTATGTAGATGATGTCCTGATTAAAAATGAAAACCTGAAGAGTAATTTTAATAAGACTAGACATGTGCTTGGGCAGTTACAGAAAGCGGGAGCTAAAGTATCTTTGTAGAAGGCACAGTGGTGCAAAACGAGAGTGAACTTCTTGGGTCATGAGGTGACTGAGCAAGGGTTGAATCCACAAAAGAAAAAGGTGTAGGCAATACAGAAGTTGAAAGATCCTATTAACTTGAAAGGATTGAAGAGAATATTAGGGATGACAGGATATAATAGGACGTTTATTGAGTATTACACAGAGATCACTCAATCCTTAACCAAATTGCTGAAGCAGAGTGTACCCTGGAAGTGGGAAAAAGAGCCATGTGAAGCTGTGGCTAAACTGAAAGAATGTCTCATGAAGGCGCCATGTTTGTCCTACCCTATAAAGAACCAGGACTTCTTTGTAGAAATAGGATTCACTGACCAATGCATGTCAGCTGTGTTATCTCATAGGCATGATTTAAATCACAAAACTAGTGCCTATGCAAGCAAGGCATTATCTGAGGTTGAAACTAAATCCAGTGAATGTGAGAAAGCATTCCTAACCACTGTTTGGGCATTGCAGCACTTCTGCCACATCATTCAAGGAGAAAAAGTAATTATTAAAACAAACCACCAACTCCTACAATCTTTGCAAAGTAAAAGAATTAGGTCAGGTAATTTGGTTTAGGTCAGGTAATTTGGCACAGTCCAGGCACTGTAGAAGTAAAATATTGTCAAAATAAAAAGAGCACAGTTCCTCAAGGGCTGGCAGATCTACATGGTTGTACAGCTAAATGTAGGCCTAATTAAATAGAAATTAACCCAATTTGAATGAATTTGAGCAATCCCCACACAAAGCTTTCAATGAAGAGGTGTGTAGAGGTTTGCCAACAGCATATGTTTATGGGGGCGCGTATCATGTGGAAAATAATGAAGAAAAACAACTTGCGACAGGAATAGGAAATATTAGGTTCAAATGTGACACTATTCCAAGAGCGAGCATGAGAAATGGAGCAGGGACTAGCCAAGTAGCAGAGCTGCCTGCCTTCTATAAGGCAATTGCTACTGCAGTTCAAAATAAACTCAAAGAGATAGTTTTTGTGACTGATTCTGATTATGCGTGAAACAGTTTTGTAGAGTATTTACATGGCTGGAATGTAAAAGGTATGCTCACACATAACAAACCTTACACATGGCAAGATGATTCAGGCTATAGACAAACTAGTATCAGAAAATGATTTAATAGTACACTAGAGAAAAACCTGTGGCCATTTAAAGGTGCCAGGTGAGGACAAGGAGGGGAATGACAAAGCAGATCAGTTGGCTAACATTGGTGCAGTAATGGGAGAGTTGTTTCCTATTGAACACCTGCTTGGCGAAATACAGGTAGATGTAATCACACTCTCCAAATCTCCAAAAGAAATTGAACAGCCTACAGTGCAATGGAGTTATGATACCAGAGATGAGGACTTGATCAAGGCGCAAGATGGTTTGATGATTAGGGAGTCTGTAACAGGTCAAATTCAGTGGGTTGTGCCTTTGTCATTTTGGGGACTGATGTTACACCATTCACATGATGCAATAACTGCAGGACACAGGAGTTCACAAAAAACTTTGGACATTTTAAAGGATGATGCTTACTGGCTGCATATGTACCAAGATGTTGAACTATACATCAGAGGGTGTCTGGTATGTGCACAATTCCAGCCTGCTTCACCTATGCATAGAGCTCCACTAATGAAAAGGGGCTTGACTCTTCCATGCTCGGATTTGGAAATTGACTATGTTGGGCCTGTAAAAAGATCAGCTAGGGGAAATAAATATGTATTGGCTGTGGTGTGTATGATGTCTAAGTGGGTATAGTGCATTCCTGCACCGGATTGCAGTGCGCAAACAGCTGCCACGTTGCTAGTAAATCATGTATTTTAAAGGTTTGGATTACCTCAAAGAATAGAATCAGACTGTGGAAGTCACTTCACTAGCGCATTGATGTGTAAAGTCTGGCAGATACTAGGTGTGAAAAGGAAGCTGCACATCTCGTATCAACCATCTTCCTCAGGTGGGGTTGAGAGAAGCAATATGTCTATAGTAGACATGCTAAAAAGAATCGTAGCTGAGGCAGGATCTAGTTGGGATCTTCGGTTGTCATTGGTATTGATGGCCATTAGATCAACTCCTGCTAAGGCAACAGGTGTTAGCCCTCACAGATGGTGTTGCCGCAACATTTATTGTACAGGACATACGAGCAAACATTTAGCAGAATCTTGAGAGCGCTGCTGAAGACATCTGTAAGAGAATACAAGATAGGTGATCAGGTTTATGAGTACCACTTTGGGAAAAAAATAAACATAAAAATCTACATTTCTAGCAGGATGGTAAGGGCCATTTGAAATTATAGACAAGATCTCCCCTGTGGTATATAAAATTATCAAAAAGGAAGGCGAAGTGACAGAAGTGAAGAGCAATTTGTCATTGTCAATCAGATTAAGCCTTGCCACCCAAAGCATGAAATATGAAGGCTTGAGCAAGTTGAGACTAGTTGAATGAAAATAATGAGTGCAGTGAAAATATAGCTAACAGAGGAATTAAAGTAAACACGCCTTTTTTCAGGAGACATAATGGGACCATGAAAACACATAATAATAGTTTTCTTGCTGATATGCACATTAAACAGAGAATGATTTGTAATACGTGTAACATAGTTACACGAGAGCAAGTATGATGGAGCATGTAAGGGATTTTCACTCCATGAGTAAGCGCACATGCAGACTGTTGGGAAAGCATAGGTGAATATAGCCGCACATGACATTTAAAAATGGTCTCTTCTCTTCATAAATATGGCGCTGAACCAAAATAGACTTGCCTAACATTTTGTAGCAGGGTGTCTTTCTACATGGGTTTCAAGCGGTTGATGGGAAATGGTAAAGGGTTAATTTAATGAAATATTATGGGGAAGGTGTGTATTTTTGGAATTATTTTAGTTGCATGATGTGGGATGTTGTATTGTTTTTGCATAATGATGAATTTAATTTCAGGTGTTCCAGTGTGGCAAATCCATGGAGACACTATGTATTAACAATAAATCCAGTTTTATTTTAAGACCTAGCAGCATAAAGGGAGAGAACATTGTTTTATGCTAGGTACTTAATCTGTTTTTTTTTTCTATTTACTTTAGATGACTAATTCCTTGCCCCGGCAGGGCCAGATCCTTGGAGTGCTGAACACTTGGAGGATGCCACACGATTAGAGGCCCTGCGAAAGCCCCCAGACAGAAGAATGGGGGTGAAGATAAGGAGCCTGAGATGCCAAAAAGATGACATCTGTGGAGGAGATTCCATGGGGTGCCAGACTGGAGGAGTTCTGCTGATGACAGCATTGTGTGTAGTGGTTGCGCAGAGACTAATGGACAGGACATTCCGCAGGTGTGGTCCTGTATATTCTGGGTACCAGGAACTGGAAATAAATTCTCTTAATTTTGTTTTGTTCATCTTCGCTCTTGTTTAATTTTTCATTTATTGATTATGAAGCTTATTGCTGTGCTGCACTCCACCAAAATGGAGATCAAACTGTGGACAGGAGAGGTTTTTTATTTTCTCCTGTACATACATATTATTTACTAATGTATCTGTGGTGGACTAGATTGCTTATCCCATGGAATGTGTACATAAGTTATGAGCATGTGATTCAAGGTCTGTGGTGTTTATTTTTCAATATGAACTTTCCATTTCTTCATGGACATTTCAAATATGGACATTTCAGTCGAGAGTACACATTTTCTTTTCTTTTCTTTTATGGACATTTTAAATATGAACACTTCAATGGGAGATACGCATATTGTTTCTTATTTTTATTGTGTTATTGTTTTCAATTCTTGTTTTTATGATAGTTTATGGCAAAGGAGGGTGGAGAATATTGAATTCTTCTAGAAAAATTAATTCACTATTGGTTTGGATATGGAGTTCTTATTGAGACACAAAAAGATGCAAATTGTCATAATGAATTTAAAGAAAGACAATACAGACTTGAGACACATTCAACTGGGAGACCTGGGTAGAAAGAGGTATGGTGATTCTGGCAGTGACAATAGTGTTAATGGGGGGATGGCTAGTGGTTCTTACCATTAAAATAAGGATGTTAATCATACTTCTGGTGACAATGGGGAAGGAGAGGTTCCCTGTGGTGAATGCATTCTAGTAAGATTAATTTTTGGTTCTCAAGCAGTGATTTTGCAGGCGATCTGCACATGAGAAAAGGAGGGAGTATGTAGGAAAAGATAATGCATTGGTTTCATAGGGACAGTAAACTGGAATTTTAATGGAGGCAGTGAAATGAATGCAAAGATAGCAAGTATTGCATGTGTAAACATTTTCCATGTTATAGTGAATTCGCCAGCTGTCATCTTGCGATGAATAAACTAACCCCTAATATAATTAACTAACAATTTCATGCTAAATGGATCAGACAGTAAATTCTGTTTTTCGCTCAATTGAAGTAAACATACGTGCAAAATGCACGGGCTGTCTTTTACATTCAGAAGAGCATTGTGTGGTTCAGGAAGCAAAGTTGATACAAGTAGGCTCAGGAGACTGGTGGAGAGAGGGAAACGGCATGATTCTAGAAGGGATATGGGGTGACAAGAGACGTCAGGAAAAAGAGGCAGGATAAGTAAAGATTGACAGACCTATCGTATAAATCTAGCTAGAAGACGGGGCGGGGATTCAGTCATCATTTTGCGTAGAGGAGAGATGAAGTGCAGCCGACTGCTGAACTGTGCATGGAGGGCATAGCTAAACTGTACTGAGAGAGAGAAAAATACCAGGCAGCAGTCTGAAGGGTCGAAGCGAGGTTGCTGGCTTTTCAGTGTAGAGCCAAAAGCTGCAACATTTGCAACATTCCGCTTGTAGATAAGACGATCCAGAGAGTGGCTCCTTCAGCACAGAAATTCTACACATTAGGAGTAAGTATGGTGAAACCTTGAGAAGCGTGCTGATGAGAGTTTGCATTTCCCGTCATTTAGGCAGTCAGTTTAAATGGTTATTTTTAACAAAGTTGTTGTTGTCTTTATTTCACATGTGTAATGGTGAATCTCTGAAATCTGATGAAGGGAAAGGTTTACATGTGTTGTGCTGTGTGTATTATATGTTTTCTCTTAGACAACTACACTGTGTAACCGCTTCGATTTTCAAGGTCTTGGTAAGAAAAAATGAATGTTGTCATTGTGAACAGGGATGAAATGTATCTATTGTAACTGGTGTTAACATGTGCATTGCAAAAAACTATTTTTACATTATAACGTACATAAAAATTGCAAAAAACAAATGTGTGGGATTTTATTCTTGTGCCCATGTAAATTATTTTAAAAGAGGGGAAATAATAAGAAAATGTCATAGTACCTCAAAAAACGGTATTTGGCACATGTGGTAAAGTGGGAGGTAAAGGTTGGGAACCAGCTAACAAGCTAGAAAATGTATGATGCATGTGTGTGTGTGTGTGTGTCTCAGCTTTGCATGCTGATAGCTGAGCAGATCCGTCAAAGACGGTAGGATGGTTTCGTAGATAAGTTACCGGCAAAATAGCTGCTGCTGCTCTGTCCCTATGAGTGCAAGGTCCATTAGTCTACACTTACAGTCAACCCTAAACAGAATTTCAATATAAAGGAGGGGGAGACTTGTCTGATCATATAGGGCATTACCATAAGTATGCTCATCACTATTATACCACAACTCTAAAATACTGCCATTTCTAAATACCACCCAAATTATGTAAGAGCCCTCAGAAAAAACCCCTAACAAAACTCTGGCCTTTAGCAGCCATACCCCGATGCTGGATGTTAGCCTCCAATTGACACGGTTGTCAGTCACCAACACATGGGGGACCCCTACTAACTCCCGAGAAAGAAGACTGGATAACATTAAGCATTCACTGTGCCTTGCCCTGTGGCTCCATAACTGCACTGTTGTCTGGCTACTCTGGGCACACTACTTTGAGCTCCTTATTGTTTTTCTTATCACTTATGTATTTGTTGACATGACCTATTCTCCTCCTTCCCCTTCCACCAGGTCTAATGCTGCAAGGACTGAAAATGGCATTTTGATATGCCCCTCACTCTGTTTTATGGCCTGCCCCACACTCCTTTCTGCTATGGCACCTTGAAGCAATCTGCGTATTTACAGATGGAATCTTACAAATCAACAATAAATACATAAATACATGTTTGCATGTGTTTTGGTGTAAACTACACATAACTCTAAATGTGGACGTTGTATTGATGTTTCAAGCGAGAGACAAAGGGAGGGCAATGCAAATGTTGGCTAAAAATCACCCAGCCACAATTTTCATGGGTATTCGCACACATTTGGAAATGCTTTTCCCATTCTTAACAGTACATACAACTTGTATCTGAGTGATCTAAGAGTAAAGATGATATGATATGATATTTCATTTGTATAGCCCTCATACACCAGTGTTTCAGAGCGTGACGAGGCAAGGGAGGGGAACAAGGGAGGACAAAACAACGATCTTACTAGGCCCAGTGACATTGAGAATGTGCAAGTGCAGGGGAGAGGGAAGGGGAAAGTGCAAGGGAGAGGGGAGTAGTGAAAAGTGCTGAGCAAGGGATAAAACAACAACTGGTGGTGCAGCCAGCACAGTGGCAAATGCAAGGTTAACCCTTTAAGTGCCAAGGGCGAGGTATCTCGCCCTTGACAGTGCACACGCAGTGCCAAGGACGAGATAGGTCGTCCTTTTCGGCACCTTGTTTTGAGCGATCCCTGCAAAGCAGGGATCGCTCAAAACTGTAATCCAACCCCCGGGCTATGTGAGGGGGAGGTCCCCCCTCACTGCCAGGGGGCTGGATTACCTTCAGTTTCACGTCGGCATGCGTAACGCACGTCGGCATGAAACTGAAAGTAAATCCACCGCAGCAGCCATTTTCGGCTGCTGCGGTGGATAGCGAAGGTTCAGTTCCCTTCTTTGTCAGCCTCGATCTCCGGCTGTATTTCAAGCCGGAGATCGAGGCAGGTATTGTTGGAAAGGGGAGAATCTCCCCTTTCCAACGATACCAATTGTGTGGCATTACCCAGACACCCCCGCAAAGTCCGGGGCACATTTCGGACTTTGCGGGGTGTCTGGGTAAAAAATTCTGGGGCGATGTGCGCAAATCATACCTCTGCGGATTCCCACGGGTGTCCTCTTTTCGGAAATGCATGGGGTTAACTGTTTTCCTCGGTGGCTCGGACACCCGAGGCCCACATCTGTACGTTGTGCCGGTCGGCACAATTTCTGAGATTTCCCTCTGAAAACAGACTTCGGGTTACTTGTGTTTTAGGCTTTGCCCTTGGCGGCCAGGTAGGTGCACCCACACATGTGAGGTACCGTTTTCATCGGACACCTGTGGGAACACGGGACAGTAGGCCATGTGTTGTTGGGGGCGTGTTTCCATGGGTGCGTCGAGCAAAATGTGCGGAAAAAGCGTTTTTTTTCCCGACTTATCGGATTTTGTGGGGCTGTCTGGGTAATAAAATCTGGGGCGATGTGCGCCAATCATACCTCTGCGGATTCCCACGGGTGTCCTCTTTTTGGAAATGCATGGGCTTCCCTGTTTTCCTTGGTGGCTTGGACACCCGAGGCCCATAGCTGTATGTTGTGCCGGTCGGCAGAATGGCTGAGATTTTGCTCTGAAAACATACTTGGGGTTACTTGTGTTTTAGGCTTTCCCCTTGGCGGCCAGGTAGGTGCACCCACACATGTGAGGTACTGTTTTCATCGGGACACCTGTGGGAACACGTTACGGTAGGCCATGTGTTGTTGGGGGCATGTTTTGATGGGTGCGTCGAGCAAAATGTGCGGAAAAAGCATTTTTTTTCCCCACATTTCGGAATTTGCAGGGCTGTCTGGGTAATAAATTCTGGGGCAATGTGCACAAATCATACCTCTGCGTATTCCCACGGGTGTCCTCTTTTCAGAAATGCATGGGTTCCCCGTTTTCCTTGGTGGCTTGGACACCCGAGGCCCATATCTGTACGTTGTGCCGGTCGGCAGAATGTCTGAGATTTCTCTCTGAAAACAGACTTGGGGTTACTTGTGTTTTAGGCTTTCCCCTTGGCGGCCAGGTAGGTGCACCCACACATGTGAGGTACCGTTTTCATTGGGACACCTGTGGGAACGCATGACGGTAGGCCATGTGTTGTTGGGGGTGTGTTTCGATGGGTGCGTCGAGCAAAATGTGCGGAAAAAGCGTTTTTTTCCCGACATTTCAGACTTTGCGGGGTGTCTGGGTAAAAAATTCTGGGGCGATGTGCGCAAATCATAACTCTGCGGATTCCCACGGGTGTCCTCTTTTCGGAAATGCATGGGGTTCCCTGTTTTCCTCGGTGGCTTGGACACCCGAGGCCCAGATCTGTACGTTGTGCCGGTCGGCAGAATGTCTGAGATTTCCCCCTGAAAACAGACTTGGGGTTACTTGTGTTTTAAGCTTTCCCCTTGGCGGCCAGGTAGGTGCACCCACACATGTGAGGTACCGTTTTCATCGGGACACCTGTGGGAACGCGTGACGGTAGGCCATGTGTTGTTGGGGGCATGTTTCGATGGGTGCGTCGAGCGAAATGTGCGGAAAAAGTGTTTTTTTCCCGACATTTCGGAATTTGCGGGGCTGTCTTGGTAAAAAATTCTGGGGCGATGTGCGCAAATCATACCTCTGCGGATTCCCACGGGTGTCCTCTTTTCGGAAATGCATGGGTTTCCCTGTTTTCCTCGGTGGCTTGGACACCCGAGGCCCATATCTGTACATTGTGCCGGTCGGCAGAATGTCTGAGATTTCGCCATGAAAACAGACTTCGGGTTACTTGTGTTTTAGGCTTTCCCCTTGGCTGCCAGGTAGGTACACCCACGCATGTGAGGTACCGTTTTCATCGGGATACCTGTGGGAACGCGTGACGCTAGGCCATGTGTTGTTGGGGGCATGTTTTGATGGGTGCGTCGAGCGAAATGTGCAGAAAAAGCGTTTTTTTCCCCACATTTCGGACTTTGCAGGGCTGTCTGGGTAATAAATTCTGGGGCGATGTTCACAAATCATACCTCTGCGGATTCCCATGAGTGTCCTCTTTTCGGAAATGCATGGGGTTCCCTGTTTTCCTCGGTGGCTTGGACACCCGAGGGCCATATCTGTACGTTTTGCCAGTCGGCAGAATGTCTGAGATTTCCCCCTGAAAACAGACTTGGGGTTACTTGTGTCTTAGGCTTTCCCCTTGGCGGCCAGGTAGGTGCACCCACACATATGAGGTACCGTTTTCATCGGGACACCTGTGGGAACGCGTGACGGTAGGCCATGTGTTTTTGGGGGCGTGTTTCAATGGGTGCGTCGAGCGAAATGTGCGAAAAAGGCGTTTTTTTCCCGACATTTTGGACTTTGCGGGGCTATCTGGGTAATAAAATCAGGGGCGATGTGTGCAAATCATACCTCTGCGTATTCCCACGGGTGTCCTCTTTTTGGAAATGCATGGGGTTCCCCGTTTTCCTTGGTGGCTTGGACACCCGAGGCCCATATCTGTATGTTGTGCCGGTTGGCAGAATGTCTGAGATTTCGCTCTGAAAACAGACTTGGGGTTACTTGTGTTTTAGGCTTTCCCCTTGGCGGCCAGGTAGGTGCACCCACACATGTGAGGTACGGTTTTCATCGGGACACCTGTGGGAACACGTGACGGTAGGCCATGTGTTGTTGGGGGCGTGTTTCGATGGGTGCGTTGAGTGAAATGTGCAGAAAAAGCGTTTTTTTTCCCCACATTTCGGACTTTGCAGGGCTGTCTGGGTAATAAATTCTGGGGCGATGTGCGCAAATCATACCTCTGCGTATTCCCACGGGTGTCCTCTTTTCGGAAATGCATGGGGTTCCCCGTTTTCCTTGGTGGCTTGGACACCCGAGGCCCATATCTGTACGTTGTGCCAGTCGGCAGAATGTCTGAGATTTCGCTCTGAAAACAGACTTGGGGTTACTTGTGTTTTAGGCTTTCCCCTTGGCGGCCAGGTAAGTGCACCCACACATGTGAGGTACTGTTTTCATCGGGACACCTGTGGGAACGCATGGTGGTAGGCCATGTGTTGTTGGGGGCGTTTTTCGATTGGTGCGTCGAGCGAAATGTGCGGAAAAAGCGTTTTTTTCCCCACATTTCGGACTTTGCGGGGCTGTCTGGGTAATAAAATCTGGGGCGATGTGCGCAAATCATACCTCTGTGGATTCCCACGGGTGTCCTCTTTTCAGAAATGCATGGGGTTCCCTGTTTATCCCCGGTGGCTTGGACACCCGAGGCCCATATCTGTACATTGTGCCGGTCGGCAGAATGTCTGAGATTTCGCTCTGAAAACAGACTTGGGGTTACTTGTGTTTTAGGCTTTCCCCTTGGCGGCCAGGTAGGTGCACCCACACATGTGAGGTACCGTTTTCATCGGGACACCTGTGGGAATGCGTGACGGTAGGCCATGTGTTTTTTGGGGCGTGTTTCGATGGGTGCGTCGAGCAAAATGTGCGGAAAAAGCATTTTTTTTCCCCACATTTCGGAATTTGCAGGGCTGTCTGGGTAATAAATTCTGGGGCAATTTGCACAAATCATACCTCTGCGTATTCCCACGGGTGTCCTCTTTTCGGAAATGCATGGGGTTCCCTGTTTTCCTTGGTGGCTTGGACACCCGAGGGCCATATCTGTACGTTGTGCCGGTCGGCAGAATGTCTGAGATTTCGCTCTGAAAACAGACTTGGGGTTACTTGTGTTTTAGGCTTTCCCCTTGGCGGCCAGGTAGGTGCACCCACACATGTGAGGTACCGTTTTCATCGGGACACCTGTGGGAACGCATGGGGGTAGGCCATGTGTTGTTGGGGGCGTGTTTCGATGGGTGCGTCGAGCGAAATGTGCGGAAAACGCGTTTCTTTCCCCACATTTCGGACTTTGCGGGGCTGTCTTGGTAATAAAATCTGGGGCGATGTGCGCAAATCATACCTCTGCGTATTCCCACGGGTGTCCTCTTTTCGGAAATGCATGGGATTCCCTGTTTTCCTCGGTGGCTTGGACACCCGAGGCCAAGATCTCTACGTTGTGCCGGTCGGCAGAATGTCTGAGATTTTGCTCTGAAAACAGACTTGGGGTTACTTGTGTTTTAGGCTTTCCCCTTGGCGGCCAGGTAGGTGCAACCATACATGTGAGGTACCGTTTTCATAGGGACACCTGTGGGAACGCGTGACGGTAGGCCATGTGTTGTTGGGGGCGTGTTTCAATGGTTGCGTCGAGCGAAATGTGCGGAAAAAGTGTTTTTTCCCCACATTTCGGACTTTGCGGGGCTGTCTGGGTAATAAAATCTGGGGCGATGTGCGCAAATCATACCTCTGCGGATTCCTACGGGTGTCCTCTTTTCGGAAATGCATGGGGTTCCCTGTTTTCCTCGGTGGCTTGGACTCCCGAGGCCCATATCTGTACGTTGTGCCGGTCGGCAGAATGTCTGAGATTTCGCTCTGAAAACAGACTTGGGGTTACTTGTGTTTTAGGCTTTCCCCTTGGCGGCCAGGTAGGTGCACCCACACATGTGAGGTACCGTATTCATCGGGACACCTGTGGGAATGCGTGACGGTAGGCCATGTGTTTTTGGGGGCGTGTTTCGATGGGTGCGTCAAGCGAAATGTGCGGAAAAGGCTTTTTTTTCCCCACATTTCAGACTTTGCGGGGCTGTCTGGGTAATAAAATCTGGGGCGATGTGCGCAAATCATACCTCTGCGGATTCCCACTTGTGTCCTCTTTTCGGAAATGCATGGGGTTCCCTGTTTTCCTCGGTGGCTTGGACACCCGAGGCCCATATCTGTACGTTGTGCCGGTCGGCAGAATGTCTGAGATTTCGCTCTGAAAACAGACTTGGCGTTACTTGTGTTTTAGGCTTTCCCCTTGGCGGCCAGGTAGGTGCACCCACACATGTGAGGTACTGTTTTCATCGGGACACCTGTGGGAACGTGTGACGGTAGGCCATGTGTTGTTGGGGGCGTGTTTCGATGGGTGCGTCGAGCGAAATGTGCGGAAAAAGTGTTTTTTCCCCACATTTCGGACTTTGCGGTGCTGTCTGGGTAATAAAATCTGGGGCGATGTGCGCAAATCATACCTCTGCGGATTCCCACGGGTGTCCTCTTTTCGGAAATGCATGGGGTTCCCTGTTTTCCTCGGTGGCTTGGATCCCCGAGGCCCATATCTGTACGTTGTGCCGGTCGGCAGAATGTCTGAGATTTCGCTCTGAAAACAGACTTGGGGTTACTTGTGTTTTAGGCTTTCCCCTTGGCGGCCAGGTAGGTGCACCCACACATGTCGGGTACCGTTTTCATTGGGACACCTGTGGGAACGCGGGACGGTAGGCCATGTGTTGTGTTTGTGTGTTTTATAACGTTTTGACCCATTTGCTGGTGCCCTTTGTCTCACAACCCTTTCTTTTCCCAAATGTGACCTACATTTAGTCGCTGCTTTAGCCACCATACACTTTTGTAACCTGCACAAGTCACCTACCCTTGAAAAGGTCTGCCTGTGCTCTTTCAAAAAATGTATGGCTGCCATTCCTCACCACATTGGTTTTTCCAATTTACACATGCTAAGTGCGTCTGGTCAGGCCGTGAGCGTAAAACTCCTGTGTACCATTGCTCAGTGTTTGGCTTGTGGTAATGCTTGTTTTGTAAAAACACTACAAAAATTGTATGCTCTCCTAACTGCAAGAGTCGGGGGAATGTAGCAGAGCATTGCTTTTCTCAAAATTCATAGAAGCCATTGCCGTACCAAGCCAACCATGTCCAACACATACCTTTTTTTTCAGTCATTTTCCCGCTTTTCCCCCATTCGATGGCAGTTTCCCCTACCTATTTGTTGCCTGACCTATGCAAATCATCCCTTCCCAAACTTGGAATTTTGTCTACTTTTCAGAAATATATGCCTTTCTGTCCTCCGATTTGGCTTTCCTGCCCTTTTCTTCCATTCCGTCCATGCATGTCCAATTGGCAAAAATGACGGAAATCACCTACCTCTCACAAAACGGTTGATAACCACATCAAAATAATTTTTTTCCATTTCCACTCAACCTGTTCCTGAAAGCCACGACATTGGGGAACTCAGCACAGCAAACCATTTGTTCCTAGCTCTTACAAGGAAAAAAACACAGGCTTCTTTGTACATCATTTTATTGGCATTGTTTGAAAAAACCCAAAATTCTCACACTTTTTCCTTATTTTCTCTCACCCCCCTACAGCAACCTGGGATTCCTGGGTGGCGTTACGACCACCTACATGTGGGAAAAAAAGGAGCCAAATGTGGCCGAGATATCTCATGTAACAAAAAAGTTACAAGCCATTGAATGGCCACATACCAAAATCACCAAAAAAGGCCCTGACACTGGGAAGAAATACCCATGGCACTTAAAGGGTTAAAGGGCAGACAAGGGGTGTCTGATAAGTGCAGGTAAGGGTACTGTAGGGTTACAGATACAGACACAAGTGCAAGGGTTGCCAGGAGGCAGTGCGGGTGTGTGGCTGGGTGGGCAGGGACCTGGTCCTGAAAATCAGAGAGTTGCTGAAGCAAAGAGGAAGGACTTGAGGTGCTTCCGGAACCAGAGACGGTTCTCCCCAAGTTTCAGAGAGGCAGGGAGGCTGTTCCAGAGGGAGGCCCCAGCAGTGTAAAGAGATCTACCCCCAATTTGTTGCTCGGAGAAGCAACTGACCCCGAGGGAGTTGGAGGTGGAGGAGCGAAGAGCTTGAGTGGGAAGGTATTTACGGAGGGAGAGTTGAAGGTATTTCGGACCCAGGCCCCTGAAAGCCTTGTGGACAATCCGAAGGGTCTTGCATTTAATCCTTGCAGTCACTTGGAGCCAATGAAGAGACTTCAGGGCTGAAGAGATACGATCCCAGGGCTTGAGGCCAAGGACAAGTCTTGCAGTCCTGTTCTGGATGAGTTGAAGAGGTCGGAGATTAGAAGCAGGCATATTTAGAAAGAGGCTGTTGCAGTAGTCAAGAGAACCAGAGCTCTAGAGATAGTGAGCTCCTGGGGGAAGGAGAGGAAAGGAGGAGAGGAGGTGAAGATGGTAGTTTGACTTGTTAGAGACGTCAGAGATGTGAGGAGAAAAGGAGAGTGTGGAGTCGAAGATGACCCCGAGGTTCTTAGCCTCACATGTGGGAGCAGGAAGAGGGTCAATGGAGGTCTGCCAGAGAGTGACAGGAAAGGAGGGAGCAGGTGTGCCGATGAGGAGAATCTCCGTCTTACTGGCATTAAGGCAGAGATCATTGGCGGCACACCACTCATGGATAGCAGACAGACAGTCAGCGATGAAAGAAGGAGAATAGGTGGCAGAGGGAAGCCTGAAAATGAGCTCAGTGTCATCCGCATAGCACTGAAAGTTGTAGAAGAGAGCGGCAATGTGGTGGGCAAGGCATGCCAGGTATTGGTTGAAAATCCATGGAGAGAGGTTAGACCCCTGGGAAACACCACAGATAGAGAGTGAGATAGAGGAAACGAAGGACCCAAGCTGGACCTGGGAGGGTCGATCAGAGAGGAAAGAGGTCAGCCAGGCCAAGGCCTGATCGGTGATAACCAGGTTATCATGGAGACGGTTGAGCAGGATGGCATGGTTCACCATGTCAAAGGCAGAAGAGAGATTGAGTAGGATGAGGACAGAAGGGATGCTAGAGTGGAGGTTGCAGAGCAGGTCATCACGGATGTTCAGGAGAGCAGTTTGCATGCTTTTGGCAGCTCTGAAGCCAGACATATGGCCATGGAGACAACCAGCAGAATCAGTGTGAAGATTAAGCTTTGAGTTGGCTAGCTTTTTCTGGAGTTTGTCCAGGAAAGGAGTGATGGAGATCGGGCGATAGTTACCCGGGCAGGAAGAGTCGGCCCTTTGTTACTTGAAAAGAGGGTGCACAAGAGAGTGCTTCAGAAGGGAGGGGAAGACTCCAGAGGTGAAGGATTGGTTGCCAGAGCAGGAGCAAGGGTGTCAATGTGGTCCTTGATGGTTTTGGACAAACAGGGCAGAACCTGTTTGACGAGACTTTCACAGATCTTGTCTGGAAATCTCATCAGGGGAGAACAGAGGAAATTAAGAGAATGAGGGTGGAGGTGGCTGTAGTAGGGCCAGAAGTAGAGGAGAAGAAGGGGGAAGAGGAGGAGAGGACCAGAGGGTGGACAGGATGTCCTGGGTTTTTGCGATGAAATGAGAGGCAAGTGCTGTGCAAAGGGCCTGGGAAGTGACAGGCGAGGTTGAGACTGCAGCAGGGTTGGCCAGCTCCTTGCAGATTTTAAAGAGTTTGGCCGAGTTGTTAGATGCCGCAGAGACGCGGGCTTGGATGTGGGCTCTCTTCTTAGTTAGGACAAGGAGCCGGTATTGCCTTTGGAGCAGGGCGCAGGCCAGTTTGTCAGTGGATGTACAAGAAGCCTGCCATTTCCTCTCAACTAACATACACTCGTGTTTAAGGGTAGCTAGGTCAGAGTCGTACCTAGAGTTGCACTTGGCTTTGGGCTTCAAGTGGATCCTCATGATAGGGGCCAGAACATCAAGAGTATCAGAGATAGACGAGTAGAGCATGTAAAAGGCAGTGTCAGGATGTAAGTCAGCCAGAGGAGGAGGAGGGGGAAAGAAAGTGACACACATTTCATGGGTCGGATGACCAAGAAGGTAGGTGGCAGTGTTGAAGTTGGATTAGCCTGAGGGATACAGAGGGAGAGATGGGAGAAATTGAGGGTATGATCATTCCAGGAGAGAGGAGTGGTCAGAGGGATGGATATGGGGAGATCAGAAGAGATCAAAACATCCAGTGTGTGCCCTGCAGAGTGAGTCGGGCCACAGGGGAGAATAGAAAGAGAGAGAGAATCATAGAGGTCACAAAAGAGTCCAGAGGAGGAACAGGGAGCATCCAGATGGATGTTGAGGTCTCCAAGAAGGAGGAGTTGATTGGTGGAGGCCAGAAGGGAGGAGGAGAGGTCTGCCCACTCAGAGAGGAAGGAGGTGAACTGATCAGGTGGCAGATAGATAGTAGCCACGGTAAGAGAGTGGCCAAGTGAGAGAGAAAGCCTGCAGGGAAGGCATTCAAAAGAGGAGTAGGTCTGTATAGGAATGACATAGGCAGGAATCCACTCTGGGAAGATCAGGGCTACACCCCCTCCAGACCGGGTGGATCTGGGTGCAGAGAGGATCTTGTAGCCATCAGGGAGGAGAGTGTCAAAGCTCGTGACAGAGCTGGCAATGAGACAGAGGAAATTGAGGTCAACTTCTTCAAGGAGGCGGCAGATGTCAGAGGAGTGTTTGACGACAGAGCGAGAGTTGAGAGTGGCAATATGGAGAAGGTTGTCATCCTTGAAGGACTTCCGGGGAGGGGTACAGATCAGAGGTACGCCCTGTTGAGTTTTAGAAGGGGGTGTAGATGGAACCCAAGGGGGGGCAGGAGAAGAGGGCAAGGTAGCCAAGGGGGAGCCAGAGGGGGTGGGCAAGGAAGCCATGGAATGGATCAGGGGAAGTACGCAAAAGGGATCAAATTACCGTTGGATGGGAACATCTTTTACAGCGAGGAGGAAACAAGAATACAATAATTCCTCTGTTCACACATAATGTACAACCTACCGAAGCCTGTCCTTTCTGATGTAACTGTGAATCATTTTTAAGGATGATTTCTTGGAAAAGTTCTGAGAGGATTAATTTTCTAAGTATTTGACATGGCTCCTTGTGAAAAAGTTTTTTCAAGTAAAAACCGAATCACCAGTTTTTCCTCCTGTTAGTCTGACCCAATCTTTTCCAAACTTCCTTTAGGATCATGCAAGGTCAAGAAAAGAGGTAGAAGGCTGAATAAGTAGTCAAGGAGGGAGTAGAACAATGAAACAGGATTTAGCTTAGGGCGGGCAAGAACATTGAAATGGGGCTTTGTTTGTGACTACTAGGGAGGAAAGAATCCCAGTGAACACTGAAATATCTTATTTACAGATAGCATTGATTTTCAGTAAATTGAAAGGAGGAACAAATCATAGAGTTGACAGGAGGTCCTAAATTACATCCAGTGGTTGTCACTTAATTCACAACACAAGTGCAATATTCATATGGCTACTTGTAATAGGGAGAGAATATCAGGTAATATCTTAAATGACATTAACATATGTGACATTTCTTTTGAGTGAATAGAGAGAAGAAATACACTGCTTCAGTGCCAACATGTCTATAACACCTAAGTGAATCCGGGGAGTGAGAGGCATGTGGCCAGATGGTTTTGTACATCACTCACAGCAGCTGATGTGTACACCAGGGATTCCAAAATTGTGTCAGTTAAATTGATTCAACTCATGTTTGTTCTCAATAGAGGGGTTCACACACTCTTCTTCAATTTGTACAATTTAGGGTTTGTCTCTAAGTAACCCAGGGTAATCGAGACGTGAACCCCTTGCTTACTGTGCCTTAGAAAGACTCAGTCTCACCTCACTGAGGAGACCCAACAAAGCCGAAACATGTGTCTGGGGTTGCTGATGGTACTTCTGTTCAGAGGAGGATTGCCTAGCATTTCGGTGCCGTATAGCCCTTGTGGGTGGGACCAGACTAATATGCAAATGGACAATCCTGCTCTGTAAAGGGTCTAATGAGCTTAAACATGGCTGTAGACCCTCCTGAGTGGAAGAAATTCCATAGAACAGGGTATTCAACTCATGTTCGTTCTCAGTAGAGGGGCTGCCACACTCTTGTATAATTGGTTAAAAAGAAAGTACCAATGTTTCACTCAACACTGCCTTTTGGCACACATCACTCTTATGCAAGATAAAGCAGTACATGTTTGGGTTTTCAGCTATAGGATGATGCAGTTCTGTGGGGCAGAAGAGGAAGAGTTGCAGATTGTATATACTGTGACAAAGTCCCCTACCTCACTCTGGGGACCAGTGGGGTTGGATGACTCCCCAAGATAGCAGTGAAGTTCCCAGTGGTGGTAATGGGGAGTCCCTTTAAGGGGCACTGTCACTACACATGGGAAGAAGAAACCATATAGGATCTGGGAAATCAGGGTCTCCCCATTACCAAAGTGCAGTTATTTCACTTCTACTGAAAATGATGATTCTGCAGCTACTGGCGCCTTAGCTCTGGTACATTTGGGGCCCCTCGTGCTGGTGTGGGAATGCTATCCACAGAGGGGGGCCTACATTAGGAGGGCCACTTGCCAGGCAATCAGTCATGCATTGTATAAGGCATCCACTGCTATACATTTAGAAACAGATATGTTCAGGGAGTGCATCAAAGGAGTTGGGTTAGGTTGTTACAACTAGAGAGAGGACCGCAGAAGAGGAGGGACTAGGCATTTCCCAATTCCCACATTAGAACAATTAGGAGGCAATCACAGATTGGGCCCACAGGTCCATCCATAAACCAGCTGTATGAATAGACACACATGTAATCCCTTTCCCGAGAGAGAGGCTGGAAGTAAGGACCAGGGCATGGCAGACAGATCGAGAGCCGAAGCAGAGAGGCAGGCCAACACCAAGTGCCATATTGGGGAAGTAAGTCATCCCAGTGGTTGAATCCCAAAAGTCAATCCCCATCCCAGCTAACACACCTAAATTCCCTTTCACTCGTTAGAGACTGGAAGGTATGGCTAACGCCATATAAAACTCAAAGTGAGGAGGCAACTGAGGCTGCAAGTAAGAGAGGCAGTCTGTGGCAGACCAGCAAGAGACACATACTGTTTTGGATCTTTTCCCCAAAATTCTTCTACACAGTGCCTTTAAACAGTGGGGAGAAGTGACTGTTTAAATGTCCAACCAGGTGCGAGGCGGCAAGTGAAAGAGGCAGTCTGCGGCAGTCATCCAGCATCATTAAGAACTGTTCTGGGAAAGCACAATTACAATTCAAGACCTGTTTAAAGCCTCTGTGACAACCATAGAGCTTCAGACGTACTTTTTAGATAATATGTCATACACGCATACTTTATGTAGCAAAATTACGGTGACAGTCTCTAGTCCTACTCACCCTCCCTCCGTACAGGAAGTGCCCCTCCATATGGCCCTTTATAATATACCGGCACTAACATCACCTTTGGTGGGAATCCTCCCATCCAAACTCACCTCCAACAGGGGGCATTCAAAGCACATTAGTTAGGATTTATGTTTGCAGTTTTCCTCCCCATCTAACTCAACGTCCGGATTTCTGTCTGCATAAATGCCAAAAAACATGTCTTTTTTCCCAAAACAGGCCAAAACACGGGCCTGGAATATGTTGCAAGAGGCCATGTTCAATGACATTTCTAACGAGGACCTTGTGTGGGAGTCCAAGAGGTTGAAAATGTTACAGAAGGAGAAACCGCCCCCCGAGTTCTAATAAATTGCTGTATTGTTCACTAACTTTAAATGAAGTGAACATCCACCAGGAAGTGGTAATTAATAGGATGGAGGGAAAGCTAGTATCCCTGATGCAAGAATTGCAACAAGGGTGACAAGGAGAAGTAAATGGAGTGCAGAAGTTCCAATGTACACTATCTAATTCCGGAGGCTGTCAGCAAGAGACAATCAATCCAAGTGTGACTGAGCAACAGCCTGATCCACCATTATCGGTATTAAGTTATATCCGGATTTGTCATCAACAATGGACAACTCTTCGTCCATCTAATCAAGACATCCTAAACTGTCTATTCAAAATAATCCGTCAGTTGACATGCACAGCTCACAAACACTGGTTCCAACTTTAAATTTTGTGCTAATTGCACTTGTAAAATTATATGAATCTATAAATGCCAAAGTGAATGAGCAAGCTTCAATTCTATCTCAGCTCAGCTTCACGTTTCCTTACATTGAGAGTTATATCACAGCCAGTCAGCTGTGCAATGTAGGCTCAGCTGATAAATCCTTGGCAGTGAATAAGAGAGTCCTTCCCCTGATTGACTGTACATTAGAGCCACCTGTAATAATAAATAAAATGACATATCACATCATATCATGTCACCTTCAAACATTGCACTGTTGTCCTTACAAAATATGGATCTCTTGAAATAGGACTCGATGGTTGCAAGTCATCTAGTAGAATCACCCAAAGAAGATAGTCTGCTTTCTGTATTATGCCAGCCTTCTATTGACAGCAGAGATCTAGAAATTGAAGAGGTTCAAACGAATTACTCTATTTTTAACCAAAAAGAAATCCCAGGGAAAAATGGAAAAATAAGGCTAGAAAATAAAAAAATCTGATGGCGGCTCCAAAGAATAATAATTATGGATCTTGCAAATTCTTAAGGACAATATCAATGCCAGAGGTGACAAAAAAACCTACGGAAACCTTATGAGCTAAAACAAAACCTAAAAAGGACAACATTCATGCCACCCAGAAGAAACAGTGGTCCTCTAGGCCAACAACAGACTTGAACACTATTTTAGATTATAAGGAAGAAGTGGGCTTGGTGTATTTGATGGATCTATTAGAAAATGCCCAATGGGGATACCTTTTCTAGGCCAAATACTGAAGTCAACTTGATGAATTCACCTAAAGTCGCACCTAGACAACTTCCGAAGAAACAGGATATTGCTACTGAGAGAGCAGAGCAAGGAAATGAGAATAATACTAATGATGATTTAACATGTTTTACTCTTGAGCAAAAAAGAATGGGCTTAGGGGTCACTTGTGGGGACAAACTAAATAGTGGGGTGTAGCCCTCTCCCACTTGTCATTTATGTAAAGACCCGTACATGTGTTTATTATTAGAAATACTGCTAATTTCTAAGGAAGATGCAGTCCTAAACTGCTCTGATGTGCTCAAATTAATAAATATAATTCCTACTCTACGGTATAGTCAAACAATGTACATTAATCAGTTTGAATTATGGTTTGTGCTGCGGTTTGACTGTGTTCTCTTACATAAAAGTTCTAAAATAATAATAAGCTTTTTGTTAGAGAAAGTGCCCCTATTTTTACCTATGGGTTACAATCTGGCAGAAGTTAATAGGGATAATTTCTTGACATCCACACCTAAGATGCCCAGTAATGTGGGTGAATGCACAAGTTTTAATATTGTTGCTCCCTTAAAAGTGACCTGCTCTCTTAGGCAGGGGGAAGGTAGGAAAGTGAAAGAGTGTTCAAATGCCCCTGAATTATTAGCAAAAGATGATACTTTCTTGTGTCTAACAGCAATTTTGATTAACAATAGGAGACAAGAAAAACTTGCTGAGATGCCTCAGGGTTAGGTGCGCCTTACAAATGTAATAATAAATAAAATAAAATAAAATGAATACAACTGAATTTTTCTGGGAAACCTGTTATATTGACGATAGCCTGTTGAAATACCAGAGGGTTTGTTCACCTATTTCAACAATTAAATTCACCTCTTAATTCTATAGATGTGATATTATTACAAGGCTTCACTACTTAAGTATCTCCATCCCTTAAGGGCCAGAAGGGGAGACCTACTTCGGGGATATTAACAGCCTTGAAGAACAGTAATGGATTGTCTCTTCAGCAATGTTTTTCCCTAAATCATTTATACAAGTATCAACATTGATATGGCCTGAACCTGGTTGTAAGACTATGGGGACATCAGCCTTGTTTATTGGAATCCTGCTGCCATCGCTACAGAAGATTATTTAGATTTGATATCAGAAGCATTGGATACTTGTCTTCAAGATGCAGAAATCTCCTCAGTCATTGTGGGGGCGATTTAAATGGTACTTTTCCAGAATAAGATTCTGATTTACCAGTCCAGAATAGGTAGAGCTCAAGCTAGAGAGAGGGGTTGCAAATGGTCTTCCTTGATGAAATCTAGAGATTTATATTTGGTTAATGGGGCCGTACAGGGGATATTCTGGCTAGTCCTACCTGGACGTGAGAGAAATATGTTGCAACTATAGACTATTTATTTTGTCTCAGGAAGTATTTTTTCATATTTATTTGGATATTATAGTCTCCCCATCTTCCGATAGCGATCACGCAATCCTTCTGACTAGCTGGCTGTTTCCCTTTGTAAGAACAGTAAAAAACCTTTACATGCCCAATTTAGAAATAAATGAGGGCAGGAACAGGTTTAAATAGGAAGCAGCAGCGATAGATAAATTTCGTAGATCTTTGGTGAATATGTATGACAGGGTTGATTACTTAGGAATTTAGCCATCAGGGATGTATACGGACATCCTACAGACTTTCAATATAAAGAGTTCACACCCTAATCATACTGAATTTATACACAAGTGCATTAATGATCCAATTCTCGTAGAGAAGAAATGTTGCTTGAGAGCAGAAATCGAGAGTCTCCCATATGAGGATGTTATAATTCAGGCCAAGCACACCCGATCGCTGAGACTCAAACATAAAAATTGGCTAAGAGGCTATAAGGCCACCATGATTCAGAAAGAAGCTGAATACATGTTAGTCGTTTTAGCCTCAAAGAAATCAGGGGATATTTGGAACCTGCTTAAACAGGGAGACACTCTGCATATGGCCCTTCAAACAAATCCTATATCAGAAGATTTATGGGTGGATTATTTTACCAATTTATTTAAGGATGTTAACTATAAAGCTCACAACAAAGAATCTCCTCCTTTAGAAGAATGGCCACTGAACTTCGATAGAGAGGATATCCTTAATATTGTGATGAGATCTAGCAGGTCGAGAGCTCCAGGTCCATGCAGACTCTCAAATGCAATGCTTAAGGCATATACTCAAGTATTAAAGACCAGGTATTATAGTGGAAAAGTGCAATTATAATACCGATTTTTAAAAAGGGAGACAGGGCAGTCCCACAAATCATCAGCCGATTCCACTTCTAGAACCTCCAGATAAGATATTTGCAGAACTGATGTTAATGAAGGTGAAATAATGGATCTCCAACAGTGTGAGTTATGATATCAACCAATCACAATTTGTTAAAGGTGTCTCCACTTCTTTAAATAGTTTTATATTAAATGTATTTAAAAAGAGTATTTTCTAAGAAAGTGCTGCTATATTTAGCCTTTCTTGATTTTCAGTTGGCATTTGACAGTGTCAATAGGTTCTTATTATGAGGCAAACAGTCAGACTGGGGTTGTCCAAAACATCTGTTTGAGATAATCCAAGGTTTGTAGATTCAAACCGCTTAACAAATTCATCTGAACTATCAAGGGGAACTTTCTAAGCAATTACAGACTCATTAGGGTCTAAAAGAGCGGGGTCCCTTAGCCCAAGCTCTTTTTCACTGGTTCATCTCTGAATTGGATACCTATCTCAAAAAAGTTCGATCGTTTCCCCTCTGTCTTGGCAAGAGCCCAATTCAACGGATCTTATATGTCGATGATCTTGTCCTTTTGGACCAGACATCAAAGGCCTACAGAGGCAGCTCGACACTCTAAATCAATCCACTATCCGTAATGGGTTAAAGAAAAATGTAGTTAAATCAAACATTTTGATGATAAATTCAAGAAAAAGGAATTAACAATCTAAATTTTAATGGTACCTAGATTATCTCCCCTTGATAGCTGTGAATGAATATCGATATTATAAAGGCTGAGGTTTTAGCTGCACAAGGGTCGATATTAAATAGGAGGTTCTATCAGTATTCAATATGCCTACACTTCTATAAACAAAAATTGGTTCCAACTTTAGTTTATGGGACAGAGGCTCTTAGGACCTCTCAGGGATCAATTGGCAACTATAAGAAGGTATATTCTGGAAAATAGTATTGGCTGTTAAAGGTGTTTTTCACACCCTCAACCTAACCTTGGCAGCCACATGTAAACAACAACAACCCTCCCACCTTGGTTGGCATGAGATGCCCACTATGATATACATGCTTCCTCAAGACAACCAATGGGGGGAAGAGGTTTTTTAGAGAGAATGTGGTGAGGTAAAGGAAGTTAGGATCAACAGAAAGAGGTTTAGGAAGAGGTTGTGGATAGGAAGTGGGACCACAGGGAAATACACAATGTACCAGACTTATACGTATTAACTGCTCCATAAAAACTGCTCACTCAACCGGAGATACACTCAGTTCCTGACACTGATATGTCCAAACGTTTGACCTATAGATGGCACCACTCTGTACCATTTTCCCTGATGCATACCCTGTAACCTCAATTCACCACAGTGGTAGTCATTGACGCCTAGATCATTTTTGTATAGTCATTAATTGCATAGTTTCATCCAAACACTCACTATATGCCTAGTCGGAAAACATTTGTTTGATGTAATACATTATATACTCCTCTCATTAGCTGCACATGAATGTATGCCAGCCTCATGTGTCCAGGGGTTGTTCTGACCAGTAAATGTCACTGCAATGTTCTCCCTTAAACTCAAGAAGAGAAAATGTCACTGTAATGCTTCCCCTTAAACACAAGGAGAAAGTGAAAGCAAAAGGCTGTTGTTGTTAATTCCTGGCCACACTGCAAACAAAAACCCAAATGGCTGTAATGCTGGTATTGTTAAAAACTTAACACCAACATGAGCTTAACACCACTATTAGTACAGATCAAACACTTATCTTTGGCCTCTGAACTCTCGAATGAGTTCAGAGGCAGATGACAGCGTGCGCTCAGCTCTGCCGCCCACATTGTTTCCACCACCCTGGGTTGACCGCGCAATCACTCAGCAGATCCTCGTCTCACTGCTACAGCCTGAAGGCTTCTGCGACTCAACTCATTGCCATCGCCGGGATCTCAAGCTCCCGGGCTCTTCAACGCTGCAAGCTGGGAAACAGATAACAAAAAGGAAAGGCAGACACACGGCTTCAGCATGCTCTTTGGTCTTCATCCAGGCAGGCATGTCTTCTGGTGAAAATCACATGCACCTGGAAGGCATGTGGCATGGATTCTTTTCCTAGAAGGCCCGCCATGCCTGCCCAACAGCCTTCTAGGGATTGTAGTCCCGCGCCGGTATTGCACTCTCCTGATGATGGCTCCTCTGCCCCCAATCCTCACACTACCTCCCCTCCTAGACAAGGGGCCTAGACGTCCTGGGCAATGTTGATAAAATGTCCTCATCTTCAAAGGAGCATACACATTTGTTGCCGGCTTGCATGATATTCCTCTGAACCATACCCCAACCAAACCAATCCACATAATACTACAGTGTTCAACCTCTTCTTTCAGAATCCAAAATTCGATTTACCTAATACATGTCTTGTTCGTTAATGAGCACATGCTGGCGGCTCTTGCGTTTTGACCCCTTATGCTGCCGGATTTAACATTGAGACATGGAAACATCGGATGTATCTTCATACCCTCTGTCAATTGAAACCATTTAATTTTATGCATTAAAACCTCTACTACCTCAAAAGGGCCCACATGTCGTTGCTGTCATTTTCAAACTCCATTCAACGTCAAATAGTTTGTTGTTAGCCACAATTTATCCCCAACCCAACCTTGCCACCCTGAGGAGATATCCTTTCTGCATCAGCATATATTTTATACACTGCTTTTGCCTTTTCGAAATTCTGGTGAGCCTTTGGTTAACCCAATTGGATCTCTTGATTTGAATCTGGCACAGCTGGTACTGTAGGCAATTTATCTGGTAACAACCATTGTAATTGTAATTGGTTATTTATAATGTGCTTAATACCCAGCACTTTCTAACCGCAGACCTGGGGATCGACCCTGTGTTCCGTGTCGTCTTGCTTCCAAGGTGAGCATGTTGCACCTGAGCTATCCTCCCGAGACCATGGGTGGTATCCATACATACAAAAGAATGGTGACATCTGTAAAGATGCATGCTCAGAATTATTGTAGCACCATTTAGCTAACCATAAGTCTTCCAACCAATTGCTTTCATGTTGTGCCACCAAACATCGTAACAAACTGTTCCATGGATGGATTGTTCAGTTTGGCTATCAGTTTGAGGGTGATAGCTCGTGGATAATTTAATTTGAATAGCCAATTGATTGCAAAAGGCTTTCGAAAACCTATATGTAAATTGTGCTCCCCGATCTGAAACCACTGAAGAAGGCAACTCATGGAATTTCACCACATTTTGCACAAACACTTCCCCCAAACGCCTTGCCATCACCACTCTTTTACAAGGTACAAAGTGGGCCATCTTTGCCAAATAATCCACCACTACACAGATGGTATCATAACCCTTCACCATGGGCAGTTCTGTCACAAAATCCATGGACACATCTTCCCACAGCATATTTGGAGACTTAACTGCTCAAGCAATCCCATCTGCTGTTGATGAGACCCTTTGTTTCGGGTGTAAACCTTTCCACACATTGATTTACCATTTGTGACAACTGTGGCCTCCATAAATGCCTTTGTATTTGATGAATCATCTTCCCTATTCCTGGATGTCCTACTAAGAGACCGTCATGGAACCATTCCACAATTTGCATTTGGAGCTGTTCCAAAGGAACACATATCTGACCTCCTTGATATGGCAATCCCTCCCAAATATACCTCTTAGGATCTTGTGTACACCATTCCTCCTCCTCTTCCTGAGTCAAACTTCCAATGATGTCTGCCAGTCACGTTTCTGACAATGTTCCTACCACTCGCACTACCGTTATAATGGGTCGTATATCTTTAATCACCTGTTCCTCCTCCTGATACCTGGACAACACAACAGCCTTACCATTCTTTTTCCTCCGGTGATAAGTAAGGATATAATCAAACTCTGCAAAATAATGTGCCAGTTGCCTGACACTCTGGGCACAGTAGTAAAGGCCTGCTTCAATGTTTCATAGGCCTCTACTGCTTTCTCATCCCACTCAAACATAATCCCTTTTCTCAACAGTCTCATACTGTCACACTGTATCCAAAAATGTTGAATACATTTACACACAAAAATTGGCAAATACCAGAAAGGACTGTATATCCTTCACTTTGGTAGGCACCAGCCACTCCACTACTGGACTAACTTTCACAGGATCCATCACAATTCTCTCAGATGTCACACATACCCCAAAAACGTCACTGTTGATGTTTCAAACACAGAATTCTCCAATTTCACATACAATTGGTTTTCCCGCAGTCCTCACAATACCTCCCTTACATGGCCGCTATGATCGTCCTTGGATTCTGAATATATCAACATATTGTCTATGTAGACAATCGCAAACACATCTACCAACCCTCACAAATCCTCCTGCATGACGAACTGAAAAGCCTCAGGGGCGTTACATAGGCCAAAAGGCATTACCATATATTCAAATATACCAAATTTGGTTCTAAACTCTGTCCTCTGTTGAACTCCCTCCTTCACCCTCACCAAATGGTACATGCCTCTCAAATCCAATTTCGTGAACACCTGGGCTAACTAAATCTGATCCAAGAGTACCGAAATAACAGCAAAAAATATCTGTTCTTCAAGGTCACCTTGTTTAACGGCCCATAATCTATGACAGTACAAAGGCAAAGATTCTGGTGACTGAGAAGGCCTAATAAACCCAATTCTCTGCATCTGATCAAAATACTCCCTTAAATGCACATTCTCTGCTTCTGTCAATGCATAAATCCGGCTACAAGTTAATATGGCGCTGGGTTCTAATTCTATAGCACAATCATATGGCCTATGAGGAGGAAGCATCTCTCCCATTTCTTGTCAAACACATCTGCATTGTCTTGACATCACTGAGGTATCTCAGTTACTAATGATGAGCTGAACTGAGTTCCTAATTTCTTCACAATGCTGCTCACACTGCTTGGCTAAAAAAGATCCTGTTTGGGTCTGCCAGTCAATTACAGGGTTATCTTTCACAACCACAGTATAGCCAGAATGAACTTAAACTGCGGAACTGCTATCAAATCAAACACAATGGGCCTAATTACAAGGTTGGCGGTCCGGTAATAACAATACCATTAAGGCATTACCGGCATCGACAGGGACCCGTTGTGTCCATGCACCACTGCACCGGCAATGCGTGCATGCGTGTGGGTGCCGTGCCCGTATTACCGGCATGCCGCAAGGAAGAGGACATTATGAGTCACACGGAAATGCACATACCGGCATCCAGATGCTGGTAAGAAGGGCCCCATTATGCCAGCAATACCGGCATCGCGGATCACCCGTTAATAGGAAACTGCTATGTTCCCAACTGCCACAGGTGCACACAATCAGAACAAGTGGAGGCAATGGAACCTGGCCCTGCAAAAAAGGAGCACACCTACACACCAAACCCCTTCCAAGACCAAAATGATACCACTTGCAGTCACCATACTGGAGCTGGAGGGCATGTCTGCACTGCTACCCCTAGAGGAGGCAGTACAACAGACAACACACAGGAGACACAGGAGGAGAAGGAGGGCGAGACTGGCCCAGCAAATCCCACCAGTGCAAGCAGTGGTTCCCCACAGACAGCCACCAATCCCACATATAAGAGCCAATCCATTAAAATTAACCCCAGCACAGATCCACTCCCCTTACCGCCTGGACAGGGACACCATCATCACCATAGTGGAACTAATACATGAAGACGTGGTCAGCCTGATCAACATCCGCACCGCCATCCCCCCTCCACTGAAGGTGCCATCTGTGCTCCACTTTCTGGCCAAAGGCACCTACCAGCACACAGTGGAGTAGCTGCATGGCATATCACAACCATGTTACTCACGCATGCTGAACCAAGTGCTGGATGCCCTCCTGAAGCATGCGGGGGACTACATATCCCTACCATGGACTGGCCAGGAGGTGAATGACACAAGAATTGGATTTCATGCACCGGCAGGCATGGCAAATTGCATCGGTGCCCTCGACTGCACCCATGTGGAGTTGGTGGTCCTGCATGTCATGTAGGAGGTGTACCGCAATCACAAGCTGTACAACTCCATCAATGTGCAGATGGTATGTGATGCCAGCAAGATTATCACACATTGCTGTGCCCGATTCCCCGGATCAACGTACGATGCAATGGTGCTGCGGAACTCCTCGCTACCCCGCCACATGGAACGACATGCTGCATGACGTGACCAGTTGCTGGGTAAGTCTACTCACAGGTCCATGATAGTGTTTGGGTGGGGTTGAGACATGCATATGCTACCTGGGTGTTTTGGGGGGAGGAGACATGCATATGCTACCTGTCCGTTATCTGGCACATGGGTGTAATTGTGGTGTTGACTGGACACTGTCCGTGCTGGCAAACACTGTGCCCCTAATCATCCCAACCTGAACATGACACTGACAATATATGCTGACATACTTTGGCCGCACACTAGTGTCAAAATATCAGACTCTCAAGCAGCGCAGAACCCTGATCATGTCCACTGCACATCATCAGACCAGACCATACCCAAAGCACCACAATGCACCAACATGCAGTCACAAAGCGTAATATACAAGACCGCATCGAAGCACCTCACAGGTCATGCATCCATGAGTGTGTTGAATCAAAACCCGCTGAGGGAATCCACTGTCACTGGCCCTCCACCACAGGGACAACCCATACCACAGTGACGGCTGCTATTATAGGGCGGCAGGGCGCCGCCCCCCCAAAAAGAAGAAAAGAAGAAAAAAGCAGCAAGATTCAGAAGATTCTCTTCTGAATCTTCTGCATTTCCCAACAGCGCAGGGGCGTTGTGGCAACAATACTGTGGTAGCCGGCCCGATGCCCATGACTCCTATAGGTGTCGGGCCGGCTGCCACAGCAGGGCGCGTCCCATTTTACACTCATTTTTACAATAGTAGAGTATGTGGAGCTCGTAGCTCCATGCACTCTACGTAAAGCCCTTTCATTAGTAGGCTGGCGGGGCGCTTGAGGGGTGGCCCCGCCAGCATAAAATGTGCGCAAACAGCGCAGTGAAGATTCCTTCCCCCCCTAGCTATAGTAATGTCATTGGCTGTTTTCCAGCCAATGACAAACCTTGCATTGGCTGGCAAACAGCCAATGACATTACTATATCTATGCAGGTGGTGCAGGGTGTGTATGTGTGCCTGCGCCACCTTCACACTTCTCTTTCTCTTTCTCTGCCCGACAAGAGACAAGCGAGTGACACTAGACGACCGGACCGGACCCGACCCCTGCTCAGACGGAAGAGTTGTCTGCCCAGAGACACAGCCTGGGCCCTTCCTTGCCTGCTACAGTAAGTTAACTTAGTACCCTACCCACTGTTTTGGGCGGCTGTGTGTGTGTAAAAGATGTGCAGGCAGTGCTGACTGCAGGGGCTGTATTAAAGTAACACAGCCCCTACAGTCAGCACTGAAAGACATGCAGGCCAGGGCCTACACGTCTTTCAGTGCTGACTGTAGGGGTCGTGTTACAGTAACACAGCGGCCCCTACAGTCAGCACTGAAAGACGTGCATGCCAGGGCCTACACGTCTTTCAGTGATGACTGTAGGGGCCGTGTTACAGTAACACACCCCCTACAGTCAGCACTGAAAGACATGCAGGCCAGGGCCTACACGTCTTTCAGTGCTGACTGTAGGGGCTGTGTAGGCAACTTGGGGCCTTGTGTCACACATGGCCCCAAAGTTGTGTGTGTCCCGGGGCGGGACACACACAACTTTGGGGCCATGTGTGACACAAGGCCCCTAGGGGTAGGATTGGTGGTTTGGGATGAGTGCTCTGAGTATTGAGCAAATGAAGTTGGTGCTTAAGGTGGTGTGTAGCAGGTGTTTCCTTAGTTCAAGGGGGGGGCAGTGTAATGACTTTTGATTAGCCTCGAGGGGTGGAGGGAGCGGGTAGGTGGGTGATACAGGTGACAATGGGGGGGCAACTAAGTTAGGAGTTGGTGGGGGGCACATGGTTTGAGTCTTTGTGTTCTTACTACTCCCATTTCAATGTCAAACCCTTCAGTGGCATTTAGATACTTCGTTTTGATATCCATTTTTATAGAGCTCAAAGTATCTATTGCTTTATTTTATTGTGTGCGTCTGTGCTTCCTGCACTTTTTGTCAGGGCTAAGTCTTGAGGCTGACCAGAACTATCAAAGGGGAGAGCTAATGGTCGCTCAAGGAGATTGCGTTCTTCTGTGTAGCTGGCATTTGCAGAATAGGGATGTTTTAGGAGCATGGCAGAGATAACCACGCCCCTTTCGTCTCTCCCTGCGCCCGTGACTCTCTAACGCAATGTATTAGGAGCGAGCCAACCTCCCCGATCCCCAACGCATCCTCAAGGTTGGACTGTAGGAGGGATCTGTTTTTTTTATTGCTCTGATTGAGGAGGATGTAGTGTTTGGAACAGGGTCACACACAGAAGGCCAGGGAGCACGTGGGGCAGTGATGCAGTCATGTGCCTTGCAAAGGAATGTGGCTAGCGGGCACGTGAACTGCTGGCGATGGGGGCTGGAGAAAAGCATCTGCCAGGTGTAAATATGGAGCATTACAACTGGCCAGATGTCCTGGGAGGGCTGTGTGCAATTAGCTGACAGTCAGAGCTGTGGGGGTAGGTAGCTTTGGGGGCTATGCTGTACAGGTGTAGAAGGTGCTGCTCGAAGGCTGATTTAATGATGCTGGTGTTTTTAAAGTCCGGAGCAAGGGAGTTCTAGTGGAGGAAGGTTATGAAGAAGGAGCCGAAGCAAGAGGGGCACAGGGCTGGAGAGCTAGATTGAGAAGGGTGCCTGATACGATATATGTTATTTATAACGTGCTTAATACCCAGAGGTTTCTAAGCATGGACCGGGGGATCGAACCTGCGGTGCTCCGTGTCATCTTGCTTCCAAGGCGTGCACTTTGCCCCTGATCTATCTTCCCGAGACTGATCATAGGCTAACAGGACAAGACTAGCAGGAAGTCGAGGGAGCCGGGCAGGAATGGCTGTGGTGCAGGAGATTAAGTGCTGGAGCTTTACAGCTCTATAGGAGGGCACCCCAGGTTTGCATGCTTTGTGGGAATATGTAAGGCGAACAGCGGTAAATAAATAGGGGAGGAGGAAAGGACAGAGATCTTAGGAGCTGGAAAGAGATTGCTTTGCTTTTTAAGGAACTGAGCATTAGACAGTGAAAGGCCATCCAGTAACGGATGGTGGAGAGGCACCATGCAACCCAGCGGGAGAGGTTGATGGTGGCAGTGAAGAATGAGAAGAGGATTGACTTAATGCCCTCAAAGAGTTAGTAGGAGAAACTGAAGGAGAATGTATGTTTGTGGAGGGAGGAGGAGTAGAGCGTGAAGAGTAGTAGGCTGAGGACCGAACCTTGAGAGACTACTACTATCAGAGGAGTAGGATCAGAAGAGCCAATGTTCTAGGAAAAAGCGAAATAATGGCCAGCACAGCAGGAGGGAATCCAGGCAGGTGCTCACTTTTACATCCTCTGTAATACCAATGAAGCAGAGGTTACCCCATTTGCCCCTGCCATGCATGTCATTTTGTATTTCTGCCATTGCCTCCACCTTAAACTTCTGAACTTCTTGGTCTGTCTTTTAGTCACTTTGCTGAAATAAACTGGGGGCAGTTGTAGGATGATGGGGCTCTGCTAGTCTCTGAGCAAGTGGTGTAGCATGGGGGTGTTGGGGGGTTGGACATACACCCTCTCATAAATAAATAAAAACATGAAAAAATAAATAAAAAAATAAATACAAATAAAATCTAGGGCGTGCGCTGGGGCGGAGTGACGGCGTCGGCGAGGAAGGTGCAGATAATTGCTTGTGGATTTGCTCAGCGCCAAGATGTGAGACATTATGGGAAGTGTTCGGAATACCAGGAGTTGGCTGAGTTACGATGAAGTAAGATGGAGGGGATGATGTTATGGTTTATATGCTTAGGTGGATTTGGCAGGACTTGTGGTCTAGTGTAAAGATAACGGATCAAGGGTTGGCAATTGCAGCCACAGTAAATGGCTCTGCCTCTGAGTGTGTTGTGCTAAGTGGGGAGCGAGGAAAAAGAGGGATGCTGGATGGCTGGGGACTAGGGTGAGGGGTCAGCAGTGGGTCTAGAGGACTGCAGAGGCAGCAGGATGACGAGCGTTCAGAAAAGAAAAGGGTGGGCGAAAGTTATGTTGGTCAGCAGGAGCAGGTTTTGCATGTTTTAACCTTATTATCCATAGTGGTCTGCACCCTTTGACTCTGCAGATGTTTTGGACTACAACTTCCATTGGGCCACGTCATCAGAAGCGATGGCGAGGGGCCATGGGAGTCGATGTCTAAAACATCAGACTGCCATCAAGTACCTGGGCATCTAATAGGATTGCCTGGCAAAAGCTTAAAACATATGCAGAAGCCACATATTTTGTCCTTGTCAATGCTTGTGTTTGAACAGGAAGGACCTCAGTGGCTTTGCCAAAGCTGTTTTTTAACAGGACTTCAGCGAAGGACACACAGAGTGCTTATAAATCAGGTGCCTGAAGGGCTGCAGCAAATGCATTTTGTAATGTGAGCTCTGCAAAGCGCACATTTAAAGTCCCAGAACGAAAACATTATAGAGAAATGTTAATGTATAAATTGCAGCGTTATACAACTGATGACTGGCACATGGTGGTAGCTGCTGGTACTTTCTTTACACATTGTACTAATGATTATTCTGGTGCAGCTTCAATGTTACAAGCAGTTAACTCTCTCTCCTTCATGTGTGAAAACCATTTTAATACTGCTCTGAGCCTATGTTGCCCTTTCTCAGATCAGTCTCTCGCTTTCTCTTTACAGACCATCAGCAACACCTAACATGAACAAATCCAACCAGTCCAGGGTAATTGTGAAACTAAAAACATCAGACTTCAACCTCCACGGTGCACCTTCCGGGATTTTGGATTTCCCATAGCCTGCGAAGGAGTTCATTGCAGTGACCATTCCCCAGAACGAGGTGAGCTAGCATTGGTCTTTTGTAGGGTTTGGTGCTCAGGGCATGCCAACTCTCTTTGTTTTCATCTGTAGCAAAGAAGGCACACAGCTATCTTGTTTAAATATTTTTTGAGAAGCAGCCCATGTTTGTGGGGATCAATGAGGTGGGGGAAAATCTGATGAACAGTACAGACTACAGAATGGCATCTCGGACTAGCTGAGAGGGTGGATTGTGAAAATGGAAAGTCATACATATAATGCAAAAAGACCTGCTTATGGTTCAACGTAAGTAAACCTGTCCATTTGGAAACTGTTTTTCGAAAGATAGGATTGGGTGGTGGTTCCCACTTACCTCATGATGTCCTGGTATCTTCCAGTTGAATGGTATACAGTAATTTGTTTTACCGCTGAAAAATCCCACAGTCTTTCAAACATCAGAATATCTTCTTTCTAATCTTCACCATTGCTCCCACAGTGCTTGGGAGGGGTTGGTGTTGTGTCATGCAGTCAGAAAAATCTCCCTACATTGTAAACATTGTTTTTTTAGAACAGTATTAACAGAAAAAACTTGCCTCATTTCTTCCATAAGTGATAAGTACTCATTTGCCAAACAAGCTGCAATACGTACTGTGTGGCTGGTGTCACATTTGCTAATGGGCATGTGTGTTAACGCATGCATAGATAACATCGGCAATTATACTCAACTGTACTGGTCAATGATAAGTACAGCAGAGTTGTGTATAATTGCAGATGTTATCTGTGTCTAGTACCGACTAATTATACTTATGTCTTATTGAAGAGCATACCTAACAATGACTACATGATCCCATATACATATACATGTACATCATCATTTTGCTTATTAACAGGTGTCACTGTTGCCGAAAATGAATTCAGTGGACCAATTAATCTCAAAACCATTTTCCAGACTAACACACAGTGAAAAACTGGAGGTGAAAAGACTAGGGCCTGATCGGCCAGATGTAAAAATTTAACAGTCCGCAAAAGATAGGAGAAAGGCTTACACACGCACATTTTCCATGGTGTGGTATGAAATGAAGACATGGCTCACTGGTAGCATTGCTAAGCCATCTTTGTTCTGCTTCCCTTGCCTGAAACGGCCTGGACAAAAACAGGAGTCACTGACTTAAAGCATTTGTCAGAAAAAAGCAAGAGACATGAATCGTGCAAATCTCATATTGAGAATATATTACAGCTGCGCATGTTGGGAAGTGTAAACATTGCAACACATTTGGATGATGCCTATTGCCGGAGTGTGATGAGGCATAATGAGGATGTGGATAAAAACCAATACATCTTGTCAAAGTTAATAGACTGCGTGTGTTTTTGTGGTGCGTTTGAATTGGCTTTACGTGGCCATGATGAAACTGAAGACTCCTGGTGTATTTAGAGGCCTGGTGGATTTTGTATCCAGCATAGACGGTGCAATGGAACTACACTTAAAAAATGCAACAGTATTCAAGGGCACTTCAAAAACAATTCAGAATGAACTGCTGGACTGTATGCTCACAGTCACCAGAGAGAGATCAGCGTAGAGCAGTTAAAATGCACAGATTATGTGGCTATTCAGGCAGACGATACAACTGATGTTTCCACTAAGACTCAGTCTGTGCTAGTCTATCGCTACATTGATGAAAAATACAGAATTGTTGAAAGATTTTATGGATTCTCTTATCTGAAAGACTCTAGTGCGCAGACCATTGCTACTGCAATAATGGAAAAATTTGACAAAGTATTCCCTGAAGATTGCCACAAAAAAAAGTAATTGCGCAAACATATGATGGTGTAAGTGTAATGAGGGGGGAGACAATGCTGTTATTAAAAATTCTGATTACTACACCCATGACAACAGCTGAGTCTGAGCGCTGTTTCTCCACCCTGAAGCAAATTAAAACATTCTTGAGAAACACAATGACTGAGGATCGTCTGAATGCTTTGGCCATGCTGTCCATGGAAAAACAACTAATTCAAGAGATCCCTGACTTCAATACACAGACTATTGATACATTTGCCTCTCTGAAAAATAGACATGCACAATTTGTGTACAAACTTTCAAAATGATTGACCAGTAAATGTTCTGTTACAAACAAGCTATTTGCAGTTATTTTGTGGGTTACCTTGAATTCTTTGTTTCAATGGCCGTATATATGTTAAGAGTTTCTGTAAGGTTGCAGTGATCTATTTGACAGAACAGTGAGAAATGTGAAGTATGTTATGGTTGTTGGTTAGAAAACTATTTCTGTTGCATTTTTCTCCATGCAATATGTATGTGCTATTTCTGAGACCTGTGCATTCCACGTGTTGCAACTTTGAGCAACTGATGAAATGGCAACTCAGCGAGGCAGACATCCATTAGAGGTAGGACAAATGTCGCAAAACTAAAGTAATATTTTAGCTTATTTTCCCCTTTACAGAAAATGCCTAAAATCCCACCTTATTAAGAGGATGAACGCATGTGAATGCCAGTAACAGCATGACAAACATATGTTTCCATCATTACTGACTATATAATGAATTTCTTTATGCATATACCATAGTACCAGCTATTCTCAATACATGCTGCTGTAAAATACACCATCACACTTGCACACGTAAGAATAGTATACCACCATTAATATGTAAAACCAAATGCTTTATTCATATTTCGGTGGGTTTTTTGGACAGTAAATTGCACATTTTGTAGGCCATGTTTCCAAAAATGTTGCAGGGGTAGAACACCCCCGCACCTCACCTGCTACTAAATTCACACTGGGATATTTACACCCCACCAGCTTTTAAACTCACCAGCCGCCACTGGCATACCACCATGGCAAAATGTGTCGATGAATGCCAACGCAATAATCTACTTGTGACAAGACTGCTAGAAATCAAACCCATCAGGCAGTCAACATCACCTATATGAGTGTGATTGGAGTGCTAAACATCCACTGCACATAAGTACAAGCATACAAGTGGACACCCTGCATCATCAAAAGAATGCATCCCTACACTTGTGGACCATACCACCTGACACATCGTGGCATTATTACATGTGTGCAGACGTGTAGGGACATGTGCATGGCATCATCAAATATCTGCAAGCATGGTACTCCAAACAACATGTGACATGGTGTATATCAGCCTATATCATCAAACATTGGCCTACATGAATTTGTTCACATTACCTGCCACACATCCCTCATATGGGAGTACATCATGGTCCCTCTCACTCCATCTGGGTGAGTGGTGAGTCTGATGTCAAGTCCCCTCTGTCCTGTATGTCACATATGCCTAACACCATGGTTTGGCAAGCTGTGAACCGGCCAGATAGTTGCGCATATGTGTAGGCAATGGTTGCCACCGGTAATTTCCTGCATATGAACATGAACAATGTAGAGTCTGAGAACAGATGGAATTACCCTCACACATACCTTATTGTGCTCCCATGCAGGTGATGCAGGCTATCCCCTGGAGCCGTGGCTCCTCACCCCTGTCAGAAATCCGCAGAACAGGCATGACGAGTACTTCAATCGGGCTCATACATGTACCCGTGTCGTCATCGAGCAGACCTTCGGCCTGTTGAAGGCACGGTTTTGCTGCATCAGCAGGTCGGGTGGGGCACTCCTGTACGGGCCTGGGAAGGTGGGCAAGATCATCATGGTATGTGCCATGCTGCACAACATGTGCGTCCAACGGAACATACCTCTGCCCCCTGACATTGAACAACAACCACCGGGTGAGGATGAGGATGATGAAGGAGAAGGTGTTGCACATCAGCCAGGTGCCGATGCACATGAGGGACGTGCTGTGCGCCAGTCTGTGATAGACCAATTTCACGAATGCACATGGATACAGAGGGTGCCATGGATGTGGGACTCTGGGCACTGGGTGTGGGGGTAGATGGACACTGTGCACTGTAATGCGATTAATTCACACACACCCAATTAGCAATGTCCAGTCATGTGTTTGTTTTTTAACACAACAGGGGTATTTAACAGGTGACGATTATAACGTGCAAAGACCCTCCACTTCACACACACACCCTCTCCCCTCCCCCAACACCCCCACACACCCACTCCCCCCTCGTCCCTCTCCCCCAACACCCCCACACATGAAGTGCACAAAATGTTTCATGTTGCACTTGCTGTCAACACATGCAGGGCGAATCTGCTACTGCCGCCCCCATTTCGGGGAAGAGGGTTGCATTTCAGTGCTCTGCATGCTGCGCAGGGACCTGCGCACAGGGCTGGTCTGCATAGAGCTGGCAGGTGTGGCAGATGATGGTGTGGATGGTTACGGGTTAGTTGGCGCTGGATGCCGCTTCTTCATGTTGGCAGCTATTCTGGCCAGGATCTGGGCCACTGCTTCAAAACCATCATGGACCCGCTTGCTGTTCTTGTTTACGGCCTTGATGATGGCCTCAGTGTTGGCACGCATTTCACGCCTTGTTGCCTCCCCATCTGCAACATATTGTTTGACAAGTTCATGCATCACCTGTTGCCTGCCCTCCATCTGTGTCATGCACCCGTCAATGTCCCGTATCATGGTGGATGGTTCATTTGCTGACATGGCCAGTACAGGGCTGTTCTCAGGTGGGGGCCACTCTGCTTGTGTGCCCTTGCCTCCAGAATCAGGCTGAGGGGTGCCTTGTGGTGTGACCTGTAGGGTGACCTGGGGGCTTGGGGTTGCATGGCATCCTCAGACAGGGTGCCTCCCTCATGAGTGTGCTCCTCATTATGGCCCTCTTCCTTATCGCCACTAAGGGGCGCAGATGCAGCTGCCTCCCCGACAGAACTCATGGAAGCCGACTGTGTTCCGTCATGCTTGAATTCAATGGTTGTGGCCATGCCCTGTGTAAAGGTTGACTCCTGGGGTGTGGCGGCAGCTGTTTGTTTGTCCTGGGCTGGGGGCTCTGAAGATGGTGGTGCACTGGTGTGTGCCTTGTGTTGAACTTGGACCATCCGACTGCCCCTGGATGTCGATGGCCTGATGCCATCGTCCCTGGCCCTGGACCTTTTGGCATGTTTCCTGGCCTGGGCACCTGCTTCATAGTCATCACTGGCCTGAACAAAAAATACAACTGGCACTGTGTCATAAACATATTAAATGTGCACGCATCTCTTGAAAATCATTATGGCGCTGCCAAAGTGGCCTGACCCAAAGGGGATACTTCCACAGTGAGAGGTATTCCCCACTGCAACTGCTGTCTGAGACCTTCCACTTCCTCCCTGCAATTAGGTAGTCTGTGCTGCCAGGGTTTGTACCTGAGCCTGCAATGTTGCAGTATCTGCCCTAGATCTGTCCAACTCTATCTGCATGTCCTGTAATATCTTCATCATATCTGCCAAGGCAGAGCCGGTCGTGTCCATGTTGCTCGGGTAGTAAAACACCATGGGCTTGTGATGTTGTCAATAGTGCTTTCTGCACCCTCAACCTAACCATGGAAGCCACATGTACACGACCCTTCCACGCAGGTTGGTGTGAGATACCCACTATGATACACAGGCTACGTCAAGGCAACCAATAGGGAGAAGAGGGCTAGGGAGAGGTTGTGGATAGGTAAGGGTAGTTAGGATCACCAGAAAGAGATTTAGTAAGAGGTTGTGAATAGGAAGTGGGACCATAGAGAAATACACAATGTACCATTCTTAAACATATTCACTGCTTCATACAAACTGGTCACCCAACCTGAGATGTACTCAGCTCCTGACACGGATATGTCAAACCTGTGGACCTATATGTTATGGAGTCCCCCGTGCCTCGGGGAACTGTCACGCACTCATACGGCCATCCACACGCACACAGCATAGGAAGACATGGGACGCGCTGTTGGTCTGTACGCGTCCCGGCGCGAACTACGGCACGGGCACGGTTTATTACAACTGCGCATGCGTGGCCGGGAACGAGGCCCACGCATGCGCGATAGTGGCGCTGGGACGTCACATCCCTTTCCTTTTTTAACACCAGAACAAAACAAAACTTTGTAGTATGGAACCCTTATAGTAGAACCGAACAGTAACAAGACTATGATAAACCGGTGACCCCAAGGGTAATTCACCCCTCGCTCAGTCCCCTGAGTCCATGACATAGTCTTTCAGATGAGCTGGAGGTCTCTGGCTCCCGCGCACTGGATATCTCGATGTGACCGGAGGCACACGCCGGTCCGCCTCTGGTGTGGGTCCAGGATCCGATGAGGGGACGCCATCCTGGGCCTCCGCTGTCCCTTCCTGGCTCGAAGGGTCATTCACGACTTGAGGTTCCGCCGGGACATCCACTTTCTTGAAAAAAGATCGATTTCGGGTAACGGTACCCCGTTCACTGGCTGCGGTCACCATCGTGCCCTTCACGTGAGTCACTGTCCATGGGCGTGGTTCAAACGGTAGGGACAACTTTCCTTCCGGATGTCTTTTCTTGACTAATACGGAGTCTCCAACTCTCACTTCCTTTTCCTGTAGTCCTCTGCGTTCACTCTCCTTCTGGTTGCGCACCTCTCGGTCTTCACGAACTTTATCGTTGTCTATGACCCCCGGCCTCCTGTCCTCCATTTCTGGTAACATCCCCTTCGGGCACCGCCCGAAGAGCGCCTCAGCTGGGGCAACCCCTGTGGATTGATGGGGGGTTGAGCGATACACTCGAAGGAACTCCACCACTCTTTGGACTGCCTCTTCTTCCTAGCCCCAGAGGCCAGGTTTGAGATGAAGAACACCTCTTCTTCGTCCTCCTCCTCCTCTTCGGCCACCTGCAGCCGCTGTATTTCTTGTTCAAGTGCCGCAATGCTCCTTTGCCTTCTGGGCCCACTGCTACTACTTCGTGCTGGGCCTCTCGGCACTGGAATGGGAGCTGGAGCATGACACATCCGGGCGTAGTGCCCTGGCTTGCCGCACCGGCCGCACGACCTCGACACGGCTGGGCATTCTTCTGCATGGGGTAGGTCGTACCCGCAAGATGGACACATCGACCCCGACACGGGAGAATGACAAGTCTCTTGCCTCCTTTGTCCCCACTTGTCCTTCATTCCGGGTCGTTTACTTATGGCAAATGCGTCTTCGGACGTGCTTGGATGCCCTGCAGCATCCATTTTGGCTCCTCTCACCTCCGCCAGTTCATATATTCTGCCGCTGTCCAGGATCTGCAGCAGAGTCCACCCCAGTTCCCTTAGCACTTGCCATCTTAATTTTCCGGAGTTACAGCCTTGGATGATTTGGTTCCGTATCATTAACTCATCATTGTCCCACCGACACGTAGTGGCCATCAACCTCAACCTGGCGCAGAACTGATCAAGAGATTCTCCTTCTCTCTGCTTCTCACCACAAAACAGAAACCTCTCGTAGTCAACATTTGAGAGAGGAATGAAGTGGTTCTCCAGCGCAGTCTTGACAGTATTGTACGTCACCACCTGTAGGTTGCAGGATTCGAAAATACGTAAGACGTCTAGCCCCGCAGAGTATAGCAGCATGGCCCTCTTCGCATTATCATCGGTGATGCCAGTTGCCGTAAAATACATCTCGAGTTTCTTAATCCACAGCAACCACCTAGGCCCCAATTTGGATGGGGGGCCAGACACATCAAACTCTTGCATTGGTAGCAGAGACCCTTGTTGTGGCCTGACCGTACCTGCCGCAGTTCCTTCCTCCCCATCGCTTTCCGCCATGATTTCAGGTCGCACAGGCACCTCCTGGTGTTATAGAGGCCGCAAACCTTACTTGGAGCTCTCTTGGGTTGTTGAAGCTGCTGCCAGACGGTTGCCCACTGTGTCTCATCTTGGGTTCCTTTCCTGGAGGCGTCAGTGTTCCAGAGGAAAAGAGAAAAAGTCGTCCCCGGGTTCTGGGGGACAACCAAAAGTCCAAAAATTGAAAGTAGCAGCTGTACAGCGGCGCACGAGCACCTATCCAGGCCGCTACCGCTGCACATGCATCACGGGATCATTCCCGTCGGGTCCGTGTCTCTCTACGACACGTAGCACTGCCGATTTCTCCCTCTCGCTTGCAGTGCGCACATGCAAAACGTTGCCATGGCGATCGTTCCCCTCGTCGCCAGTTTTTATGGAGTCCCCCGTGCCTCGGGGAACTGTCACGCACTCATACGGCCATCCACACGCACACAGCATAGGAAGACACGGGACGCGCTGTTGGTCTGTACGCGTCCCGGCGCGAACTGCCGCACGGGCGCGGTTTATTACAACTGCGCATGCGTGGCCGGGAACGAGGCCCACGCATGCGCGATAGTGGCGCTGGGACGTCACATCATAGATGGCACCACTCTGTACCATTTGCCCTGGTGCATACCCTGTCACTGCCCACCAAGGTTCCATGCCAGCACACCACATCCTGTTGCCTATGCATGTAAGCACATCTCCTAACAGTTACTCAAATCTGGCCATTTCCGCACCAACTTTGTCCTCTTACTCATAAGTGTGACAACATATCATAGTAGCCTCAATTCACCACACTGGTAGTCGTTTGATTCCTAGATCATTTTTGCATAGTCATGAATTGCATAGATTCATCCCACCACTCACCATATGACCAGCCAGAACACTCTTAAACATTTGCTTCCTGTAATATGCCATACAATCCTCTCATTAGTTGCACATTATTGTATGCCAGTCTCATGTGTCCATAGGTTGCCCAGTCGAGTAAATATCACTGTAATCTAACCCCTTAAACTCAAGGAGAAAATGAAAGCAGAAGACTGTTGCCGTTCATTGCTGGCCACACTGCAAACAAAAAATGAAATGGTTGTAACACTGGTATTGTTAAACTATTAACACCAACATGAATTTAACACCTCTAAATGTACACTTTTCTGTGGCCTCTGAACCCGTGAACGAGATGAAAGGTAAATGGCAGCGGCGTTCCACTCCACTGCCCACATTGTTTCCACCACCCAGGATTGGCCATGCAATCACTCAGTGGAGCCCCATCTCACGGCTGCAGTCCGAGGGCTCCTGCAACTCAATTCACTGCCTCTGCTGGGATGTGTAGCTTCTGGGCTCTTCACCAACACAGGCTGTAAAAAGGGTTACAAAAAGGAAAGGCAGACACCCGGCTTTGGTGTGCTCCGTGCTATTCTTCCAGGGGCGTGTGCCTTCCGGTGTGAATCACAAGCACCTGGGAAGCCACAGCGCCTGTATTTTATTTATAGCAGGAAAAAAAAAACATGCCTGCCCTACAACCTTCTGGGGATTGTAGTCCTGTGCCAATATTGCACTCTCTCGGTGCGGGCTCTTCTGCCCCCTTTGCCCCCAATTCTCACATTACCAAAGAGCACATCAATGACAATACTTGGATTTGAATTAGGACTTCATTCTCTCCACATTATGGTATATTGGAAAAAGTTCCCTGTATTTAGAAAGTGCATAATGGCATGCACTAATTCCCACTTTTATTGGATTAAGCAGGCAATGGAGTTGAGGCTGGACGGCTCCCTCATAGGATGGAAAGAGGAAGGCATGATGATCATGGAGAAAGCTGATATAGAGTTAGATTTATTCCTAAACAACCTCTTTAAGGCTCAAGAAAAGTTGTGGATTAGTGATTGGCTCCTCACTCAGTCCTTCTGTAATCAATTTAAAATCTTCTCTAATTTTAAAGATGAAATTAAATCTCTCAATGGTCCCAACTGCGATATACAGAAATTAATATTTAAGAGTAAAATTGAACCTACTTCCTATCAAGGCGGTCTTGGGAATTTGCATGAAATTTGAAAAGGAGCACTTAGAAATGTAGATGTTGTCACATTTTTACGGAATTGGAATCTCTTAAACATCTGTTGTTCGACTGTACGAACCTAAATGAGCAGTGATCTTGTTATTTTGGCAAATGTATTAACCAATACGGGCTCACAACGCAGGAACATTGGTGGGCTATATTATTTAGTGAAAGTTAATTAAGCAATATGCCCCGAGCGGCGGGGGCATTACCGACTCAGGTAATGCCCCTGGGCCCATAGTAATAAGCCCGAGCAAAAGCGAGTGCCTTAACAAATGCCCCAGGGCATTACCTGAGTCGGTAATGCCCCCGCTGTGAGGGGCATTTAGCTGTTAGTACCCTGACCCGCAAAAACTGCATGACCGGAGAACTAAAAGCTTTTTTTTCCTCACAAAACGCTGCAGCGTTTCGGGAGAAAAGAAAAAAAAGAAGACGTCAAAGAAAATGCCCGCCATGGAAAGGGAAAACGGAGTCCGTTTTCCCTTTCCATGGTGGCCACCGGGAGCAGACGCGCTGGAAACAGAAGCGGTTACAGCACGTCCGCTCCCGAAAAAAAATAGAAGGTAAGTGCGGTTTGGAGGGCAGAAGGGAGGGAAAGGAAAAAAAAAGAAAGAAAAAAAAAAGAAAACATTCCTCGGTCCCCGGGGGAGGATATAGAAGACTCCAGCCCTGGGGAGGCTTGGAGCGGGGATTGCTCCGAGTCTCCACACGGCAGAAGGCTGCCATCAACCCCCACCAGGGACAAAGGACAGAAGGTAAGTGGAGTGGGGAGGACAGGGAGGTGGGAGGGGGGAGGGGAAAAAAAGCCAAAGCTTTACCGGAGTCCCCGGCGGGGAGCGAAGGCAGCCTCTCAGCCGTGGGGGAGGGTCGGTGCAGGGATGGCCCCGCTTCGAGCATCCTCATTGGCTGAAGGGCTGACATGCCCCCCACCGGGGACAAAGGCCGTGAGGGATTCCCGGCCTGGTAATGACTCGGCGAGGGCCAATCAAAATGGCTCTTTCATTCTGATTGCGCCCTCGCCGGGTACTAATTAAACGTAACTCTTAATGTAGTTCAGTTTCTAAAAAGTTTATAATTATGAAGGCAGCTCCTATAACGTGTGAGTAGTCTGTTTATACTTTTTAGATTCTGAACTTTGTGTGGTTTTACTTTGAGGGATTTAAGATTGTTTTTACGACTTTAAAACGCGTAGGATTAAGAAAGCTTAGCTTTTAGCACTTGTGAATGCATTAATGTATTAATGTATTTTAATTATTTTAATGTATAGTCTATTGATCTAATTTGTATTTGAAATTGATGGATTTAATTGAGAGATTGCTTTTTTAAAGTGCAGTAAGGGTTTGATCATTGGAGCTGTATGCCTAATAATAATAATAATAAAAAGAAAACTAAAGGGCTACAGACTGAGAGTGGAAGTGGTTGGATTAGGAGCTGGAGAGATAAGACAGGTGCTGTTTTGGAACAGTTTGGAGGAGGGGAGAGCAGTGTCCATGAAGTCAGGAAGGCTGGGTCACACTGGATGCTAGGAGGGGGAGGAGAGACTCAGAAGAACAAACAGAGGAGCAATGTAAACTGGGGCTACTGGTTAGAAGTGATGAAGTGGTGACCAAAGGTACTACAGGTAGATTGAGGGAGGCTGGTATCTAGAGGCTGAAGAAGATGCAAGAGTTAGTTGTTGATGTGTGAGGATCATTGAGGAAAGTGGTCTCACCCAGAGGAGTGAAGATGGGTTGAGGGAAAATAGTGAGACAGAGTAGATATTTGAGGAAAGAGATGGTACCAATAGGGGTAAAGAAGGTGTACGAAATATCTGTGAATTGAAGAAGACTATTGAGAAGTGGTGCCCGGAGGGTTGAAAGTGTGGAACACAGTAGTGAGCCATTGGAGAGGGGGTAGAAGGAGCGACAGGAGCTACAGGAGAAAGTCAGGAGTAGGTGAAGGGCATTGGAGAAGGGCATTGAGAAGATAGGGGGCTCCCAGATGGGCATACAAAGGTATTGGAGATAGGGAGACCCTGAAGAACATTGATTGCAAAGAAAAAGCTGTTCAATGGGGTGAATAATTGGTGAGAGATAGTGGCTATTTAGAGATTTGCTACTTGGAAAAGTAAGTTGCCCAACAGGATGAAGAAGGCATGGCATAGTGCAAAGAATAGAATGGAGGATAGAGAGATGAGAGGTAGTTATGCAGGGAGAAGGAACCAGAGAAAGGGGATGAGGAGTTGGCAGAGGGCGCTGATAAAGGGAAGAGAGGAGTAGACATCAGTAGGGTGGTAATGAGAACAGGAAAATGAATATACATCTTTACTGTATGTTCATTATAATTTTTACTTTACCATAAGTAAAACATTTTATATTTAAGTTGTTCCTTTTCTTTTCACAGTTTACACTAAGAAAATATCAAATGAAATGACAGTAGTCCTAAAACATTGGGTAAAATAATTACACTTTTTAATTTAAATGTACTTTTAAATATCCCACTAGAGTCCTCTTTATGTAACATGTATTGTGTACCCAACCACTATGTCAAAGTATTTTCCCTAAAGTATAGAGTACTCATATATGGAGGCACAACCATCCTTTCTACCATAGATCTACCAAACACAAGCCTGATAGTTGTGGCTGGAGCCACTCTCTCTTGTTTGTCCCTTTTCAGACACTGGCATGATAGATGTTAGGGCAGAGAACAGACAGCATCTTCAGATGTACTGGCAGATTCTTCATCTGAATCACTGCGGGAGATGGATGCCAAATGGATACTAAGAGTCAATACATGCAACCATCATAAGTGGTAACTTATTGAATTCATGTGCACTGCACTCTTCACAACCCACACTACTTTGCAGGAGATTATACACAACTATGCATAACTCTACCTGTTTTTCACTCAGGTAGGGAGATCCTGCCACACACAGCAGAAGCATATTGGAGACATTTACAATGCAGTTCCCTTTGCCTTGAGCTACCCTTTTGCCTGCCATTCATCTTGAGAGAATGGGAGCATTCAGCATCATCTCAGTTAGCCACCTCATTCATTGTCTCCTCTGGCTGACACTCTTCCTTCTTCTCATGTCCCTCTTATCTCTGCCCCACATCCTCAAACTCATCATCCCCTTACTTCTCTGACCCCTGTGAAGCCTCCTGCTGTGCCACAATCACCTCCTCATGTTAATCACTGCTCCACGTCTACATCCTCACTTTCTCCTTTCTCCTCATATTCCAACTGCTGTCCCATATCCATCTCCTTGTACAACCCTTTCTTTTCTTGCATCTGCCTCTTGATATTCCCCACCTGCTTCCTCTCCATCTCTGGACCCTTATGTTACAACTCCTGCCCCTCCTGCCCCTCCTTTGCCTCCATACATTTTAGTGCATCTGCTTTGTTGTCCTCCTTCTTCAGCTGCCCCTCACATCAGCCTCGCACTTCAGCATCTCCTCATTTGATGTTGTCACCTCATCCTGCACCACAGCCACCAGATCCTTTCTTAAAAGTCCAGCCCATGCTTTAACCTCTTCCTACAGAAATTGAGGGACTCTCCCAAAGACTTCCTACTACACTTGATTGATCACACCTTTTCAACCTCATTCTCACACTGTTGCTGTCTTTTGATGGCTGCTCTTCATCTTCATCGTAACGACAGACTATTATATTCACATAATTTGATGAGGTAGATGAGGTGTCAGCATCATTATCAATGGAATATGCATATTCCCTGACCACATTTGCCCCAACTGCCACCACCTCCTCCTCATGCAAAGAGAACATGCAAACAGGGCCCTACGGAGGTGGAGTGGCCCTGATATTTCATGAGTGGATTCCTTCCTCCATCATCCCCACTCAAACTTGGTCACCTTCTACAGGCCACCTGGCCAGGCCACTCACTTCCTTTCTGAATGGGCTGACCTCACTTCTTCTTCACTTCTTCTCTCCTTTCTTCTACCTCCCAGCTTCTTCTACTTGGGGATCTCAACAACCACCTAGACTCTCCAGACTTCCCAGGGCTTTTCCACAACCTTTGCTACTCTCTCTCCCTCTCCATTCTACCCTCCGGTCTGACTCACTCTGCCACCTTGCATGCTCTCATCTCTTTAGACATCCTCCCCTCTAATCCTCTCACTACTCCTCTGTCCTGCAATGGCCACTTTCTTCTTTCTTCTCACTTTAAGCTTCCTATCCCCTTGGCAAAAGCCCACCCAGCACTGCCACCTTCCTGCATGGCCATTTGACCTATGAAGCGAGCGTCAGTGGCCGCGTTTGCCTCCACTTTCTCTCCACCACCTAATCCTGCAGCTGACTCCCATCCTGCCACAGCCCTTTTTCAACCTTCACCTTTCTATATCTAACACCCTGGCCATCCTTGTCCCTGTCAAGAGCATCCGTATGAATCCTGCCAAAAAGTACTCTGATCTGGCAGCACTGAAATGGATAAGAGCAGCTGAACAGAAATGAGGAGCTTCAGGTACACCCTCTGACGAACTGGCCTGCCGCTTGCTCCAAAGGCAATAAAGACTCTCCATCCTCTCTAAAAAGAGGGTCTATATTCAAGCCTGAATCTCTGCAGCCTCTAACAACACAGCAAGACTATTCAAAATCTAAAAGAATCTGGCCAATCCTATTACAGTATCTACCTCTTCTACACCTACCCAGGCCCTCTGCTCAGGCCTAGCCTCTCATTTCACCACTAAACATCAGGACACCCTGTCCTCACTCTCCTTTTCTCCCCTCCCTCCCTCTACATCTCTCAGGCCTTCATTGGCCGCCCCTTCTCCTCTCCTTCTCTCCTCCCTCACTCCTGTCACACCTGATGAGGTTTCCAGACAAGTCCGGTCTATGATATAATCCTCTGCACCTCCAGAACCATTAAGAACAACATTGGTTCTCTCACTCAGCCTTAGCCAATCTCTGCAACCATTCTTTCACCACTGGAGTTATCCCCTCACCTCTGAAGGACTCCCTTGGGAACCACCTTCTAAAAAAGCCTTCTGCTGACCCCTCCTTTCTGACAAACTATCTCCCGATCTCTATCACTCCTTTCCAGGGCAAACTACTGGAGAAGTTGGCTATCTCCCAGCTAACCCTGCACACCAAAGCCGTTGGTTGTCTCCATGACCATCAATATGGCTTCAGAGTAGCCAGATGCACCGCAACTGAGCTTCTGAACACCTGTGAAGATCTGCTCTCTGTCATTGACTCAAATTCCCTCTTTGTCCTCATTCTCCTTGACCTTTCCTCTGCTTTTGACATGGTGAACCATAACATCCTGATCACTCATCTCTGTGATACACTGGGCACCACAGATCAGGCTCTGCCATGGCTGGCCTCTTTCCTCTTTGACCGACCTTTCGAGGTTCAACTTGGGTCCTTCCTCCCCAACACCACACTTGCCACATGTGCTGTTCCCCAGAGCTCTATCTTTTCCCCCTGGTTTTTCAATGTCTATCTACCCCTTTTGGCCCTCCTGATCTCTATTTTTTCTGCGAACTTTCAGAGTTATGTGGATGAGACGCAGCTCTCTTTCAGGCTACCCTCGACCTCCTCCTCCTCCTAGCTCATCCAAGACTGTCTATCCGCTATTCAGACATGGCGCACTGTTAGGCAGAAACCTGTGCAGTTCCCTTGGGGAACACTGCAAAAGATTTAAGACTACAGGTATAGCAGTAAACCCACTTGGTAGCAGTCCGCACCACCCAGATTTACTTGGTAGCTGTGGCTGAGCAGTCAGACTTCCCTCAAGAAGAGTCAGGCAGTATGTAAAGTATACACCATAGGTACTCAAATACAATAGCACAAGCAAACACCGACCAGAGCTTGGTTTCAAAAGTATATAGTTATTTATTTATTAAACACACATAAGTTGAAATCACTCTAGCAAAAATATAGTAAACACTTCAAACACAGTTATAATGAAAGTAGTTTCAACCCTTACTCCTATCTAGACAACTCTAGGTTAACACCACATAATTCGAACAGAGGTGAGTGCTTAACGTTAGATGACACTCTAGTAGGTTCAAGAAAGGGGTAAAAGAAACAGAAATAGGTTAAACACACCACTCTAAGGTCCAGAACACTTGCAATAGGCTCAAAGAAGTACAAAGTCACAGGTGAGCAAAAGTCACTAGGCAGGGCCCACTCTTAGAGTAGCCGGAGCGAAAATGTGCCCAAGATCACACTGTTAGTAGGGATTCGAAGTCTTGCAAAGAGTTAGAAAGAGTTTAGAGTGGCTTAGAAAGTTTAGCCAGGGTGTCCCAGGCACTCCCAGGTTCGAAAGCCGGGGGCTAAATCTACCCCGTACAGTCGGTGGCAAGGGGAGCCGGGCGGAACACGGTACCTTAAGCGGAAAGGATCCTCCAGCGGTGGCAGTTGTTCCAGGCAGTGGCAGCAAGGCTCGACGTCGGTCAGGGGAGAAGAAGTTCTCGCTGAAGAGCACAAGAAGAAGGTCGTTGCACTGCCCGGGAAGAAACCAGCCGCGGAGTCCTCCGGTTAAAGGGTGGTACCGACTTTCGCGGTTAGGGGTAAAAGTGTGGTATTCCGGTTGCCGGGGTGCTTGGCACGGGCAAGGCGGCCACGAGATACCTCGAGAAGCGGAAAGAAGGTGAAAACTGGTTGTCCCCACCAGTCAAGGGAAGGAGCCACTCCGTTAAGAGTTCTCCTCGGTCGTCGGAAAAAGTGGTGAGACGGTTCAGCAGGGCTCCACCGGGTGGTGTCGTCGAAGCAGGTCGGCTCAGCTCTTCCCTCGTCGGATTCTTGGTCCTGTGGCGACTTCTGAAGTTCCAGTCCCCAAAGCCCTGCTTTTATGCAGCAAACCCCCATTCACCCAGCCTAGCTGTCACTCAAACATGCTAAGTGGTGAGCCGGCCGGCTCACCACTTGGGCCAATCAGGACGGAGTGCGACTTGAGTTACCAAGGTAACTCAGTCCAGGGTGCCTAAATCCCCCTCCACCCCTCCTAAGTACCCCAGACAGAGTGGCACCACTTTGGAGGGCTTCTGTGGAGAAGCCCGCCAAAAGTGGAACAAAGGGCTCCACTTTGGGTCAGAGTTACAGAGGCGAACGCCAACGCCATTTTAGAATCAAGTTTTGGCAAAAAGTCCCAACCGGAGTTATAATAATAAATATATAAACCGGCGGTATGTTTAAGGCTACCGTAAATAATTAATTAAATGTGTTAGCCTAAAACAATGGGAAATCCCATAGGGAAATATTCGCGGTCGAATATAAAAAGTAGTTTCCACTGCCACCAGCCAAAACTCGATCAGGGGGGACGGAGACGTGCCCCCTCGACTAACAGACCCTGGGGCAATCGAATTGCCCCAGCCAGTACGTCCACAATATGATGGTTTGTACTGGTTCTGTTCAGGATTCAAGACTAGCAAAGTCTTTGGTGACTTTACATGCCCTGGGAGACAGTAGTCAGTCCCAGGGTATGGAGTCTATGTTGGGGAGTCCCTAGGACACCCCTGGGTCACGGCACAGAGGGTGCGGTGTGACCCACATCACAAAAATACATGAGGCCCTATGGAGTAAAAGACCCCATAGCCCATTCAACACAAGGTTTAACCAAGGAAACACACTTCAACAGGTCCAAGAGTGAGGGTAAAAGAGTCTCACTCTTGGCAGGAGAAAAAAAGAAACCTCAGAAATCCAGCAAAGCTGCTGGGGGACTCACTAGGTAGGGAAATTCGGCCCAAACAGAGAATTCTCCCTAACACTCGCCCCCTCCAGACTAAGGGACAGGAGGATTTAATCCACTCCTGGATGAACCTCATACCTCTAGTCGATGATATACATCCTAGAGAGTCCATCAGCATTTTGATGGTGACACCCTGACCTGTGCTCAATGGTGAAATCAAACCCTTGCAGGCAGATTGACCATCTCAATAGCTTTGGATTTTCCCCTTTCATTTGCATTAACCATCTCAAGGGTTGGTGGTCAGTCTGAATAACAAAAGTAGAACCATACAAGTATGGCCTAAACTTCTTCAGTGCCCACACAATAGCAAAGCATTCTCTTTCGATAGTTGCCCACCTTGTCTCAGGATCCTTCAGTTTTCTACTGATGAAGCATATGGGGTGCTCCCTACCCTTCTCATCCAGTTGGCTTAGAACTGCACCTATACCTACATTGGAAGCATCAGTTTGTACAATGAAAGGTTGGTGGTAGTCAGGAGCTCTCAAGACTGGAGCTTGGCAAAGAGCTCTCTTCAGTTTTTCAAAGGCCTGATTGCACTCCTCATTCCACTTTACCTTTTTAGGGAATTTGGGAGAGGAGATTACATTCAGTGGAGAAGCTATGGTCCCATAGTTCTCAATGAAATTCCTGTAATATCCAGTGAGGCCTAGAAAAGCTCTCACTTGGGTTTGAGTAGTTGGTGTTGTCCAATTTTGCACAGCTTCAATCTTGCTGGGCAAAGGCCTTATTTCTCCACCTCCTACCTCATGTCCAAGGTAGACCACTTTACTTTGACCAATCTGGCACTTACTGGCTTTGATTGTCAAATGGGCCTGTTTCAGAGCCTGCAACACATGTCCTAGGTGGTTCACATGTTCTTCCCAGGAGTGGCTGAAGACTGCAATGTCATCCAAGTATGCCATGCAGAAATCTTCCATTCCAGCCAGAACTTGGTTCACCATCCTTTGGAATGTGGCAGGTGCATTTTTTAGTCCAAAAGGCATGACCTTATACTGGTACAAGCCAACTGGGGTTGAAAATGCAGTTTTCTCCTTGGCATGGTCTGTCAGGGCTATTTGCCAATAGCCTGACGTCAGGTCAAATGTGCTAAGGTACTTGGCTGCACCAAGTTTATCCACCAACTCATCTGTCCGGGGCAAAGGGTGGGCATCAGTCTTGGTGACTGCATTTAGAGCTCTATAGTCCACACAGAATCTCAAGTCTTTGGATCCTGCCTTTGGTACTAACACAACTGGGCTAGACCATGGACTGGTAGAGGGCTCTATTACCCCGAGATCAAGCATCTTCTTGACCTCTCCTTTGATGTGGGTTCTGACATGTTCTGACATTCTGTACCCCCTGCTTTTGACTGGCAGACAGTCACCAGTGAGTATCTCATGCTGGCCCCAAGGGGTCAAGCCTGGTGACAGTGAGAACAGGGAGGCAAACTGATTTAACATAGATTTGCACTCCTCTTGTTGCTCAGGTGTCAGGTCTGAAGAGAGATTGACTCCTTCAACTTTTTCATCTAAGGGCACACCTCTGAGGAGATCAGGGAGAGATTCACTCTCTTCTTCCTCTGCAGCTGAAGCTAGAAGCAAGGCTCCTACATCAGGCCTGGAGATGTATGCCTTTAGTCGGTTGGTGTGGAAGACTCTAGGAGCTTCCCTGGGTCTGCCCAGATCCACCAGATAGTTGACCTCTCCAAGTTTTCCCACAATCTTGAAGGGTCCCATCCATTTGTCTTGCAAGGCCCTCTGCCTTGTTGGGAGCATAACTAGAACTAGCTGGTCTTGAGTAAACTCAACCATGTTAGCCTTCTGGTCATGCCAATGTTTGACCAGAGCTTGACCAGCTTTCAAGTTGTCACTTGCTTCTGCCATCATGTGTGACATTCTCCTCCGGAGACCTATCACATAGTCAGTCACTCTGACTGGCTTGAGGGGAGGAGCACCTTCCAATCCCTCCTTAATCAGGGCCAATGGACCTCTGACTGGATGGCCATAGAGAAGCTCAAAGGGAGAATAGCCTACTCCCTCCTGAGGGACTTCTCTATAAGCAAAGAGAAGGCATGGCAGTAGAAGGTCCCACTTTTTCTTAAGGGGTTCCTCTAAAGCACCTATCATGCTCTTCATGGTTCTGTTAAACCTTTCAACCAACCCGTTTGTCTGAGGGTGGTATGCTGTTGAGAACTTGTAAGTAACTCCACAGGTTTTCCACATGGCTTTCATGTAGTGGGACATAAAGTTTGATCCCCTGTCAGAGATTACTTCCTTAGGAAACCCAACCCTGGTGAAAATACCAAGGAGGGCCTTAGCCACAGCCGGAGCTGTAACAGTCCTCATAGGAATTGCCTCAGGGTACCAAGTAGCATGGTCTACTACAACAAGTATAAACCTGTTGCCTGAGGAGGTTGGAGGATCAAGGGGACCAACAATGTCAATCCCTACCCTCTCAAATGGGACTCCCACAACTGGGAGAGGCACTAAAGGTGCCACATTCTTGGAACCAACCTTACCAGAAGTCTGGCAGGTATGGCAGCTCTTACAATATCTATCTACTTCAGCCCCCATCTTTGGCCAATAAAAGTAGAGGGAGAGCCTTTCCTTGGTCTTCTTGAAACTCAAGTGACCAGCCAAAGGTATCTCATGGGCTAGTTGTAAGAACTGTTGTCTGTTCTCTTGTGGGACTACAAGGCGTTTGTAGTCTCCAGGTTCAGACTCAGTCGGTTCACTGTAGAAGAGGCCATCTTCCCAGTGTAACCTATACTTCCCAGGCTCTTGCCCATCAGCTTGAGAAGCTGCCTGGTGGCGGAGACCTTCCAGAGTTGGACATTCTCTTTGCCCCTTACGAAAAGCTGCCCTGCTAGGCCCACCTTCTGCCAGTAAAGACTGCAGCTCAGGATGGTCCTCAGGGTCTAAATCTCCAATAAGGTTGGGGCCTCCTTCTAGCTCTTCCTCAGAGTCTAGCTCAACCACACAGGGTTGTACCTCCCTCTCAGCCTCAGCTGGAGGTGCAGTTACAGGTGTAACTTTGGACAACCTAGGGGAAGTCCTTGTTGGAAGCACTGGAGTGCTTGCTGCTGGCTTTTTCCGAGGAGTCTTGGGTTGCCCCTTTGCTCCTGATCTGGTTGATACTGCAGTAAGTTGCTCCAGTGGGAGAGGAGTGATTTCTGTCATCATCTCCTGAGATAACCCTCTCAGGGTTTTCTCTCTTGCAGGTTTTGTGAGCTCCTGTAACCTTTTGCTAGGGGGTCTGGGGGTATGTGACACAACTCCAAGAGCTTTGAGGTCATTACCCAACAGGACCCTACCTGGCACTTCACATTGTACACTGACAGGTATTTTTACAGCCATATCATTACATTGGATGAGAACTGGTAACTGGGGACACATCTGCACAGGCCCACCAGCTAACTTGGTGAGGCATTTGGGTGCCTTAGCAACATCCTCTGCCTTGAAAAATGATTCATCCACCACAGTTATGCTGGCTCCAGTGTCCCTAATGGCAGGAGTCTCCTGACCATTCACCTGGACACTGTCCTTATAATACTCTTTAGTATTATCTGGGATAGAGTTATAGACATCTAAATTCTGTTGTTCCCACAACCCCAGAGAGACTAACGAAACACTAGCTGAGACTCCAGTGGGTTCATCAGCTAGTAATAGAAAGTTTCCACTTGCCATATGTACTTCCTCCTCTGGAGCGAAGGCTAAGGAGGCAAGTTGGACCCCTGAAGGTTTACCCTTACATCTGGGATCTCCTTTCACATGGTCAGTAGCCTTACAAACAAAGCATGAGCCAAAGGCTCGCTGGAATGGAGGCTTGTTCTGACCTCCTTCTGGTCTGGGACCAGGAGGTACACTAGCCTGATTTGGTTTCCCTTGTGGCTTACCCTTATAGTTTTGTTTGGGGCCCTCTTTGGAATTGGTAGTATTAGAATTCTCTTTGGAGTCCTTTTTGGGCTGTTTCTCCCCATCCTTCTTCTGAGTGACCCCAGAATCCTTGTGAGTGGCCCTGTTGGCAACCCACAAGTCAGCAGCCTTAGCTAGTTTCCGGAAATCTAATTCCCTGGAATCAGCCAAGTGTTGTCTGAGCTCAGGAGAGCAGGCATCATAAATAGTCTCCAACATAAACAAATTCTTCATACCTTCATAAGTGTTCACCTTGTAACCCTTAATCCATCCCTTTAAGTTTTTCAAACATTCACTCACCCAGGTAGCCCAAGGGGTACCATCATGCTTTTTGAGGCTCCTAAACCTCTTAAGATACTGGGAAGGGGTCTTCCCAAACCTAGCTATCAAAGCTAGTTTTACACATTCATAGTCCTTCCTATCCTCCTCCCCCATCTCCATCACCACATCAGTTGCAACAGGGGGAAGCCTAGAGAACAACCAGGTGAGTAAGTCATTTCCTGTGATGTTCTGGAGCCCATGATTATATTCAAACAGAGACAACCAATCCAACACATCCAACTTAGGCTCATACATACCAACCAATTCTTTAGGCATCCGGGGTCTTTTAGGACTGGAACTTCTAGAGGAGCCAGAGAGAGAAACATTCTCAACAGATAATTTCTTCATTTCTAAGTCATACTTGAGCTCCATTTCCCTTAGCCTTAGTTCTTTGTCAGTTTGAGCATTAAGTTTCTTATACTCCAATTCTAGTTTCATTTTCTCTAGTTCAAAGTACTGAGGACTAAATGTGGGACCTGGTAAAGGTCCAGTAGGTACAGCAGGTAGAGCAGGCAGAGGCCTAGGGGGGACAGTCACAACAGCCTCACCCTCCTCTTCTGACTCTTCCTCAGAATCATCAACATTTTGCTCCATGTTAACTTCAATACTGTCATCTACAGTTGCTGGAGTGATAGGTTCCTCTGAACCATCACCCAGACTTTGGTTAGCTAACAATCTTTCAATCAGCTCCATTTTCTTGCCCTTAGTCAGGAGATCCTTATGTTTACAGAGCACTCTTAAACAATCAGCAGTTTTGGCTGCAAGGGACTCTTGACTATAGCTTTCTATAACTGACATGTTAGAGGTTTATTTTTATAGTGCTAAGCTTTGTGGTTAGTTGCACTAAGGTATTCAAAGCACAATAAAATGTATACTCAATACAAATCCCACCGCTGTACACCAGTGTTAGGCAGAAACCTGTGCAGTTCCCTTGGGGAACACTGCAAAAGATTTAAGACTACAGGTATAGCAGTAAACCCACTTGGTAGCAGTCCGCACCACCCAGATTTACTTGGTAGCTGTGGCTGAGCAGTCAGACTTCCCTCAAGAAGAGTCAGGCAGTATGTAAAGTATACACCATAGGTACTCAAATACAATAGCACAAGCAAACACCGACCAGAGCTTGGTTTCAAAAGTATATAGTTATTTATTTATTAAACACACATAAGTTGAAATCACTCTAGCAAAAATATAGTAAACACTTCAAACACAGTTATAATGAAAGTAGTTTCAACCCTTACTCCTATCTAGACAACTCTAGGTTAACACCACATAATTCGAACAGAGGTGAGTGCTTAACGTTAGATGACACTCTAGCAGGTTCAAGAAAGGGGTAAAAGAAACAGAAATAGGTTAAACACACCACTCTAAGGTCCAGAACACTTGCAATAGGCTCAAAGAAGTACAAAGTCACAGGTGAGCAAAAGTCACTAGGCAGGGCCCACTCTTAGAGTAGCCGGAGCGAAAATGTGCCCAAGATCACACTGTTAGTAGGGATTCGAAGTCTTGCAAAGAGTTAGAAAGAGTTTAGAGTGGCTTAGAAAGTTTAGCCAGGGTGTCCCAGGCACTCCCAGGTTCGAAAGCCGGGGGCTAAATCTACCCCGTACAGTCGGTGGCAAGGGGAGCCGGGCGGAACACGGTACCTTAAGCGGAAAGGATCCTCCAGCGGTGGCAGTTGTTCCAGGCAGTGGCAGCAAGGCTCGACGTCGGTCAGGGGAGAAGAAGTTCTCGCTGAAGAGCAGAAGAAGAAGGTCGTTGCACTGCCCGGGAAGAAACCAGCCGCGGAGTCCTCCGGTTAAAGGGTGGTACCGACTTTCGCGGTTAGGGGTAAAAGTGTGGTATTCCGGTTGCCGGGGTGCTTGGCACGGGCAAGGCGGCCACGAGATACCTCGAGAAGCGGAAAGAAGGTGAAAACTGGTTGTCCCCACCAGTCAAGGGAAGGAGCCACTCCGTTAAGAGTTCTCCTCGGTCGTCGGAAAAAGTGGTGAGACGGTTCAGCAGGGCTCCACCGGGTGGTGTCGTCGAAGCAGGTCGGCTCAGCTCTTCCCTCGTCGGATTCTTGGCCCTGTGGCGACTTCTGAAGTTCCAGTCCCCAAAGCCCTGCTTTTATGCAGCAAACCCCCATTCACCCAGCCTAGCTGTCACTCAAACATGCTAAGTGGTGAGCCGGCCGGCTCACCACTTGGGCCAATCAGGACGGAGTGCGACTTGAGTTACCAAGGTAACTCAGTCCAGGGTGCCTAAATCCCCCTCCACCCCTCCTAAGTACCCCAGACAGAGTGGCACCACTTTGGAGGGCTTCTGTGGAGAAGCCCGCCAAAAGTGGAACAAAGGGCTCCACTTTGGGTCAGAGTTACAGAGGCGAACGCCAACGCCATTTTAGAATCAAGTTTTGGCAAAAAGTCCCAACCGGAGTTATAATAATAAATATATAAACCGGCGGTATGTTTAAGGCTACCGTAAATAATTAATTAAATGTGTTAGCCTAAAACAATGGGAAATCCCATAGGGAAATATTCGCGGTCGAATATAAAAAGTAGTTTCCACTGCCACCAGCCAAAACTCGATCAGGGGGGACGGAGACGTGCCCCCTCGACTAACAGACCCTGGGGCAATCGAATTGCCCCAGCCAGTACGTCCACAATATGATGGTTTGTACTGGTTCTGTTCAGGATTCAAGACTAGCAAAGTCTTTGGTGACTTTACATGCCCTGGGAGACAGTAGTCAGTCCCAGGGTATGGAGTCTATGTTGGGGAGTCCCTAGGACACCCCTGGGTCACGGCACAGAGGGTGCGGTGTGACCCACATCACAAAAATACATGAGGCCCTATGGAGTAAAAGACCCCATAGCCCATTCAACACAAGGTTTAACCAAGGAAACACACTTCAACAGGTCCAAGAGTGAGGGTAAAAGAGTCTCACTCTTGGCAGGAGAAAAAAAGAAACCTCAGAAATCCAGCAAAGCTGCTGGGGGACTCACTAGGTAGGGAAATTCGGCCCAAACAGAGAATTCTCCCTAACACGCACCTCTAATGATCTCTGCCTTAATGCCAGTTAGACAGAGATCCTTCTCATTGGGACCTCTGATCCCGCTTTTCCCTTCCACTCTGGCTGACCCCGTGGCCCCTCTGCCCTCACCCTTTTGTGAGGCAGAAAACCTTGGTGTCTTCTTCGACTCCACTCTCTCCTTCTCTGCACATCACAGACCTTGCCAGAATTTCCCATTTCCAGCTGTAGCTCCTTAGAGGTATTTTTCCTTCTCTTATCTCTTACCTTCCCCAGACACTCACTGTCTCCAGAGCTCTGCTTCTATCTAGGCTGGATTACTGAAACAGCAATCTTCCTAACTCTATCCTTTGCCCTCTACAACTCATCCAGAGCATGACTGTGAGACTTATCCTTGGCCTCAAGCCCATGGACCACATCTCTCCAGCTCTGAAATTCTTCCACTGGCTCCCGGTGGCTGAAAGGATCAAGTTCAAGACCCTCTGCATTGTCCACAGGCCTTTCTGGGGCCAGGGCCCACTTACTATCTCCAACACTCTCTGTCTAAGTACCTTCTTACTAGAGTCCTCTGCTCATCTACATCCAATTTTCTGTGGGTGAGTTGCTTCTCCAAGCAGAGAATTGGCACCTCCCTCTGGAACAGCCCCCCTGCCTCTCTCCACCTTGAGCTGTATCTCCCTAAATTCCGGAAGCTCCTCAAGATCTTCCTCTTCTCCTCTTCCTTCTCTCTGCCTTTCCTCTGCTGACCTTCTCTTCCTCCTGCACCGTTATGCTGACAGGCTGCATGGTGTTCCTCTGAGTCATACAGAACACCAGGCCCCCCATCTCCAGTCCCACTGCATTTGTGTGCTGGCCTTCCTGCACTGCCGCCTGGCCTACCTTTCACCACCTGGGTGTGTTTCCCTTGGGAGGCACAGCCTTCCGTGCACTTAACTCAGGGCCCTGCTGGTCTGGGTGCACTTCTCCCTGTTCCCTTCCCCTGCACTTCTTGTCTGTGCACTTGCACGATCTAAATGATACTAGGCCCAGTAGGATCATTTGTCATGTTTAACCCTCCCCGCCCCCCTTGCCTGGATGCGCCTTGAAACACTGGTGTATAGGCTCATTATAAATAACATATCAATCAATCAATCAATCAAACAACATGCTCCCAAAGTCCTCCAGTAGGTCCAATTTGTGGTCAACATCATCTCGTGAGGAAGGGGGCAGGTGGTACTGAAGGAAAAAGGTTTCAGCGTTTTTACTTGTTTTCTTTTTTCAGTGGAAGGGTTTAAAAATGTTCTATAGGGTGTCAAAATGGTTTTCATAAGGATATGTTTTTTTATGTTTTTTTGTTTTTTGGGTAGAAAATGTAAAGTGAGAAAATAACACTTAAAACATCACATATGTTGCCAAACAGGTTTTGAATTTGTCTATTTCTTTGTTTTATGATAGGGGGATGAAAGGCAGGCAAAGTAAATACATACATTTTTTAAAGCACATATGGTTTATGAAAGAGTTTCATTTTACATGTATGTTTTTCTTTTATTTGTGGAAGGAGAAAAGGGATTAAAACATAATGACAAAGATTAACGAGATAGTTTAACAAAAGGTTTCTCTAGCTTTCCTTTCTTTGGGTGAAAGGAGAAATGGTAAGGGGAAAAACAACCACAAAGGAAAGGGTTTTACAAAGCTTTTTCCAAATGGAGAATAAGAATTAATTTAAATGACTTCACAAAACTAGCACAATAAAAAAAAGTCCCTAACTGGTAATCATAGGTAAAAAATAGACCTTCAAAAATAGTGTAATGACTAAAACACATTGTCCCCTGATCTTTTACAGTTTTTTTTCATTCATCTTGATTCACTCTGTTGCATTTAAGAGCCAAGCTCGACCTACAGAGAGCCGGTGAGTCAGACATCAAATCTCCCAAGGAATTCCAGCCCTTTTATCTCTCAGAGTGATTCGGTTCTGATTTGCCCACTCACCTGGGGTCCAGCCAAGCATGGGAGAAAGTTCAACCTCACTAGATCACGAATGCAGGATTCAGTTTGATTCGCAGGTCCAACGGCCTGATGTTCGCCCATCATTTTCTGTGAATACCATACCCAGCAATAGGTTGCTATCACACCTAGGAGAAACTACACTTACACTTACACTAAATTACACCTGGAATTGATGGAGTTTGTGGGTCAGGCTCGGTGTAGTGTGATGTCTTTTGATCTATATGAATACATTGCTTGTCATGAAGGAACGTCACACATATTATCGAGTAATAAAGGAAACAACAATGCCTAAGAACGAACACAATTCCAAACAAATATCTGCCCTGTTCAAAGCCCACTGTATTCTTTCAGCATTATCATTTTTTTGACCGCCATTTTGATTTGCCCCATACCCCTCCACTCCTATATTCGGTCAAGTTGGCTCCACTGGTTGTAAATTGCATTCAAAGCCATTCTAGCGCTATGTTAAGTAAAGCGGTTCCTACCATGAAGTCGTAATATGAAGAATTCAACATCAACAACATGCAGAGGTTAAGATGACACCCCTATCTTAAGTTGCATAGCTATAATTAATGTATATTATATAATCACAAGGCACACACAGTGAAGGCGGAATGTTCATTGTATCATGCTTCTTCTGCAGAACGTGTGCCTACATTAAGTTTTGAATAAATGAAGTGAAAACATTCCCTTTTATTTTGCCACTTGCCACTTAAAACTAAATTCTGATGCAGCAATATTTGGATTTCTCTGCAAACATGAAAGAGAACAGCACACCGCGTTAACATTGATCCAAGTTGCAAAACGTATCACTGGTAGTAGGTCCAGAAATGCATGTTCATCGATTTTGCTGTATTCATTACAGCGTGTATTTATTTAAAACCGTCCCATTTATTTCAGTAATGTGTTTTATCTGATGTTGTGAGATGCAGTGTTTTCAATCCATTTTAGTGATGCTGAAAGGGAGCTTGAGCTTCCTAGCTGGCCTGTTGCATACTAATCTTTAATGGACTCTGCTGCCAATCATTTGCTCAGTAGAGAATACCCTGATCCCACGTTCCAGTGCATCATGGCTTTACCACCGATTTGGATCAGCGCTTCTTGGTTTTTTAATTTGAACGGCCACTTTGTCCGAGGCATGCATGCATCCACAATTAGAAAGAATCCGTTTTCAGACAGCCAGCCAGAAAGCAGGGTGGAAGTTGCTGAGCATTGATGGATGGAAGTCCTGCTGACCTGTACAGACAGGTCCGTTCCATGCAGTGGGACATATGAACGTCATGCGTGATGGAGGCAGCAATACGGGGGCACACCCTAGCCGTTATGCTGTTCATTTGGCATTTGGCTTATTGTGGTACCTGAGTACGTTATTGTGTTCATGTCTGTTATTACTTTTTCGTATTCTCAGTAAAAACCTTTAAATTGACTGCTGAGTGTACAAAGTACCGGATTTAAACCTAAAAGTTGCCATTTCAAGACACTACTTCAAGACAGTTAAAACTTGAGCGTAATAGTGAGTCCATTCTCTGTGTCCATGATTATCTGTCCATCAATTACCAGGAGGTCTTTTGGTCCATGCTAGATGAGGATGGCTTACACCTTTCAATCAGTTCTCTGTTTTCAAGCATTGGGCAACTGCAGCAGCATTGACATATCTGTGTGCATGCTGTACATACTGCCTGATTAGTTGTGGTATCACTGTAGTGCATTCATTGAGCATTGCCCATTGCTCAAACCACAATCCAATTCACTAGTCGCTGTGGTCATTCGACAGATGGAGAAGGCGGTGGTAAACTGCATCACTTTGGTAAACTGCATCACAGTGTGCGTGGTGACCGAGAGCTCTGCAAAAGCTAATAAGGAGGTATAGGGTGTGAGGGTGCCCAAAACTATCAGAGTGCATAGGAAGAGGGATTCAGGTTGCCACGTCAACAGAAAGAAGATTGCAGTGGTCAGGAGAATCCAAGACCCAGTTCATCTAACCGAGTGGGGAAAAAGGCAGAGAGTTCTCAAAATGTTCTCTTAGGCATGTTTATACTCACCCAGTCCTGGTTTTGCTTTGCATTTCAGGAGTTGTCAGAGCATGACACGTCTCAGAATGAAAATCCAAAACAGCAATATGTGAGCTACTTACATCAGATATGGAGTGAATAGGATATCCAAATTGGAGGCGTGACGTGGGATTACCAAACAATTGTAGCAGGGCCAGTTGGCTGCTGGCTCCAAAAGATATCACCGTGGGAAACAGGAATGTCAAAAAAACAAGTTTTTATTTTAACTAACAAAAAGACATATTTACAGAGAGCGCCGTGGAATATGCATGATCTAGCACATTGTGGTCTGCATATTAAGTGAGTTAGTAGACAGAGTGACATTTTATTTTATTTCTTGTATTTTTTTACAATAACAATACGTTAACATTGTCGACACACTGGTGGGTGTTTCTGGTTCGGTATATTGTTGGTGGTAGGCAGTGGCTGTACAGGGTGAAGCAGCACTGCTATGGTGTACCGAACTGTCTTCAGGACAAACAGTCGTGTTCAGGACGTTGTTAAATGAAAAGGGTGTCCACCTAAAGTTGAAGGGGACTGTGTTAGTTAAGGATAGAGAGGTGATGCCCAAAACATTGAAATACTGCAAATGGGGAACCTACCATGTCCAGGCAAGTAAACGCCTTGTCTGATACCTTGATTGGACCAGTTGCTACATAATGCGGCTGGGAAGCAGTCTGCGTGAGTCAGATTCCAGAATCTAAGTGAGACAATTGTAAAACAGGATAAGTCAAATTGGGTGGTGGTGTCAACCACTGAGGTGCATCTAAAGATATAGAGTGCAAAATGGACGTGCCTCTTGAATGTGGTCAGGGGCTACTGAGGTGAACAAGGCGTGTTTCACGGTTGATTTTAACACTAATTATTAATGCTAAGTGTAACAAATAACAGTAGAAAAACAAGACTACTTGGTCCTCATGTGCATGAAGAGGGTGCAAACCATGGCTGGGAGAGTGTTCCATTTTGTGGAGCCCTGTACCTAGTAAAATGCAAGGCACTCAGTTTGTGATCAAGGACTAAAGGGTGGAAAAGAAGATTTGCCGGGGACATCGTCCGCAAGTACAAAATATACATGGGTGGAGTGCAGTCGTCACAGTGTTTTCCTAATCAATTGAAGAGGAAAAAAGGAGCTGTGCCTCGGCAGAGGTCTTACCTGTTTCAAAATGAGCTGTGTCACTGCGAGAGCGCTAGGAATTGGCTTTGCGCATGTGTGTCAGGGGGGCGCTTTATCTATTGAGAAAGCAGACCAGTCTCCATTGCGCATGTGTGCAGGAGAGTAGTGTCTGTAAGGCGTTGTCTTTTTAACCAGGAAAATGAATTGTCAAAAAGAGGGTCTCAAGGTGTTCTGTCCTGCTTTACAATAGTCAAAACACTGCTATCATGGAGGTGACGTAAAGAATTGGGCACAGTCGAGGAGTGTTTAACAACAAGTGAGCATATTACTAACTGTAACATATGGCGGTCATATTGAAGCGATCAATTATACATATTACTGATTGTGCATGTGGCGGTCATATTAAAGCGAAAATCATTTTGTTGTTTGCAAGATGGCATATATCATAAGACGTCTACTGATTGTCACATTTACATCTGACCAATGCGAATTTGGTACTGGCAATTGAAAACAAAACAGAGAGACTAGTCCAACAGTTACAGATACTGTGGCATATATCAACAGTAATCCAATGTTGGCAAATATACCCTCATACATATGTACATTTTATCTCGAGACCTGGAGACAACTCAGAATAACAGAATTCTGCCGATTTACATTAACATTATTTGTTAAAAAAGAGGTTCCATTAAATTGAAATGTTGAGGCCCTGTTTAACAGAGTTCAAACGATAAATCAATTTCTGCTCAAGTTTGCGTAGGGCAAGGTCCCTGTCTCCTCTGCGGAATGGGTTCCCCACTGTTTGTAGTATTGCCCAGAAGATGTAATTGTGGGTATGATTCTTAGCTTTAAAATGTGCCACCAGGGGCTTGTCTTCGATTTGATTGAACACACAAGAACGGTGTTCGCAAATGCGTTGCCTTATTTCCCTTTTGGATTTGCCCACATAGATGATGTCACAGGGGCATTTGATTATGTATACAGACCATTTGGTTGGTTTTACAATTGGTGAAGGAATTTAAGGTCCAGGAGTTGCCTTTCATATTGATAGTCTTTAGATTGGCCGTCAAGGTGCAGACAGAGCAGTTGCCGCATTTGAAATGACCTCTGACTGGCGGAAGGTGCCATAGTGTGGTTTGTTCATTGTTAGGTGCGTCCACTTCAGTATACGTGTGTACAAGGTGGTCTTTAAGATTGCGACTGCGTTTGAACATAAATCTGGGTTTCTCTGGTTTAAAAGAGTCTGTCTGGAGCTTGTCCCAGTATTTAAGAACCATTTATTTGATGGAATTGCTCAATGGAGTAAAGGTTGTGACGCAGTTCATCTTGGTGTTCAGTTGTTCTCTTGTTGTTGGTGTGAGGCAAGTCACTCGATTGGTGTGTTTGACATGCTTTGTGGCTTAACGGACTATGTGGTTAGGGTAACCTCAATCTTTCAAGCGGGTGGGCAGTTCTTTGCTTTTGGATACATATTCACTTAGTGTAGAACAGTTACGTCTTATTCGGAGAAATTGGACGTAAGGGGGGTTCATATTAAGGCCTGAAGGATGGGAGCTGGAGTATTCTAGAAGGGTGTTTTTAGATGTTGGTTTCCGATATAACATGGTACTTAGAGAGTTGTCCAGATTTTTACACATTTCTAGATCGAGGAAAGGTATTCGGTCTTTGCTGTGATCTATGGTGAATTTGATGCAATTATTCAGTGAGTTGAGCCATTGTAGAAAGGACAGGAGATCTTCTTTAGTCCCTTTCCAGATCATGAAAACATCATCTATATACCGCAACCAACATCCAATGAGGTATTTGTAAGTGTTGAGTTCATTGTAGATTGAGTCTTTTTCGAAAGCGTCCATGAATAAGTTTGCCACATCTGGGGCAAAAGTCGCCCCCATACTGGTTCCGTGACATTGCTGGTAGAAAGTTTGTTTGTAAATAAAATAGTTCTCCATTAGGGCTATTCTGGTGCATTCAAGGAGGAATGCTGTAGGTAGTTCCAATGTTGTTCTATCGTCAAGGTAGGTTTTGAGGACTTGTAGACACTCCATTTGTATTATGATTCCACATCTAGGGTCACTAATAGATCTCCTTGTCCTATTTGTATGGTGTCCACCTTCTTTATTATGGCCGTGGCGTCTTGGATACAGGAAGGCATTTTGCAAATGAAAGGCCTTAGGAAGTGGTCAATGTAAATGGATAAAGGTTCGATGACTGATCCGATGCCGGCCACAATGGGTTTTCCTGGTTGGTTTACTAGATTTTTGTGGATCTTCGGAAGCAAATAGAACGCTGGGATGATTGGATGACGGTTAACTAAGAATGCTTTCTCATCCTCGTCTATACAGCCTTCATCATACGCATTGGTTCATGAGACTTGTGATCTCGGACAGTATACTAGACGTGGGATTGGAGGCTACCTGTCTGAAAAACCTGGTGTTTGAAAGTTGTCTGGTGACTTCATCGTCGTATAAATTGTTGCTCCAGAGCACGATGCCACCACTCTTGTCTGCTGGTTTGATGAGGAAACTCTTGTTGCTTTCTAATGACTTGAGCGCTAGCCTTTGGGTGGACGAAAAGTTGTTTTTGAAGTGGGTCTTCTTGTTAAACATATTGCGCATTTCGAGGAGAATGTAGTTCTCAAACGATAATATTTCGGGACATACCATGGAGGACAAAGGGGTGAAGGTTGATGGTGGTTTAAGGCCTGTTGATATAGGTGTTTCTTTTTCCAGGCTGTCCCTAAAGAAATAACGTAGACGAATTGTGCGAAAGAATTCACGTAACTCGACTTTCGTGTTGAACATGTCGGCATTTGCGCTTGGGATGAAGCTGAGACCTTAGTTTAGGACATTTATTTCATCGGAGGACATGATGTGATCGCTGAGATTAAAGATGGGGATCACCATGTTTGTTGTGGTGGGATCCATTGCTGTGTCCTCATTGGATGCTGGCCTTGGTAGCAAGGTCTGCCGCGTGGTCCCATCCCTTGAAAACCTGACGCCTGTTGTGGGTTCAGCTAATTAATTCTTCACTGAAACTGCACTTATCCTGCAACTGGACCACTCTAGACGGCCTCGGTCCTTGGCCCAGCCACTCTCCTCTTGCACTGATGCCCTGGAACCCCTTTGCACTGCGGGACTGTCTCTGTATCCCTACAGCCCCCCCCCCCTTCCCCAGCACTTGCTCTGCACTTACCTCGCACTTGCCACCAGCTGGCCCTATTTATTTATTTATTTATTACTTTACGCCACTTACCTTGTACTGCACTTCCCCCCCTCCCCTTCCCCTTGCACTTTTCACACTCCCCCACCCCTGCACTTGCGCAATCTGAATGACACCTGGCCTAGAAGAATCGTTGTCTGTCTCCCCTTGTCCCTCCCCTCCCTGCCTCGTCGCGCCTTGAAACACCTGTGTATAGGCGCGTTACAAATACCATATCATATCATATCACTTGTCCACTGGTTGTTGAATCCGAGTTGCTACTGTTAGAGCTGGAGGAAAATGTCACGAATGTCTTCCTCTGTTGCCTTTGTGGGTTTTGTCTATTGATAGATGTGTTTAAGTTCAACTGATTGTAGAAGCCAGTGGCCAGGTATGGTTATGTCCTCTCCTCCTTATAGTTCTTGATGTTATTTTGTAATTTCCACAACTTTTTATCGATTGTGAATTTTTGAAATTTCTTTATTTCTTCTTCGATCTTCTCTAAATGTGTTTTAATGTCCGGGATTACAGAATATTTCTTGATCTGGTCTTCAAGGGTTTTGACTTCTTCTTTTTGTGTTTTGGTCTCTTCTTCAGCTGTCTCTATTACTGGGATGACCCAATCACGTGAACATTTGTTCCCCACCGCACTGAATTTGGTCATAAATCTAGGGTTGTCTAGAAAGACACAAGGTATGTTTTTCAACTGCAGGCCTTCCGGTATCATGCCAGCTTTCAAGTATTCCAGAATTAACTGACCATGTGATTCTGTGCGGACGAGTTTCTTTTTCTGCCAATCTAAAGACTATCAATTTGAAAGGCAACTCCTGGGCCTTAAATTCCTTCACCAATTGTAAAACAAAATGGTCTGGATACATAATCAAATGCCCCTGTGACCTCCACTATGTAGGCAAATCCAAAAGGGAAATAAGGCAACGCATTTGCGAACACCGTTCTTGTGTGCAATCAAATCGAAGACAAGCCCCTGGTGGCACATTTTAAATCTAAGAATCATACCCACAATGGCATCTTCTGGGCAATACTACAAACAGTGGGACACCCATTCCGCAGAGGAGACAGAGATCTTGCCCTATGCAAACTTGAGTAGAAATTGATTTATCGTTTCAACTCTGTTAAACAGGGCCTCAACATTTCGGTAGAATGGAACCTCTTTTTTTAACAAATAATGTTAATGTAAATCCGGCAGAACTCTGTTATTCTGAGTTGCCTCCAGGTCTCGAGATAAAATGTACATATGTATGAGGGTATATTTGCTAACATTGGACTAATGTTGATATATGCCACAGTGTCTGTAACTGCTGGGCTAGTCTCTCTGTTTTGTTTTCAATTGCCAGTACCAAATTCGCATTGGTCAGATGTAAATGTGACAATCAGTAGACGTCTTATGATATATGCCATCTTGCAAACAACAAAATGATTTTCGCTTTAATATGACCGCCACATGCACAATCAGTAATACGTATAATTGATTGCTTCAATATGACCGCCATATGTTACAGTCAGTAATATGCTCACTTGTTGTTAAACACTCCGCGACTGTGCCCAATTCTTTACATCACCTCCATGATAGCAGTGTTTTGACTATTGTAAAGCAAGACATAACACCTTGAGACCCTCTTTTTGACAATTCATTTTCCTGGTTAACAAGACAACTCCTTACAGACACTACTCTCCTGCACACATGCGCAATGGATACTGGTCCACTTTCTCAAAAGATAAAGCGCCCCCTAACACGCATGCACAAAGCCAATTCCTAGCGCTCTCGCACTGACACAGTTCATTTTGAAACAGGTAAAACCTCTGCCGAGTCACAGCTCCTTTTTTCCTCTTCAATTGATTAGGAAAACACTCAGCCCGTGACGACTGCACTCCACCCACGTATATTTTGTACTTGCGGACAACGTCCCCGGCAAATCTTCTTTTCCACCCTTTAGTCCTTTGATCACAAACCGAGTGCCTTGCATTTTACTAGGTACAAGTCTCCACAAAATGGAAGACTCTCCCAGCCACGGTTTACACCCTCTTCATGCACATGAGGACCAAGTAGTCTTGTTTTTCTACTGTTATTTGTAACACTTAGCACTAATAATTAGTGTTAAAATCAACCGTGAAACACGCCTTGTTCACCTCAGTAGCCCCTGACCACATTCAAGAGGCACGTCCATTTTGCACTCTAAATCTTTAGATGCACCTCAGTGGTTGACACCACCACCCGATTTGACTTATCCTGTTTCATAATTGTCTCACTTAGATTCTGACATCTGACTCACGCAGACTGCTTCCCAGCTGCATTATTTAGCAACTGGTCCAATCAAGGGCCCTCATTACAAAACCGGTGCTAAACCATGGCGCTATTAGCACCATGGTTGGTGCCGGTGTTGTAACGGGTCCGCCATGGTTTAATGGGGAATTACCACCCCATTCCAAGGTTGGCGGGGCGGTAATTCTCCATTGAACCATGGCCCTTCCCCATTCCCATTTTCGCCCCATAGGGCTCCATGGGAATGGGGAAGGCGCTAAGTACGGTACCGCAAATTGCGGTACCGTACTTAGCACCAAGGTCCCTTTGCGGGTCCCTACTTTAACGGCTGGTGTAGACCCGCCGTTAAGGTCGGGTCTCGCAAACGGACCTCGTAATCAGGCGCTAATGGGTTAACGGCACTGCAGACTTTTACAGTGCCGTTAACCCATTAGCGTCAGGGTCGTAATGAGGCCGAAGGCGTTTACTTACCTGGACATGGTAGGTTCACCCATTTGCAGTATTTTCCAATTTTTTGGGCATCACCGCTCTATCCTTAACTAACACAGTCCCCTTTAACTTTAGGTGGATGCCCTTTTCATTTAACAACGTCCCGACCACGACTGTTTGTCCTGAAGACAGTCTGGTACACCATAGCAGCGCTACTTCACCCTGTACAGCCACTGCCTACCACCAACAATATACCGATCCAGAAACACCCACCAGTGTGTCGATAATGTTAACGTATTGTTATTGTAAAACAATACAAGAAACAAAATAAAATGTCACTCTGTCTACTAACTCTCTAAATATGCAGACCACAATCTGCTCAATCATGCATATTCCACGGCACTCTCTGTAAATATGTTTTTTTGTTAGTTAAAATAAAAACTTCTTTTTTTGACATTCCTGTTTCCCACGGTGATATCTTTTGGAGCAAGCAGCCAACTGGCCGCACTTCAATTGTTTGGTGACCCCGTGTCACGCCTATGTCTAGGGTAGCTTATGGCTCTATCGCTCCTCGTTTAATTGTACTTCATAACCCTCTAGAGTCAGGCTCCCTTACAAAAAAGAGGGATCCGCCCATATCTCTCACATATCCAAATTGGAGTAAATATAAGAGCTTTGAGTACTGAGACATTAGGAGCTAGTGCTATTGGGTTCTACGCGTAGTTGAAACCTGGAAATTGAAATTGAATTTGAGATTAACATCCATTAGAGTGATACAAGGACCTACTTTTATCCTGTAGATAGAGATGAACTGCTACATGAGAATAAAAGCAACATAGAAGTGTAGTCACATGATTAGAAAATAGAGGAGGAAAAGCAAAAATTCCGACAAGAATTTGGAATCTGCATCAAAAACCATTAGAGGTTTCCAAGAGAATCCAGGATTTGAACTCCTTGAGCAAGAGAGTGTACGACTAGTAAGCCCTGAGGAGAAAGGGTGAGACTGTACTGTTTGGCTGTGGCGAGTGCTGAGAGGAGCGGAGATTGCCATACTAATTGAAGGAGCATATCCCTTTAAGGAACTGCACCCGAGTGCCGGTCAGCTCTGCACAAAAGGCCACCTCCAACGCCCTTGCGGCATAAGCCCTGAGGAGAAAGGGAAAGGCTGTACTGTTTGACTGTTGCGAGTGCTGAGAGGAGCAGAGATTGCCGTACTAAATGAAGGAGCCTGTACCTTTAAGGAACTGCACCAGAGGTCCGGTCAGCTGTGCACAAAAGGCCACCTCCATCGCCCTTGTGGCATAAGCCCTGAGGAGAAAGGGCGAGGCTGTACTGATTGGCAGTTTGGCAAGTGGGTGCACACGACAAAATGGTCACCTCTATCTTCTACTGTGTACGCCAAATACCTGTTTGACGCAGAGGCTCCGAATGATGCCGGTGTTTTACGCGAGCGGGAGCTCACTACCACTACCTCCCTAAGGACGCGAGCACAGAGAAAGCGTGATGTGCTAAATGAAGATACAGAGGCGGGACAGCGGTCTCGGCAGACTCAAGTAAGTTGTTACTTCTCTTGCGTGTCTGAGTCTGAAGACCCAATTCTGATTGCCCCATGCAGGTCATTTTCCTTAACTGAAGCAATTGTTGGAGCAGCGGTAAACGTTGTTACTTTGCCTTTGCCCAGGACCTCAAATCTATCTGACGCTTTACTCATTTTGGATAACAATGATAACAACAATGTGGTTCACCAGGTGTTTGGGCTCTGATTCTGAACAGCGACATCAGGATCAAAGGTCAAGCCCAAAAATTGCGACTAAAGATACATCATTAGAAACATACAGTGTACAGATGCTAGCAGAGACTCAGCAGAGGTTGTCAGGTGGCACAACTTGTGTTCCTTGTGTCCCTTGTGCCGTTGGTGGGATTGGTCGAATTCAGCCTCCTTTGTTGCGCGTTTTGGTGTGGCGCACAGATAATATGACTTACATTGGTAATGGTTTAAGCAATGAGGACGTGAACACTGACATGGGAAGGTTGAAGCCTGTCTCGGCGCAGTTTTCAGAAGCATCACAAACTGATCCTGATCGAGTGGAGTGGATACGTGTTTCTGATAAGGATTCGACTCAGTCTAACTCTCAGAACAACCTAATTAATTACAACTTGTTAGGAAGCAATTTGGAGTCTATCTGCCAGGTGGGGGCCGAAACAACTGGCGTCAGCCAAACTACAATGGCTATCATAACCAGTCCCTTTGCTTATGCAACAAATACCCTCACTGAAACAGAGGTAAACGATGATGTCTTCTGTGCACTGACTCCTGTAGTTAAGGCCTCAGTGGGTATTCCCTATTCGACTAGGCAGTCTGCTGCCACGCAAGGAGGCAGTAGCTTACTTGGGTCCTCAACGTTGGACGGCACGAGAATTGACGGGAGAAATTCACTAGGAGTGGTGAATAAAGTACTGCAAAACTTGGTTCAGATCATCAAAGCATGCACTACAAAACATCAGCAAGGTATTACTGCAGAAGACGAAACTCAAAAAAAAATGGAACCTAAAGAGAAACAATAAACAACTACTGGACACAAACGAGGATATTTGGGCGAGTGTGAAATATAAATGAATGAGAATGGCAGATGCAAACTGCAAAGGTGACTTAGCGCAAGACATCTCCTGCTCTCAGCCTATCTCTCAAAAAGTGACAAAATCCAAGTTCAGAAGGAAGCTTGTCAACTGATAAAGAAAAGTCTGCAATTGCATACTAGTGATGATTCAGATTCTAATGACAGTTTAACCTCTGACTCATCATTCATGGAACGTCCTCTCCCCAAGATCAGGAGGGTTAAGGCTGACACCCTAAGGAGCACTCGTATAATTAAGGAACAAAATACTGGTACAGGTTTGTGTCCAGTTGTCTATGATCACATACCTACAGATGAGTTGCAATCTGTCTTAATTTCCTCAATGACAATTTCACTCGTGCCTTTTACAAAATTATACGAGAACATAAATGAAAACACAAAGGATTTGACGACCGTAGTGGCATTAGTGAATTCTAAACTCTTACATTTAGAAGAGTTATTTGGCTGGTCTAACAACAAACAGGATGAATGGATCAAAAGTGTAGAGACATCACTTAAACTCTTAAGTGAACAAAGGGGAAATAATACTATGGATAAAAAATTGTTTGCAGAATTAGCCAAAGAGGCCTTGGCCTTATTCAAACATGAAAAGACAGACACAAGAAAGAGTGCACAAATCCAACAATCAACTGACATAAGCGTGTCAACAAATGCCTCAACTGTGAGTCACAACGCAAGGGTCAATACTTCAGCAAATAATACCTGTTCTGAGGAAGGTAAAAGAAAAAGTCCATGCACAAACACGGCTGCGAAAAGACCCAATCTGGGTAACAAGTCACAGGATCCGTGTATTGTGACATTGGTATCCAGCTCGGGGAGTACTGTAGAAACGAGGAAGTTACCTGAAGAACACCGGTTAATCACCAGTAATGATGGAACTTTATCTGATAATTCACCAACCTACAACATCGCTGAGATTTCTTTCAACACAGCTTGTGAACAAGCTAGAAGTCCAGACAACCTGGCACACTTAAATGAACAAGTAGCCAGGGCCTCAAGAGATCAAAATCAAGGTTTGGACAAATTTAGCGATGATAAACTAGCGGTCGATCCCACAGTTAATAGATCGAGTGTTTTTGCAATCTTCAATGGTTGCACCCATAGTCCCAAGAAATCCGTGAAAGCAAAACAACGAGTTCAGCCCCCACTTAAGAAATCTAAAAACTTGCCAGGGAGAGAATACACGCAATTAACAGGGGCAAGAAAGTTTTTGCGCAACATAAAAGTGGTCCATGTATTGGCAAAGGATAATGACAGGAATACTCGTGTAAACTTGGAGAACGCCAAGAATAAAAAAAAGCGTTGAAGACCTGTTAAAAACGACACAAGAGGGTGAGGTGCTGTGTATTGACGATCCCTCACATGATATTCCTGTCGAGCTCCTAAACATGTCAACTTACGACGACGCGGAAATCGATGAGCTTGAAGGGTCCACTACACCAACTGGGCCAAATAAAGGAACTGATGCTCATAACACTCCTGAGGCTCAATGTGACAGCCACAAAAACGAGTTATACGAGGGTTCAGTTGGTCAGTCCCCAGTTGAGGCACAGAAAAGTATGATTCAAAACGCTGCAGGCTTATTGGGTATTGTAGTTCAACCCATTGTTGGAAGAACATGTTTTATCATTCCAGACACTGACGACCTGTCGCTAAAGAATCTAGCTCCCTCGAGTCCAGTGTTTGTCACACTATATGAGAAAAGAGAGATGCTAAATGCCAAAATGCAAATGCAATCTGCTAGCATTCTGAATGCAAACCAAATTTCAGCAAATACTGCACTGTCTGCCGAAGATGGCGGTCACAAAACTCTACAGGTCTTAATAAAAGAAAATCGAGTACAAATAAAAAAAGAAAGATTACTAAAGAAGCCAACAAGCAATGGCTCCTCCACGCTCTAAGGGAATGAATCGAGAAGAAGCGGCGAAAGGTATCCTGTGTGTATGATCATGATAGACCAGAGATTAGCTGATTTATTTATTTATTTATTTATTCAAATTTGTTGAGCGCACATCAGCCCAGAAGCATCGTGGCGCTTGTTACAGAAATCTTAGTTGAAAAGGAGACCGTAGTTACAATCAATACATAAATTACATAGGAAATATATACAATAGCAAGGCAGTATATTTACATGGCTTCCTGAAATTTGCTAGTTATTTAGCAAGGAACAAGGTTTTCAATTTCCTGCGAAAGATGGGAAGTGAGTTTTCCGTTCGGATGTCTGAAGGGAGAGCGTTCCATGTCTGTGCTGCAATGTAGGGAAAACCTAGACCTCCGGCTTTGGTTTTTTTGATGCGTGGGGTGCAGAGTAGGTTGGCGTATTGCGTCCTGGTGGGACGTGTGGAGGAAGGTTTGAGGATGGTGTCTGAAAGATAGGACGGGGCGGAGAAGGAGAGGCATTTGTGAGTGAGGGTGAGGATTTTGAGGGTGATCCGTTCTTTGACTGGGAGCCATTTGGCTGAGAGCCTGGCCTGGGTGATATGCTCTCTTCTTGGGATACTGAGAGCGGCCCGGATAGCGTTGTTCTGTGTGATTTGTAGTCTATTTATGTTTTTGGCTGATGTGCCTGCTAGGAGAGCATTGCAGTAGTCCAATTTGGCTCCTATGGTTGCCCTCGCTATGAAGAGGCAGTTAGGTTTAGAGAGGTAAGGCTTAATGGCGTTTATAAGTTTGGTAGTGTGTGCGGATGCGGAAGTGATAGCGCTGATTTGTCTGGTCATGGATAGTGAGGAGTCAAGGTATACTCCCAGTGTCTTGACGGCTGTGGACACGGGAATGATGGAGTTGTCAATTGAGAAGTTGGTGTACAGTTTGTCCAATTTGTCCAGGGTGTTCTGTTGGCCTAGTATCAAGATTTCGGTCTTATCCCCATTGAGGCAGAGGCCATTAATTGCCATCCAAGCCTTGATGATGGAATAGATGGTGTGGAGTGCCTTTGCATCTTCGTTGTATGAGCCTGAGAGGGGAAGAAGTACTTGTGTGTCGTCCGCGTAGTTCGTGTAGGTGATGCCGTGTGAGTCAAGTTTGTCAAAGAGGGGCTTGGTGAACAAGTTATAGAGTGTGGGTGCAGTGCAGGAACCTTGAGGGACCCCGCAGTGGATTGTTGTGGGTGTGGCGTTAGCGATGTCCGAGAAAACTTTCATGGCCCTACCTTCGAGGAAGGAAGTGATCCAGGCGGCTGCTTTTTGGAGAAGTTGGCTGAGTGTGTGAGATGGGAGGTGAGAATCTTGTGATCAACCAGGTCAAACGCGGCTGAGAGATCTAGAAGAAGCAGAAGAGCCGGTTTGCCTTTGTCCATGATTTGGGTGATCTGACTCTTCAGGTCTACCAGGGCTGTTTCTGTGCCATGTCCTTTCCGGAAACCCGATTGTCTCGTCCCGAGGATGGAGTGGGTTTCCAGAAAGTGTTGGATTTGGCAGTGTGCGGCTTTGTCCAGTAATTTCAGCAAGAATGGCACGGTGGTTATGGGTCTATAGTTGTTGGGTTGTGAGGGGTCAAGAGTCGGTTTTTTTAGGAGAGGCCGGACCCAAGCCTCTTTGAGGTTGGCTGGGATGATGCCTGTTTTGAAGGACGCATTGATAAATGCCGTGAGGAGCGGCGCAAGGCAGTCTGCGCAGTCTTTGACTAGTTTAGGTGGGCAGATGTCTCCTTTGCATGGGGAGGGTTTGAGGTTTATTAGAAGATTAATAACTTCTGTTTCAGTGACATCTCTGAAGGAGAAGTCAGGTATGGTGGGCTTGAAGGAGGTGGGTGGGGTGTTGGTCGGTTTGGTTCCTGTCTGGTGTGGAAGTGCTTTGCAGTGGTCTTTGATTTTCCTTTGGAGAAGGTCAATTTTGTGAAGCATGGCAGCTTGAATGCTGGTACACCACGCTTCATCTTTGATTATTTCATCTGGAGTATTAGGGGGGGAGATGAGCTCATTAAAGATTGCGAAAATCTCTTTGGAGTGTGACTTGGTATTGGCGATGCGAGTGTTGAAGGCGTTGGCTTTGGCATTGGAGATAGCTCTCTTGTATTGGCGGGAGATTAAATTGAATATGTTTTTGGTATTGGTGCAGGGGTCAGATTGCCAGTTTTTTAGGGCTGCTCTTTTGTGGGATCGCATTGAGTGCAGTTCTTCAGTAAACCAGGAGTTGGAGTGCTGATTCTAAACCGATGTAACGTGAAAAAATGATTGCATCATGTTCCTGATCTACATGAAATCAACTCAAACGATGTAAAAATAGTAGAGTTTCCAGACGAAGGGCGGGACGACAAAGTGGTGTTGCACTTAGTATCAAACATAATTGCAGCAACCATTTTAGAAGCAAATGCAGCCCTGTTGTCATTGAGCTTTGATGTCTACAAACCAGACGAGGTAGCGCCTACAGCGTTATCCAATGAGAACATTGAAAGTTCCACCCTGATGACAACGATTAAGGATCCACAGACGCCATCAGTTACCATAAACTGTCTTCGACAGTCATTAAATTCAGTGCGAGAAACTAATAATCTGGAAAGAGGCGATCAAAAGTCGAATGGAAAGCTGGAGTCTTGGAGCCACAAAGTCACGTTTGTTGGAGTTGAACCGGAGTGAAAAGACGACTCAAAGGATAAAATCAGAATAACCATAAAAGGGCCCAATGATGTTGATGTCACAAATGAAAGGGTTGAAAATACCCTTAATAAAATGGATGAAAACACTGAGTGGCAATGGCTGGCAAAGTCCTTGAATACTAAAAGCCAAAAGTAATGCCAGAAGGAGAAAAATGTTCATGTGTTTCCAGTTGCTTCCTGGAATAAGAGGGGTTTCACACATTTGTTCAACTCAAATTGGCTGGAAGGGCTACAGATTGAATGCCTACAAGAAACTTGGATTTGTCACTCACCGGCTGTGGCAGAGTTTGAGCGTGCATTTAATCCAGCCATAAAGATAGACAAGGGAAGGCTCAAGGCTGGTTTAATAACTCTAGTTAAGAGAACTTCTGGTTACCGCATTATAAAAACTACAAACCATTTGCCCTTTATCCAAGTGTCTGATCTATTAAACAACTTTACTGACCAAATAAAGTTAGTAAGTGTGTACTGGAATCACGGTAGAGCAGGAAAGTATCTGTATGTGGATCAAGTATTGACAATACCAGATGATCTGCTAGAAACCGTAAACCGTGCAAGTATAATCATCTGTGGAGACCTAAATATTGATTACTTCAAGAACTTGCAACCTGAGAAAATGAAATTAGCAAAAGAATGGCTTGATGTAATAATCGCAAGAAACATACAGATGCTAAATGGATGCAGCCTCGGTGACATATCACCAGCAACAACATGGCGTTGAGCTGAATATACTTCAACTATTGATTATATGTTCGTATTAGATGCCCTTCATCCAAGAGTGAAATCCATGAAGGTTATTCAAATGAGTAATAGCGATCACGATATGCTACAAATGGAGCTACAAACCTCAGAGATCCAATTAAGTTCAAACTGGTCCCACAAAGTCTCCGTAGAAGCTAACAGAGTAAGACTGAGGCTGGATGAAATAGAAGTCTCTCAGTTTTCAAAACAATTTTGTTTGGGGAGCTCGTCAGTGGAATACGGATTTTTGTTAAAACAATTCAAAACAAAAAACATAGGACTAAGACACCTGAATTTTGAGCAAATACATTGTTTCGATCTGCAAGTATTGAAACGAAAGCACCAGATGCGATGTGAGATTCGTAAGAACCAAGAATTGAACATACATACAACAAAAATCATGTGGTGAAACAAAAATATAAAAATTGGTTAAAAGCGCATAACCATCTAATGCTGCAAAAGGATGCCGAACAGATGCTGGAGAGCCTAAGAAATAAAAACACTCGAGATTTTTGGCATCTCATTAACAACACACAGGCGCCACAAAGGGCATTACAAACCAGCTTGGTGACTGAGGCTGAGTAGATCTCAAATTTTGCGGACTTCTCAAAAGAAGATATCGCGAGGGTAATAATAAAGGCAAAAAGTTCCAGAGACCGCGGCCCGGATGGACTAACAAACTTCACGATCAAACAACATCTAGAAATCTGGGCAGAAGTGTGTTTGGCATTATTCGAAAGGATAAACGTCAGACGCCAAAGTCCTGGAAATCCGCGGTAATTGTTCCTATTTTTAAAAAAGGTAATAGAGCATGCCCTAAAAATTACCGACCAGTAGCATTACTGGATGTATTGGGAAAAATATATGCAACCTGGTTACAACGTAAATTGGTTGAGTGGGCTATAAAATCTAACCGTGTGGATGTGAGACATGCAGGCTTTGTCAAAAATATAGGTTGCTCGTTAAACCTCTTGCTCCTGAACTTGATCAAAATGGAGGCTCCGAGAACAAACATGAAAGTCTATCTTGCATTTAATGACTTTTCTTATGCCTTTGATACCATGGACCGTGACATTCTATGGAAAAAATTGCGAGCTTGGGGTTGCTCGGACGGACTGATGGCAGTGATTAGAGAGTTACATACAGAGACCTCTATCAGAATTCGTTTAGATCAGTCTGGTATTTTGTCTGCAGAGATCAAAACCTTTAAGGGAGTGAAACAAGGCTGCCCCTTGGCTGCAGCTATATTCAGTCTATTTATATCAGACATTGGAGCTGCTATAGATGCTGTGAAATCTTTTCCTCCTAAGTTACACAAATCACATCTTAGTTGGCTCCTATACGCAGACGACTTGATACTGCTGGATGTAACACCTCTCAGTCTGCAGAGAAAGCTTGACGCTGTCCAAGAGTATGTGAACTTGAATCACCTAAAGATCAATACAAAAAGATTTGAGATCCTTCTTCTTAAAAATCTTAAAACAGCAAGAAGTAACATCTGTAAAAAAGTAGACTGGAAGTTGGGGCAGGAACCATTGCGCATATCAAGCAGTGTAAAATACTTGGGTATGCTGATAAGCAAGCATATATGACGGCCCATGGATCTTAGAGACCAAGAGAAAGTGTAGACAACTTGCCAGCCAAGCGTTTGTTCTGAACCAAAAATTCAGAAATTTCTCTTTAAAACGAGTGATGAATTTTTACCAACAAAAAGTAATCCCGGTTTTAACGTATGGAACTGAAAACGCATTGGATTGTCCACATGACCTATGGCCCACCCTCGAAAACAGCTATTGGTCCAAAGTATTGGGTCTAACAAAAGGTATGTCAATGGCTTGCATAAGATATGAGTTATCGTTGAGATCAATAAACACTGGAATTTGCTGCTATTTGCTGTCCTTATTTCGTAAAACAAGACCTTTAGAGCAAATTCTACAATTCTAAATTCTCCACAGTGCAACATCGAACAGAAACGATATCACACCGTTGTGGATTAGTCGATGTGAAAGTTTGCTGGTAGAGTTTGACATCAAGCTAGACATGCTACACGGAAATCCAAATGCAGCAAAGCTAATAATCTGGTGGGCTGATTGCGAACTGACTAGTTCACAGAGAGCTGCAACCAAGATGATGGTTGATGCACCCGTCGAAGCCAGGGGTTTTAATGATCTTCAACGATATGTTGAATTGTTTCCGGACTCGAATGCAAGGAGACTGTTCATGCTTTTTTGCTTGAATGCCTTCAGGACTAAAGAGCATCTTTGTGTATGGTCGAGTAACGCAAACCTAAATGCAACTTGGAAATTTTGCGCGAATGAAAAGGAGACCCTTAAACACCTGGTGTTGTTTTGCTGTGAACAGCGGTCTGTGAGATCAATTCATTTGGGACCTTGGATCATAAAACATCCTTCTCTGTGTGCAGACGAATGGTGGCAGAAAATGTTTAATGGTATGGACATGAAATTGCTAATCCCTTAAACGTTTCTGCTAGCTGAGACCAAAAGTCTGTTGAGATTGGACTCATTATAGAGTAAAGGAATCATTAATCACAAAGCCGGGCGGAGGCGGAAAGAGTGAGAGTGGTGGGGATGGATTGGCCTAAGTTTTGTCTTGTGTTGTGTGACATTTTAAAGGTTTGTTTGTAAACCAATAAAAATTAATTTAAAAAAAAATTAAAAAAAGATATGGGACAGTTTGAGGGACCATAGTAAAAATGACATGAGAAGGAAGAGGACAGGGGGAAGGTAGAAATCAATATTTAGTGCACAGGTACCAAGAAAACGCAGGAGGGGAAACAGAGACGAGGACCATAATGCAAAGAAAGCATGGGGATGTGTGATGGTATAAGGCCACAATGAACCCTAGAGAAAGTGGTAGAGGAGCCAGATCACATATGGGAGGCGCACAACACCAGGGAAACCCAGCAAGGGCACCCACTGAGTCATTTACCTACCGACTTTGTCATCTGCCAATCCACTCAGCCATCCAACTCATCAATTGAAGCATACCGGCTCCCTCCCTCAACCACTCACTCACTCATTCGCTCACCCATCCATCTATTATAAAACTCATCCATCATTCAACCATCCATTCATCTCCATTCATTCTTCCACTCACGTCAAAAGCGATCCACTGCCCCCTTTTTCCACCACATACTGTTTCTTCTTCTTCTTACCCACATCTATCCACGACCCATCCCAATCCATCAATTAAAACGTAAACTTACCTTTTTATGAAAATGAAACAGCACCTTTAAACTGGGTATGGCTGCTTCCTTGATTGCACCTACATTGGTGTCCAAAAGGGAGCATAATCTAATTTGTTAAAACCCTACTTAATATAACTTTTCTTTATCAAAGACATTTTTGACATATTTGCATTTGTGGCTATTTCTCTTCATGTTTATTTCATTAGCCATGTTCTATTAAGAAGTCTTACACTCCCCATCGACTCAGTTACCCAACCATGCACCCACAAAGTTATCTACCTAGCCTCAGAACCCCACAGTTGCATACACACACTTGTTTGGACAGTAATGCTTGAAATGGGACAGTACCAGTATTCATTTTCAGGTAGGCAGCTCACAATCATTCTGGTTCAGGACATGAGTACATTTATTTAGGAATGCTATTGTACAACGTGTCTTTGGAGGTTAGATTAGGACTTGATGTCAAGGCAAGATGGTTATTTATTTACCCATCCCACTTAATAAATTATTCTTTATATATAGTTTTCTTAGTATGTCCGTACATTGTGAACTTAACATGTGGACACCCATCCTTACTCTGAGACCTAGCTAAAAACCTCAGAATGCTGGATGCCTGAAAACCCTTACGTGATCGTTGTCACAGCCATTTTATTCAAACATCCAACTCCTGCGGCTGTCCGATGATTATATGGGGTTCAATGTTTCAAACATTGTAATGTTAGGGTGAGTTTTTTGACAAAGGAAATGATCACCAGTCACAGTGTGCATTATCTACTCGGTGAGTCAAACAACCCTTTTACAACAGACGTATGTTTTCAAATATAAACATATTTGGTAATTCCAATGTTCTCAAAATGCTCTTTGATTTTATGCAAAGAATTCTGGAACACACACTGGTGTTCCTTGTCTCCTTCCCCTTTTCATGGGGGTAGTTTTGAAGAGTACAATACAAGTGCACCATATCTTCTATCTCCTGTTTGCATGTGAAATTTGCCAATTTTTGTGACATCCAAAAAATAGGCACAATGATTCACTCTCCTTTTTCTGTGACTTTTTACTTTTTTCCTAAAACGGGTGTTCCACCTCCAGAAATACCTTTCCCCAGAGGCCAACTCCCGACCCTTCATTCCTTCTGACCCTTTTTAATCAATGTTTCTTTCTTTTTCCCCTCTTTTCACATTGTTACGTACGTTGTGTCATATACAAGATGACCACTGAGGCGAGGAAAGCTTCAGCACCACCCTCTGTAACTGCCTCACACAAGTAATTGAATGGATGATGGCTACCAGTCTAAAACTCAACCCAAACAAAAAAGAAATAATGTCAGTCTCACCTCAAGTCACCCTGAAACATCTTTACAATCGTCTCTGTAAATGGGTAACTGTCCAAGAACATCTAATCTGGTCAAGAATCTTGGCATAGCAATGGGCAATATCCTCACGCTGGAATTACTCAGCACACGAGCCAAAGGTTATCTACACGCAAAGAGATGGAATATATCCCATCACACTTTCCCACACAGAACGCTAGGTATCATCCACCAACAGCATTTATCTAGAGATAATGGACTAACTTACCAAAACTACAACAGATCCCAAACACATTGGGTAGGCTATTTCTCAAACTCAACAGAAGGAAAAACGTAACACCAGTTCTGCACAGATAGGCACAGGGCTCTGCCTTCTCCGCTGTCGTGGCTAAACGTTTGAAATCTGCCCATTATATGACCACTTGAAATTCAGGCAACCTATAAAAATGTCTATATGATCAACGGAAATCAGACAGCGCTCAAAAACAGAAAGAACACCTCTCAATCGACCAACTCTCAGACACAGTGAGTAGAATATGTCAACAAATGTCCTGGGAGGATATCTCAATGGCAACGTGCGCGCCTTGGAAGCAAGACGACACAAAACAACACAAGTTTGATCCCCGGGTCTGCGCTCCGAAACCTCTGGGTGTTTAAGCGCGTCATAAATACTAAAAAAAATAATGACGCAACTAAAAAAAAAAATTCTGTAGCAGCGCCTCGATGCCCGCGGGCTGTGTGAGCGCTTTAAAAATGTAAAATAAGTCAATAAAAATAAATAAACATCTTTGGGTACTATTAAAAGTTTAAGAATACACCTCTCCCTTCTTTAGTATCAAAAATGTAAGACATGACATCAGCCCGCTACAACTACAAAGAAGATCACAAATTCTCAGCACAGTTCAACCAATAGTGACATCATGTGTTTTAACCAGATAAGGAAATCCTACGGGACCAACAACTGACTTTATCAACTAACCCAAAATGATTCCACCATACTCACCACACACAAACTGAAACTAACCACCTGCACATTACTTTTAAAAGACTGTATCCACAGACTCAAATAACACAATTCTACACCACTAACACCAACTGCCACACCCAGCCCCTGGCCAATGCATACCCACCCTGCAACCATGATGCTTTGCTCTTTGGATGCAAAGATTTCAATGATCCTAACACATCACATCTAGAAAGCTTTCTCGGATGGAGAGCTCAGGTTTCTTCTGATCTTCACTATTAAAATGTGCCTCTCTTCCCAAATAAAAATCCTAACAAAATACCATTTCCATTCCACACTAATCATATATCGGTTTGATTAGTATGGAAAGTCGTCAGAATGGTGTTTGAAAATGTGGATTTAAAAATAGCTTTTTTTAAAGCCAGACGTTTCTCGGAAAGAGGCTACCCAGAACAAGCAATACAAGCAGCAGAAGTGATGGCAAATAAGAGGGAACGCAGTACGCTACTAACTCCTAAAGAACAGACCAAAGGCACAACTCCCCATGAAAACAAATTGAGATATATCACTCAATATTGCAGTGACAGCCACCGAGTTCAGAAGGTACTCAAAAAACACTGGCACATCCTATCCATAGATGAAGACATCAGACCATGGATACCTGACAAACCCAGCATGACCTATACTAAAGGCAGAACTCTCAAGACTATTCTAAGTCCATCTTTCATGGCACCTATTCGTAAAACAAATGACAATTGGCTCACGACCAACAAACCCGCTGGTTTCTATAAATGTTCCATGTGTAAATTCGACACAACCACCAATCACCTTAAATTCAGTGAAACAGATACACATGTAATCAAACAATATATTAATTGCAGAACAAAATATGTAATTTACGCAATCATATGTGTATGCAACCGTAAATATATTGGAAGCACCAAGAGGGAGCTCAGAACAAGAATCCGGGAACACCTCAGCTCCCTGCACTCGCAAGAAACCAAATACCCACTAGCCCTCCACTGGCAAGAAGAACACCAGCTTGATCTCAAAGAAAACATCACCTTCGTGGGGCTTGAAACAATATTATTGGACGCAAGAGGGGGTGACAGAGAACTTGTGCTCTGCCAAAAAGAAGCTCGACTGATATGCAAATACAGAACCATTGATATTGGGCTTAACAGTGACCATGATTTCCATGTCTTCTTGTGAAGTCTCTTGTGCTTCTTCCTTGCAACACTATGGACATTAGTACCACTCCCTCATGGGCCCATCTCATACATGAATCTTCCACCCCTTGCCACTTCATGGCACTAAGTGACCATGCCCGATCTGGGGACTCATCCCCGTCCATACTTACCCTGCGCAGTATGACCAACGCCATTCGGGGTCCTTGCAACCCCTGACCCGAGAGACCGGTTCTTTCCAGGACTCACATGATGCATCCTGCAATACTGGTTCCAACCATATGGACCCTACCAGTTATCAGTATCCCCCCTCCGACATGACTTTATCCCCCATGCCCTTCCCAGCATTCCAACGGTCTCGCCAGGTGGGGACCTTCACCCGCCAAATTTCCTTGCCCCCAATGTCACTACACCTATCCCTGCACTCAACCACTTGTCACAATCTCACAGCCCTGAAAAAGACTTAGGTCGAAACGCGCGTCGGCTGTTTCTCACCTACCAATGGGTTATAATTGCTGCTATGTATCACTATGATTTTCTAAATTTTACCTTGTGAAGTTGCATTAGCAACAATTAAACAATAAGTTTTAATGCACAATTAAGAGTTTTTTCAATCTGACAATGAAACCAATCCTTAATGCAATGGCTACAAGCATGGGCCAGTGAAGCCCCCCAGCGCCCATCATCATCCACAGTTTGTCATTCCATTAATTTAATAGGTATAGCCTTATATGGCAAATCTGAAAACCTTGTCTGGCTGAACCTTGGGCCAGCTTTCTCCTGAAAAAGAGTACTACAATCCTACAAAGAAATAGAAAACATAGCCACAAATGATCCCATCAGCTAGGACATTTTAGAAAACACTTTTAATTGATACATACTACCGAAAGAGAAGTGCTGCTTTGGAAAACATGTGTCTGTACAACATTGCCCACAACTACACCTACAAAAACAATGTCACACCAATGAGACAACTGGCAAATATTCAGTCTCAACTTGTGAAACTCACCAAACCCAGTCTAATTTATCATATAAACTTATCATTTATGGCCCTACTCCAACTTTTTAAACCTTGGAGAAAAGAAAAATAATTATTAGCTCACTATGACTTATTTGAAGCTGTATTCAAAGCCAATGAAAGCAGTATAACAAATGACAATTTTAAACAATAGAAACAAATGTTGGACAATGTACGCCAACAAGAGGAAGAAATTGAAGCTCAACTAGATAAAGACATGCCTGAGGGCAGCCGACCTTCCCTTACAGGAAGCCAAGAACCACTTGTAGAACACTCATTCTAAATGAAGCAGAAATAGCCATGACGGAGGGAGAAAATACCATGTATCACAACAAACAATCAGAGGAAGACTTGTCAGTGCTTGAATCACACCTAAATGATGAACAACACACCATTTATCTAGAAGTCACTCAAGAAATTGAGCATTATTTCAAACATGAAACTAAAACTTGTAGCAGTACAAATTATAAACCTCTGCTCCTGTATGTAAGTGGTGAAGCTGGTTCTGGTAAAACATGCTTAATAAAAATAATCAACAAATCTACAAATCTACAAAATGTACCAAATGACGTTTCGGCTGTAGTAACAGCCCCCACAGGTTTAGCTGCCTACAACACAGGAGGTGTACCTTTAAACTGACTGCTGCTCCTCCCCATAGAACACCAAAACAAATTAGAATATTACAAATTATCAGCAGAAGCTGCTTCTTATGTTGGCTTTAATTCATCTCAGAATGCAACTACTAAGAACTGTTTGGAGCAAAATGTGTTATTGTTTTCGGAGATCTCCTACAGTTAACACCAGTGAAAGTTCAACCTATTTTCAAAACATAAGGACAGAAATAATGCTGCAATAGTCTCAGCAGCATTGGAAATGTAAATCCCTGGAAACATTTTCACTACAGATAGTAATTTTCTCGATTTGTTGCATATGCTGTCACTATTCACAAATTACAAGATCTAACCCTAGATCAAGCATAGATTGACATTGGCAGCACATTCTTTAAAGAAGCTATGAGTTACGTAGCACTTTCACGTCTCTGTGTACTCACTGGTCTATTCCTAGTTAACTTTGATGCAAACAAAGTCAATGCTGACATTTCTTGTATCCTGGAAGACAACAGGCTATGGGAACTATGCACAGCCCATCTAGATAGGTAACCTGTACCTCAAAAAAACCTTTAAAAATAAAACGAATACAAACAGAATCCATAACAGATCTCCCAAAAATACCACTAAAAAAACAACGACCCACTCTGTCTTCATCAAAAAAATGAAAAACATAAATGTCTAATACAAAGTCAACTGAACGTCCATCAGAAAACAAAAACAGACATGTCTCTTCTCCAAAAAAATCTAGAGGCCCATCAAACGATCCACAAAACAGAACTATCTGGTCCATTTAAATTCAGCAACACAACTGGAGTAAATTGTTATGCTAATGTAACAATGAATCTTTTCTTTCAATTACCACCAATTGTTCCCAACATTTACTTAAATGGATCAGACCAGTTGTGTTTTCAAATGCTCGTCCTTCATCGAAATGCCACAAATAATCCTGACAACACTTTCAGTGTGTCAGGTATAAGGCAAGAATTGGACTACTGTACAGGAATCGTAGAATTTACCATAAACACACAGGAAGATCCACATGAATTCCTAATGTACTTACTACAAGTACTGGAAACCAAAAACATCCCTATAAATGAAATCATCCAGATTTCATACACGTGGAAACATACATGCACTATTTGCAACCATTTTTCACAAGACCACATCACCAATGAACGATTTGTATATGTATCCATACCAAATTTTGAATCCATTCCATTTCACCAGCTTCTGCAGAATGCAAATCATGGCATATTATGCCCTTTTTGCAATTAAATCGTTCCACCATACAAATGAACTCACATAGCCAATATGTCATACTAATGCTTCTGAGGTACAATGTCGATGGTACTGGAAAATAACTGTAAGCTTATAGGCTACACACATGCCCAACTACTGCTTGGAAAGAAAACCTTCACAACAAACCACTTCAGGGCACTACACTGCATATGTCAAAAAAGAAGTGGTTGATTTGAATGTAGTATTACCTCTGTTACTCCAAAACATAAGTTACCAGCAAATTGAGCAAATGCCTACTTAATATTTCCACAACCCAAATTCAGTCACTAGACTATAACACAATTACCAGTTAGAATATGCCAGCAGGTATCTAACAACATCCAGAATACTACAATAGCACTTTTGAAAGTAAATTTAGTTAGAATACACCAACAGGTATCTAGCTACTTGAAACATTCCCTTAAGCACAACGTATGTCAAACAAACATACTATCACCCTTAAACTCACATAAATGTAATCAGGTTTTTTTAATCCAGTCCATTTCGTTTTTACCCAATGACCCAATGATTATTTAATGTCAATACAACAACACTGTGTCATACACTAATGATATGATATGATATGATGTTGTACCAAACATAGTACTTACAATGTACGGGTTGATGAGGGCCTAAAAGAGAATATGTGTATTTAAATTTGTATACAGCTACAACTTTTGAACTATCCTCCTAACTAATTGTACTGGTTTTGTTCCACGTAGATTGCAGCTTCATAACGTTACAACACTAAGTAACCCCAGCAATTATCCTTAATTGTACTACAGTCATAAGTACCACGTACAGTTCAATAACATAATTCTTCCATATTACAAATACTTTGTACTCCCACTACATTACCCACAATTACTATACACATATTTCTATTAATGTATTTCTGGCTATATTCCTACTACATTACCTATAATTACTATACGCATATTACTGCTGTGTTGTGTTGAGGCCAGTGCAGCTATTCTTGGGGCCATGGCCTGCGGTCATGCCCCCCAGAATCTGGCCACTGGCCTCAACCACCACAATACAATTAACTATATAGGAAGTACACCATACACCATCAAGAAATACAACTCACCCTGACCCCTGCAATTGAAATCATGTCTGTGGACACTGAAATTGACTGTGGACTTGGCAGCATTTCCAAACCCTGTTTTACCTATAATACAGCTCCACATTACCTTCATTCCACTTCCCTACCATTTCTACGCTCTCTCCCACCCATCATATAACCCCAAATGTCTTTTCCAAGCTGTCCTTTCACAGTGATGTCTGTGCACTACTGTGGTGTCCGCTGACAGCTACAACACCTGACTGGCCTTTTTTAACCTACAAGAACAGCCCCATATCATCTTTTTTTCACTTTCCCACCCTTCCCAGCCCCTCGTTCCACCTCCAAATCAACCAAAATGTGTTTTTGAGACTTTTTCCCAAACGCGCTGTCCACGCCCAGTTGCAGCCGTCCGCGGATCCAGCATGGCCGGTGTTTCCCAAAATCTGACGCACCTCACATTTTTAATTGGCCAATCAGTGGCCATGGCTGATATCCACAGACATCATGCAGTCCTCTGGGCCAATTGGAGGCCCATCTGCAGACCAGATAGGGGAGTGAGTCTGCGGACCACACCCAGATATCACACTTTTTAGTACCTACTTTTTGGTCGTTTAAGTTTTGCGAGGATTCGTTCAGGGGGGGCAAAGTTATAAGCTGCCCAAAAAGTGCTCTTCCTAGAGATTTAACAACTTAACCATAACTAGGGGGCCACTATTGCAGGCCCAGTAATGTGTTGATGTGTACATAGTTTGACGAATACACTTCATAACAATGTGCGGCTTATATAATGGCAGTGGTGGCTTGCATACAATGGGCAGAAATGGAAAGCCCAACCGACCTATTATGAAGAATCAAGGGGTTAATCAGAGAATGGGGCCCTCCTTCACAGATGTGTGGAGTGACTGGGAGCTCCCAAGATTTCAGTCAGTTGGTTTCTATAAATAGACATAGGTCTGCACAATTGGCCCATCTATGTCCGGGCACAACACTTGCACAACCACAAATGGCCCAATATACACACTTTCCATATATAGGCACAGCGTGATGCTCTAATGCTAAGACCAGAGGAGTCCTCAGAGAAGAGGTGATTTCACAGCCCCATTCATTTTCTGTACCCAAACATGCATTTCACTGTGAAGTTGGTTTAAACCCAAGGCTTTGACAGTCCTCTGAGGCCAACCTATGTTCCTGCTTTCTGCTTCATGTATAAGCAACTATGAGGCCACAGGAAAGCTGGTGCTGTGCATGTTGATGATGAAGTGGGCTCTTACTGAGCAAGAAAAGTACAATATAGATGAATAATTTGTCTCGTACGTCTGTCTTTGCTACAAGCATCGTGTGTGCAGAGAGTGGCTCAGAGAAATGTGATGGGGTGGCAATTATTTTTAAGAAGCATGATAGAGCTGAGCTATTTTTAGGGGGCAATGCTGGAATTTGCTTGACAATGGGCCTCATTACGACCCTGGCGGAGTGGGTTTACGCCAGCGGTATTCGCGGCGGACCCTTCCGCCCTACTACGAGTTCCCGTAGCGCCATGGAGCCGTTTTCCGCCTGGTTTTTCCGGGCGGAGAAATCCATGGCGCTATGGGACCTTGTTGTTAATTACGCCACCGTATTTTACGGTGGCGTAATTAACGCCTTCCCCACTCCCATTATACCCTATGGGGCAAAAATGGGAATGGGGAAGGGTAAAATGGGGATTGGGGATTTACCGCCCCGCCAAGGTCGGAATGGGGCGGTAAATCCGCCAACCCCCATGGCGGTATTGGCAGCTTTCCGCCGTGCTCCATGGTGCATATTGCACCACGATTTCCGCCAGGGTCGTAATGAGGGCCAATGTGTTTAACTGGGGCAACTCTGGCATGGCATTGTTAAAAATGGCTTAGCAATTTTCAGAAGGCAATGCTGGAACTAGGGGCTACACTGTCATAACCGGGGGGTACACTGTCATAGAATTGTTGAAACTAGCATTGCAATGGTCTTGAATTAATATAAAAACTAGCCTGACAATTCTAGTAGCATTTTAAGAGGATTCTTTAGACGGGCATATACACTGTCTGGGGGTCAACATTTTTTGCTGTGGTCAATGGAGAAACCTATTTGATAAAGTGCTTAACTGGAGCAACACTGGTATCGCAGTGATGAAACTCACATGGGCTTTTTCAGGAAGAGGTGTGAAAGTGGGATAGACATTTTCAGGGAGTATAATCATGCCTGCATAAATTAATAGCAATGCACATATTTTTATGATCCAAACTATTTTAAGTGTATTTCTGCATATATGTATGATATATTTACCCACTATTTGCAATATATGCTTTCTTTATGTTGTATACTACAAAATAAGGACCATCATATTCTATTTGACGCAATGTGATACAGTTACAAAACACACGATTCTGGAGCCCACCATTCACCAGGAACTAATATACCAATACATATTCACTTCTTATGATCAGATCCAGGTATGCCTACAGGTATTGATAATGCATTAACCAAAACAAGGATGTTGCTGCTTGCTCTGTGCATCCTTGTTGGCAAAACAACTTACATCTTAACAGATATCGCAATGGCACCAATGGTACTCAGTCACATACCTTCAATTAGGCACCACCAAAAAGGAAGCTGAAATGAAAAATATGTTATGGTCTGGCGAAGACCGTTAAGAGGCAACATTTTTGAGAGGTAATGTCAGATTAAAGACACGCTTTACATGCAAACAACACTTCCTTCATCCCAGATAGACTGTTGGGGCCTAATTCACAGAAGGGTTTTAAATGGCAAAACCCCATCGGAAAGCCTTCTCTGAATCATGTTCAAGAATCCAAAATGACTCTCCTTGTTGTAGGCACTGCTGTCAATCACTTCCCCTTGGGTGTATTGTTATTGTATGTAGAACCAAACAAATAAGAGATATTAGGAATGGTATAAACCTTTTAAGAAAATGGAAAATCTCTTGCCAATGGATCTCTATCCTTTATTCTGATACTGCCTTTGTGTTCCATGATGCGCTCTTACACTAGTTGAGTTCTTTCCGGCCCATCTGGGCAATGTAGAAAATAGAATGATAATGTCTTTAGCTGTACACCATACTTTTGAAGTTGGCATTAGATTGTTCTGGGGGCTATGTGAACTGCATGACCGTAGTCATCTCATGACCATGTTCTAATGGCAATGTGCAATACTCATAACAATGTGCTTCATTTGGGCAATGGCTTGGTCATTTTCTTGGGCAATGTGGAACTGAAAATTAGAATGACAATGTACTTAACCCTAGCAACACTAGCAAGGCACGGTTGAAACTGTCATGGTTATTCTATGCGTGTGATGTAAAATTGAGACAGCTATGTTCTTGAGGCAGTGTGATGTTAGCATAGCCATTTTCCAGCATATGGAGCACTGCGAAACTAGACTGCACCATTTCTGGGGATAGTGTTAGCGGTACAATACCAATGTGCTTAACAGGGGCTAAACTGATCCACTGGGGCAACATCGGCATTCCTGTCATCATTGGTTTTTCTCTGCTGCGACTGACACTCATATTTTCCTTTGCCCATTTAAATGCATGGCAACATACTTAAATACAGAACTTTTTTCACAGCATTAACTTAACTGACAGGATAATTTTGCAACTAACATGAGAATGTGCTAACTTAGGGCAACACTGGCATGGCACTGTTGCACTTATCCTCATTGTTTTTTAAAAGAAATCAGTGTGGAGCCCAGCAAAAATGTGCTAAACTGTAGCAACAATGTCATTTAATTGTTGAAAATGGAAATGCTATTTAATGGGGTAGTGCCGCAATGTGTTGGCTGGCCCAAAACTAACATGGCATTATTGAAAGTGCTGCTGCAGTATTCTAGAGGCAATGTCCGAACCTGAATAATAATTAATTTAACAGCCAGTATTTTCTTATTGTATAAGCGCCTAACAAGAAAACAATACATAAATAAATATATAGAATGGCACTGATGAAACCTGCATGTCCATTTTCTAGTGGAAGAGAGAACCTGGTTTAGCAACCTTCTGGAACATGGCACCTTTCTTTGGTCAGTGCAGGAACTATCATGGCAATGTGATCAACTTGGCAAGTGCTACCAGACCAAAGTCCAAACTAGCATTGCTGAACGTAACATGGAACATAAAAAAGCATGACGATGTGCTTAACTGATGGGCATGGCACTATCCTGTTTGGGGGGGGTTATTTTCTGGGGGTGGTCTGAAATTGCTACGAGCAGTTCCAGGGGCATTGTGAAAGGGGTGTAGCGATTATCTGGAGCATTCTAGAAACTGACAGGGCAATGCACTTCAGTGTGAAAAAACATTATGGCACTGTTTAAACTGGTATGATGTTGAACATATGTTATTAAGTGGGGCTGTCCGTTTGAAATCAAATATAAATTGGCATGGCAACATGAAAACTGGCAGAGTGGCACAGTGAGATGAACTCTGGCATACTTTAAAGCAGCTGTGACCTGAGCAGGTTGTCACAATGAGCATCATGTCATTAGACATTATTCACTGCACTGTGGATTATTTGAGCAAGTCTATGATATATGTTTGTTAGCCTGACATGTGGTGGCAGCAGCCTTGCAACTAACACTGTATTTTACTTTCTGGCATTTTTATTGTAAAATATGTGTGATGTCATAGTTGCATATGAGCAATGTGTTTGCCAACTTGTGAGCAATCGTTTTAAACATGAGTAAGTTGTACTAGTAAATTAGTTATGACTGTCTTAATGTGTTAGTGTCTCACTGTGTCAGCCTCTAGTTTAGTAGCATGGCATATATGCATACAAATGCAGAGGGGAACTCTGGGTAGGTTTCCATTTTAGGTCTAGAACCCCTAAATACCCAGAGTTCCTTTCCTATGCGTGCACATTTTATGTGTCACCTTATGTTGCAGAGATTTTCTTTTCATTTGTGCGTTTACCTGCTGCTGATTTCCTGTCTGGACCAGCTATACTCCTCTGATGAGCTATAATTAGAGAAAAGTATTGTAATTGGTTTTTGGCTCATGGGCTCGAGGCATGGGCTCGTGAGGGGTTCCTGGTGGAGAACGAGTGTGCGTGGTTGCGTGGTGGGATTCTATCTGTGACAGTTGGGGAATGACGGTTACTGCCGGGTGGGGTGCTACCGGTGTCATCTACGTACAATCTTTCTTATGAAGGACGACACTGTAACATGGAATAAAGTTCTACATTATCCAGCCACCGCAGAAATTACCGTCTCTTCCTGCGAGTCTCCTGCTGCACATACACCTTGCACAGCCTTGATGGGAAATGATGCCCCCGCCGCTGCTCCACGGTGCCTCAGAGGCACACATCAAACATTTAGTCAGCATCTCTTCATTCTTGGTACTTATGGTTAAGCTTTAAGGTTGTTGATATGGGTGGTTGATGGCTTTAGGGTTTGAAATAAAGGGTTTCAGTAGACCTTAAGTGAGTTTGTATCTACTGGGTGATATGGTGTTTTGGCCTGCATGCATTGGGCTTCATGTTTGGTATTTAGCTGGACTTTTAGTTCAGTGTTTTTGGGTACATTTTCGTGCTGGCCACACGTTATGTAATGGGGTGAGTTTTATAAAGAGGTGTTCTTTGTGATGACAACGGGGGAGGATATGTTGTAATTGGTTTATGGCTCGTGGACTCGAGGCATGGGCTCGTGAGTGGTTCATGGTGGAGAACGAGTGTGCGTGGTTGCGTGGTGGGATTCTATCTGTGACAGTTGGGGAATGACGGTTACTCCCGGGTGTTGTCTACGTACATCTTTCTTATGAAGGACGACACTGTAACATGGAATAAAGTTCTTCATTATCACTACGTACGTGTCTCAGCGAGGTTACTTCAAAAAGCTTATGTCAGGAGTTGTTTTAGTTTGTTCCAGCTTGGGTTGGATGGTATGTTCCCAATCGAAAAACTGTAATACTGAGCCTTGAATGGTAAATGGTTGTCATTTTCTTGGTAGTATTTTACTAATCCAATGCTTAAGGTCTGAAGATCGGATCTCTGATTTGAACATGTCTTTACCTCTTGATTCTTCACCTCGGAACTCACACCAAAACGATTCCATCGTTGTCATGAAGTACCATATCTGTTTATCATGATTGCACTTTTTACAATATTACCTTTGCAACGACCATTGTTATTTCTACGATACAGCTGCATAGCTCCTTCCCAAATCAGGTCACTCATGCGGTCCTCACCTTCTTCCTGCTTTGCTAACAGATATGGTTTTGCACACCTAAATAGGTGATATTCAACCGCTGATTCTGTCATTTGTAGCTGTATGATGCTGCCGTCCTTGCAACTTGGGGCAGGCTCCAAGCAGGTAAACTGCCTAGCTTGACTTTTGTATCTGTGTGATGCTGCCGTTCTTGCAACTGGGAGTAGGCTCCACGCACCTGCTCTCTTATCTCTCTCTTCTGCACTTCACACATGATGTATTGCCTCTGCATATTCATTTATGACTCTAAATATATTATGCGCTTCCTTTCTGTAACCCGAAGCACTGAAACTAAGTTACAGCCCTGGGTTTTCTTGCGCTATACACGCTGGAGACCAAGTAATAATACTGGGTCACACAACCGCTCTCATATGGGGCCCAAGATGGGCACGTATTTATATCTGATTCACGACAATATGTTCAAGTATCCATAATATACCATACTTCTTAGAGAAAGGAAGATGAGTCTTTCTGATTCATATCAAAAATGATTTATCCATAGTAGTTCAAACAAAAAGCTATCACTAATAATCCTTTCACATTGCAGTCTGTGTCACTGCCCTGCAGCTGCACAGTGGAGGATCGTTTCTCTCTGTGTATTACAAGATTGGTTTCCTTGTAAGCACGAGTGGAATTTCTCCATGCCTTTGTGCATAATGTCATTTACAACCCACTGCTGAGTGGGCATGAACGCAGGACGTTCTGTTTTTCACCACTGACCACACCAATGAGACTCGCCCTGATGAAGGAAATAATTTACGAAATGCATTGGCTTTTTTAGTCTAATACATGTGGATTGTGGCAACTGCTTCCTCACTAAGGATTATTAGTGATAGCTTTTTGTTTGAACTACTATGGATAAATCATTTTTGATATGAATCAGAAAGACTCATCTTCCTTTCTCTAAGAAGTATGGTATATTATGAATACTTGAACATATTGTTGTGAATCAGATATAAATACGTGCCCATCTTGGCGCACCATATGAGAGCGGTTGTGTGACCCAGTATTATTACTTGGTCTCCAGCGTGTGTTGCAATTATAAGTCCGGGTGTCTCCAGACTTGTCACAGCCAGCTCCTTTTCAATTGGATGTATATTCTTCTTTTTTGAAATATTTGATTTTTACTTGAATATTCTGAACATTTTTGAATACATGGTGGTGCCCACTCTCTTCTCTGTTTTTTTCTTGCGCTATACAAATACATAAAATAAACTAAACTAAACTAAGTATTTGCTAAAACTAGAGGTATGTGTCGTAATGTGCACGGGCTCGTGCAGGGACACTGGTGGAATGTTATGATTGTTCGGAGGAGAACATTCCACGGTGGGCGTTGGTTGGAGGTGGCTGGGCAGCAGGCTGGTGGGGTCTCGTAAATAAATACTTTATAACCTACTTACATGTGTACGGTGGATTTACATCAGTGGCGACGAGGATTTTACGTGACCCCGTTCCACGTGTGTATCGGCCGGCTGTTTGGTGCTGCTGCCTGCCCGTCCTGGTGTTGCAGCTGACGACGCGGATTAAGGCCGGAATTCGTTGGAGCCGCCTGCCGCCTACCCCTGTGTCGTTAGGGGCGGAAGTGGCCACAGGTGGGCTCCGTTGGTGGGCGTGTGGTTCCCAGTGGCGATTGGCGGCCAGGAGCTCACCAGGGGCATCGCAAGCCGATTCGGGAGGCGGCTACTGGCCCTCCTGTGTCCCGAAGGGGAAGAAGCCGGGGCAGCAGGGCGACATCGTTGCGCTGGCAAGTCGCCAACAAGTATCGCTGTTGGGGATCCGGTTGGTATCTCGGAGGAGGAGCACTCGTCTAGCGGTACGTTGTACGGAGGTCTGTATCCCTGTGTTCAGTTCGGCGTAAGAGACTGTACGTCGGCTGACAGCTCCGCCCCCGGCAGCGCATGTGCATCGCGCAGATCACTGCTGCCTGCTTGAGGGAGGAAGGAGGGGCTGCGGTGGCGCTGCGCGGCGTATATTAAGTATCAGCTGACTGCTGCTGTTCAGTTCGCAGGAGGCAGGAGCCTCATACAAACGCTGTACACGGGCACCTGGAGCTTGAGTTCTTCTACGTGCCACCAGACAGGATATTGGTGGTAAGGTCGGGCATTTGACTGCTGTGGAGCACTGACAAGTGAAGTGCATACGGTTTGGGCTGTGATCTGGAAGTGGAGTTTAAATCTCTTGATTGGTTGTGACTCACCCGGTGCCTATTGACGGTTGTACTGCAATTACGTGTGGGTGCACGTGCACAAGGTGCCACTGAGGGATCATCTCAAGGGAACAAGAAGTCTGGAGGTTCTCACAAGGGTGGGGGAAAGGTTCTTGTTGGGGGTTTAAGGAACAAGGATTTCCGCCAGCAATGTTACATACGGCTGCAAGGCCTCCGCCAGCTTTTCTGCCAAATCCTGGAGAGCCTGTTGCTCCTTGGGAGCAGTGGGTGGATGCCTTCAAAGTATATTTGAGGGCTGCTGGTGGGGCAAAGTTCAACGACGATGAAAAGGAGGCTGCATTGCTGAATTGCATTGGGACTGAGGGCTTGAGAGTTTTTCGGCACCTGCCAGGGGAGAACGTAATGGTTCAAGGGGGAGGTGAGGGAGAAATGGTTATTAGTGCATATGAGACAGCTTTGAAGAAGTTACAAATGTGTGTTGGTAAAAGAGTTAACGTGGTTTTAGAGCGGTATAAGTTTTTCTCTAGGGCGCAAGGCTCTACGGAAAGCATAGATACTTATGTTACGGCACTACGTGCACTCATGGCTACATGTGGGTTTCCTGGCAATGGTGAGGAACACATAAGGGATCAGGTTATGATGAAGACATCTAATCAGAAAATAAGAGAAAGGTTATGGATAGAGAGTGATCCTTCACTTGAGAAGATGTTGGAGATTGCAAGAGCAATTGAAGCTTCTAAGACCAGTGTACAAATTCTTACTGAGAGGGATATGAATAGGGAGATGGTGCATGCTGTAGTAGCAAAGAACAAGAAAGGTTTGGATAGGGCTGGGGTGCAAGGGACTAGAGCACCTAAGAGTAAGGAGGGGTGCAAGAATTGTGGCTGGTCAAGTCACACGGCTGAGTCTAAATCTTGTCCTGCCTGCAATGTTGAATGCAGGAAGTGTAAGCGTTTGGGCCATTTTGCACGTATGTGCAAGGGGCAGTTGGTTGCTAGTGTGGCATTAGAAGACTCTACCATGTTATTAGAAGGGACATCAGGAGGGGGATCTAATCAAAGCGTCATATTACATGTGGAGGGAAGTGGGAGGAAGGGTCCATGGGTGTCGGTGTTGGTGGATCAGCACCCTGTGGATATGCTGGTGGATTCGGGGTCACCTTATACACTGGTGGCCCCGGATTTGTATCAAGAAGTGTTGGGTAAAGATATTTCTACTTTATTGGCTGCAGATATCAAACCATGTGCATATGGGCAGAGTCCCATCGACCTACTGGGCTACAATTGGTCGAAATTTTCTTTCAAAGGGAGGCAAACCTTGGGTAAGTTGTATGTGGCTTCAAAGGGCACAAATGTGTTGGGTTGGGATGAGCAGGCTGCACTTAAAATACAGATTCACCCGGGTGAGAAGGAACCGGTTCTCAGTGTCACGGAGGGAGCAGGACAGAATGATAAAATGGTTACTTCTACGGTGCTTATGAGTGAATTTCCCGAGGTATTTTCAGACACTCTGGGTAGGCTCAGAGGTTTTACACATCGCATTGTTTTGAAGAAGGGTGCGGTTCCCAAAGTACATAAAGTGGGGGGAGTGCCAGTAGCGGCGAGGGAGGCATTCAAGGAGGAATTGGCCAAATTGCAGTCAGCAGAGATAATTGAGCCCATTGAGTCCTCAGAGTGGTTGTTTCCCGTGGTTTTGGTTAAAAAGGGGGATGGGAGCATCAGAATGTGTGTAGATCTCCGGGAGCTGAATTCAAGCATATGGGTGGATCGGCACCCATTGCCGAATATTAATGAGTTGTTCTTGACATTAGGAGATGCCAGGTATTTTTCAACTTTTGATCTGTCAACAGCGTACCATCAAATTGACCTGCATGTTGACTCTAGACCACTTACTTCGTTTGTGACTCCGTTTGGGGCATACAGATTCTGTCGCATGCCATTTGGCCTTGCTTCGGCTTCGGCAGTCTTCCAGAGGTTGATGCAACAGATGTTTGGTGGGGTGGTGGGAGTCAGTTATTTTCAAGATGACATTCTAATCTGGGGCAGTAGCAGGGAGGAACATGATGCCAGGGTAAGGAGGGTCATGCAGATGCTTAAGGACAAAGGTCTGACTGTAAAGTTAATCAAGTGTCAGGTAGGTGTGGAGGAGGTCACATATTTGGGACATGTATTGAGTTCACGAGGTGTGAGTCCCAAAAGGGAGTTGGTGCAGGTGTTGAGGGATACACCAGCTCCGGTCAATAAGGATCAGCTAAGGGCTTTTTTGGGCCTTGCGGAGTACTATGTTAAGTTTATACCCAATTATGCGGAAAAAACAGTGGCCATGAGAGCGCTCATGAGGAAGTGTGTAAGATTTGCATGGTCTCAGGAGTGTGCAGTGGAATTTGGGTTGGTTAAGAGGGATGTAGAAAATGCTCCTTGCCTGAAATCGTTTGACCCGAAAAATAAAACGGCCCTGACTGTGGATGCAAGTGAAGTGGGTTTGGGGGCAGTGCTGGAGCAGTGGATAAGTGGTGAATGGATGCCAGTGGCTTTTGCCTCGAGGACTTTGAGAGATGTTGAAACTAGATACTCGGTAATTGAGAGAGAGACTTTGGCAGTGTTATGGGCTTCAAAACACTTTAGGACGTTTTTGTGGGGCATTCCTTATATTGTCAGAACGGATCATAAACCGTTGGTGAAAGTGTTCTCTACCAAGGGAGTTATGGCAGTATCCCCGAGGATTGCGAAATGGTCAGTACAACTACAGGATTACAATTTTTCATTGCAGTATTTTCCGGGGAAGTTGAATGTTGTGGCAGACTGCCTGTCCCGTTTGCCTATGGTGGAAGAGGGCAATCAGACAGTTTTAAGGAAAGATGAAGACTGGCAGGAATGTCAGGTTGCTTATGTGACGTCTGCGGTGGAGAAATCGTTGTGGGATCAGGAGTCTGAGGCCGATCTTGAGTTAAAGTGGATTAAGGAAGGTCTAGTGAAAGGGTGGCACACGGTTAAGGACAGGCCTGAAGGGAAAGGTTATGCCCAAGTTTTACATGAATTAGCCGAGGGTCCATGGGGTGTGTCTAGGGGAAGTAGGTTGATACCCCCTGTGAGTTTGAGAGGGAGAATAGTCACGTTAGCACATGTTGGTCATTTGGGTCGATCTTTGACTAAGAGGAGACTCAGGGAGGAGTACTGGTGGCCGGCTATGGACAAGGATGTCGAACAGGTGGTGAAAGACTGTCAGGCATGCTCTGTTAGCGATAAAAGCAAGGTACTCCATACACAACCTATACATCCTGTAGAGGTTCCAGAACAAGTGTGGTCGAAATTGGCTTTAGATATCATGGGTCCGTTTGAGTGTTTAGAGCCTGAGTGCAGATATATGTTGGTGTTGGTGGACTATACATCCAGGTGGATTGAGGTGGCGGCGTGTTCTTGCGTCACAACTGATTCTGTCATGGATTTCTTGAGGAAAAATTTTGATCGTGAGGGATTACCTGCAACCTTAGTCACAGATAATGGGGTGCAGTTCACTTCTAGAGCGATGAGAGAGTTTTTGGAACAACATGCTATTTCCCATTTTAGAACAGCTTTGTACAATCCTTCTGCAAATGGATTAGTGGAGAGGGCCAATGGTACTATTAAGTCAGCTATAGAGTTAGCTTTGGCTAATGGTTTAGATTGGCAGGAAGTGGTGACACAATATCTGGCTGCATATCGCAGAACGCCAGCCACAATTACGGGTAGATCTCCATTTGAGCTTATGAGGGGCAGGAAAGCAGGTACTATGTTGAGAACCCTGGCTATGGGTGGTGGTGGGCCATGTGATATGGATTTACAAGCTATTCATCGCAGTATTTTGGCGCGACAGGAGGCCATGGGGTCTTCACAAAAGTTTAGAAAGGAGTTGAATGTTGAGCTTGGGGATGAGGTGTACATACGAAATCCCAGGATGGTTCATAAAGGTTACAGCAAGTTTTTGCCCTCTAGGAGAGTTGTTAAGGTTGGAAAAGGCCATGTGAGATTGGAGGATGGTTCTGTTTGGAGCAAGAAACGGGTGGTGGTGGATGGTTGCAAACGTGGGGAGAGGGCAGGTGTGGAGTCTGATTGGGAGTGTCACGGGACTGGGCTGGATTATGATCCTGTGAGTTCACAAGGGATCAGCCTTGAACAGGAAGAGGGTGTTCCACTTCCACGTCCTGTGGGTGCCGAAAGGAATGTAGAGGGTCAAAATGCTTCTGATCAACAACCTGATGTAGGACAAGAAGGGGGTCGTCTTGCCAGGAGGTGTGGTCCCCCTATAAGGTTTAGAGATTATATTTGTTAAACATGAAATTTACATGTTATGGTGCAATGCATCTTTGTGGTCAATATTTCTTTATCCATGAATGCAATTGGTATTAATGATGAGTTATATATATAGTTATGTTCATGTTTCCATTGTTCAAAATGTTCGCGATGTATGTGTCACAGGTTATTAACAATTGTGTTATGCAAGGGAAGAGGATATGTCGTAATGTGCACGGGCTCGTGCAGGGACACTCGTGGAATGTTATGATTGTTCGGAGGAGAACATTCCACGGTGGCCGTTGGTTGGAGGTGGCTGGGCAGCAGGCTGGTGGGGTCTCGTAAATAAATACTTTATAACCTACTTACATGTGTACGGTGGATTTACATCAGTATGCTGGCAAAATAGGCTGCTCTTGGTAGTCTAGCTAGGAACAGCACACGGCCTCCATCAACGATAGTAAAAAACCTGGGAGACTTGATGGACAACAAACTAACACTTGAGCCACAAGTAAACGCCATAATCAAGAAATCTTTTGTCTTAAAGGAAGTAAAAAGGATCTTACCATTCCCCTCTTTCACCCACAAAACACTTGCCATCATCGCTCTCAACGTGTCCAGATTAGACTACGCCAATAGACCATACTCTAGGAATGCCAGAATGACTACCAAAGAAACTTCAACGCATCCAAAACACTGAGGCGAGACTCCTGCTCAAACTACCACGTACAGAACACATCCCAGCGCTGCAAATGCTTCACTGGCCACCAATAAAACAGCTAATAAAGTTCAAAACAATGTACATAACGCACAGAACAATCCATGGCCAACGAGCAGAGTTCCTAAAAGAGAAAATATCCACCTACCAGCCAACAAGAGTACTGAGATCAAGCAACGACATTCCCTTAAAAGCAAAACCATATAATAAAATGAAACTCAGAGGATCAACGTTCTCTCACCTGTAGCAATAACATGGAACGAGCTACCAAAAAACATATGCAACACAAGGGATCATTTGGAATTAAGGAAACTACTTAAATCTTGGCTCTTTGCCCCAGAACGAGAAGGAAATGACTAGAAAGTATGCACACGATCGGAACCCCCAAGAGACATGCAGAGACTGACCAGAACCCCAAACCGTAACATCGTAAATTCAGGGCCGGGAAGATGCTTGCCTCAGCCAGGTAGACATACCACTAGAGACATACCATAAGAGTAACACAGAGAAAAGCTCTGACGCCTTGACATGCCTGCCAATAAGGTAGATGGACTGAAGTACCAGCATACAGGATGGTCAGGGATATCGAGCACAGAGACGCAGAGAGAAAGAGGTAAGAAAAAACAAATGAATGTAACTCTAATATCTCAATTATCTGCATACACTTCCCATGCACAAACTCACACAACCATATCTCTGCACAGCAATCCGCACGTACTTCACCACACTGCAACAACAGAGCAACAACATCACACTCCAGCACAACAGTACACGGGAAGCCACACTGACCAGAAAACAGCACTCAAGCTCAGCGAATGGTGCAAACCGAACTGAAGCTGCCAACAGGACATAACAGCTCTCACTTGGCCATTCCCACTACACCCTACTAAATACCCACTACCACACCCTCCTTTTCAGATGTGCAAGAGCGCCTGGGACCATTCCAGTGGTGACGGCGTGCTGTACAAATACCTTTAACATAAACATTAACATTCACAAACAATACACACAGGAATTAAACCCAGACATACAAGACCGAATAACAGTGCATACATAACTTCAAAGACAACCATTAATACAACACACACATATCACACACAAAACACAATCCACAATGCACCTCTAAAGTTAAAATACAATTTGAATGTACATTACATTCAGAATGCATGTAAGCATGGACTGCATGCTCAAAATGTGCATATGCACATACAGAGAAAACACAAAGGCGGCACATCCCATGTGCAGGTAAAATACAAACTCACATAGAAGGCATAATACATATATCCTTAATATGCATATGCAGAGACAATACACAATATGCAGATATATTATACATGAAATAGATTAAAGAAATGATCACACACTTGCAATAGGCCAACATGTATTAATGCTGGCCGATCACACACACACACACATACAAACTGTAGAAAATCAATCTGCAAGATGTGCAGCCAAGCACAATATGCAAATACATTCCAGTCAGCATTAACAGAAGTCTGCACCACAAGCTCTGAATGTGCGATGTCCATGGAACCTTCACAGACAGAGACAAGTTGTATCCACATACATGACTCTTGGTGAAACAACGTAAGAACGTGCGCCGTAACCCCTGTTCCATTACATTCAGACAATCAGAATGAACATAGCATAACACACATGCTTCACATACGCAAAACCCACGTAACATGAAAACACTAAGCCAATGACAACATGATATTGGCACAGAGACTACTTTGTGTAAGAAGATAAAGGTTGCACAAACGAAGTACACAGTACTTGCATAATAATTGTTCACAAGGAAAATATAAAAAGCATGTGTAAACATTGCATTCAGAATAAATATAATCATTGCTAACATGCATGGAGTATGGATACACAAATATACACAAGCACACGTGATTAGGTTGGTTGGGGGATAGATGTGTGTTGACCTAGGACATGAAAGTGGGAATAATAAAGGGAGGAGCTTGGGACAGATTTTGAGGAAGAAACGAAATACCCAAGCAACAAGGTTGTGTTGCAAAAAGGTTAATTTGCATGTACTACTGTTGGCTGTCTTGATGGCTGGGTGGTAGTTTGTCTTTCTCATGCATAACCACTTATTTCTAAACTGTCTCTATTCTCGGATTCATACAATTTCTTTGCGATGAATATTTTCAACATATAACATACCATAACATAACATAACATGTGTGTATTGTCTGGGTCACAATAATATCTGTTTTGTGAAGCAATTGCATTCACAACACCGTCTGATAAGCTGGTAAACGGCTCTGCCTTTCTGCGGGTTAGAGTTCGATAGCTGGTTTAAAAGAACAGTATCACGTGGGCGAGATAGGGTGAGAGAAAGACAGAATGCGTTGCACTTCCCCAATGAGTTTACATACATCCCCTTTTCAAAGTTAGAAATGTGATTTTCTGTTTCCATAACACATTCGCCTGCACTTGTGGGTCAGACTGGATTCACATAATGTTGATCTCCTTATTGACATGTCTGCCAAAGGCACTACACTGTGTCAATACTTAATAGCGATGCATGCTGCTTTAACTTTTACTACATAGTGAAAGCCTTTGTGAAAGCACCTATGCTGGTAAATGTTGAGAACATAAAACTGGAAATGGTGTTTTCAATGAATCTTTCTGTAATTAATCTGTAAACCTTGCCCCTGCAATGATGGGAGTGTAAAATGTAACAACCAGCACACAGCTCACATTGTACTCTTTAAACTCGTCAATCCACAGAATTTTATTTTCACCATTAATTCAGGTCACGTTTCTTTACCTGTTTTTTGTTTGCTTTTTTAATGACCCCCTCTTAACATGTGCCATTCCAGAGGTAACACCAACAGCAGATAACTGCTGGAAAATACATTTCCCAGACCCTAAATGAATAGGCCCTTATAGATCGGTAAGCACAATACATCCCTTCAGTTAATCTATGACCAGACCAAAATGGCCCAGTTGGGGCATAGACAGGCAAGAACACACTGCAGGAAACTATAGGCCAGAATTCGGAAAATGTGCAGCAGTGGCGCAAATCAAGCAATTGCATTTAGCACCAGTTGTGCTGCTCGTATAGATGGAGCAAACATGTTCTGTTTCAATCCATAGGTCAAATGACGGTTTTTCCAATGGCAACGTTGAAGAAAAGACAGCAAACGGACAGCTTTGTTTTGCTTTTTACGTAATGAGGGACAAAGCAAATTCATATTGTATTTATGAGAGCGAAATATGCAACTTTGCTGGAGGCCAAGCCAGTTTTCCCTATTTCTGATAACTGTCGGCAACACGCATTGCACAAAATCAGTTTCCCTCCTTCAAAAACATTAACATAACGTGGATTGCAGCAAATTGCCGAGTGAGCTGGCATCATATATCCGCAGACTATCTGAGCACACTGCTTATATCAGCGACTCAGAAGAATCAACAATTTGCTCCATGTGTTGTACTAATTCACATTTCAAGTATAAGGGCCCCGCGTGTATTCTCCCCTCACTTAGCAGGTAGGGAGCACCTGGTTTAATTGGTCTAGCATTGCAGCCAATGATCTTCAAGCCGAGAGGTGAACAATCTAAGGGAAAGATTCAGAAAGATTTCCAGGAGAGCAGAAAACAGTTGTCCATGTGCATTTCAGATGTTCACTTGCCACATTATGCCTGAATCGCAAATCCCAGGCACAGAAAGGATGGGGAGCTGCCTGGAGCACCTCTGAGATGCTCATGTGCAAGTGAGATTCACACAGATTTGCTTACAGACCTCTCCAGATTTACTCCAGTTTTAGGCTTTTTGAATCTGGGCAGTAGCAGGTGCAAATCTTTAGTGCTCATGCGTTTGCTGATTTGCACCAGTGCACATCTTTGGGAACCAGGCTCTAAATTCTGTTTTTTTCCCATTAACTCAACAATTTTACATCCATTGAGTGGAAGAGTTGCTTACTGTTTCCACCTATGAAAGGGCAATTTACAAACAAACCAGAGATACCGATCAGTTTTTGGACACATGGGGGAGTTTCCTTGATGTTTATGGCTAATGTGTCTGAACTGACGACATATATTGATCTGTCTTATCGTAATTCAATGTTGTATGGATGGTACATTGATGAGTTCTTGGGTCCGTATAGGCCGTTGATATCTCAGTAAATGAAATTGTCATGTTGGGAAATGTTTTTTGATTATTCATAAATTGTAGTCAGTATGATTTATTTCTGTCTTTTTGTTTCCTCCTCTACTATTTTCTTGTCCTCTCTTTCTCCTCTTCCTTAGCTTTCCTGTACAGTCCATTTTAATAAGCTCATCTTTGATTACCGAATTTGTGAATTCATCTTTGATCCTATGTTGGTTATTTAAAACTTTATTGTCATGTATCTTTTGTTTACGACTTATTAAAATAAAACTTGAAACTCAAAAAAAAAAAAAGAGAAATGTGGCCTTCCAATACTGCAGTTCATATCTGCAGAACTGCAACTACACTCTTAGGACCTAATTCCCACACCTGAACTGAGGCTGAGCAGATGACTGGGATGTCTGCATAGTAGTGATTCTCCTCAGAGAGAACACTTTAGTGCGGTTCCCCTCGTGACCTCATAGGACACTCAGAGTGACCTATAAAGTGATCAGACTCTGGACATCCACAGCAAATGCAATGGATTCTGGGAATTGCAGAGGGCCCAACTATATCCTTCAAAACAAGCTTGCCAAATGCTCAGCGTGACTGGCCACATGATCTGCAACACCTTCATGCCATTTCTGATGGTTCCGTTCTTCAATCTAATCACGCAACTCTTGACAGCTGCGTTCTTTCCTCTCTTTTGGCACTGCCTACTATGTGCATACGCAGTTCGGTAGTAAGAGTGCAAGCTTTTAAGGTGGGTGACACAGCATATTATACATGTTCACTGTTATTGTAAAGTGGTAGAAACCCACCACAGAAACCTGACACAACCTTTGAAGAGAACATTTGAAAACAAGACACTGTTAAATTAGGAAGAGGATAACACGCACGACTGTTAACACTCACTACATTTTTAATTGGATTCAGTGTGCACCCCATTGCAACCTAAATAGAGTGAAAACCCGAAATTAATTAAAGAAAATAAAATGTCTCTATTATCTTCACTGCCTTCTGTTTCCACGTTCACGTTCATTGTGCTAACAAAAAAAACTTTATTGGACAGAAATAAAGCGAGAAAATAATTAACGAATAAATGAATAGTTAATGAATGACATGTTTTGTCTAGAATCGCGTGGACAATGTGGGGAGTTGTTTCTTGTTCACAACCATAATGTCCTTGAGAGAGAGGCAGTTTCAATAATTACCTCGTCTACAATAAACAGTTCTGGATGGAAGAAGATCTGAGTTCCATTAACTGGGAGCGCGCCCAGGAGACTGCAAATCGTCGTAGAAAAGCTTGACAGCCAGAGTGAGAAAAAGACACAGGCAGTCCTTGCCAAAGATGGGCGTCTTCCAAAAAGGTGGCAAAAGCAGAGTGTTTCACGATGGTAAATCGTGGCTGCTACCAGAGGCGCAGCCTCATGAAGGTCCTGATGTAGCAATGGATGTTTATCTGAGAGCCAGTATAACCCAACATTGGGAGCTTCTGTGTTTTGCTCAGATCTCTGTGAAGTGGAACCTGCTATATGCGCAACAGAAGCATAGCCAACCGAGGTTAACTCTGAAATGCTCTAGTTATGGGCCACCCAGTGCCAGGTGATGTCACGTTGATGTCTCCATAGTTACTTGGGGCGGCGGGAGTTCAGGGGAAGGGAAGTGCATCATGAAACGGGAAGTGATGGGCGGGGGGAGGCGGGGCCAGGGCAGTTGGAAGAAAATGTGTGAATAAAGAAGAACTGTGTTGCAAACCTCCATCTCTGTCTTTCTTTCACTGCACCACACGCTTCCCAAACGCAGGCCTAACCTACGCTTCGACACTGGCGATGAGGCAGGCGGCCTCTGTGTGTCAACGCTGCGAGGGAAGGCAGCGGAGAAGCGGGTGTCCGCTCGCGGGTGGCGCAGGAGCACCGTGCAGATCTTTCTCTCTTCTCCACGTGGGTGGGGAAGTCCCCACGTGGGCGGACTGGCGCTCCAGGCGCTTCGGGCCACGGCAGTGAAACAAAGGACTCAGTTCCTCCTGGGTCACGGTGGTGAGGCCAATTAAGAAGAAGAAGGGGAAAAGAGACACAGTGAAGCAGCCAAGGCCGAGCAAGGCGTGGAGGCCATCCACATGAGGTGAGAAGGGAAAGGCCCTTGACCGCGGAAGCGCTCCATGACGGAGGCTTCTGTCTACACAGAACACTTGATGGATGGTGCTCGTGCCCAATAGGGGCGTCCATCCTGGGGTCCAAGAGAGGTTCACCCTACTGAAGGTTAAGGGCAAACACTGAGAAAGCGGCCATCTCTGGCTGGGGACACAGGAAGGACGGGAGCACCCACAAAGTAACCCAGAGTGATGTCGGGTCAGGACAATGGCCAGGGTGCGCAGGCACAAGGACAAAATCATCAGGGGCAGGGCCCCCAAGAGGTGGACCAGGTTCCCTACAGGCTGCCCGACACGCTGGCAGCACAGATGCCAGGGACATTTGACGTCACGGACACGAGCAACATGGGTCCCAGATGGACAAAATGGATTCGATACTTTGAATTATATATTGGGGCCACGGGGCCCATAGAGGAGGCCCGGCAAAAATGCCTGTTAAAACTGGACATAAGCTCGGCTACACATGACATCATAGACGAGATGCCCTCTGACTCTATCGCCTCCATACAGGATTTAAAAGATGCTCTGGCCGCATATTTCACTCCACACGCCAACTTGGATTACGAGAGGCATCTCTTTCACAGTACCAAGCAGAGCTCGTACGAATCCAATTGCTTTTCCCCACTGTCTAAAACTTCAATGTCACTATTCAGGTTCAACAGTCTCGACATAATTCCCTTCCCCCATCCCATCCTAAAAAATGGCTGGAGGATTCATTTAACAATATAAAGTGTGCAGTTCAATATTGAGAGAGTTCTCTTGGGAATTTCTGATCTTTCTAAAAAATGGTAGCAATTTCCATTCAAAACTTGCTCTCATAGTTATGAGCACAAACTGATAGAGTATTATAGAGGCCAGTTCACCCTTAGGAAGACCCAGGACCTTTCTTCAAATTAAACCCCCAATAGGGTCCAATGCGGCTCACAATCTAGGAAAAACCATCTATGTCATGTAACAAGGCTGGCAGGACCTTAGACTTGTAGTAAGTTACAGTGGGGAGTAAAGAAAATATACCCAATTTGGAAGCAGTACGCTTCATCTGAGCTGCAAACACAGCACACATTTTCTTCATTGTATCCAAATGAATCATTATACTGGGACATCCGTAAATAGCGACACCTAAATAAGTATACTTATCGATCTGTTCGATTGCCACACCTTTCACTTTCCATACAAATGTATTTTTCCTCTTTCTGAAAACACATGTCATGACCTTTGTTTTTTGGCAGTTTATTTCCAGACCGTGTGTATCCATGAATGACATTAGCAAATTCAGGGAGTGCTGGAGGTCGATGTGAGTTTGAACCATAAAAGCTAGATTATCGGCATACAGGAAGTAGTAGAACTTTTCAAACTCCAAATTGGGTTGTAAGGCAGATGCCCCAGCCAGCCATAACTCCACATCTGAGAGATATAAATTAAATAAGGCTGAAGCCAGGACACACCCTTGTCTGACTCCCCGATGTGTCCTCACCGGTTCAGAGATAATTTACCTGTACAATCAAGAGGCACTTGCACCTTGATATCTTCGTGCAATGCCATAATTATCTCCAGAAAGGACTGCAGGGTACCCCAGTCTCTTAGTTCCACCCACAAAATTCCTCTCACCACCTTGCGATATCTGAATTCAGAGGTTTTTTTCCTCCCTTTTGTCCTTCACTAATATATGCAGAATAAAGCCACTGATCTGGGCTTCACAAGCCCTTTCAAAAACCCGACTGGCATTGATCGAAATGGCCAGCCTCTCTTGTCCAGTTATTTAGGGCTTTGAGGGCTATCAAGGTGAAGATTTTACTGCAGGAGTCAAGTAGGGCGATGGGCTTTTTGTTTGTAGGTAGCAGCCTATAAAATCCCTTCTTAAAGATGGAAACCAACATACCAGTCTTCTAAGATTCTGGGATCATTTTATGGGCTAGGATGTTATGAAACAAGATTAACAGGATAATTGCCCATTGAGTAGCATCGGCTCTCATTACAAAGTTGGAAATCTCATCTGGACCCACTGCAATAGATAGTTTTGCCACCATAATTAACTGATCAAGCTGTCATCTATCCAGAGCAAATGCCAAACCAGAGTTTTTGGACTGTACAACCAAAGTATGTTTCTCCCCCCATGGACATATGCCAATTTAATATACTCTATCCAGAGATTCTCCGATATTCCATTCGCCTGTACAAAATCAAGTCTATCTGGATTATTATTCATGAGCTTCCAAAACTTTTTGGTATATTCATACATAAGTATCTTCAGAATCCTCGCCCACTCTTGCTGGAACAGATGGCCCGTTTGACATTTAATCCAATTCTTTAAAGCCTGCTTATGTTTTTTGGCCTTTGCCCAGTAATCCTTAGGTCAGGGATCTGTTTCTAGAAGCCGTAAATTCATCCTCAACTCCCTTTTCTTTGCCTGAATAACTCTGTCAAATATGCGCTATAACCTGCCTTTGCCAGAGAACCCAGTTGCCCTTATCCCAAAGTCCTGAATTTCCCCTCTTATAATGCAGGAAAAATGACCTACTGATAGGATTGCCTCCAACCATTCCCCTGATTCCAATTCTAACAGACCATATAGTTTCTTATTCAGTTTTACAATTGACCTTGTGCGCCAGACCAAAGGGTTGCCTGCATTATCCACCATTAACTTGGCAATTTTTGAAACTTTGCCTTCATCATGCAATAGCATCAGGGAACAGTCCACCAACAAATGATCACTACAGCAGGTCTTATATATATTAAACTCACTGGACAAGGCCAGTAGGGGTCACAAGATAAATTTATAGTCCAGAGTAGAGGAAGCATTTGGGCCATACCATGTTTAAGCCATGGGATTATCGCCCACAGATACCCAATATCAGGGATTCGCTAACATACCGGCCAAACTAATATCTTCAGACAAAAGTAACGGGCCATCTTCTGTAGATTCATGTAACCCATCTTCGCTCCAGTCGCCCCTCTTCCGATGCAGCGGAACACCTATTATTGAGAAAGGGTCAAATTGAGCCTTGCCTTCCACCCCCCTTAGATACAACCTCACTACATACAATTATCAACAATTCCTTCTCAGCAACACGCTTCGACAGGCCTGACACGGTAGCACAAGCTGGTCGAGAGTCAGCACTTGGAGAAATGTCCTGAGTGTAATGTCACTATTGCCTCTGTAAGAAAAATCGTGTTCCCAATAGTGGCAGTATTTCCCATTGCCAGATCCATGCTGGCTGTGCCCAGTAAAGCCAGCATGTACCACTGTAAGACCACTCGTGCTGGCTGGGACCAATTATATTAGTTTCAGCCACAGTAAAAAGGAAGTGCTGCTGTTTCCAGTAAGTCCAGCATTCGCCACCGCAAGAACACTACTGCTCCCTGTGCCCAGCAAAGCCAGTATCAAAGTCAGTCTTTGACACTGTGGGAACACACCTGCTGGCTGTGCATAGTAATGCCAGCATTTGTCAATATAAGAACACTTATTCCAGCTGTGCCCAGCCCAAAATTGGTGAGGAAGCACTCAGCCCCTATCGGCCATCTGCACTGGCTGGAGCATTAATGAAGAGTACTCTTATGTAATTGGGGAAATAGTCATGTGCTACAGTGCTGGGGCACGTAGCTGGCTCCTTCTGCAAAGAGGGAGCACCGTCTACAACCCCAGAAATCCTCATAGGCGTAGTACCCTCACTCTGCTGCTGGAATACCCACACCTTTTCGGGGCAGTTATATGATATAGTTCTGCCCTTTCACTAATGGAAAAACATCACACATAAAGAAAAGCAATCGGACACTATGCAAGTGTCTATAACATGGCACCGCATACCTGTTTTACATAAGCCTAAATCTATATTCCTAACGGCAATGACAGGAAAGAACGCATGGGGGAGGGAGGAGGGCAGTGAAAGGAAGCAAGCAGAGATGGGAACCGCAGGAGAGCGAGAGTCATCAGAACAAGAGAAAGGTTTCAGAGCTTTAATATCAATTTCGTGTTTGCAAAAGAAATTAATTTCCATTCGGGGCTCGTGTTTGTGAATGATAACTACAATAGCAAATGCTGTATTATGCATTATGCCAATCTCGGGACACGTTTGCATGTGTGAATTTTAAATATGCTTTTTTTCACTCATTTTTATTTTGTACTGCTGTCGGTGGCTTCCTAGTCTCAATTTACTAATGCAAAATGTGATTAGTTTCCATAAGTACACAACGATAACAGAGAACATAATATGCCGAGGTTGCACACAGTTTACTGCACGAGCCGCTCCACTTCACAGAGATGTGCCTTTCCACATTATGCAAACGAGCTTAAACTCCTTGCTCTGTTTTTAGAAATTAAAATAATGATTACATTTCTAAGAGTGCTGTTTCAGCTCTGGAATAATTAGAAAAATATGTACACTGGATTATGCGTGTGTACTTTCCAGTTAAGAGCATTAGCCGAAGTCAGTAATCTAGTCAAAAATGAATAATGCATTCTTAAATTGTTAATTAGGAAAAAGACATTCCATAATTTCATTACTGCCCTCCACGCGGGGTGAATATTCCCAGAGAGAAATGAATCAATGAATTCATGCAGGAATAGTGCCTAATACTTTTTATTATCTATGCTACTGGCTGCCTTTTCCAAAGAGCACAGGAAGTAGTGGTGCAATGCAAGTTTTCAAATGTCTTTTTTTTATTGTTTTCAAACCATCTTTGGGGTTTTTTTACACATTTTTTCTCCAATTCATAAACAATTACCTAGTTATAATGCACAAACATACAGAAAAAAAGAAAATACGGACAACAAAACATTAAATGCAATTCACTGCTATCTGTCAGTTAAGTAAAACATACTAAAAATTAAACTCCTTTCATAGTTGGAGTTTCTTAATCACAACCATGCCTTATCAGTTCTCATCTCTTAAGTCACACATTTGTGTACGTGCACAACATTTAACATGAGCGCTATCTCGTGGCCTCGGCCCCAAACATTTCTGATTGGAGGCCTTCTTCTCTGTCTACAAACCTTTGGAGGAGTTTCGCTCTTATGTCTCAGGTTCCCTTACAGTCCATTAATAGATGTCTGGTGGTCCGTCTCCTGGGATCCTTACATATCCTGCACAGTTTGTGTGCTTCATCACCCCGCCCCCATTTGGTGAGCACTTCTCCTGTGTGGACTAGATTCAAGAGAAATCTAAGAAAGATCTGTCTCGCCCTCCAATCCGGAAAGTCTCAGAGATATTTAGGCAGAAAGCCAATGTCTTTTTTTAACGTTCCTTTCCTATTGTAACGTAGCCCCCTTTCCTCCCTTCCAGTTAACGCAGCAAGTGGCGCTCTGGTTTACGCCACAATGCCTCCTGTTATGAGGAAAAACGTACTTGATTTACCTATCCTGCAGTCATACTGGCTTTCTGGTTTCAAGGAGGGTTAGGCATGCTGATGTTTCCGCAGGCTGAGTCAAGAAATGCGCACGTGGTATTTCACATTCTTTGCATGTGAAAAATACCACATGCAGATTTTCGGACAAATACATGTCCTGTACTTTCTGCCTGATTGCGAGTTGCTGAACAGACTGGAAAGTGCCAAACAAACCTGAAAATAATTGCTCAAACACATGCAGGCTTGGACTGGCCCACCCGGCAATGCCTGGAGTGCAGGCCCAACCTGCTAGTGTGGGACACTTTTTTTTATCAAAGGGGGCCCGTTTTTTGTGGCCGCGGTGGGCCACTTTGATGAGTTGCTTCACTATGAAGCTAGTAATGTTAAACAGTGTCAATAAACACACATCCTTTAAAATGCAGAATTTGCAACACATTCGTCCAAAAAAAGTTTCCCCTTGGGTAGCACTCAGTCTGTCACAAAAGGCAAAAATTGCCATTTGCAACTGAGGGACACTTTTTCATTGGTGCCCGGGACAATTTTATGCCAGAGATTGACCCCCAACTCAAAGATGGTGGTTTTAGCTTTCGAGCGAGGCCAGGTTTTTCCATGGCCAGGATGTGTGTGGAAATACTTGATGTGTGGAAACGAAACCTTCAAATCTGAATTACCCATAAATACAGAGCACCAACAACACCAATTCACAAATTGGGGAGGTCATAATACTCCCATATAAATTAATACATCTATACATTAATGGCATGCAGCATAAAAGCAGTAAATCAACGAGCAAAACATGTCTGGCAGGTGGACCAAATAAGACCCAGTTGCACGTAATCACATGAAGGAGGGTATACAAGAGAACACCCCAGTAAACACAGAATGAGGCAACATGTATTGTGTCTGGCTACATCATCATATATATGAAGAGCTGATGATTTATTTATTTATTAACATTTGTATAGCGCACAGAAGCCCTGAGGCATCGTGGTGCTGTTACAGGTGAGCATAGCTGGTTACAGAGACATCATTGTTTACGTAAACAAGCATACTAGAATACATGACAGTGTGTTTGGCAATACATACTTATTTACAGGCAATACATAGGCGATGTAGCAATCAGACAAGCAAGAGGGGGGAGTGTTAGATGAACAGAGTGGTTTTAAGGCCTATGAGGGATGTTGATTTTGGAGCAGAAGAGAGGGAGTGTGAAGATTAGACAACTGGCTTCAAGTAGGGGAAGGCTGGTTAACATGGGCATAATGATGCACAAAAGGGGCAGTTTAGGTAGCAGGAGTTAGTAGACATGGGGTGTCATTCCGAGTGAGGCGGTAAGGGGTTAATGGTGCCGGTAAAGGTGCCAGAGCCTTCAACCCCTTACCGCCTCATTACGAGTCTGCGATGGGGAACCCCCTAAGGACGCCTGGTTATTAACGGACCCGTTGTTAGCACCATCCCCATTCCCATTGAGCCCTATGGGGGCTCAAATGGGAATGGGGATGTTCAGGGTCTGGGTTCCGTAAATGGGGAATACCAGGCCCTCCAAGGTCAGAATGGCCCAGGAATTCCTCATTCAAGGAACCCAGACCTGGTATCCGGTAAGGGGGTAACCACGCCGCTAATAGCGGCATGGTTACCCCCTACCTCGTAATGACCCCCACGGTCGAGAACAATTGGCACACTAGATGAGAAATCACTTGCTTCCTTCACACCCACATACCATCCTCACTTTCTGCAAATACAACCATGGTCACCAGCATTTCACCTTTGTGCTATTGTGAGATTGTGTTACCACACTGTCATCAGATATCTCAGAATAATGTGGGTTCAATACATGAACCGTGTTTACCACATGCCTAGAAAACAGTTTAAGTGGGGGGTTCCATCCAGCAGATGTGGTAATTTAGGAACAGTCTGCAAGTAGCCTGGACTTCCAGAAGCAAAAAACCCAAACTGGGCTGCTCTGCTGTCTGCTCTCTGCTCAGGGGACTGCATACCCTAAATTACTCATCAGTATGCACTGTATTGTCACACGCTAATATTCAGATTGAAAGGAATCTAAATTCACTGAGGTTGGTAGCCCACACGTGTCACCCACTGACAGCTTGTCTCCTGCTTACTGTCCTTCACTCCCACAATCCACACTCCCATCAATCTGTCACCCAACAACTATCACTGTTAGATATGTACTTGACTCTTGGTGCATCTATGTTGCCATTCATATGTATCCCCATTTGGAACAGTGATTTGCCTATTGCGCATACCTGAAGGTCCACCTGATGAATGGATATGCATTACAATATGCCCCAATTGAGAATGCCAAGTTTGCAAGTTGATTGCGTTATCTGTTTGTTTGAACTCTTTAGCGTTATGCTTGTGGTGTTACAAGGGTTTTTGAAGGTTCCAAAAGGAAGCAAAATACATTGTAATTCCCACTTTCCAAGGATCAGGCACTGAGGACTCCTCCAGGCAGGGAAATGGACATGGGGTAGCGAGTTCTTTCCTCTAGAGGACCGGGTGTCCTGGAGACTGGTGATGGTACGGATGACAAGGTCAGTATTTTTATCTATGGGTGACTAGGTATTATCACCACCATGTTTGAATCCTTTAGCACCCTCAGCACGGGAGCCAGCCGATCAGGTGGCACGGAACATGGGCTGACAATGCTAATGTTAGCCCATGTTCCAAGTCGCCCGATGGCCATATCTCCTGAAATCTTCCCTTGACTGACCCTGCTTTTTTTGTTTACCTCCTCCCCCAATTCCACTTACCTGATTGCTCCGGTGGCAGGCCCTACCACCGCAGATTCTGCAGCTCCAGTCCCCGCTCCGTTTGGCCACCATGGAAATGAAAGAGGGGCTTCGTTCACAGAAAGAAAATACTTTCCATTAAAAAAAAAACATTAGCATCTGTGTAGCGAACTACTCGGGTGCTAATGGCGATATGCCTCTCAGTGGTGGGCTGACTCAGGAGATAACGGCCCGCCACCCTCGTTAAGACACCCTTGCTGTGCTCGGGCCCCTAATGTGGGCGGCGGGCTGTTACCTACAGGGTCGGCCTGTCACCTCGGGGCATATTGGCTCAATCTGATACACCTTTAATGCAATAACGAGATGGTACAGACAAGATTCCATGTGCTGGTTGTATCTGTGTCTTATGTGACAATTGTGCATGTAATTTACATGGGACTGCATGTTAGTCATTGTGCATGTGTTCTACTTGCAAAGTAGAGCAGAGCCCTCAGCTGTAGACAGTTGCCTCAGGGATTGATAGACTATTAATAATACCCAGGCCCGCACTTGCACTAATTTGCTGCTTGATATGAAATGTTTTAACCTAGTCATCTCTGGTAATCACCGACTTCCAATTACTATTCTCACGCATTCTAGTGCTTCAAGGCCATACACCTGGCAGAAGGCGCTATACAAATAACAAATAACATAACATAAAATGTGTAATGTGAGGGCAAAATTTGCCAAACATATAATGAAGACAAATGTGAGTTAGCTATGTATGGAACTACATAGAATAGTCTTTTTTAATGGAGGGGGCACAACATTCTCGTGATCTCTTCTTAACCCATAAGGTGGAAGAACCCTGACTGGCCAGTGATCAACGGTCTGAAACACCTAATGTGTCCACAATATGTCTGCATGACAGCCCACTTCGAAATCAGAAACTACTAATACCTTATCCCTCCCTCCAAGCTTTTTCTATATAATTCTCTTTGTGACATGCCCTCCACAGCAGTTGCAGCTCCCTTTAATTGCCCCATAACACTTACAAAACCTGCTTACCATGCGTTGACTTAGAGCCATGTGGCAAAAGAAAACCGGTCCCACACTTTGTTGTTTTATGGAAAATAATAACTTAAATATGATTAGTTAAGTGTTATTTTTTCATTACAAAGGGTATCGAATTATCTTGCTCACCATAGTCGGTTGTTTTTGACACTATTGCAACTATTGTCTCCTATTAATGACTCATTTACTAAACAATGACTTGGCTCTAAATGTGGAGAAAGCAGTGGAGCCTCACCCATAGGAGGTACTAGGGCAGGGCCTCCCCTGCTCCCACCCTCCACGCCACCCTTACATTTTCAGGACCCTCCAGGTCCTGGAAATTAAAAAAAAGAAGGAAACAAATGCATTTGCATTTTAGAGAGATTTTAACTAGCTCCATAATAATGCAAATGTAGTATTTGCACTTGCAAAGAATCTAAATCATTTGCAAATGCAAAGACTGGAGGTGGCCCTTATATCACAGTGTCCATGCCTTTACTCAGCTCTATCAAAGGCATTGCGAGACCAAGAATGACATCAGCCATTAAAGATTTCTTGGGGCGCTGTTAAAAACAACCCTGAAGGCATCCTGAATGTTTCTTCACCCCTCCCTCTGCCTATCTGCCTCATGCTGGGGTCAGAATGCTGACCCTGCCCTCTGCCTGACAAATGAATAGGCAGGAGGAGGGTTGAAGGGTGTCTCCTGACTCTCTTCCAACAACATAATGATGTTGGAGGAAGAGGGGCAAAGCCTGTGCCTTCAGATCACTACCACGGCACACTCTCAGGTAAGTGTTTAAAATAAAAAAAAATGTTATGTCTTTTTGTATGTGTGTGTGAGGGAGAGAGAGAGAGAGAGAGAGAGAGAGAGATATGGAAATATTGGCCCTCATTACGAGTCCAGGAGTATCCGTGCCGGTAAAACCGGCAGGCTGCCGCTGGACCCGTAGGGATTTACCGGCTCCGTACTTGCCGGAATTACTGGGGCATTACAGCCCCGGTGATCTGGTAATTCCGGAGCCGGCATTCGGTAAATCCCCATTCCCGTGGAGTCCCATAGGACTATAAGACTCCATGGGAATGGGGAAGTGGAAACACCGGCACCATGTGGTAATGGTGCCAGTGTTTCCGTGTCCATCTGTGGCCGGTGGCGTTACGCCCGCCAAATCAGACCTGGCGGGTGTAACACCACAGGGTCACAGAACTTGTAGTTAGCCAGTCCGGAAAACGGTGCTGTTACGGTTTTACCGGCACCGTTATATCCGGACCGGCGAACTTGTAATTGAGGGCCATTGTATTTTTAAAGTGCGCATACATGACTGTATTTGCATGTTCTAGTGAGTGCTACATGTATGATTGAGAGAGAGGCTGTAGGGGTGCATAACTGCTTGTGTGGATGCTGTGCATGTGTATATGAGGGCCTGGTTGTGAGCTCTGTGTAAAATGATAAAAGTGTCATTCCATGATGGAAAGACACTTTAATTATTTTACACAAGGCTTGCAATCAGGCCCTGAATGCGTGTGTCTGTGTGAGTGTTCTGGTGGATTCAGAGTGAAAGAAACATTATAAGTGTGTGATTGCTTGCGTGCATGTGAAACCAATGGACGAATTTCACGAGAGTCTATGCCCACGTAGCAGCCCCTGCGCCATTTCTGAATCGCCTGCCATCAGGGTAAGTGTCCACTCATAGCGGGCAACCCTCACTCAATTTGGCCATGTATTAACTTTCATTGTGCTCTCCTCACACTGGTCTCCCTTCCCAGCCCCTATTCCCTACCAGCTTCCTGGAATGGTCCGTGAGGCCCCTTATTAAGATGACCACCCAGAGCAGTCCCTGCCTGGCCAGCCACTGGCTAACGGTCACAAGGCAAAGGGCAGCTCTCGAAGAAGCAGCTCAACTCCGTGTTTGCCTGTGTTCACCTGCCGCAGCCAACCAGCAGCAACTGATAAGGTAAGTGTGGTCTGGGCGGGGAGTACAGCCATAAATGTACTCCAGTAAAGCCCAACCACTCTTATTACCTACTGGAACATTGATCATTTGTGTAAGTGAGCATTTAGCCCATTTGTGCTCGTGAGCTATATCTCACATTTAGCCCATTTGTGTTAGTAAGTCATATCTAGCATTTGACCTATCTCCTTCAGTGAGCCATATCTTGCATTTAGTCCATTGGTGTTAGTGAGTCATATCTAAGATTTAGCCCATTTCTGTTAGTGAGCCATAGCTAGCATTTATCAATTCTCTGTTAGTGAGCCATATCTAGAATTTAGCCCATTCCTGTTAGTGAGCCATATCTAGTATTTAGCCCATTTGTATTAGTGAGCCATATCTAGCATTTGGCCCATTTCTGTTAGTGAGCCATAACTTGCATTTATCAATTCTCTGTTAGTGAGCCATATCTAGCATTTAGCCCATTCATGTTAGTGAGCCATATCTAGTATTTAGCCCATTTGTGTTAGTGAGCCATATCTCGCATTTAGTCTATTTCTAATAGTTAGCCATATCGAGCACTTAGCCTATCTCTGCTAGTGAGTCATATCGAGCATTTAGTCCATTTGTGTTAGTGAGCCATATCTACCATTTAGCCCATTCCTGTTAGTGAGCCATATCTAGCAGTAGCCCATCTGTGTTAGTGAGCCCTATCTAGCATTTAGCCTATCTGGGATAGTGAGTCATATCTCGCATTTAGCCCAATTGTGTCAGTGAGCCATATCTAGCACTTAGTCCATTTGTGTTAGTGAGCCATAGCTAGCATTTATCCATTTTCTGTTAGTGAGTCATATCTAGTATTTAGCCCATTTGTGTTAATGAGCCATATCTTGCATTTAGATATGTTGATTTTCCCCTAATTGTCATCGTTCACATCCTGTATAATTATGAGATAGTTGTATTTTGATTCTCTCTGTGAACTAATTATATTTTACATTCCCATTAATAGTGTGAGAGTCCTTTTCGCACTTGGACCATTGATATGAGATAGCTGTCTCGGGAGGATAGCTCAGGGGCAACACGCTTGCTTTGGAAGAAAAACGACACAGAGCAACACAGGTTCGATCCCTGGGTCCGGGCTTAGAAACCTCTGGGTATTAAGCATGTTATAAATGATCTATCATATCATATGAGATAGCTATATTTTCACAATCAGATCCATTGTATGAGTTATATTTTGCCTTCTACCTGATGGTGTGAGCTGGTCATATTTAGCGTTTACACGAGGGTGACTAGGGTAGCCGCCATCTGCACCTGGTAAATTATTTGGAACAGCTGAAACCTGCATCTCACTTAGCGGCTAAGGCAGCCAAACCTTGGAACTAGCCCAAGGGAACAATGTAACCTAAAACTTGTCCAAGATAGCCAATGTTTTCCACTTCAACTAAGGGTTGTACTGGCATCCGAAACATGCATCTGGCAAATTGTCTAAGGTAGCCACAGTTTTTAACTAGCTAGGGCAGCCAAAGTTTGGAAATTAGCCAAAGGGTGGAAGGGTATGCCTAATTGTCTGAGGAGACCGAAGTTCAGATCTGGCCATTGTGGGTAAGGTAACCAAAGCGTGCAGTTAGCCAGCTGTCTAAGATAACAAGAATTCTGAATGTGTGCACAGTGGCGTAAAAGCTGACATTTGGCCAATTAATTATATAGGATAGTCACATGTTTAAACATTTCTAGTGTATAGGGCAGACAGAGTTTGCGTTTGGCACAAACGTGAGGGGAAGTGAAAGTCTGCACTTGGACCATTGCCAAAAGGGGCCAAAACTCTGCATTTTACCGGGGCATGCAGGGTGGCCCAGGTTTGTACGCAACCTAGTCGTCTAAGGTGGCCAAAGGTTTTGCATCCATCAGATGGGGTAAGGTAACCCATACTTTCCAACAGACCCTACAGAGCGGATCTTTCTGACTTCACATCTGGCCCATAACACCATAGGCCTTCTGTTCCCCATGGCCCCTTCTGGTCATTATACTTAGAGTGATACAGGGATATTGACTGTGTAGTACATCACCCTGCCGGCAATGCGCAAAGGTACCCACCCTGCATTTCGTGACCGATTGACCAGTCCTGCCCTACTATGACTCCTCCTCCCCTTTCACTGCACCTAACAGCCTACATAGCCAGAGTGCCTCCCACTGCAAGCCTACTGCCCCAACCAAGTCAGGCTCACATCTCTCCCTACAGTAACTACAGACTACAGAAGCCACTAAGAAAACCACAAATAAAAAGGGACACTCAAACCAAACAAACAGGAAAGAAACAAACAAGGCCAACAAGAACTGTGACCAATATTTCAGGAAGGCTAGTGCCCCTGTGATCCAATACAATAACATACATTCCAGAAAGTCAACCAAAGGACCAAAAGAAACAAAAAGAAATCAGGAAAACACAATAAACCATGGTAGGACAATCACATCAGAACCAAAACTACCACACTTGGTACATAACCTCAAGACCCGCCAATAAAGAGGAAGGAAACACAACAGTGAACTAAAACACACCCAGGAACTGCAAGGAAAGTCCAAGGAACCTCATAAGAAAAGGAAAAAAATCAGTGAGGACTGCCTTGGGCACGAAACCAAAGAACACATATTTATAAAATATCAAACCTAGAATCACAGCAAGTATTTCATAACTGTGAGATACCCTGAGTCTCCAAGTATTCCAAAGCAAAACCACTAGAATACTTAGAAGAACAGAATATGCAATGCCAGTGTAGAGGATGACACGCAAGAAACAAAAGAGAAATGATAAGCAAAATGGAACCATACCAGGCCACCACACCAGCAAATACCAACATAGCAACAGATCACACACTTATGAGCCTGACCGTAAAAAGAACAAACCCGGAAATCAAGACGAAATTCACTGTACCTAATGCCCTACCTCACCACAGACCACGCGGCAGAGCAGCAACCAACTACCAGAAATGCTAGACAAATCAGCAGGATATCGGGACTCCAAATGTAAAAGGCGAAACAAATCAAAGGAGAACAACCGGAAACATCACCTTCACTCCATACATCACTAAAACCCAAGGGGACCACAAGCAACACCAAACTGAAACGGAAGAGGAGCCAGACGAAGACGTGAACCCCGCACCCGAAACACCATGAAGCCCTTATCCCACTACTGCAGGAGCAGCCTGATAACATCCATGCACCAGAAGCAAGCTGCAGCACCCCCTTCACCTGCCGTGAGCACCGTGTTCTGATCACTGTGTTGCAGAATACTACTTTGCAGTAACGGAACAGTGAGGCTTTCCAACATTTGATTAGCCATTCATACTCAAATTACATCAGCTTGATAGTATTTCTATTATGAGCTTATTCGGAGCTGCAACGGGCCTGCTATCAGCATTAAGATCTGCTACCTGATCTTAAATTGGCAGGCGCAACGGGGCCCCATAACGAGGCCGTTGCCACCTTGCCAAGCAACTGATTCCTATTTTACCCAATAACATCCGTTGAAGGCCAAGAAAAAGGCCCTGTTTGCCCCTGTTTGCCACGGCGAGCGATGGCTCCACAGTTGGCCAGGTGAGCGCACTGACGCTACCTCCATTCTTATCACACCCGTGCAATTTGTACCTGCCTCACTAGCCTGAAACCTTGGCTCCCAACCTTGAGAACCAGCCCGCCACCCTCCCCACTCGTACAGTGATTCTCTTTTTGTGATTTGTGCCGACCACGCTATTACCAGAGGACCCCTTGAGGTCTGCACATAACATGTACAACATCCCACCTTCCACAATTCAAAACCATTGACTTTGTCCCCAGGCATCCCGTCTTGCCGACCGACTGCATCCCAAGTCAATCCAACCACTGCCCTACCTGTCCTCTACTTACATTATTAACTCACGTTGTGCGTGCTCCCACGGCTGCAGCCCAATGTAAGGGTCACTATGCATTGCCACTCGAGGATCTATACATCCTTTACACTGGGAATGTCTTAACCCCTTTAGACTTGCTAAATCCATGTTTTAATGATCTGCACGGTAATGCCCATCCCTATGACTCAGTAATATATTTACCCCATTGTGATTTTCAGCCATTCATGTTATTACATTGCCTATTGTGATTCCTAGGGGCTCATGTTTAGCCTATTGTGATTTCCTGCAACTCATGTTAGTACAATGGCCATGCATCTACTGTGATTCCTAGGGGCTCATGTTTAGCCTATTGTGATTTCCTACAACTCATGTTAGTACAATGCCCATGCACCTACTGTGATTCCTAGGGACTCACGTTTAGCCTATTGTGATATCCTGCATTTCATGTTACCACAAGGATCTACCGCCCATTGTGAACTTGAATGATTCAAATTGCCTTTTGCAAGGCCTGTGTGCCTAATCTGATCTTTAGGGAACGCCACCCCATACACAGCTACCAGCTTGCACCCGCACAGACCCATCTTGTTGCTTTTAAGAGTGTATGCCACGGCCAACCCCCTTCAGAGCCATACTTCAATTCTGCCTATACACCAGTCTCCTAGCAGGTGCCACAGCCAAACAGTCCAAGGACCAGCCCTTAGCCGCCTAGACACTAACCCTCAAAATGAGCAGTCCAGTCACCATGCCTATCCATGCAAACAATTTAAACCAGATTAAGCCTACCCTGTTTCTGCCTCCTTTGATCCTTCCTGACCATTTCAAGCCCACTCTATTCCTACCACCACTGATACCTGCGACCGTCAGAGCCACACCTCCTCAGCGGCCAGAACACCTTACCCCTAACTACCTTAATAATCCCCATGTCACCCTCCTAGGTGATACCCCCAGCATACCGGACCCAGCACCAAACTGCCCATGTGCTACTGCAATGAGGAACAACAGACTTTGCACCAGATTAGGCAATGCTTATACAATTTCACTATGCCTACCCCCTACTGCCAGCCGTCCACAAGATACTATAACCCCCCAAATCCCACAAACACAATACAAAAGCCAAGTTGTCAGTCTCCACCCATGTCATCAATGACCACTGCAACAATCCCACCTCTATCAGTGCTGCACTGATGAATGGTAGATCCTTGGTTGCACATGCAGCAGACATTGCTAACCTAATTATTGACAAAAAAGTGGACTTCCTAGCAATAACAGAGATCTGGCTACATGCTGCCGCAGTACTATCTCTCTTTATTGCTACACCAGACAACTACACTGTCCTAACATCCGACAGTGAATCCTCTAAAGGCTATGTAAATACCTTTATTGTTAAATCAAACCTGGGACTTAGAATAATCCCACACTCTCCAATCAACTCAAGCAAAGTGATGTCAGTTAAACTTCCTCTCACCAACTCACGTACTATAACAATGCATTTGATCTACAGTCCTCCTGGACCCATTGCCTCTTTTGAGGAAGACATCATCACTCTACTCTCCACGAACACCAAACCCTCCTCACAAACCCTAATATTAGGTGATTTCAATCTAGGTCTTAACAACCCCAATTACCTACCTGCCTTTACCTTGGCAAACACCTTGGCTGAGCTAAGCCTCACACAAAGAGTTCATCTAACCACTCATGTACAAGTAAAAACCCTAGATTGGGTTGGCAACCTTATTTGCATAACCACCATCACGCCCATTGAACCATACCCCTGGACTGACCATGCATTACTCTCCTTCACCATCTCAGACTGTAAAAGTCAGAATGAACAAAACCTCATTGCTCCGCCCATCCTGACCTGAAAAAAAAAATTATTACATTGGACAATCTCAAACCTCTTCTCCTCCCCATACCTTACCTTCCTCCTCTGATTCGGCAAAACCAGTGGACTAATACAACAATACCATCACACTAGCTCCAGACAAAATTACACCTCTTAAACTATGCAAGAGCAAACCTAAAGCTCATCTGAACACCTGGTTCACACCCAAACTTAAATCCCTATGCAATGAAAAAAGGAAATGTGAAACAACTTGGAAAAACAATTCCTCACTATCCAACAAAGATAAACTACTTAAAATCACAGCTAACTACAAATCTGAAATCACTGCAGCCAAACGTGACACCTACAGTGACAGGATTGATAAAGCTAGCTCAAGCACCAGAGAACTCTCTGGAACTCCCTACCACCTCCCCTCAGGGAAGACCTTCCTTACCCACAATTCAGATCCAATACCATCCTTTTGATCAAGGAAGATGACACTTCATGTACTTCCTTGCTGCGCTATACCATAAATACTGTAAATTGTGTACAAACTGTGTATATCCACCAATTCTCTATGCTTAGACATATTATATAACCTGTAAACTATGTATATTTCCTTGTAATCATAACTTGCTGTATCGGTTTTCAATGTTTTTGATGTTTCCAGCAATGTAACTTCAGTTGGACTCCATCCATTTCGTTCTCTGTAACCTAAGTTTTACAATCCTCTTGTTGCTTCTGCGCCCTGCTACCCCTGGGTTAGATGTGCACTACAAATAATAAAAACAAACAAAACAAAACCATACTAAGGCGACTGGAGTCTCCCATCCCACCTACCGCATCAAAGACAAAACTTGGTCACCAAGATGCACTAACAAACAAGATCTCTCTACTCCAAAATAAAATAGCCACCAAAAAAAACAAACTTCAAATGCAAGAACTTCAAGATAACAACTCGAAATCCTGCTCTAACCTTCCTAAACCCCTCAACGATTCACCCAAGTATCCATATTAGAAGTGGAAAAAATAATAGCTTCACTCAAACCCTCTAACTGCCAAGGAGATGCCTGTCCTGCATCAACCATTAAAGAAGCTGCCAGTGAAATAGCCCCCATTATCGCCACACTCATCAATTCATCCTTTCACACATGTACCATCCCCACCTAAAAAATCCATGGGTACTCCTGCTTCTAAAGAAACCATCCTTAGACCCAAGTATCCCCATCAACTTTAGACCCATCACAACAGTCCCCTTTTCATTAAAGATTATCGACAAAGCAGCATACATCCAAATACAATCCTACCGAGAAACCAATACTTATCAGGACTCCGACAATATGTCTTCAGAGCCCAACATGGCACCGAAAAAGCTCTGATTGACCTAAAGATCCAGATTGATGCCCTGAAAGACAAAGGAAAACCTGCCCTCTTGCTTCTGCTGGATTTGTCAGCTGCTTTTGAACTGGTCGACCACAAGGTGCTCTGCAAACACCTATTATCAGAGGCCCATTTCTCAGTAGAAGCAACAGAATGGACCCAATCCTTCCTATCCAACAGATCAATGAGGTCTTCTCTGTCTCGGCAGCAGCTGACCCCATCCCTATAACATGCAGAGTCCCGCAGGGCTCATGTATTTTGCCCACCATGTATAGTGTGTTCACCAAACCATTGTTTGATAACCTAGACCACCTGGGTGTCACCTACACTAACTATGCAGATGACACCCAGATCCTCATACCTCTGACAGGTGACTATGAGAAAGATCTAGCTCTGGTTAATAAAATGTATCTTGTCAGTCAGGTTTGGATGGCCTCACATGGCCTGTGCCTGAACGATGAGAAGACTGAGCTGTTTCTCCTAGCCACTCCATCCAACCAGAAGAAACTGGGCTCTCAATACCTCACTTTCAACATTGATGGCAATGACATCAAGGTTGCCAAAGAGGTAAGATCCCTGGGCTTCTATTTAGAATCCTCACTGAGCCTACGCAAACAAGTCAGTGCAACAGCCTCGTCGACAGCTTACACATGTAAATTAATCCACATCTGCAAGCCGTTTCTCTCCTCAGATAGTTGCATCAGTCTGGCTAGAGCTCTCATTCTCTCTGATATCGACTATTGCAATGCCCTGTACATAGGAGCCAACACATACATCCTCAATAAACTACAGATCCTCCTAAATGATGCCCTTAGAACAGCCCTAGGCATCTCTAGAAGACAACACATCTATGTATTCAGACAAGTCAACAATTGGTTACCCATTAAGGACAGAATTCAACTCAAAACAGGCTCACTGACTCACAAATGCCTCAATAATGCAGCCCCCCAATACCTTAACATACAATTCATTAGGAACATTCCCCCTCGACACACTAGAACCACTCATTCAGGTTACCTTAAAGTCCCAAGGTTCAAATTGATGAAAGCCGAAGGCAGCAGCTTTCCTGTCAAGGCGGCCCAACTATGGAACTCACTACCCACTACCTTAAGAACGGACCCTTCTTTCTACAAATTTAGGAAGAACTTCAACAAATTCTGGCTTGCCTCCAAAGATATTCCACCTTGTTATCATCCTCAACCAGAATAACAAAGCTAAAATTCCTGCATCCCTTTATAGTTTTTGTACATTAATTGTCAACAACTGACTCTACCTTGTATTATATTGTACTATAACCTGTATTGTATTTTATTGTATTATAAACCGTGATCTTTTGTACTATACTATATTGTACCATTTTCTGTAACTGATTGGCCCTCATTACAACACCAGCGCTAAACCATGGCGCTATTAGCACCATGGTTGGTGCCGGTGTTGTAACGGGTCCGCCATGATTCAATGGGGAATTACCATCCCATTCCAAGGTTGGTGGGGCGGTAATTCCCCATTGAACCATGGCCCTTCCCCATTCTCATTTTCGCCCCATAGGGCTCTATGGGAATGGGGAAGGCGCTAAGTACGGTACTGCAAATTGTGGTACCGTACTTAGCACCAAGGTCCATTTGCCGGTCCCTACTTTAACGGCTGGTGTAGACCAGCCGTTAAGGTCGGGTCCCGCAAACGGACCTTGTAGTAAGGCGCTAAGTGTTTAACGTCGCCGGAGCCTTTTACAGCGCCGTTAAACACTTAGCGCCAGGGTCGTAATGAGGCCCATTGTATTGTAACTAAGAAACTGCATATCCTTGTACTGCACCCAGATACACACGGGTGAGGAGCGCTTTATAAATAATAAACAAACAAAACCTAGCCGGCCTACTTAATGACAAAACAGACCTAACAGAACACAACCTAGGATAATAATGAGCATCACCAACAAGACCACCTAAAGATGCAAACAAGAACAAAACAGGACACTAGAAGGAAAAAGGGAAAAATACACTGCAACATAACCAACTTCAGATCCATGTCCAAACACACAACAGAGATCGACGATCTACTTTGCTATGGGGGAGTCAACATCCTATTTGTTACAGAAGTCTGGCTAGCTGAAAACTATAAAGTCATATTGCACAGCTGTCGACCTGACAATTTCAAATGCATACAGGCAAACAGAAAAGGAAAAAGAGGAGGACTTGCAGTGGCTTACAAAGAACACCTAAAAATAAAAACAGCCAACCCAGTGAATATCTATATCTGCGAATCCCTCATCCTTCACCTGACCTCAGCCCCACAAACAAACTTTACATTTATACTCATCTATAGACCACAAACCATGATGCAACCTTCATAGACACCTTCGTAGACGGGGTCACAAACCTGGACAATAAACATGATCACTTGATCATTCTCAGGTACTGACATGGTTTGAATATTAGAAAGCAAACTCACAGAAAACCCTAACTAAGCAGCTTGATATGATAATGACATGGTAGGTTATTTATAACGCGCTTAATACCCAGAGGTTTCTAAGCACAGACCCGGAAATCGAACCTCTGGTGCTCCGTGTCGTCTTGCTTCCAAGGCGAGCACGTTGCCCCTGAGCTATCCTCCAGAGACTATGAAACTACGACAGATGGTGAAAGGAGCAGGACAGACTCTGGATGCAATCTTCCCCAATAAAAACCTGATCAAAACAGCACCACCAATCCATATGCTATGCGACCACTTCATTATACCCTTTGTTATCCAAATACCATCAAAAGCATACAACAAACCTGAAGAAAATAAACGATCTGGACATAACATAACATGAGTCTATATGAATGTGTACATGCATAAGTAAAGTGTTGTGCTGGGCACCATGCACATTAATCATTCATTCTCTCAATCATCCAGTGATTGAAAAAAGCTGTATGGGGGCGTGACTTTGTATATGTATTCATGAGCATGTATATTTGTGCGAGGGAAATGTTCTGTGGGCGTCATGTGCATGATTGAGAGAGGCTGTATGGGTGCATGACTGCCTGTGTGCAGGTGCATGTGTATATGAACGTGTGCATGTGTGATGCACTGGGAGGCCCAAGGAGCATGCATGGAATTGTTTTACTGGACATCTAGGATAGATGCCCTGTAAAAACAATACCATGCCTGACCACTGGGCCCACCAGCACCTCACATTGATTGTGTGCAAGTGAGGGGCAGAGGGAGACATGGCATTTTTTTTACTGAGCACCTATGATAGATGTCTAGCAAAATACCATGCATGCAATCTGGGCACCCCAGCGCCTCACATACACACATGTTCACAATGATTGTGTGTGTCAGTGTTGCTGGGGGGCACAGGGAGAAGCCATGCCTTTTTTTAATGGCCATCAATGATAGATGCCCATTAAAAAAATGCCATGCCTTGGCCCCTCAGCACCTCGCACGTACACAATTGATAATGGGTGTCTGCAAAGTGCTGGGTACCCCAGAGGACAGGCATGCCATTATCTACAGGGTATCTATGCCCAGTAAAAAATGTCATTGCTGTCCCCTTCATCCAGTAGCCCGCTCACATAATCTGCCCGGTAGGCCTCCTAGTGCCTCGCACACTCACACACATACTCACATTCATGATGAATGTGGTTATGTGGATGTGTGAGGTGCTGGCTCACTAGGGGGCAGGCATGACATTTTGTATTCTGCATCTTTGATAAAGCAGGCATGATTGCATGATAAGTGCTATTGTGTGACTATACTGGCATTTTGGTGCAGCTAGTCTAGACCTTTCTTACTGTGGCATGACATTTTATATTGCGCATCCTTTGATAAAGCAAGCATGAATAGTGTTATTACCTGGCTGGACTGGCATTTTGGTACATCCAGTTTAGGCATTTCTTATTGTTGCATGACATTTTGTATTGGGCTTTTTTGATCAAGCAAGCATGATAAGTGTTATTATGTAGTTAAACCAGCATTTTGGTGCATCCAGTTTGGACATGTTTTCATACTGTGGCATGCATTTTTAATGGTAAAGCCAACTGGAGTATGTTCTCATGTTGAGATACTACCATATATTGGCAGAACAAGCGTGGACATGATTTCTTATAGTATCATTACTTGCATTATGCGCAAACTAAACATGAGATTTTTCTTATATGGGAATACTGGCATATATTAGTGCCACCAGCATGGAAATGTATGAGCACAGACAACATGCACATGTTTTTATATCAGCACATATGGTGGGCAAAGGCCTCATGAAACTGTGTTGGATAAATGCTCCTGTGCATTGTTGGTGACTTGCATCTATTGGATTGTTTTATGAGTTATCCTATAAAACCAATTCAAAACTGTTTGGCTTTTTACCCAATTTTTCAAACAAATGTTCTGTAAAATGCACCATTTTAGCCCATTATTTAAAAACAATTCTCAGGAGAGGAATCGCACCTCTCTCCGAATGGCCGGTGAGAGGTTCGGGCTCCCTCACTACACTTGGTCAATAGGGCATATTTGGAAGAAATATTTACACCACTCTAATGACTTTGTATAGCCAACATCACCCTCTAAAACCCCAGTTACGCTAGAAGAATAAAACCCTGCCTAGCGCCACCGATTCAATAGCTCCACTAGTAACTAAAAAAGCCAAACCAATAATCCACTCTAACTATTTGTACACGCCCTATCTTGCAACCCTCAGAGTTGAAAAAAGACTGCTGAATCTTGCTGGAAAAGTAACCCCTCTGAATTCTCCAAACTCAAATTCTTCAACCTGTGCAAACAATACAAGGAAGCCATCTTCCAAGCTAAATCTAGCTGTTTCAACTCCAGAATTGCCAATGCTAACTCGAACTCGAAGGAATTCTTCACCATCCTTAGAGAACTCAAAACCCCAATTCCCCAACCCTCTGTCCTAACCAAAGATTCTGTCTGGTGCAATAGCATTCAGGAGGCTATGCTGCTCAAAACTGACACCCTAAAAAAGAAAACTCTGGCCAAACAAGCAAGCCTTCTGATCCTACACAGGCCTTCCTTCGCCCCTAGTATCAACAAATTTGAAGTCCCCCTGTTTAGATTCAAAGACGTCACCACACAAGAAACCCTACACATTCTACAAAGTCTCAAGCCCTCAAAATGCAAAGGAGATGCCTGTCCAGTCCCTTTGGTCAAAGACTTTGCTGAAACCCTAGCACCTTTTATCATGGCCTTCATTAATGCCTACTTCTCCACCTGAGTGGTTCTCCCCTGCCTCAAGGAAGCGTGTGTCATCCCACTTGTAAAAAGAACCACCCTTGACCCTACCTCTCCCAGCAACTACTGCCCCATCACCACGGTACCCTTCCTCCTCAAAATTCTCGATGGAGCGGCTTATATTCAAATACAACACTATCTCAAGTCTAACCACATCCTTGGAATGTGACAATCAGGCTTCCGTCCAGAGCATGGTACGGAATCGGCGCTCCTAGACCTGAAAATTCAGATGGATAAAATCAGAGATTAAGGGAACCTTGCCATGCTTCTTCTCTTAGACCTATCCATGGTTTTTTAACTAGTCGATCATAATATACTATGTTACCATTTAACATCCTCAGCCTCCTTCTCCCAGGAAGCAGCCTCCTGGATCGCCTCCTTCCTTGAAGGAGGAGTAATGAAAGTCTTTGTGGAGAATGCCTGCACGTTGCCTTCCCCTATCAACTGCAGAGTCCCCTAAGGTTCATGCGTCTCACCCGTGCTTTATAACATATTCATGAAGCCCCTCTTTGACCACCTAGACTCTATCAGCATCACCTATACCAATTATGCTGATGACACACAGATTCTCCTCCCTCTCACCGACTCCTTCCTCAGCAATGCTGCTACCCTAAGTTCCACGTATGCCACCATCCCAGCCTGGATGGCTGCCCATGGGCTTCTCATCACTGGCCCCTCCTCTGCACTAAATAAATTAGACTCCATGTACACAGCCTTCAACATTGATGGCTCTGTGATCCCAGTCTCCTCATGTGTGAAAACGTTGGGAGTCTACTTCGATAACACTCTATCAATGACCAGTCAAGTCAGCGCCATCTACTCCACGGCAGCTTACTCTACTAAACGTATTAATGCTGCCAGGCCGTGCCTCACCAGAGACAACTGTCTATCACCCACGCAGTGGTGGGTGCTAGTCTAGATTATTACAATGTACTATTCGCTGGCACCTCATCCCGGAATCTAAAGAAACTCCAAACGTTCCAGAACAATGCCCTAGGTGCTGCACTCAATATTCATAGATCAAAACACATCTCAAAGGCCCACAGAGCAGTTCACTGACTCCCTATCAGAGAAAGAATCTCATTCAAAACGCTCTCGATCACCCACAAATGCATCTCCAAATCAGCCCCCCTTACCTATCGCACACAAACACCAAGCAACAAATGACCCGGCCCACCAGATCCAGATTAGATCAGAAAATTATTTCTGGGCCTTCCGCAAAGCCCTCAAAACATGGCTGTTCAATTAACGTCTGATCTGTCTGTAACAGTGTTTCCATGGTGTTTTTCTTCACTTTTGGGCCACATGTAACTGGATCCACAACGCCCTGATGCCTAAGGGTTTGTGCGCGCTATGGAAATAAATAAATACATAAATGATGTTGAAACTCGAAAAATAGCATCCACTCTAATGAAGCCTTTATTTTATTTCTTGTCGAATGTATGAAGTACGGCAGAAGACACATTTATATTATGCACAATATATATACGTTCTTTTTAAAAATAAAAATAAAAGAATAACGCTATGCAATTGTTGTTTTTGTTATTATTTGGCCAATAATCTCCTGAAACAGAATAATAATTTGCTGCTGAGGGGTTGTAACCTCTCACTGCCCCCCATCCTCACCGGAAAAGCAAAGTGGCGTTCATGGCTGGCTAGAGGTTATTTTCACTGAGGCCGCTGAGGCTGATGTTCACCAAATGTCCTCACTTGAAATACAAATGCAGACAACAATGGCTGGTGCAGGGGACAGATGAGCAGTGCATAGTCTCACAGTTCTGGAAAGTAATCAAGGAAATAGCAAGAACTGAGTGACCAATGAAATCAAGTCATCATCTGATCAATTCTGTGCATAGAAAAGTACCTGGACTCAACTGACCAATGTGTTATATTGCTTTTGGCTGATCACCTATCTAAAAGAACATTGGATGACCAAATAGCATGGCCTAATCAAATTGATGTATTGTAGAAAGAAAAGGTGTTTAAAGTCCAATTCAAACTTCAAAACATAAGAAGCAAGAAATAAAATGGAGGTTGAGTACATCTCAAAACAATAGCAGCAGTGGATATTTGGAATGCAGTTTCCCACCAGCCCCTCTATCTGTCTGCCTTTCCCAATGATGCCCCTTTCTGATGCACAACTGCTCCCTCAATGCAGAGCTGCTTCTTTGGGTCTTGACACCTTTATAGTGCATTTTATAGATTTGAAACACCTGTTATCATCATAAAATAACTTCTAGAAGCCCCTCCTTGAATTCTCCGTTTGGAGTGTCTTACATTTTTATCAAGTACCCTCCGACCCTGAAAAGAATGTGACCTCCAATTATTTATATGGCTCCATTAGTTCTTATGAGAACAGAGAGAGCGGCATTTCTGGGGAGGTCTATTAATAACAATGGTGCAATGTTTAACATGCAGAAGACATAACATTGTCCTCAGTATTTACACTGACAAGCTCTCATCAGTTCACCATGACTTTGCTGTTTTTACACAATGCAGTTCTGACATTAACAGCCCTAAAACATCCTTTCATAAAGCACATTTTCTTATAATGAGTATACCGTTTTAGGATAACTTCCTTTATAACCTTTATAATTAAATTTGTAATGCTTACTGTTTAAGATAAGGCCTTTTTGCACAAATCATATCATTGTTTAATTAATAATAATTCTTTAATGTGATACAGATTGAAAGTAAATTCAAACTTTACACATAATACAAATTACATACATTAATATTAACTCATTAAAAGAAACAAATCAGCAGTTATCATATACAGAAGAAAATATGTAGTAAAGCAAACATTTTCTTTAAAATATTTACAACCTGAAAGAAAACAAAATATTCAAATAAAGCAATTATGTGAAGCTTATAGACTTTGTCTACACATCAGCACAATCTTAGCCATATAGGTAAGCAATAAACGTCTCAACAAAAAACACCCTGCCTTGGAGTGATAATAAAGGTACAGAAGGTATAAAACCCCTGCCTGATCAGGGTATCACAAGCAATCTTAACCCACCATGATGCGTTGTTTCAGATCAAGGAGCCCAGGTTTTTTTCAATCAGCTGCCACACATAATACAATGCAATAAACAAATGCATGTTGCAGGTGTTGATGCAATAGAGTCAGAATTAAGTTTTGCAAATGGTTAGTGGGTCATGTACAAATTCCCCAAGATATTTAGAGATTGAACACCCCAGAGCCGAACACTCAGTCAACAAGTGCTTGGCAGTCTCCAAACATTCAGGAGATTTGCACAAACAACAAACTCGCTCAATGGCAGGGATCTTTTCCCTGGCTTCTATGTTATATAGGGTGGGTAATTGCTCCAGACGGAACAAAATAATGAAACGTCTGAGCCTTTTGGTGGGACAGAAATACAGATATGCTTGTGGTTGCATAAAATTATAAAGTCTATATATTACAAAATGAAAGGTCTTTAGGCTGCTCAGGTGTGAGAAATTCTCTAACCAGTCCCATAGGTCCACCTTTTTGCCGAGTGCTTTCAGAACATCCTTAGAGGCAATCACCACTATGTGCGTCCAGCCTATATCCATGAGAAATTTGGTCATGTCTTTCATGAAGGGAGAAGTTGTGTGTTTTTTACTCACTTCTTGATGAATCACAGCCAGTAACTGGTTGGAAATGCTGCCCTTCATTTTAAGATAGAATCCTGCCCTCCTTTTAAGTACCAATGCTTTGAGTGAGGGGAGGCCCAATTCAAGCCTAATCAGGGCCACTGGGACACTCGGAGGTAATCCCAGTATCCCAGTAGAGACTCAAGGCCGTAGGTAATCATGGGCGCAAACACTTGGATGTATAGGTGTCTGGTCTCCCACAAGGTAAAGCCGCCCTGTTTGTTTGTGAATGAAGATAGTAATGCTATCACTTGCATCGCCCTGGTTATACGTCCTTGCCGGCACATGAGGTAATCGCCCAACGGCTCAATTTCTACTCCAAGATATCGATAGGATGGAGCATAAAGTATAAGGTTATTATGTACCCGCAAATTGACTCGGGATGCTCTTTTCCTAGTAAATCTGAGTACCTTTGTCTTATCTAGGTTTATAGTCAAACCATTGTCCTTACCATATTCCCATAAGGTGACTGCAGAGCGCCTAAGTCCAGCTATGGTATTGTCAAATACAACCAGATTGTCAGCATATGCTAGAACAGTGCAAGGTGCCTCACCAATTTTTGGAGGGCAATTGTTAGCCTCGGCAAGTGCTGCAGGGATGTCATATACATAAAGATTGTAAATGAGGGGTGCAGTTACGCATCCCTGCTTTACCCCCCTATTCTGAATCACCTGTCTAGTCATAGTGCCTTCCTGATTTAATCTGAGGCATGCAGAGGTATTATGATGCAGCTGTCTTAGGTAGTGTAACAGACCAGGCAGGCAGCCCATTGTTTCCAGCTTAATCCATAGCCTTGCTCTAGCGATAGAATCAAACGCAGCCTTGAAGTCAATATATAGAGCATAAAGCGGAGGCTGCCCCTTGCTAAGTGCCCATGTGTGAAGCATATCCATCACCCAGAGATTGTGAGAAGTGGAGAAATCTTGCCGGAAACCACATTAGAATCTGCTAAGTATGTTGGTTTGTTCCACCCACTTCTGCAGCTCCCTAAGCAGTAATGCGGCAAAAAGTTTGCCAGTGATGTCCAGCATGGAGAGGAGCCTGTAGTTGTTAGGATCTATGTGGCTACCTTTTTAAACACAGGGACGAGAATCGTCGTTTGCCAGGAGCGGGGAATAGCCCCTGAGCTAAGATCTTTATAAAAAGATTAGAAAAGAGATGTGCCCAAAATGCAGGATGGTTCTTAAATACTGCATTAGCCAGCCCGTTAGGGTCGGGGGCTCTAGAGGCCTTAAGGGTGACTATTATGTTATGAATGGCCTCCGCTGAGACGTCAAACGGCGGGGGGAAGGGAGCCTTCACTTGAGATATACTAGGAGCCTCCGCCTCTCCAGAGTTACGACCTAATAGAAAGGTTATCCATACTTCTTCACCGATAGGGTTGGCTAATTGTCCATCTACCTTCCCTCTGTTCTCATTTAGGAGTGTCCATATACTACGAGAGTTTCTAGAGCAGATGGTTTGTACGAGCCTTTGATATCGGTTGTTCCTCTCTGACATTTTTATGCTCTTAATACAGGCTCTATATCTGTTTTTAGCTTTTCTAACTTTCTCATAGTAGGCGGCTCCCACTAAATTCATGTTCTTAAAACCCCAAATCTCAGCTCTGTACCCTTTCTTGGCCTCCCGAATTCCCTTATTATAGGGGAGATTACTGCCCCCAAGCTTTAGCATGTGCCTCGTGTTTGTGGTGGCATGTAGGCCAGAAAATCCCCGAATCCAATCTTCTATGTCATTTACAGTCATGAGATCGAAGTTAGGAAGACCCCACAAAGCGGCGTGTTTAAGAGCTTTAGTGGCCGCTCTTATATTCTTCTCCGACCAGACTATTCTAGAGCCAGAGCAGTTGGTTTGAATACTGCCAATATTAGAATGAGAGGTGGTAGGGGAAGGGAGGCGGAGTGAGCAAAGAAGCAACACATGGTCGCTCCATTTATTGGGCGTTACACACATGTCAGCGATTCTGGACTGCATCTCAGGCACATAAATATGTAGTCCAGGGTACTGAATGAAGAGCCGTTAGTCCAAGAGTGTTTCCCAGGCCTATCTCCCAGTGTGCGGCCATTAATCATGGTAAGATCCCATGAATCAAACAGTTGCAGCCAACCTAACCCTTGTCCCTCCCTTCTTCCATGGGTCATCAGGCATCTTGCACTGAGGTCGGGATTTGGAGATACAAGGAGGTCTCCTGTCATATGGCAATAAAAATCCCTCATAACCACTACCGCAATGTTGCCCAGCCTAAGTGACCAAGAAGACAATAAATCCTGAATTGCTTCTTGTAAAAATTCTCTTGCCACAGCACCAGGGGGGTTGTAGAGGTTAATCAATAGAAATCTACGCAGACCATCTTCATTTAAATAATCAACCTCTACTGCCAACAGATAGTCCTCAGCTTTGCACTGTATCTTTCGTGAGGTGACCGTATTAACCACCCCTGTAAGTAAACCCCCAAAAGGGCGACCCTTGTCACCCCTTTTGGCAAGTGACTGATATGTAACACAACCATCAAGTAATAGAGGGTCCAGTGACCAAGTTTCTTGGAGACAGATACAGCTGTGTTTGGATAGTAAGTCTACTGAGCCCTCTGGCCTCAGAAGGTGTGCAAAGCCTCGGCAATTCCAAGAAATTAAAGAAAAACATCAGTGGTTCTGTAGTGCTCGCGGGAGGGATTCCAAAAGTGATTTGAGAGCTTGTTGTATTTCAGCCAAGGCAGAGTTTTCCGTTACCACAGGCTTGGGCTCATTGGCTGGGGAGGCAGATGTTGTCAAGAATGGCACTCTGTCAAGAGTGGCACAGGGTACCCAGATAGGTTTTGGGTGGCTGTGCTGAAGTAAGGTAGCAGATAAGCACACACAGCAGGAAGTTCAACAAGAAAGAAGAGTAGGAAACTGTAGCTGTGAGCCAAAAGGGGCAAAAGATACAAAAGGTACAAACAAACTGGATTCCCTCTTGGGGTGTATGCTGAAATGGGAAAGAGTGTTCCACGAACCTTAGGAAACTCCAGCCTTCTGCACAGATTGTTATAACAGAGGCCCACGCTGTATGCTCATGGCTGGGAACAACAGCAGTGGGTGTCTGTAACGTTGAAAACGCGACAAGGGAAGGGGCAGAGGTTGCCTGCCGGAAACCAACAGGCAAGCTCTGTACAAAGGGATTACATAAGACACATGAGAAGACAAGAACAGATATATCCAGCGAAAAGGAAGTCAATGAGCAATCTAGCAGAAGGAAAATGAAGGAAAGGCAGTTAGACTGAAGTAGATAACCTAAGGTGGAGTACAGAGGACTCAAGGAAGAGAACAAGGGAGCAGCAGTCAGGAAAACAGAAGGGCTGCAAAGTAGGAAGCAGGTCTGCAGTCAAGAGTGGCACTAGGTGCAGGCAAACTGTAGTGGACTGCGGAGGACTGTAGTAGGCTGCAAGGCAGGGAGTCCAGAAGAACAGGACAGAGAGAGATTAGTAGTAGGCGACAGACAAAGAGCCCAAAAGAATAGGGCCGTGAGGTAGGGAGCCCAGAGGAGCAGGGCCGTAGGCAGCTAAGTGTAAAACAGGCTGTAAGGCAGAGGAGTGTTGCAAGCCGCAAGGCAGGGAGCCCAGAGGACAAGGGCAGTAGGCAGCGGAGGGAGACAGGCTGCAAGGAAGGAGCCCAGAGGACACGGGCTGTAGGCAGCGGAGGGAGCAGGCTGGAAGGAAGGAGCCCAGAGGACAAGGGCTGTAGGCAGCGAAGAGGTGCAGGCTGCAAGGTAGGGAGCCCAGAGGACAAGGGCTTGGAGACAGCAGAGGGTTGCAAGCTGCAAGCTAGGGAGCCCAGAGGACAAGGGCTGTAGGCAGCCGGAGTGAGGCAGGCTGCAGAGCAGGGAGCCCGGAAAGGGCACTGGATCAAAACAGGATAATGCAGCAACAGGAACAGCATACAAAGTAGAGGGTCAAGGCAAGGATTTTTTCCACTAGGATAAAGATTCTTAATAAAGCAAATGCGGTTCTCCTTGCACTCCTCCGCAGAGCTTTTTAGGCCGTGCCGTGTACGCTCTAGTAGTTCTCCTGCTGCCCCATCCCAAAGAGTTCTTCAGGACATAATGGAGTACTGAGATCAAGGTCTTGCTCAGGGTCCACCAGCGAGGCTTCATCTAGGTCTACCACAATGGACTTCTCTCCCGGTACTAGCCAATCTGAGAGGGGACCCTTTATCGTTGTCGCTCGGGCCGCCGCTCGCGCAAGTCTTTTCCTAGCTTTTTTCGAGCGAGTTTCTGGTGCAGGCCGTAGGCCAGCAGTAAGAAGTGGGGCACTCATTCTAGCTGTCTTATTTTTAAGTGCCTTCTTGGCCAATCTACGTTGTTTCCATGAAGGAGGAGCCCTAGGACTTTGTCCAAGTTCCTGATCCTCTACGCACACTGCTGGTACATCCTACTCTTGGGTGCTCACGTAAGGCGTAGCATCTTCAATAGCTTCCTCGGGAGTAATTTCTTGTTCTTCCGTCTCCGTCTCTTCCACTATGTGTACAGCGTCTGATAGATTCTCTTCCGCATCGTCTCGCGGGAAATCCTTAAGATCTAGCACCATGGTAATGGTGTTGGTGTTTGTCAAAATGCGTCCTGACAATTACAAAAGTATTTTAAGCGCAAATTGAAGGGAGGCCACTGAAGAGTGAAGCTCGGCTATCGCAGTTGAACTTGAATGCGGGCTATTATCATCCTCCCGCTCATTTTCGGGTCCATCCTCCATGGAAGCCATCGCTAGATTTGGGGAAGCAGACAGGCGACCGTTGCTACCCTCGGGGTTATGCCCAGCCGAAGGAGTGCTGATGTTTTCCTTAGAAGATGTTAGGCTGCTGGAAACCCTCGGGGGAATCTGTGACGACATTCCTCTCTGTATGTTTAAACAAAGGTCAAGCAATGAATTGTTGTCTATGTCATCAAAATTAGTGGGGTTTAAAGAAATATTACCACTTAGGCATGGAACAGCCGTTTCCTCATTGATGGTAGAGTTTATTTCAGAGGGAGGGTTCACAGCAAAGAAATCTGTAATAGCTCCTTGCGCGACCGGTAAGGAATTTTTTACGTTCTTCTTGCCTTTGTCACCTTTCTTGTTGTTCTCCGTACATTCCTTCACAGGTTTTGCCTTGATTTTCCGTAAATTGTAAATCGAATGTGGAGCTCTTTTCTCCCGTTACATAACTGCAGTGTGGCTGCCTTCGCCGTTTGAGAGTTACTTTATCTAAGTGCTGCCTCACTGGCAAAGATAATATTCAGCACAGGGATTGGCGAGGAGAGGAAGTTGGCCCCAACAATCACTCCCAAGATGGTTTTTCACACTAGGGCATCCTGGTGTTGTACAGAGTTTGTGTTCCAACAGCCCGGGTCAAAGGCAGATGCCCACAGTCTCCGGCCCTTAAAACACTGTTCAGGTTCTGTGCCGGTACCCCCCAAGTGCAAAGGTGTGCTGGAGGCGCCGAGCTAGGGTAGGATACGCCCCTGGGTAGGTATGCACACCCCCTACTACTCCTTGCTCACCCCTACCTCCTATGGGCAGACAGGGAAGCAGGCCACCAAACGCTGTGTTTGTGTTCCTAAATGTCAAGCCCCACCTCGCCTTCTGAGCCCCCTTCCGCCCACAGTGATCCAGACACCTAGCCTTTACAGCTGCCTAAATGGCCACAGCTGTACACTGTACATGCATCTAAGTCAAGGGGAAAATGGACCCTCCACCCCCTCACCACGTGAGGTAGAGCTCCAACTCTACCAGAGCTAACCGAGAGCATGACCCGGAGCACTCCGAGCACACAGGCTCAAGTTCGCCAAAACCTAGCGGCTCCTTTTGGTAGCCGGCACAGCACAGAAAATGGGAGCACTCTCCGCTCTCATGGGGACAGGGTGCAGGGCACAGTCTTACCCTGATTGTTGCTCAAGTGGCCGTAGCCTGCTTCAGCGCCAGTCGTGCTTCCTCCCCTGTTCGCTTCGGCTGTGGGCTAAACTGGACTGGGCTAGGTTGGGGTGCGCCCACGTCCAAGTAGCCAGCTGTAGCCAACAGATCCTCTTCAGCCGCTAACGTCCCGGAGCGGCCGCCGCCCGCAGCACAATCTCTCTGAGAGAGCGAGGAAACCTAGTTAGAGGAAAGAACCTCTAAACGTCGGGTAGCGTGACTCAAGCTGCACCTCTCACTCTCGTCTCTCGTCTCAATTCTTAGTTCTCTACAGAGACCGCTTCCGAGTCAGCACCACTAACACATTTAATTAATATACCCACGTGTATACATGAACGGCACCATCGTTAGTGAATGTCTCATTTTGTAAGATGGCAACGCACATCAAGACCCAAAGCAGGTCACTTGCATATGTGTTTGCAAACCACTGCATGTAACTAACATATAATCTAGAGGCTTATAAGCGCTGTTTATCACGATGTTTATTTTTAAAACCTCCCCAGGTGCAGCAAAACATGCAAAGAAAAGATTACCAGGCCGATTCATGGAATTAATGTGCGCCGAAAATCTTTGCGCAAGCGTGCAAAAGTGTGCGAATCAAGGCACAAGTGCGAAAATCGCAGTGCAAGCGTGCAAAAGCCACGCACATTGATTCATGGAAGTCCGTGCACATGTAAATTGTGGGATGTGCATGAAAACTCTGCGTGGTGCATGCGGGCGCACTCGTCTTCAAACGTCGTGCGCTACGTGCACAGCGAAAGCGCACATAGCGCGGCGCACACAACAAAAGTAGGCGGAACACGGGGCGTAACACGCGGAATGGGGAACAACGTGTGAAAATGTGGGCGTTACGGGGGAAGTATAGGAGGCAAATGCGCGGAACGCCCACACGTGCGCCTACAACACGTATTCATGGAATCGAACAGGGCAAACGCGTGCGCCAAAAAAGACGCGCTAATCCGGAAACACGTACGCCAACAGGAAGCAGGCGTACGCGGACCCGCGCAGCATAAAAGTGCACGCAAACAACAAACAAGCTCAGACGCTACGATGAATATACCGTTCCTCGCAGCAGTGGTCGTGGGACACCGCAGGAGGAGGAGGATAGTCAGGGCCAGAATTTTTACACCCAGGACCTGCCTTTTTGGGATGCCTGATGACCAGGTGTATGGGAGGTACATGTTTCCACCTCACATAATACTCGACCTGGTGAGTGAGTGGGAGGATGACCTCACATCACCCACCCTGTGCTCCCAAGCACTGAGCCCCTTGGAAAAGGTGCTCAATGTACTACACTTCTTGGCCACTGATTCATTTCAGTGGACAAGTGCCATAGTGGGGGGGGGTCACAGGCCACGCAGTCACGCTGCCTGCAGCAGGTGTTGGCCATCATGACTGCACGCCCATCAGTCCACATGCACATATACCTGCCCAGAACACCTGCAGAAAGGCAGGCTGCCGTCCAGGATTTTTACAGGGTGGCACACTTCCCCAAAGTGCTAGGTGCTATTGATTTCACCCATGTGGCTCTACGTCCTCCCAGGGCAACTGAGCACATCTATAAAAACAGCAAGCACTGGCATTCAATCAATGTGCAGGTAGTATGTGATGCCAAGGGAATCATTACCTCAGTATATGCCAACTATCCAGGGTCCACCCATGACAGTTTCATTTACAGAATGTCAACCCTAAACCGGGACCTAGAAGCTGGGCAGCATGGCGACACATTGTTGATTGGTGAGTATAAATGCTGCTGCACATGCATGCATGCCAGATACTGAGTATTGTCACAACCCCACTAATGATACCCATCATCACCTCCCAGTGGACAGTGCCTACCCTCTGAGCACCCACATGATGACGCCAATTCGGAACCCCACCACACCACCCGAGGTAAGATACAACACAGCACATATTGCAACCTGGGGCATAGTGGAGCGCACATTCGGAGTGCTCAAGTCACGCTTTCCCTCCCTTGACCGCTCTGGTGGACATCTGCTATAAGTGCCCCCAGTAGTGTGCAGGAACATAGTGGCAGCATGTGTCCTGCACAACGTTGCAACCCGCCGGGGCCTGCTTTTGGACATGGTGCTGCCCCCACATCCCCAAACACATGCACGACCGCTGCGCATGGGAGGGGAAAGGGCATGTGGTGAGGCAGCCCGTACTCATCTGATGGCTAATTACTTCACCTAAAATCACACCCCTGTGGAGTGCACACAGCCCTGGCACATACCAGCTGACAATCAATGATGATGACATAAGGGACAGTCAACTGTCACAACCATACCAGCCTGAGATTGGTCACCTGGAAGTTTTACAGTGTGTGCATCCCTACCTACCGATAGACAACCAATGCAGTGTCACAAAAATACACACATTTATGTTGCATGAATGACTATCCCCTTGAAAAATACAACATGAAAATAGTGCCATGTCACCCAACCCGTCCCCAGCTCCGCCACCCAACACACCATGGCATGTCATGCAATGTGAAAGCAAACAAAGGAATGCACAACACATGACACAAGTGTCACAAAGTACACTGTCCCAAATGGAAAGAGGCCACAGACAATATGCTCCCAGTAATCAATAACAAACAGCACACATGACCAAATACTTACCAGCAACACAATACAGCAACACATCATGAAACATTGCCAAAATATGACAGAACAAACTCAAAGTAGTGCAAGTTTTACAACCTGAATAATCCAGCACATCAACCACTTCCAACTGCAGAGTGTTGCTGTCAGGCAAATGTGTCAGTGTACTTCATACAACATGAACTGCATCTGCAAAGGAGACAGCCTTGTGAAGACATGAGGAAGGTACCTGCGAATATGGAGGAAGACATGGATGCACAAGCACATATCAATACACCATGCAGTGTTCAATACAAAAACAAACCCCACTAGGGATGTCCACACAGTTATGACTACAGACTGCCCACACAGCTCATGGGAGCCCAATGTCACTGTGTAAGTCACTGTCACTTGGTCACACCCTTTGCAAGCCCATGGAAACGGGAAGCAGGGGGGGTGTGTGTGTCAGGAACCCAAGCATCTAACCCAAACACAGGACAAGCCTGCATGTGCCCAGCCGGAATACACAGTGGATGCCCACGGGAGCCACACAAGTCAACACACTGTAAGAATAAAATTAAAAACAAAATCGAAAATGGCCATGTGGGGGCCGGGGGAGGAGGGGAGCACCCAGGAGGTTCGAGGACAGGGTGCACGCCAACACCCACCTGCGTGGATGTTGGGAAAAAAAAATACCTCCTTGGGCTCATGGCCTGCACGGCTATGCTAGTGTGGGAGAAGTGCTGCTGTCTCTCTCATCACCCTCTGCTGCTGCATCAGGAGGTGGTGGTGCTATGGGAGGCAGCCCACACAAAGCCCTGGTATGGTCCTCCATGGCAGCAAGCATGCGGGTGTGGAAGGTCTCGTTCTGGAGGATGATAGTACGGCGATCCCCATGCAGCACCTGACGGGTTGCCTGCATTTCTGCACGCATGGCCTCCCGTGATGCCCAGATCTCCTCCCGAGATGCCTGTAGCTCACCTGAGAGCGAACGTGTGAGCTGCTCAAGCTGCTGTTCTGACCTTAAATTTCGGGAAGCCTCAGGTTCACCCAGAGTATCTCTGAGGTTATGGAGTTCAACCCTCAGGGCTTCCCTGTGGCCCTGTGACTCTATAGATATGGCTTCATGCAGAGTCTCCAGTACCGCTCGTCGGTCCCTGTTGGAAGCCAACATGTCTTCCCTGTGTGATTGGCAAATGGAGTATGTTGCCTGCTGTTGTTGCTCCATCTGCCTTTCAGGGGGGAGAAAGGAAGTGGCTACCCTCTCCATTGCCTGAGCCATCATTTCAACAGATGCTCCCTGTTGGGCTGCTATACCGTAAATGGAGTTTTCCCATACAGTATTGCCTGGTGGCGTATGGCCACCACGTTGGCGGGCACCACACCTGTGTGGGGCAAGGCGATCTGCACCTTGCTGTGCTGGCACTGCCTGAGGCTGCAGGACTGCATTTCCCCTCTGATCTGCTGGCCCAGGAACAGGATCAGATGTTGTGGAGTGTGACCCTGCATCCGTAACTGCCAAAGGCAGAGTTACCAACACTGACATCCCCTTAGAGGGGTCTACCCCCGGTGCAGGTGGGTCGGACAGAACATCATCCCTGCCAGAAAAACTCACCTGCGATGCCACATATGTTTCATCGTCCGATTCAGCACCTGAATCAAAGAGGTCTGAGGAGCCGAACCCAGAGACACCCCTGGACAGTATGGTCTGCAGTAAGATTGGGTTTTCACCCACCACCACACCACGTCCCCCACTGGTGCACGGTCGTGCCTGAGATTCCTCCTGGGTCTGCACCATCTCCACAACCTCAACAGCATCAAGTGCGTCATCACCTGCAAAAACATGAAAGACAGCAAATGGAAACAGGCATGAGCACCATAGCACACACATAGGCCTGACAAGCCAGAGAACCAGTACATGAATCACACATGTCCCACATGACTATAACCCTGGCATGCATGCACTGTCAATGAGTTGGAAGGGGAGGCAAAAAGCAGACACTGAGGACACCAAGATGGAAAAGCAACACATTTGCTGCATGCTGGGTAGCACTGGCATCACACATTAGCCTGTCAGTGTCATGTCCAATACACAAACATGACACATGCCAGCACACAGATGGCATGTAGAATAGCCATGGTACATTTGACAAGTACAGCCATATGTCAGTGAATGAGTACTGTCACCCATCCATGTGAGATGGACATGATGAGATGAAAAATGCTACCTAGTGTGACAAAATACGCATGTGCCACACACTGCAACACATCCAGTGTACAATAATACAGAGATGGCAGGCAGATGTACACATCAATGGTTGGTCACTTCAACATGACAGGAAACAACTATCATGTACCATGAATGAAGTGAATGTCATGGATGATATATTTAGAACTGATGAAGCCGGTAGAACAGATGAATGCGCCGAATCGAAGAATGCATGAGTGGAAGAACAGATAGCTATATAGCAAATGAGTGTGGAAATCAAAAGAATGAGTAAATTGGATGAGTGTATAGAATGGATGAACATGTTGAATGGATGAGTGTGCAGAGCGGACGTGTATCTAGAGCGGACGAGCGTGTAACATGGATGAGTGCGTAATATAGATGAATGTGAAGTACAGATGAGTGTAAACCGAATGAGTGTGTAGAACAGATGAGTATGTGAAATGGATTAGTTTGTGGAGCATGTGACAGCTCCAGGTCATATCTGCAGGTTTCCGCAGGAGAGGCAAGCAAAGCGCATGATTGTGCGGATAGCGGATGAACTCAGAAGTGCAGAGTGGATGAATGTATGGAGCAGATGAGTGTGTTGGAGCGGATGAGTGCGTTGGAGCGGATGAGTGCGTTGGAGCGGATGAGTGCGTTGGAGCAGATGAGTGCGTTGGAGCGGATGAGTGCATTGGAGCGGATGAGTGTGCAGAGGGGGTGAGTGCACAGAGGGGGTGAATGCGCAGAGGGGGTGAGTGCGCAGAGGGGATGAGTGCGTAATGCGGATGAGTGCGGAAACTTCAGAGAAGCGAGTAGGACACAAGAATGCGCAAACTGGATGAATGTGCAGAACGGATGAGCAAAAACAGGATGAGTGTGTAGAACAGATGAGTATGTTGAGCGGATGAGTATGTAGAGCCATTGAGTCTGGATAGCTGATGAATGTGGAAGTGCGGAGAGTGTGTTTATCGCCGGAGCGGACGATTGTACAGACCTGGCGAATGTATGGAGTGAATGAGTGTAGGAAGCGGATGAGGGTATGGACCGGACGAGTGTAGGGAGTGGACGAGTGTAGGGAGTAAATGAGTAGTGAATGGATCAGTGTATGGAGCGGATGAGTGTATGGAGCGGATGAGTGTATGGAGCGGATGAGTGCCTGGGGCGATCGAGTGCCCAGAGTGAACTGATGCGTCGCGTAGAGACGACGAGTACGTAGAATGAACGAGCACTGACGCATCCGGTACTGATGAGTGTGTAGAATGGATGAGTACGTTGAGCTACTGAATGCGTAGAGCATGAAGCAGTCAGGAGTACATGCCTGGGGCAATCAAGAGTGCATACCTGGGACAGTTGTGAGGTGAACAAGAGCACATGCGCGGAGCTGACTACACCTCGTAGGGCAGACCAGAGTGTATTGGACCAAACTGGGGTGCATAGAATGGATAGGTGTGCACGGTACGAACTTGAACGTATAGAATTGCGTGACGTACATAGTATGGTATAGAATGCAGAGAATGTTAGAAAGAGCCGATAACTCTTCATATCACACCACCACGCTTACTCTCTCCTTTACATCACCACTCAGAGATACTATGACACCATACGGTATGACTGTTTTCATACCAACATCCGCCGCTCACTCCACATCATTCTATGTTGACACTGCTTGTCTCACACCCCCAGCCAGGCCTTCTCCTCAGGCCTAACGCAGCCGCAGCCGTTCTGGAAAAAACCTGCCTGAACGAACACATTCTCCTGATCTCTCAACCACCACACCTACCGCCAAGACGCAGCTACTACACGGATATTGCACGTGCTGCACACATACCCGGTGCTCACATGCACCTTTTGACTCTCTCTACTGATCTGAACTTCGGTTCCCAAGGGCGTTCAACTTACCAGCGCCTTCAGACCATACCAATGGTATATAAGGTGCTATATAAATGCAAAATAACATAACATAACATAACATAACATTCAAACAGGCACCAAAAATGTATGTGAGCAGGCCAATACTCAATCAGCCTGAATGGTCTAATCATTCACATAACAAGGTAACAAATGTGGCGCAATGTGGGGTGTAATCAATGACATGAGCATGTCACATATGTGGCATTAGAGCTGAAAAATGTGTTGCAAAAATGGGAGAATTGAAGCAATCAGCCTGAATGAACACTGAAAAAATCAGAACAATGTTGTTGCAAGATGACAGTTCAAGGGCAACTGCAGTAATGTGGCGCTAATTGGCTACTGTGGGCAGAAGGGATACTGTCATACCCAAATCCAAGGCTGGTGAATGTTTTGGAGGAAGCAGATGGGTGACCCATACCACTCAGGAGTACACACCCTCACCTGACACTCAATCAGAACCCGTCACCCAAACAACATACACATGGATTACACACACATGCATGGGCACTCACCGGACAATGCGTCGTAATCTGGTAGGTCTCCCACGCCTTGGATCTGTTCCTCTGTGACGAAGGTTCCTGAAAAAGACTCATGTTCAGTGAGTTGGTTGTCCTCTGGTGGGGACCCACCGCCAGTCACCAGAGTAGAGGCATGATTTGAGGCCAGCTTGTTCTTTGCTCTGCGTTTCAGGTCATTCCACCGCTTGTAGCAATCATCAGCTGTGCGCCTCACAAATCCAAGGGCACTAATGATGTCCGCAATGGTCTGCCTGTGTGCCCTATGTTGACCAGGTGTGGTCTTGCACCCTGCAGTCACCACCATTTCGCGGCTATGTGCCGACACATAGGCCACAAGTGCATCAAGTTCAGCATCATTAAAGCTAGGCTTCCTTGACGTGCCGGAGTCTGTAGCTGTGTCTGGGGTCTCAGCCTGTAGTGCCAGAGCACCCTTCTTCTTCTTTTTCAAAGGTGGTGCAGATCCTGAGTGGCCTACGCCGCTCTGGTCAGTAGGGGCAGAAGCGCAGGTGGACTGGGTACTAGGAGTGTGCGAATGCACAATGACCATAGGTCTTGGTGCAGGCATTGGCTGCAGGGTGATGTTGGCAGGGCCAACGTCAGTTTGATGGACCTGGACCGACACTGTCCCGGCTGGGAGACTCAGAGCTGGGGTGGATAGAGCTGCAGCTGCCCCTGCAGCCTCCCCACCCTGCCTACTTGGGGTAGCAGATGACATTGCTGCCCCAGATCCACGTGGCCTGGTGACAGCAACCTGCACCGCCACACGTGGCTTAGACTTGCTGACCTGGAAGTCAGCCTGGGAGTCATCCTGTGCCGGTTCAGGTGCCAAAATGGGCCGGTCCAACAAGGGCTGAGCTGGAATGGTGTCAGATACGTTTCCCACAACTATGGGGGGGGGCATGGGTGTCCCTGATTGGTCCTCCACACGCAGGGGTCTAGGGGCACCCTGCAAATTCTGGCCACATCTTCTACCGCACCCACCACACCCACCTTTTCGAGGTCGGCCTCCTTTGCCTCCCTTACCGCTTGGTCGCCTCCCAACTATGCCACTGATGTTCTTGTGAGTATGGGAGTTGCAGTAAACTATTGTCCTGGGCAATTGGGGGTGAAAGGGGAAGGGCATTACATGGAATTCGTACCCTAGTGCTCTAGCAAGGCTGTCTGTGACCCCGGGGGAAGATGACGGGTCACGCAACGCACAGACACCTCGAAAACAAAAATGAACGTGCACACAACTCCTCGCAGACCACGTACGTTGAAAAATGAACCCGTACTACGCTGTGGCACCAAGAAACACAAAAATAAGTGTATGCATAATACACGCCGCCTACAATGACCTCTGAAGGGGTACGCGACACACGGGGCAAGCACAGTTCGTAAATACGTGCGTGACTCACGGTATGCCTGGAAAAATAATGTGAAAAATACACGCGTGTGCGCTTTGGCAACACCCCCGCCAAAAGAAGAATTGTACGCTGTCTGAGGAAACAGGACAAAAGAAGAATTGAACGCTGTCAGAGGTAACAGGGTGTACGAACTTGAACCGTTGTGAAGTCATCGCGTGGGAACCGACGAGAAGTACAAAATTCACCCACTCGCTCTCCACGAAAAGCATGTACAAGAAAATGGCGTCCTACACGTACCTTTTAAACCGTCCCACACGTACAACGTCACTTACGCGTGTACACGCTAATGTACTTTCCTCCAATTACACGAGCTGACACTCGGACGTGCCGTTTTTGCACGTGTACAATGAGGGAAACGCCCTTGCGCGTCACGTCACAGACGTGCTTACGCACTAAGGGCCTTTGGTCCAATGAATTTGCATACGTGCTGTGTCTTCACGTGCTGATTCATTATGCACCCATCATGAGGGAAACGCCCGCGCATGTAACGTCACTGATGCGCTTACACGCTAAGGGCCTTTCCTCGGATTTCACGCTGACGTGCAATTTTTCACATGCAAATTCACTCCGTACCAAGCTGGCCACGCGTGAACACACGGAAGACCACGCTCGTGCCCAAAAGGCCATTTTCTTGCCCCCAAGAGCCCCAAGCACGCTCCCACCAGCCAAATGCTGATGCATGCATGCCTGCTGCCAACGTGCCCTGCTATTTGGTGCCTGCACGTCAGCAATCTGCAGGGGTCCAGTTGCTGTGTCCACCCCTGCTGCAACAGAAGACTCCCGACTGGGATACCATCGTTCCACAGCCCAGCCCCAGGACCCAGTTGCCCACCCACGCCTGCCTCGGGGGTTGCCATGTCCGGGCAAACACCATCTCAGACCACTGGCGGCCCCCGGCCAGAGAGGTAGAGGGCCACCAGCTTCAGTGAGGAGGAAGTTGGTGTCCTGGTGCGGCATGTCCTGGGGCATTATGATGCCCTCTATGGAACATCAGGCGCCAACAAGGAAGGACGGGAGAGGATCTGGGAGGACGTAGTGGTTGCCATCAATGCGGAGGGGGTGGCAACCCATGACATCAAGCACATCAAGAAGCGCTGGGAGGACTTCAGGTCCAGGACCCTCTACAAGGCCCGGCGCCTCGCGGAGGGGGGCTGGGTCAGCATGAATGACATCCAGATGAGGGTCCTGGAACACGTATGCCCAATGCTCCATGCCCAGATCCTTCGGAGGCAGACCCGTCCGGAGTTGAGCGGTAAGTGGCCAAGCATTGCTGTGTGAGACAGGGCATGTTGCAGTGTGCTGGTAGTCTGATACTTGCCTGTATGTGTGACATAGGCCATGTACGTATGTGTGTGTGCAGGGACATCATGGTCATGCATGTGAGACCAGTAATGTGTGAACCACATGGATGGTGCATGTGTTCCAATGCAACATGGGGAGCTGTATGTGGAATGCACACATGAGATCATGCCAGTTTCTGTTCTTGGACATGGAGGGGGTGTGAGGGATGGGTGCTGCTGTCATGTACATGTATGGTGCACATGTGTGTGTGTCTGAGAAGTGTGTGTGTGACTTTGAAACGCCATGGATGCGTGACACATGTCAATGATGATGTATAGATTCACTCATGCAGTGCCGTCACCGTTGTATCCACTGTGTCGATCCACTGTGTCTGTGGTGTACAAGCCATGATGCATGACCCTCCGGTGATGTGTGTGCATGGGATCAGTGTGAGCCATGGTGCATGTGAGTTTGAAGGCAACATTTTGGTTAAAAGAGGCCCTTGTACATGGATGCTGATGTTGATTGCAGGCGCCGTGCCTGTTTCTGCATGTGTGTTGCGTGCATTCACCCATGTGTTGTGGAGGGACAGGATGGAAGTGACGTTTGACAGTGCCACTCATGTGTTATTGCTTCCTGTCTAGGGGACTATTGTACAGTACCCTGATGCTTGTGTTCGATGTCTCCCTCTACCCAGTGTCGAGTGAAGAAGAGGGCGGAGACGGCGCTGTGGAGCCAAGCGGCGGGGATGCCTCCACCGGGCGGCGATGCAAGGCCCAGCCACCCTCCCAGGAATTTCCATCATCCGGGAGCGAGGGGGCTGGTGCTGCGTCTGCCACTACGGCTGTAGCGGAAGGGCCGGGTGAGCCCCCACAGGGGCTTGCAATGGCGGAAGACAGTGCAGAGACATCCAGGTTGGTGGTCTCCACAGAGGAGGAGGAGCCTGCTACTGAGCCGCACATGGGGCCTGGTGTGGGTAGTACCACTGGTGCAAGTGGTGCAGTCCAGGGCCAGGGCCAGGAGACAGCACAGGTCACCGCGGAGGGGCCTGTGCATGTCGCTGTCCCTGACCCTGTGACTGCAGCACCATGCACCAGCAGGGATGCCCCATCCCAACCCGTCTGCAGGTAGGGGGGAGGCCCACGTCATCTGGCTCTCCACTACCTGCGGACGAGGGGACCCCTGACCGTTTGGGCTCCGTCCTGATTGGTGTTGTGTTGCGCACGCATGACATTCGTGATGATGTGCGTGCTTCCTGGGGGGAGCATGCACGCCATCACGAAGAGCTGCGTGGCAACGTGACACTGTTGGGCAGGGCCATGGTCGGTAGTTTCTTAAATGTGTCGTGCACTCTGGCGGACCTCTCCTCCTCTGTGGAGACTATGCGCCAGTCATTCTACCTGCCGTCTTCCGGCCCAGATTCCACCGGGGCCCCCTGTGGACCTGGCCCGACCAACACGGCCAGCTTGGTGGAGATCCCATCCCTGCCACAGTCGGGAGCCGGCGGTCGAGCAGGGGTGGACACCCCAACAACTGGAGACCAGCAGATGGAGGATGTGCAGGCATCATCGGACAGGGCACATGGACAGCAGCAGCAGCAGCAGCAGGCTCTAGGTGGGAGCAATGATGGCTCGGGGCCATCAACATCAGAGGGGCAGGCATCGGCCAGAGGGCAGGAGGACCCCGGAATGGGTGTGTCTTCCGTGTGGCTGCGGTGGGCCAGCGTATAGATGCAGAGTGGCAGCGGGCTGAAAAGGCGCGGCTCACCATGGTCAGGGCGGAGTTCTCCATGCGTTGGGCGTTGAGGCGGGCTGAGTGCCTTGAGGCAACTTGCAGGAAGTTGGAGGTGGACATGGCGTTATCCCTGCGAGTCCTCGGGGCCAGGACAGAGTTCGCCTCCAGGACATCGACAAGAAGTTCGATGATGCCCTGGCCCACGACATCACAGAGTGAGCCGCAGGACTTGCCCGTTGCCATTGTATATAGTTCTTTAGTGTTAAGTTTCCTTTCTGTTTTCATTTGTTTTGGGGCGCTTGGACAATGCCCCACCTTTTTGTACATAGTTCTTAATTAGGTAGGGTTTTTGTAGGTTTTATTTCTATAGTTGGGCTCATGGACCCTGGATTTCATATTTTTACATAGTTGAACAGTGGATTTGTCATATTTATTTTCCTTCCATTTTTTTCACCATGGAGCAATGGATTTTTATTATTTCTTTCCCTTTGGATTTGATTAGTTGGACTTAGACTTTGCACACATTTTCATTTGGCTTTCTTTGGATTCTGTATTCATTTTTTTTCATCTTGGAACATGCTGCATTATTTTTCTTTTTTCCTTTATTGTGTGTTTTGATTTGATTCACTTCATTTTGAGTTCAATACATTTTTGATTCTTACTTCAATGAGTGGTATTCTTTCATTGGTTTCAGGCCTCTCACCATGTGGGTTTTCACATTCACTGGCACCCATTGTGTGTGTGCGACGTACATGTGTTGATGTACATACTTGCCATTTGGGTTGTATCATGTAATGGCCATTTCAATGTGGGGTGGATGTAATACTCGGTTGGTTATTTGGGCAGGGGTGGGGTGCCGTGGAATTTGGGTGGCCATAGGGCCATGATTGTGGATCATGATGACGTGTTGGGGGGACATGGGTCGGGACCTGCTGGCAGGTGCCCCTCACTGCTGGGGGGTGGGGGTGCAGGGGAACATGAGTGGGGGCCTGCTGGCAGGAGCCCCTCACTGCTGGGGGATGGGGGTGCAGGGGAATATGAGTGGGGGCCTGCTGGCCAGTGCCCCTCACTGCTGGGGGGTGGGGGTGCAGGTGAACATGAGTGGGACATGAGTGGGAGCCTGCTGGCAGGTGCCCTCACTGCTGGGGGGTGGGGGTGCAGGGGAACATGAGTGGGACATGACTGGGAGCCTGCTGGCAGGTGCCCCTCACTGCTGGGGGGTGGGGATGCAGGGGAACATGAGTGGGGGCCTTCTGGAAGGTGCCCCTCGCAGCTGGGGGGTGGGGGTGCAGGGGAACATGAGTAGGGGCCTGCTGGCAGGTGCCCCTCAATGCTGGGGGGTGGGGGTGCAGGGGAACATGAGTGGGAAATGAGCGGGGGCCTGCTGGCAGGTGTCCCTCACTGCTGGGGGGGTGGGGGTGCAGGGGAACATGAGTGGGACATGAGTGGGGGCCTGCTGGCAGGTGCCCCTCACTGCTAAGGGGTGGGGGTGCAGGGGAACATGAGTGGGACATGAGTGGTGGCCTTCTGGCAGGTGCCCCTCACTGCTGGGGGTGAGGGTGCAGGGCAACATGAGTGGGACATGAGTGGGAACCTGCTGGCAGGTGCCCCTCACTGCTGGGGGGTGGGGGTGCAGGGGAACATGAGTGGGACAGAGTGGGAGCCTGCTGGCAGGTGCCCCTCACTGCTGGGGTGTGGGGGTGCAGGGGAACATGAGTGGGACATGAGTGGGGTCCTGCTGGGAGGTGCTCTCACTGCTGGGGGATGGAGGTGCAGGGTAACATGAGGGGGGGCCTGCTGGCAGGTGCCGCTCACTGCTGGGGGGTAGGGGTGCAGGGGAACATGAGTGGGACATGAGTGGGAGCCTGCTGGCAGGTGCCCCTCACTGCTGGGGAATGGGGGTGCAGGGGAACATGAGTGGGACATGAGTGGGGGCCTGCTGGCAGGTGCCCCTCACTGCTGGGGGGTGGGGGTGCAGGGAAACATGAGAGGGCGCCAGCTGGCAGGTGCCCTCACTGCTGGGGGGTGCAGGGGAACATGAGTGAGGGCCTGCTGGCAGGTGCCCCTCACTGCTGGGGGTGGGGGTGCAGGGGAACATGAGTGGGGGCCTGCTGGCAGGTGCCCTTCACTGCTGGGGGGTGGGGGTGCAGGGGAACATGAGTGGGACATGAGTGGGGGCCTGCTGGCAGGTGCCCCTCACTGCTGGGGGTGGGGGTACAGGGGAACATGAGTGGGGGCCTGCTGGCAGGTGCCCCTCACTGCTGGGGGGTGGGGGTGCAGGGAAACATGAGAGGGCGCCTGCTGGCAGGTGCCCCTCACTGCTGGGGGGTGGGGGTGCAGGGGAACATGAATGGGGGCCTGCTGGCAGGTGCCCCTCACTGCTGGGGGTGGGGGTGCAGGGGAACACGAGTGGGACATGAGTGGGGGCCTGCTGGCAGGTGCCCCTCACTGCTGGGGGGTGGGGGTGCAGGGGAACATGAGTGGGGGCCTGCTGGCAGGTGCCCCTCACTGCTGGGCGGTGGGGGTGCAGGGGAACATGAGTGGGGGCCTGCTGGCAGGTGCCCCTCACTGCTGGGGGTTGGGGGTGCAGGGGAACATAAGTGGGGGCCTGCTGGCAGGTGCCCCTCACTGCTGGGGGTGGGGGTGCAGGGGAACATGAGTGGGACATGTGTGGGGGCCTGCTGGCAGGTGCCCCTCACTTCTGGGGGGTGGGGGTGCAGGGGAACATGAGTGGGACATGAGTGGGAGCCTGCTGGCAGGTGCCCCTCACTGCTGGGGGGTGGGGATGAAGGGGAACATGAGTGGGGGCCTGCTGGTAGGTTCCCCTCACTGCTGGGGGGTGGGGGTGCAGGGGAACATGAGTGGGATATGAGTGGGGGCCTGCTGGCAGGTGCCCCTCACTGCTGGGGGGTGGGTGTGCAGGGAAACATGAGTGGGGGCCTGCTGGCAGGTGCCCCTCACTGCTGGGGGGTGGGGGTTGAGGGGAACATGAGTGGGGGCCTGCTGGCAGGTACCCCTCACTGCTGGGGGTTGGGGGTACAGGGGAACATGAGTGGGGGCCTGCCCGCAGGTGCTCCTCACTGCTGGGGGGTGGGGGTGCAGGGGAACATGAGTGGGACATGAGTGGGGGCCTGCTGACAGGTGCCCCTCACTGTTTGGGGGTGTGGGTGCAGGGGAACATGAGTGGGACATGCGTGGGGGCCTGCTGGCAGGTGCCCCTCACTGCTGGGTTGTGGGGTGCAGGGGAACATGAGTGGGGGCCTGCTGGCAGGTGCCCCTCACAGCTGGGGATTGGGGGTGCAAGGGAACATGAGTGGGACATGAGTGGGAGAGGGTGCAGGGGAACATGAGTGGGGGCCTGCTGGCAGGTGGCCCTCACTGCTGCGGGTTTGGGGTGCAGGGGAACATGAGTGGGACATGAGTCGGGGCCTGCTGGCAGGTGCCCCTCACTGCTGGGGGCTGGGGGTGCAGGGGAACATGAGTGAGTCATGAGTGGGAGCCTGTTGGCAGGTGCCCCTCACTGCTGGGGGTTGGGGGTGCAGGGGAACATGAGTGGGGGCCTGCTGGCAGGTGCCCCTTACTGCTGGGGGGTGGGGGTGCAGGGGAACATGAGTGGGACATGAGTGGGAGCCTGCTGGCAGGTGCCCCTCACTGCTGGGGGGTGGGGGTGCAGGGGAACATGAGTGGGGGCCTGCTGGCAGGTGCCCCTCACTGCTGGGGGTGGGGGTGCAGGGGAACATGAATGGGACATGAGTGGGGGACTGCTGGCAGGTGCCCCGTCACTGCTGGGGGGTGGGGGTGCAGGGGAACATGAGTCGGGGCCTGCTGGCAGGTGCCCCTCACTGCTGGGGGGTGGGGGAGCAGGTCAACATGAGTGGGACATGAGTGGGGGCCTGCTGGCAGGTGCCCCTCACTGCTGGGTGGTGGGGGTGCAGGGAACATGAGTGGGGGACTGCTGGCAGGTGCCCGTCACTGCTGGGGGGTGGGGGTACAGGGGAACATGAGTGGGAGCCTGCTGGCAGGTGCCCCTCACTGCTGGGGGGAGGGGGTGCAGGCGAACATGAGTGGGACATGAGTGGGGGCCTGCTGGCAGGTGCCCCTCACTGCTGGGGGGTGGGGGTGAAGGGGAACATGAGTGGGGGCCTGCTGGCAGGTGCCCTTCACTGCTGGGGGTGGGGGTGTAGGGGAACATGAGTGGGACATGATTGGGGGCCTGCTGGCAGGTGCCCCTCACTGCTGGGGAGTGGGGGTGCAGGGGAACATGAGTGGGTCATGAGTGGGAGCCTGTTGGCAGGTGCCCCTCACTGCTGGGGGGTGGGGGTGCAGGTGAACATGAGTGGGGGCCTGCTGGCAGGTGCTTCTTACTGCTGTGGGGTGGGGGTGCAGGGGAACATGAGTGGGACATGAGTGGGAGCCTGCTGGCAGGTTCCCCTCACTGCTGGGGGGTGGGGGTGCAGGGGAACATGAGTGGGGGCCTGCTGGCAGGTGCCCCTCACTGCTGGGGGGTGGGGGTGCAGGGGAACATGAGTTGGACATGAGTGGGAGCCTGCTGGCAGGTTCCCCTCACTGCTGGGGGGTGGGGGTGCAGGGGAACATGAGTGGGGGCCTGCTGGCAGGTGCCCCTCACTGCTGGGGGGTGGGGGAGCAGGTCAACATGAGTGGGGCATGAGTGGGGGCCTGCTGGCAGGTGCCCCTTACTGCTGGGTGGTGGGGGTGCAGGGAACATGAGTGGGGGCCTGCTGGCAGGTGCCCGTCACTGCTGGGGGGTGGGGGTACAGGGGAACATGAGTGGGAGCCTGCTGGCAGGTGCCCCTCACTGCTGGGGGGAGGGTGTGCAGGCGAACATGAGTGGGACATGAGTGGGGGACTGCTGGCAGGTGCCCCTCACTGCTGGGGTGTGGGGGTGAAGGGGAACATGAGTGGGGGCCTGCTGGCAGGTGCCCTTCACTGCTGGGGGTGGGGGTGTAGGGGAACATGAGTGGGACATGATTGGGGGCCTGCTGGCAGGTGCCCCTCACTGCTGGGGAGTGGGTGTGCACGGAAACATGAGTGGGGGCCTGCTGGCAGGTGCCTCTCACTGCTGGGGGGTGAGGGTGCAGGGGAACATTAGTGGGGGCCTGCTGGAAGGTGCCCCTCACTGCTGGGCGTTGGGGGCGCAGGGGAACATGAGTGGGGGCCTGCTGGCAGGTGTCCCTCACTGCTGGGGGGCGGGGGTGCAGGGGAACATGAGTGGGACATGCGTGGGGGCCTGCTGGCAGGTGCCCCACACTGCTGGGTTGTGGGGTGCAGGGGAACATGAGTGGGGACCTGCTGGCAGGTGCCCCTCACAGCTGGGTATTGGGGGTGCAGGGGAACATGAGTGGGACATGAGTGGGAGGGGGTGCAGGGGAACATGAGTGGGGGCCTGCTGGCAGGTGGCCCTCACTTCTGCGTGCTTGGGGTGCAGGGGAACATGAGTGGGACATGAGTGGGGGCCTGCTGGCAGGTGCCCCTCACTGCTGGGGACTGGGGGTGCAGGGGAACATGAGTGGGTCATGAGTGGGAGCCTGTTGGCAGGTGCCCCTCACTGCTGGGGGGTGGGGGTGCAGGGGAACATGAGTGGGGGCCTGCTGGCAGCTGCCCCTCACTGCTGGGGGGTGGGGGTGCAGGGGAACATGAGTGGGACATGAGTGGGAGCCTGCTGGCAGGTGCCCCTCACTGCTGGGGGGTGGGGGTGCAGGGGAACATGAGTGGGGGCCTGCTGGCAGGTGCCCCTCACTGCTGGGGGGTGGGGGTGCAGGGGAACATGAGTGGGACATGAGTGGGGTACTGCTGGCAGGTGCCCCTCACTGCTGGGGGGCGGGGGTGCAGGGTAACATGAGTGGGACATGCGTGGGGGCCTGCTGGCAGGTGCCCCTCACTGCTGGGTTGTGGGGTGCAGGGGAACATGAGTGGGGACCTGCTGGCAGGTGCCCCTCACAGCTGGGGATTGGGGGTGCAGGGGAACATGAGTGGGACATGAGTGGGAGGGGGTGCAGGGGAACATGAGTGGGGGCCTGCTGGCAGGTGCCCCTCACTGCTGGGGGGTGGGGGTGCAGGGGAACATGAGTGGGACATGAGTGGGGGCCTGCTGGCAGGTGCCCCTCACTGCTGGGTTGTGGGGTGCAGGGGAACATGAGTGGGGACCTGCTGGCAGGTGCCCCTCACAGCTGGGGATTGGGGGTGCAGGGGAACATGAGTGGGACATGAGTGGGAGGGGGTGCAGGGGAACATGAGTGGGGGCCTGCTGGCAGGTGGCCCTCACTTCTGCGGGCTTGGGGTGCAGGGGAACATGAGTGGGACATGAGTGGGGGCCTGCTGGCAGGTGCCCCTCACTGCTGGGGACTGGGGGTGCAGGGGAACATGAGTGGGTCATGAGTGGGAGCCTGTTGGCAGGTGCCCCTCACTGCTGGGGGGTGGGGGTGCAGGGGAACATGAGTGGGGGCCTGCTGGCAGGTGCCCCTCACTGCTGGGGGTGGGGGTGCAGGGGAACATGAGTGGGACATGAGTGGGAGCCTGCTGGCAGGTGCCCCTCACTGCTGGGGGGTGGGGGTGCAGGGGAACATGAGTGGGGGCCTGCTGGCAGGTGCCCCTCACTGCTGGGGGTGGGGGTGCAGGGGAACATGAGTGGGACATCAGTGGGGGACTGCTGGCAGGTGCCCCTCACTGCTGGGGGGTGGGGTTGCAGGGGAACATGAGTAGGGGCCTGCTGGCAGGTGCCCCTCACTGCTGGGGGTGGGGGAGCAGGTCAACATGAGTGGGACATGGGTGGGGGCCTGCTGGCAGGTGCCCCTCACTGCTGGGTGGTGGGGGTGCAGGGAACATGAGTGGGGGCCTGCTGGCAGGTGCCCGGCACTGCTGGGGGGTGGGGGTACAGGGGAACATGAGTGGGAGCCTGCTGGCAGGTGCCCCTCACTGCTGGGGGGAGGGGGTGCAGGCGAACATGAGTGGGACATGAGTGGGGGCCTGCTGGCAGGTGCCCCTCACTGCTGGGGGGTGGGGGTGAAGGGGAACATGAGTGGGGGCCTGCTGGCAGGTGGTCCTCCCTGCTAGGGTGTGGGGGTGAAGGGGAACATGAGTGGGACATGAGTGGGGGCCTGCTGGCAGGTGCCCCTCACTGCTGGGAGGTGGGTGTGCAGGGAAACATGACTGGGGGCCTGCTGGCAGGTGCCTCTCACTGCTGGGGGGTGGGGGTGCAGGGGAACATGAGTGGGGGCCTGCTGGCAGGTGCCTCTCACTGCTGGGGGTAAGGGTGCAGGGGAATATGAGTGGGAGCCTGCTGGCAGGTACCCCTCACTGCTGGGGGTTGGGGGCGCAGGGGAACATGAGTGGGGGCCTGCTGGCAGGTGCCCCTCACTGCTGGGGGGTGGGGGTGCAGGGGAACATGAGTGGGACATGCGTGGGGGCCTGCTGGCAGGTGCCCCTCACTGCTGGAGGGTGGGGTGCAGGGGAACATGAGAGGGGGTCTGCTGGCAGGTGCCCCTCATTGCTCGGGGGTGGGGGTGCAGGGGAACATGAGCGGGGGCCTGCTGGCAGGTGCCCCTCACTGCTAGGGGGTGGGGGTGAAGGGGAACATGAGTGGGACATGAGTGGGGGCCTGCTGGCAGGTTCCCCTCACTGCTGGGAGGTGGGTGTGCAGGGAAACATGACTGGGGGCCTGCTGGCAGGTGCCTCTCACTGCTGGGGGGTAGGGGTGCAGGGGAACATGAGTGGGGGCCTTCTGGCAGGTGCCCCTCACTGCTGGGGTTTGGGGGCGCAGGGGAACATGAGTGGGGGCCTGCTGGCAGGTGTCCCTCACTGCTGGGGGGCGGGGGTGCAGGTGAACATGAGTGGGGGCCTGCTGGCAGGTGCCCCTCACTGCTGGGGGTTGGGGGTGCAGTGGAACATGAGTGGGACATGAGTGGGGGCCTGCTGGCAGGTGATCCTCACTGCTGGGGGGTGGGCATGCAGGGGAACATGAGTGGGTCATGAGTGGGAGCCTGTTGGCAGGTGCCCCTCACTGCTGGGGGGTGGGGGTGCAGGGGAACATGAGTGGGGGCTGCTGGTAGGTGCCCCTCACTGCTGGGCGATGGGGGTGCAGGGGAACATGAGTGGGACATGAGTGGGGGCCTGCTGGCAGGTGCCCCTCACTGCTGGTGGGTGGGGGTGCAGGGGAACATGAGTGGGGCCCTGCTGGCAGGAGCCCCTCACTGCTGGGGGGTGGGGGTGCAGGAGAACATGAGTGGGACAAGAGTGGGGGCCTGCTGGCAGGTGCCCCTCACTGCTGGGGTGTGGGGGTGCAGGGGAACATGAGTGGGGGCCTGCTGGCAGGTGCCCCTCACTGCTAGGGGGTGGGGGTACAGGGGAACATGAGAGGGAGCCTGCTGGCAGGTGCCCCTCACTGCTGGGGGAGGGGGTGCATGCGAACATGAGTGGGACATGAGTGGGGGCCTGCTGGCAGGTGCCCCTCACTGCTGGGGGGTGGGGGTGCAGTGGGACATGAGTGGGGGCCTGCCGGCAGGTGCCCCTCACGGCTAGGTTATGGGGGTGCAGGGGAACATGAGTGGGGGCCTGCTGGCAGGTGCCCCTCACTGCTGGGAGGTGGGGGTGTAGGGGAACATGAGTGGGACATGAGTGGGAGCCTGCTGGCAGGTGCCCCTCACTGCTGTGGGGTGGGGGTGCAGGAGAACATGAGTGGGGGCCTGCAGGCGGGTGCCCCTCATTGCTGGGTATTGGGGGTGCAGGGGAACATGCGTGGGGGCCTGCTGGCAGGTGCCCCTCACTGCTAGGTGGTGGGGGTGCAGGGGAACATGAGTGGGGGCCTGCTGGCAGGTGCCCCTCACTGCTGGGGGGTGGGGGTGCAGGGGAACATGAGTGGGACATGTGTGGGGGCCTGCTGGCAGGTGCCCCTCACTGCTGGAGGGTGGGGTGCAGGGGAACTTGAGAGGGGGCCTGCTGGCAGGTGCCCCTCACTGCTCGGGGGTGGGGGTGCAGGAGAACATGAGTGGGGGCCTGCTGGCAGGTGCCCCTCACTGCTAGGGGGTGGGGGTGAAGGGGAACATGAGTGGGACATGAGTGGGGGCCTGCTGGCAGGTGCCCCTCACTGCTGGGAGGTGGGTGTGCAGGGAAACATGACTGGGGGCTTGCTGGCAGGTGCCTCTCACTGCTGGGGGGTGGGGGTGCAGGGGAACATGAGTGGGAGCCTGTTGGCAGGTGCCCTCACTGCTGGGGGGGTGGGGGTGCAGGGGAACATGAGTGGGACATGAATGGGAGCCTGCTGGCAGGTGCCCCTCACTGCTGGGGGGTGGCGGTGCAGGGGAACATGAGTGGGGCCCTGCTGGCAGGTGCCCCTCACTGCTGGGGGGTGGGGGTGCAGGGGAACATGAGTGTGACAAGAGTGGGGGCCTGCTGGCAGGTGCCCCTCACTGCTGGGGTGTGGGGGTGCAGGGGAACATGAATGGGGGCCTGCTGGCAGGTGCCCCTCCCTGCTAGGGGGTGGGGGTACAGGGGAACATGAGTGGGAGCCTGCTGGCAGGTGCCCCTCACTGCGGGGGGGAGGGGGTGCAGGCGAACATGAGTGGGACATGAGTGGGGGCCTGCTGGCAGGTGCCCCTCACTGCTGGGGGGTGGGGGTGAAGGGGAACATGAGTGGGGGCCTGCTGGCAGGTGCCCTTCACTGCTGGGGGTGGGGGTGTAGGGGAACATGAGTGGGACATGAGTGGGGGCCTGCTGGCAGGTGCCCCTCACTGCTGGGGAGTGTGTGTGCAGGGAAACATGAGTGGGGGCCTGCTGGCAGGTGCCTCTCACTGCTGGGGGGTGAGGGTGCAGGGGAACATTAGTGGGGGCCTGCTGGCAGGTGCCCCTCACTGCTGGGCGTTGAGGGCGCAGGGGAACATGAGTGGGGGCCTGCTGGCAGGTGTCCCTCACTGCTGGGGGGCGGGGGTGCAGGGGAACATGAGTGGGGGCCTGCTGGCAGGTGCCCCTCACTGCTGGGGGTTGGGGGTGCAGTGGAACATGAGTGGGACATGAGTGGGGGCCTGCGGGCAGGTGCCCCTCACTGCTGGGGTGGGCGTGTAGGGGAACATGCGTGGGTCATGAGTGGGAGCCTGTTGGCAGGTGTCCTCACTTCTGGGGGGTACGGGTGCAGGGGAACATGAGCGGGACATGAATGGGAGCCTGCTGGCAGGTGCCCCTCACTGCTGGGGGATGGGGGTGCAGGGGAACATGAGTGGGGGCCTGCTGGCAGGTGCCCCTCACTGCTGGGCGGTGGGAGTGCAGGGGAACATGAGTGGGACATGAGTGGGGGCCTGCTGGCAGGTGCCCCTCACTGCTGGGGGGTGGGGGTGCAGGGGAACATGAGTGGGGGCCTGCTGGCAGGTGCCCCTCACTGCTGGGGGGTGGGGGTGCAAGGGAACATGAGTGGGACAAGAGTGGGGGCCTGCTGGCAGGTGCCCCTCACTGCTGGGGGGTGGGGGTGCAGGGGAACATGAGTGGGGGCCTGCTGGCAGGTGCCCCTCACTGCTAGGGGGTGGGGGTACAGGGGAACATGAGTGCGACATGAGTGGGGGCCTGCTGGCAGTTGCCCCTCACTGCTGGGGAGTGGGTGTGCAGGGAAACATGAGTGGGGGCCTGCTGGCAGGTGCCTATCACTGCTGGGAGGTGTGGGTGCAGGGGAACATGAGTGGGGGCCTGCTGGCAGGTGCCCCTCACTGCTGGGGGTTGGGGGTGCAGGGGAACATGAGTGGGGGCCTGCTGGCAGGTGCCCCTCACTGCTAGGGGGTGGGGGTGAAGGGGAACATGAGTGGGACATGAGTGGGGGCCTGCTGGCAGGTGCCCCTCACTGCTGGGAGGTGGGTGTGCAGGGAAACATGACTGGGGGCCTGCTGGCAGGTGCCTCTCACTGCTGGGGGGTGGGGGTGCAGGGGAACATGAGTGGGGGCCTGCTGGCAGGTGCCCCTCACTGCTGAGGGTTGGGGGCACAGGGGAACATGAGTGGGGGCCTGCTGGCAGGTGTCCCTCACTGCTGGGGGGCGGGGGTGCAGGGGAACATGAGTGGGGTCCTGCTGGCAGGTGCCCCTCACTGCTGGGGGTTGGGGGTGCAGTGGAACATGAGTGGGACATGAGTGGGGGCCTGCTGGCAGGTGCCTCTCACTGCTGGGGGGTAAGGGTGCAGGGGAATATGAGTGGTGGCCTGCTGGCAGGTACCCCTCACTGCTGGGGGTTGGGGGCGCAGGGGAACATGAGTGGGGGCCTGCTGGCAGGTGCCCCTCACTGCTGGGGGGTGGGGGTGCAGGGGAACATGACTGTGACATGCGTGGGGGCCTGCTGGCAGGTGCCCCTCACTGCTGGAGGGTGGGGTGCAGGGGAACATGAGAGGGGGTCTGCTGGCAGGTGCCCCTCATTGTTCGGGGGTGGGGGTGCAGGGGAACATGAGCGGGGGCCTGCTGGCAGGTGCCCCTCACTGCTAGGGGGTAGGGGTGAAGGGGAACATGAGTGGGACATGAGTGGGGGCCTGCTGGCAGGTGCCCCTCACTGCTGGGAGGTGGGTGTGCAGGGAAACATGACTGGGGGCCTGCTGGCAGGTGCCTCTCACTGCTGGGGGGTGGGGGTGCAGGGGAACATGAGTGGGGGCCTTCTGGCAGGTGCCCCTCACTGCTGGGGTTTGGGGGCACAGGGGAACATGAGTGGGGGCCTGCTGGCAGGTGTCCCTCACTGCTGGGGGGCGGGGGTGCAGGTGAACATGAGTGGGGGCCTGCTGGCAGGTGCCCCTCACTGCTGGGGGTTGGGGGTGCAGTGGAACATGAGTGGGACATGAGTGGGGGCCTGCTGGCAGGTGCCCCTCACTGCTGGGGGGTGGGCGTGCAGGGGAACATGAGTGGGTCATGAGTGGGAGCCTGTTGGCAGGTGCCCCTCACTGCTGGGGGGTGGGGGTGCAGGGGAACATGAGTGGGGGCTGCTGGTAGGTGCCCCTCACTGCTGGGCGGTGGGGGTGCAGGGGAACATGAGTGGGACATGAGTGGGGGCCTGCTGGCAGGTGCCCCTCACTGCTGGTGGGTGGGGGTGCAGGGGAACATGAGTGGGGCCCTGCTGGCAGGTGCCCCTCACTGCTGGGGGGTGGGGGTGCAGGAGAACATGAGTGGGACAAGAGTGGGGGCCTGCAGGCAGGTGCCCCTCACTGCTGGGGTGTGGGGGTGCAGGGGAACATGAGTGGGGGCCTGCTGGCAGGTGCCCCTCACTGCTAGGGGGTAAGGGTACAGGGGAACATGAGTGGGAGCCTGCTGGCAGGTGCCCCTCACTGCTGGGGGGAGGGGGTGCAGGCAAACATGAGTGGGACATGAGTGGGGGCCTGCTGGCAGGTGCCCCTCACTGCTGGGGGGTGGGGGTGCAGTGGGACATGAGTGGGGGCCTGCTGGCAGGTGCCGCTCACTGCTGGGTTATGGGGGTGCAGGGGAACATGAGTGGGGGCCTGCTGGCAGGTGCCCCTCACTGCTGGGGGGTGGGGGTGTAGGGGAACGTGAGTGGGACATGAGTGGGAGCCTGCTGGCAGGTGCCCCTCACTGCTGTGGGGTGGGGGTGCAGGAGAACATGAGTGGGGGCCTGCAGGCGGGTGCCCCTCATTGCTGGGTATTGGGGGTGCAGGGGAACATGCGTGGGGGCCTGCTGGCAGGTGCCCCTCACTGCTAGGTGGTGGGGGTGCAGGGGAACATGAGTGGGGGCCTGCTGGCAGGTGCCCCTCACTGCTGGGGGCTGGGGGTGCAGGAGAACATGAGTGGGGGCCTGCAGGCGGGTGCCCCTCATTGCTGGGTATTGGGGGTGCAGGGGAACATGCGTGGGGGCCTGCTGGCAGGTGCCCCTCACTGCTAGGTGGTGGGGGTGCAGGGGAACATGAGTGGGGGCCTGCTGGCAGGTGCCCCTCACTGCTGGGGGCTGGGGGTGCAGGGGAACATGAGTGGGACATGTGTGGGGGCCTGCTGGCAGGTGCCCCTCACTGCTGGAGGGTGGGGTGCAGGGGAACATGAGAGGGGGCCTGCTGGCAGGTGCCCCTCACTGCTCGGGGGTGGGGGTGCAGGAGAACATGAGTGGGGGTCTGCTGGCAGGTGCCCCTCACTGCTAGGGGGTGGGGGTGAAGGAGAACATGAGTGGGACATGAGTGGGGGCCTGCTGGCAGGTGCCCCTCACTGCTGGGAGGTGGGTGTGCCGGGAAACATGACTGGGGGCTTGCTGGCAGGTGCCTCTCACTGCTGGAAGGGTGGGGGTGCAGGGGAACATGAGTGGGGGCCTGCTGGCAGGTGCCCCTCATTGCTGGGGGTTGGGGGCCCAGGGGAACATGAGTGGGGGCCTGCTGGCAGGTGTTCCTCACTGCTGGGGGGCGGGGGTACAGGGGAACATGAGTGGGGGCCTGCTGGCAGGTGCCCCTCACTGTTGGGGGTTGGGGGTGCAGTGGAACATGAGTGGGACATGAGTGGGGGCCTGCTAACAGGTGCCCCTCACTGCTGGGGGGTGGGCGTGCAGGGGAACATGAGTGGGTCATGAGTGGGAGCCTGTTGGCAGGTGCCCTCACTGTTGGGGGGTGGGGGTGCAGGGGAACATGAGTGGGACATGAATGGGAGCCTGCTGGCAGGTGCCCCTCACTGTTGGGGGGTGGCGGTGCAGGGGAACATGAGTGGGGGCCTGCTGGCAGGTGCCCCTCACTGCTGGGTGGTGGGGGTGGAGGGGAACATGAGTGGGACATGAGTGGGGGCCTGCTGGCAGGTGCCCCTCAGTGCTGGAGGGTGGGGGTGCAGGGGAACATGAGTGGGGCCCTGCTGGCAGGTGCCCCTCACTGCTGGGGGGTGGGGGTGCAGGGGAACATGAGTGTGCCAAGAGTGGGGGCCTGCTGGCAGGTGCCCCTCACTGCTGGGGTGTGGGGGTGCAGGGGAACATGAATGGGGGCCTGCTGGCAGGTGCCCCTCCCTGCTAGGGGGTGGGGGTACAGGGGAACATGAGTGGGAGCCTGCTGGCAGGTGCCCCTCACTGCGGGGGGAGGGGGTGCAGGCGAACATGAGTGGGACATGAGTGGGGGCCTGCTGGCAGGTGCCCCTCACTGCTGGGGGGTGGGGGTGAAGGGGAACATGAGTGGGGGCCTGCTGGCAGGTGCCCTTCACTGCTGGGGGTGGGGGTGTAGGGGAACATGAGTGGGACATGAGTGGGGGCCTGCTGGCAGGTGCCCCTCACTGCTGGGGAGTGTGTGTGCAGGGAAACATGAGTGGGGGCCTGCTGGCAGGTGCCTCTCACTGCTGGGGGGTGAGGGTGCAGGGGAATATTAGTGGGGGCCTGCTGGCAGGTGCCCCTCACTGCTGGGCGTTGGGGGCGCAGGGGAACATGAGTGGGGGCCTGCTGGCAGATGTCCCTCACTGCTGGGGGGCGGGGGTGCAGGGGAACATGAGTGGGGGCCTGCTGGCAGGTGCCCCTCACTGCTGGGGGTTGGGGGTGCAGTGGAACATGAGTGGGACATGAGTGGGGGCCTGCAGGCAGGTGCCCCTCACTGATGGGGGGTGGGCGTGTAGGGGAACATGCGTGGGTCATGAGTGGGAGCCTGTTGGCAGGTGTCCTCACTTCTGGGGGGTACGGGTGCAGGGGAACATGAGCGGGACATGAATGGGAGCCTGCTGGCAGGTGCCCCTCACTGCTGGGGGATGGGGGTGCAGGGGAACATGAGTGGGGGCCTGCTGGCAGGTGCCCCTCACTGCTGGGCGGTGGGAGTGCAGGGGAACATGAGTGGGACATGAGTGGGGGCCTGCTGGCAGGTGCCCCTCACTGCTGGGGGGTGGGGGTGCAGGGGAACATGAGTGGGGGCCTGCTGGCAGGTGCCCCTCACTGCTGGGGGGTGGGGGTGCAAGGGAACATGAGTGGGACAAGAGTGGGGGCCTGCTGGCAGGTGCCCCTCACTGCTGGGGGATGGGGGTGCAGGGGAACATGAGTGGGGGCCTGCTGGCAGGTGCCACTCACTGCTAGGGGGTGGGGGTACAGGGGAACATGAGTGTGACATGAGTGGGGGCCTGCTGGCAGTTGCCCCTCACTGCTGGGGAGTGGGTGTGCAGGGAAACATGAGTGGGGGCCTGCTGGCAGGTGCCCCTCACTGCTGGGGGTTGGGGGCGCAGGGGAACATGAGTGGGGGCCTGCTGGCAGGTGCTCCTCACTGCTGGGGGTTGGGGGCACAGGGGAACATGAGTGGGGGTCTGCTGGCAGGTGTCCCTCACTGCTGGGGGGCTGGGGTGCAGGGGAACATGAGTGGGGGCCTGCTGGCAGGTGCCCCTCACTGCTGGGGGTTGGGGGTGCAGTGGAACATGAGTGGGAGATGAGTGGGGGCCTGCTGGCAGGTGCCTCTCACTGCTGGGGGTTAAGGGTGCAGGGGAACATGAGTGGGGGCCTGCCGGCAGGTACCCCTCACTGCTAGGGGGTGGGGGTGAAGGGGAACATGAGTGGGACATGAGTGGGGGCCTAGTGGCAGGTGCCCCTCACTGCTGGGAGGTGGGTGTGCAGGGGAACATGAGTGGGGGCCTGCTGGCAGGTGCCCCTCACTGCTGGAAGTTGGGGGCACAGGGGAACATGAGTGGGGGCCTGCTGGCAGGTGTCCCTCACTGCTGGGGGGCGGGGGTGCAGGGGAACATGAGTGGGGGCCTGCTGGCAGGCGCCCCTCACTGCTGGGGGTTGGGGGTGCAGTAGAACATGAGTGGGACATGAGTGGGGGCCTACTGGCAGGTGCCTCTCACTTCTGGGGGGTAAGGGTGCAGGGGAACATGAGTGGGGGCCTGCTGGCAGGTGCCCCTCACTGCTGGGGGTTGGGGGCGCAGGGGAACATGAGTGGGGGCCTGCTGGCAGGTGCCCCTCACTGCTGGGGGGGGTGGGGGTGCAGGGGAACATGAGTGGGACATGCGTGGGGGCCTGCTGGCAGGTGACCCTCACTGCTGGAGGGTGGGGTGCAGGGGAACATGAGAGGGGGCCTGCTGGCAGGTGCCCCTCATTGCTCAGGGGTGGGGGTGCAGGGGAACATGAGCGGGGGCCTGCTGGCAGGTGCCCCTCACTGCTAGGGGATGGGGGTGAAGGGGAACATGAGTTGGACATGAGTGGGGGCCTGCTGGCAGGTGCCCCTCACTGCTGGTAGGTGGGTGTGCAGGGAAACATGACTGGGGGCCTGCTGGCAGGTGCCTCTCACTGCTGGGGGGTGGGGGTGCAGGGGAACATGAGTGGGGGCCTGCTGGCCGGTGCCCCTCACTGCTGGGGTTTGGGGGCGCAGGGGAACATGAGTGGGGGCCTGCTGGCAGGTGTCCCTCACTGCTGGGGAGCGGGGGTGCAGGGGAACATGAGTGGGGGCTGCTGGTATGTGCCCCTCACTGCTGGGCGGTGGGGGTGCACGGGAACATGAGTGGGACATGAGTGGGGGCCTGCTGGCAGGTGCCCCTCACTGCTGGGGGGTGGGGGTGCAGGGGAACATGAGTGGGGCCCTGCTGGCAGGTGCCCCTCACTGCTGGGGGGTGGGGGTGCAGGAGAACATGAGTGGGACAAGAGTGGGGGCCTGCTGGCAGGTGCCCCTCACTGCTGGGGTGTGGGGGTGCAGGGGAACATGAATGGGGGCCTGCTGGCAGGTGCCCCTCCCTGCTAGGGGGTGGGGGTACAGGGGAACATGAGTGGGAGCCTGCTGGCAGGTGCCCCTCACTGCGGGGGGGAGGGGGTGCAGGCGAACATGAGTGGGACATGAGTGGGGGCCTGCTGGCAGGTGCCCCTCACTGCTGGGGGGTGGGGGTGAAGGGGAACATGAGTGGGGGCCTGCTGGCAGGTGCCCTTCACTGCTGGGGGTGGGGGTGTAGGGGAACATGAGTGGGACATGAGTGGGGGCCTGCTGGCAGGTGCCCCTCACTGCTGGGGAGTGTGTGTGCAGGGAAACATGAGTGGGGGCCTGCTGGCAGGTGCCTCTCACTGCTGGGGGGTGAGGGTGCAGGGGAATATTAGTGGGGGCCTGCTGGCAGGTGCCCCTCACTGCTGGGCGTTGGGGGCGCAGGGGAACATGAGTGGGGGCCTGCTGGCAGATGTCCCTCACTGCTGGGGGGCGGGGGTGCAGGGGAACATGAGTGGGGGCCTGCTGGCAGGTGCCCCTCACTGCTGGGGGTTGGGGGTGCAGTGGAACATGAGTGGGACATGAGTGGGGGCCTGCAGGCAGGTGCCCCTCACTGATGGGGGGTGGGCGTGTAGGGGAACATGCGTGGGTCATGAGTGGGAGCCTGTTGGCAGGTGTCCTCACTTCTGGGGGGTACGGGTGCAGGGGAACATGAGCGGGACATGAATGGGAGCCTGCTGGCAGGTGCCCCTCACTGCTGGGGATGGGGGTGCAGGGGAACATGAGTGGGGGCCTGCTGGCAGGTGCCCCTCACTGCTGGGCGGTGGGAGTGCAGGGGAACATGAGTGGGACATGAGTGGGGGCCTGCTGGCAGGTGCCCCTCACTGCTGGGGGGTGGGGGTGCAGGGGAACATGAGTGTGACATGAGTGGGGGCCTGCTGGCAGTTGCCCCTCACTGCTGGGTAGTGGGTGTGCAGGGAAACATGAGTGGGGGCCTGCTGGCAGGTGCCCCTCACTGCTGGGGGTTGGGGGCGCAGGGGAACATGAGTGGGGGCCTGCTGGCAGGTGCTCCTCACTGCTGGGGGTTGGGGGCACAGGGGAACATGAGTGGGGGTCTGCTGGCAGGTGTCCCTCACTGCTGGGGGGCTGGGGTGCAGGGGAACATGAGTGGGGGCCTGCTGGCAGGTGCCCCTCACTGCTGGGGGTTGGGGGTGCAGTGGGAACATGAGTGGGACATGAGTGGGGGCCTGCTGGCAGGTGCCTCTCACTGCTGGGGGTTAAGGGTGCAGGGGAACATGAGTGGGGGCCTGCCGGCAGGTACCCCTCACTGCTAGGGGGTGGGGGTGAAGGGGAACATGAGTGGGACATGAGTGGGGGCCTAGTGGCAGGTGCCCCTCACTGCTGGGAGGTGGGTGTGCAGGGGAACATGAGTGGGGGCCTGCTGGCAGGTGCCCCTCACTGCTGGAAGTTGGGGGCACAGGGGAACATGAGTGGGGGCCTGCTGGCAGGTGTCCCTCACTGCTGGGGGGCGGGGGTGCAGGGGAACATGAGTGGGGGCCTGCTGGCAGGCGCCCCTCACTGCTGGGGGTTGGGGGTGCAGTAGAACATGAGTGGGACATGAGTGGGGGCCTACTGCAGGTGCCTCTCACTTCTGGGGGTAAGGGTGCAGGGGAACATGAGTGGGGGCCTGCTGGCATGTGCCCCTCACTGCTGGGGGTTGGGGGCGCAGGGGAACATGAGTGGGGCCTGCTGGCAGGTGCCCCTCACTGCTGGGGGGTGGGGGTGCAGGGAAACATGACTGGGGGCCTGCTGGCAGGTGCCTCTCACTGCTGGGGGGTGGGGGTGCAGGGGAACATGAGTGGGGGCCTGCTGGCCGGTGCCTCTCACTGCTGGGGTTTGGGGGCGCAGGGGAACATGAGTGGGGGCCTGCTGGCAGGTGTCCCTCACTGCTGGGGAGCGGGGGTGCAGGGGAACATGAGTGGGGGCTGCTGGTATGTGCCCCTCACTGCTGGGCGGTGGGGGTGCACGGGAACATGAGTGGGACATGAGTGGGGGCCTGCTGGCAGGTGCCCCTCACTGCTGGGGGGTGGGGGTGCAGGGGAACATGAGTGGGGCCCTGCTGGCAGGTGCCCCTCACTGCTGGGGGTGGGGGTGCAGGAGAACATGAGTGGGACAAGAGTGGGGGCCTGCTGGCAGGTGCCCCTCACTGCTGGGGTGTGGGGGTGCAGGGGAACATGAGTGGGGGCCTGCTGGCAGGTGCCCCTCACTGCTAGGGGGTGGGGGTACAGGGGAACATGAGTGGGAGCCTGCTGGCAGGTGCCCCTCACAGCTGGGGGGAGGGGGTGCAGGCGAACATGAGTGGGACATGAGTGGGGGCCTTCTGGCAGGTGCCCCTCACTGCTGGGGGGTGGGGGTGCAGTGGGACATGAGTGGGGGCCTGCTGGCAGGTGCCCCTCACTGCTGGGTTGTGGGGGTGCAGGGGAATATGAGTGGGGGCCTGCTGGCAGGTGCCCCTCACTGCTGGGGGGTGGGGGTGTAGGGGAACATGAGTGGGACATGAGTGGGAGCCTGCTGGCAGGTGCCCCTCACTGCTGTGGGGTGGGGGTGCAGGAGAACATGAGTGGGGGCCTGCAGGCAGGTGCCCCTCACTGCTGGGTATTGGGGGTGCAGGGGAACATGAGTGGGGGCCTGCTGGCAGGTGGCCCTCACTGCTAGGTGGTGGGGGTGCAGGGGAACATGAGTGGGGGCCTGCTGGCAGGTGCCCCTCACTGCTGGGGAGTGGGTGTGCAGGGAAACATGATTGGGGGCCTGCTGGCAGGTCCCCCCCACTGCTGGGGGGTGAGGGTGCAGGGTAACATGAGTGGGACATGCATGGGGGCCTGCTGGCAGGTGCACCTCTCTGCTGGACGGTGGGGTGCAGGGGAACATGAGAGGGGGCCTGCTGGCAGGTGCCCTTCACTGCTGGGGGTTGGGGGCGCAGGGGAACATGAGTGGGGGCCTGCTGGCAGGTGCCCCTCACTGCTGGGGGGTGGGGGTGCAGGGGAACATGAGTGGGACATGCGTGGGGGCCTGCTGGCAGGTTCCCCTCTCTGCTGGAGGGTGGGGTGAAGGGGAACATGAGAGGGGGCCTGCTGGCAGGTGCCCCTCACTGCTCGGGGGTGGGGGTGCAGGAGAACATGAGTGGGGGCCTGCTGGCAGGTGCCCCTCACTGCTAGGGGGTGGGGGTGAAGGGGAACATGAGTGGGACATAAGTGGGGGCCTGCTGGCAGGTGCCCCTCACTGCTGGGAGGTGGGTGTGCAGGGAAACATGACTGGGGGCCTGCTGGCAGGTGCCTCTCACTGCTGGGGGTGCAAGGGAACATGAGTGGGGGCCTGCTGGCAGGTGCCTCTCACTGCTGGGGGTTGGGGGCCCAGGGGAACATGAGTGGGGGCCTGCTGGCAGGTGTCCCTCACTGCTGGGGGGCGGGGGTGCAGGGGAACATGAGTGGGGGCCTGCTGGCAGGTGCCCCTCACTGCTGGGGTTTGGGGGTGCAGTGGAACATGAGTGGGACATGAGTGGGGGCCTGCTGGCAGGTGCCCCTCAGTGCTGGGGGGTGGCGGTGCAGGGGAACATGAGTGGGGGCCTGCTGGCAGGTGCTCCTCACTGCTGGGCGGTGGGGGTGCAGGGGAACATGAGTGGGACTTGAGTGGGGGCCTGCTGGCAGGTGCCCCTCAGTGCTGGGGGGTGGGGGTGCAGGGGAACATGAGTGGGGCCCTGCTGGCAGGTGCCCCTCACTGCTGGGGGGTGGGGGTGCAGGGGAACATGAGTGGGACAAGAGTGGGGGCCTGCTGGCAGGTGCCCCTCACTGCTGGGGTGTGGGGGTGCAGGGAAACATGAATGGGGGCCTGCTGGCAGGTGCCCCTCACTGCTCGGGGGTGGGGGTACAGGGGAACATGAGTGGGAGCCTGCTGGCAGGTGCCCCTCACTGCGGGGGGGAGGGGGTGCAGGCGAACATGAGTGGGATATGAGTGGGGGCCTGCTGGCAGGTGCCCCTCACTGCTGGGGGGTGTGGGTGCAGTGGGACATAAGTGGGGGCCTGCTGGCAGGTGCCCCTCACTGCTGGGTGGTGGGGGTGCAGGGGAACATGATTGGGGGCCTGCTGGCAGGTGCCCCTCACTGCTGGGGGGTGGGGGTGTAGGGGAACATGAGTGGGACATGAGTGGGACATGAGTGGGAGCCTGCTGGCAGGTGCCCCTCACTGCTGTGGGGCGGGGGTGCAGGAGAACATGAGTGGGGGCCTGCAGGCAGGTGCCCCTCACTGCTGGGGGGTGGGGGTGCAGGGGAACATGAGTGGGACATGAGTGGGGGCCTGCTGGCAAGTGCCCCTCACTGCTGGGGGGTGGGGGTGCAGTGGGACATGAGTGGGGGCCTGCTGGCAGGTGCCCCTCACTGCTGGGGTTGGGGGTGTAGGGGAACATGAGTGGGACATGAGTGGGAGCCTGCTGGCAGGTGCCCCTCACTGCTGTGGGGTGGGGGTGCAGGAGAACATGAGTGGGGGCCTGCAGACAGGTGCCCCTCACTGCTGGGGGTGGGGGTGCAGGGGAACATGAGTGGGACATAAGTGGGGGCCTGTTGGCAGGTGCCCCTCACTGCTGGGGGGTGGAGGTGCAGGGGAACATCAGTGGAACATGAGTGGGGGCCTGCTGGCAGGTGCCCCTCACTGCTAGGGGGTGGGGGTGAAGGGGAACATGAGTGGGACATGAGTGGGGGCCTGCTGGCAGGTGCCCCTCACTGCTGGGAGGTGGGTGTGCAGGGAAACATGACTGGGGGCCTGCTGGCAGGTGCCCCTCACTGCTGTGGGGTGGGGGTGCAGGAGAACATGAGTGGGGGCCTACAGGCAGGTGCCCCTCACTGCTGGGTATTGGGGGTGCAGGGGAACATGAGTGGGGGCCTGCTGGCAGGTGGCCCTCACTGCTAGGTGGTGGGGGTGCAGGGGAGCATGAGTGGGGGCCTGCTGGCAGGTGCCCCTCACTGCTGGGGAGTGGGTGTGCAGGGAAACATGATTGGGGGCCTGCTGGCAGGTCCCCCCCACTGCTGGGGGGTGAGGGTGCAGGGTAACATGAGTGGGACATGCATGGGGGCCTGCTGGCAGGTGCACCTCTCTGCTGGACGGTGGGGTGCAGGGGAACATGAGAGGGGGCCTGCTGGCAGGTGCCCTTCACTGCTGGGGGTTGGGGGCGCAGGGGAACATGAGTGGGGGCCTGCTGGCAGGTGCCCCTCACTGCTGGGGGGTGGGGGTGCAGGGGAACATGAGTGGGACATGCGTGGGGGCCTGCTGGCAGGTTCCCCTCTCTGCTGGAGGGTGGGGTGCAGGGGAACATGAGAGGGGGCCTGTTGGCAGGTGCCCCTCACTGCTCGGGGGTGGGGGTGCAGGAGAACATGAGTGGGGGCCTGCTGGCAGGTGCCCCTCACTGCTAGGGGGTGGGGAGAAGGGGAACATGAGTGGGACATGAGTGGGGGCCTGCTGGCAGGTGCCCCTCACTGCTGGGAGGTGGGTGTGCAGGGAAACATGACTGGGGGCCTGCTGGCAGGTGCCTCTCACTGCTGGGGGTGCAAGGGAACATGAGTGGGGGCCTGCTGGCAGGTGCCCCTCACTGCTGGGGGTTGGGGGCCCAGGGGAACATGAGTGGGGGCCTGCTGGCAGGTGTCCCTCACTGCTGGGGGGCGGGGGTGCAGGGGAACATGAGTGGGGGCCTGCTGGCAGGTGCCCCTCACTGCTGGGGTTTGGGGGTGCAGTGGAACATGAGTGGGACATGAGTGGGGGCCTGCTGGCAGGTGCCCCTCAGTGCTGGGGGGTGGCGGTGCAGGGGAACATGAGTGGGGGCCTGCTGGCAGGTGCTCCTCACTGCTGGGCGGTGGGGGTGCAGGGGAACATGAGTGGGACTTGAGTGGGGGCCTGCTGGCAGGTGCCCCTCAGTGCTGGGGGGTGGGGGTGCAGGGGAACATGAGTGGGGCCCTGCTGGCAGGTGCCCCTCACTGCTGGGGGGTGGGGGTGCAGGGGAACATGAGTGGGACAAGAGTGGGGGCCTGCTGGCAAGTGCCCCTCACTGCTGGGGTGTGGGGGTGCAGGGAAACATGAATGGGGGCCTGCTGGCAGGTGCCCCTCACTGCTCGGGGGTGGGGGTACAGGGGAACATGAGTGGGAGCCTGCTGGCAGGTGCCCCTCACTGCGGGGGGGAGGGGGTGCAGGCGAACATGAGTGGGACATGAGTGGGGGCCTGCTGGCAGGTGCCCCTCACTGATGGGGGGTGTGGGTGCAGTGGGACATAAGTGGGGGCCTGCTGGCAGGTGCCCCTCACTGCTGGGTGGTGAGGGTGCAGGGGAACATGATTGGGGGCCTGCTGGCAGGTGCCCCTCACTGCTGGGGGGTGGGGGTGTAGGGGAACATGAGTGGGTCATGAGTGGGACATGAGTGGGAGCCTGCTGGCAGGTGCCCCTCACTGCTGTGGGGTGGGGGTGCAGGAGAACATGAGTGGGGGCCTGCAGGCAGGTGCCCCTCACTGCTGGGGGGTGGGGGTGCAGGGGAACATGAGTGGGACATGAGTGGGGGCCTGCTGGCAAGTGCCCCTCACTGCTGGGGGGTGGGGGTTCAGTGGGACATGAGTGGGGGCCTGCTGGCAGGTGCCCCTCACTGCTGGGGTTGGGGGTGTAGGGGAACATGAGTGGGACATGAGTGGGAGCCTGCTGGCAGGTGCCCCTCACTGCTGTGGGGTGGGGGTGCAGGAGAACATGAGTGGGGGCCTGCAGACAGGTGCCCCTCACTGCTGGGGGTGGGGGTGCAGGGGAACATGAGTGGGACATAAGTGGGGGCCTGTTGGCAGGTGCCCCTCACTGCTGGGGGGTGGGGGTGCAGGGGAACATGAGTGGGACATGAGTGGGAGCCTGCTGGCAGGTGCCCCTCACTGCTGGGGGGGTGGGGGTGAAGGGGAACATGAGTGGGACATGAGTGGGGGCCTGCTGGCAGGTGCCCCTCACTACTGGGAGGTGGGTGTGCAGGGAAACATGACTGGGGGCCTGCTGGCAGGTGCCTCTCACTGCTGCGGGGTGGGGGTGCAGGGGAACATGAGCGGGGGCCTGCTGGCCGGTGCCCCTCACTGCTGGGGTTTGGGGGCGCAGGGGAACATGAGTGGGGGCCTGCTGGCAGGTGTCCCTCACTGCTGGGGGGCGGGGGTGCAGGGGAACATGAGTGGGGGCTGCTGGTAGGTGCCCCTCACTGCTGGGCGGTGGGGGTGCAGGGGAACATGAGTGGGACATGAGTGGGGGCCTGCTGGCAAGTGCCCCTCACTGCTGGGGGGTGGGGGTGCAGGGGAACATGAGTGGGGCCCTGCTGGCAGGTGCCCCTCACTGCTGGGTGGTGGGGGTGAAGGAGAACATGAGTGGGACAAGAGTGGGGGCCTGCTGGCAGGTGCCCCTCACTGCTGGGGTGTGGGGGTGCAGGGGAACATGAGTGGGGGCCTGCTGGCAGGTGCCCCTCACTGCTAGGGGGTGGGGGTACAGGGGAACATGAGTGGGAGCCTGCTGGCAGGTGCCCCTCACGGCTGGGGGGAGGGGGTGCAGGCGAACATGAGTGGGACATGAGTGGGGGCCTGCTGGCAGGTGCCCCTCACTGCTGGGGGGTGGGGGTGCAGTGGGACATGAGTGGGGGCCTGCTGGCAGGTGCCCCTCACTGCTGGGTTGTGGGGGTGCAGGGGAACATGAGTGGGGGCCTGCTGGCAGGTGCCCCTCACTGCTGGGGGGTGGGGGTGTAGGGGAACATGAGTGGGACATGAGTGGGAGCCTGCTGGCAGGTGCCCCTCACTGCTGTGGGGTGGGGGTGCAGGAGAACATGAGTGGGGGCCTGCAGGCAGGTGCCCCTCACTGCTGGGTATTGGGGGTGCAGGGGAACATGAGTGGGGGCCTGCTGGCAGGTGCCCCTCACTGCTAGGTGGTGGGAGTGCAGGGGAACATGAGTGGGGGCCTGCTGGCAGGTGCCCCTCACTGCTGGGGAGTGGGTGTGCAGGGAAACATGAGTGGGGGCCTGCTGGCAGGTCCCCCCCACTGCTGGGGGGTGAGGGTGCAGGGGAACATGAGTGGGACATGCGTGGGGGCCTGCTGGCAGGTGCCCCTCTCTGCTGGAGGGTGGGGTGCAGGGGAACATGAGAGGGGGCCTGCTGGCAGGTGCCCTTCACTGCTGGGGGTTGGGGGCGCAGGGGAACATGAGTGGGGGCCTGCTGGCAGGTGCCCCTCACTGCTGGGGGGTGGGGGTGCAGGGGAACATGAGTGGGACATGCGTGGGGGCCTGCTGGCAGGTGCCCCTCTCTGCTGGAGGGTGGGGTGCAGGGGAACATGAGAGGGGGCCTGCTGGCAGGTGCCCCTCACTGCTCGGGGGTGGGGGTGCAGGAGAACATGAGTGGGGGCCTGCTGGCAGGTGCCCCTCACTGCTAGGGGGTGGGGGTGAAGGGGAACATGAGTGGGACATGAGTGGGGGCCTGCTGGCAGGTGCCCCTCACTGCTGGGAGGTGGGTGTGCAGGGAAACATGACTGGGGGACTGCTGGCAGGTGCCTCTCACTGCTGGGGGTGCAGGGGAACATGAGTGGGGGCCTGATGGCAGGTGCCCCTCACTGCTGGGGGTTGGGGGCCCAAGGGAACATGAGTGGGGGCCTTCTGGCAGGTGTCCCTCACTGCTGGGGGGCGGGGGTGCAGGGGAACATGAGTGGGGGCCTGCTGGCAGGTGCCCCTCACTGCTGGGGGTTGGGGGTGCAGTGGAACAAGAGTGGGACATGAGTGGGTGCCTGCTGGCAGGTGCCCCTCAGTGCTGGGGGGTGGCGGTGCAGGGGAACATGAGTGGGGGCCTGCTGGCAGGTGCCCCTCACTGCTGGGGGGTGGGGGTGCAGTGGGACATGAGTGGGGGCCTGCTGGCAGGTGCCCCTCACTCATGGGTGGTGGGGGTGCAGGGGAACATGATTGGGGGCCTGCTGGCAGGTGCCCCTCACTGCTGGGGGGTGGGGGTGTAGGGGAACATGAGTGGGACATGAGTGGGAGCCTGCTGGCAGGTGACCCTCACTGCTGTGGGGCGGGGGTGCAGGAGAACATGAGTGGGGGCCTGCAGGCAGGTGCCCCTCACTGCTGGGGGGTGGGGGTGCAGGGGAACATGAGTGGGACATGAGTGGGGGCCTGCTGGCAGGTGCCCCATACTGCTGGGGGGTGGGGGTGCAGTGGGACATGAGTGGGGGCCTGCTGGCAGGTGCCCCTCACTGCTGGGGTTGGGGGTGTAGGGGAACATGATTGGGACATGAGTGGGAGCCTGCTGGCAGGTGCCCCTCACTGCTGTGGGGTGGGTTTGCAGGAGAACATGAGTGGGGGCCTGCAGGCAGGTGCCCCTCACTGCTGGGGGGTGGGGGTGCAGGGGAACATGAGTGGGACATAAGTGGGGGCCTGCTGGCAGGTGCCCCTCACTGCTGGGGGGTGGAGGTGCAGGGGAACATCAGTGGAACATGAGTGGGGGCCTGCTGGCAGGTGCCCCTCACTGCTGGGGGGTGAGGGTGCAAGGGAACATGAGTGGGGGCCTGCTGGTGGGTGCCCCTTACTGCTAGGCGGTGGGGGAGCCGGGGAACATGAGTGGGGGCCTTCTGGCAGGTGCCCCTCACTGCTCAGGGGTGGTGGTGCAGGGGAACATGAGTGGGACATGAGTGGGGCCTGCTGGCAGGTGTCCTTCACTGCTGGGGGTGGGGGTGCAGGGGAACATGAGTGGGGGCCTGCTGGCAGGTGCCCCTCACTGCTGGGGAGTGGGGGTTAAGGGGAAGGTGAGTGGGGGCCTGCTGGCAGGTGCCCCTCACTGTTGGGGGATGGGAGTGCAGGGGAACATGAGTGGGACATGATTGGGAGCCTGCTGGCAGGTGCCCCTCACTGCTGTGGGGTGGGGGTGCAGGAGAACATGAGTGGGGGCCTGCAGGCAGGTGCCCCTCACTGCTGGGTATTGGGGGTGCAGGGGAACATGAGTGGGGGCCTGCTGGCAGGTGCCCCTCATTGCTAGGTGGTGGGGGTGCAGGGGAACATGAGTGGGGGCCTGCTGGCAGGTGCCCCTCACTGCTGGGGAGTGGGTGTGCAGGGAAACATGAGTGGGGGCCTGCTGGCAGGTGCCCTTCACTGCTGGGGGTTGGGGGCGCAGGGGAACATGAGTGGGGGCCTGCTGGCAGGTGCCCCTCACTGCTGGGGGGTGGGGGTGCAGGGGAACATGAGTGGGACATGCGTGGGGGCCTGCTGGCAGGTGCCCCTCACTGCTGGAGGGTGGGGTGCAGGGGAACATGAGAGGGGGCCTGCTGGCAGGTGCCCCTCACTGCTCGGGGGTGGGGGTGCAGGAGAACATGAGTGGGGGACTGCTGGCAGGTGCCCCTCACTGCTAGGGGGTGGGGGTGAAGGGGAACATGAGTGGGACATGAGTGGCGGCCTGCTGGCAGGTGCCCCTCACTGCTTGGAGGTGGAGATGCAGGGGAACATGAGTGGGGGCCTTCTGGCAGGTGCCCCTCACTGCTGGGGGTAGGGGTGCAGGGGAACATGAGTGGGGGCCTGCTGGCAGGTGCCTCTCACTGCTGAGGGGTGGGAGTGCAGGGGAACATGAGTTGGACATAAGTGGGAGCCTGCTGGCAGGTGCCCCTCACTGCAGGGGGATGGGGTGCAGGGGAATATGAGTGGGGGCCTGCTGGCAGGTGTCCCTCACTGCTGGGAGGTGGGGGTGCAGGGGAACATGAGTGGGACATGAGTGGGGGCCTGCTGGCAGGTGCCCCTCACTGCTGGGGGGTGGGGGTGCAGGGGAACATGAGTGGGACATGAGTGGGAGCCTGCTGGCAGGTGCCCCTCACTGCTGGGGGGTGGGGGTGCAGGGGAACATGAGTGGGGGCCTGCTGGCAGGTGCCCCTCACTTCTGGGGGTGGGGGTGCGGGGGAACATGAGTGAGGCCCTGCTGGCAGGTGCCCCCCACTGCTGGGGTGTGGGGGTGCAGGGGAACATGAGCGGGACATGAGTGGGGGCCTGCTGGCAGGTGCCCCTCACTGCTGGGGGGTGGGGGTGCAGGGGAACATGAGTGGGACATGAGTGGGGGCCTGCTCGCAGGTGCTCTCACTGCTGGGGGTGGGGGATCAGGGGAACATGAGTGGGGACCTGCTTGCAGGTGCCCTCACTGCTGAGGGGTGGGGGTGCAGGGGAACATGAGTGGGGGCATGCTGGCAGGTGCCCCTCACTGCTGGGAGGTGGGGGTGCAGGAGAACATGAGTGGGGGCCTGCTGGCAAGTGCCCCTCACTGCAGGGGGGTGGGGGTGCAGGGGAACATGAGTGGGACATGAGTGGGGGCCTGCTGGCAGGTACCCCTCACTGCTGAGGGGTGAGGGTGCAGGGGAACATGAGTGGGGGCCTGCTGGCAGGTGCCCCTCAGTGCTGGGGGCTGGGGGTGCAGGGGAACATGAGTGGGACATGAGTGGGGGCCTGCTGGCAGGTGCCCCTCACTGCTGGGGTGTGGGGGTGCAAGGGAACATGAGTGGGACATGAGTGGGGCCTGCTGGCAGGTGCTCTCCATGCTGGGGGTGGGGGATCAGGGGAACATGAGTGGGGACCTGCTGGCAGGTGCCCTCACTGCTGAGGGGTGGGGGTGCAGGGGAACATGAGTGAGGGCATGCTGGCAGGTGCCCCTCACTGCTGGGAGGTGGGGGTGCAGGAGAACATGAGTGGGGGCCTGCTGGCAGGTGCCCCTCACTGCAGGGGGGTGGGGGTGCCGGGGAACATGAGTGGGACATGAGTGGGGGCCTGCTGGCAGGTACCCCTCAGTGCTGGGGGCTGGGGGTGCAGGGGAACATGAGTGGGACATGAGTGGGGGCCTTCTGGCAGGTGCCCCTCACTGCTAGGGTGTGGGGGTGCAAGGGAACATGAGTGGGACATGAGTGGCGGCCTGCTGGCAGGTGCCCCTCACTGCTGGGGGGTGGAGATGCAGGGGAACATGAGTGGGGTCCTTCTGGCAGGTGCCCCTCACAGCGGGGTGTGGGGGTGCAGGGGAACATGAGTGAGGGCCTGCTGGCAGGTGCCCCTCACTGCTGGGGGGGTGGGGGTGCAGGGGAACATGAGTGGGGGCCTGCCGGCAGGTGCCCCTCAGTGCTGGGGGCTGGGGGTGCAGGGGAACATGAGTGGGACATGAGTGGGGGCCTGCTGGCAGGTGCCCCTCACTGCTAGGGTGTGGGGGTGCAAGGGAACATGAGTGGGACATGAGTGGCGGCCTGCTGGCAGGTGCCCCTCACTGCTGGGGGGTGGAGATGCAGGGGAACATGAGTGGGGGCCTTCTGGCAGGTGCCCCTCACAGCGGGGTGTGGGGGTGCAGGGGAACATGAGTGAGGGCCTGCTGGCAGGTGCCCCTCACTGCTGGGGGGGTGGGGGTGCAGGGGAACATGAGTGGGGGCCTGCCGGCAGGTGCCCCTCACTGCCGGGGGGTTGGGGTGAAGGGGAACATGAGTGGGACATGAGTGGGGGCTTGCTGGCAGGTGCCCCTCACTGCTGGGGGTGGGGGTGCAGGGGAACATGAGTGGGAGCCTGCTGGCAGGTGCCCCTCACTGCTGGGTGGTGGAGGTGCAGGGGAACATGAGTGGGGGCCTGCTGGCAGGTGCCCCTAGCTGCTGGGGGGTGGGGGTGCAGGGGAACATGAATGGGACACAAGTGGGGGCCTGCTGGCAGGTGCCCCTCACTGCTGGGGGGTTGGGGTGCAGGGGAACATGAGTGGGACATGAGTGGGGGCTTGCTGGCAGGTGCCCCTCACTGCTGGGGGTGGGGGTGCAGGGGAACATGAGTGGGAGCCTGCTGGCAGGTGCCCCTCACTGCTGGGTGTTGGAGGTGCAGGGGAACATGAGTGGGGGCCTGCTGGCAGGTGCCCCTCACTGCTGGGGTGTGGGGGTGCAGGGGAACATGAATGGGACACAAGTGGGGGCCTGCTGGCAGGTGCCCCTCACTGCTGGGGGGTGGGGGTGCAGGGGAACATGAGTGGGAAATGAGTGGGGGCCTGCTGGCAGGTGCCCCTCACTGCTGGGGGGTGGGGGTGCAGGGGAACATGAGTGGCACATGAGTGGGGGTCTGCTGGCAGGTGCTCTCACTGCTGGGGGGGGTTCAGGGGAACATGAGTGGGGGCCTGCTGGCAGGTGCCCCTCACTGCTCGGGGGTGGGGGTGCAGGAGAACATGAGTGGGGGCCTGCTGGCAGGTGCCCCTCACTGCTAGGGGTGGGGGTGAAGGGGAACATGAGTGGGACATGAGTGGCGACCTGCTGGCAGGTGCCCCTCACTGCTTGGAGGTGGAGATGCAGGGGAACATGAGTGGGGGCCTTCTGGCAGGTGCCCCTCACTGCTGGGGGTGGGGGTGCAGGGGAACATGAGTGGGGGCCTGCTGGCAGGTGCCTCTCACTGCTGAGGGGTTGGAGTGCAGGGGAACATGAGTGGGACATGAGTGGGAACCCTCTGGCAGGTGCCCCTCACTGCTGGGGGAAGGGGTGCAGGGGAATATGAGTGGGGGCCTGCTGGCAGGTGTCCCTCACTGCTGGGAGGTGGGGGTGCAGGGGAACATGAGTGGGACATGAGTGGGGGCCTGCTGGCAGGTGCCCCTCACTGCTGGGGGATGGGGTGCAGGGGAATATGAGTGGGAGCCTGCTGGCAGGTGCCCCTCACTGCTGGGGGGTGGGGGTGCAGGGGAACATGAGTGGGGGCCTGCTGGCAGGTGCCCCTCACTTCTGGGGGGTGGGGTGCAGGGGAACATGAGTGAGGCCCTGCTGGCAGGTGCCCCCTACTGCTGGGGTGTGGGGGTGCAGGGGAACATGAGTGGGACATGAGTGGGGGCATGCTGGCAGGTGCCCCTCACTGCTGGGGGGTGGGGGTGCAGGGGAACATGAGTGGGGGCATGCTGGCAGGTGCCCCTCACTGCTGGGAGGTGGGGGTGCAGGAGAACATGAGTGGGGGCCTGCTGGCAGGTGCTCTCACTGCTGGGGGTGGGGGATCAGGGGAACATGAGTGTGGACCTGCTGGCAGGTGCCCTCACTGCTGAGGGGTGGGGGTGCAGGGGAACATGAGTGGGGGCATGCTGGCAGGTGCCCCTCACTGCTGGGAGGTGGAGGTGCAGGAGAACATGAGTGGGGGCCTGCTGGCAAGTGCCCCTCACTGCAGGGGGGTGGGGGTGGAGGGGAACATGAGTGGGACATGAGTGGGGGCCTGCTGGCAGGTGCCCCTCACTGCTGGGGGTGGGGGTGCAGGGGAACATGAGTGGGGGCCTGCTGGCAGGTGCCTCTCACTGCTGAGGGGTGGGAGTGCAGGGGAACATGAGTGGGACATGAGTGGGAGCCTGCTGGCAGGTGTCCCTCACTGCTGGGGGATGGGGTGCAGGGGAATATGAGTGGGGGCCTGCTGGCAGGTGTCCCTCACTGCTGGGAGGTGGGGGAGCAGGGGAACATGAGTGGGACATGAGTGGGGGCCTGCTGGCAGGTGCCCCTCACTGCTGGGGGATGGGGTGCAGGGGAATATGAGTGGGAGCCTGCTGGCAGGTGCCCCTCACTGCTGGGGGTGGGGGTGCAGTGGAACATGAGTGGGGGCCTGCTGGCAGGTGCCCCTCACGTCTGGGGGGTGGGGTGCAGGGGAACATGAGTGAGGCCCTGCTGGCAGGTGCCCCCCACTGCTGGGGTGTGGGGGTGCAGGGGAACATGAGTGGGACATGAGTGGGGGCCTGCTGGCAGGTGCCCTTCACTGCTGGGGGGTGGGGGTGCAGGGGAACATGAGTGGGACGTGAGTGGGGGCCTGCTGGCAGGTGCTCTCACTGCTGGGGGTGGGGGATCAGGGGAACATGAGTGGGGACCTGCTGGCAGGTGCCCTCACTGCTGAGGGGTAGGGGTGCAGGGGAACAGGAGTGGGGGCATGCTGGCAGGTGCCCCTCACTGCTGGGAGGTGGGGGTACAGGAGAACATGAGTGGGGGCCTGCTGGCAAGTGCCCCTCACTGCAGGGGGGTGGGGGTGCCCGGGAACATGAGTGGGACATGAGTGGGGGCCTGCTGGCAGGTACCCCTCACTGCTGAGGGGTGAGGGTGCAGGGGAACATGAGTGGGGGCCTGCTGGCAGGTGCCCCTCAGGCTGGGGCCTGGGGGTGCAGGGGAACATGAGTGGGGGCCTGCTGGCAGGTGCCCCTCACTGCTGGGGTGTGGGGGTGCAAGGGAACATGAGTGGGACATGAGTGGGGGCCTGCTGGCAGGTGCTCTCACTGCTGGGGCTGGGGGATCAGGGGAACATGAGTGGGGACCTGCTGGCAGGTGCCCTCACTGCTGAGGGGTGGGGGTGCAGGGGAACATGAGTGGGGGCATGCTGGCAGGTGCCCCTCACTGCTGGGAGGTGGGGGTGCAGGAGAGCATGAGTGGGGGACTGCTGGCAGGTGCCCCTCACTGCAGGGGGGTGGGGGTACAGGGGAACATGAGTGGGACATGAGTGGGGGCCTGCTGGCAGGTACCCCTCACTGCTGAGGGGTGAGGGTGCAGGGGAACATGAGTGGGGGCCTGCTGGCAGGTGCCCCTCAGTGCTGGGGGCTGGGGGTGCAGGGGAACATGAGTGGGACATGAGTGGGGACCTGCTGGCAGGTGCCCCTCACTGCTGGGGTGTGGGGGTGCAAGGGAACATGAGTGGGACATGAGTGGCGGCCTGCTGGCAGGTGCCCCTCACTGCTGGGGGGTGGAGATGCAGGGGAAAATGAGTGGGGGCCTTCTGGCAGGTGCCCCTCACTGCGGGGTGTGGGGGTGCAGGGGAACATGAGTGAGGGCCTGCTGGCAGGTGCCCCTCACTGTTGGGGGGTGGGGGTGCAGGGGAACATGAGTGGGGGCCTGCTGGCAGGTGCCCCTCACTGCTGGGGGGTTGGGGTGCAGGGGAACATGAGTGGGACATGAGTGGGGGCTTGCTGGCAGGTGCCCCTCACTGCTGGGGGTGGGGGTGCAGGGGAACATGAGTGGGAGCCTGCTGGCAGGTGCCCCTCACTGCTGGGTGGTGGAGGTGCAGGGGAACATGAGTGGGGGCCTGCTGGCAGGTGCCCCTAGCTGCTTGGGGGTGGGGGTGCAGGGGAACATGAGTGGGTGCCTGCTGGCAGGTGCCCCTCACTGCTGGGGTGTGGGGGTGCAGGGGAACATGAATGGGAGACAAGTGGGGGCCTGCTGGCAGGTGCCCCTCACTGCTGGGGGGTGGGGGTGCAGGGGAACATGAGTGGGACATGAGTGGGGGCCTGCTGGCAGGTGCCCCTCACTGCTGGGGGGTGGGGGTGCAGGGGAACATGAGTGGGACATGAGTGGGGGCTTGCTGGCAGGTGCCCCTCACTGCTGGGGGTGGGGGTGCAGGGGAACATGAGTGGGAGCCTACTGGCAGGTGCCCCTCACTGCAGGGTGGTTGAGGTGCAGGGGAACATGAGTGGGGGCCTGCTGGCAGGTGCCCCTAGCTGCTTGGGGGTGGGGGTGCAGGGGAACATGAGTGGGTGCCTGCTGGCAGGTGCCCCTCACTGCTGGGGTGTGGGGATGCAGGGGAACATGAATGGGAGACAAGTGGGGGCCTGCTGGCAGGTGCCCCTCACTGCTGGGGCGTGGGGGTGCAGGGGAACATGAGTGGGACATGAGTGGGGGCCTGCTGGCAGGTGCCCCTCACTGCTGGGGGGTGGGGGTGCAGGGGAACATGAGTGGGACATGAGTGGGGGCCTGCTGGCAGGTGCCCCTCTCTGCTGGCGGGTGGGGGTGCAAGGGAACATGAGTGGCACATGAGTGGGGGTCTGCTGGCAGGTGCTCTCACTGCTGGGGGGGGTTCAGGGGAACATGAGTGGGGGCCTGCTGGCAGGTGCCCCTCACTGCTGGGGGGTTGGGGTGCAGGGGAACATGAGTGGGGGCCTGCTAGCAGGTGCCCCTCACTGCTGGGGGGTGGTGTAACGCTCACCTGATTCCCGCAGAGGCGCCGGTCTTGACTGGGTGAATGCCCTATCTTCAAAGGTGATGTGTAACACACGGTTGGCTCTTTGGGCTGGACCTCTATGCACTGTATGTCTGACTCGAAGAGTAAGATGTCTGCAGATAGAAAATATGGGATTAATGAACTGGGGTTATTGGGTGCCTCTCTCCTCTTCCCTTTCTCTTCTCCTGTAGAACCCCAAAGGTTAACGCCCTCACCTTAGGTAAGTGAACGCCTAGCTCTCCATCTGCCTCGGGGCAGTGTGCCGTAACCAGTTTCTTCACTGGATAAGGGTGCAGGCCTCTTGACCTCAGAGGACTGCTGTCCCTCGTTAACTGCACGAACTGTAAGTTCTGGGCACTTCAAATGTCTTAAAAGTCTTTTGTAATGATATCTCTTGTTTTGCAGGGTTCCGGCGATGGCGGATGGTGGGCTGATGAGAGTTGAGGATCGAACCCGCGTGAGGAATAGAAGCGCCTGGAAGCACGTAAGTAAGCGCTTGTAGCCTGCTTCACGATGCGCACTAACTGTCCCTTTTATCTTGCAGGTACAAGTTCGGAGCTTTAGAGAAGCTGAAGGGTGCTGGAATACCCACTGGATTCGGCGTGGGAAGGAGTAATGGCACGTGAGTAATAAAGTTGCCCAATGTCTTTAAACGCACCTTCTTTTGTCTTTCAGATGCGGGATGCAGCGCCGAAGGCCTCCGGAGCGTGCGAAGAGCTGGTAAGCTTTTGTCTTTCAGATGCCGGAATGCAGTGCGAAGACCACCGGAGCATGTGAAGAGTAGGTAAGCCTTTGTCTTTCAGATGCCAGAATGCAGCGCGAGGCGTTGGTGACAGCCGATGGACCAGGTAAGAGATGCGCTGCCACTGAAGACCGTAGTGCTAACGTGATCTTTCTTTGTCTTTACAGGTGCTGCTGAAGACTGGGTTCCAGGATGGTAAGCCTTTGTTCTCTTAGGCCCAGGATCAGAAGCAGAAGACACGATGAGCGTTCTGCTGCAGAGAATGCAGAATAACACAAAGCAAGATTCATCCATCGGGTGTGGTTTAAATAGCCTCCTGTAGTGCTTAGGTGTCTCCTTCCACAGCCATGCCTAGGTAAGAAAAGAGTTCCTGCCTTCCAGAAGAGTTCCAGTGTTCTGAACCTAGGGAGTGGCTCCTGCCCCACCCAACAGGAAAAGTAGTCCCAAACAGAAGAGGATCAGGGGTTCAACTGGCAGGTAAGTAAGCAGCATGGTCTGCTGCAGGTAAGTCCACCCAAGCATTATGAGCCCGGCGCTTCCAGCGCTGGGACTGGGCATCTTTATGAGCCTGGTGCCACTGGCGCCAGGACAGGGTCCAAAAGGTCCCAATTGGGACTGGCTGGCAATCGGAACCGGGGTTATGGGTCTGCTTCCAAGGGAGTCGGGCAAGTCCTGATCTTTTGGAAGCAGAGATCATGACAGGTGGGGTACAGGGGAAAATGTGTGGGACATGTGTGGGGGCCTGCTGGCAGGTGCCCCTCACTGCTGGGGGGTGGGGGTACAGGGGAACATGAGTGGAATATGAGTGTGGGCCTGCTGGCAGGTGCCCCTCACTGCTGGGGGGTGGGGGTGCAGGGAAACACGAGAGGGTGCCTGCTGGCAGGTGCCCTCACTGCTGAGGGGTGGGGGTGCAGGGGAACATGAGTGGGGGCCTGCTGGCAGGTGCCACTCACTGCTGGGGGGTGGGGGTGTGTTAGGGAGAATTCTCTGTTTAGGCTGAATTTCCTAACCTAGTGAGTCCCCCAGCGGCTTTGCTGGATTTCTGGAGTTTGTTTTTTCCATCCTGCCAAGAGTGAGACTCTTTTCCTCCCACTCTTGGACATGAATGTGTGTAATTCCTTTGAATGTCAATGTGTTCTATGGGCTATGGGGTCTTTTACTCCATAGGGTCTCATATGTTTTTCTATGTGTGTTACACCACACCCTACGTGCCGTAACACTGGGGCGTCCTAGCGGACCTCCACCATAGACTCCATACCCGGGGACTGACTACTGTCTCCCCGGACATGTAAAGTCACCATTGGCTTTACTAGACCTAAATTTACTAACAGAACTAGTACCAACCATCTTATTGTGGACGTGCGAGTAGGGGTAATTCGATTACTCCTGGGTCTGTTACTCGAGGGGGCACTGTCCTGTCCCCCCTCGTCGAGTTTTGGCTGGTGGCAGTGGAAACTACTTGTTATGTTCAACCCCGGACATAACCCTATGGGATTAGTCCTATTGTTGGAGATTGATACTTTTTCTCGTTAATCTCTAACGTACCACCTGTCTACTTATCTTAAATAAGTTTATCGGATGGTATTTTCTGCCAGAACTCGGTTTTTAAAATGGCGTCTGTGTTCGTCTCTGTGACTCCTAAACCAAAGGTTGAGCCCTTTGTTCCACTTTTGGCGTGCCTCTGTACAGAGACCCTCCAAAGTGGTGCCATTCTGTCTGGGTTACAACAGGGGTATGGGAGGGGGTTTAGGCACCCTGGACCGAGTTGCCTTGCCATTTCCGGTCGCACTCTGGAGTGATTGGCCCAAGTGGTGAGCCTCCCCGCTCACCACTTAGCGAGTGTTGATTGACAGCTAGGCTGAATGAATGGGGGTTTTCTGCATAAAAGCAGAGCTTTTGGGACTGGATCTTCAGAAGTCGCCACAGGACCTAAGAATCCAACGAGGGTAACGCTGAGCCGACCTGCACGACGACACCTCCGGTGGAGCCCTGCGGAACCGACTCACCACTTCCCGACGACAGAGGAGATCTCCCTGCCGGAGAGTCTCTTCCCCTGACTGGTGGGAACAACCAGTCCCCTTTGCTTTTTCTTCACCTCAGGACGCAGTGGTCGAATTTCCCGTGCAGAGCACCCTGGCAACCGGATAGCCACTTCCCCTGTACCGCAACCAAAAGGTGGTGCCTTGTGATGGAGCACTCCGCGGCTGTTCTCTTCCCTGGTGGTGCACCGGACTTCACTTTTCTTCGACGACGAGATCATCTCTACTCTTGGCAAAGACCCGTTGTGCATCCACCACCAGGAACAACTGACCCCGCCGGAGCTGTCTCTCCACAACAAGGTACTGTGTCCGCCTGGCTTCCCTTTCGATCGGTTCGAGTGAGGTGTCTTAATCCTCACCTTTCCGTTGGGTCGCCTCCAAGCTTTTTTTCTCACGTATTGTTCTGAACTGTTTTAATCTGCCGATAACAATTTGCTACAAAGACTCGGATGAATTTCCACTAGAGACTTTTTGGAACATATTGCCTTGCCTCTCTCCGAGTGGGCCTGGCCTCTGAACTTTATGATCTATTGTGGTTCTTGCCTTCGTGCCTTACATTTTATCCGTGAAGTCTTGAACTGTGTTTATTTCGTAACCTGCCTATTTTTCCCTCCCGCCTTAACTAATAGTAGAGTGCCATCTAGGTTGAGGTATGCACCTCTTTCTGAAAATAAGGGATACCGGTAGAATCTAGGCTTGTCGAAATATTGTTAGGGGGATTGATCATTTTCTTCTGCGTAGAGTAATTGTAATTGAAGTGTTTGCCGTGATAGTGCCATAGTGTTTTCTATAGATGTTCCGTTATAAATAAATACCTTAATATCTTTACACTGAAGCCTTGTTGCGTGTTTGCTTGTCTTACTGTGAAGAATTGTCCTATATTGTATACTCCACATACTGCTCAACTCTTCTTGAGAGAGGTCTGACTGCTCAGCCACAGCTACCAAGTGAATCTGTGTGGTACAGACTGCTACCAAGAGGGTTCACCGCCAAACACCTGTAGTCCTAAATCTTTTGCAGTGGTCCCAGAGGGAACTGCACAGGTTTCCGCCTAACACTGGTGTACAGCGGTGGGATTTGTATCGAGTATACAGTTGAGATTACTTTTCGACGCTTTAGGATAACTAACCACAAAGCTTAGCACTAAAAAGCAACTTTCAAAAACATGTCTACGATGGAAACTTACAGTCAAGAATCCTTGTCAGGTGAAAATACTGAGAGTTTGCGAGCTCTCTGTAGGCAAGAGAATCTTTCCATAAGAGGCAAGAAGTTAGAACTAATAGAGAGATTGCTGGTGAACCAAAGTCTGGGTACTGGTTCAGAGGAACCAATTTCTCCAGCAAATATAGATAACAGTGATGGTGTTGATCTGAATCGTAATTCTGATGATAGCGATGAGGCTGACAAGGACGGACAGGCTAACGAAACTGTCTTCCCTGCTCCTCTACCTGCCTTACCAGCTGTACCTACGGGACCCATACCAGGTCCCACAAGTAACCCTGCTTATTTTGAACTTGAAAAAATGAAGCTCGAATTAGAATACAAACGGTTCTTGGCTCAATCTGAATGAAACCAAGAGCTCGAGTTCAGACGGATGAAATCCCAGGCTGAGCAGAAGCAAGCTGAGTTAAGACTCAGGGAAATAGAACTTAATCACGAGTTAGAAATGAAAAAGCTGTCTGTGGAAAATGCTTCTCTCTCCTCTGGTTCCTCTAGGAGCTCCAGTCCCAAAAGACCCCGGATGCCGAAGGAATTAGTGGGTATGTATGAACCGAGATTGGATGTGTTGGATTGGTTAAAAGCTGTTTGAGTACAATCATGGGCTCCAGGACATCACCGGGAATGCTTTACTTCCCTGGTTGTTCTCTAGGCTCCCTCCTGTTGCGACTGATGTGGTAATGGAGTTGGGGGAGGAGGATAAGACGGATTACGAAAGTGTGAAACTAGCTTTGATAGCTAGATTCGGGAAGACCCCTTCCCAGTATCTTAAGAGGTTTAGATCCCTCAAAAAGCATGATGGTACCCCTTGGGCTACCTGGGTGGGTGAAGGGTTGAAAAACTTAGAGGGATGGATTAAGGGTTACAAAGTGAACACTTATGAGGGTATGAAGAATATTTTTATGTTGGAGTCGATTTATGATGCCTGTCTCCTGAGCTCAGACAGCACTTGGCTGATTCGAAGGAATTGGATTCCCGGACGCTAGCTAAGGCCGCTGACTTGTGGGTTGCCAACCGGGTTACTCATAAGGATTCTGGGGCAACTCAGAAAAAGGATGAGGGAAAACAGCCTAAAAAAGACTCAAAAGAGAATTCGAATAACTCAAATTCCAAAGAGGGCCTCAAACAAAACTAGAAGGGTAAGCCACCGGGAAAACCACAGCAGAATAGTGTGTCTTCTGGTGCCAAACCGGAAGGAGGTCAGAACAAACCACCATTCCAAAAAGCGTTCGGTAAATGCTTTGTTTATGGCTCGACTGACCACGTGAAAGGAGATCCCAGATGTAAGGGTAAACCTTCAGGGGTCCAGCTTGTCTCCTTAGCCTTCGCTCCAGAGGAGGAAGTCCAAATGGCAAGTGGAAACTTTCTACTGCTAGCTGACGAACCCATTGGAGTCTCAGCCAGCGTTTCTTTAGTATCTCTGGGGTTGTGGGAACAACAGAATTTAGATGTCTATAATTCTATCCCCGATAATACTAAAGAGTATTATAAGGACAGTGTCCAGGGGAATGGCCAGGAGACTCCTGCCGTTAGGGACACTGGGGCCAGCATAACTGTGGTGGATAAATCGTTTTTTCAGGCTGAGGATGTTGCTAAGGCACCCAAACGCCTCACCAAGTTAGCTGGAGGGCCTGTGCAAATGCTTCCCCAATTACCAGTTCTCATCCAGTGTAACAACATGACTGTAAAGATACCTGTCAGCATACAGAGTGAGGTACCAGGACGCGTACTGTTGGGTAACGATTTGAAAGCTCTCAGAGTTGTATCACATACTCCCAGACCTCCTAGTAAACGGTTACAGGAGCTAACCAGATCCGCAAGAGAGAGGACCATGCGCGGTACTCTCCAGGAGATGATGAAGACAGAAATCACTCCTGCTCCACTAGAATTGTCGGCAGCTGTCTCCAAAAAATCAGAAGCGAAAGGGAAACCTAAGACTTCTATCCCGAAACCAGCAGCCAGCATTTCAGTGCAGCCAACCCGGACTTCCCCGCGGTTGTCCAAAAGTACACCCGTAACTCCACCTCCAGCTGAGGCTGAGAGGGAGGTACAACCCTGTGTGGTAGAATTAGACTCTGAGGAAGAGCTAATGGAAGGCCAGGAACTCATTGGAGATCTGGGTCCTGTTGACCACCCTGAGCTGCAGTCTTTACTGGCAGAAGGTGGACCCAGCAGGGCAGACGTCAGTAAGGGACAGAGAGAATGTCCAACTCTGGAAGGTCTTCACCACCAGGCAGAAGCTCAGGCTGAAGGGCAAGAGCCTGGGAAATACAGGTTGCACTGGGAAGATGGCCTCTTCTACAGTGAACCGACCGAGTCTCCACCTGGAGACTACAAATGACTTGTAGTACCCCAAGAGAACAGACCACAGTTCTTGCAGTTAGCCCACGAGATTCCTTTGGCTGGTCACTTGAGTTTCAAGAGGACTAAGGAAAGGCTTTCTCTCTACTTCTATTGGCCAAAGATGGGGGCCGAAGTAGAAAAACACTGCAGGAGCTGCCACACCTGCCAGACCTCTGGTAAGGTTGGCTCCAAGAATGTGGCACCTTTAGTGCCTCTCCCAGTTGTGGGAGTCCCATTTGAGAGAGTAGGGATTGACATTGTTGGTCCCCTTGATCCTCCAACCTCCTCAGGCAACAGGTTTATACTTGTTGTAGTAGACCATGCTACTAGGTATCCTGAGGCAATTCCTATGAGGACTGTTACAGCTCTGGCTGTGGCTAAGGCCCTCCTTGGTATTTTTACTAGGGTCGTGTTTCCTAAGGAAGTAATCTCTGACAGGGGGGTCAAACTTTATGTCCCACTACATGAAAGCCATGTGGAAAACCTATGGAGTTACTTACAAGTTCTCAACAGCTTACCACCCCCAAACCAATGGATTGGTAGAACGGTTCAACCGAACCATGAAGAGCATGATAGGTGCTTTAGAAGAACCCCTTAAGCGTAAGTGGGACCTTCTACTGCCATGCCTTCTCTTTGCTTATAGAGAAGTCCCTCAGGAGGGAGTAGGTTACTCTCCCTTCGAGCTTCTCTATGGTCATCCCATCAGAGGTCCATTGCCCTGATTAAGGAGGGATTGGAGAGTGCTCCTTCCCCCAAGCCAGTCAGAGTGACTGACTACATGATAGGTCTCTGGAGGAGAATGTCGCACATGATGACGGAAGCAAGTGATAACTTGAAAGCTGGACAACCATTGGTCGAGCACTGGCACGATCAAAAGGCTAACATGGTTGAGTTCGCTCAAGACCTGCTCGTTCTTGTTATGATCCCAACAAGGCAGAGGGCCTTGCAAGATAAATGGATGGGACCCTTCAGAGTCGTGGGTAAACTCGGAGAGGTTAACTATCTGGTGGACTTGGGCAATCCCAAGGAGGCTCTGACAGTCTTCCACACCAAACGCCTTAAAGTGTATTGTCTCACGACCTGATGTAGGAGCATTGCTTCTAGCATAATCCGAGGAAGAAGAAGAGAGTGAAGCTCTTCCGGATCTCCTCAGAGGCTTACCTTTAGATGAACAAATTGAAGGAGTAAATCTCTCCTCCAATCTGACACCCGAGCAACAAGAAGAGTGCAAATCCATGTTGAATCAGTTTGCCTCTCTGTTCTCGCTTTCGCCAGGCTTAACCCCTTGGGGCCAGCATGACATACTCACTGGTGACTGTCTGCCAGTCAAAAGCAGAGGATACAGAATGTCAGAAGACGTACGAACCCACATCAAAGGTGAGGTCAGCAAGATGCTTGATCTCGGGGTAATAGAGCCCTCTACTAGTCCATGGTCTAGCCCAGTTGTGTTAGTACCAAAGGCCGGATCTAAAGAGCTTAGATTCTGCGTGGATTATAGAGCTCTCAATGCAGTCACCATGACCGATGCCCACCCTTTGCCAAGAACAGATGAGTTGGTGGATAAACTTGGTGCCGCCAAGTTCCTCAGCACATTTGACTTGACGTCTGGCTATTGGCAAATAGCCCTGACAGACCATGCCAAGGAGAAAACTGCATTTTCTACCCCCGTTAGCTTATACCAGTTTAAGGTAATGCCTATTGGATTGAAGAATGCACCTGCTACGTTTCAACGGATGGTAAACCAGGTTCTGAATGGGATGAAGAACTTCTGCATGGCATACTTGGATGACATCGCAGTGTTCAGCAATTCCTGGGAAGAACATGTAACCCACCTAAGAGATGTTTTGCAGTCTCTTGGACGAGCCAATCTGACCATAAAGGCGAGTAAATGCCAAATTGGACAGAGTAAGGTAGTCTATCTTGGACATGAGGTAGGAGGTGGAGAAATAAGGCCTTTGCTCAGTAAGATTGAAGCTGTGCAAAATTGGACAACACCTACTACTCAAACCCAAGTGAGAGCCTTCCCTGGCCTCACTGGGCACTACAAGAATTTCATAGAGAACTAGGGGACCATAGCTTCTCCACTGAATGTCATCTCCTCGCCCAAATTTCCTAAAAAGGTTAAATGGAACGAGGAGTGCAATCAGGCTTTTCAAAACCTGAAAAAGGCTCTTTGCCAAGCCCCAGTACTCAGAGCTCCTGATTACCGCCAACACTTCATTGTGCAGACAGATGCTTCCAATGTAGGGATAGGTGCCGTACTCAGTCAACTGGATGGGAAAGGTAGGGAGCACCCCGTTTGCTTCATCAGCCGCAAGCTGAAGGATCCTGAAACAAGGCGGGCAACAATCGAAAGAGAGTGCTTTGCTATCGTGTGGGCTCTGAAGAAGTTTAGGCCGTACTTGTATGGTTCTACTTTTGTCATTCAGACTGACCACCAACCCTTGAGATGGTTAATGCAAATGAAAGGGGAAAACCCAAAACTATTGAGATGGTCGATCTGCCTGCAAGGGTTTGATTTCACCATTGAGCACAGGTCAGGGTGTCACCACCAAAATGCTGATGGTCTCTCTAGGATGTATGTCATCGACTAGAGGTATGAGATTCATCCAGGAGTGTATTAAATCCTCCTGTCCCTTAGTCTGGGGGGGGGGGGGCGAGTGTTAGGGAGAATTCTCTGTTTAGGCTGAATTTCCTAACCTAGTGAGACCCCCAGCGGCTTTGCTGGATTTATGGAGTTTGTTTTTTCCATCCTGCCAAGAGTGAGACTCTTTTCCTCCCACTCTTGGACATGAATGTGTGTAATTCCTTTGAATGTCAATGTGTTCTATGGGCTATCGGGTCTTTTACTCCATAGGGTCTCATATGTTTTTCTATGTGTGTTACACCACACCCTACGTGCCGTAACACTGGGGCATCCTAGCGGACCTCCACCATAGACTCCACACCCGGGGACTCACTACTGTCTCCCTGGGCATGTAAAGTCACCATTGGCTTTACTAGACCTAAATTTACTAACAGAACTAGTACCAACCATCTTATTGTGGACGTGCTAGTAGGGGTAATTCGATTACTCCTGGGTCTGTTACTCGAGGGGGCACTGTCCGGTCCCCCCTCGTCGAGTTTTGGCTGGTGGCAGTGGAAACTACTTGTTATGTTCGACCCCGGACATAACCCTATGGGATTAGTCCCATTGTTGGAGATTGATACTTTTCCTCGTTAATCTCTAACGTACCACCGGTCTACTTATCTTAAATAAGTTTATCGGATGGTATTTTCTGCCAGAACTCGGTTTTTAAAATGGTGTCTGTGTTCGTCTCTGTGACTCCTAAACCAAAGGTTGAGCCCTTTGTTCCACTTTTGGCGTGCCTCTGTACAGAGACCCTCCAAAGTGGTGCCATTCTGTCTGAGTTACAACAGGGGTATGGGAGGGGGTTTAGGCACCCTGGACCGAGTTGCCTTGCCATCTCCGGTCGCACTCTGGAGTGATTGGCCCAAGTGGTGAGCCTCCCCGCTCACCACTTAGCGAGTGTTGATTGACAGCTAGGCTGAATGAATGGGGGTTTTCTGCATAAAAGCAGGGCTTTTGGGACTGGATCTTCAGAAGTCGCCACAGGACCTAAGAATCCGACGAGGGTAACGCTGAGCTGACCTGCACGACGACACCTCCGGTGGAGCCCTGCGGAACCGACTCACCACTTCCCGACGACAGAGGAGATCTCCCTGCCGGAGAGTCTCTTCCCCTGACTGGTGGGAACAACCAGTCCCCTTTGCTTTTTCTTCACCTCAGGACGCAGTGGTCGAATTGCCCGTGCAGAGCACCCTGGCAACCGGATACCACTTCCCCTGTACCGCGACCAAAAGGTGGTGGCTTGTGATGGAGCACTCCGCGGCTGGTCTCTTCTCTGGTGGTGCACCGGACTTCACTTTTCTTCGACGACGAGATCATCTCTACTCTTGGCAAAGACCCGTTGTGCATCCACCACCAGGAACAACTGCCCCCGCCGGAGCTGTCTCTCCACAACAAGGTACCATGTCCGCCTGGCTTCCCTTTCGATCGGTTCGAGTGAGGTGTCTTAATCCTCGCCTTTCTGTTGGGGCGCCTCCAAGCTTTTTTTCTCACGTATTGTTCTGAACTGGTTCAATCTGCCGATAACAATTTAGTACAAAGACTCGGACGCATTTCCACTAGAGACTTTTTGGAACATATCGCCTTGCCTCTCTCCGAGTGGGCCGACCTCTGAACTTTATGATCTATTGTAGTTCTTGCCTTCGTGCCTTGCATTTTATCCGTGAAGTCTTGAACTGTGTTGATTTCGTAACCTGCCTATTTTTCTCTCCCGCCTTAACTAATAGTAGAGTGGCATCTAGGTTGAGGTATGCACCTCTGTCTGAAAATAAGTGATACCGGTTGAACCTAGACTTGTCGAAATATTGTTAGGGGGATTGATCATTTTCTTCTGCGTAGAGTAATTGTAATTGAAGTGTTTGCCGTGATAGTGCCATAGTGTTTTCTATAGATGTTCCGTTATAAATAAATACCTTAATATCTTTACACTGAAGCCTTGTTGCGTGTTTGCTTGTCTTACTGTGAAGAATTGTCCTATATTGTATACTCCACATACTGCTCAACTCTTCTTGAGAGAGGTCTGACTGCTCAGCCACAGCTACCAAGTGAATCTGTGTGGTACAGACTGCTACCAAGTGGGTTCACCGCCAAACACCTGTAGTCCTAAATCTTTTGCAGTGGTCCCAGAGGGAACTGCACAGGTTTCCACCTAACAGGGTGCAGGGAAACATGAGTGGGGGCCTGCTGGCAGGTGCCCCTCACTGCTGGGGGTGGGGGTGCAGGGGAACATGAGTGAGACATGAGTGGGGGCCTGCTGGCAGGTGCCCCTCACTGCTGGGGGGTGGGGGTGCAGGGGAACATGAGTGGGGGCCTGCTGGCAGGTGCCCCTCACTGCTGGGGGGTGGGGGTGCAGGGGAACATGAGTGGGACATGAGTGGGAGCCTGCTGGCAGGTGCACCTCACTTCTGGGGGGTGGGGGTGCAGGGGAACATGATTGGGACATGAGTGGGGGCCTGCTGGCAGGTACCCCTCACTGCTGGGGGGTGGGGGTGCAGGGGAACATGAGTGGGGGCATGCTGGCAGGTGCCCCTCACTGCTGGGGGTAGGGGTGCAGGGGAACATGAGTGGGGGCCTGCTGGCAGGTGCCCCTCACTGCTGGGGGCTGGGGGTGCAGGGGAACTTGAATGGGACATGAGTGGGAGCCTGCTGGCAGGTGCCCCTCACTGCTGGGGTGTGGGGGTGCAGGGGAACTAACTTGAGTGGGACATGAGTGGCAGCCTGCTGGCAGGTGCCCCTCACTGTTGGGGGGTGGGGATGCAGGGGAACATGAGTGGGGGCCTTCTGGCAGGTGCCCCTCACTGCTGGGGGGTGGGGGTGCAGGAGAACATGAGTGGGACATGAGTGGGAGCCTGCTGGCAGGTGCCCCTCACTGCTGAGGGGTGGGGGTGCAGGGGAACATGAGTGGAGGCCTGCTGACAGGTGCCCCTCACTGCCGGGGGGTGGGGGTGCAGGGGAACATGAGTGGGGGCCTGCTGGCAGGTGCCCCTCACTGCTGGGGGTGGGGGTGCAGGGGAACATGAGTGGGACATGAGTGGGAGCCTGCTGGCAGGTGCCCCTCACTGCTGAGGGGTGGGGGTGCAGGGGAACATGAGTGGAGGCCTGCTGACAGGTGCCCCTCACTGCCGGGGGGTGGGGGTGCAGGGGAACATGAGTGGGGGCCTGCTGGCAGGTGCCCCTCACTGCTGGGGTGTGGGGGTGCAGGGGAACATGAGTGGGGGCCTGCTGGCAGGTGCCCCTCACTGCTGGGGGGTGGGGTGCAGGGGAACATGAGTGGAGTCCTGCTGGCAGGTGCCCCGCAATGTGGGGGTGTGGGGGTGCAGGGGAACATGAGTGGGAGCCTGCTGGCAGGTTCCCCTCACTGCTGGGGGTGGGGGTGCAGGGGAACATGAGTGGGGGCCTGCTGGCAGGTGCCCCTCACTGCTGGGGGGTGGGTGTGCAGGGGAACATGAGTGGGGGCCTGCTGGCAGGTGCCCCTCACTGCTAGGGGATGGGGTACAGGGGAACATGAGTGGGGGCCTTCTGGCAGGTGCCCCTCACTGCTGGAGAGTGGGGGTGCAGGGGAACATGAGTTGGTGATCACTAGTGCAAGGTGACACGTGGCCTGGCTGGGGGGCATGGCCATGGTGGATGGGCTGCCTCCGGGACATGACCAGGGGTGCAGGGTAGTCCCCTGTGGTGTGGGCTGCCTGCAGGGGCCATGGAGGGGGTAGAGGGCACACCTGAGATGACCCACACTGCCAATTCACGTGTGGGACTCCCCGCGCACCCCCGAAATCCACGTACCCTTCCCGCACAGGGCCAATCGTGTGTGAAACTTCCTACGCACCCCCGAAATCCACATACCACACTCGCACAGGTCCTATCGCGTGTGAAAGTCCCCGCGAACCCCCCAAATACACGTAGCCTGCTTGCACAGGGCCAATCGCGTGTGAAACTCCCCACGAAGGCCAGTAATACACTTCCCCCGCTCGGCCAAGGCCTATCGCGTGTGATACTCCCCGCGTACTCCACAAATACATGTACCCCGCTCGCACAGGGCCAATCGCATGTGAAACTTCCCACATACCCCCGAAATCCACATACCACGCTCGCACAGGGCCTACCGCGTGTCAAAGTCCCTGCGAACACCCCAAATACACGTAGCCTGCTCGCACAGGGCCAATCGCGTGTGATAATTCCAGCGCACCCCAGGAAATCACGTACCCTGCTCTCACAGGCCCTACCGCATGTGAAACTCCCCGCAAACCCCAGTGATACACGTGCCCCGCTCACACAGGGCCTACCACGTGTGATACTCCCCGCGAAGCCCCCAAATACACGTAGCCTGCTCGCACAGGGCCTACCGCGTTGGAAACTCCCCGTGAACCCCCCAAATACACGTAGCCTGCTCGCACAGGGCCTACCGCGTGTGAAACTCAACGCGAACCCCAGTAATACACGTGCCCCGCTTGGCCAAGGCTTATCATGTGTGAAACTCCCCGCAAACCCCAGTAATACACATACCCCGCTCGCACAGGGCCTACCGCATGTGCAACTCACAGCGAACCCCAGTAATAAACGTGCCCCGCTCACACCGGCCTACCGCATGTGAAACTCCCCACGTACACCCCAAATACACGTACCCCGCTAATTCCAGCGCACCCCAGGAATACACGTCCCCCGCTCGGCATTTGCTGTGTAGCTGCCCTGTTAGCTGGTCCAGAGTTAGCGCTGCCCTGCAAACTGATACTACTGCACTTACTCAAGAGTCATGTCAGAATGTCAACAGGACTCTAAAATACTCTATTGCAACAGCTAATGGACCTTCCTGTACGTAAATGGCATGTAGAAAGGAAGATGTATGTTCAACATGTATGTAGGCTAGATTCCCTTCAGTGATGTGACCCTTTCCCTTTTGTCTGGAGAAAGTTAGCATTAACAACAATATTCTGCTTAATGGAACAACCAGGAAGTGTCTTCAATTACTTTTTATTTCTAGGTACTCACTCAGTGAGATGGTTTATTCTCTTCTGTGCATGTATATTGCACAGAATAGGAATCAAATGGATCTCCTCGTGTACACCATAGGATCTATTTAATCAAAACTGTAATTCCTGAAGCACATACACTTATGATATATTTCCTAATTCCCAGGATCTACAGTCAATGTATCTCCCCCTGCATCTCAGTACTTACCAATAATAGGGTCAGGATTTAATCTAATTCCCTTTATAGTATTAGAGTGTATAATTTCCCCACTCTAATTGATCAATGTAAGTGATTGGACAGTGCTCCAAAAGTGACATCACACTAAACATACCCCTCTGCAATCATTGAGCCTATTACTGAAGGTGGCAGTCTGGTGGGAGTAACTTCTAAACCCACTTTCCCTCATATTTGATGTGATGTCATCTCAGAGAAATCTTGCATTAACATTGCAACATTCTGAAACATTAAATTCCATACGTAGGACTACTTTACTGATTGGCCCACCAGATTTCTCTCTCTTGCACAAATCAAATGACACAATTTTTTATCATAATAAGACAAATGAGTAATGCATTACAGAGTTTGGCTTATAACTTACGTCTATATTTATTTACACATGGTTATTCTATCTTAAAGCAACAGGTTTGTCATGTTGAACGCTAGGACATATCAGTCACTAGTGTGTGTCATTTCTGTGTGACAAACTGCAAGTATACCTAATTTTCATAAATAAAAATAACATTAGAATAATGTACTTTCTACAACATTCGCTGTAAGAATTATGAGAGAAATAGTACATACCAATGTACCATTTAAAAGAGAGATTTATATTTTCACTTTACACATTTACGAAAGCTCCAAACCATCAGCACAAATTATTATACTTGGAGACTTCAACCTTGGGTTTAATGACCCTCTCGACACCCCAGCCAGTGCCCTGGCCACGGTATTAGAGGAGTATGGCCTCCAACAACTCTGCTCCAAACCCACCCACTCGAAGGGCAGAATCCTTGACTGGATTACCGCCCTTAACTGCAACATTACCTTGAAAGATCCCACACAGCTCATTTGGACCGACCACTACTTCCTCCCATTTGACATTAATACCAGCAACTTAGCGCATAAAAGACCTATTATTGCACCTGCCTGTTCAACTAGGAAAAAGAGCAACATCACAGCGGAAGCCTTAATACCCTTGGTGATCCCTACTCTGAACGCATTACCAGCCACAACTGACTTGAACCAATTGGTCAACGTCTACAACGATTCCATGGCCAAAGCCATCGACATCATTGCCCCACTGAAATTGCGCAAAGGGAAACCTAAAGCGCACCTGAATACATGGTACACCCCAGAGCTTAAAACTCTCCGTCAACACGTCAACAAAAAAGTAAACTCAAAGCACTATGGAAATCAGTGCCGTCAGTAAATAACAGAACTAATCTCACCAATATCTCCACTCTCTACAAAAATGAGATCATACGCGCTAAGAAATAATCTCTCAACTCCAGGATTTCCCAGGCAAGTTCCAGCACAAAGGAGCTATTTAACATACTAAAGGAATTAGAAAACCCCACTCCTCCCACTGACTTTTGCACTAAGGATAAACCTTGGTGCACAGGGATCCAGAATGCCCTTGCTAACAAAATTTCAGGGCTCCAAACTAAAATTGACAACAAACGACAACAACTCACTCCTGGTCCTACTTCCAGTCCCACCCCTCTTTCACCTACCGCCACTAGCTCAGGCTTTACCTTCAAAAAGGTATCCATACCGGAGGTACAGAAAATTATAGCATCCTTGAAACCCTCGAACTGCAAGGGGGATAGTTTCCTGCACAGATCATAAAAGATGCAACTAGGGATCTCTCCCCCTTCATTACTAAATTAATAAACATGTCTTTCTCCAATAACTTGGTCCCCAGTAATCTGAAACAATACTGGGTCCTACCACTACTAAAAAAAAACACTCTCGACCCTGACATACCCACCAATTATAGACCCATTACCACCGTCCCATTCTTACTAAAAATTCTTGATAGAGTGGCCTATTTACAAATCCAGGATTACCTCGAGACAAATCATTTACTAGGAAATCGCCAATCTGGCTTTCGACCACAACACGGGACAGAAACGGCCCTTGTTGATCTCAAATGCCAGATAGACGAACTCAAAGATAAAGGTAAGGCTGCCATCCTTCTTCTCCTCGACCTCTCTGCTGCCTTTGACCTGGTCGACCACAAAATCCTGTGCAACCATTTGTCATTGGCAGCACCCTTCTCCCACTCTGCGGTCACATGGATCCAATCCTTCCGGGACAATAGGAACATGCGGGTCTTCTCACCCCTAGCAGCGGCTGACCCTATCCCCATTACCTGCGGTGTCCCACAAGGATCCTGTGTCTCACTTACTTTGTACAATATATTTACAAAGCACCTATTTGACAAGCTGGACAATCTGGGTGTCACCTACACGAACTACGCAGATGACACCCAGATACTCCTCACTCTATTTGGTAATTACAACGTGGACGCCAAATGGATCAATGAAGTCTTCTCCATCATTCAGGCATGGATGGCCACACATGGCCTCTGCCTGAATGATGATAAGACCGAACTGCTTCTTGTCAGCTCACCCAATACCATCCATAAACTCTGTCCCGGTTACACCAGCTTTACCATTGACGGTAACACCATACCCATCGCCAAAAGTGTAAAAACCCTCAGTTTCTATTTAGACACGAATACCAACTTAGCCAAACAAATCAATATGACCTCCTCAGCCACTGCCTACACTGGTAAATTAATTAGGGCCTGCAGACCATTGATCTCCCCCAACAACTGCCTCACTTTAGCCAGAGCACTCATTCAATCCAAACTGGACTACTGTAATAGCCTCTATGTAGGTGCCAATAAAACAGTAATCAATAAATTGCAAGTCTTACAAAATAACGCACTCCGTGCAGCCCTAAATCTTCCCAGAAGAGAACACATCTCCGCTACAAGAATTGCATGCAAATGGCTCTCCATCCAACAAAAAATAGACTTAAAAACCATATGCCTTACATACAAAGCTCTTAACCACCTAGCACCGCCCTATCCCACTAACAAATTTACATTAAGACAGAACACTAGAACCACTAGATCGTCTAACACACTATAACTGACGGTGCCCAAATACTCCCTCGAAAGAGCTGGTGGATCCAGCTCCCCAGCTCTGGCCTCACAACTTTGGAGCACCATTCCACTGGATATCAAATCCACACCTACCTTCCAACCCTTCAGAACTAAGGTCATCACCTGGTTACTCAACAAATAACCAACCATGTATGTATGCATACCCAATGTTCAAATGCTTCTTATTGTGTTTGCCTATTATTATCTATGCACTAACTGCCTTCTTGTCAACCTTTATATGCCACATTACTGTTTTACTATTGTTCCCTACTGTTGCCTGTAACCAGATGCTCAAAGCGCACATATACCCCTGGGTCAAGAGCGCTATACAAATAAATAAACAAACAAACAAAAACAAACAAATGCAGTTATTTGTTTTTATGTCCACTACAGAACGTCTGATATTTTTGATGTTGATCCAGAGATGGAAGTATAGGATTTATGATCCAGCACATTGTGGTTGATAAAGTCTTGAAGTTCCTGGGTTTTATGACACAAATTCCTGCCCCTCTTGGACCAGTCACTGGTCTTGCAGTTTCCAGATCAACACTTTGTTTTTCCCAGTATTTGTTTTCTTCCTTCAGGAGAGCCTAGGAGATTGAAATAGCAGATTGACAAAAACAGATTCTCTGGTCAAGTTGAACCCCTATTCTTTATTTTAAGAGGTTAAACCCACTGCCCAGGTGCAGCCCATAAAAACGCCTCCTTAGAATAAATTGCAAATTCAGCCTCTCTGTGAACTAGAACCAGACACCATCATTATAATTATTGCTGAGTTTCAGACAAATTCCAACTCCTTGTCAGGGCAGGGCAGATCCTTTCTGTTGTTGTATTGTTAGAGGGCTGGTGAATTGAACAGAGTATAAACATGAATTTGATCACATTCACATTTGCCACTTTTAAAATCTACATGTTCCTGTTCCCCTTGATTTTCCCTTTTCACCCAACATGGCAGTTCATTCATTGTATTGGCTTCTCACCCTTCGATCAAAGGTCTGTATTTTCAACATCTGTAGGTTTCTTAACCCTGACCTTTGATTTCTGTAAGGGAAAACACAAACACCAGCAGAAAATACAAGCCCAATGTTTGCTTTCACTTTAAATTGCTATGATTTTTCTTCTCTGATTCAATAGTTCCCCCTTTAGCCCAAAGGTGCAGGATATGTTCTTGTACTTGAAATGTTTATCTCAGGACTTGTCACTATATCCTGATGTGAGGGGACAGGAAAATATTGCACATGTGCTTTTTTTTAACATATTAAACAGTTAAAAAGAGCCAACTTTGAATACTACACATTTTCATAAAACAAGCCTGTGATTATCGACATAAAAAATTGGATGATAAAAAACGAAATAAAACTATCAAACTTAAAAGAAGGGCACAATCTTGATCTAGCAAACAAGCGATCACTACAATACAATTAGAGAATACAATTCTGAAAGCCTATTTTTATGGATCTGAGACCGGGGCAGATTTTCTCACAGCGGAATTGACTGTAGTCAATTTTGCTGCAAATGCAATTTGACTGGGACAAAACTCACCAAATCTATGTCTCTCCACCCCCAATTCATCTCCCCATTCCCCCACTTACCTTTTCTCCATCTGCTGCCTCTCCTGACCATACGGCATCAGTGTGGTCCCTTTAACACAGGTCAGATCCGAAGTCGCAAGGTCTCATTTTCTTTCTTTTATTTTTTGGGTTCTACGCCTCCATTCTTCAGGAAGTGGGGGACACCACCGCAATGCCCACGGCCAAAAATACTGAACATGAGGAGTGGAGGACACCCCAGCAAACCCCGCTGTCCATGTTGGGTATTGTTTACCCTACTTGATCAAATAAAATCGATCGAATGGTACTGGACGAATTCGGTAAAATGTACCATTTGATCAATAATAGTCGATCAAATTGGGTAATACCTATTTTACAGGAAGCAATAACATGGTCACAAAGTCATCATGCCAGGATAGCCGAGATATTTACAATCTATTTCCATAAAGAAGTAAGGAATACAATACACACATCATAACCACTCATGAAAATGTTTCAAAGTTCTTTGGCCATGATATTCCCCTCCAGATCTGCTGACCTCATGTCTCGAAGACCAAGCTTCAGCAGTAAGGGACAGTCAGTTAAAAGATGTTTGGCAGATTTCAATTCCATCTCACTGCACAATCGGCAATGTCTAACATTCCTTGGGATTTTATGTCATGCTCCACTTATTTCCAGGGACTTTACAACATGACATTTATTTTTAAGATAATCCCAGACCAAAGCACTGTCCAAAAAATTATGAATGTAACTCAAAAGTTCTACCGGGTCCTGAATATTTTCAATAAATATGGCAGCATTATTTTTAGCAGCCAAGTTAATAATCAGTTGTTACCTGCCCTGCAAATGTAAGATGGCCTTCATAGTGTTCCTGTACTGGCTGAGTGACATTGCAAGAGCATTTTCTGGAGCCAAACTAACCACTTATCAGCAATCAGCTGAATGTTCACTATACAACTGGAGTACATGAAACAAGCTCTAGGCAATAACACACCATGTGGTAATCTATTTAGCAAATAAAGCTTTCAGTATGTAATTAAGGCACATAAATGAAATCTAACATAGATCGGTACAATATTGAGCTCCAAGTAAATCACTCCCATGGCTGTGTAGGGAGGTAATCTCAGTAGTCTCTTTAAAATCACTGTATTCAGTTTTGTCAGCTCTGTCATAATACCAAAAGTCCCAAAGCCCAAATCTCTGCACCATACAGGGAAATTGGTAATTATTTGGCTTGGTACGATTTAGACAAAGCTCCAACAGAATAACCCCCACCCCTATGAGCAAAAGAACCTATGGAACCAGCTATCTGACAAATCTTGGTCTTAATGATTTAAGGAGTATGGCAACTTACAACCCAGAGTCCAAATTGATTCCCAAATATGAGACTACCTCAATTAACTCTGCATCCATGTGCCAGTAAATTCTTTTCACTGTCTTATTCGAGGGACTAAAGATCATAATTTTCATTTTGGCAATATATACCTTTAGGGAGTTTAGCTTTGAATATGATTTGAGAGAGCTTAATGAAGGGTGCAGGCCATCAGTTAGATCAGAAAGAGCAAGATCATCAGCAGAATCCATCTATTGTATAGGAGTATCTCCTAGTTTCAGTGGTATAGTGGATGGGTTAGCAATGGCCTCTCTGCGATCTTACAAATAGAGGTTAAACAGCATTGGCACCAAGATGCAGCCCTGCTTAAGCTCCTTCTGGGTTGGTGGCCAACTAGTCAGGCCAACAAGTTGGCCGAGGCAAACTTTATCCCTGGTTCACTCATGTAGGTAGATGGTCATTTTTAACAGGCCTAGAGGGATGTTCCTACAGTTCAGCTTACTCCATAACTTCTCCTATCGACAGTATCAAAGGATGTGCTGAAGTTAATATAAGCCACGAACATAGGAGTGTTAACCATTGATGAAGTCTGCTTTACTATGGTGCCCAAGACTAAGCCATATGTGGTAGTTTTAAGGCCCTTCCAAAACCCTGTTTGATTGAGTGGAATTATGTTATTGCTCTCTGCCCAGACTCCTAGCTCTTCTAGTATGACTCTAGCAAAAATCTTAGCCGGGGCATCTAACATGGCCAGCAAACGATAATTGCCAGGTTCAGTGTGACTCCTTTTTTTGTGAACTGGGACAATAATTTTGTCTCTCCATGAAGACAGAATGGTCTGTGTCACACTAATCAAGCAAAACAGCGAATATAAAGCATTTGCCCAAACTTCTGATTCTGTCTTTATTAACAGAGTGAAAATGCCATCAGGGCCAGGGGCTTGGCATGATTTACGGGCCATAATCAACCTCTGTTTGTCATTAGGGCTTTTGAAAACATGCCAATTAGCACAGATGGTAACAGCCGTAATGTTTTCAGTTGCCCCCCACCAAGAGATAGTTAACCATATGTATTCAAGTCCTTTTCTGAAACAAACACCATTAATATCTCTAACCAAAGGTTTATTTCCGTTTATGATTCTCCAATACATAGGGCCTCCTTACAAATCAGGCGGTCCGGAAATAACGGTGGCGGTAAACACGCCGCCACCGTTGTTTCCGGACCGCCTGATCCCGACTCCTGCAGGTGGGAGGTGATGTTCCCGCCAGGTCTGACCTGGTGGGTTTAACACCACACGCCTGCAGGCGGACGAGGAAACACCGGCAGCATTATGAGATGCTGCCGGTGTTTCCATGATCCCCATTCCCACTGAGTCCCATAGGACTCAATGGGAATGGGGATTAACACCATTCCGCCTCCGTGATTCCCGGGAAGCCGGGGTTGCAATGCCCCGGTAATTCCGGGAATCACGGAGTTGGAATGGTAATACGAGTCCGGCGGTAATCAGGTGGTTTTACCACCTCGGTTACCGCCGGACTCGTAATGAGGCCCATAGTATTGTTTTTAGTAAGGGATGCATGAGCCAAAGCCTGCCATTGAGTTCACAGCACAGAAATCTATGCTGAAACATTTTCAGTAACATATATTTTTTCGATTGCTTTACTGTGACTATTTTAACACTGGTAGATGGAGGATTAGGTTTGTTAGTAGGTCTGCTTTTTATGTGCATATTTTTTTACTTTTAGTTTTTGCAAGAGGGGCCTTACCTTTTTAGTTTTGTTGAGTGAGGTTACTATTGCTTTTGTTTTAATGTTTTATGTATTGTTTTAGAGGTGGATGACTATACGGTGTAGTTTTATTTCATCTGCTCTATTTTTTCTTTCTTTTCTACGGAGTTGCTTTTCAGTAGGCGTTTTGTTTTGTCTAATGGGAACAAAAGTGTTTGCGTCGGAAGGTTATGCAATGTATATGCATGTATGGTGCATAGGTTTGTGGGTGTGATTGTAGAGATGTATAGAGTGATGTTTGATTGTGAGGTGGTATTTTTGCTGTGGTTGGGAAAGTTGTGAGAGTAAGAGTCTGCAGTGGTGTGATGGTGTTGGGTTAGTGAGTAAGGGAGTGGGAGTGTGATGCGATCTGTAGGGTGATTGTGCTGTTTTGAGCAACAGAGTGGGTGTGAATGGTGATGTATAATGGGCTACAGTGAAAGAAATGTTGGTATGAAAACAGTAGTCTGGGGTAATACATAGTGGAACTGTGCTGCTGTAATTACAAACATATCCATGGTACATTTATATACTTACTTTGTTGGATGCAAAGTGATTAATTTTTCGGGTGTTGTCTTCCATAATGTGCTTCTTTCCTGTAATTGTAGAAGAAAGTTAGTGGGGATATGTGGTAATGGCAAAGTACTTTTAGTGAGCAAGGTTCATATTTATGAAGGAATGAAAAGTGGTGGAGAAAAACAGTTAATAAAATTGGTGGATGGTTAAAAATGTTTGCTTTTGGGAGCATTTTTATGAAAGTTAAGAAATGCATATGTGCATTTGTAGAAGCTCTGTAACATTTTGTAAAAGAGAAGAAAAGTTGTTGAAAACAATTTGTAGTGCAAATTTAAATTTCAGTTGGTGTCTGGAGGTTTAATATGTTAGGAGTATATGCATTCTTGCCAACATGATGCATTCTAATCTGTAGGTGTTAATGTAGTCCTAGATTTTTAGTTTGCGTTCTGGGTCTTGTAGTTCCACTTTTCCCATTGGGAAAGTTGGAGTACAATTCACAGACTGTAGAGAAAAAAGTATGACTGAATACGCAGCTGAAGATTAGAATTTGTTATATTAGGAAGTATACATGTACTCTCAATATATTAAACTGACACACACTGAGTTCCAATTATAAATGGTGTATACATCAATTTTATCTGCTTTTACTTTCTTTTATGAAAAAGTGACACAGTGCTGCTGTAAATGCAGATATGCATTTTTGAACGTTCATCAAAATGCTTCCCAAAAAATATTTTGAAAAGCACAGCAATTTATATGCTTATTTGATATACGTGTTACAGTTTTGAATCTTGAATTTAAGTCATGTTTTTTTCTTTGCATTCTGGGACTTTTATATTGGTTGTAATTAATTGAAAGTGACGGAATGCAAAGGAAAAAATAAACACTTAATAAGCACATGCAGATTAAAATGGGTGATGTTCGGATGTGGTGCCAACATATTAAACTGGCAGACCCTAAGTGTTAAAAATGGTCCAAAGGTCTATTTTATATTCTTTGCCTTTATTTTTTATGAAACAGTGACACTGTGCTGTTTATTTACTTTCATCACAATGATTCCAAATAGAAACATTTTGAAGTGCAGAGCATTGTAATTGTTTACTGTTTCATGTGAGCAGGTGATGAATGCTGCAATGCATGTCATTTGCTAGAGTGGTTAAGAAAGAGAATATGCTTATTGAGAACTTTATTGCAAGGTAAGTAGCAGCAACCCTATATGTATATATTCACCAGTTATGGTAAGCTAAGCAACAATAACTCATATATATATATATGAGTTATTGTTGCTTAGCTTACCATAACTGGTGAATTTCAGGGGTTTTTCGTTTTACTTCTAACCATAACATCCCTTTTCACTGAATTTCATAGGTTTTTATTAGTGCAACTTAACCATAATGTCCCCTTAACAAAGTTTTTTCATAGAATTCCATAGGTTTTTATTAATGCAACTTAACCAAAATGTCCCCTTTGCAAATTTTTTTAATTGAATTTCATAGGTTTTTATTAGTGCAACTTAACCATATGTTTTTTGTGGTTTAATTTCATGGCTATTTACCAGTGCATGCTGTTTTCCTACAACTTACTAACATCATACCTACCCAATATAGTAATTTTCTTTGTCAATTTTACATATTGTCACCTTAACACTTTTCCATTTCCCACCTTCTAGAATCATTTTTAACACTTCTATACACTTTTTGAAACAATTAGTTTTGCATCCGTAGACGTCTATAAACATCTGACGTCATTTCAAAACTTCCAGACAGTGCCACATGACCATACACTGGCGCGCGGCATGATGACGTGTCCAAGAACTCGTCTGCACTTCACGATCAAATCTGTACTTCACGGACAGTTTGGAACTGCATTTGCTACTGATCTAGGAACTTTCAACTTCAAAGTGTCCCTTGCACAGCTCCAACACCTATTCCTACTCATCCATTAACAATCTAGTACACAGTACATACTTTTAGCAAAACTGTTATTTATCTTACAATGGAATCAGCTAATTCCATCCCTCCTCCCCAAAAGCGCCAGCACTGCTGTAATCAAGGAGCATGAAAAACACTGTCCACTACCTTAGAAATAACACACGTGCAACATTTTCCCCTTCCACCTGCCCCTCCATATCAGTGTTTGGTGCCTCTTCCCTCATTTCCCTCCCCACCTTTCGCTCTAAGCTCTCTGGCAAAAAAAAATACATCCAAAAGCAATAAAAGAAATGGTCCTTTAGGAAGCACCTTTCACACTTAAATAATACAGCTAAATAAAAAATATAGACTCCATCTACTTTACATTTCTTAGTGAAGTACATACACTCAAAAAGATTTCCCAACATTTACATTTGCATTTTGTGTTATGCTAATGGAAATATTGTGGCGTTTATCCCCCGTTCCAGGGACTGCAATGGTGGATACCGGCCTGGCAGGCCAAGTCATGAGCCCAAGCCAAGCAAGGTTGGATAACGAGGTCTCGGGACAATTATCCCCACATTCCAGCCCATGCAAGTGGGATGAAGGCCATTAGCACCCTAGATTCCCAAAGCCGAAACCCGGGGTGCTAAAACAAAGATTTTTCTTCCTACACTTGGACGCCTATTGCGCCCCGGTGTAGGAAAGAAAATCCTTTTCCGAGATGGCCACCATGGAAAGGGAAGGCGGGGTTCCATGCAGGGCCCCTCTTGCCTTTCCATGGCAGCCTGCAGAAGGCAAAACGAGAACCCTATGATCATATTACAACAATCACATTTTTCTTCCCTTTCAAACCTATCCCAATTTCTAATAACTTCACCACAAAGAAAGTTACAGGTGGACATGGCCACTTTAACCCCATATGTTGTCCCTCGTGGTCATGGCCTGTAGCCAGATTGTCCATATCATGACCTTATTCCATGACCCGAACAATGTGGCCACTGCCCATGGCCACACCTCATTCACCAAAGGTATATCACTATTTTTTGTACCTACATTGACGCTTGTCAAAAAATAAAACACGGGCACATTTGAAAAACCATGCTTTCAGGTGCTTGCTAATGTTCCTTACACAAGTTTGCTGGAAATCCACCCACGTTTAATTTTTTTAAAAGTGTCAAATGTATGCACATACAATAGTCATGTAACCTAGCCCCCACTTAACAAAATCCATTCTGACTTTATGAAAACATATATATCTAGATCTATTATCAGTTCGCCAAAGTAAGTATAGATTTGTCAAATGGCAACTAATTCATAAGCCTTTACATTATTTTCGGACCCCCTCTCTAATTTTGCCCCTCTTGACAAAATCACACCAAACTTCGCAAAAACATTTACATATAGATCTGTTGTCAGTTTGTCAAATTAATTGTAGATTCTTCAAATGACACCTCATTTATAAGCCTTTACATTATTTTGCAACCCCCCTCTAATTTTGCCCCCCTCTTCACAGAATCCCACCAAACTTTGCAAACTCATTCGGAAGTCAGTCGGGAATAAAATTGCATAATTTCTTGCAGTTTCATTAAAGAAGTACTCAGCATGTGTTGATTGATCGTAAAAACTTTTCCTATGCACCTTACCGTGGTTTTCCTCACTTTTACATATGCAAAATCAGGCAGCAGGGTGCAGCATTTTGTGCTAATCTTATCCATTGCGGCATCGCCCTAACCTCAAGTTCCCTTTCGGCACTAAAGCATAGTGCCCAACCCTGAAGCTGACATCACCATTCCTAGCGATATTTTCTGCCTATATCCATGACCCTACTGTGCAGCGTAGCCAAACGCAGACAATCATCACCTACGTCCAGACGTCAGGTGACGCAGATCCCAGAATATCAACACATCCTTTCACAGCACAGCGCGTCCCAATTCTGAATACAAAACACTAGCTTTAAATGAAACTGCAATATTCTGCAATTTAGAATGTGCTTATATTTCACAATAAACCCCCCCGAGAACATCTGCCAATTTCCATATTCAACAAAAATGTATTTTTCTTTCTTTGTTCTTGATACACAAATGTTTATCGTGAGTCACACAGTGTTCCTTTGGGTATAAACTCATTGGATGGAGGCACTGTGATTCGCAAGGCTTCGGCATCAGCTTGTTGCTACACCACCATAAACCATGTCAAGGTACTCCTTATTGCCGGTAGCGCGAAAGGGCATATGGGCCAGGGGCGAACATTCCAAAACAGCGTTATGCTCATCTAACCATTGAGGTTTATCATCAACTGCCGCTGAAGAAGCCATCAATTGGTATCTGGATATTATGACATTCACAGTAGGGCAGGATGTGGCTGTGTAGAAAACATAACAGAAATGTGTCACAGTAGCCGTTCTTAAATCTATTCTAATCGATCCATTACTTATGCACCGTGTGAAAAGGAATCAGTGTAAACACAGAAAACAATGTGCAATGTTGGAGTGAACAATGTGATTGAGAGGTTAGTGCTATGCAGGGTGTTTAGCTCGCAATTGGAGGCTGATGCAGAAGTTGACGGTAGAATTCGAATAACACATAGACAGCATTTTAACGTAACATTAGCCTATAATTGGGCGTTGGTTGAACCTTTGCGAACACAGGCATGGACTCCATGGATTTCGGTGCTGCACTGCCCACGTGCCATGGGACAAATACAATACACATCGGTTGTTTCTTTTTTTTTTTTTTAAACCTTTATTTTTGTTGGCAAAGGCATATATCATTCACATACATTAGAGCAACAAAGAAAATAAAATTCTGGGTACATGTGTAGATGGTTGCAGAAGCATATAAAAAACATTGAGACAGCAAAAGTTAGTTAACGAGACATCACGGAGCAACAAGTTCTACAGCATTTGTTGGAGAGGGTTGGGAGGATTCGTTCACAGTGGAGGTATCTTCTAAACTATGTAGGTAGCTGTTAAAAGCGGACCACATATTTTTTGGGCAGGAGGGATCTGGGAGCATACCAAGGAACTCCTCTTCGCAATTTCGGGACCATGTAAGTAAGTTTAGCCATTTCTGGAATAGGGGGGGTTGGAGCTCTTCCAATTCTGCAAAATACATTTCTTCGCTACCACACAGCTTACATCAAGGAACTTAGCCATACTTTTAGCCCCATCAGTCTGCCACACCCCAAACAGGATACCCAACGGGTCAGGGTCAACCACAGATTCAGAAATTTCAGATAGTGTTTCCAGAATCTTGCCCCAGAATGCAGCCAGCCCCAGGCAGTCCCAGAACATATGAAGATGGCCAGCGCCCTCTGCGCCGCAGCGAGGGCAGAGCTGTTGTGGGCCTGAGCGCGCAAACCCCCAGATCCTGTGCGGGGTATAATACAGCCTGTTCTGACGCTTATACTGTATGGTCCTATAGCGAGAATTTACTGAAACCCTGTTGGTATGAGAGCACATCTTCCCCCACAGATGGCCAGTGAGTTCTGACTCCAGCTCAGTCACCCAGTCGTCCGGGCCCTGGAGGGAGGGGGGGCAGTAGTTAGCAAAAGCTTGTATAGTGAGGAAATTACCCCGCGGGCGCCGCCCGAGTTGGCGATGTAGGTGATCACCGGGGAGTCCGGCATTCATTGGGGAAGTCAAGCCATGTGTCATGGAAGGTGGAACGGAGTCTGTAGAACTGCAGAGTTTCCAGGGCGGAACCCGAGTGCCCCGGGTTCCACGTCAATGGCATTATGAACTGCCCATTTAGGTAGAAATTGGTCAGAGCGTGGTATCCCAGGACCTCCCAATGTCCTACCAAGGCAGTATCGAATGTGGGTTCCGGCCCGGGGAAGCGCCCGGCGGGAGCCACTTGTAGTATGGGTGTTGTTCAGCACAGGACTCAAATATCCGCCCCCAGGCCCGTATAGTGGTTCGGACTGGGTCAATAGGTGAGTCTGGTTCATACTGCCAATGTAAAATTAAAGACATTATGTTGGTGCCTGCTGCCGCCAGAGTCTCAAGCTAGACGTGGGTGGGGTGGGGGCCCAGGATACCAGTAGGAAGCGAATTGTGCCTGTGCTGCGATCCAGTACTGCAGTATGTCAGGGACGGTGAAACCCCCTCTATCGTAAGGGAGTGTCATGTCAGACCACTTTTTACGCAGTGTGTGTAGATTTGTAAAGTATCTCTTACCGGGCCAGATGGGCACGTTGCTAAACACGTACAGCAGCTTGGGGAGTAATGTCATCTTCCCCAGGGAGAGTCTCCCGGCTAGTGATAGCGGAAGGGAGCTCCAGTGCACCATTTTTAGCTTCGGCTTGCTCCACCACGGCCAGGTAGTTGTCTGCCAGCAATGTATCTTTGGACAGGGACACCTGGACTCCAAGATACTTGTTCCCGTCCGGGGTCCAGCGGAGTGGGTATTCAGTGGCGGGCTGCGATGTAGAGCTGGTGAGGGGGAAGATCTCGGATTTGGTATAATTTATAGTAAACCTAGAATGTGTGCCTATACGGGTGATATCGCATAAGATTGGGTCAAGATGGACATCAGGGTCTCTTATAGCACGTCATCAGCATAAAGAGAAATGATTTCAGGGGTATCTATCAGCCGAATCCCCTTACGTGAGTGTCGCTCCCTGATATGGTCTGCCATCGGCTCAATTGCAAGGGCAAATAGAATCGGGGAGAACGGGCAACCCTATCGGGTGTCTCTGAAGAGAGGGAATAGGGCCAACGTCTGGGAGTTAACTCGGATCCTGGCCACTGGGGAGGTGTACAATAGCTTAATATATGCAATCATGTTAGGCCCTATGCCCATTGTTTCCAGGACTAGCCACATATATTTCCAGGACACCATATCAAATGCCTTCTGGGCATCCAGTGTGACCGCGACTGCACTTGCACACTGGTCAATTCGCAACATGACATTGAGCAACCTTCTAATGTTATGGGATGTGGATCTCCCAGGCACGAAGCCTGACTGGTCATCATGGACCATAAATGACATGACCGGGAGGAAGCGATTGGAAATTACCTTGGCATAGATTTTAGTGTCCAAATTCATAAGAGAAAGGGGCCTGTATGATCCACACTCATCGTTGGGCTTGCCGGGTTTGAGCAGGACCGTTACGACGGCTTCACATAGTGTTGGGGGGAGGGACCCTAGCTGGAGTGACTCATTCCATACCTCTAGTAATTTGGGGGCTAGTATAGCCACATGTTCCTGGTAGAATTCTGCCGTCAGCCCGTCAGCCCGTCAGGGCCCGGCGCCTTCCCTTTAGGGAGCTTGGATATGGCCTCGACAATTTCATCCAGTAGAATGGGGGAGTCTAGTTGGTCTCTGGTTGCGGCAGAGATATAGATCGTTGGTATCTGTTCGAGGAGGGCTTGCATATGAGAATCACTGTGCTCAGGGGGTTGGGAATATAGTTCCGAGTAGAAGTCCGTGAAGACTTCCAGGATCTGCTGGTTGGACCACCAAACTGTCCCCAGGCTATCCTTAACACAAGTGATCTGAGCTTGGTCCCACTCTCCCTTAGCCAGGGCGGCCAGTGTTTTGCCAGGTCTATCCCCTACCCCATATTGCCATGCAGCTTGTGGACGCCTGAAGTATTGGACTTCCCTAAAGGCCTGTTCATTAAAGAATTGGAGTTCTTTACTAATATGGGAAAGAGTAGCGGGGTCAACAGAAGTCGGGCGCGCCCTTTCTAGTTCACGTAGTTTGGCTTCAGAGTGACCAAGTGCCGCCCTTATGGTCTTAAGGACTCTCGCCTCCCTGGATATGGACATTCCTCTGATGAAAGCTTTGATGGCATCCCATCGGATTCCTAAGGAGGTGGACTGGGGTGTATTGAGCTCAAAGTAGGATTGGATGTCGGCTAGGATGTCTGCCTTGAAGATGATATCCTGTAGGGCAGATGACTTGAATCGCCATATGTTAATGGTAGGGGCTGATGCTCCCAGTTCTAGAGACGGTAATATTGGTGAATGATCTGACAGGGTGCATGACAGAATTTGTGACTCCACCACTCTCCCCAGCATCGTGCTTGACAGAAGGAACATGTCAATTCTGGACGAGCTGTCGTGTACCGAGGAATAGTAAGTGTACTCGCATGTTTGAGGATGCAATGTTCGCCATGCGTCTTGAATATCAAGTGTTGAGCTGTGCGCCAGAAGTCTCCGTGCCGCGCCGGATAGTGGTCTGGGAGCTGTGCCTGATCTGTCCAGTGTAATGTCTAATATGAAATTCATGCCCCCCTCCCAGATGATCTGTACCCCAACATAGCCAAGTAATATTGATGCCACCTGGTCAATAAAGTCAGGGGAGTTCACGTTGGAGCCATAGGTATTCACTAATAAGTATTCTCTATTGGCTATTGGCTATTGCACAGTGCAATATGATGTATCTTCCCTCCGGGTCAATATAGCTCTTGTGAAGCGAAAACCTGAGTGACTTGTGAATCATTGTCGCCACCCCCCTGGCCCGAGTCGAATATGAGGTGGAGTATCTGTGGGGGTCCCATGACGGTGCCATGCGTTTAGTCAAAGGGCCAGTGTAATGCGTTTCCTGTAATAGTAATATTTTGCAGTCATGCTTGTTAGCATAGGACATGTTCCTACGGGCCTTGGTGTATTTACCCCCGGATGTTCCAGGACATCACTGTCATAGGCATTTTACGTGATTAGGGAACATCCCAACACAGTCGATGTAGCTTACATGTAGGGCCGAATACGCCCCTATGTGGGCGCCCCGATGTCATGTGGTCTGCCTTTCTGCCTCTGCCTTTTTCAATAACATTTCCCGGGTCTCCAACTCTACCTCCCCCCACCCTCACTGCCCACCCCCAACTTGCAGTGTATAACCCCCCACCCCAGTTGCTGGCGACTCCAATTGACCCGACTCCTACTGGTACATAGAAGTTGGACGGCAATATCCAATGGGGATATGACCTTTTCAGGGCCCAACAGGGGCCAACAAGTAGCAATATCCAACAAAACATAAACATTGCCATTGCAGTGAGGTGTGCTGTTGCCGTGCGGTCGGCGATATAAACATCGTGTAAGATAGCGTGCGCTGTCAGAAAGAGGTTTCTGCGGTAACCAGATCCCATGTCCAGCCGTAAGTTTGTTAAAGGCAGGATGGTGCTGAAGAAATATTTAGGGCACATGACAAGCTCCATGTCCAGGAAGGAGAAAGGGGATCAGAGTCCATAGTGCAATGGCCTAGCTGTAGCCCAGGTATCTGTGGTAGGGGCCAAGTTAGCTGAATTTGCAATACAACATTGCCATTGTCACATTCAGAATCAAGGAGAACTGGATAGGTTTGGCCTCATGGGGCTAGGTCGGGAGCCATGCTCACTGAGTGAGGAATACAACCTTGCCCTCGACGCCTTGCACCTCAAGGGTCAGCAGGTGGTATGAGGCTCATCGCGTCGGATGGCTCATAGACAGTTGTCATTGGCGCAATCGCCTCCTGGGTAATGAAGTGGGATTCACGACTCAATGAATTTCACCACTTCGTCTGAGACCGTGAAGAAATATAATTTGCCATTGTGGGTAAGTTTGAGTTGCGCCGGGAACAGTATGGCATATGGGGCATTGCGCTCCCTAAGCATTTTCTTGTCGCCGAGGAATTGACGCATCTCCTTCTGAACTTCTATCGAGAAGTCCGGAAAGATTCTAATGGTATGGGCTTCAAGGCGTAGGTCTCCCTTCTCACGTGACAGGCAGAGGATGAGGTCCCTGTCCTGATAATTAAGAATTTTGGCAATGATGGGCCTGGGGATATCGCCCGGCTTAGGTCGTGGGGATAGGGCCCGGTGAGCCCGCTCTACGGTGAAATATGGTGAGAGGGCCGGGTTACCCAGCAGGTCTTTGAGTAGTTTTTCTACCGCGTCCTCCATCCACCCTTTGAGAGCATTCTCGGGAACCCCAATAATGCACAGGTTGTTTCCACGGGAGCGGGATTCCAAGTCGTCACATTTTGCCTTTACACTTTTCATGTCTCGGGACAGAGAGGCCACTGTGTCCCGAAGCGTGTGTATGTCATCCTCATTGGTTGAGATTCTGTTTTCGGCTTCAGTAATCCTGGATCCCGCCTGGTCAACACAAGTTTTTAGTGATGCAACGTTAGCGTTGATGTCGTCCAACTTTTCATGAAAAGAGGCAAAGTTTTTAGCCATTGACTCCATCAATGTAGTGAGGTCTGTGGCGACACTCCCAGAATGCAGCTCCGGCTCAGGCTCCTCTTGTACAGATGACATGTGGCCCACCTCAGCCTTCGGGACAGCCTTAGCAAATTTGTCCATAGTTCCCCCCTTGGTGGCACCCTTGGATCGGCTCAACATGGTCAAGGAAGCCCAGGTGTGGTAGGGCACGTAGAGGGAGCAGATGGTGGTGCACAGGGTACTGGCCTCAGAGGAAAGGAAGGCTATCAGGCAGTGTCTCAGTGACGGCAGGACACACTGGCCACGATGAAAGCCGGCAGCAGTAATGTAAGTGCAGCCAAATGTGCGGCATGGAACGCCCAGGGGAGCCCGAACCAGCTGTGGAATGATAGGCGCTGCCAGAAGATGGAAGGTGCAGCAGCAGACGTAGTGTAGAATCCCCCTCAGAATGCAGGCCGCGTAGATGGGACCGCAGATCAGGCAGAAATCATAGCTGCCAGCACCAAAGAACTTCAGGAGGGGGCATGGGGCTACTCACCCCTCACATGCACATGTCAGATAATGAGAAGTCATGCAAGGGCGGCGATGCGCCACTTGTACCAATGTCTCTTAGGGCCAGTGGGCAAGCGGACTTGAGGGCAGGACAGTTTGCGAATGTTTACTTTGAAGTCTGTAGTTCAGGATGTATAGACGCACAAGGGAGATCTGTATAGGCCCGGGGGGGAGGGCCAACGGTGACGATGCAGGATGGTGACTGGGCCAGCAGGACCGGCAGTACCCCCAGACACCCGCAGTCACGGGTCGCAACTGGAGGCCACACCCCCCGCTCCTCACCTGACCCGTAGCGGGGACAGCGCGAGCAGCAAGGATGTCACTCCTGGGGGAAGCCGGGCTCCAGCCCACGAGCGGTGCATCACTGCCAGCAGGCGGGGGGCTCCTAGTGCAGGGGAGGTAAGCCACGCCCCGGCGCAGGCCCCCACCGCGTCCCAGTCCGGCAATCGTCCGTGCCACGCAGGACCCACACGGCTGGGTGAGCAGAGATGCCACAGCGAGGCCAGGCCCCCACACGGTAGCAGGTGTTCCAGGAGGAGGGGGTCTGGGGGCACCTCTTCGGTGGCCCAGCAGAGGAGCAGGATAGAGAGGAGCCTGGCAAGCAGAGGAAGCCTGAAGTCAGGCAGGGCCAATATTGTAGAAGGCTTCTCAGTAAAAGGATGGCAGTATTAGGTGCGGCAGTTTGCAGATATAGCCGGATCATCGCCACAGCTGCATGGAGCTGTTAATCTAAGCAACCATCTTGGGCTGCTCAACAGTGCCACCTCCCACACCGATTGTTTCTGAGTCTCTTCACCAACTGGCAAAACCAACAAGACATTTCAATGTTAGCCTGCCATCCATACCAGTCAGACAATGAAACCTTGAGTCCTTTATCTACAAATGTATCTACAGTAAAACTTACATAAGTTACTTGGCGTAACGCGGAGTGTCTGTTCAGATCAATGATTTTTCATCAAATGAAATGAAATGTTACTTTGTCCGGTTTTCGAATGCTGACCCTTATCATGTGTGACGTTTTTACATACCTCACCCCATTCCTTTCCTTTCATTACGAAAACTCCCTTTATTTCGAAGGCCAAACAACAATACGGGCTTATGCCTAGCTTGCTTTTCATAAATGGAAGCGACAAATTAGCTCGGCAGGACGCGAGGCAGTAGGCAGCTCAAGGCATTGACCTTGAGGCCCACGGCATTGATTTCCACGTGCACCACTGTACAATTAGGAATATTTAGGAAAAACAAATTGTTATCTTGCATACACCAATACAGCGTGAAATTTCCAGAGATTTACGCATTTTATGAAAACACTCGAAATTCATAATCCACCTGTCAGCATTTTGTATTTTGAGGACCTTGCGCCTTCAGACCCTACCCCCGCACCTCCTCAAAATCACCTCCCATATACCTGATATGGAGTGTGCAAATGGGCACCTCTTGCAAAAGAAATTCACAAACAGGGTGCATCTGGAAAGAAATCTTTTGTACACTTTATTTGGACAAATTATACTTTTGATAGCTTTGAAATTCAAGTTACATATGTTTTCCATTGGTCATGTACAATGTATCAAAATTGTTGAACATACAAATAGCTGAAAATCATTTGTATCAGGATGCAAACTGTTCTACGGGTTCTGCTTTCGGTGGACAGGGCACGCTTGCAATGTTTTGTGGCAATGTATGTATGCTATGAACCAAACCACAAACGATTCCATGAGTTTGCAAGTCCAACACATTCAAAATCAGATCTTTCACGAAATCGAATTCCATTTCCTGGTATATTAGCTTGACCACCCACTTCTTTGTTCTTTTTTTCCAAAGGCCATTTCGTATCGAAGCATCCCAAATTTGCTAGCAGTTCTACATTGTTGTCTACCCATGTTCTCGTTGTGTGCAAATAACGCAAGTAGTGTGCGAGATTCCATACCCTGTATTCCGAAATTCAATCTCTTGGGCCAGTACTTTAGGCACATATTGTGGAACATCGCCAAATTTCCTGTGTGACAGAATTCAGTCAGTCCCTTCAGATCTCATGATCTTCAGATCTCATCATAGAGTTTTATCAAACACGATCTTCTCAAGAGCTTTGTGTGCAGGTGAAGATGGAACCAACCAACTTTTCTTGCATTCCTGCTCCTCCGTTAAAGGTCCATGTTCACATTTGTGAAAATGTTGGTTTTCTGTCCATGAGTGAACGTTGGAGCATTGGTGCATCAATGAGTGCCATTTTCCAACTGTTTTTCACCAACCCTGTAATGCTGAGGTGTGCCCGACCTTCTCAAGACGGTTACAGACTTTCATGGTGAAAAACACCCGTTCTTTTGCTTCTTGCAGCCATATCCCATCCCATTCTCATCAACCCTCACCTCCCCAAGGATTATTTGATAAGTTTGAAAAGTGCAATGTTGTGTTTTTTAATATGATTTACCGCAATGTCCGTGGACACAGGTCGCTGTCCGTGGATCCAAGTTATACGGCCGTTTCCAAAAATTTGACACACTTCTCGCTTTTCACCATCCAATCAGTGGACGCGTCCAATGTCCGCGGACACCACATTGCCTTCTAAGCCAATCAGTGTCTGGTCCGCGGAGTGAACAGGTCCAGGGATTGGACATAGATCATTTTTTGAGACCCACTTTTTGGTCGTTTAAAAAACAAAAACTGGACGGATTTTGACCAAATTTACAAAAGCATGCTTTTGGACCAAGCCGCCGCTCCTGCCATAAATTTGGTGAAAATCCGTTCAGCAGTTTGGGCTGTAGGCGTGACCAAAAATGTTTTCTCCATTCAGTCTCCTTCACACCATTGTGCCAAATATATTCACCCTCTAGACAATGTTTTCACGTTTTTATATTACAATAACACTCTAGTCCAGAGTTTAGAGTTTTCATGCTTCTTTCAGTAACTTCGTCAAATGGCACCACATTTATAAACCTTTACAATATTTGGGACCCTCATCTAATTTTGCCCCCTCTTGACAAAATCCCACAGAACCTTGCAAAACTATTCAGAATTACGTCTAGAATAAAATTCCAAAATTACATACAGTTTCATTGAGTGGCCCCAAAGTTATAAGCCACCCAAAAACTGCTTTTCACAACCCTGTACTGCAGAAATGGGCACAGATGTCCTAGGACATCCGAAGTGTCCGTGAACACCATAAGACTGACCCAGGACATCTGGAGTGTTCACTGACTTTTGGGGATTAAAACCACCGTTTTTTTGGCTTCTTATGGCCATATCCCATCCCATCCTCATCCCCCCACCTTCCCAGAGATTGTTTGTTCAGTTTGACAAGTGCAATGTTGCATTGTTTTTTTTTCCCACCGCAGTGTCTGCACACACCGGCAAAAGTCTGTGAATACAACATGGCGGGCGTTTCAGGAAAGCTGACGCATTTCACGTTTTTCTCCATCCAATCAACGGGCGTTTCCTATGTCCATGGACTTCACATCGCAGATTGGCCAATCAGATGACAGTCTGCGGATTGAACAGGGAAATAGGTCCGCGGAGCAGAGCCAGATATCACACATTTTTTGACTTACATTTAGCCCATTTTAAAGGAAACTACTTGATGGATTTACACCTAATTATCAATAGCATGCTATCGGGACCAAACCGCCTCTTCTGCTGCAGATTTGGTGAAAGTTCATCTAGCGGTTTAGGCTGTAGGCGTTAGCAAAGTTTTCCCCATTATGTCTATGGAAAAAAAAAGAATTTAGGGACCCCGCTATAACTTTGCCCCTTCACGAATCCTCACCAAACTTGGCAAACAAATTCAGAGCGGGCCATATACTTGCAAGGTTTGGTGAGGATTCGTCCAGGGGGAGCAAAGTTATAAGCCTCCCAAAAAGTGTTCTTCCTATGGGTTTAGCAAATTAACCATAACTATTGGCCTGCTACATCACATATATATATATATATTGTCAAAACAAAGCTTTTCCAAGGAAAGGCAACTGGTGGAATGCACTCCAGTGAGCAGCTGCATGGGGCATATATCCCTGCAGCAATTAAGAGGAAACAAAAACACCGCTGTGGTTCCTGGCAACACAGTATTTCTTTATTCATGTAAATGCATCAGGAAAAGGAAACATCCTGGTTAAAAAACGATGCGTTTCGCGGTATGCAAACCGCTTGGTCACGTAGGTTACATATATATATATATATATATATATATATATTCACTAAAAAAAACTTTGTTAACGGGACGTTATGGTTCCAAGTAAAACCGTAAAACCCTTGAAATTCGCCAGTTATGGTAAGCTAAGCAACCATAACTTGCACCACCACTGTGCACTGCTAAGACTAACACCCAGGACATCACTGATGACATCACGTGTCTGGCCCCCCCTTTTTTTCCTTTACTGACATATGTAAGCCACATGGTTTTCTTCAGTAAGAGTCAGAAATTAAAAATTGAAAAGAGTACTATACTTGTAGACTTATCCTTGAAGTATGTTCTTACAGTAATTCCCTTAGGGTCCAGTCAAATCATGTGATACATATGCATAGGGTAAGTAGTAGCTTTGAAACAGAGCAATCATTTCTCTGCATAAAGGTAGTCAGTTAGGTTATGAACACTTTCTGCTACTACTGCTGCTTTTTTCCTTACTTCAATGTCCTTGTATTTACTCATACTTGTATGCGTTGTTGTCTCTTTGTGTTTTGTCTATACTAATTCAATTATGTAGTAAGTGGGTTTTATTACCTACTTATCACATGTTTCACAGTACGCAAAACTCTAATAAGAAAACAGTTATCATTTCACTATTCAGCTATTGTACCTCCATCATGTATGCTGCACACAATGCCTATGTTTCTACATGAGTAGCTTAGTATACTGGATAGAATTTCATAATATAATGCTATTTATATGAATGCACTAATTAGCACTTGATATTTATTCCAATGATCCTTGACACTTTTTGGTCAACATTATAATAAGAATCCCTTCCAAAGAGTTTTCATGAAAAGTAAATGCACATGTGATGTTATCAGTGATGTCATCAATGACATTTGTGATGTCATCTTTGATGTCCTGGGTGTTAGTCTTAGCGGTGCACAGTGGTGGCGCGAGTTATGGTTGCTTAGCTACCATAACTGGCGAATTTCAAGGGTTTTCCGGTTTTACTTGGAACCATAACGTCCCGTTAACAACGTTTTTTTAGTGAATTTCATAGGTTTTTAGTAGCGCAACTTAACCATAACGTCCTTTAACAAAGTTTTTTTTACTGAATTTCGTAGGTTTTTAGTAGCACAACTTAACCATAACGTCCCTTTAACAAAGTTTTTTTACTGAATTTGATAGGTTTTTAGTAGCGCAACCTAACCATAAGGTCCCTTTAACAAAGATTTTTTACTGGAGTTCATAGGTTTCTAGTAGTGGCACGTAACCATAATGTAAAGGAACATCTGACTTCATTGCACACCTTCCGGAGAATGCCACATGACCGTATGAAGGCGCACAGCATGGTGACATGTCCGAGAACCCGTACACACTTAAGAATAAGATCTATGCCTCGTGGACAGTGTGGAACTACATTTTTTACTGATGTAAGAACTTGCAACTTCAACATTTCCCTTGCACAGCTCCAACACCTATTCGTACTCAGCCATTAACAATCTAGTACACAGTACGTACGTTTAGCAAAAGTACTATTTATCTGAAAACAACATGAGCTAAGGCCATCCCTCCTCCCCAAGAAACAGCACCACTGCTGTAATGAAGGAGCATGAGAAACACTTCCCCTACCTTACAAATAACACACGCACAACATTTTCCCCCGTCCACCTACCCCTCCATATTACTGTTTGGTGCCTCTTTGCTCATTTACGCCCGCAACTTTAGTTCTTAGCTGTCCTCCCCAAAAAAAGCCACCCGTAAACAAAATAAATGTTCCTTTAAGAACCACCTTTCACAGTTAAAAAATATAACTAAAAAAAATCGCATAGACTCCATCTACTTTATATTTCTCAGTAAAGTACATAGACACAATAAGATTTTCCAACATTTCTATTTGCAATTTGTGGTATGCTAATGGGAATATTCTAGCATTCATCCTTCGTTCCAGGGACTGGAACGTTGAATAAAGTCCCAGCAGGCCAAGTTATTAGCCCAATCGAAGCGAGAGTGCATAACGAGATCTCTGGATCACTATCCCCCTTTCACCCCTAAAATGGGGGATGAATGCCATTAACAACCTAGATTTCCAAGGCAGAAACCCGTGCTACTAAAAAAGAGGATTTTTCATCCTAAACCGGGACGCGTGTGGCATCCCGGTTTAGGCAACAAAATTCTTTTCCTAGCTGGCCACCATAGAAAGGGAAGGTGGGTGTTCCATAAAGGGCCCCTCTTCGCTTTCCATGGCAGCCTGCAAAAAGCAAAAAGGAAACCCTGTTAACATATTACCACAAGCACTTTTTTCTTCCCCTTCAAATGGATCCTAATGTCGAACAACTTTACCACAAAAACAGTCCCAGGTGGACATGTCCACCTTAATCCTATCTTTTCTCCCTTCTGGTCATGCCCAGTAGCCACATAGTGCGGATCACGACCTTATACTATGACCCCGACATTCTGCCCACTCCTCATGGCTACAACCTACCCCTCAGTCAGTAAAGGTATACCGCTATTTTTTTAACTACATTATGACACATGTCAAATACGAAAACACTCCCACATCTCCAACACCTTGCTTTTCGGTCGTTGCCAATCAGCCTTAATTTGTCATATAAGGTGTGCAAAAAATTCATACAAACTTTGTAAAATCATTCACAATCACTAGTCTTGTCCATTGCCTAACATAAATTGCCCTGACGTCACTAGATCATATGGGCCGCCCCTGACCGTCAAATAACCAACCCTAATGATATTCTACACCTTTTTTGGATGACGTTCCTTTCCTGCGTAGCCAAATGCGCCCATAAGCACCTACATGCCGTGACGCAGAACCTGAAAATCAACACACAGCAACTTACAACGTAGCACGTCACATTTTGAAATAATAAACTGGTTTTTAAAAGAAAACATTAACACTTTACAATTTGTAAAGTACTTTTATTTCACAATAAACTGTCCGAGACCATCGGACTATTCCCATGTTCAATCAAATTGTAACTTTGTTTCTTCGGTTGTCATCAAAAATGTTAATCGTGAGGCACACGTTGTTCTTTTCCCATACACAAAGTATTCATTTTTGATAAAGCAACCACTTCGGTCACACAGTGAATTCCGAACGTTGGCATGAACTTGGGCCTAGACCACCATAAAAGATGTTATGTTACTCCTCATTGCCACTGCAGCATACGGACAAATGGGTCCTGCGCGATCGTCCCACAAAACAGTCACGGTTAGGCAGCCGGTCACGAGTATGTGCATTTGGCGTGCGAAAAATCAATCACTTGGCATCTGGAATCCATGGCAATTGCAGTAAGGCAGGATGTAGCTATTTGGAAAACATAACAGAAAATATGTATCAATACCCAACCATTAGCAAACAATTTCAAAATAGACAAAAAGAATGTGGAAACTGATACACAAATCGATGTGGTCATACATGACATTTTAAAGAAATATTAGCGTTGAACATGGGTGAATCTAGTGATAGCCTACAAACACCGAGAATCTGCACTCTCCATATCTAAAAAAAATGACAACGCCACAGAAAGATAATACTTCAGTTGCATTGCCAAAATTAATGTTCAGGTAATAAAAGATTAAATCTTGTTCTGGTGTACAGTCGTCGAAAGCAAACTTAGACGATATTGACCATCTCCATTGTCTTTGTGAAACTCAGACAGCAATGTCCTTGCACCAAATAATCTTCATGAACTGATATTACATGTGCCTTACAAACGTTTCGAATGCATAACCTTATCAAATGGTCTTTTTTGCAAACTTTCACTCTCTGCATTCTTACTGAATTTTTCCTTTCGCTCAAGGTCAAAACACAATTGACCCTTATGGGTTCAGTCGGATGCGCGGGCCTACTGAGCTCGCAACCAAAAAAGCAAAGCAAGTGACCTTCTCTCACAATCCAAATACATTCTGACTTTGCAACAACATGTCTCAATGCATTCATGAGAACTGGAACTCCCATACACTTGCAGACCTGCTGTTTCCATCAAACACTGCAGGTGGCTGCCTCAGATTTCAAACTCTAGGGTGCCAGTCTGACTGCAATATTATTTTAAATACATTGTAACACAGACACAGTAATTCTTCGCCTGTACTTTACGTACACTATATTGAGCAACAACTTGTAATTTACAGTATTACTTTGGTGACAAAAAAAAACACTTTTTGACTTCCTGCTGCCACATCCCATCCCAGCCTCATTAACACTCACCTTCCGAGACAGTATTTCATAAGGTTAACAAGTGCAATGTTGTGTTGTTTTATATGTTTTCAAGGCGATGGCCGCGTACACCAAAACACGAATGAAAGATGGCGGGCGCATCGAAACAATCTGACGCACTTCACGCTCTTCAACATCCAATCAGTGAATGAGTCACATGTCCGTGGACATGACACTACGGATTAGCCAACTGGTATCTTGTCCGCGGAGCAAACACGGAAGTCTGACCGCGGAGCGGACATAGATATCACTAATTTTTTTAGATATATTTTTTGTTCGTTTTAAAGAAAACTACTGCACAGATTCTCACCAAATTTACAAAAGCACGCTTTCGGGACCAAGCTCCTGCTGCAAATTTGGTGAAAATCTGTCCAGCGGTTTGGGCTGTAGGCATGCGCAAACTTTTCCCCCCATTCAGTCTACGGGAAAAACATATGTTTTGGGACCCCCCCTATAAATTTCCCCCTCCTGGACCAAACCTCACCAAATTTTGCAAACAAATTCAGAGTGGGCCATATACTTTTTTTTGCAAAGTTTGGTGAGGATTCGTCCAGGGGGAGCAGAGTTATAAGGCGCCCAAAAAGTGCTCTTCCTATGGAAACAGCAACTTAACCATAACTACACAGCCACTGCCGTGGCTGTGTAATTTGTGGAAGAGATGAAGATTTTTTTTTTAAATATAAGCATACCTGTAATATGTTTTGTTAGATGCAGATCTTGTTGCATCTGGAAATAGAAATCTTGAACAGTTGCACCATAGTTGTTGATGCAGATGCCTTTCATTAGCAGGAGATATGTACTATGAGAGTTGAAGTGTACATCTGAAGTGTTGAAGTGAAATGTCAGGGTTAGGTGTAGAGGTTTTGAATGTGATTGGTGGATGGATGTGTGATTCAGCAGCCAATGAGGGAGTGTTGAGGTTGTGGAAGTGGAAAGGGTAGAATGGCTGCGCCTGTGCTAAGAGGTCTGGGAATACTGCGGTTGTCAGCGGACAGCACGTGACACATCTGGGTCTTTTGTGGATGCCTGGCATGGATAGGGGACAGTGGGGATTAGCCAATCAGTTTTGCTGGGTGTAATGGCTATGGCTATGTGTTTGAGAAGGCAGACTGCGTAGATTCTTTGGGACTCTTCAATTCAGTCATTGAAGTTGTATGCTGAAAATCATGGCATCCTTAGAAATATTGGATTGGCAGAAGTAGAAGTTTTATGGCATGCAGTTTGTGGCTAGAACTGGACAAGCTTGTTTTCATTCTGTGAGAGTATAGCTCACTTTAAATGGCCAGATATTGTGATTGAGCATTGTATAGGGGACATTTTGGGGTTTGTTACTCCAGTGTTATTGCCGGTTGCCATGAATGATTTCTTTAAAAGCCTAATGCAACTGTCTCCTGCTGCTAAGATCATTTTTTTCCGAAATAAATCAGAGGCAAACATGGAGATGTCCAACAAACATTTTCCATCCACAAATTGAAGAATCAAGGCAGCTTGTCAATAACGCTGTATCTGCGTTTCTATATGCTGCGGGAAGGTCATCTTTTGTAAATGACAATATAAGTTCTGATGGTGTGATTTTCTTTCGTCAAGATGGAGTTCAGTTCACAGATGTCGGACATGCAATGTTCCTTTACAATGTTAGGAATGCATTGAAAAAGTTCCTGTAAGAAAATTGTAAAGGAAGATGTAGAGTGTACAGTACTACTGTACATAAAAGCAAAAAAGAAAAAAAACAGTGTTTGTTAACAGACTCAAAAAAAGGTTCTTTTCAGAGCCACCACTAAACATTAAATAACTTAAATTGTGTTTAATTTTCCAACCCACCCCTTTGAGTGGTCACGGCATCTGCAGACACTGCGGTAGTTTGCAGATGGCATGTGCCATATCTGGGTCTTTTAAGGTTGCCTGGCATGGAAAGTAGACTGCGTAGACCGCGGACATTAGCGGATGTTCACGAACATTGGTGATCAGCCAATCAGGTTTCCTGGGTGTGGTGTACAGGAAGAGAGGGTAGCAAGAGTTTTGTTAGTAGGAGTTGTGAGAGGATTGAAAAGGGCTATGGCAATATCTTTCAGCAGGCAAAGTGTTCTGAATTTGGGGGACTCTTGGATTCATTGGTTAAAGGTGTATGCTGAGCATTTTGGAATAGCCAAAAATCTTGGATCCTGAAGTGTTCTGGTATGGAGTGCGGTGCATGAAGTGGGTGGACTTGCACTCATTTTGTGCAAATATGGTTTAAGTTAAACATCCAGACATTATTATCGTTCATTGTGGAATTAACAGTTTGGGGAATGTGACTGGAATTTCATTGCAGGTTGCAATGAAGAAGACATTGGGAAGGCTGAAGGAAATGTTCCCTAATTCTAAAATAATGTTTTCAAGCATTGCCCAGAGACAGGTGGGGATGCGTTCCAGTTCATTTGGTCCTCCACAAATGGAAAAAGCGAGGAGCAACATCAATAAAGCTTTGTGTGCTTTTGTTTGAGATGTTGGCATGACATTGTTTCGTAATGACAACATTAAATTTGATAGGGCCAACATTTTCCGGCGAGATGGAGTCAATCTAACTGATGTGGGTAATCAGATTTTCGTGGAAAATATGAAAAATGCTTTAAAGCAGTTTTTGTGAAAGTGAGAAGAAATAATTAAATTCAGTTAACTGTTTTCCTAGTTCAGTTTGTAAAACCAAACATTTAAAAAAGAAATCCAAAAACATTAAAAAAAGATTCTTTTACGAACCACCTTTTTTGAAGGCAAATCAATTAAAATGATTTCAATGGGCCCACACCTTGAATTTATTAGAAGTCCGCTGACTACAGCACTCTCTGTGGACTATGCAGGCTGCACAGGTGCCTGTGACTTTTTTCTCACTTCTATTTTTTTTAACTGTGAAAGGTGACTCCTAAAAGAACCTTTGTTTTGTGGTTTTTTTCAATTTTGTATTTTTTGGGGCATTTTTTTCATGAGAGGCAAGGTAAGAGGGTGAAGGGAGGGAAGCAGCACCAACCACAGGGACGAAGGAGCATTTGGAGAGAGGAAGATGTTGGGTGGGCCTTAATCAAGTGGGTGGCAGTGTTTCCCATGCACCTAGACCGCAGCCTCGAAAGCATTCCGAAACTGTTCCCCGCTACATATTGGTGCTTCACAGTACATACATAGCACTGGGACCCACGAAAGGTAATGGTCAACAGCATCCTATATGGCCTGTGAAGCTGCCACTGGGATGCTCTGCCCCAAGGGAGTATCCTTTGTGGTGAAAGGAGCTGATGATGATGATGGGTTGGAGGAAGTCAACCTGCTCTTACTTGAGAAAGGTATCACCTTTCTCAGAGCAGTTGTCTGGGTCAATTTGGTGTGGCGCCTCATGGAAGTCGTCCCTTTGGAATACAAGCCAGGTTTCTCGCGACTGAGCACAGCTTTGACCTCAGTGCATTGAACATTGCCTGGACGAGCCTTTGGGATATTTCCAACAGTCGTGAAAAATTACCACACCCAGGACTCACTCTGATTACTGGTGACATGGATTTTCTTCACTTCATCCTCTTCTTCCTCTTGATCCTCCTCTTCTATATCACTGCACCTGTTCCCCTCTCCAGGCCCTCCAAATGAAGATGGTGGTGGTGGTGGCGGGGGTGGCTCGGACGAAGCAATGGCCATAAGAAATGCCATGGGCTCCAAGAACAAGTTCTGCAAATGAAATTTGCCAAGCAGTGAAACAGGTGCTCTACCCTGGACAGCCAGATTGAGAATGAGGAAAAGTAATGGGTGGGACCCTTTAGAGGAATCGTCCGTGGAAAGTCGTACTGTCTGTGAACTACCAAGTACTACCGAGCCTTGGAAATGTGTAAAAAGTTACCAGATCAATGTAGAATGAATTTGGGAGCGTGCAGGGTTCAAGGTTCTGCTTGAAACACCCTAGATTGGCTCTAAAAGCAGTTTTAAACTGTCTGCGTCCATGGACATCATTCGCGGTCACTGCTGTCACACTGCACAGGTGCGGTCACACCTCATCGGTGATGTCATCAATGACATTTGTCTTTGGTCCTGGGTGTTAGCCTTAGCAGTGCATGGAGCTGGCGCAAGTTATGGTTGCTTAGCGTACCATAACTGGCAAATTTCAAGGGTTTTTTGGTTTTACTTTTAACCATAACATCCCTTTCATAAAGTTTTTTCACTGAATCTCATGGGTTTATGTTAGTGCAATTTAACCACAACATCCCTTAAACAAAGTTTTTTCATTGAATTTCATGGGTTTTTGTTAATGCCACTTAACCATAACCTACCTTTAAAAAACAAATTCTGTGAATTGTATAGATTTTTATCAGTGCAACTTAACCATATAGTCCCTTTAGCAACACGTTATGGTTAAGTTGTACTAATAAAACCTATGAAATTAAATTAAAGAACTTTGTTAAAGGGACGTTATGGTTAAGTTGCACTGATAAAAACCTACCAATGTCAGTGAAAAACTTTGTTAAAGGCATGTTATGCTTAGAAGTTAAACAGAAAACCCTGAGAAATTCACCTGTCATGGTAAACTAAGCAACTATAACTCGCGCCACCACCGTGCACTGCTAAGACTAACACCCAGGTACATCAAAGATGACATCACAAATGTCATTGATGACATCAATGATGGCAGCAGTTCCGGGCTAGTTGTTTTTGTTCACTGACAGTGAGAAATTCAAAAAATCAAAAGGTGCTATATATCTAGACATTAACCTTCTCATATGTTTTTAAAGTACTTTCCATAGAGTTTGATCTCAGCTCATGGTGCGCATACATAGGTCAATAAACAGGCCTCAATTAATTTGTGCACATGATGATCAACTGTAATGTTATTGTCATTTTTTGGTCATGTTGTTTCTTTACTCCTTACTGCAGTTTCCCTGTATGTTCCTAAAATGTCTGTGCATTGTGGCTCTGAATATGTATTGATTGTACTAAACACGTGTGTAGTACGTCGTTAAAAATAGTGTTCCTCTATGGTGTATGCTGCAACCATTGCCTATGTGCATGTAATATTAGGTTACTGTATTAACAGCAACACTCCAATCTAATGTTTTGTTTAGGTGAGTACATTTTTTTATACGTTGAGTAGTTCATGTGAGGTCTCCCGATCACCCCTGACATCTAGTTACCACCATTGTAAACACAACCCCTAGTAGAGACTGTTCACCAACACTAATTTCATATGTAATGTCATCAATTACATTTGTGATGTCATATTTGATATCCTGGGTGTTACTCTTAGCAGTGCATGGTGGGGGAGCGAGTTATGGTTGCTTAGCTTACCATAACTGGCACATTTCTGGGGATTTTCGGTTTTACTTGTAACCATAACCTCCCTCCAACATTATTTTTCACTGAATTTGATAGGTTTTTATTAGTGCAACTTAATCATAAAGTCCCTTTAACATAGTTTGTTCACTAAATTTCATAGGTATTTATAAGTGCACCCTTAATTTGCTACAAATACCTTATTTTATACTCACTGTCAGTGTAGCAGCTCTAGAGTCCGCAGACAGTACACAAGTATTCACAAAGCCCACAAGCACAGGGGACAACAGAAAATGTTGTACCCTTCAACCAACAAACACATATACATAAAACAACATTACTTATATTTACTCACACAAGTATACTTTTTTTTAGAAATCGTTATTTGAAAATGTACACATTACTTTTTTCATGTAGCACACAATATAATGGAATGCACCTAGCACAACCGTTATTTCATTCAGGGGTTTTCCTCACACTATGGTGATAGTCCCTCCTACCAAGTGAGGATTAATATATTAGGTTACCCAAAAGAAGGGACACTTACATCATCACTAAAACAACATGTTACCCTCAAACATTTAGAACCTTACTGACAGCCACTAAACCAATGTGGGCTGTGTGTACAAATAATTAATACCAATTACAAACTATTCACTAAAAAACATATTTTTAATTCATTTACTTATTCATAGCATAATTATCAACAACTTTAAAAAACATATACACCACATAAAAGTATACAATGTTAAAAAAGTAGTTTTTCCACCACACAGAGTCAAGTACACATATGCTTGATATAATCTGCAATAGCAACTTAATTCCTCTTGTTTTCTACTGCGTACACAATAGCCCAACGTATATAAGTTTCTGTCCTTGGTGTTGTTAATAACTGGACATTCTTCAGGGGCAGAAGTATGACTTGTGCTTTCTGTAGGCTTTTCTATTCTCTATAATCCTGGTTCCTATAAATGAGGGTACATACAAACAACAACACATTACTACATGGGCATTTTTGGTTCTTTTACTCAACCTAGCCAACCCTAATCACCTATGGGGTGCAACAACATATACATTTCTTAATATACATGTGCAGAAAGAAACTTGTAACACTGAATGTATTCAAGTTCATTAACAGTTATAATTCTTATTAGTCACCTTTAAAGCAGTATAGAGGATTCCCCTATAGCTACAATCAATCCTTAAATCGTTTATCCAAAGTTTTTTTGTCATGTCCAAAGATACCTAATAAAAAACACATGTCTCTCTTCACCCAAAGGGAAATAGGTATAGGGCTGTAGTTCTCATCTCTGTCTACAGGATGGATGTTCTCACTTTCAGGGGAGCTTATCAAGTTCTTCTTAAAATTCTTTTTAAAACGGACAACACTGTACCCCAATCAATAGGTGTGGCTTGCTAGATCTTTTCCTCACCTAATGTAAAGTAGATAACACTTCATCAGTTTCTTTACAAATCTGAAACACCTAGATATAAGCAGATATACCTAGGTACCCTTACCTCAATATAGGTCAAGCTGCATGAATTAAGCAGGACCTAGGACACCCACTCTCAGTCACGTGTACTGTAAAAGGGTCATCAACCATTTAGTAGGTCAATTGGATTCCAATGTCCGCTCTGTAAAAAAAACTAAATGTCAGGCCTATAATACTAAACAGACCCATCATTGTTTATCTAAGGAGTCACTAATACTAGCTGAAAGAGTACAAGAAATGTCAACTATACTCAATCTAGCTCCATCCTTAGCTTACCTCTATTAACGGGACAGCGTTCCCATATAATTACTCCAGTCCGTGAATCTGCGCTCCTGCCAAACCCCGAATGAGTAGCCCTGAAATACCTGCGTGATGTTCGTCTCATCGCGAATTAGTGACGTAATCACGTCCAACGTAACGTGATGATGTTTCCTTATGTCCCCAATCTCCAATCCGTCATCGTCTAGGTTCCTATGTGTACGGTCATAAAAACAGACCTAAAACGACCCACACCTTGGATCATTCTATTAAACATAGGATCGGGACAGCAATGTTGCCCTTGCAGAGTACATCGTAACGTCCACAAGTGAGTGACGTCATTGCGTATAACGTGACGCGGTGACGTCGTGTCATGGCTACACTCCATAGACCATAACCAACCGCTACTACGCTGCTCCAATTTGACATGGAAAACTCGGAAATAGGAACCCATAACGCTAAATCCAAACACTTCATTTAGGTCGCTATGCAAACCTCCACGGATCTATGCTACCAGGTCACACAGTTCCTCATGCCGGTAAACAGCGAATGTACCGGCCTGTATCTCAATTTCCATAACTTGTTTTTATACAATTGGAAGTACATTCAAACATTGTTTTACTTCTTAAACCTTTGTATCATGAATATAATGTACATTCATTATATATAATTCAACACATCCCATTTTGGAATACTGTGAGATTACAATGTATTTTTAAATCAACAATCTCTGGTTTTACACTACCATTTAGAGCCCCATCCTGAAATGTCACTTCAGACTCTATTATGGAGTTCTACAGTGTTTTAGACATACATGATTAATTGCCATCATTGGTTGCCCTAACTGACCATCAAAGATTTTAGGTTATTTTACGGAATGACCATAGGAAGTGCAAGACTCTGCACCATACCAGTATTAAACCCAGTGATTGTTTAGATTAACTTTCATTTAACATTATGCCACTCAATATTCTCATTTAGTCCTGTCACATGGCTGTTGGTCAACAAAATAAGTTTCTGTTCCAAATTAATTAGTTTCCTATTGATTTCTTCCTGATTCTTCCCTCTGATCTTCTTCAAGATGCACCACTCAAATTCAATAAAGGAATGGCCCTTCTCGTCAAAATGTTTGACTAATGGGGCTTTGTCAGTGTGATTTTTTAGGCAGCTCTTATGTTCAATCATGCGTGTCTTACATTTCCTATTGGTCTTCCCTATGTATAATAATGCACAGGGAATATTTCTTCACCCTAAATGTACTCACTAAACTATAGTATAATAAACAGTTAGAATACACCAACTGGTATCTAACTACATCAAAAATACACTTCATTACAATACACTTCAAATAAGCCATCTCAGGTATTCTTGCTGCAAAACTTTTTCTAAAGTCCAATAAAGTTAGAATACGCGACAGGTATCTAACAACTTTTTTAATTAATTAATTTAATTTAATTAAGGGAATTAAGATTCCCTTAATTTCAACACACTTCACACAAACATACTATCACACTTTCACTCACACAATTAGAATACATTTTTTTAAAATCTCTATGGATTTATTTTCCCAATGACTCAATGATTATTTCATGTCAATACAACAACAGTGTAGCACACACTAATGTTGCACCAAACATAGTACATAGATTGTACTATTTATGAGGGTATAAATGTACATCTATCTGTAAATGTGTATGCAATTAAAGATTTTAAAGTATCCTACATATTATACTGTGTTTTTCCTCAGAAAAAGAACAAGAGATCCCAGCTTTATTAACCTATGCAATTAAGTAACCCTACTGAGTATAATCCTATTTGTTATCTTCACAAAGAAACACATACGTATTCCATGAGCACTATCCTCAATTGTACTACAATAATAAAACCATATACAGTTCAATTGTGTAATTTCACCATATTACAAATACTGAATACTCCCCCTAGAGTACCTATAATTACTATATACATATTACTATAGTATGTATGGCCAGTGGGCAGATTCTTGGGGGAATGACCTCTGGCCATGCCCCCAAGAATCAGATCACTGCCCACAACCACCACAATATAAAATGAACCATATAACAAGTATGTACAATACATCGTAAAATAACATGACTCACCCAGAACCCAGTGCCAACTAATTGATTTCTGCAGGCACCAAAATTGACTGCAAACTCACCAGCAGCTGCAATCCCTTTTTTCACCTATAAAAACAGCTCAATATGAATTTTATTCCACTCCACCACCCTTTTCAGGCCCTCATTCGACCACCAAATAATCCCAAATGTGTTTTCCAGACTTTTTGTTCATTGTGCTGTCTGCGGTCAACAGCGATGTCTGCGGATCCACCATGGCATCCATTTAAAAGGTTTTGACGCACCTCACTTTTTTAATTGACCAATCAGCGGTGCATACTATGTCTGCAGACTTCACGACGGACCCTAATTGGTCCAGAGGCTTCCACAGACTGCGATATCACTAATTCTTACCTATTTTTTGCCCATAAAAAAAATGCTTTTGGGAGCAGGCCTCCGCTCCTGGCGCAAATGTGTTGAAAATCCATTCACAAGTTTGGGATGTAGGCCTAATCAAGGACTTGTTTCCATTGCGTCTATGAGGATTTCCACACATATTTGGACCCCCCCCCTATAACGTTGCCCCCTGGGATGAAACCGCACCAAACATTGCACAATCATTCTGAGGGGGGCATATACTTTTTTTGCAGAGTTTTGCGAGAATTCGTTGAACGGCGCCTAAGTTATAAGCCACACAAAAAGTGTTCTTTCTATGAGTTGAGCAACTGCTACAACAGACCCTGTAATGTGTATATATATATATATATATATATATATATATATATATATATATATATATGTCCAAACGACTGTTTTTTCTGCAGTCTGTGGAAAGCACTCCCCCAGTCAAACACTGTTACTTCAGGAAACCAGTGTCCGGTATCAAAAAGTAGTCTTTATTGGAAAAAAGCACGCAACATATGGCTCATGAAATCCACTGGCATCATGGTTCTCCCAAAACATATGGCCCTCGCATAGCGGAGTTTACGCATTTCGCGGTTTCCTCACCGCTTGATCACAACAGGTGATCCATGTTTCCAAACTTTTAAAATAGCTCATGTGGCATGGTTTTAGGCAAATAAAGAGGACTGGTTCCTTTGTGTGGTGACCGGTTGTTGGCCATCTTTGAATAAGCAAAAACAAGCATAAACATAATTGCCTCTATTTGCCCAAATGTCCACCTTCTTTCAATATGAAACCTCTGTTTAAGACATAGTGATAATCTTCAATAATTGCCCCAAACATGTGCAGAAATTGCTTAGTGCTTGTACGATATGTTAATGGGGTAATACATTGTACAGGGATAAGTAAGAAGCAATGAATTTCTTTTGATTTTGCTTCGTGCTTATAGCTATTAATAATGTCATATGCAACATTTTTGTGTCTTCACATTTATCTTGCCTTTAGCTTCACTTGCAGAATAAAGTGCATAGTGCAATTCCAATAAAGTGCATAGTGCCTGTAAAGTGCAGCATACTAACCTGCTTCCAGACATTCCTATGTTCATACATTAAAGTGCATAGTGCTGCAAATATTCTAGCAACCATGGGGGACACAGTCATATATCGGTTGGTCGATCCTGGGTTATACTTACCCAATATACCCCACTTTTTACACAAAATGTCAAATATTATTCTAATCTATATACTGATAAAGGGCCTGCAACAATAGATTTAAAACAAATTTAAAACAGAGGATCCACAGTTAACAGTCTTAGTGGACATATTTGGTTCGCTAGTTAAAATACATGAGGAGATGTATGTCATCAGTGATGTCATCAATGATATTTGCGATGTCATCTTTGATGTCCTGGGTGTTAGTCTTAGCAATGCACGTAGATGGTGCGAGTTATGGTTGCTTAGCTTACTATAATGGGGGAATGTGCAGTGGTGTTTGGTTGCTCTGTGAAGTGTAACATTCCTTTAGTGATATTTTTTTACTGAATGTACATATATATGTATGGCAGGGAAGGAAAAGAAAGGGGCTAAACAAGTGATGTCGTGTCAAGATGCACAACAAAAGGGGAAGAGCAGTCGACACTCTCCCCCGAACCACAAAAGCTAAATGAAGTCGACTCTCCCACCGTGGTTGGCACAGGTACCTGGTAGAGTGAACAGGACACCACATGGCAGCCAGTGTGGGGAAGAGGGTTAGGAAGAGGTTGTGGACAGGGTGGGGAATATTAGGGAAACCGGAAAGAGGTTGAAAGGAACCCTAGTGTGGATAGGACGGGGGACGTAACAGGAAAAAACCCTACACTACTCAACTCCTAGTATTCTTCTAAACATGTCTTGCCCATGACTCTGACATAAATTCTATGCATCCCTTGAGACCACATTAGCACATCTTGATACATGTACCACAATCACACATTGACATAAACACTACATAAAGAAAGCAGTATGGCACATACAATCGGGTGAGCTCCCCCTTATGAATGACATAACACATGACCCACTCGGGCTAGCAGGTAGCAACACTGTTCACAGTTAACATGAAAGAACATATACACATGGAAACATCCTTCATCTGGTCATTCCCCTCTGCAGGCCATAGTCTTTTAGTGCCGTAACTCTTCCTGTCAACATTTAACCACCTAATACCTGTCGAGGGAGACCTTGGGTCTAAATGTCCTTAGAAACGCAGTGCATATCAGGGAATATCCCCTAAACATGTCCTTATATAATACTGGAGTAATTCATGCACATTAGCGGACCCGCGGAGTACAATGGGGCCTCTCCGCACCCAGACCCGCCCACTGTCAATATCAACTGTTCGTGTGCATAAAGACAAATGCTGATTCAAGCCTTTTGGAAAACATACATTTGGCACTTATCTTAAGCCCAGGAGGCTCGGAAGCCCTCCCGGACGCTGGATGAGAAGGCACGTCGCAGCTGCAGTCTTGCCCGTTATGCGTACCGCATTGTTTCCGCCCGCCGCCGCCTCCGCTGCTTCACGAGTTCTCTCCGGCATAGAGCTCCGCACACACCCACAATAAGCCAATCCTGCCATGCTCCATGTGGCCTTAATAAACCGTTCCTCATCAAAATCAGCTGGCCAAACGCGCGCACGGCTGAGGACTACCAATCTCCCCAAGTGCTCTTGGGAAATGTAGTTTTGACTATTTATTCAGTTTCTGGCGCCGCTTTCGTCCCTGCCAACCCCTAATCCTGACATGTCGTCATTGATGTCATCATTGACATTTAAGACGACATCTTTCATGGTCTGGGTGTTAGTGTTAGCAGTGCACAGGGGTGGTGGCAGGGTTGGGGGCTTAGTTTACCACAACTGTCGAATTTCAGGGGTTTTTTGGTTTTAATTTGAAGCATAAAGGGGAGGTGGAAAGTTTTTTTTTTAGTGAAGTGTACAGGTTTTTGTTAGGGCAACTTAACTGTAACGTCCCCTCAACAAAGTTTTTTTTGTAGTGCATTTCACTGGTTTTTGGGAGAGCAACTTAATCATAACGTCCCCTTAACAAAGTTTTTTTTTGTAGCGAATTGTATAGGTTTTTGGAAGGTGGAACGTAAATTGAAATTGTGGCAATGAAGTTGTTGAGCAGAATATACACAGTAATCATGTGATTTTGAGAGATATGTAGTATAATCTACGTACTTGACATACATTTAACATAGAACATACAGAACCCCCTCACTATTGATATTGGAAAGGGACGGACTGAGCGCCTGTTTGCGGATGGGGTTGGACAGGATCAACATTACCCAAAGAGGCGGGGGGTAGCTGAAAATGTTCTATTGTCTTACACAAAAAGTATGCAACATGGAAGAAGGACGTAAAGATATTAAAAGTAGTAATAGCTAAATATGGAAACCTGAAGCTGGGAAAAGAAAATGACACATTTAATAACCATGTAGAATGAAGTGGATGGATGGTACCATAAAAAAAAAAGGATGCCTCCAGCGTAATCACTTCACAGAAACTCTTCAGCCTGGACCAACAGTGGACGGACGCAGTAAGACGAAGGGAGATTACAGCAAAAGAGTGAGTGCAGGTCATTTTTTTATATGGGTGAGGTTTTTTTTTTGGTATGTGGTGCAGAAATAATAATTTCTTTCTGTTGTTTTGACACAGAAATGGCTAGTACTTTGGATTGGCCGGAGGAGTATTTCCCGCATGGGGAAATGTCTGAAGACAGCCACAATAATAGTACACATTGCTCTGCATATGCAAAATAGTGACCAGTATTTTAGAGGCATTCAATTTGTGCAAGAAAGGGCAACAAACGAGACAGAAGAAGACAGAATATAAAGGATAGAGCAGAAAATGGACATATTGAACGAGAATTTTAAAAGTTTACAGGAGTTTATGGAGGAATGTGTGAGAGGAAAAGTTCATTACCATTGCCCCACCTGCACCTGCCCTATTTCTCCATTCCCTAGTGAACCTTGCCCAAACGTCGAACAGGAAAATAGACGTTTTGATGAAATATCCATCCCTTCTTCCCCTCACAAATCTTCTCCTCAGAACCAGCCTGTGTTGAATCCTAATTCCCCCATATTTGTTTCAGTGTCCGCTTCCCCCGCTATTTCTTTAGAATGATGTGTGTGTGTGTGTGTTTTAAATGTTTTTGTATAGTAGTTGCAGAGAAAGAGTTTGTGTGTATTTTTTTTTTTAAAAAGACGTAAAATGTTCGCGAACATCGCGCCTGTTCGACCCATCGACAAGGAATGGAATGTGGGTGCTGTAAAGGCAGTACACCTACCCTTACTAATGTCAAGTAAGACGGATGTGATGTGTGACTGCACCATCTGTTGAAATTGTGCGTACATAAACAGAAAGGTGTGTCCAAAGGATATAGTCCCTCGCCATACCGCTTGGAAACGAGATGATACATGTTCGTATAACACACCAGATGTCCAGAATGGGTGTAAATGAGGAAAATGGGAGTGTGTGAAGGACAGTATAGCGGTCCGTATTGGGTGCAGCCAAAATGGTGCCGTCCGTAGAACAGGCGCGGTGGCCGGCAAGTTCGTAGGCAAACAAAATGGAGTTGTCCGAAGGACACTGGAACTGTCCATACAGTGAACATAGCATGCGTGCACATGCGTAGTACAAACGTAAGTATAGCGAACATTGCGCCTGTCCCTAACTGTCCGTCTCACTTGTGTCGCACTTTGAATTACTTTGAAAACCCGAACAATGTCCGTAGGACACTTGTGCGCATGCGCACGTTTGATTCTTTTCATTTGCTGTCCAGGGGACTTTCATTACTGGCGCGGATGTGTTGAGGACGTCATCATGTGACCGCACCTACGCTGAGCGTGGGGACTAATTTGCGCAAAAGAACTAGTAGACACAAGGCAAAGTATTGTAGAGTGTAAAAATGTAATTTCACACATCCAAGGCAATAGCTCACCTCAGGACTTGCTGTGTAAAATTTGTGTACCGCTTTGTAGGGATGAAGATGGTCACAAGGCACACCCATGCACCCCTACAAAATGCCAGACCCCCGAGCGCATCTTCATTGTCCTTCTAGCTATAGCAGATTGAGGTGTGCTGCCTTTACTGCTGTAGTGACCAAAAGGAAACTAATCGGTATGGCTTCCATGGCTGCTGGTGGGTCATTAGCCTCTGCACCACCACAAACCGGCCACCACCACCACCTCACCAAGGGCCTGCAGAGAGATATATGGGTGAGGATGTAGAGATCGAGGAAGAAGAGGAGGAAGAGAATGAAGTGGAGGAACTCCGCACTAGGAGCACTCGGCGGGAGACGTGGGTGTGGTGGTTGTTTTCCGTTTACCAAAAGCACATGCAAACCTGGTGAAGTGTAACCAGTGCGAGGTGGTGCTGAGTCGCAGGAGATTTGGTGCGTACAGTTTTGCTACGACAACCATTAAGTGACACATCACTTCATTCCACACTGCGGACATTCGCAAGGTGGTGCCATGTGAAGAGCGTAGTCGTTTGAGTTCCTCCACAGCATCCTCGGTGTCCGATCCTCCCACCACAAGAGACACTCCTGTGGGGAAGGGCCTCCCTCCAGCTGCCTCACAAGTCATTCACAAGGCTGTTGACCATTACCTTTCAAAGGTGACACTAGTGTGCACGTATTGTGACACAGTACTCTGCAGAGGGGAGATTTTTCGAAGTGCTTTTGAGGCTGCAGTCACAGAGCACCAGAAGATATGCTCCTTACCTAAATAAAGCTCCCCCTAAATCTTTCTCTGTTCAGGTGCCCTTTTTTATCCCCATGGCTGGTGTCCCTTTCTTACCCTCCTTTGGCCTCTTCTCCTAGTGTACCGTGTGCTGTTAATCAATGAACGTAAAAACAACAACAATTACAGAAAAGGCTCTTTTCAGAGCCGCCTTTCTCAGTATAACAATAGAAATATGAAGCGACGGTCATGGACCACTGCGGCGTCCTGAAAAAGTTTGCGGTCAGTCGTAGGGGAAAAAAGGGAGGTTGCAAACGGAGCAAACGCAATAAAGTGTACATTGGGAGTAAGTGGCGGCTCTGAAAAGAGCCTTTCAGTGGTGTGTTGTGTAATTGACTTCAATACAGCAATCCAACTAAGTCAATGCTTAGGATGGGATGCCCAATGGAAGCCCTTATTTATATATTTTTATGTCAAAGTTCTTAAATCTGGATGATGAACCCTTATATAACGCCCCTCTCTTTGAATCCCCCTGACCTCACTGAGCCAAGAAGTAGGTTTGTTTTGCAAATTAAAAGATTTATTTGAAGAATTAAACAATATATATATATCACACTTTTATGAATAAAATAATATTTGAATAGCACACTTGTGAATATGGACGGTAATCAACAATGGGTAATATTACAAAATTGACACTCTATTTAATCACTTAGGAGTATGAATATGGAAGATACTGTAGCAGAGAATACTTTATGTAGTTCAAGGAAATGCAATAATGGGAAAGAATGCAACACAGAAATAGACTTGATATGATTTCAATCAAAAGATAATATGGTCACTTTTTCCCCTGTGACTACTCACTCCCCCCACTATGCAGTATGAAGAGATGGGAAGGAGGGTACACAGGTTTCAAGAATACAATCAATAATGTAGTTCAATTCCAGTTCCACCCAGCAAGCTTAGAGAAAACAGGTATGATTTTAAAACACAGGTCAAAATGCTTTTGAATGTAATTGCAAAGGATGGGAAAATATACTAAAATGCTTTTAATTCACTAAGGGATATTTAGGATAAGTGAGAGTTATCAGTTAGTTCAGGTCAACACTAGCAATGATTCATGAGTGATTACCAGGTTGAAAACAAATCTGAGCAGTTGAAAGCAAGAAGCAGCGATTTTTAATATGTGGTGAAATTGAGCTAAATTGCAATTCGCGGCACTTTTTCCGCATGCGTGAATCGCGATTATGGAATAACTATAAGGAATTGGAATGTCGGATACGGATATTTTTGTGAAGGTAGATTTTCAGAAATAAAGTCAAGATTTCAGAATGACAGAAGGCGCTTTACGGATTTGGAATCAACAGGATGAACACAGGATTCTATAATGCAGTTCTGGATAGGTTGAAATGAATGGAAGAGGATTACTTTAAACTAAGAGATTGGTTCTGTACAGTTCTAGACTAGATACTCACTCCTAGTTTTGGAATGGAATGGAAATGGGCCTTGTCACCGATCTGGTCAGGTTTGGACTTCACTCGCCACCCGACACTGGTTCTGCTCACAGCACGGCCTTAGGTTGGGGTCTGATGGGTTCTTGATACAGCGCTGCTTTCTCAGTCTGGAACTCGGTCCTAGCACAGGGTTATTGGCTAGAATAGAACAGCTCAGCCCCGCTGTTGAATGTGAGAATCAGGTTGCTAAAGTTGTGAGGCCTGCTGAGAAGGATTCAGCTTGTGAATTAGGCCTTTGATTCAACGTTCTGGATTCTGGATTCTGGAGCTTGGTTCTAGAGTCTGGTCTCTGGATCTATCTGGAGTCTCTGTCTGGATATTATCTGGATCTGGAGTCTTTCTGCAGGGTGCTGCGCCAAGAATCGGTTGAAGTGGAAAAGTGAGTGTGTCCTTGCCTGTCCTAAGCAGTCTCTTTTTATGTGTTTTCAAAGTAGGCGGGAAGGCTGATTCTACATGCCCAACCCCCTAAGGATTTGATAGGTTAGAGGATTCCCTGTGACCTGACTGGAGAAAGGATTAGCGTGTCAGAATGAGTCAGAGTGCTGTGTTTTACAATCTACGGAAGAAACTCCCCTTTGCTTTAATTTAGAAAATCAATTTTTCTCCAAAACATATTTCCCAGATACAAAAGTTGTTGAGAATACATATACACCTCACAGATTAATTAAGGCAGGTCTCTGTTCAAGCCCCATTTTCCTACGAGCTTGGGTTCAGAAACGATGACTGATTTTCGTTTTTGGTGAATTTCCCAATATTGGCACCAAATTTGACACATGCATGCAGATCCTCTCTGGGCATATTACTGTAAGTTCTTATGTTTTTAGCATAACCACCGTATCTACAATATTAATACATCCTGGGGTTTGGTCTTAGAACATCACACGGCATCCAGCTTAGTCTTGACCTGTGAGCGAATTTGTCATTTTAAGAATCTCAAAGTTTGACATTTGTCAGCTTGGTAAAATTTGTTATAAGCAATTTCATAAAACACACATTTGCTGGGCTCTCTGAATCCACAATGGTTTGTCTCCGCCCCAAAATCTGGCCTGACTCAGAGGTCACATGGCCTGTCTCTCCCAGAGGAGTCATTGTTGACAGTTACACCCAAATCAGCATATTCTATTCAGCTGAAAGAATCCATTGTCTTGCTTCCAGGCAGCAGAGCATCAGTCCAGGATGCCACTCCCCAGTTCCTTTTCACACCAACTTGTCAATCTCTTGGATTGGGGCAGGGAATGTCTCCTTTGTCTAGGGATAAGGTGTCAAGGGTTCCCAGTGTGGGAAACTTCTTAACTCTGCACCCAATGTCTACAATTTGTCTTTTCTTACAATTTAACCCACATTTTTAATACATACATTAAACAATTGCTTCCTTCAAGTCATTTCAGAATATAGTTTTATATTGTCTCCACCACTTAGGCTTCTGATAGCCAGTATTCCTTGGCATAGTTTGGGGTTCCATGTTTAACTTTTGCAAATAAATGGTTTAAAACGCTGGCTTCTGGTAGTGGTGAGCAACGGTACTACACCCATTTTTGACAGCTGTCTTTACATCAGTATCTTTAAAAGGAGATTTAGCTTGATAGCATATGATTCTTGCTGACATTGTATTGATGTGGATTCTTGCAGTAGAATAATGTGGAACACCCAACAAGAAGGTTGGATCTTTTTGGTGGTTTGTGAGCCATGATTTTAGCAAATTTTTGACAATCAAGAAACAGATTCCCACACAGCTCTCTGTTGCTTTTGGCAATCAGCATTGCTTTTTCCAAGTGGTTTCAGGCTACTGTGTGGGTAGCCCAATGGTGGTTTTAGGCAGTGATCTCCTGTGCTCACTAAGATAGGCAAAAGTGGATGGCAGCCTATTTTTCAGATTTTTACTGTGCATTTTTGGATGGTTTTGAGCGAGCACCATGCTTTCCAGTGGCCATTCTGATGTTTCTGCTGCCAGCAATGCACAGTACTGTTGCAGGGCTTGGATGAGTGGGTTGATGCATCCCACAAGCCCCCCTCTTGCGATGGCGTTGATTGTCAATCAATGGAACTCGCAAGACTGGGATGTCGGCCTCATCTCTCCGGATTCCAAAATGGCAAAGTCCATCGTCTTTTCCTCCATCAGGAGTGGATCAATCGGTTCCCCTCGCCAGTCCTGATGGGAGTATTGAGCGATACCACGGGCCCCTCGGATCTTTGTTCCCGGTCCCCGGGTCATCCTCCTTGGTCAATCTCCATGGTTTATCTCCCTCTCTTTCTCACCTAGGATGACAAACCAAAAGGCAGAAATATATTCGTAGATATTTCCCCACCACTATTAATGTAGTAGGGTGAACATATACATTTTATAAATCAGGAGACATTTGCATTCTTATTATTGCATTTTTGTGGAATATTTTAGAGTTGGAATTTTATTGATCTGGAGCGGCGGCAGGTTCCAGAGGACTCCTTCAGTTGCTGCAGAGTGTGCCTGGGATAGCAACACTTTATCTGATTAATATGGACCCACTTAACTTCCCCCTCCGCCAAACTGCCTTTGGGTATGCAGATCTTGTAGACGAGGTAATCGCATATCCCAACTTGGCCCAGAATATGCCACAAACTTTTTTAAGATGCTCACAATGGTTTTGTTGTAACGTTCTTCTGCTCCACTAGAGGTTAGCCGGTAAGCAATATGTAGCTTCCTTTTAACCTCCAGCATCTTTGTCATTACTTCGCTGGTGAAGTGGCTACCTCTGTCTGACTCAATGCTTTGGGGCAGTCCAAAACGTGAAAAGATGTGGTTGATCATCAGGGCAGCTGCTGTTTCTGCCTTGCAGTTTGGGGCTGGGAGACATTCCATCCATTTAGTAAATAAGCATGTCACAGACAACATGTACTTATTCCCCCTAGAGGAGCGAATCACAGGCCCTATGAAGTCGAATTGCAAATCTGACCATGGCAGTGTCATCCCCCTCTTTTGGAGAGGCGCACGGTGTGTGAGGGATGTTGGCTGAAATTGTGCACACACAAGACACCTCTTCAAGTATTGGTCGAAGTCCTGCCCCATGTGTGGCCAGTATGCAACCTCTCTTAAGATTTCAAGTGTTGTATGAAACCTCCTATGAACGGCTGTGGCCGCATCATGGGCGTGACTCAACAGGAGGCTTCGGAATGAGGTAGGGACCACCCACTGATCATGGCCAGCTAGGGATTTCCTTAACAACAAACCGTCTTGGATTCAGAACATTTTTGGACATTTCATCAACACCCTGAGGTCCTCTTTCCCAAAGTAATCGGTATCCGATAGGGGAAAGTTCTCAGGGTCCTCAATGTGTTGGTAAAATTTACCAATTATTGGATCCCCTTTTTGAGCCGTAATCAAATCAGCATCTGGGGTCTCCTTACTCCATTGTGCAGTTGAAAGATCATTGTGAGCATTTGTCTGGGACCTAGTGATAGCAGTGACCTGGATTTCCCCCAATAGGGGCTCGATCTCTATTAGATCCCCTTGGATGGCCCCGGTTTTGGCCAGCTTATCAGCTAAGTCATTTCCAGTTTTGTCTGGTCCCTCTACTTTGGAATGACCCTTGATCTTTTTCCAGTAGATGGTCAGCCCTTTCAAGGTGACCAGATCATCAATATTTTGGATTAACTTCCCATGTTTCAAGGGTTTGTTATAAGCACATAACATGCCTCTGGTTTTCCAATTAACCAGGTGCTCCACGATTCTGTTCCGTACATAATGCAAGTCTGTGATTATGACCAGTTTGTGGAGTTGATGTTGGACAGCAGTGAGGATGGCTTGATGCACAGCCATCAACTTTGCCAATTGACTACTTCGGGGACCAATCTTGTACCCAGCGAAGGGTTCTGGGGACTCATTCACCCATGCATTTCCTACGCCGGCCACAAGTTCTTTTTCCCCGTTGTTGTCAACAGGGTAAGAGCATCCATCCACATAGACAGTGGGCATTCCCTCACACTTGTCTTCTTCAAAGACTTTGTGTGGGGAATTAAGGTATGCCTCCGTGTTGTCCTTTATTTTTAGACTTTCGTTCACAAGACAATTTTCTCTGGCACTATCATGCAAGTCAGCCAGAGCTTGCGCGAGGGGACTCTTCTTGTTTTGGCCATATCTGACCTCCACAGGAAAGCCTTGCATTGACAGAATCCAGGAAGTAATTTGTGAATTACTCACATTTCCGGCCCAGATTCTTTCACTTTGGAGAGAATGCAGAGGCTGGTGTGGAGTCTCCACTATGATGTGTTCCCCCTGGATAAATGGGTGGTAATTCTTCAATGCCCACACTGTTGCCAGGAGTGCCTTCTCACAATCGTTGAATTTTTCCTCCACAGAGGATAAAGTTTTACTCGCATAGGAGATTACTTTATTGATCTTGCCGTGCTTTTGGTATAATACTGCAGTCAAGCATGTATTAGAGAACCCTGTCTCCAAGAAAAACTCCTTGTTTCTGTCAGGTGCTTGTGAGAGGCTTCTTTTGAGCTGTCTTACTGCCTCGGATTGTTCTGGACCCCATTCCCACTTGACCCCCCTCCAAAAGATGAATCAGGGGTCTGGTGATCTCTGCGTAGCCCTCAATGAATTTTCTGCTGTAATTAGTCAGTCCAAGGAGACTCCTTAGTTCCCGCAGAGTTGTGGGGTCTTTCAGGTTCTGAAGTGCTTCCACTTTCTTTTCCTTGGGACAGAGACCCTGAGGAGTAATCTCATGCCCCAAGAAATTAACACGGGTTCTACACCACTGTGCTTTCTGAAAGGAAAGTTTTGCTCCAGCGGCCCTCAACTGGGTCAGAACATAACGGATCTCCGCTATATGTTCCTCCACAGTTGAGCTTTTGATGAGGATATCATCTACATAAGCCTGGTTACCCTTTTCACGCAGGTCAGGCATGGAATTATGCAGACAATTTTTGAATTTATTGCCGGAGTTGAGGTATCCGAAGGGAGTCCGGATCCATGTGTACTGCTGGCCCCCAAAGGTAAAAGCCAGCTTGTATTGGTCCTCCCTACTGATAGGCACAGTCCAGTATTCATTGGTCAGGTCTATTGCAGTGAATACCTGTGACCCCTGGATCTGGCCCAGCCCTTGGTCAATGTAGGGAAGAGGCCATCGGGAAGTATGTACCCATTTGTTGAGCTCCCTAAGGTCGGCGTAGAGTAACTGGCAGTTTGGCTTCAATATCCCCAGCACCGGATTGTTGAAGGTGCTGTGGACTGGACGGATTATCCCGCGGGACTCAAGGTTCTTAATTATTTCAGTAAGGGACTCCATTGATGCGAGAGGCAAGCGATATTGCTTCACAAACACTGGAGTCATGCCAGGGTCCGTGGGAATTGTTGTTGTGCGGATGTCGGTGCAACCACAGTCATATGAATCCACCACAAAGAGATCTTGAAAATCCAAGAAGACTTGTTTCAACTTTTGCTTCTGCTCCAGAGTCACACAGGCATCAGCTAGGTTGACTCTCTCTTCAACCATCTGCCTGAAGCCTGGAAAGACTTCTGGTTTCGCTATCTCAGTGGCCTCCTCCAACTGGGTGGAGAAGTCCCTGGTCAGAGTGTTGATTTGGACTGGTGGCTTCAGGTGGGAAAAGCAGCCCTCATGGACCTGGAAAATCACCTCATCCCTCCTGAAGTCACAAGTCACATCTTCCTTACCATAAGGGCAGGAAGTGTACACCAGGAAGTTCCCCCCATGCCAGGTAAAGATCCTGTCTGGTGTTGTATTGTCATCACTGTCACTGTCAAAACAGTCCTTGGGGATTGGTCCTAACAGTTCATTTCCTAAATCAATGGAAAAATGTTGGTCATCAACCGCCATCAACCATCAATGGTGCCTGCGGCTAGAGTGATACTCTTTAAGTCGCTGTTATCCACCTCTATTGGAATGGTGTCATGTTCTATATTGACTAATGGTGTTGGGTGTACCCCCAACCCTTGCCGTTGGAGAGAAGCATTTAGATGAATATAAGCATCAGGGTTTTTCAATTTCTGTCCTCTTTTAACTTTCACTCCCAGGGAGAATCGTCAGGTCCTTTCTGGGATGGTGACTTCCTCTCCAATCTGAATTTCAACTGCATAAGGTAGCAATTGAGCTGACCTAAATGTTTTTTCTGGATGATCAAAGCCCATGGGATTATCCGCTAATCAGGACCAAGCTGTGATGCTTATTAGGTCCAAACTAATGGCAAAGCGATTGAGAATATCACTGCCTAAGTAAAAAGCGGCAGTGACGTCTGGCACGACCCAACAATTATGGACTATGCTCTTGTTGCCAATGGAGATTTTGAGCATACACCTGCTTGGCAGGAGATGTTTGGAATTCGGTGCTTCCAAATCCATTTCCCATTTGCCTATCAGTTTGAATGTGGGAATGGCTGGATCTTTTGGGAGTTGGCGGAACATGGCTTCGCTGATGAAGCTCTTACCGTTGTTCACACACACTCGGGAGAGAACAGAGTCATTCCCATCATTTAACTGCACAGGGATGAACAACTGCTCTCCAATTTGCTGAATATCAGCCAGGCTCTGAGCTGATTTCTCATCTTTCTGGACTATAGGAGTGGGAATGTCTGATTGTGGATTGGTAAAGAATTTCAGAGTGTTTCCTTCCAGTGTGGAATACCACCTTAAACTGGAAGGAAGGTTGATTTTCAGAAATAGAGAGGAACCCCCATCACCAGTCTATTGTCCTACTGCTATTACTGTCACGTCTGGAATTTGGTTGTTCTGGAAGTGAAATTCTACTTGATCCGATTTTTGTTCAACCATGTGGCATGTGCCCATTAAACTAACATGGTTGACACTCTGTTTTAACTTTATTGGTCAGCTAGTCTGGGTCCAGAGGACCTTGTTTACGCAATCTATTAGGGGTGACAACCTTCTCAGGAGGTCATTCCCTAGTAAACAAGGGGTGCTCTCTGGAGGCACTACTATGACCGGGTGTTTCACCTTGTGTCGCCCAATTTTAATGTCCAAATCCGCAGTCCCCTCGACAGGAATTTCCTTGCCGTCAAAGTTCTGAAGTTGTCCAGGAAGAGAGGTGAGAGGAATTTGGTAATTCTCCCCCCTTCCTGTATTTAGTTCATCAAAGGCCTTTCTGGACAGAAGGGTAGCTTGGGATCCAGCGACCACCTCTGCCAAAATTGTACCCTGCCCCTGTACTTGGACCGGGGCATAGTATCTTCCCTCTTTCCCCGCAAGGGGGCACAGATAATGCACATTTTTGAACAACTGGTGGGCTAATTTTCTGGTTTTGGAACTGGAGAGAGAGGAGATTTGGGTAGGGTTCTGTGGAGAGTCTTGGGAATCTGAAAGAAAAAGTTGGCAACTGGAGATAGGAGAAGTTTTGAGTTCCCCTGGTTCTGGTTCTGGGCTGCCCCCCACTTTAGGAGGCAGTCACCAGGATGGGTTTGAACCAGGGGATTTTGATGCTGTTGGTTCTGGGATGAGATGATGGGTGGCGCTAGCTCAGCCCCCACATCTACCCAGTCTGGATTTGAATCCCTTGGGACCCATTTTTCTTTGGGATGTGTTCCCCCATCTCTGAAGGAGAAGATCCTTTTCCCAGGATCCTCTGAGGATCCCTCTCCTTCAAATTGGAAGGTCTGTACCTCCTCCTCAAAGTGGGTCTTTTTGGGTCCTTTGTTTCTCCTACTTCCTCTCTGCTCCTTGGGTGGCAGACCGTCAGGGGTAGGAGATTTTGTTTCCGGTTCCTGGGTTTCCAGGGGCTGTTTACAAGTGGGGAAGGAAGCTTCCTCCAAGGCTTTACACCCCCCTTCCCCTTGTGCCTCCTCCCTGGGAACTGGTGGGTTGTCGGGGTGCTGCCCCCCGTCATTGTTCTGGAGCACCAGGTCCACAGTTAGGGGCATTTGGTGCCGGCATGCCCATCTGAGGGTTCTGCTGAGCCCTCAGCATGCGACCCAGATCCTGTGCCATGTTTTGGACCTGGCACTTGAGCTATGAAACCCGCTCAGGCTGATACAGGATTCTGTTTTCTCCCCTGGGCTGATCCCGGGAAGGGTAGCTATCCCTTCTCTGGTAGTACCTCGGGTTGGGACGATTTGGGTAACCCTCCACCCTTGGCCTCCCCTCTCCCGGATTAGGTGGTCTGGGCTCAGGGAAGTGGGGAAAGAAGGATGGATGATTTTGGGGTTGGAAGTTGAGTGGATACCTGGGGAAAAAGTTCTGCCCAGGGTTTGGTAAATTTCTGCCCTCCTGGGCGAAGTTAGGAGGGAAGTTCCCTGGGTTAGGTGCTTGGTTGAATCCCCCCCTTGGGCTGAAGGGGTCCACACATATCCCAGGATGGGTCGGTTTCCCTTGTAGTGGGGACTTTCTTAGTCAGGGGAGTGAGCGACCCCATTTGTGGGACTACCTCCACGGCTACCTGTCTATGACTGGCCCGAGGGCCTTCTGGGCTTGGAATTATTCTGTGCAGGCAGGTTTTTAGGCCCCCCCATCTCCAAATCTAACCTGGGGGCAACCTTTACCTCTGCCACCTTTGCAGCAGCAGGGGTGCTGGTCGGTTTGGGGTTTTTCTGAGCATTATTTTATTTTCTATGGGCTTCTGCACCTCATAGATTTTGGTGGCCTGTTCAAAGACCCAGTCTAGTGACCTTTTCTCATGGAAATCTCTAGCTGGGTCATGATGTATTTGGGTAAGGCATGGAAAAAAGTATTTACAAATTCTTTACTGTCCGTGCTCACCCTTTTGGTAGTCTGCGCAAAGGCACGCTTCAACTCCTGCACAAATTCATGTGGGGCCTGATCCTCCCCACATTGCAAATTGTAGGCTGCCTTGCGAGCCTCTTGGGGATTTCTATGAACAGAAAAGTGTTTCAAGATGGCCGCCCTATATGTGGACCATCTTGAATGATTTTGGTCCTCCAGCCCGGCAAAGAAACTGAAGTATTCTGGGGAGAATGTCCATTTTACATACTGAATGCAGCTACTGCTGTCCTTCAAATGGAAAGTCTCCATCATTTGCTCGAAGAGCTCCAAGTGTTCCCAAACAGAATACTCAGAGTTCTTATGATAAGGAGTGATGACGCTCCTTATTGCTTTGATCTGTTTAAAGGGGTCCTTAAGCAAGGCTCTTTTTGCCTTATTGGCCTTTTTGGCTCGGGTAACCCTGGTCCATTCATCCTCTGACTCAGAAGCACTGCTCCCAGAGGTGCCCGTCTGATCTTCCAGGTTTTCCTGGATTCTGCAAGCCTGGGAATGGCTGTTAGAATGTGGGGACCTAGTCTCTTGTGTCCTGGGACGCTCAGAGGAGTCTTGAGATTCCTCCTTGCTCCCAGGATTTGATGGGTACCCACCCCCCCACTGACCTAACTGGGCAGAGGTTTTCAGGATTCCCTTAGTGGGCCTACTCTCCTGGGGTTCCCCACTAAATTGCACTGTACTTGGGTGCCCATACCTGGATGCCCACCCTCCATTCCCGGGAGGTACTGGCCTATAAGCCCCATACTTCTGAGTGGATAGTCATCTGCCATCCCCCTGGCCCTGGGCTCATGTGCGCCAGGGGACATGGGGGTGGCAGAGTCCAGGGTCTGGGGGAGATGGAGGCCTCTGGTACTAGGGCTCCTGAGGTTATGCTCAGGGGTTTCCCTTTCCCAGTGAACCTCATCTCTATCAGCCCCTGCTCCCTGTTGCCCTGCCAGAGCCTGTGCTTTCAGTTCCTCAATCAAGGCCTTACTAGACTTTATCAGTCTCTCCTGCATGGCTACCTGTTGCTGGAGCCTATCATTGTGCTGACAGAGAGCCTCATTTTCCCTTTGTGCTTCCTGGTTGGTCCTGGAGTGCTGGGCCAGTCTTTGTTGCAGGAGGATTACCTCCTGAGTCCCATCCCCACTGGCCTGCTCCTTTCTAGCCAGAGCATCGTCAACCCTCCTGGTGTGCTCCAACAAGTTTTGATGCTCTTTTTGGAGATCACCCAGTCCCTGGAGGGCCAGGTGATTTTCTTCCAGCTTCCCTTTTAAGTGGCAGACTTCCTTGCCTAAGGTGTCCCTTTCCTGAGCAAGAGCATGCCTCTGTGCCACCAGGTCGTCCCTCTGCCTTTGAAGGGCATCAGCTTTCTGGCGCTCCTCATCAAACTCTGCCTGGGTATCCAGGTCTTTCAAAATCAGTTTATTGCTCTCTGCCTTCACTCTATCTAGGTGGCTTTGCAGGGTGACTACCTGCTCAGCACATACCCTATTGAAGTCCAGTTGTTGCTCCAGCTTTTTCTGGCTCTGCAGTAGGGAGTCCAAACCTTCTTGATACTCCTTCTGCAAGGCTGGAATTCTGGTATCCTGGTCTGCCCTTTCCTGTTGCAGGATCCCTATGTCCTCTTTGATTTTAATGATATACTGCTTCTTTCGTTTAATGACTCCTGACTCCTGGCACACCTCTGCAGCCTCTGCTCAGAAGAGTCCAGATCAGATTGGGCCTTCTCTAATGCCATCAGTCCTCTATTTGCCAAATCTTTGCCTTCAGCACATTTGTCCTGTATGGCTCCCATATATACATATAAATATGCTGCTATCCTGACTCACTGAGCCAAGAAGTAGGTTTGTTTTGCAAATTAAAAGATTTATTTGAAGAATTAAACAATATATATATCACACTTTTATGAATAAAATAATATTTGAATAGCACACTTATGAATATGGACGGTAATCAACAATGGGTAATATTACAAAAAATGTTTTAAAAAAAGGATTCAACCTAGGAATCCTCCCGTCCCCTGCACACTTTTGGGTGTTTGGATCAAGTCCAATACTGTTATTTTTATACATCAACAGAATGTTTAAGGAGTAATACTTCATAAAAAGAAATGTCAATAGACAAAATTATACAAAAAACATTTTTTATATATCACAAATAATGTGGTTCAATTCTTTCGACATGAAATTTACAACATAAAGAAGCACAAATGGTATCAAAAGATCACATCAAGTTTGGAGAGAAAAACATTTTTTTGAAAAGCGAAAAAGGATTTTTTCTGAAGAAAGAGATGTATACATATGGAGTCCAATTCACTTGGCGATGCGTTTCCTCTTCTTCATATGGCCCAAATTGGATTCTTAACACAAAAAGAAAACATTCATTCAGTTGCTTGTAAAAAACAAAAAACTACTATTCAATTTCAGTGAATTATACAGTTACATTGTGTACATATGTAATATTCCATGACTTTTGATAATACTGAATCTCCTCGTTAACCGAAATTCAAAATTACATAACTTATTCTTATATAGTGAATAGGTTAGTATAATGTTGTTCATGAAAACATGAACATTGGCTCGGTACTCATCATTCTGTGGGACTGGCAACAGAGTCATTCAATTGCTGTTTTCAGAGTCACCGGTTTTAAGTAACCGTGGGTTGTGATAGAAGCATGAATATTGAAGAGAGTAAGGAATGTAAAAAAGAAAAATAAAGAGGAAATATATAATTAACTTTGTATATTACTGGTTCCAATCTCAAGCAAACAAAGTGTTAAGAGGGGATGACTATTGTCGATATTCAGAAAGCGCTATGTCTGAAAATGAAAAACTAATGAGCAAATATATTAACCTGAAACTAAACGAATAGACGTACCAAAAATGAAACGTGATGAAATAAAGATGAGCGGTGAAAGGGTCACGGTATAACCCAATACGATGCCAGCGGGTGGTGGCAGCATTCAGAAGTCCAACCTATGTATATGGGTTTAGGAAATGGATCAAGAGGTCAGTGAAAGAAACTGGCACAGAGAGTTCTGGTAAATAAATAAGTAGTTGCTATAACAAGTACCTCAATAGTGCGTCTAGCTCAGTAGACAGTTGGAGGAATATCAATTCGGCAGTAATGCTGTAGAGACGGCAAGTCCAGGTCACAGTGAGCGCTGCAACAAGCGTGCAAGGGCACCTGCAGAGTAAGGGAATGTGGTTTAGGAAGTGAAATATCCTAGAGACGGCTACGTGTCTAACATAAGTGAAAATGTGGAGACACTTACCTAGAGTGCAGGAAAGAAAGATCTGCTGGATCTATTTTCGGAGCTGAATTGGATTCACGGTTCTGCGTCCTTCTATAGCAGCCATGGAAACGCCATGTGCCCTGCAATTTAACCTGCAAGTACTGTTGCAGGGCTTGGATGAGTGGATTGATGCATCCCACAGTTGTGTGGGTCAAAACCTGTGGATTGGGGAAAACGGATTGTCAGATAGGTTAGTGTGATTGCAAAAGAGGTTGCAATTCATTTTGTACATTGCGAAGAAAAATCTGATTGCCAGCATATGTGAGGTGGACTCCATCTCTGGCCCACACAGCCTTATTCACATTGTGTCTCCCTTTCTCCATTTGTGGACCAAACGCAGAAGAACGCAGCCATATTTGTCTTTGTGCAATACGGGAAAAAAGTATTTGACAATTTGGAAACATGTCCATGAGCTTCGCGAGTCCTTCCTTTATTGCAAATTGCAAAGAAATTCCACATACATGGCCTAAACTGTTTCCTCCACAATGAATGATCAGTATATCTGGAGGACGCTCTGTCAGTAAAGTAACACTGAGAGGTACCAAGTCCAGCCATCTTATACCACGCACATCATGGCAGTGCACTTCCACATGAGGAAATCCGAGATTTGTAGATAAACTGCAGCTTTCTGCATGCACCTTCAACCAATGTATCCATGAGTCTCCCAAAATCCAAATAATCTGTTTTCGAGCATGGAAAGCCATGGCTGTGTGGTCTCCTGTGAGGGAGAAGACAGTCTTACTAAAGTACGTCGGTCAGAACACACCTACTGAACTTTATGGACCAATCTCTAGTTTGCTCATTCTCATTTACATGCGGCTCCACCCTTGAATCCCTGGTGGTGATATGTGCTGGCTGCTAACTAACGCCATGTTCGCGGACATGTACAGGATCAGAGCGTGACGACGGTACATTAAAGTACTATTCCCCTTTTTCCCCTTTAAGGCTCCGAAAAGAGTGTTTTTTTTAAAATAAAAAGATTTTTGGCCAGATACCGTACAGACATCTGGTATTTTATGTATTTTTTTGTATTTTTTGTCCATGCTTTACTCTTGCAAACATTACACAACCTTCTCTAAAGCAAGCCTTACGTCCCAAAAGAACTTTGCATTTCCCAAAGAAGATAGCACAACGCCATCTCCTTCAAAGTAATCCACATTGCTTGGAGGGATATTATCGTGGCTGCAAAAAAACATATCAGGCACGCATGCCACGATTGATGATACACCTCCCGATGCTTTGATCTGGACAGAAAACAGAATTGTTTTTCCATTGTACTCTCGGGAGTAAAGCAGAAAAAATCACTTTCGTTGTTGGGAAGATGGTCACAAGTGCTTCAACCAACTGTGCCAAATCTGCCAACAAAGTACGTGAAGTCACGTACCCCAAATGGCAAGCACCGTAGTGCAAAATTACCACATGAGGAGTGGTCATTCTACGCATGTCTCTACAAATTTGCAAAATTTCTGCAGCATTGACATCAGTGTCAGCACTCTACACCACCTCCATTCCTCTCACATCGAAATGGTGTGCCACATGCCTACTCTCGGCATAGTGTTGTAAGCCTTGCACAAAAATGTCTCCAAGCATCAAAACCCTGACCCTCTCCACCTCTGCCATCTTCAGTGTGCGCACCGTCTTTTGACACAAAAGAGTAATGTGAACATCTGATTGGCTGATGCCTACAGTCAGCTTTCCATGCATGATTTGCTATAGAAACCCGTATGTGACAAGCCCTACCAGCGGACAAGCGTTGCCTACGTGCGGCACGTAACTCTTACCTAGTCCTTCCACCCTTTCTACAGCGGTACCAAAGCGAGTCCCTCATTGGACACAACTAAGCGGTCACACAATCATCCACCATTCACATAGAACACCGCTAATTTTAACTCCATCATCAACATTGCGCATGTCAAAATTACTGTTGATGATTCTTAATGGAAGTCGCACACCATTGAAAAGCACCTACTTCACAAGTTACTGTGCAAGGATTGCGAATTTCTACGTACAGCTCCATGCATGTCCACATGTACAGGTATGTATATTTTAATCAGAGAAAATGTGGAAGACTTATGATTTAATTTAGACAAACTAATGCCACTAAATGTCCAAAGGGAATACATAACAATGCTCCCCCATTAAAGTGCAAGATGTCCGATTTGTCATTCACAAATCACACGACTGCTTACTGTCTTCCGTATAACCTGTACATACGTTGCAAGCATGCCTATTTAGAGCAGAACTCAATTTTGTATGTGAAAATGTCGGAGTTGTGTACTCTGTACGGCCTACAGTAATGCTACTTGCAATGTGATGGTATGAGAATAGTAAGCGCTCCCGATTGTGGTGGTGACATTTCCTTCTGAGGTTCTCCCGATTTTTCGACATTGTGCTTTTAATTTACAAGTAGAAAATGTTTCGCCATCTAGTACTATGCCCTATCGCTTACAAACCTCTCTCCTATACATAGTACACTTTGTAAACAACAAAGCATTTCCATACCCTTAAAAGTTTTAGCTATTTTGAAGGACTTTCAAGTACCATATTGCAAGTACCATGCAAAGACTGAAATGTACATGTGCACTGGGTTGAAATATGAAAGTTGAATGCTCTGACGAAAGAAGCACAAATAATGTCTGCAGTATCATCACTGCTGCAGACACACAAAGTAATTGATTTTGTTTTTTTAATTTGCAGTGAAGACTACTCTCCTGAGAATCAACAGCATCTACACTGTAGACGACATATCCAAAGAAACCTGGTCATCTTGCACAATAAAGTAAGTACAGTACAACCTTTATATTGTAACTAATCCTCAAAGAGGCTGCGTGGGTTATTTGTTTATTTTGGGCACCAAAGCAAGCATTGATTTGCAAACCATTCTACCTACAAATATCCATTTATTGAACAAAGAATAACAGGCAGAATGGCTGACAAATCCCTGTGTGTTTGGCACTCAAATAACATACGTAATCCTTAGAAGGTTTGATTGTGAAAAGAAGTTGCTGTAGCAAGTTTTTGGCATTTCGGTTATTAATAATTATTCTCGTCACAAGTAGGCCACTTTGTACTCTCATCTGAAGCACATTGTAGTAGTATACAAACAGTAAAGTAGCCTTACCAAATCATTGCTAGAGTTCACTGCACGTTGACACACCATGACAAAGAGCTTCCCCATCAGACTTATGCACACATGCACACTGCACACATACATTGGACATCAGCCCAAAGTATATATTTTTTCTCAACAGACACCAAAGAGTGCCTACCAAAAAGCAACTCCGTAGAAAGAAACGCAGAATTAGAGCAAATAAAAATAAAGGTGCCCAATGTAAGCATCCACCTGTTTGTAGAGAATCTTGGTACAAATCAGCTAATGCAGTTGGGTAACAAAATAAAGGAACTCTCAACTACTGAAACTGTACCTCCTCCATCAAAAAGTGTCACAAAACACAGAAATGTTGTCAAAAAAACGGCTACCAGTACAGCTAACAATGTTCCTAATAATCCTGATAGTGTAAGAAGAACCCATAGTAAAAAAAGTATTTTAGCAAAAATGTTTCATCACAGAGTCCTTCAGAATCTACTAAGAAGAGGACCAAAATCATCCTCACCCCTTAAAACCTACTGTAGAAAGTTAATCCTATAAGCTCTCGTGGACAGTGCAATCCTTCTCAAAAGGAAGTTGTTCATATTAGTGTTAAATAGGATGAAAGCACTAACAAAACTAAGTACCAAACTACAAAAGAAACTCAACAATAAACATAATGTGAACAAAAATAATTTCTTGCATGTTTGTGGTGGTGAATGGAGTCACACAACAACCACAGAGTCATATTTTAATGAAGAAGCATACAAACAAAATCAAACAAACACAATTGCCATCCATAGCGGTGGACGAAGGTATTAGAAAATCAATACTACCATCATGGAACAAGAAACACTGCTTACAAAACTATCTCCTGAAAACTCATAATTACCTCTCGATTCAGCAGAACCATACCTTCCAGTATACCAATGGCCGTGCACATCAATGTGTGCCATTCCAAACAAAGCTTTCAAATCTTTACGTCAGTTCCTCAATCAATATGTAAAAGGTAAAGACAAAAGTAAAATGAATGAAAGTGCTGCAAAATATGGATATTTGTCCAGTACGGAAAGACACAGGACTAAAAGGACATTCATTAACCTGCATTTCTGGGCCTATTTGCAAAAGTACCTTCCATGATATCAAACGAATATCAGTACATCATTTCAATGTAAGAAATTTAGTGTATAAAATATACTATGCAAAAAGTCCAGCTTCAGAATTCAGCAATTTAAATACCACTTTTCTGCATTGTACACCCAAATACTTACAAGACGAAATTGACCGTATTCAGAAAAAGTATTTTGGAAGTGAGAGCCACTTACAAAATGCAACAGTTTTAGAACATAGTAGCAACAATTCTGCACATAGCAACCTTCTATTACACACATACAGAAAATAAATAGTAAAATTTAAAAGGTCATCGGCTGAAGTACCAAACCATGTGTGTGTGTTGCCACAGAACGTTTTACAAAAGGAACACACAAAATGTGGACATAGCATACAAAATGGAAGACAATGAAGACTCTAAATGGTTTGAATTAGCTTTGTACCTTTTAGCTGAAAACAAATATGAAATAACTGAACGCCTAATATGTTGCAGTTACTGTACTGCAAAATTAGACAACAACCACACTCCTTCACGTGCTGCTACAAATAATTTGGAATTGTTTCCATTACCAAAAATCCTGCAACAGCTCAATTTGTATGAGAGCATAATAATTCAAACAGTTCATCCATTTCAAGCAATTATACGCCTTCATCTAAAAACAGCAAAATTACTTTCCTCTGAATTGGTGAAAGGCATTTGTGGCAAAGTAGTTTATTTACCATTAGATGTAATGGAAAATGTACACACTCTAGGAGTGGAACGTTCAATAGAGCATTCTTTAATAGTCTTGGTAAATGGAGTACCAACAAAGGACAAAAAAAATTGGCAACAATTAGTGGACTTACACAAAGTTAGACAAGCATTGCAATATCTAAAAGACAATAATGAGTACTACAAGGAAATAAATATTGATGAAAGCTTAAGGGAAACAACTGAAATAATTCAAGAGCCATCAGAAACTGTACAATTCGAACTTCTGGATCCAGCTACAATATCCACTCTTTTGGACCATTACACAATTCATCCATTGCATTCCAATGAAAGCATAGATGATGCACTAGAAACTTACCAAATGCGACAAACCAAAGGGAAAAAAAGTATAGAAGCCCATGCTTTTCCACTGCTCTTTCCTACTGGCAAAGGTGGAAGATACGATGATAGACCCACTCAGATTGGGGCATCAGAATATCGCTCATTACAAATGTATTCGCAAGATCCCAAATTTAGACAAAATGTGGAATACATATTCCACCTGCTCTGTGAAAGTGAATTAGCAACACTATGTTATGGAGTTGCACACATTCTTAAATCTGGAACCCACTTTCAAAATATGTCAGCTACGCAGTCAATACAAAAAGTACAGGAACAAGATGAGGTTTTACAATCAAGTATAACAAATTTGTTTGCAAACATGCATGGTACAAAGGAATACTGGTTCAGACGGCACAGAGACGTGCGTTGCATGATCAGAAACCTTGGACCACCGACTTGGTTTGTTACGCTAAGTTGTGCAGAATATGCATGGGAAGATTTACATGAGTTCCTGTGCATAGCAAACAGCAACAACAACAACATAGATATATTAACACCTGGAAAACGTTGCTCTCTATATCCAGTTAATGTCTCAAGATAGTTCCATAATCGTTTCACTGCAATGCTACACTTTATTTGCAAAAAAACTGTTCCTCCCCTTGGAGAAGTGCAGCACTTCTTTTGGAGAAAAGAATACCAAGCGAGAGGAGCACCACATATTCACATGCTGTTATGGATCAAAGGTGCACCGACATTTGGGCACAATGATAGCACTGTTTTGCAGTTTATCCAAAAATATGTCACATGTGAAATCCCTTCACAACAGACACATAGTGAGCTGCATGGGCAGGTTTTACAATTTCAAAGACACAAATTTAGCAAATATTGTCACCGCAAATACAAAAACAAAGGTAAATAGTACACCAAATGCCGCTTTGGTTTCCCTAGACCAGTTACAGAAACAGGTGAAGTAAACAACTTCAAGTCTTCAGTTCGACATAGTGTTAAAGGTAAATCACCTAAGAACACGTATTACATAAAAATAAGGGAAGAATCAAAATATATCAATGATTACAATGCAATCATTACCCTGTTATGGAATGCAAACATAGATGTGCAATACATTGCAGATGATTCAACTACTGTTGCATGATATGTTACAGCCTACTTAACAAAAGCAGAAAAAACAGAGCTTCAAGACCTCTGGGATGATCTAGCATCAGACAAAACACGATCATAGAAATTGTACAGCCTAGGCATAAAAATGCTCTCATAGAGAATGTAGGGTCTATGAAGCAGCAGATCGATCATTTAACCGGCACTGCTTTGTATGAAAAATCAGACAACATAGTATGGCTCAGTCTTGGTCCTGCAAAATCTAGAAAAAGAGTGCTAAAATCATATGAGGACATAGAAACAATTGCCAGAAATGATCCCAAAAGCCAAGACATTCTAAAAAACAATTTACTGGACATATACTATCAGAACAGGAGTACCACTCTGGAAAGCATCTGTCTATACCACATAGCTCAAAACTTTGCATCCAAAAATAATGTAAAACCCGAAGAAAGCAAACGTAGATATAGAGTGACCGATTGTGAAGGGAGCTTAGTGAAACTTAACAAACTAAGCTTAATTAATCATGTAAAATTGTCATTAAAAACTACTCAACAGAAAGAACTATATTACATGTCTCTGTTACAACTTTTCAAACCATGGAGAAAAGAGGAAGACATACTAGATAATTATGAAGATGCTTCCAAAGCAAATGAAAGCACTATCACCGATGTGAACTTTACGCAGTACAAAACAATGTTACACAATGAGCAGCAGCAGGAAGAAGAACTTCAGGCCCAACTAGAAAAATACTCTTCCGACAGTAGTCAACCTTCTGTAACAGGAAACCAAGAACCATTTGGACAACCAATAATAGCAAATGAGGCTGAAGTAGCTATGGCAGAAGTAGAAAACACCATGTATCAGAATCAAGAAGATACAGAAGACTTAACTGTACAACAAGCAAAACTTAACAACGATCATCGCACCATTTTTGAAGACATAATAAAACAAATTGTACATGGTGTATAACACGAAAATAAAGGAGGTACCTGCCAAAATTACAAACCTATGCTGCTGTACGTTAGTGGTTAAGCTGGATCAGGGAAAACATTCTTAATCAAAATCATCAGCAAATTCCTTCAACAATTGACAAACAACAAACTGTCAGCTGTTGTAACGGCCCCCACAGGTTTAGCTGCCTACAACATAGGTGGTGTGACTTTACACCGATTACTACTGCTTCCAGTAGAGCATCAAAATAAATTAGACTACTACAAACTTTCTGCAGAAGCTGCAATGGAATTACATACAGTATTGAAACAAATGAAAATGCTACTAATAGATGAAGTGAGCATGGTCTCCAACCTAATGTTGGCTTTGATTCATCTCAGATTACAAGAAGTACTTAAAAATAATAATGAAGAACTCTTTGCAGGGAAACACATTATCGTTTTCGGAGATCTTCTACAATTGACACCAGTGAAAGGTATACTGATTTTTAAAAACCTTAGGCCACAAACTCTGCTGGAAAACTGTTGGTAGCATAGGTAATGTTAACCTTTGGCAACATTTCCAATACAGAGAATTAACTGAGAACATGCAGCAATCTGCAGATCTCACTTATGCCAACATCTTAAAAAGTATTAGAGTTGGTGTATTATCGCAAGAAGCACAAGTTGTATTGAAAAACCGGCATATACATGCACTTTATGACGATAATGCATGTGCAACTGATGTTATGGAACAAATAGCGCACAAAAATGACAATTGTATGGCCTTAATGCCAACTCCTGCAAGCTGTTTCAAATTCAATGAAACAATGTTAAAGAAAGAAATGCAACCAATAATAGAAATTAGTGCCACAGAGAAACTAGACGTACATGGTATGACAGTACCCATGTGTGAGCAAGCCACAACAAGACTAAATAGTTTAGAAAATTCAACCTCCAACACAGCTGGGTTGGAAAAAATATTGAAATTATCCTTAAATTGTAGAGTAATGCTTAAACGTAACCTTGACGTAGAGCAAGGGCTAGTTAATGGAGCACTGGGCACAGTTGTTGGCTTTCAATCATACCCACATGATAGCAACATTCAGTTTGTGAATATTCGCTTTGATAAAGTTTCAGAAAAGAAAAGGATAGGGCGCTCAAATGCTTGATTCCTTCTCTTCAAAGACATGTATGTACGTAGAGAGCAATTTTCTCTAACTCTTGCATATGCAGTTACCATTCATAAATCCCAAGGTCTTACCCTAGACAAAGCATTGATAGATAAAGGAAACACAGTGTTTAAGGAAGGCATGAGCTACATAGCATTATCACGCTTACGTACACTTGACGGTCTATTGCTAATAAACTTTGATTCAAGCAAAGTCAAAGCTGATATTCCTTGCATTCTAGAATATAATAGATTGAGTTCACTGTACACCCCTCATCTGAAACAATACCCTGTTCCAGATAAAGTGAAACATGGTAAAAGAAAAGTAAATGAAACAGAAATGAAACAGCAAATTCTGCAAAGAAAAGAAAAGAAGCTAAAGTTTCATCAATTGCCACAAACATAGAAGAACCTATTAGGGAATGTAAACCAGGGACGTCGGCAAAGAAGCAACAGAAAAACCGAAAAATGCACTCAGATACAGAACTTGCTGGCCCATTCAAATTTGCAAATGAAAGTGGGGTAAATTGCTATGCAAATGTAGCAATGAATATTCTATTTCAATTGCCAGCAATTGTTAACAATATTTACCTGCACAGCACAGACCAATTGTGTTTTCAAATGTTAGTTCTCCATAGAAATGCGACAAGGAATCCTGACAACACATAGGGCCTCATTACAAATCAGGTGGTCCGGAAATAACGGTGGTGGTAAACCCGCCGCCACCGTTGTTTCCGGACCGCCTGATCCCGACTCCTGCAGGCGGGAGGTGATGTTCCCGCCAGGTCTGACCTGGCGGGTTTAACACCGCCCGCCTGCAGGCGGACGAGGAAACACCGGCAGCATTACGAGATGCTGCCGGTGTTTCCATGATCCCCATTCCCATTGAGTCCCATAGGACTCAATGGGAATGGGGATTAACACCATTCCGCCTCCGTGATTCCCAGGAAACCGGGGTTGTAATGCTCCGATAATTCCGGGAATCACGGAGGCGGAATGGTAAAACGAGTCCGGCAGTAACCAGGCGGTTTTACCGCCTCGGTTACCGCTGGACTCATAATGAGGCCCATACAGTGTTCAAGGCGTAAGGCAACAATTGGACGACTGTGCTGGAATAGTGAGATTCACTATGAACTCACAAGAAGATCCACAAGAATTTCTAATGTACATACTATTAGTATTGGAAAACAAAACAAAAGCATACCTGTAAATGAAATCTACCACATTTCATACATGTGGAAACATACATGCACTCTCTGTAGCAAAGTGATACAGGAAGAAATCCCAACTGAGCGATTTGTGTATGTTTCCTTACCAAATAGTGAGAGCATTCCATTTCAGCAACTTGTTCAAAATGCAAACCATGGCAGATTATGTAGTATTTGCAATTCAGACAATCGCTCTACCTTACTGATACAATCACATAGTGCCTACATAATACTTATGCTTGTACGTTATAATTCAGATGGCACCAAAAACAACTGCAAACTGACTGGATTCACACACGGTCAAGTGTCACTTGGAAAGAAAACCTTTACAACAGTAGGAATAATCTACCATGCAGGAGCTACAACCAATGCAGGTCACTACACTGCATACAATAAAAAGAATTCTGGATGGTTTGAATGTAATGATAACACCATTACTCTAAAGCAGAGGTTGCCAGCTAACCTAACAAATGCGTATTTAATGTTCTTGAAGCCAAAATTTATGAAGTAATGTGTACTTTAAGATTGTCAACAAATTATGTGAAAGACTACAAACAGTTAGAATACGCCCACAGGTATCTACCTAGCCAACGGGATGGAAGAATGACACAAATAAATGATTATCACAGATTGTTGGAAACAAATGCACAGGTAGAATACGCCTAAGGGTATCTAACTGTTGTTAAAAATGGGCAGGAAGGCAACAAACATAACATTGATCAGAAAGAGGAAGGAAACACTCAAAGCAAAAAAGGAAGTAGTTAGTACCATAGGAAATTAAGGTTTTTTTAATCCGACAAGGATTTTTTTTTCCCAGACCCAAGGATTAGAAAAGCAAACACAGAAACTGAGCGCAATGCACAGTACACTGGTTTGTAAACTAAATATGAGGGTAAAAAAAAAAAAAGGTTAACTTTTTATTATGCAATGTAGTAAATTTTAAAAAAATGCAAACACTAACACACATTTTTCTTTCATCACAGAAATGGAAAAAGTGATACTTCCGCCAAGTACGATAGCCAATTCAAAAAATGTATGTGGATTCTGAGCAAAGTAAGGAGTAAGTATATTGGCAGGCATTTTCTAGACATGGGAATCTACACGTCTAATATATGGTACTAATATGCTGCAGTGCCTGTAGGCTGCCCCTTCCATCTTCGGTGAGTAACCTACCACCTACGCCTTACAACCAAGGTACAAGGAGTATAGATCCTATCCACAACCATCGCTGCATATGAAAACCATGGTCCTTGTAAATTAGCTACTTATAAATTTACTTTTCGGACAATCGTCTACAGCAAAGAAGCTAAGACACTAGGGCATCAACACAAATAGCGCATTCCACCACACCGATATTGACTTGTAACTCCACTGCTTATGACCTCAGTCTTGCGTGCATGGGCTTTGGCCATGCACCCAAGAGTGCAGGGTCTCTCCACAAACACCTCAGTGAAGTGTGGTAGTGGCGGCTTTTCTATAGGTGTGATATCCTTCAGTGCTTCTGGCCAGAGGCTTCACTCCTAGCTGTATGTCCATAGATCTTACATGGGATGGGTGTGCAGTGGCTTGCATGTCTAGTACTTATAAGTTTGTTTTTGCCAAGTACGTTCTGTTGGCATAAGTGAGTTGGCATGAGACTGAACATACTCCCCACTACTTGCCAATCGAAACGCAATACTACGGGTGTATGCATGGGTGGCACATGCTACGGTGGTTGTGACCAGGGCCTAGAGTTTTGTAAGTAAGGCCTTTGGCCTTTGGCCGACGGCCATGCATCTAAGACTCTAGGCCCTGGCCACAACCACCGTAGCATGTGCCACCCATGGCGGCATACTAATGAATATAATAATAGCCATCAGAAAAAATAATGTATTCACGGCATGTTGTCAATTTCAATGTTCCCTAACACCACACGCGTCCTTACAAATGTAACAACTCCCCCGTCCACTGCACAGGCTGAAATACTGGCCTTATTCGACCCCTCATTTCCTGTGCATACGAGGAGGCCATACATACGTCATTAAGTAGGTATAAGTGTATTAATGGGTGCAGGGTCTCTCCACAACCACCTCGGTGATGTGTGGTAGTGGGGGTTATTCTATAGGTGTGTTATCCTTCAGTGCTTCTGCCCAGAGGCGTCCCTCCTAGCTGTATGTCTGTAGATCTTACATGGGATGGGTGTGCAGTGTCTTCCACGTCTAGTACTTACCACTTTGTTCTTGGTTGCATGGCTTTGGCCATGCACCCAAGACTGCGCGCACTCCCCACAACTTGCCAATCTAAACCACACTACGGGTGTAGGCATGGGTGGCACATGCAGCGGTGGTTGTGGCCAGGGCCTACAGTCTTGGAAGTAAGGCCTTTGGCATCCAAGACTCTAGGCCCTGGCCACAACCACTGTAGCATTTGGCACCCATGGCGGCGTACTAATGAATATAATAATAGCCATTGGAAAAAATAATGCATTCGGCATGTTGTCAATTTCAATGTTCCCTAACACCACACATGTCCTTACAACTGTAACAACTCCCCCGTGCACTGCACGGGCTGAAATACTGGCCTTATTGGACCCCTCATTTTCTGCAAAGAGGCCATAGAACATACGTCATTAAGTAGGTTTAAGTGTATTATTAGGTGCATGGCCTTCGGCCCTGCACCCAAGAGTGCAGGGTCTCCCCACAACCACCTCAGTGATGTGTGGTAGTGGGGGTTATTCTTTAGGTGTGTTATCCTTCAGTGCCTCTGCCCAGAGGCTTCACTCCTAGTTGTATGTCTGTGGATCTTACATGGGATGGGTGTGCAGTGTCTTCCACGTGTAGTACTTACCATTTTTTTTTTAAAACGACACCCATGCATCCAAGACTCTAGGCCCTGGCCACAACCACTGTAGCATTTGACACCCATGGCGGCGTACTAATGAATATAATAATAGCCATCGGAAAAAATAATGCATTAACGGCATGTTGTCAATTTCAATGTTGCCTACCAATACGCGTTTGCTTTCAACAGTTACAAATTTCCTGTCCACTGCATCGACTGGAGTGCTATCGATATTACACCCCACATTTACTGTGCGTACAAGGTGTCCATAGAAGTTACATCATGAAGACCGACCCCCAGAACAGATGCATTGATCAACCATGTCTTATTGTCTGAACCTTTCCCAATGCTCTGTGACACAGCAAAAGATTTTCATGAAAAGAGCATGTGTACGCTGGTTGTTGCGCCGTTTTCGGCGGATCCAAGATGTCGGGCGCATCCAAACAATCTGATGCAGAACACGTCTCGCAGCAGCCAATGGGCAGAGACATCGGGTGTCTGCATCATGACGCCAACCCCTTAGCCAATCGGTATCTTGTTCGTCGACCGAACAGGGAAGTGTGACCGCGGAGCGAACATAGATATCACTATTTTATTCAGACCTACGTTTTGATAATTATAAAGAAAATACTGCACGGATGGTGACCAAATTTACAAAAGCATGCTTTCTGGACCAGGCCCCTGTACCTGCCGCAGATTTCGTCAAAATCCGTCCAGCGGTTTGACCGGTAGCCGTGCGCAAAGTTTTGCCCCCATTCAGTCTATGGGAAAAAAAGACGTTTTGGGACTCGCCTATAACTTTTCCCCCCCTGGACCAAACATCTCCAAACTTTGCAAAAAGATTCAGAGTGACCCATATGCTTCTTTTGCAAAGTTTGGTGAGGATTCGTCCAAGGGGAGCGGAGTTATAAGCCTGGAAACAGCAACTTAACCATAACTACACGGCCACTACTGTGGCGTGTAATATACACACATTATATATATATACATATATTCAGTAAAAAAAACTTTGTTAAAGGGACGTTATGGTTAAGTTGCGCTACTAAAAACCTTTGAAATTCAGTGAAAAAACTTTGTTAAAGGGACGTTATGGTTCAAAGTAAAACCGAAAAACCCCTGAAATTCGGCAGTTATGGTAAGATAAGCAACCATAACTCGCGCCGCCACCGTGCACTGCTAACACTAACACCCAGGACATCAAAGATGACATCACAAATGTCATTGATGACATCACTGATGACATCACATGGCTGGCTCTCCCTTTTTTTCCTTTCCTGACATATCTAGGCCACATGATTTTCTTCAGTAACAGTCAGGAACTAAAAATTGTAAATTACTATATTCGTAGACTTATCCTTCAAGTATGTTCTTAGAATAATTCCCTTATGGTTCAGTCATATCATATGAAACATATACATAGGAGAAGTCACAACCTTGAAAGACAGCAATCCTTTTTGTGCATTAAAATTATCAGTAGATTTATCAGCACTTTCTGATACTTTTGATGTTTTTTTATTACTGTACTTTCCCTGTATGTGCTCATATTTTTATATGTTGTACTCACACTATTTTCCTTAGGGTCCAGACACATCATGTGATATATATAGATAGGGTAAGTAACAGCTTTGAAACAGAGCAATCATTTCTCTCCGTAAAGGTAATCAGTTAGGTTATGAACACTTTCTGCTACTATTGCTGTTTCTTTTTCCTACTTCAATTCCCTTGTATATATTCATATTTGTATGTGGTTTTGTCTCTTTGTGATTTGTGTATAATAATGCAATTATGTAGTAAGTGGGTTTTATTACCTACTTATCACAAGTTTCACTGTACGCAAAACTCTAATATGAAAACAGTTATCATTTCAATATTCAACATGGCAAGCTTATGAATATTGCACCTCCATCATGTATGCTGCACACAATACCAATGTTTCTACATGAGTACCTTAGTATACTGGATTGAAGTTAATAATAGAATGCTATTTATATCAATGCATAGCTTAATGCACTGATTAGCACTTGATATTTATTCCAATAATCTTTGACACTTTTTTTTATTAACATTACACTAAGAATCCCTTGTACAGACTTTTCATGAAAGGTAAATGCACATGTGATGTCATCAGTGATGTCATCAATGACATTTGTGATGTCATCTTTGATGTCCTGGGTGTTAGTGTTAGCAGTGCACGGTGGCGGCGTGAGTTATGGTTGCTTATCTTACCATAACTGCCGAATTTCAGGGGTTTTCGGTTTTACTTTGAACCATAACGTCCCTTTAACAAAGTTTCTTCACAGAATTTCATAGGTTTTTAGTAGTGCAACCTAACCATAACGTCCCTTTAACAAAGTTTATTTTACTGAATTTCATAGCTTTTTAGTAGCGCAACGTAACCATAACGTCCCTTTAACAAAGTTTTTTCACTGAATTTCATAGGTTTTTAGTAGCACAACTTAACCATAATATCCCTGACTTCATATACATGTAACATAGAACATACTAACCCCCTCGTAGTGATTTCCATGTCCGGGAACTACCGCCATGTCCGCGGACATATCGAAAATCTGAGCGTGGTGAATGTAAATTTAATTATTGTGCCCCATTTCCCCTTTGAAGTTGGCTCTGAAAAGAGCCGTTTTTTTTTTTTTACAGATGCTTGACAGACACCTGTTATTTTGTATTTTTTTCTTGTTTTTTTTCTTACTTTACTCCTAAAATCTTTACATAACCTTCTCCAAAGCAACCCTTACATTCCAAAATAGAAAGGCATTTCCCGTAAAAGATAAAGAAATGCCATCTTCTTTAAAATTAACAGCATTACTGGCATCAATATTCTCATTGTTACAGAAGAACATACCAGCTCTAAGCATGAAGGCACACATGCCTCGGTTGATGACACACCTAGCAATGTTTTGCTGAGGACAAAAAACTGAACTATTGTCCCATATTGCCCTAGGTAGTAATCCAGAAAAAATTACTTTCGCATTTGGAAGGATCTTCATTACGGCTTGAACCAAGCGTTCCAAATCAGCCAACAAAGTAGGGGCACTGACGTTGCCAAATGGAAAGCACCATAGTGCAAAACTACCACATGCGGACTGTTCATCGTGGCCAAATCCTCACAAACTTGTACAATTCCCTGTACATTGCAATCAGACACAGTGCTCCATACCACCTCCACTCCTTTCACATCAAAGTTCTTTGCAACATGCCTGCATTCAGCGTACTGCTGTAAACCATGCACAAACATATCTCCGAGCACCAACATCCTGACTTTCTCCACTTCTGCCATCTTCACCACACACAGTCTCTTTCAACACAAATCCACAACCTCGACATCTGATTGGCTGATCCGTACAGTCTTCTTTCCATGTTGGATTTCCTGGAAAAACCCGGATGTAGCACGCCCTGTCCAGGAACAGCCGCGGTGTCCGCAGACGGCGTCCACTTTACTCTCTGTGCCATTCCCTCATTGCATACAGCTAAGCAATCACACAATACGAATAACGTCCTCAGAACACCCCGATTTTGTGAATTTTTGAACATTTCAGGACAATTATCATTTCATTATTCAACATATTAACATTACAAATATTATACTTTCATCTTGTACTCTGCACACAATGCTATGTTTCTCCATTAGTAGCTCAGTATACTAGATAGAACCCCATAATACAATGCTATTTATATCAATGCATCGTTCAAAGCACTAATAACGGTATGATATTTATTGCAATATCCTTGACACTTTTTTCGCAACCCTATAATAAAAATCCCTAGTACACAAATTCCATGAAAAGTACATACACATGTGATGTCATCAGTGATTCCTTCAATGACATTTGCGATGTCATCTTTGATGTCCTGGGTGTTAGTCTTAGCAGTGCACGGTGGTGGCGCGAGTTATTTTTCATAGCTTACCATAACTTGCGATTTTCAGGGGTCTTTCGGCTGTTCTTAAAACCATAACGTCCTTTAAACAAACTTTTTTTAATATCACGCAAAAAATATACAAACATGGCATGCAAAAACCAACTTCTACAGATGGCTTTACACAGAATGTTGCAAAGTAAGAATTTATGCTTGTTCACAGTGAAGGTCAGCTGCTTCCATTTTTTTCTCGGGCCCCGGAGAGGCTCACGAAGCGGACTATAAGGTTGTATTGTGTTTTGACCTTGACAGACAGAGATTGTGATGAAAGACTTCTCTTGAAGGAGTGTTGCTAAAACGTAAGAGAAGATAAGGATGAAATTTATGAAACGAAACCACTTTTATATATTATATCACTATGCGAAAGATCGTTGGCACACACTGAGTCGTATTTTGGGACTACACCACTCGTAGACAATGGAAATTGCAATTGTACTGTAAGTAACCCTTTAGATTATTTTATACCAAATATAATGACAATAGCGTAGCATTAAAGACCGCTCAAGTTGAACTTGTTCATTGAAAGTGGCATAATGTTTTCTACCGCGCACTATCACCGCCGAATTGATCCCCTGTTGTTTAGAGGCCTCTGAAAAAGGCAGATGACACAGGGCGGGTTAATAGAAATAATTTAACCGGTCTATAGGCAGTCAAGCGCTCTACTCGCTGTGCCACTTCACTGTAGCCTGTCAAATGGCACAGCGAGTACAACGCTCGCTTTGACATCCGTGCACAGCTTGCTAACGCAAGTTCCAATCCCGGCAGGGCCAAACTCAGCCTTTCCTCCTTCCATGGTCGATAAATGAGCACCACACACTGTGGTTAATAATAAGCACCGCTTAGATACCTCACGGTCCTTAGCGCTATATGAATGGGAAAATATTATTATTTTATTATTAACATACTCCGTTGCACTATCTTCGATAGCAAATAGTTTCACGCCCTAATAAATAAAATGATGATTTTAATGAAGATCGGCTGGTGAGACTGATTTATGTTTTTTAAAACAGGTATGTGGCCCCATTTTGCCTATGTCACGATTTACAGACTCCAGCGGATGGGGTCTTCAACTGCCAGGTGCAGGTCCAAATATGCAACTTCATGACCCTCACCATTTTATGGGACAATCGCCAAGGACCAATATGCCCTTACGCAGTACTAGCGGCTACAAACAACATACCAACCAATAGGGTGGTCTAATGGCTCGTTTTTGGAGCAACCTTCCGATTATCAGAGCGACCATTTATTGCTTTTATTATAAACCAACAGCCTATCTACCGCAAAGGAACAACGCGTGGCTCCAAATAAACAAATAAATATAAATACAAATACAAATACAAATACACCCTAAAATATTTCACTGAAGCTATCCCACTTTAGCCTTATATAAAATAGTAGGATTTGTACATCTCGTGCACATTTCAAATGACTTGAATATTTTAGCAAACCCTGCCCTACGTGTGCATTAAACCTGGTACAAGAGAGTTATTAAATGGAACCGGTGATGATCAAGAGACTGCAGAATAGAGTAACATATCAATTCCACTCTCAAAAACAGGAACAGGACTCATTTTGTTCTGTAAAGTGCCACATTTTAATCCCTATGGATTTGGGAGGGAGACGCCAGCATGAAAAATAGAAAGGCCTTTGCAAATATAGAAGTATGTTAACTCAAACTTTCTGGATACCAAGATGCTAATGCTCCCAACAATACTGTGCCCATGTTCATTGTGGATACAACCTTCATGTGTAGGATCCTTTTCAACTATTGAAGTATATAAATACACCTGGGGCCAGATTACAGAAATTTAGCACCGATGCAAGGGCAAAGTTTGCCCGGTATTAGCACTAGGGCACAGTTTGCCATATTTTTAAAAAACACTGGGACAGATTAAAATACCATTGCACCTCGACAAGTTCAGTTTGGCATTTTAAAAGCACCAGGGAAAACATTGCCCTAGTGCAAAAAAGATGCATTTTTCACTACATGTTTGCACCAGGGCAAAGTTTGCCCTAGTGCTAATACGGAATGATATTAGCTCTAAGGCAAACTTTTCCCTGATGCAAAAATGAAGTGAAAATGTATCTTTTTTTTCACTAGGGAAATGTTTGCCCAGGTGCCTATAGCATGCTAAACTGCGCTTGTCATGGTGCAATAGTTTTCTAAAATGTTCCAATGTTTTTAGAAATAGGGCCAACTTTGCCCTAGTGCTAATACCGTGCAACCTTGCACTTGCACTGTTGCAAAGTTTCTGTAATTTGGCCCCTAGTGTTAAAGGAGGTAAAGACTCACATAGGTGTATCAGACATGTATCCCCATTCGCTGCCATTTATTCCTCTCTCTTATATTTTCAATAATGGTATAACATGTATCACTTCTCTATCTCAATAGCTAGATGAATAAAGACCTCAGCCATCCACAGCTCTCTACATATAATAAACAGAGAAGCACAAACATATTTCTCCCTATGAACCGCAGAGACTAAAGAAATTACACACATTTAGACAAAGCAGTGGCATAGGCACTATTTAAATCTGGGGATAACGACAAAGTCTATATTGCTTTAATCTGCCCTCTGGCATTTGCATTATTGCATCTCCAATCACAAATCTAGCATTACAAGTGCCTGATTGCAAAAAGAACACAACAGCATAATAACCTGACATGTGATATGATACTTCCCCTTGAGCAACACAAATATAAATTGTGCTCCGGAGCAGCATGGAGAACAATAGTTCAGAGGTTCACAGAGCATTCAGAGACCCTGTTCAATGCTTCATGTGTGCTTCATGTGTGTCTCTTTTTCTCTCCTTCGCATTCTGCTTCTTCTTTATCTTCCCCATTTTCTGGCATTAGTCTATTCTTTTCAACCTTCCATTTAGTTTTCACTTTGCACTTTAATTACCTGACCTTCTGAAAACCGATCTGGGCTATAATTCTTGAAGAATATGAGCATCCAGCCTAGCCCTTAGTGGGCAGGCAATCATTGTGCATACATTTTACTGTCAATTTATCAAGAAATTAATTGTGTAGTTCCTGGACCAAAAGGGTATATGCCTTCATTATGTATGATCGCCCAGAATGCATCTAGGAGGTGAAACAGTTTATGAACAAGAAACAACAAAAAAAGTAATCCACGCAGAGCAATTAGACGGAATTTGTTTTTAAATTATACATCTTATATTCTCAATTTTGTACTATCATCTCTTAAAACATTGACATGCAGTTTTCAAATGTATGATCACTTAAACACCATGGTCTATTAGGAGTATCGAGATGTAAGGAAATTTCAGTGCATCTAAGAAGTAAAGGAATTTTCTCATACTGCCAATAATTACTGACATCATAATGCACAGACCTGCTTCGTACAATTTTGGAAGAACACCATCCTATATTTTACTGAAACATCTACTGTCTCTTACATCCTAAAATAAAATCAATATTAATTGTAGGGTGTATTCAAATTCTCTACGTATGTATGCACACCTCCTCTGTTTTTTGACCAAAACTATCATGAGAGAAAATCAGTAAAATACGTCTATGGTCTTTCCACTCGAGGAAGGAGCTTCCTAGCACTCTAATTGTTTGCGTAACCCCACTGGTTCTATGCCACATTCACTTATATTTGGTCTATATAATATCATTTTACAGCAACACTGCAAAACTGAAAGAACATTGTTAACTTGATGTACATTCTTCAAAGCATACTCCTATTACATATACTATGTTAACCTATATTTACATATGAATAAAATATAACTAAAAAACCTATTTACACCCTAAATCCTTTTTCAGACTCAGTTTGTTGAAAGGCTGTCAAAACAGTTAAGTCTTCCGAAAACCTCTTCACTCTAGTTAAATTCAGATTGTACAATACTAGTATCCCCTACACACTGACACTACTACACTACAAAAAGCAGGCAACACCAAATGGTGGACCACGTCACATTAAAAAGAGCAAACATAAAAAGAAGACAAAACCAAATACACAAAATGTCAGCCTCCATTACTTTAATATGCCAAAACAGTCATCTACACCATTCAAACTAACCTATCAAAGAACACAACTTTTCCCTCCAAAACAAACACATAACTCATATTATCAACCATTTGCCAATATTATCTCCATGTTTGTCTCACAGCACAGGAAGGAAATTAAGCAAGATACAAAACAATTTACATCAGTTGGGATTCATGGCCTCAACGGATTATGATGTACATTAGGTACAACAACAATTACATGGATCTAGACACTCCCAAATTTAAAATACAATTGGCCTCATTACGAGTCCTGTGGAAGGCATGCCAGTAAAAGCTGGGATTTACCGGCTCTGGACTTGCCAGAATTACCAGGGCATTACAGTCCCGGTGATCCGGTAATTCTGGAGCCGGCATTCTGTAAATCCCCATTGTCATGGAGTCCAATTGGACTCCACGGGAATGGGGAAGTGGAAACACCAGCACCATGTGGTAATGGTGCCGGTGTTTCTGCATCCGTCTGTGGCTGGTGGCATTACGCCCTCCAGGTCAGACCGTTATATCCGGACGGGCTAACTTGTAATGAAGGCCAATGAATAGGAAACCCTGCCATGAAATGACATCAAATATACAAATGAGTGGTAAGTAAAACCGTGGCATTATATGCAAAGGCGATAGGCGATGAGCTCCTTTTTTTAAGAGAGAGTTCTCTTTCTTTGTGTATAAACATAATTTTGTTAAACTAATGGCAGTTTCTCCACACACTTCATTAATTTAATCAAACATTGCCAAAAGAAAGACATGAAAGTGGACAGACAAATTAAATTAAAACATTGAAAAATCTAGTAAACATGTCAACAATGTAATTCCTGCATGTATTTATCATCATGCAATGAATTTGATCTTAAACAACAACATCAATCATACTATATAATAAAAGACCAGATGTATGTTTGTCCGAAGCCCTCCTGCCCGCTTTGCCTGTTATCAGCGTTAGAGGGAGCCGTTGCCTTACACATACAACAATAAGTCTTCAAGTTCATCTTCCAGGCAAACAAAATGTGTATTTCAACAATAACATACAGTTAGGTTTAACATCTTACTCTAAAAAAAGATATACATTTAAAAAACCTATAAACAAAAATTAAGCACTATTTTTCTAACAAAACAAATTAATTTTTTTCAATGTAATGATCTATTATGTAATTATTCACTGTACTATTTCTTGGTATGTATAATTATATCAATAATATTCTTCATGTATGTTTTAAACCTCTTGTGACTTCAGTTTACTTTATTTTATGATCTCATATCTACTTCGAATAATACTGAGATTTTGTTTGAGGTTACTACTCCTCAATGTAAAAGGAGCAAGATCCTTTACACATTTTTTTCTATCATCATAAATTCCAAAGAAATACACCACATAATATATTTACACACTGAAAATGTCTTCCTTTACCCACATTAAAGAGGACTTTATTGATCCTACTGAGATGAGATAGGGTGAGGCTAACCCAGGTAGAATAGAAAGCATCACTGATACAGAGAACATCAGGCAAGGAAACAAAAGCCCACTGCGGAACCAACATACACGGTACAGCTTACTAGAGGCAAGGTTGATTATAAAAAGGAATGAAGGACTGCATATGTCCTCAAGCCAGACCTGGAGACACGAGGAACTAGACACTGCTTACATGGCGAGGGACCCAGACAAAAGAAGCACAGAGGTTGTCAAGGAGGGATGAGCCTCTCCAGGAGGCCATGAACAAGGGACCTGGCCGGTGGCAGGGAAAAAGAAACCCTGAACGGTGAGGTCACAGGGAGAACAAGAAAGTGGACAGTTGAGGATGCGAGGAAGAGCCTAACGCTATGGAGCTGCCAGAGACAGGACGCCGAACATGGTAGCAGCTCAAAAGCCCCGCTCTGCTCCCAGGGTAGACCTGATCCCGGAAGAACACTTCCGCAGGAAGGGAAAGGGTCAGGCCAGCTACTGGGTAACAGAGGGAGCAGAATAGATTAAAACAGCACACATTAACATCCTCAGGGGCGAAAATGGATAATGGAAGAATTAAACAGTATGAAAATCCTATGTGGATCAGTACCTGGCTGGAGAGTACACCAGGTCTGCTCAAAAGGACAGTGAGTGCAGCAGGACCAGAGGTCCCATGGAAACAGAATATCAGGGTCTGGAGCCACATGGAAATGGGGAAGCCCCTCTAGCAACACATACCAGGATCTCTGACCCACTTGAAATTGGGCAAAGGCCACTAAAGAAGTACATAGGAGCAAGGACCCATACCAGAAAAAAGAGACACAATGAGCTGGGGCCAAAAATTAGTCGGGGAGATCTTGAGAGAACATTGAGGGGTGTTTGATCCACAGAAATGAGAAACCAAGAGCAGAAACCAACAGGGAAATCCTGCAACAGCCCAGAGGGATCTGTGACCCAAGTAGAAGAGAGAGAAAATAACAAGAAACCAGAGCAAGAGGTGTGACACTTTGCCAAAGAATAAAACACGTTTTTGAACTATAAGATTCACAAACAGGTGTGGCAGGATAGTGATCCAGACTTGAGGCCACATTGGTGATCTGAAGAAAGGACAGTGGGAGAGGTTCCCCTCCCCCTGACATATGGGGAAAAGTGTTTTCTCTATGTGTGGAAGGACTTTTGAGATCAATAACTTTTAAACTAAAGAGTCATTCACAAGGTTTTCTGAGCTTGAACATTTGAGTTTGTATCCAGAATGAGAGGCACCTACTTCTGGATCAAGAGGAGACCCAGTTGTCCTTAGTCAGTTTAGAGTGTAAGGGACGGAATTAGGTTTTGGACACAGGATGGTGGACATTTTACTTTATGGACACCCTGACAGAGTCCTTAGTACTTTTGTTGAGGTAGGGCAACCCCTCATAGTAATAAGGCAAGATAGGTTTATCCTTTTCTTTTACTTTTATAAATAAATGTCTTTGCCAACAAATATGTCACTACTCTGTCAGACCCGTACTTCTGCACCCTTTTAGTTGTCTCTAAATATTTACTGATGTGTTTGTTCTTCAATATGGAGAAGAACTTTAGTAGAAAAACTAATGTGAATGTATCTATTGCTAGGTGGTCTATTTCACAATGATTGAAGAACATGTCCAATTCCCTTCTGTTGCTGGATCATTGTCTGAGCTGCAATCTGACATTTGCTATTTAACAGCAGCATTAACTAGTTTCCCTCAGTGATTTATCTTTGCACAAAGTAATTAAATATACATATTGGTATTTTACCTCATCACATGTTTTCTGAGTAATATTAAAGAACCCCAATGAGAGATAGTAACATTGAAAAACGGTTGTACAACACTGGCAAGAGAATGAGGTAGCAGGGACATTAAAAGAGGTTTTTCTCAATCAGTCAGTGCTGTGAACTTATATCACTGAAGATCTGGTAGCTTGTAGTGATCATGAAGTTTGACATTGTGAAGAACTTTCTTATAGGAGGAACAGAGTACTTTACAGAAAACACATGTATTAACATTTTAAATGGATGTTAAATGGGGAGGCAATGGAGAAAATAGACTAATATGCCTATTTGGAATACACAATATATAACCACCCTCAGATGGACGCACACTCTGACAAACTTAAAATAAATGTGGGGTGTTTAGCAACCAAATTAAAAAAGAAATGTAAGTATGGTTGTTTCTCCTTCCTGCCCATTATTAAGCATTATAAAGCAAAGGCAACCAATGCTTTGCTTTTTGATGCAGAGATACATTCTCTCTTTTCATCTTTGCATGCCTCTGCCTCCATTTTTGCCACTTTCTGCCATTTGCTGCTGCTTTCTTCCCTTACTTCCTCCTTTTTTCACCTTCCAGGCCTGCCTCTACCATACCTCCTCTCTTAAGCAACCTCTGCCCTGCCGTCTCCCCTGCCCCACACCCACCCCATTTCACCCCAATTGGGTCCTCTTCAGAGGGTGCCTAACCTGCTTCCCAGGACCAGGAGGCTGCAGTCCATCTTGCATCCTGGTCGCTGTGAGGTGAGCGTCTCCCAATTCACTCTCTCTGGCTTCATTTTTGCTCCTTTCTGCCATTTGTCTGCACTTTCTTCTCCTTTCAGCCTCCTTTTGGTCATCTTTCCATGCCTCTGTCTCCATTTTCACCACTTTCTACCATTTTACTCCTGCTTTCTCTCCTTTCTTGCTATTTTTTGCCATCTTTCCAGGCCTGTGCCTCCATTGTTGTCACTTTCTGCCATTTTCTGCCCCTTTCTTCCTCCTTTTGTCATCGTTCCATGCCACGGCCACCATTTTCACCACTTTCTGGTATTTTCTTCCCCTTTCTTCCCTTTCTTCCTCTTTGTTTCACCTTTCAGACCTCTAACGTACCTGGCACTCTTAGGCAACATCCGCCCTGCCCCCTTTCCCGCCCCAGCCTGTACCCCCTTTCCCTGATTGGGTCCTCCTCAGAGGGTGCCTAAACCTGCTTCCTGTGACCAGGACACTGCAGTCCATCTTGTATCCTGGTCCCTGCAAGGTGAGTGTCCCCCTTCTCGCTCTCTGTGACCTGTGCCTTAATTTTTGCTCCTTTCTGATATGTGTCTACCTTTTCTTCCCCTTTCATCCTCCTTTTTGTCATCTTTCCATGCCTCTGCTCAATTTTTACCACTTTCTGTTGTTTTTCTGCTCCTTTCTTCCTCCTTTTGTCATCGTTCCTTGCCTCTGCCTCCTCTCCTTTCTTGTTCATTGTGTCGTCTTTACAGGCCTCTGCCTCAATTTTCTACACATTCTGCCATTTTTTGCCCCTTTCTTCCTCCTTTTATCATAATTCAATGCTTCTGCCTCCATTTTCGCCACTTTCTGACGTTTTCTTCTCATTGTTCTCTTTCTTCCTCCTTTTATCACCTTCCAGGCCTCTACCGTACCTGAATGTCTTAGGCAATCTCTGCCCTGCCCTCTTTCCCGCCCTGCCTGCCCCCTCCCCTGATTGGTTCCTACTCAGGGGGAGGTGCTTCTTAACAGTGTCCCCAGGGCACTCCCTGCCTGGGTAGCTGTTGGCTAAGGACTCCAACACAAAGGGTAGCACCTGAATAAGCAACTCCAGTCCGTGTTTTTCTGTGTTCTCCAGGGAAGCCAGTAGCCAGCCGTCAACCAGCAGCAACTGACAAGTTAAGTCGGGTCTGGGTGTGGAGTACAGCAATCACTGTATTACAAAAGCCCTGCCACTCTTCTAACCTACATAACCTAGCATACCAAAATTATCTAGCTAGTAAATATTATTTCTATCACTGTTGTGTACCAACCTCTAGGTGGTTTTATTTTACTGTTTTATCCCAGACATTAGCGTTATTTTATTTATTTATTCATTTATTTAAATTTATATAGCGCGCAAGCAGCCCAAGGGCATTGAGGCACTGTTACTTGTGAGAGCTTAGTTACAGAGGTACAGGAATGGTAGCAGTCGTTGGTACATTATAAATATTACAGACATAATACAATACTTACAGCTTATGCAATTGGTCATTACATTCCAGCTTATGCAGTGGGTCACATGTATAGTATTCATGCTGATGCGAGGGACCTTATGTGAAGAGGATGGTTTTCATAGCTTTATGGAAGACGATGAGGGAGGCCTCACCTCGGATAGTGGGAGGTAGGGCATGCCTGTGTATGGGTGCAAGATATGGGAAGCTGGAACCACCCGCTCTGGCTCTTTTTACTAGTGGCACATAGAGCATGTTGGTATAGGGTGATCTGGTTGGCCTTGTGGAGGAGACAGGGTGGATCCTTTCCAAGAGGTAAACAGGAGCAGTGAGGTGAATGCACTTGTGGGTCAGTGTAAGAGCTTTGAAGACAATTCTTTCCTTAATTGGGAGCCAGTTGGCTAGTTTTCTAGCCTCCGAGATGTGTTCTCTTTTAGCAATGCCTTGGGCTGCACGGAGAGCACTATTCTGTATGACTTGTAGCCTTTCCAGATTTTTGTTGGAGGTTCCTAGAAAGAGTACATTGGAGTAGTCTAGCCTGGAGCCAGTGATGGCTCTGGCTATGTTTGTGCAGTTCTCTTTGGAGAGAAAGGGCCTGACTGCGTTGATTAGTTTAGCGTGATATGCAGCTGAGGAGGCTATTGCATTGACTTGTCTGTCCATGGATAGGTTGGAATCCAAATAGACTCCAAGGGTTTTGACTGAGTCTGAGACAGGTATTTTGATGGTGTCGATGGTGAAGTGACTGAATTGGGAGTCTAGATTTCTTAGTGTGTCAGTGGAACCTATCAGGAGGAGTTCGGTCTTATCGGAATTGAGGCATAGTCCATTGTCTGCCATCCCGGCTTGGATGGTGTTGTAGAGGTTGTTAAGGGTCAAGGAGTCAGTGTCGTAGTTGCCAGTGAGGGTGAGGAGGATCTGGGTATCGTCAACGTAGTTAGTGTACGAGATACCCATAGCGTCGACGATGAGGAAGAGGGGCCGTGTGAAGATGTTGTACAGGGTGGGAGAGAGGCAGGAGCCTTGGGGCACACCACAGAGTATGAAGGAGGGTGAGGCAGAGGCTAGGTCAGAGAATACTTGCATGGTTCCGTCTTGTAGGAAGGAAGTAATCCATGCAGTGGCGTCAGGGGAGAACTTGGCAGTGGAGGAGAGGTGGTGGCATAGGACGTTGTGATCTACAAGATCGAAAGCCGCGGATAAGTCAAGAAGTAGGAGAAGTGTTGGTTTGCCCATGTCTCTGGCATCGTCCATCTGGTTTTTCAGGTCAAGTAAGGCGGTTTCAGTCCCGTGTCTGGGGCGGAAGCCAGATTGACGGAGTCCCAGGAGTTTGTTCTCCCTCTATCCCTCTATCCAGATATCTCAAATCTAGGTGTTTTGCATTTACTGTTGTGCCTCCAATTTAGGAGTTCACCCTCTGGCCAGGTGAAGTTTAACCATGTGCCACACTTAGACAGAATTGTGGAGTTTAGTATGCGTCACACTTTGAGTGAAAGGTGAAGAATAGCCATGCATCACACTTAGAGTGAAATGTGAAGATTAACCATGCACCACACTTGGATAGAGCTGTGAAGTTTAGCTATGCATCACACTTAAATTGAATGTTGATGATTGACCATGCATCACACTTAGATAGAATTATGGAGATTAGTCATTTGTCACAACAGATAGGACGTGTAGATTAGCCACATAGAAGAATTTAGTGAGCAGCAAAAGCACTAACACCATTCTTCTGATTCCTCAAACACACCATGCAAACACAATACACTCCCACTGGGCTAGCCAACCTATACCCTAACACACACCCAACACAACCAGCACACACTTAGAACAAACAAACCCGGACACTGGACTGTACCCATACGGCCACAACAAGCCAGTGCACACATCCTTCAACATCTGCAAATCTACACATAAAACACATACGCAGCCCTACATAATAAACAGTCACATAGAAACATCCAGACATTGGACTTTACCATACGGATACAACAAGCCAGTGCGCTCAAACCTAAATACCTGTGATCTACACATAAAACACACATACACACCCCAACACAACAAACAGCCACACAGAAAACATCCCAGGCATTAGACCTTAACCGTATGGATACAACAAGCCAGGGGACACAGCCTACAATCTGCAAGCCAACACATACAGACGTCAGTTTCTCCTGGTTCTGGACCTATCTTATCATTCTTCCCTCACTAACCAATCCTGTCCTCTTTCTTGCAGAGCCACATGAGCACCTGGAGACTGCTGTTGGGTGCTATTGGTGCATGGTATAAATCAACATAACATAACATACCATTTCAATACCAATGACCATTAGTGGCCGAAATTGGAGGGTTTGATTTGGCCTAGAATGCTTGGTCTCCCTAAATGAGTCCCTGCAGTGTGTATAAGGTATGAACTTGGCCTCCTTTCATCAGCATGCATGATTAAATGGAGATCTCTATCATTTTGTAGGAAAATCCTCAATCCCCAGAAGAAATCATTATTTTCTAATATGTATGAGGCAATGAAGAAGAGAACTTGTATCTATCTCACTAGTTTGGTGAAAGAAAGGGATGATCTTCTATTAAAATACATTGTAAAAAAAAGAGTCGCAAAGGACTCAACTACTTAAAGTTAAGATTGCTCTGTGGGAACAGGATTGGTGTGTAACAAGAGATGCCCTAAACAAGTATGCTCTCTACACCAATCTGGCCCATCAGGAGAAGCATCTCAACAAAATTGAATGATATATCAAAATGTTCCCATGTCCAAAATGGAGGTCTAACTTCCGTACATTCAGATGTAATCTACTCCCAACAATGGAAGAGCTTGGGAGCTAGATGAAACATATCAAGGGAGAATCAGAAAAGTAGATTCTGTGCAGAGGAGTCTATCATTGAGACTTTGGAACACCTTCTCACAGAATTTAGCAAAACATTTCATACAAGATATAAGTACTTTGTTTTTTTCAGGATATGAATATCTATGCAGATTCACACTTTTGGTGTAAAATAATAGTTGCAAACCAACTTTCTCGAACCCTAGATTAAATATTTAATTCTATTGAAGGGAATATATAAATGTGGTCTCCAGGGAATGAATGCAAGGTCAACGGGTTGAACAATTGGTTTATGACTGGGTTTTCACATTCGAGTTGGGTTATTAATTGTGAGTTATATAAGCCCTGAGTACAAATTGGACTACACTGTTGGATTTTATGATTGGGTATTTGTTCTTGAAGAGTGATATTAATTGTGAGATGCAGTAGTTTAGCTTACAGAAAATGAGGTTTTAAGGATTCAATATTATGGTCATTTGTACTAATGCATATATTTGTCTTTTACTTTTGAATGTTTTCTTTTGTTAGGGAGGCATGCTTTAATGTATCGTGTAAGATTTATTAATAAACCTAAAGCACAAATAAAACCAATACACAAATATAACAACATTAATTAAAGCAAAACAAAATATTTGATGTGTTTAGAACAGTACAATGTGTGGGGTTCTATTAGGAATGCATCACAGAAACCAGACTTTCACTTGAATTGGTTGAGAACATAGACATTGAGCTATACACTGAACAGTTGATACAAAAGTTTTTACATATATTTGTTATTTTCTATTTAAGGTTTCCTGACATACTTTATTGCAATCAATTAATACAATGTAAAAGGTAGCAGGTGAATAGACAGCCGCAGTTAAGCACACAGATGCTAGATCATACCTGGTGGGCAAAGAGGTGGTATAGTGGTATAGTCAAATATATCTAAGTATATTCAGGGTAATTCATGGAATAAATGTGTGCGAAAAGGGGATCGCAAGTGTGAAAAACGCAGCGCACGTGTGTTAAAGCAGTGCACGCAGGCGTTCGTCGATTCATGGAATGCGCTGAGCATGTAAACCCTGGTATGTGTGCCAAATCCATGGGTGGCGCACACGGGAGCACACGTCACCAAATGCTGTGCATGACGCCCACACGGGGAAAGAGCAAAACGTGAAGTGCACACAAGAAAAGTGGGCGTAACACGGCGTGTAACACACGGAATGGGGAACAACAAGTGAAAATGTGGGCGTCACGGGGGAAGTACGGGAGGTAAATGCTCACAACGCCCACACGCACACTAACAACATGTATTCATGGAATCGAAACCCGTGCGCCAAAAAAGACACGCTAATCCAGAAACACGTACGCCAGCAGGAAGCAGGCGTAAGCAACATACAAGCTCATATGATACGATGAATATACCGTTCCTCTCAGCTGTGGTCGTGGGACACCGCAGGAGGAGGAGGATAGCCAGGCCCCGCATTTTATTACCCAGGACCAGCCTTTTTGGGATGCCTAATGACCAGGTGTATGGGAGGTACAGGTTTCCACCAATAATAATCAGAGAACTGGTCAGGTAATGGGAGGATGACCTCACATCACACACCCTGTGCTCCCAAGCACTGAGCCCCTTGGAAAAGGTGTTCAATGTAGTGCACTTCATGGCTACTGGGTCATTTCAGCGGACAAGTGCCATAGTTGGGGTGTCTCACAGGCCATGCAGTCACAATGCCTACCAGGTGTTGGCGATCATGACTGCACGGCCCTCAGTCCGCAGGCACATATACATGCCCAGAACACCTGCAGAAAGGCAGGCCATCGTCCAGGACTTTTACGGGGTGGCACACTTCCCCAAAGTGCTCAGTGCAATTGATTGCACCCTTGTGGCTCTTCGTCCTCCCAGGGCCACTGAGCACATGTATCGAAACCGCAAGCACTGGCATTCCATCAACGTGCAGGTTGTATTTGATGCCAGGGGAATCATCACCTCAGTATATGCCAACTATCTGGGGTCCAGCCATTATAGTTTCATATTCCGAATGCCACCCCTAAACCCTAAACTGGGGCCTGGAAGCTGGGAGGCATGGCGACACATGGCTAATTGGTGAGTATAAATGCCTCTGCACATGCATGCATCTCAGACACTGAGAAATGGGAAAACCCAACTAATGACAACCATTATAACCTCTCCAGGGGACAGTGCATACCCTCTGAGCACCTACATGATGACGCCAATACGGAACCCCACCACACCACCCGAGGTAAGATACAACACAGCCCATATAGCAACCCGGGGCATAGTGGAGCTCACATTCGGAGTGCTGAAGTCACGCTATCGCTCCCTTGACCGGTCTGGTGGGCAGCTGCTATATGCGCCCCAGTAGTGTGCAGGATCATAGTGGCAGCATGTGTCCTTTACAACGTTACAACCCGGTGGGGCGTGCCAGTGGACATGGTGGTGCCCCCACATCTCCAACCACATGCACGCCCGCTGCGCATGGGAGGTGGAAGGGCACGTGGTGAGGCAGCCCGTACCCAGCTTGTGGTAAATTTCTTCACCTAAAATCCCACCCCTGCAGAGTGCGCACAGGCCTGGCACATACCAGCTGACAAGTTATGATGATGACAAAAGGGACAGTCAAATGTCACAACCATACCACCCTGAGATTGTTTACCTGGAAGTGCTACATTGTGTGCATCCCTAGCTACTTAAACACACCCAATGCTGTGTCCGTAAAAGGCACACATTCATGCAGCATGAAGGACTACCCCCTTGCAAAATACTACATCCAAATAGTGGCATGTCACCCAACCCCTCCCTAACCCCATCTCAGCTACCCAACACACCATGGCATTGCATGCAATGGTAAAGCAACCAAATGAATGCACAACACATGACACAAGTGTCACAAAGTGCACCGTCCCAAATGGCAACAGGCCAGAGACAATTTCCTCTCACTAATGAAAAAAAAAAACAGCACACATGAACAAATACTTACCAGCAAGACAAAACATTAGTACAGGATCCAACAGTGGCAACATATGATAGTAAAAAATGAATGTAGTGCAAGTGTCACAACCTGACAAAGGCAGCACATTGACCCCTTCCAACTGCAGTGTGTTGCTGGTAGCCAAATGTGGCAGTGTACTGCATACAACATGAACTGCATCTGCAATGGAGATGGGCTCGTCAAGACATGAAGAAGTAACATGTATATATGCGAAAAGTCCTGTATGCAAAACCATATACAAATCCACCATGCAGTGGAGAAATGAACACCAATCCCCACTAGGGATGTATACACAGTTTGGACTGCAGACTGCCCACACAATTTATGGGAGCCCAATGCCTCTGTGTAAGTTACTGTCACTTGGTCACACCCTTTGCGAGCCCATGGAAAGGGGAAGCAGGAGGGGCGTGTGTGTCAGGAACCCAAGTTTCTAAACCAAAGACATGAGAAGCCTGCATGTGCCCAGCTGGAATACACAGTGGATGCCTACGGGAGCCACACAAAGCAACACACTGTAACATGAATTCACAATCTGAAAGAAAATGGTTATAAACAAATAAGTAAAAGCAAATTAAATAAAGGAAAAGAAAAAGTAAATGTAAAGTAAACCAAATAAATAAAATAATAAAAGAAAATTCAGAATGCAATTTAACTAAAACAAATCTATGAAAATTAAAATAACAAATTACAAATGAAAATAAAATGAAAATAATAAATAGAAAAAAGAAGATGAAAAATACATAATAAATTAATTAAATACTAATTTAATTTTACAATTTGGAATGAAATATGAAAAAAACAAAAGCAAAAAAAATGTTTAAAAAAATATCAAAAATGCCCATGTGTCGACCAGGGGGGGGGGGCCACCCAGGAGGGAGGAGGTACAGGGTGCACCCCAACACCCGCATGCGTGGATGTTGAGAAAAAAAAAAAAACCTGCATGGCTTCCCTACAGTGGGAGAACTGCCGTCGCTGTCATCACACTCTGATAGTACATTAGAAGGTGGGCATTATATGGGAGGAAGACCACGCAAAGCCCTGGCATGCTCCTCCATGGCAGCAAGCATGCATGTCTGAAAGGTTTGGTTCTGCAGGATGATGGTACGAAGATCCCCATGCAGCACCTCACGGGTAGCACGCATTTCTGCCTGCAAGGCCTCGCGTGATGCCCGGATCTCCTCACGGGTTTTCCTGGAGCTCAGATGAGAGTGTGCATGTCAGGTACTCCAGCTGCTGTTCGGACCTTGTACACTGGGACACCTCAAGTGCACCCAGAGTATCTCTGAGGGACCTCTGTTCTAACCTTAGGGCATCCCTGTGGGCCTGTGACTCTACAGATATGGCTGTGTGCAGAGTCTCCACACAGTATTGCCAGGGGCGCACGGCCAACGCGTTGGCGGGCACCACACCTGTTTGGGGCAAGGTGATGTGCACCTTGCTGTGCTGGCACTGCCTGAGGCTGCAGGACTGCATTCCTCCTTTGATCTGCTGCCCAGGAACAGGAGCAAATATAGTGGAGCGTGACCCTGCATCCGTAACCGCCACAGGCAGACTTTCCAACACTGAATGGCCCATAGCGGAGTCTACCCCCAGTGCAGGTGGGTTGGGCAGAACAGCATCCCTGCCAGAAACACTCACCTGCGATGAGACATTTGTCTCAATGTCAGATTCAGCACCTGAGCTGTAGAGGTCATAGCACCGGCATCACACATTAGCCTGTGAGTGGCATGGACAATCCGCATACATGACACATGCCAGCACACAGATGGCACGTAGCATAGCCATGGCAGATTTAACAAGGACACCCAGATGGTATGGTAGCAAATCAGTACTGTCACCCATCCATGTGAGATGGAAATCATGAAATAGAACATGCAAAAGAGTGTGACAAAACACGCATGTGCCACACGCTGCGACAATGCCAGTGTTCACTAATGCAGTGATGGCAGGCACATGGATACATCAATGGTTGGTCACTTCGACATGACTGAAGACAATTGTCATGTTGAACATTCAAACAGGGGCCGTAGTGATTGTGTGGAGGCCATGTGTAGGTGCACATTACTCAATCAGCCTGATTGATGAAATTATTCCCTAATAAGTTAACAAATGTGGGGCATTGTGGGGTGTAATCTATGTCTGAAGTATGTTACATTTGGGGCAGAACGGCACAAAAATGTGTGGTAAACATGCAAAGGATTTCATAAATCAGGCAGAATGAACAGAAAAACAGTATGAACAATGTTGTGGCATGATGGCAGTTGAAGGGCAAGTGCAGTAATTAGGTGCAAATTGTCAAATGAGGTCAGAAGGGATACTGTAAAACCCAAACCCAAGGCCGGGGGATGGTTTGGAGGCACCACATGGGTGACCCATAGCAGTCACGACTACACAGCCTCACCTGGCACTCAATCAGAACACATCACCCAAACAACATACACATGGTTTGCACACACATGGATGGACACTCACCGGACATTGCCTCAAGATCTGGTAGGTCTCCCACTCCTTGGATCTGATCCTCTGTGATGAAGCCTCCAGCAATAGACTCTTTTTCTGTGAGTACTTCCTCCTCTGTTGGAGACCAACTGCCAGTCACCAGAGTAGAGGCATGATTGGAAGCCAGTTTGTTATTTGCTCTAAGTTTGAGGTCATTGCACATCATCAGATGTGCGCTCCCAAATCCAAGGGAACTAACCTGGTCCGCGATGCACTGCCAGTGGGCCCTACATTCAGCAGTCGTAGTCTTGCACGCTGCAGTCGCCAGCATTTCACGGCCATGGGCCGACACGTAGCCCACAAGTGTGTCTAGTTCCACATCATTGAAACTATGCTTCCTTAATGTGCCGGAGGGGGGAGCCGTGTCTGGGGTCCCAGCCTGCACTGCAAGTGCACCCTTCTTCCTCTTGGGAGGTGGTGCGGACCCTGAATGGCTTACGCCGCTCTGGTTTGCAGGGGCTGTAGCGCAGGTGGACTGGGCACTGGAAGTAGCCAAAGGCACGATGACCAAGGGTCTCACTGCAGGCATTGGCTGCTGGGTGATGTTGGCAGGACAAACCTCGTTGTGATGGACTTGGACCAACACTGTCCCGGCTGGGTGACTCGGAGCTGGGGTGGAAATAGCTGCAGCTGCCCCTGCAGCCTCCTCACCCTGGCTACTTGGGGCAGCAGATGACATTGCTGCCCCAGATCCACGTGGCCAGGTGACAGCAACTTTCACCGCCACACGTGGCTTTGACTTGGTGGCACAGAAGTCAGCCTGGGAGTCATCCTCTGCCGGTTCCGTTGACAATATGGGCCGAGTTAACAAGGCCTGAGCTGGGATGGTGTCAGCTGCATCTTCCCGACCCATTGGGGGGGTGGGGCAAAGGTGTCCCTGATTGGTCCTCCACACACTGGCGTCTTGGGCCACCCTACACATCCTGGCCATGTCCCCTACCGCGGCCACCTCTTGGAGGTCGGTCACCTTTGTCTTCCTTACCACTTGGTCGCCTCCCCACCATGGCACTGATGTTCTTGTGCAAATGGGAGGTGCAGTAAACAATTGTCCTGGGCAATTGGAGCGAAAGGGGCAGGGTACCAGATGGAATACGTACCTTAGTGCTCTAGCAATGCTGTCTGTGACCCCTGGGGGAAGATGACGGGTCACGCAACGCTCAGGCACCCCAAAAACAAAATTTAACATGCACGCGACACCTGGTAGCCCACGTGTGTGGAATAAAGAACCTGCACTATGCTGTGGCACCCAGAAACACAAAAATAATCATACGCATGGTACACGCAGGCTACAATGACCTCTGAATGGGTACGCAACACACGGGGGCAACCACAGTTAAAAAATACGTACACGACTCACCATCTGCCTGGAAAAATAATGTGAAAAAGACATGCGTGTGTGCATTGGCAACACCACTACCAAAGAAGAATTGAACGCTGTCTGAGTATACAAGGTGTACGAACTGGAACCGTTGTGAAGTAATCGCGTGTGAACCGACAAGAAGTACAAGAATCACCCGCTCACTCTCCACAAAAAGCACGTACAAGAAAATGGTGTCCTATGCATTCCTTTTAACCCAGCCCACACGGGCCTTTCCTCCAATTACACGCAGTGACACCCGGACATGCAGTTTTTGCATGTGTACAATCAACATGCAGCCGTGTGGAGGGAAACGCCCGTGCGTGTTACGTCACAGACGTGCTTACGCGCTAAGGGCCTTTCCTCGAATTACACGATGACGTGCAGTTTTTTCACATGCCAAATCACTCCGTATCAAGCTGGCCACGCGACAACACACGGAAGACCAGGCTCCTGCCCAGAAGGCCATTTTCCTGCCTCTAGAGCCCTGAGCCTGCTCCCACCTGCCATCTGCTACTGCCTGCCTGCTGGCCACGTGCCCTGCTGTTTGGTGCCTGCACGTCAGCCATCTGCAGGGGTCCAGTTGCTGTGACCACCCCTGCTGGAACAGAAGACTCCCGACTGAAGTTCCATCGCTCCACAGACCAGCACAAGGACCCAGTTGCCCACCCACACCTGCCTCGGGGGTTGCTATTTCGGGGGAAACACCATCGGAGACCACTGGCAGCCCCCAGCCAGAGAGGCAGAGGGCTACCAGCTTCAGTGCCGCAGAAGTTGGTATCCTGGTGGAGCAATTCCTGGTGAATTATGATGCCCTCTTTGGAAGTTCAAGCGCCGACAATGAAGGATGGAAGAGGATCTGGAAGGACATTGTGGCTGCCATCAACGTGGAGGGGGTGGCAGCCCGCAACATGCAACACGTCCGGAAGCGCTGGGACTTCAGGTCCAGGACCCTCAGCAAGGCCCGGTGCCTCTTGAAGGCAAAGCATGCAGAGGGGTGCCGGGTCTGCCTTACCAACATCCAGATGAGGGTCCTGAAATGCATACACCGAGCGCTCCACCTCCAGGTCCTTCAGAGGCAGACCCGTCTGGAGTCAAGCGGTAAGTGTCCTTGCGTACTGATTGGACGCAGTGCATGTAGCGGTGTGCCAGGAGTGTGCAGGTTGGACATATGCCTTGAAAGGCCCATGTATGGATGTGTATGTACAGGGACATGAGTCAGCCGCATGTGAGTCATCTGTGAGGCACATCGATGGTGTATGTGTTGAAATGCATGATGGCCAAATGCATGTATAGGTGCACACATGTATACATTTCTGTGTATGTACTGTGGCATGGTTGTGGTGTGACACATGGATGCTGGTTCCACCTTCATGTATGTTCACAATGTAAATGTGCGTGTGTGTGTGTATTTGACATGTGTGCCGCTGTGATACACCATGGATGCATGTGAAACCGACATGTAGGAGGCTGATTGGCAGATGTGACATGGATGCCGATGATTTCACTGCAACAGGTGGTGGAGATGTACAGATGCATGTATGTCTGGTGGCATGTGTGCATGTGTTTGGCACTCCCCGTGTTGCATGTGACGTCAGGCTAACCTTCGGATGCTCATGCTGTTGTATGTGTATGGATGGTGCTGCCTGCTGCAACATTCCTGTTAATTTGCGCATGTGTGTGGGTTCAAATGATATGTGTGTTGGGGAGTGTGATGCCATATGTGAACTTTGACACTGCCACTCATGTGCAACTGTCATGTGTGTATCAGACCATTGTACAGTGCCCTGATGCCTGTGTTCTGTCTCTCCCTGTGTGCAGCGTCAACTGATGAAGAGGGCGGAGACGGTGCTGTGGAGTACAGCGGCAGGGATCCCACCGCCAGCCGGAGACGCAAGGCCCGGCTCCCCTCCCATGTTGTCATCTTGTCAGGGAGTGAGGAGTCTGGTGCCGCATCCATGGCTGCAGCTGCCAAGGGTAGGTCCAAGAGGTGGAGGTCGGAGGTGGACTCCTCGGCAGCAGGAGGGGCAGCTGAGACCCCACAGGGTCCGATGGAGGAAGATGGCACAGAGTCATTCAGGTTGGTGGGGGGTTTGGTTGAGGAGGAGGCCGTGGAAGGGACACACACGGGTCTGGAGGGGGGATTCCACTGGTGCTAGTGGTGCAGTCCAGGGGCAGGGACAGGAGGCAACACAGGCCGCCGCGGAGGTGCCTGTGTGTAATCCTGTCCCCGATCCTGTAACTGCATCATCCCGCACAAGCAGGGATGCTTTCGTCCAGATCTGTTTTCAGGGAGGGGATAAGCGTACAACAACTGGCCTTCCTCTCCCTGCAGACATGGCAATCCGGGACCGTGTTGAGCCTGTCCTGGCTGGGATGCTGTTGCATCAACGGGGCATGCGAGATGACCTACAGGGTTTTCGTGACGACTCTGCACGTTATCTCAGATGCCTCTTTGACTGCGTCGACCTACTAGGACGGGTCACCAGTGCTGGATTCCTCCGTGTGCTGGACCTTGTACTGACCCCCTCCTCAACTGAACCCCCTATGCGCCGCACCAGTCATCCTCTGTGACATCTTCCGTCCCAAGTATCACCTGGGTACCCTGTGGAGCTGCCTCTGACCCAGCGGCCAGGCTGGTGGAGGACACATCCCTACCACAGTCGGGATTCGGAAGTTCAGCAGGGGTGGCCACCACAACAACTGGACCCCAGCAGGAGGAGGACGTGCAGGCATCAACAGGCAGGGCACATGCACGGCAGCAGCAGGCTCAAGGTGGGAGCGATGATGGCTCGGGCCATCAACATCACAGGGGCAGGCATCGGCCAGAGGGCAGGACGACCCTGGATTGGGAGTGTCTTTCGTGTGGCAGCAGTTGGACCGGCAAATAGATGCGGAGCGGCGGCGGGCGGAAGAGGCACGGCTCACTATGGTCAGGGTGGCGAACTCCATGCGCAGGGCGTTGAGGTGAGCTGAGTGCCTCGAGGAAATTCGCAGGGAGTTGGAGGTGGACATGGCTTTATCCCTGCGACACCGGGGCCAGGGAAGAGGCCCGCCTCCTCGACGTTGAAGAGGAGTTCGATGATGCCCTGGCCCAGGACATCAACAAGTGAGGCATTGGACTTGCCCGCCACCTTTGTAAATAGTTCTGTAGGTGTAAGTTTCCTTTCTATTTTTTTTCCTTTGGGGCGCATGGACTATGTCACGCCTTTTTGTATATAGTTATTTATCAGGTAGGCTTTTTGGTAGGTTTCCTTTGGATTGTTGGGCTCATGGACCCTGGATTTTTACATAGTATATAGTTCTGGACTGGATTTGACTTCATTGATTTTTTTTTTGCATGGAGCAATGGTTTTCATATTTTTTAAACTTTGGATTTGGCTTAATGGATGAACGCTTTGGAGCCATTTTAATTTGGATTTAATTGGATTCAGCATCCACATTTTTTCATTCATTTTGGACATCCAGGCTTTTGTTTATCATTTCTTTTCTTGTGTGATTTTCTTTCATTCCTTCAATTTTGTATAAAATACATTTTTATTTCATACTTCATTCGTGTGGTATTCTCTCATTAGTTTGATGCATGTCACGATGTGGGTTTTCTCATTCACGTGCCCCCATTGTGTGTGTTTGACGGACATGTATTGATGTGCATACTTGTCATTTGGGATCTATCATGACATGGGGATTTCAATATGGAGAGGATGGAATGCTTGCTTGGGTGTTTGGACTGGGGTGGCGTGGGGTGGGATTTGGGTGGCCATAAGGGCCATGAGTGTGGATCATGATGACGTGTTGGGTGGGGGGACATGAGTCGGGGCCTGCTGGCAGGTGCCCATCAATGGTGGGTGGGTGACATGAGTCGGGGTCTGCTGCCAGGTGCCCGTCAATTGTGGGTGGGTGTTTAGGTGAGGGGACATGAGTCGGGGCCTGCTGGCAGTTGCCCGTCAATGGTGGGTGGGTGGATGTATGGGGGACATGAGTCGGGGCTCACAAATGCGCTCACAAGTGCATGGTGCCATGTGCGCTGCCTGCAGGGCATGGTGAGGGTTGCAGGGTAGTCCCCTGTGATGTGGGCTGCCTGCAGGGCATGCAGAGGGGGGAAACCGCACACCCAGGAGGGCCCACGATGCCAAATCGCATGTGAAACTCCCTGTGCACCCCCCAAATACATGTACCCTGCTCTCGCCTGGAGTATCTCATGTGAAACTTCCAGCGCACCCCTGAAATACACGTACCCCGCTCACCCAAGGCCTACCGCGTGCAAAACTCCCCGCGTACCCCCGAAATACATGTACCCCACTCTCGCCAGGACTATCACGTGTGAAACTTCCTGCGTACCCCCCAAATACATGTACCCCACTTGCCCAAGGCCTGTCGCGTGTGAAACTTCCTGCGCACCCCCGAAATACACGTACCCCGCTCGCACAAGGCCTATCGCATGTGAAACTCCCCGCGTACCCCCCAAATGCATGTACCCCGCTCTCGCCTGGAGAATCGCATGTGAAACTTCCCACACACCCCCGAAATACATGTACCCCGCTCGCCCAAGGCCTATCGTGTGCGAAATTCCCTGCATACCCCAAAATACACATACCTCGCTCTCGCTAGGACTATCGCGTGTGAAACTTCCCGCGTACCCCCCAAATACACGTACTCCACTTGCCCAAGGCCTGTCGCGTGTGAAACTTCCCGTGCTCCCCCGAAATACACGTACCCCGCTCGCCTAAGGCCTGTCACGTGTGAAACTTCCCACGCCCGCCCCGAATTACACGTACCCTGCTCGCCCAAGGACTATCACGAGTGAAACTTCCTGCGTACCCCCAGATACATGTACCCCGCTTTAGCTAGGACTATCGCGTGTGAAACTTCCTGCGTATCCCCCAAATACACGTACCCCACTCCCCAAGGGCTGTCGCGTGTGAAACTCCCTGCGTACCCCCGAAATACCCTGCTCTCGCCAGGACTATCGCATGTGAAACTTCCCGCATACCCCCAAAAATACACGTACCTTGCTCTCGCCAGGACTATCGCGTGTGAAACTTCCCACGTATCCCCCAAATACACATACCCCACTCACACAAGGCCTATCGCATGTGAAACTCCTTGCGTACCCCCCAAATACATGTACCCTGCTCTCGCCTGGAGTATCGGGTGTGAAAATTCCTGCACACCCCCGAATTACACGTACCCCTCTTGCCCAAGGCCTATCGCGCGTAACACTTCCCATAAACCCCCGAAATACACGTTCCCCGCTCGCCCAAGGCCTATCGCATGTGAAACTTCCCACACAACCCCGAAATACACGCAGGAACCCAATCCACCCTGGGCATGCCCCACAGGCAGCCCACTCACCCTCACCATGCCCCACAGGCAGGCCGTCCACCCTGGGCATGCCCCACAGCCAGCCCATGCCACAGGGGGGTGTTTTTTCTATGCAATTTATCTGGCGCGAGCGCGGTACGTGTATTCCGAGGGGTGCACCAGTACATGTTCATGCTTTTAGCTGCCCTAAGCGGGGTACGCATAGTATTTTCACGCGATTACAGTGTACCGGCCCTGTGAGCTGGAGCAGGGTTAGCGCGGCCCTTTGTGCTGCATTGGGGATTTCAATGCCTTTTCCTTGCGCAAGGGGCGTTCTTGGGGGCGTAACTGGCGCTGCGGGATGTTCTCTGCGCCAGTGTTCAAAAAGGCTAGGAAATTCCATGAATACGCAGTGTGCCAGAATGCTGTTTAGTGCACATGGCTGGTGCACGCTGCGCACGCTCCCTCTCTGCGCTGCTTGCTTGCGCTGCCCGCGTGCGCTGCCTCTGCACTGAAATCTATGAATTACCTACTTTATGTTTATTTTCTAATTGGTTATTTGATTTCCAAGAAATATTCCTTAGCTAATGCTTTCCACTGAAAAAATCCCACCCCACAATATGGGACAAGAAACAGGCTGTTTTGGTGAGAACATTATTTGTTTTCAGATAATACATCAGAGAACTGCAGGTGGTCCCCTAACATTGTATGCTCGGGAAGCCACCTTTAAAACACTACAAATAGCATCAGATTACAATGGAAAACTATGTGTTGCTAGGTTTGGCATAAACAGTGCCTTCCTACCTTTAATACGATGTTGGTTTTTTATTTCAAATAATGGTTCAGTTTTAGGATTCTCAGGATTACTGTTGCATTTGGAAAGATGAGACAGCAAGGCCAAACTCACTTACCATTTTCAAGGTATCACGTTCAACCTAACAACATGCTAGTTCCATGTGTTCATTAAGGAATGGATCTCAATGGCATTATTGACTATGGCAGGCACTAGTCAAAGGGGTTATCATTCCATATTTCAATGTGCGCTGTCTAAAGCTTTCAGAGACCGCAAATTCCAGACGTTAAGTCCTATTACAGTGATGCTACATTAAGTTTCAATTTTAATTAGAACTCACAAATCACATACACCTTGTTCTATGTTCCCTTTTTCAATGGTATACTTTCAAAAGATTTCACAAAATAATTGTACATGTTACCAGAAATGGAATTAATTTTAAATAATGTGGGTCATAAGAGCCCACCTTTTGTTTTTCTTTCAAAGGCCACTGACAAGTAAGGATGTCAATTGGCCTCAGGCAGTGCTGTCAGATAAGTGTTCCCTCCAGTATGTGCACCTGCTCAAAAATCACTCTCTGGTCATTTGTTCAAGCTTTAGAAAAAGGCATATGCATTGATTCCAGTCAGGATAAGGACCTTTTAAAGAGTTTCCCCATTGGCTACATCCAGTTGAAAGTTGGATGGACTTGCTTGCTTCTCTGTTTTGCCCAAAACGTTCCCTTCTTCTTATGTGTTTGAGCTTAAATACCCAGCAAACCCCAGCCACGAGGCATCATCCAAAACTGTATTTCGAATTGGACAAATCCTGTTATATGTTCCGTTCACTTCATCACACCCAAGAGGGCCCTCCCCCTTCCTTCTATTTACCCATTGAAATCTTTGTGTAACAAGAGAGATGCATATCCTACATACTTGCCCTCCCCATTAGGTGCGGGAAAGCAATGTTGTACTTGAATATTCATTTGTAAAACAATTGTCTACAAAGACATGTGATATTGGTGAAAATTACATTTTCAGACGTGTGATAATAAACTGAATTTGGAGATATAATTTACTTTTGTGCATTGCAAGCATAATATGTAAAACATTGACAAATCCTAATTTTAATATACCGTTTATCTGTGCATAATGTCCCTGTTTTTCTTTTGAAATCAGAGCTATATTAGATTTTTCAGTGAGACAAAAGTTTAAAAAGTACAACTGAAAATGTATTTCAAATTGTTTACTGGTCATGTTGCACACTTTTGACCGTCATGGACTATACATCAAAACATATTGATGTGAATTGTGTATGTGTGGTCTGTCAACTATTGGTCACAAACATCTCTTGTTTTGCAAATGGTATTCTGTTGAACAAAGGGTCATTTCGATAGTCTACTTTCCATTACCCAAGGGTTATTGGAGAAGGTGTACATTCTTTGTGGAGCCTAGCTTATTGCGCCGTCATGTAAGGTCCTACCATGGGTCCATGGACTTCTTCAACATATCTGCTTCTGAGAATGGACTTAGTGGTTAAACAGACACTCATTAATCTCCTGAATGGTTGTCTTTTAGATTAGCTTTAAAAATAAGATGATGATTTTGGGCTGGGTTTGAAAATATAATGTTTGTCTTTTTAAGTTTACGAAAGAGGGCTTAATGTTGTAGGTAATCACAGCTGTTTCGCTTGTCTTTCATTCGTTGATCTAAATGGTGTGCGATGGTAATGGGGCCTGGAAATGGGTGTTTCCTGTAATCTACAAATTGTTGTTTCTGAATGTACACATGTTTCAGCTGAACTACAGTTCACATTTTGGTACAAAGTCCTTTCATTGTGGGATATGTTTTGTGGGTTTTTTTTACCGTGAATTTATTATCAAAAAAAACATCAATTTTTTGGGGGGGTTCAAAAAATATATATATATGGGATGTGGGTTTTTGGTAATAGATAAAAACTGAAAGGGAATGAGGGGTTGGGGGGGGACCCCCCAAAAATAAAAAAATAAAAATGTGATGGGTTTTTTTGATAAAAAATGCACGGTAAAAACGCTGTGAAAAACATCTCGCAATGAAATGACATGCAACCCTCCGTTTATAAGTTCACACAGTGTCACTGCTGCATGATACATATGCCCTCAAGCAAAATATTCAATTTAAACCAATGTTTACTTCTAATAGTAAGCTAACAATCAGTGGCTTTAAGTAATAATGAATAGTATAACTTTGTAAATAACTTTGCTTTCTGTAATTTTCTTGTGTAATGACACAGAAATAGTGAGGACTTTGCCTTCCATGTAGCAACATTAGAATCAAATAGTCTTTCAAGTGCGACAAACATGCAGAAGCACAATAAAATTACAGGTGGGAGAAATAGAGGAAACCAGGTTGGGGAAACAAGTGTCAGAGAACTTAAACAAATAAGCCAGAAGGTTGCATGATTTTCAATTTAAGACCAAGGAAGAGAGTTACATAGATCACACAATGTCATTGATCAAGTGGCAATTCTGGGATTACAATCCAGGTTATTGAATTCCAAAGACAGCAATGTAGTCACTAGATTACCCTACGTGAGCAATAATGTCAGAGATGCTTCATGATGATCAAATCCAAGATGAGTCTTGACATTTACAGATATCACAGGTACTTCTTGCTCAGCCATACACATCTGTATTCATGCAAATCGACTGTGGTTCTCATTTCAAGTTTGAAAATGTGAGAAGTGGTAATACTGCCAAAATAATTTACCCTTATCACCAATGGTAATAATAATAATTCACCACGTAATGATGGCCGTGTGTTACTCCTTAGTCTCACATCACATTGGACTTCATTGGAGAGTGGGGTAATATGGCATGCAATATTAGCATCAGTACCAGTATTACCACTGTGAGAGGAGACAATACTCAAAAGCAGGAATTTGTAGCCAATTGCTTTAATCATTTTGTTTTATTTATTTATTTAAATTTGTATAGCGCGCAAGCAGCCCAGGGGCATTGAGGCGCTGTTACTTGCATGAGCTTAGTTACAGGCGTGGTATCAGTAAGAGGCATATAATCATGCAGGTTAGAAAAACGTATTTGGAAATGCAAACTGTTTAACTATTACCGACTATTAGTGTTTGAGTGCCAAAAAATATCTTAAAAACAATACATTGTCAATCTATGTCAGGTTTAAGACATTTTAATTGTGTTCGTTCAAAACTGATGTACACTAAATACATAAACCAAGGGGTGTTTTAAAATGATGGGAAATCACTGTGGCAATTTGGCACACAGAGAATAAAGGGACATTCTCATAAGCCTTTTACTTAGATATCAGATATATGCAATATTTGACATGCATGTTAGATATTGCAAGCCTTTATCACCTTTTTATGTTATGTTAAAGTCTGCTCTGACACCTCCATACCAACGAGCATTGCCAAAGCAATAGGTAAAGCATTTGCTGTTGTTCATTGCTGTTTGTATTTTTAGGCATCAAGCAGCAATGGGGTGAATGCAAAGATGTGAAGAGAATGTTAGAAGGCATGCAGGGGCACGAGAGGATGCGAGAAATTGAGTTACAGTGTGAGGACACAGTGAGAGGGCAAGGGTGCCAGCGAACTTTAATAGATGTCAGGTCACCAACAGTACATGGAAGACTTTTGCAACACATTTTTAGGGAAGCTGTGTCTAAGGAATAAACGTGGTCTGTCTCAAAGATATACTCAAGCATTACCCTGTCAAACACATGTTCGTGTTATGCCCAAATAGATGCCAGTATTGTCATAAGCACATATGTTCCTGTTGGCATTGCACGTTAATGCCATTGTAAGAACCGACATCATGCTGACTGGTACTTATACCAGAAAATGAGGGAAACCAGTACTATGTACTGCAGCCACAGTCAATCAATATTACAAAGCCAAAAACACAAGCCGGGATAGAACACCATCTGGGTTTCTTTTTACTCTTGATAGTTACCAACGTTGCAGCCCCAGAGACCTCATTTGTGTGCTACATACTCACCTTGTCTATTTGTACACAGTGAGTAAATGCATTATGAACATTTTAGAATGCCTCTTCAGTTATCGAGAGCACAATGTAACTTCATCAACCATGTTTGGAAGAAGGGCCAATCCTATATCTCATCAAATTCATATTAATGTCATAGTGAGTTTAGGAAATCAGTGACTGTACAAAATCAACTATCAAAACTGGGACACCATATTGCCTGTTGCTATTAATATGAAGGACATAAGGAACATGTTTCTGTCATTTATTCTAAAGATCTCTTCACTGATTCACTTAGTATGGTAAAACTCGGTTCTGGTCATATCAACACTCCGTATTTCGGCCTTGTTTGAGGTAAGTACTTAGAGCTTCTATTTTTGAAAATTAAGTGTTCATCATCAGGATAAATGCACTGAAAATGTTGTGTATATACTTTATATTCTTCACCATATGAATGTCTAAATGAAAATTAAGTAATACTTTAATTTCTATTTTTCTCACTCTTCCACATCACCAATTTGATTTACTTTCTCTATTGAGCTGGAGGACCTACACATTATTTGCATTTTTATTTCCATGGTGATATGTTTAAGCTTAGCTGGACCAAAGGATCATACTCAGTCTGAATCATTTGCACATTCCAATCTCACATGCATTCCTTGATGGGAAACATGATTTAATAAGTTCCCATAAGTAACCAAGTACATGGCCCACATATCTCTGGCCATCGTGCACAATACTGACACCGGGAAAGGCCTATTTGTATTGGTGTGAATGCAGTAAAACAAAACTGAAGAACTCTAGGGAGCTCAACTTGCTCCTGGACATAAATTGCCGGGAGGGGGCCACTTACGTTTGCACTTACATTCACACAGGTCGCCTTCAGGGAATTGTGTTCATGTGCACGCCACAGTGCAAACGAGAATTGTAAAGAGATGCCAGAAGTGTCCTCACACCTCTCTTTTGCACTTCGCTGTGCAAATAGAGTAAATGCTGCCTCCCATGTTTGCATAGCAGGCAGCATTTACAATGATTTCCTGTGTCTATAGGCAGAGGGAGAAAGGAGGGCAGAAATGTAACTCTCAATTTACCCCTTACCTCCGTCTTTAAAAACAATGAAAATTCCACTGAGTGTGAATGGAAGTGTTCCACCATTGCGCCCATCTTTAAGGGCTCCATTTACTCTCTGGGGAACTCGAAAATAAACCTTTCGGTCTGTTATCTTACCAAGGCCAGTCTTCCACTACATGGTCACTAACTGTGGCGACCATGTCTCTAGCAAGCGTTTTGAGTACTTTCACTGCAGAGTATTGTTAATATTCTGAGCATTTCCCTGTCAGCGTCTTAAAGTGTGAGGTCATCCCACATCTTCTAAACAGAGTGTGTGTTGAGCAATTAGAATGTTGCACTTTTTTGCTATTATTTCCGTGTTGGAAATGAGCGTACAATATAAATGCCCATTTTTTGAATATTTACACCTTCATCAAGCATAATATGTGCACCAAAGAAACAACCACATAAAACAAAACAAAAAATACCCTATTCCTGAAAAGTATATCCATATGTGTACCTCTTCTAGTGTCATATACTAGAAATCCTTCCCCTGTATAATTTCCCATTGTCTAATCAAAGAAAAACACAATTACTAAAGTATATATTAGCAGAATCAGATCTCAGCCCTAACATTGTCCCACTCAAAAGTCATACTATTAGATAACTGGAAAGGTGACTCTTATTGTGAAATAGGAATATTCTATACTACACACATATTTAATCCCTCCTGTATAATATTGAAATACTACCTCAGTTGTAGTTTAATATGTGTTACCATGTTTAGGTCTCCCCCTTCTTTAACATTTTTTAATCTACCATAAAACAAACCAAAATACATTGGAAACTGTATGGCTTTTCTCAGGAAAGTGTTGAACCAGTGGTTTGACCGGCCCATTGTTACTATCAGACGCAAGATCTATGTTCTGAAATTCTTAGTTTGACTGATTGATGTGGTTTTAACCAAGTTGCATGAAAATTTGAAAACCCGTATAACGTTCATGCTTTGACAATTTGTATGGGTGTGCATCCTCCCAAACTAGTATATGTAACCACCAATTCTTGTCCATCATTAATGTGGTGGTTGTACATCTTGTCCTTTCAGACTAAAAAGATTTTAGAAATAATAGTTTACATTGGAAGATGCCATGTCATTCGTGTTTAGCATGCATATCGTGATAGACCCCCCTCATTGGATTCATATGGTGGAATCACACACAAATAACACATTGAAGAGGATGCGTGTCACAAGCAGTGTCAGTTACTATGGCAACCAAATATCCAACACCCCTTCTTCCTGTCTCTCTTTTCTGTTAGCTTATTTGTTCCCTCATGTAGTGCAAGTGCCATCACCAAAAATACAATGCTATTAAAGCAAATCCCCGCATTCATTGCAGTTTTAACTACATTGTACTGCGGGTCACACTACGCTGATGTTTTTATTTGCTTTAGCGAACCTTTGGCTGTGCTCTTGATTTTATAGGGTCATTTTGATTTATGTCCTTATTTACAGAATTTCAAAAACTGACTTTTGAACTGAACATACTTTTAGCCTTTTAAAATTCTTAAATTGGCTTACCTACTGAGCCCACCTTGACTGAAAGCATTTTAGAGTTTGATCTCAATATGGATACTTGCAGCTTGCCCGAAGTGCTGCACACGGTCCAATTAGAATACACCGTCTGAACTACACCTCACAAGGGAATTGTAGTTTGGGCGCATACTTCTTTGGCCACCAGGCGGGACAGCACCGGCGGCGTAACAGAGACCAGCTGGCCTGTGACATTTCATGGCATATGTGGAGTACTCCCAAAACCTTTCCTCCCTGTTTTCTGTGCCGGTAAGCATTTTATGTTACAATTACTCATTTAATTCAGGTTTTTTGTCACTGTGACCACGCGGTTTAGTCATGCATCAAACTCTAATATAGTGACAATATTGTACTCTAGTGAGTCCCTGCTTTCTCTCAGAGATACAGACCATGGTATAGTATCATTACGCACGCTGAATAAAGTCAGACTAGCTAATGATACTCGTGACACACCTGCGGCTTGGGATTCTGCCACTACATCCCCATGGGTGTTAGCCTTGATTCATGCAAGATCTGCCATTAAGAATGCTGTTGTCATCAAAGAACTTATCTCCACAACTAACCTGGATATTCTTTTCATAACTGAATCATGGTTCACCTCTACTTGAATGACATGTGTTCATCTCTTAGTACCAGAGTACTTCCAAATTAAATGGCACAACAGGGAGACTCAGAAAGGAGGTGGGGTTGCTATTTTGGCCAAACCCTCTCTTGAGATGTAAAATTTGCACTCTTTGAATTGGGACACAACGTCCGAGATACTGGCTTGCACCTACCACCTGACCCACAACTGACTTTATGCTATAGATACCCAGGTCCAGCTAGCTCCTTTTTGATACTCCTGATGCCTATCTGGGCACAGAAGCACTTTGCCATTCAAAGTGATTATTGTAGGTGGTCTCAACATATGGTGCAACAAACCAGAAGAAGTACATTGCAAACATCTTAATGATGTTTTGCAATCACATGATCTTCAACCATTACCTAATTTACCAACTCACACTGGTGGCCACTGCCTGGACCCCATATTGTTCAGAGACATAAATCTATGCCATCATGAAAATATGCGAGTCAGTTTGTCTGACCATTTTATGGTGTGTTTCACAGTGTCTATCAATCATAGAAAGAACATGAGTGTCAAATTGAAATGGCTCTGCCAGAAAAAGGACCTTAATCATATTACCAGTGAAGAATTATTAGGTGACCTAACGGCGATACAATATGACGTGACCTGTACAGTTTTATATACCAAACTTATGTCACAGCTGCAAGCCAACTGTGACACCACTGCACTCTACATAACAACAAACTGCTAAAATAATAAATGGTACTATGATGAACTGAGAACTCTCAGGGGAATCTACCGAAAGATGGAAAAAAGACCAGATCGCTGAAGACCAGAAACACAACCTTATCGCAAAACTTTTCTTGCAAAAATGGTCAGTGAATTTAACCTTTTCTTTATGGAAACAATTGACCTTATAAGAACCAATATTCATGCTCAGTCCACTGTGCCACAGTCCAGTTCATTCATTGAGGAAGCACTCCTCGAGATGCAGGCCACCTCTCCTAAATTTGTTTTTCTACCAGTAGGCCTAGAAACTGTTGCTAATTTGATAAGCAATCTTAAACCTACCAACTTTTTCCATGACCCCATTCCTGCCTACCTGGCTAGACAACATGCACATGCTATCCGTGGGAATATCCAGGCTTTGGTAAATGCTTCCCTGACCCAAGGCTGTGTTCCACCAGTACTAATCAAATCTTATCCTACGCCTCTTTTGAAAAAAACATCGGATCATAAAATACTATCTAATTATCGCCCAATTACTGGTCTCAAGTGGCCTGCAAACATGCTGGAAAAAATCGTGACCTCGCAGCTACAGAACTTTCTGGAAGAACACAACATGCTAGGCTCACATCAGTCAGGATTTAGACCAGGCCACGGCACTGAGATGGCACTAACAGACGTCTGGGATGATATGCTCGACGACAGTGATATTAGCATGCTTTTCATGCTAGACGTGTCGACAGCCTTCAGCACAGTCGATTTTGACAGTCATAGGTCGAGATTATCACAACTGGCAAATGTATCCGATGATGCTCTCAAATGGTTCACTTCTTTCTTGACAGACCATTTTCAGCAGATTAAAGCAGGCCTGATTCATTACCCATTACCTGCGCAGTGCCCTACGGGGCCTCGCTGTCTCCACTGTTGTTTAATGTACACATCGCCCCATTGCTTAACATCTTTTCCCAGTTTGATGTATGCTATCATTCATATGCTGATGACACTAAAATCTATGTCCGTCGAAAACAACCACTGGAGGCAATGGAGCGAGTTCTAACATGTGCATACAAAGATGGATGCCGCAAAACAAGTTACAACATAATCCATCTAAAACAGTCATAGTTGACACACTCACAAATTCTAAGCTGGACTATTGTAATGCCCTTCTGATGGGCATACCAAGATGCCAGCTGTAGAGACTGCAGGTTGCTCAGAGACTGATCTTTGCATTGCCTAAGAAATCAGCCATCTTGCTGTGCCAAAAAAACCTTCATTGTCTTCCAGTGCAGCAGAGAATATTGTTCAAAATCCTATGCCTGGTTTTTAAATGTATTCACGGCTTAGCCTTAGCCTATCAGTCATCCAAGATCAGAGTCCACTGCCTCAACCGATCCTTGTGACCCATGGGACAAGGACTCTTGGTGATCCTTTTTTTCTAGGACTTCAACCTGGCGGACAGACGTTTTGCCCTTACAAGCCCTCGGTCTTGGAACTCCCTCCCATTGAACCTATGTAAAATTGAATCCATGTGCATTTTCAGAAAAAAACTGAAAACATATCTGTTCATGTAACTCCCCTAACCTTGTAAAGGAAGTCACCTATGTTTGCGTGACCTATGTTCCGCTCTATTGTTTCACCTGTGCCCAGATGCAGTTTCTGTCTAGTTCCCTCTGAGATATGCACGCCATAAGTTTTAAAATCAAATCAAATCACATACATTGTTGCAGCAGAGTTGTTTGATTTATTACCTAGCTATGCAAACGGTAATTCCTACAAAAAAAATAAATAAAAAAAGGTATATTCATATGTTATACTTGTTACATTGTCTACACCATGCAACCTACCCACATGCCAAATTTCAGGTTTGTAGCATGTTGGGAAGTTTGATGAACATTTCAAACAGACACACACTCATATCCACACATTTCCCCCCAAAAAATAAATTAGACAAAGGTATATTTATATGCTGTACCTTTTACATTGCCTACAGCATGGAACCTACCCACATGCCAAATGTAAGGTTTGTCGCATGTTGGGACGTATGCTGTACACGCGCATATCCAAGCATTGCTGACTGCTTAAAATAAACTTCTTAAAAATATAGATAAATAGAAAAATTGATATGTTATACTTTTTGCAATGTCTACACAATGGAACCTACCCACATGCCGAATTTCAGGAGTGTAGCATGTTGGGGAGTATGCTGAACATTTCGAATAGACACACACATATAACCAGGCATTTTCCTTAGATAGATAGATAGATAGATAGATAGATAGATAGATAGATAGATAGATAGATAGATAGATAGATAGATAGATAGATAGATATGGCAAAATAGCCAGACATTTACATTGTCTTTACATGTACAAAAAACAACCATATCTTTTAAACACCAATATCCATCTTGGCCAAGAAAAACAGTCATCTTCTCGTACATCATTGATTCACGGTGCATCAGCCTTTCTCAAATTTCATGCTGAACTTCCTTTGTATCTTGTACTCATGGTGGCCCTGAATCATGCTGTTCCCATCTTTATCTTGTATCCTGGCTTGCAACAGTATATATTACTAATGAGTTCTGCAATTGTATTTGCTCGCCCCTCATGCTTCTCCACTCATTTTGACTGCTTACTCTCTGTTCTCTCCTCCTCTCCCTTTTCCTATCTCTTCCCCTTATTTTCATCTATGCACTTACTCTATCAGAATTGTCCCCGGGCCCAGTATGATAGCAACCTCGCCTGTCTCCTCCGCCCCCCTTACTTGTTTTTTTTCTCCCCACCCTTTCAGCACTATCTGAAATGTCGTCAGGCCTAGTACGATAGTCACTTGTTTTGTTCCTCCCCCTCCCTTTCTGTGCCCCTCTCCCTCACCTTTTGTTTTTCTTCGGCTCTACCAGAAATGTCGTCAGGCCTAGTACAGTACTTACCTGTCTGTTTCCATTTTCTTCCCACACTCCCCCTCCCTTCCTTATCTATATCTTAGCTCTTGCACTATCTGAAATGTTGTCAGGCCGAGTACGATAGTTAATTTCACATCCTTACAATTCATGGCCTGTAAGAATGTCATTGTATTTTCCCTTGTTCCCTCCCTTGCCTTGAAGCGCTTTGAAACACATTGTGTACAGGCGCTATATAAATAAACTATCATATCATATGATCAGAAATATTGAAAACATTATAATGTCATTGGCTCATGCAGTTCGGTTTGAAGAAGTGTTTTAAGGTTACATATGCAATAATAACGATTTTGAAAACTCAGACAACAAAAATAAACACAAAACTATCATTATTGATAAGGGCTGATTCCCAAGTAAAGATGTTTGTGCATGAGAAAGTCATTAGATGCAGTAATGTTCACAGGCATGGTGATTCACATGAGTGAGGTGAAATGTGCGCCAGTCATGTTTTTGTAAGCACAAACATGCTTGATTCTCAAATGAAATACACATCATCAAAGACCACGAGATTAAAGCATGGGAATTAAAATTGAAGAAATTAAAGTTTATATTGTTTTTCCTGAGAAGGGGGTTAAACTTGGGGAAAGCAAACCACTATTAATTGTAATTAATTTAAAAAAGTAAAAGCGAATTCTGCTGGTTTGCTACTTCCAAATCTGATCCATGGGGCAGTGTTTACTGAAGCATGCCCTTTTAGAATCGGGCTACACCATCTACATTTGTTGGTGTGACCCTAATGTATATCCCAACACCATTGCTTCTCCTTGAGTTACACTCCATTTACATTTGCAAAGTGGATGATGATAACGTACATCCGACTCTGCACGTACAGTGACAGATGCACATGTTAGCACTTCAACTGATCGCTAATGACCTGTTTTACTGTTTTGAAACATAAGATCAGTTTGTGTCAGATGTTATAAGTACTTTTTTTCCAGTCATAGACCAAATTGCTGCTGGCAAAACGTTGTGTTAATTGCCAGGCATTGGAGACAACGCATAGATTATAAAACCCTAAATTATCATGGGTAATCTTGACATGGACCCCTTGTTCACTGTGCTTAGAGAGCCACAGCCTCACCTGACTGATGATGTCCATCAGGGCTGAAACACATATGTGTGTTGCTGATGGCACTCTTGTTCAGAGTAGAATTGCTTGGCATTTCGGTGCTTGACTGCCCTTGTGAGTGGAACCAGACTGATATGCAAACAAATATTTCTCCGTGAGTGAGCTAAAACATAGTTGTAGACCCTCCTGAGTGGGAACCTTCCCATAGAAAAGTTTATTGGGTTGTGTTCATTCTCAGTTGCAGGGCTTCCACATTTTGGCAAAAAATGCATCAAATAGTTCATGCATTGTATTGCAACATAGAAGTTGCCAGGTAAATTATCTTTGGGATCAATTAATAAAAGTGAATGAACGGAAGACATTGGCCCTCATTACGAGATCAGCGTCAACCCGCCGGTGCGACTGGCGGGTTGCCGCTGAGCCTTAACACTCTTTCCAGTGCCACCGGGATATCAAAGGTTGCGGCGCGAGCTGTTACTCCTCATTCCAGTGGAGTCCCATAGGACTCCATGGATAATGGGGACACTGAAGCACCGGCACCATTACTAATGGTGCCGGTGCTTCAGTGAGAAGTCTGCCATTAGGGGCCTGCATTCTCGGCAGGTTAGGCCTACCGGGAGTTCTGTGGCGCCTACCGGCAGACAATTCTGAGAGCTGTCCCTGATGATGGAAGGGAGGTTTGGTTTTTCTGATTTCTGATCTGTTGTGTTCCAGTGGCGGGGCACAGGAGGATGAAGGAGGTGTGGGGGCAAGGGACAGTGCATGTAGAATGGGAAATTGTCAGACTAATGCAAGGATTTAAATAACTGGTGGAGGAATTTTAACAGGTGTCAGTACTGCATGGAGAGCCAGCCCATGTGAAGGTGACATGCAGATGTGAGAGAGGATCTTGGCAGGTTTTAAAGAGGGTGAGCAGCAAAGTATTCAATGACTATTCAGAGGTTTCAACCAAGCTGCAGTGGGAGTGGGGGTCATTCATTGTTTGAACTTTAGTTCACTGTCAAAGAGGACCCGAGTTTGTGAGCACTGGAAGATGTGGCAAGCATAGGAGTGAGGGCAGCTGTGGTGAAGTGTTGGGAGCTGGAAGATACATGTATTCATTGTTGGAGGTGAGAATTAGGTTCCTAAGATCCATTATGTAATCAATGAAGGAAAGACTGCTGGATATACAGGAGGAGAATGCAGGGTTGATGGAAGGGGTTTAGAAGAGGATTTGGGTGTCATCACAAATAGATGGTAGGAGAAGCCAACATAAGATATCAGTTTACAAAGAGTGGGTGTGAAGATCATGAAGTTAAGTAGCCCAATAAAAGAAAGCTGATATGCATATGGATATTTCTCCTTTGTGATGGGTGCAGTGAGCGAAACCGTGGTGGTAGACCCTCCTGAGTGGAAGAAGTTCCATAGAACATGGTATTTGGCCTATGTTTGTTTTCAGTAGAGGAGCTCCCAAACTCTTTTGGAATTTTGTAAAACTTGGGGTTTCACCCTAAGTAAACCAGGATAATCCGGACATGGACCCTTGCTCACTGTGCATTAGAGAGGCTGAGCTTCACCTCACTTAGGAGGCTCAACAAGGCTGAAACATGTGTCTGGGGGCACTCTTCTTCAGAGCAGACTTGCCTAGCCTTTTGGTGCTGGACTGCCTTGTGGGTGAGACCAGACTGATATGCAAATGGACATTTCTCCATTGTGTAGGGTTCAGTGAGCTAAACTGCGTTTGTAAACCCTCCTGAGTGGAAGAAATACCATACAACAGGGTATTTGACCTTTGTTCATTCTCAGTAGAGGTGCTTCCACACTCCTTTGTAATTCAATAAGATGGTGAAATACTGATCAAATAGATAAGAGGAAATCCAGTCTAGGAAATAATCACAAATGTCAATGTCGTGAGGGCAAATAGAGGAAACAGGTGCTAAACAGTGTTGATGGCAGAAGTGAGTTTATGTAGCAATGAAATCAAGAAGGTTTTGCAGCGGCAGCCAGGGGCAGGAATATGGAAATATGAGACAGTGCTTTAATTATGGAGATCCTGCAGTGGAACACAGAGTGCATGGACCTGCATAGCATGTTGGTTTGAAGGTAGAATGCTATTTCATTAGAAAGATTTTAGACTAGTGAGGGATGAGAGAATCAGGCTGATAGTTTGTAAAGGTATTAAGGTCCATATAGGGCATTTTGAGGAGGGGTAGGACAATATCCATTCTGGAGGAAACATGGAATATTTCAGAAGGAAGAGAGAGGTTGAATGGATGCACAAGGTAGGTGGAGGTCAGCTTTAGAAGGTCCTTGATTTTCGGGTGCAACAAGGTCAGCATGAGCATATGATGAGTTGGCAGCATGGAGGATGGGCCAGTTTCTTCTTTGTAGTGGTAAAGAATGATAGTGTATTGGAAGGAGAAAAGAAAAGTGGTGGTTGGGAAACGAAGAAAGGATGATTTTAAGTGTGTCTCTTACTTTAACACTTTTGCGTTTAGGGATTGGGTAGTAGGAAGGAGAAAGAGTGGAAGGGGAAATGAGACTGACAATTGGAGTAGAGAATGGTCAGAGTTAAAGGGGTATATAGAGGGGTGAGTAACGCTGAATGCAGATGAGAGGAAAACTAGGTGAACAGATTGGCCTGATTTGTGTTGGGTGGATTGAAATGGATGGATAGTGGATGGAGTCATGGTTGAGACATTCGACATTGGATAGGTTTCGGAAGGTGAAATCCCCCACAAGGATGATGGAAGCCTAATTTGGGAAGGAGTGAGTGTGAGTTCAATCTCTGTGAAGAAATATGTATGTGTAGAAGTGGGAGAAGGAGTAGAAGGACATGACCGATTGATCACAAGGCATACCCCACCTTCTTTCTTAATAAGTAAGGGGAGTGAGAGAAAGTGGAGAAGTCAGGGTGTAGGATGAAATTGTGGCAGTGTTGTGTGGGTATTCCATGGGTGTAAAGTCACTGAGCACTTTTTAATAATTAGATCAACTTTGTATCACCATGAGCTATTACAAGTTTGGGCTCCAACCCTAAGGAACGTTTTTTTTTTCCTTTAACTATACATGTTACCAATATATTTAAGGTACTTTGTGAGCTCATTACACCCCTTGCTTAATTTACCAAGTTTGTTTGGTTGTGACATGAAGTCAAAGTTTCTTAACAACATTTGATTAACAAGAAATCATGTGATATGTATGTTTTACATTAATTAATTCTTGGAAATACAGAAGTATATAGCTACCACACTGAATGAATATCAATTACTGATACATTCACAAGTCATGGAAATGGAATGTACTATAAATATGAGCCAGACAAACAAAATTTCGTTCAACCCAGAACTATACATGGAAATAGCAGAATAAACACAACATTTCTAGGAAAGCGTCCCCTGTCTTGTCAGTAATAGGTGATTCCTGGGGACATGGACGAAAAGTAATAGCAAACATAGCCAAATATTCATTAATTAAAACCAAAAGGAGGAACCAAAGTGATTTGAACCTTTTTGAAAATGACAACGAATAGTTTTGAGATTAAGAAAACATGAATACAACAAAGAGGTTCTAAAACATCAGTAGAACAAGTACAATGCCCACCACCAACATCACCAAAGACACCCAAACATAAAACAGAGAAAGCAGCATACACAGTGGGTCTCATTGCACTGTAAATTAACAACAGCAATAGGTTTATCTAAAATCACATGGACATTAACTACCTGGTAGCGATATGAGCGATTCCATCAAAGAATTTCAGCCGATTACATATAGAAAAGGCCCAGTCATACAAAATATGTTGAGTCTGGATTCTGACTAAAATAACCTTTTTGTTTATAAAATATGGGACATGTTTACCATGTGCCTATCTATTGAATAACATAGATTATATTAAACTACTGTTTTCAAGAGATTACAACCTCAAGGGTTTTATCTTTCATTATATTGGCATATCTGTGTGCGCAATAAAGTAATTATTGGAAGTGTAAGAGGATTCAATTCAACACTACAGCTAAGTCAATGCCTAGTCTGGGATACTGAATGGAAACCCTTATTGATATATCTTTATGTCCAGTTCATGAGTTCTGGATGACAACCCCTATATAACACCCCTCTCTTGGAATCCCCCTGACCCCACTGAGCCAAGAAGTAGTTCTGTTTTGCAAGTTTAAAAGGTTTATTTGAGAATTTAAACAATATATATATATATATCACAGTTATAATAAATTAATATCTGATAGTACACTTAATCTGAGCAGTAATCAATAATGGATAGTCTGGCACTAGCACACTTCTTTATAATCAATGATGAGTGGGTATAGGATGGATAAGATAGCAACAATACTTTTATGGTTTCAAATGGATGCAATGTTGAATGAAAATGCAGTACAGAAATAACTTGATATGACTTCAACAGAACAAGAAATCACTTTTCTTTGACAATTCACCCCCCCTTTATGCAATGTAAGGAGATGAAGAGGAGAGCACACAGTTCTTAGGAATGCAATCAAACAGAAAACGAAATTCAGTTCCCCCCCAGCAAGCTTAGAGAAAACCGGTATGAGTTTTAAAACACAGGCCCAAGTGCTTTGAATGTGGTGGCAAGGAAGCGAAAAATATGCTGAAAATGCTTTTAATTCCCTTTAGGAGGTTCAGGGTGAGTTAGAGATACTAGGGATGAGTTCAGGCTCACTTTAGCAATGATTCAGAGATGGCGATTAAGAGGCAAAAGTATTTTTAGCAAGGAAAGAAATGACTGCTGATGGTTACACATGGCTGGATTTTTAACCAAATCGAAAATCGCAGTAAAATTCGCAAGTGCGTGAATCGTGATTACGGCAAGAGTATAAGGAGAAGCAAGGTTCTAAGCTTGTTGAAAAGCTGAGATTCTAAGCGTTCAGAGGAAAGTTAAACCAAGTTCCTAGCCCAAACGGTTCCAGAGATACGGACGATTAAATAAAGGTAGTTTTTCGGATTTAAAATAAACTCAAAATGGCAGGTGACAGCTTTGCAGCTGCAGAATTGACAAATGACAGTGGTGCAGCTTTACAAATGACAGGTGACAGTTAGGAGGCAGTTCTGGTTAGATTAAAATAGTTTGGATTAGATTATTTTAACTAAGAGATTGGTTCGGCACAGTTCTGCTAGCTACTCACAATATATTTTTGAAATAGGCCTTGCCACGGATCTGGTCAGGTTTTGGACTGGACTCCGGTTCTGGTCTCGGCACTTCACAGTGGTCTGGGTCAGCTCTCTGGTTCTGCTCACAGCGGTCTGGGTCACTGGATCTCTGGCCTCTGGTTCTGGATACTGCTCTGCTTTCTCTGGGTACAGCACTGCTTCTGGATCTTTCTGGCACAGGGTTTCAGGCCAGAATCAACAGCTGGGCCCGGCTGTGAATAGTCTGCAAATGATTTTTGGGCCTGCTGACAAATACTTTTGCTTGCAGTGGGCCTTCTTGGTTCAAAGTTCTGTAGTCTCTGTTTAGCTTGGAAGTCTAAGTGTAGGATCCCTGGATGTGAAGTCGTCGGTCAGCATGCTCCGCAGCAAATGGAATTGAAAATCTCTACCTGTCCCAGCAGTCTCTTTTTATGTGTTTTGAAAATGGGTGTGTGCCTGGGCCTAGTTAAGCCTGCCCCTCTCTACTTGTCATTGGCCCAATTCTCCCCTCTCCCATGATTGGGGGAAGGAAATGTGAGTCAGAGTGATGCTGTAGGTTTTATGGGTCAGAGGATCCTCCCCTGGTCAGTTTGCCCACAAATCTATATTTGATTCAAATACATATTGCACAGATACACAGTTGTTTAAAATTACATGCACCCATCACATATCACATGAGGTATTCTCTGTTCAAACTCTGCTCTTCCTGGGGGCTTGCATTCAGGAATGGCAACATTTTGCGCTTTTTAACTGGTTTTGCAATACCGGACATTAACCCAAATTTATACACATGTGCGCAAGGAGTATGGACTTTAATTGATGAAGTATCAGATTTTTAACATGCAGACATTTGGAGTGAGACCCTATTTTCCACTAGCAACCCCCCAGATCATACCACCAGGTCCTAAAACCTCTTAAAATGTGGGCAGAAAAATCACAAGAATTATGGTATCATTTAGATAATTATGACAAGTCCGCACCATGAGTTATACATCTTTCTTAAAATCATATTCTGGCCAACAGGGGTGTGTCTTCCCAGGTCACATGGTGGAGAAACCAGTCTATCCACTTTCTTTAAGCTCAACCTGTCCTCAGAGGGGCTGCCCCTCACCGTTTCTGCCAAGCTCAGAGACCCTGCTCCTCCCAGCTTCTGCCAAGAGGAAGCTATTTTACGGCCCCACCAATAAATCATCTGCCTGAGTCAAGGAAGGGCTTTGTTCAACCTTCTGCAGTCTGTAGGTGCTCCACCCCTAATCCAATTATCAGAGAGATGGCATATCCTTTTAGTGTGGGCAGCAGAAGGCAGCTAGGCCTGGGAACTGCTGTGGATCCAGTTTCACTCCAGTTGGGGGAAGTTGTCAGGCAGAGTTCAGTTCCTTTAAGCCAGAATTTAGCTAACATGTCACTTTTAGTTACCCAGTTTTCTGCATTCAAATAAAACTAACAATTTTTACACATGCAGCTAGAATGCTGATTCTAAGTTCAACACTATGACATTTTAACAGTGCTCTGGGTTCATTTATTCAGTTTTACACAAATGTCTGGTGTTGTTTTAAAACGCCGGCTTTCTGATAGAGGTGAGCACCAGTATTGCAGCCATTTTTGGGATCTGCCTTGGATTCAAGCATTTCAAACAAGAGATATTACATGGAAGTATATTCTCCAGGTTCAACACATGGCACTGGTGTTTTTCCTTTGGCACCCATTCCACTTATGCTCGCACTGGTGGGTGGCAGGTTAGGCAACCATTTTGGGGTGCGCAAACTGCGTGGTTCTCCTGGATTCGGGCGCACATGTGGGCTTTTTGGCCACCTTGGATTTTCTAAGCCCACAGCACCAAATGTTGCAGCATGATAGCTCAAACGTGGGTCAGGACACCCAACAAAGCCCCCCCACGCGACTGCACTTTCAATTTGAGTCGATGGGGTGTCGGGTGCATAAGGGTTTTGACCCACGCACTGGTATGTCAGCATAATCTTCTTCCAATTCTGCAAATGGCACAGTTCAGCATCTTCTTCTCCATCCGGTACTGATCGATCGGTTCTCCTCGTCGGTCCTGATGGGAATATTGGGCGGTACCCCGGGACCCTTGGGTCTCTGCTCCCGGTCTCCGGATCGTCCTCCTTGGCCAGTCTCCAGGTTTTCTTTCTCCTCGGACGACAAAGGAAGAGCGGCAATACCTATTCATGGACTTTTCTCCCCCACCATTGATATAGTGGGGTGGCATATATATTTTAGAACTCAACAGATATGAACATGCACATTTTTTTAAATTAAGCGACAGGAACACATAAACCTGAGAAACACAGAATTTGATAGGCTATATGTAGGATATTTTAGGGATGGAATTAAATTAATCTGGAGCGGTCCCCTCTGGTATTGCAGAGGACTCCTCCAGTTGATGCAAAGTGTGCCTGGGATGGCAACACTTCAACTGGTTTATGTGGACCCACTTGTCTTCCCCCTCTGCCAAACCGCCTTTGGGGATGCGGATCTTGTAGGCCGCAGGGGAGATCTTGTCTATAATCTCAAAGGGTCCCTTCCATGTAGGCAAAAATGTGCGCTGTCTTGCCTGGTTTCTTTGGAAGTTGTATAGATAGGCCCGATCACCCACCTTATATTCCTTTCGGGTAGTTTTTAAATCATAGTGGGTCTTCATACTCTCGGCTGATCTTTCTAGATTCCGCTGAGCATAGGCAAAAGCATGTTGAAGGTGTTTCCTTAAATTCTCCACATACTCATGAGTTGTGGAGGCATTTATCAACGTTTGCTCTTGGGTTCTGTAGAGCAAATGCTGAGGAAGCACCATCTTGCGTCCAGTCATCAACTCAAATGGTGACATTTTGGTTGCAGATGAAGGGGTAGATCTGATGGCCATTAGGACCAGAGGTAATCGGATATCCCAACTTGGCCCAGAATCTGCCACAAACTTCTTTAATATGCTCACAATGGTTCGGTTATTTCTCTCTACTGCCCCAGAAGAAGCTGGCCAGAAAGCAATATGTAACTTCCTTTTGACCCCCAGTATCTCCCACATCTTTGTCATTACTTCACTGGTGAAGTGGCTACCCCTGTCTGACTCAATCCTTTGAGGTAGACCAAAACGGGAAAAGATGTGGTTAATCATCAGGGCAGCTGCTGTTTCTGCCATGCAGTTTGGGGCTGGGAGACATTCCACCCACTTGGTAAACAAGCATGTAACAGTCAACATGTACTTGTTTCCTCTAGACGAGCGAATCACTGGGCCTACAAAGTCGATTTGCAAATCTGACTATGGCAGTGTCATCCCCCTCTTTTGGAGGGGTGCACGGTGCGTGAGGGATGATGGCTGAAATTGTGCACACACAAGACACCCCTTCAAGTATTGGTCAAGGTCCTGCCCCATGTGTGGCCAGTATGCAACCTCTCTTAAGATTTCCAGTGTTGTGTGAAACCCCCTATGACCGGCGGTGGCCGCATCATGGGCGTGACTTAACATCAGGCTTCGGAATGAGGTAGGAACCACCCACTGATCATGGCCAGCTTGGGATTTCCTTACCAAAAAAACGTCTTGGATTCGGAACATTTTTGGACATTTCATCAACACTCTTAGGTCCCCTTTCCCAATGTAATCGGTATCCGTCAGGGGAAAGTTCTCAGGGTCCTCAAGGTGTTGGTAAAACTTACCAATAATTGGATCCCCCTTCTGAGCTGTAATCAAATCAGCATCAGGGGTCTCCTTGCTCCATTGGGCAGTTGAAAGATCATCATGAGCATTTGTCTAGTGATAGCAGTGACCTGGATTTCCCCCAACAGGGACTCTATTTCGATTATATCCCCTTGGGGCTGATCAGCTAAGTCATTTCCAGTTTTGTCTGGTCCCTCTACTTTGGAATGACCCTTGATCTTTTTCCAATAGATGGTCATCTCATTCGAGGTGACCAGATCATCAATGTTTTGGATCAACTTCCCATGTTTCAGGGGTTTGTTATTAGCGCATAACATGCCTCTGGTTTTCCAGTTGACTAGGTGCTCCACGAACCCGTTCCGTACATAATCCGAATCTGTGATTATGACCAGTTCGTGGAGTCGATGCTGGACAGCAGTGAGGATGGCCTGATGCACAGCCATCAATTCTGCCACTTGACTATTTCGGGGACCAATTTTGTATCCAGCGGAGGGTTCTGGGAACTCCTTCACCCATGCATTCCCTACGCCAGCCACCAGTTCTTTCTCCCTGTCGTTGTCAACATGGTAAGAGCATCCATCCACATAGACAGTGGGCATTCCCTCACACTTGTCTTCTTCAAAGACTTTGTGTGGGGAATTAAGGTATGCCTCCATGTTGTCCTTGATTTTTAGACTTTCGTCCTCGAGACAGTTTTCTCTGGCACAATCATGCAAGTCAGCCAGACCTTGCGCGAGGGGACTCTTCTTGTTTTGACCATATCTGACCTCCATAGGAAAGCCTTGCATTGCCAGAATCCAGGAAGTAATTCGGGAATTACTCACATTCCCGGCCCGGATTCTGTCACTTTGGAGATATTGCAGAGGCTGGTGTGGAGTCTCCACTATGATGTGTTCCCCCTGGATAAACGGGCGGTAATTCTTCAATGCCCACACCGTTGCCAGGAGTGCCTTCTCACAATCGTTGAATTTTTCCTCCACAGAGGATAAAGTTTTGCTCGCATAGGAGATTACTTTATTGACCTTGTCATGCTTTTGGTATAATACTGCCGTCAAGCACGTATTAGAGAACCCTGTCTCCAGGAAGAACTCCTTGTTTCCGACAGGGTAAGCTAGGCAAGGCGCTTGGAAGAGGCTTCTTTTGAGTTGTCTTACCGCCTCGGATTGTTCTGGACCCCATTCCCACTTGACCCCCCCCTTCAAGAGATGAATCAGGGGTCTAGTGATCTCTGCGTAGCCTTCAATGAACTTTCTACTGTAATTAGTCAGTCCAAGGAGGCTCCTTAGTTCCCGCAGAGTTGTGGGGTCTTTCAGTTTCTGGAGTGCTTCCACTTTCTTTTCTTGGGGACAGAGACCCTGAGGAGTAATCTCATGCCCTAAGAAATTAACACGGGTTCTACACCACTGTGCTTTCTGAAAGGAAAGTTTTGCTCCGGCGGCCCTCAACTGCGTCAGAACATAAAGGATCTCCGCTATGTGTTCCTCCACAGATGAACTTTTGATGAGGACATCATCTACATAAGCCAGGTTACCCCTCGCACCCAGGTCGGGCATGGCCTTATGTAAGAAGATATTGAATTCATTGCCGGAGTTGAGGTATCCGAAGGGAGTCCGGGTCCGTGTGTACTGCTGGCCCCCAAAGGTAAAAGCCAGTTTGTATTGGTCCTCCCTACTGACAGGCACGGTCCAGTATCCATTGGTCAGGTCTATTGCAGTGAATACTTGTGACCCCTGGATCTGGGCCAGCCCTTGGTCAATGTAGGGAAGAGGCCATCGGGAAGTATGGACCCGTTTGTTGAGCTCCCTAAGGTCGGCGCAGAGTCTCCACTGGCCGTTTGGCTTCAATATTCCCAGCACCGGGTTATTGAAGGTGCTGTGAACTGGACGGATTATTCCCCGGGACACCAGGTTCTTAATTATTTCAGTAAGGGACTCCATGGATGCGAGAGGCAAACGATATTGCTTCACAAACACTGGAGTCATTCCAGGGTCCGTGGGAATTATTGTTGTGTGGATGTCGGTGCGACCACAGTCATATGAGTCTACCGCAAAGAGATCTTGGAAATCCAAGAAAACTTGTTTCAACTTTTGCTTCTGTTCCAGAGTCACACAGGCATCAGCTAGGTTGACCCTCTCTTCCATCATCTGCCTGAAGCCTGGAAAGACTTCTGGTTTGGCCATCTCAGCGGCCTCCTCCAGCTGGGTGGAGTAGTCCCTGGTCAGAGTGCTGATTTGGACTGGAGGCCTCAGGTGGGAAAGGCAGCCCTCATGGACCTGGAAAATCACCTCATCCCTCCTGAAGTCACAAGTCACATCTTCCTTACCATAAGGGCAAGAAGTGTACACCAGGAAGTTCCCCCCATGCCGGGTGAAAATCCTGTCTGGTGTTGTGTTGTCATCACTGTCACTGTCAAAACAGTCCTTGGGGATTGGTCCTAACAGTTCATTTCCTAAATCAATGGAAAAATGTCGGTCATCAACTGCCATTCCAATAATGGTGCCTGCGGCTAGAGTAATACTCTTTAAGTCGCTGTTATCCACCTCTATTAGAATGGTGTCATGTTCTATGTTGACTAATGGAGTTGGGTTTACCCCCAACCCTTGCTGTTGGAGAGAAGCATTTAGATGTATGTAAGCATGAGGGTTTTTCAAATGTTGTCCTCTTTTAACTTTCACTTCCAGGGAGAATTGTCGGGTCCTTTCTGGGATGGTGACTTCCTCTTTAATCTGAATTTCAACTGCATAAGGTAGCAATTGAGCTGACCTAAATGCTTTTTCTGGATCATCAAAGCCCATGGGATTATCCGCTAATCGGGACCAAGCTTTGAAATTTATTAGGTCCAAACTAATGGCAAAGCGATTGAGAATGTCACTGCCTAAGTAAAAGGCGGCAGTGACGTCTCGCACGACCCAACAATTATGGACTATGCTCTTGTTGCCAATGGAGATTTTGAGCATACACCTGCTTGGCAGGAGCTGTTTGGAATTAGGTGCTTCCAGGTCCCTTTCCCATTTGTCTATCAGTTTGAATGTGGGAATGGCTGGATCTTTTGGGAGTTGGCGGAACATGGCTTCGCTGATGAAGCTCTTACCGTTGTTCACGCACACTCGAGCGAGAACAGAGTCCTTCCCATCATTTAACTGAACAGGGATGAACAACTGCTCTCCAATTTGCTGAATATCAGCCAGGCTCTGAGCTGATTTCACATCTTTCTGGACTATAGGAGTGAGAGTTTCTGATTGTGGATTAGTAAAGAATTTCAGGGTGTTTCCTTCCAGTGTGGAATACCACCTTAAACTGGAAGGAAGGTTGATTTTCAGAAATAGAGAGGACCCCCCATCACCAGTCTTTTGTCTTACTGCTATTACTGTCACGTCGGGAGTTTGGTTGTTCTGGAAGTGAAATTCTACTTGGTCAGATTTTTGTTCAACCATGTGGCAGGTGCCGTTTAAACTAACATGGTTGACACTCTGTTTTAATTGTATCGGTCGGCTAGTCTGGTTCCAGAGGACCTTGTTTACACAATCTATTAGGGGTGACAACCGTCTCAGGAGGTCATTCCCTAGTAAACAAGGGGTGCCCTCTGGAGTCACTACTATGACCGGGTGTTTCACCTTGTGTCGCCCAATTTTAATGTCCAAGTCTGCAGTCCCCTCAACGGGAATTTCCTTCCCGTCAAAGTTCTGCAGTTGTCCAGGAAGAGAGGTGAGAGGAATACGGTAATTCTCCCCCCTTCCTGCATTTAGTTCCTCAAAGGCCCTTTTGGACAGAAGGGTAGCTTGGGATCCAGTGTCCACCAGTGCCAAAATTGTACCCTGCCCCTGTACCTGTACCGGGGCATAGTATCTTCCCTCCTTCTCCTCAAGGGGGCACAGATAATGCACATTTTTGGACAACTGGTGGGCTAATTTTCTGGTTTTGGACATTGCTAGCGAAGAGATTTGGCAGAATTCTGTGGAGAGCCTTGGGAATCTGAAAGAAAAAGTTGGCAACTGGAGATCAGAGCCATCGTGGGTTCCCCTGGTTCCGGTTCTGGGCCGCCCCCCCCTTTTTGGAGGCAGTCACCAGGATGGGTTTGAACCAGGGGATTTCGGTATTGTGGGTTCTGGGATGAGATGATGGGCGGCAGTAGCTCAGTCTCCACATCTCCCCAGTCTGGATTGGAATCCCTTGGAACCCATTTTTCCTTGGGAGGAGTTCCCCCATCTCTGAAGGAGAAGGTCCTTTCCCCAGGATCCTCTGAGGATCCCTCTCCCTCAAATTGGAAGACCTGTACCCCCTCCACAAAGTGGGTCTGTTTGGGTCCTTTGTTTCTCCTACCCCCCCTCTGCTCCTTGGGAGGCAGGCTTTCAGGGGTAGGAGATTTTGTTTCCGGTTCCTGGTTTTCCAGGGGCTGTTTACAAGCTGGGAAGGAAGCTTCCTCCAAGGCTTTACACCCCCCTTCCCCTTGTGCCTCCTCCCTGGGAACCGGTGGGTTATCGAGGTGCTGCCCCCGTCATTGTTCTGGAGCACCAGGTCCCGAGTTTAGGGCATTCTGAGGTGGCATGCTCATCTGAGGGTTCTGTTGAGCCCTCAGTATGTGACCCAGATCTCGTGCCATATTTTGGACCTGGCGCTCAAGTTGTGAAACCCGCTCAGGCTGATACAGGGCTCTATTTTCTCCCGTGGGCTGATCCCGGGAAGGGTAGCTATCCCTTCTCTGGTAGTACCCCTGGTTGGGAAGATTTTGGTACCCCTCCACCCTTGGCCTCCCCTCTCCCGGATTAGGTTGTCTGGGCTCAGGGAATTGGGGAAAGAAGGATGGATGATTTTGGGGCGGGAAATTGGGTGGATACCTGGGGAAAAAGTTCTGCCCAGGATTTGGAGAATTTCTGCCCTCCTGGGGGAAGTTGGGAGGGAAGTTCCCTGGGTTAGGTGCTTGGCTGGATCCCCCCCCCTTGGGCTGGAGGAGTCCACACATAACCCAGGATTGGTCGGTTTCCCTTATAGCGGGGACTTACATAGTCAGGGGAGCGGGGGACCCCATTTGTGGGACTACCTCCTCGACTCCCTGTCTGTGACTGGCCCGAGGGCCTTCTGGGCTGTGAATTATTTGGTGCAGGCAGGTTTTTAGGCCCTGCCATCTCCAAATCTAAAACGGGGGCAACCTTTACCTCTGCCACCTTGGCAGCAGCAGGGGTGCTATTGGTTTTGGGGTTTTTCGGCGCGTTATTTTTATTTTCGATAGGCTTCTGCACCTCATAGATCCGGGTAGCCTGTTCAATGACCCAGTCTAAAGATCTTTTCTCATGAAAATCTCTCACAAGCTGGGTCATTATATATTTAGGGAGAGCATGGAAGAATGTATTGACAAACTCTTTGCTGTCTGTGCGCACCCTTCTGGTGGTCTGCGCAAAAGCACGCTTTAATTCTTGCACAAACTCTTGTGGGGCCTGATCCTCCCCACATTGCAAATTGTAGGCTGCCTTGCGAGCCTCTTGAGGATTTCTGTGAACAGAAAAATGTTTCAAGATGGCCGCCTTATAGGTGGACCATCTTAAATGATTTTGGTCCTCCAGCCCCGCAAAGAAACTGGAGTACTCTGGTGAGAAGGTCCACTTTACATATTGAATACAGCTTTGGCTGTCCTTCAAATGAAAAGTCTCCATCATTTGCTCAAACAGCTCTAAGTGCTCCCGAACAGAATACTTGGCGTTCTTATGACAAGGCGTGATAACACTCCTTATTGCCTTTATTTCTTTCAATGGGTCCTTAAGCAAGGCCCTTTTTGCCTTATTGGCCTTTTTGGTTCGGGTAACCCTGGTCCATTCATCCTCTGACTCAGAGACACTGCTCCCAGTGGTTCCTGTCTGATAATACCAAGTTTTCCCGGATTCTGCGAGCCTGGGAATGGCTGGCAGAATGTGGGGACCTGGTCTCCTGTGTCCTGCGCCGTTCAGAGGAGTCTTCAGATTCCTACTTGCTGCCAGGATTTGATGGGTACCCCCCCACTGACCTAACTGGGCAGAAGTTTTCAGGATGCCCTTAATGGGCCTACTCTCCTGGGGTTCCCCACTAAATTGCACTGTGCTTGGGTGCCCATACCCGGATGCCCGCCCCTCCATTCCTGGGAGGTACTGGCCTATGAGCCCCAGACTTCTGGTTGGATAGTAATCTGCCAACCCCCTGGCCCTGGGCTCATGTGCACGAGGGGACATGGGGGTGGCAGAGTCCAGAGACTGAGAGATATGAAGGCCTCTGGTACTAGGGCTCCTGAGGTTATGCTCAGGAGTCTCCCTCTCCCAGCGAACCTGGTCTCTATCCGCCCTTGCTCCCTGTTGCAATTCAAGAGCCTGCGCTTTCAGTTCCTCAGTTAAGGCCTTACTAGACTCTATCAGTCTCTCCTGCATCGCTACCTGTTGTTGGAGCCTATCATTGTGCTGACAGAGAGCCTCATTTTCTCTCTGTGCCTCCTGATTGGTCCTGGAGTACTGGGCATAGTCTTTGCTGCAGGAGGGTTACCTCCTGAGTCCCTTCCCTACTGGCCTGCTCCTTTCTTGCCAGAGCCTCCTCCACCCTCCTGGTGTGCTCTAACAAGTTCTGGTGTTCTTTTTGGAGGTCACCCAGTCCCTGGAGGGCCAGGTGCTTTTCTTCCATTTTCCTTTTTAAGTGGCAGACTTCCTGGCCTAAGGTATCCCTTTCCTGACTAAGAGCCTGCATCTGTGCCGCCAGGTCTCCCCTTTGCCTTTGGAAGGCACCAGCTTTCTGGCGCTCCTGGTCAAACTCTGCCTGGGTATCCAGGTCTTTCAAAATCAGTTTATTGCTCTCTGCCTTCTCCCTATCTAGGTGGCTTTGCAGGGTGACTACCTGCTCAGCACATGCCCTATTGAAGTCTAACTGTTGCTCCAGCTTTTTCTGGCTCTGCAGTAGGGAGTCCAAACCTTCTTGGTACTCCTTCTGCAAGGCCAGAAATCTGGTATCCTGGTCAGCCTTTTCCTGTTGCAGCACATCCATGTCCTCCTTTATTTTAGTGATGTACCGTCTGCTGTCATTTTCTGACTCCTGGCTCCTGAGCAGCCTCTGCTCAGAAGAGTCCAGATCAGATTGGGCCTTCTCTAATGCCATCTGTTGCCTATTTGCCAGATCTTGGCTTTCAGTACATTTATCCTGCATGTCTCCCATATATAGGTAGAGGTATGCCGCTATCCTGGCAATCTTATTGTGTTCATCTTTGGCTTTAGGAGCCATATATAGTTCACTCAGGGCCACATGTAATGGACCCTGATCTCTCCATGTGTCTGACCCTGTTTCAGTGACCTGTTGCGCGATGGCCTGCAACCAGACCATTTGGTCCTGGTGAGTCCACTCACCTCTCACAAATAGCTTATGTAAGAGGTGCTCCCTCGCTATTTTCATGTCTACCAAGGTCGTCATTCTAGAGATTGATCTCTGTCCTGACTTACAGAAATTAGTATTTTATTTTTGCAAAACAGACCTTTTCCTTAGAGTGTCCCTTTCAAGAGTGCTTTACAGCGTAAAACAGCGTGGTGATCCGACCGGATGTATGTATCCCGTCAGTTAGCACACTGTATTAAGCTGCACAAGTGATAGATCTAACCCAGACGTCCGGCTCGAGCCCCCAATTTGTAAGAGGATTCAATTCAACACTACAGCTAAGTCAATGCCTAGTCTGGGATACTGAATGGAAACCCTTATTGATATATCTGTATGTCCAGTTCATGAGTCTGGATGACAACCCCTATATAACACCCCTCTCTTGGAATCCCCCTGACCCCACTGAGACAAGAAGTAGTTCTGTTTTGCAAGTTTAAAAGGTTTATTTGAGAATTTAAACAATATATATATATCACACTTATAATAAATTAATATCTGATAGTACACTTAATCTGAGCAGTAATCAATAATGGATAGTCTGGCACTAGCACACTTCTTTATAATCAATGATGAGTGGGTATAGGATGGATAAGATAGCAACAATACTTTTATGGTTTCAAATGGATGCAATGTTGAATGAAAATGCAGTACAGAAATAACTTGATATGATTTCAACAGAACAAGAAATCACTTTTCTTTGACAATTCACCCCCCCTTTATGCAATGTAAGGAGATGAAGAGGAGAGCACACAGTTCTTAGGAATGCAATCAAACAGAATACGAAATTCAGTTCCCCCCCAGCAAGCTTAGAGAAAACCGGTATGAGTTTTAAAACACAGGCCCAAGTGCTTTGAATGTGGTGGCAAGGAAGCGAAAAATATGCTGAAAATGCTTTTAATTCCCTTTAGGAGGTTCAGGGTGAGTGAGAGATACTAGGGATGAGTTCAGGCTCACTTTAGCAATGATTCAGAGATGGCGATTAAGAGGCAAACGAATTTTTAGCAAGGAAAGAAATGACTGCTGATGGTTACACGTGGCTGGATTTTTAACCAAATCGCAAATCGCGGTAACATTCGCAAGTGCGTGAATCGTGATTACGGCAAAAGTATAAGGAGTAGATTATTTTAACTAAGAGATTGGTTCGGCACAGTTCTGCTAGGTACTCACAATATATTTTTGAAATAGGCCTTGCCACGGATCTGGTCAGGTTTTGGACTGGACTCCGGTTCTGGCCTCGGCACTTCACAGTGGTCTGGGTCAGCTCTCTGGTTCTGCTCACAGCGGTCTGGGTCACTCTCTGGATCTCTGGCCTCTGGTTCTGGATACTGCTCTGCTTTCTCTGGGTACAGCACTGCTTCTGGATCTTTCTGGCACAGGGTTTCAGGCCAGAATCAACAGCTGGGCCCGGCTGTGAATAGTCTGCAAATGATTTTTGGGCCTGCTGACAAATACTTTTGCTTGCAGTGGGCCTTCTTGGTTCAAAGTTCTGTAGTCTCTGTTTAGCTTGGAAGTCTAAGTGTAGGATCTCTGGATGTGAAGTCGTCGGTCAGCATGCTCTGCAGCAAATGAAATTGAAAATCTCTACCTGTCCCAGCAGTCTCTTTTTATGTGTTTTGAAAATTGGTGTGTGCCTGGGCCTAGCTAAGCCTGCCCCTCTCTACTTGTCATTGGCCCAATTCTCCCCTCTCCCATGATTGGGGGAAGGAAATGTGAGTCAGAGTGATGCGGTAGGTTTTATGGGTCAGAGGATCCTCCCCTGGTCAGTTTGCCCACAAATCTATATTTGATTCAAATACATATTGCACAGATACACAGTTGTTTAAAATTACATGCACCCATCACATATCACATGAGGTATACTCTGTTCAAACTCTGCTCTTCCTGGGGGCTTGCATTCAGGAATGGCAACATTTTGCGCTTTTTAACTGGTTTTGCAATACCGGACATTAACCCAAATTTACACACATGTGCGCAAGGAGTATGGACATTAATTGATGAAGTGTCAGATTTTTAACATGCAGACATTTGGAGTGAGACCCTATTTTCCGCTAGCAACCCCCCAGATCATACCACCAGGTCCTAAAACCTCTTAAAATGTGGGCAGAAAAATCACAAGAATTATGGTATCATTTAGATAATTTTGACATGTTCGCACCATGAGTTCTACATCTTTTTTAAAATCATATTCTGGCCAACAGGGGTGTGTCTTCCCAGGTCACATGGTGGAGAAACCAGTCTATCCACTTTCTTTAAGCTCAGCCTGTCCTCAGAGGGGCTGCCCCTCCCCGTTTCTGCCAAGCTCAGAGACCCTGCCCCTCCCAGCTTCTGCCAAGAGGAAGCTATTTTATGCCCCCCCCAATAAACCATCTGCCTGAGTAAAGGAAGGGCTTTGTTCAACCTCCTGCAGTCTGTAGGTGCTCCACCCATAATCCAATTATCAGAGAGATGGCATATCCTTTTAGTGTGGGCAGCAGAAGGCAGCTAGGCCTGGGAACTGCTGTGGATCCAGTTTCACTCCAGTTGGGGGAAGTTGTCAGGCAGAATTCAGTTCCTTTAAGCCAGAATTTAGCTAACATGTCACTTTTAGTTACCCAGTTTTCTGCATTCAAATAAAACTAACAATTTTTACACATGCAGCTAGAATGCTGATTCTAAGTTCAAAACTATGACATTTTAACAGTGACAAACTATGTGGCAGTCACAAGTCTGTCCCTCAGTTTATTTATACATTTCGATTTTTGGTAATTTTAAATCCAGTTTCAGTTTAAGCCGCTGCAGTGCTTTGGGTTCATTTATTCAGTTTTACACAAATGTCTGGTGTTGTTTTAAAACGCCGGCTTTCTGATAGTGGTGAGCACCAGTATTGCAGCCATTTTTGGGATCTGCCTTGGATTCAAGCATTTCAAACAAGAGATATTACATCGAAGTATATTCTCCAGGTTCAACACATGGCACTGGTGTTTTTCCTTTGGCACCCATTCCACTCATGCTCGCACTGGTGGGTGGCAGGTTAGGCAACCATTTTGGTGTGCGCAAACTGCGTGGTTCTCCTGGATTCGGGAGCACATGTGGGCTTTTTGGCCACCTTGGATTTTCTAAGCCCACAGCACCAAATGTTGCAGCATGATAGCTCAAACGTGGGTCAGGACACCCAACAGAAGCACCAAAAGACCCACCAATGATAGACTTCTGGAACATCTCAGGGGATAACACACCTCCATCTATAATACCAAATGTCAAACTATTGAGCAAATGAACAGCAAGACCAACATTTAACATCAATCAATCAGATACATTGGTTTCCAAAGAATTATTGACCTATCATGAGAAAAAAAAGAACAGAAATGAATGAGACAAGTAGAATATCGTTGGATCTGAAACAATATAAATACAAACATTTGACATAATGAATCACTTTATCATTACAATTCAGATGACTGGAGAAGGACAACAAAATTACCAATGTGCCACAGTATTGAGAGTTACACATGTAATATCTTCCTTGCATTTATACTATGCTCCACTGCCATTTGCCTGACCTACTACTACTCTGCAAAGTGAATAGAGAGTTAGGGTATTGGGGAGACAGGGAACATGAAAACTTGCATTGCTCTTGCACTGATGCAGACAGTCTGGAAGCAACCCGGCGCTCTGTGTGGGGGTCTATTTATAGCTATTGTGTGCAGAAATTATAGAAGCATTTGTGTCTGAACGGGAGCCATGTGTGCCTGTGGTTGTAGGAATGTAATGTTTTGATATTAGATATGTGCTGAGTGGGGTGTTGGTACGCAGGTTGGGAGGAGAGCAGACCATGCCGGAGTCATATATAGATGATCATAAGATCCCATATCAAGGCATGAAAAGGGCATGAAGGGCATAACCATGCATGAGAAACCATAGAAAAACAACGCATGGAAAGTGTCTAACAAGGCAAAACAACCATGTATCCTCCCAGTGTTCTTATCACAGGCTTTGGCAGACATCTCCGACTTTACCTCTTTGCTACTGTCAAACCCCCTCTCTCTCTCTCTCTCTCTCTCTCTCTCTCTCTCCCCTCTCTCTCTCTCTCTCTGTCTCTCTCTCCCCCTCTCTCTCTCTCTCTTTCTCTCTTTCTCTCTCTTTCTCTCTCTCTCTCTTCCTCTCTCTCCTGTTCTATGCCCCTCTTCCCTGCATTTGTGTTTCAATAGTGTAAACCTAGCTCGTGAGCAATGAAGCAATCCTTGCGACGGTCTGGCTACTGGAACAACATGTGCTGGCAAACGTAGAACATTTGGCAGCAAGGTAGGCAGGCATTCAGGTGGTAGTTGCCTTGTTTATAATGCAGGCAATTTGAAGAGCATCCCTGTGGGGATACACAAAATGGGGATGATGCGTTCACATTTCCTGGGCCCTTGAGGAATGCAACAGGATGATGGACCGCCTTGCGAGGGGCCAGGTGTACAACAGGGAGCCCATGCAGGAGGGCGTTTCACAGATGAATGTGAGCAATCAGGAGGATATATACCAAAATCAGATGTCCTGTGCAGGAACAAGGCATTAATCCTGCAGAGCAGTGTGAGTAAATGACAAGTGATACCTAGTGACATGTAGGCAATTCTTCGTCTCCAGCTGTGTCCTTGACTGTCTATTGCTGGTTCATCCTCTGCATAATTCTTGCCTTCTCTAATACTATAGGCCCTAAGGGATCTCTTGCTGTCCTATTTCCTTTTCAGTACAATGTCTCCCATTGCTCTGTACATGCTCTGCCTTCTTGCGGCATGTGGTCCCTTCATGGTCTCAGGCTTTGCCCTTGCATGCCTTAGGTAAACAGCCCTGGTGCTTATGTAGGTAAGCAGTGGACCTTCACTGATATTATCCATTGGGGTACTATGTCACAACACACAGACTGTTCGGGTGCCAACCCTGATGGTGAAGCTAGGTAAACAGGATGTGTGGTGCACTTGGTAAGTAGCATTCAGACTGCCAATCAAATTATCCCTGATACTACTTCTTGTGGTGCTAGGGACATAATATCTGGGCTGTCTCACATGCAGCATTGGTGGTAGTGCTATGTAAACAACACTCAAACTGTCCCGGGCACCAACCCGTGTAGTGGTGCTAGGTAAATATCATTCTACCTTTCCTGGATGTCAGCCCTAGGAGTGGCAGCTAAACATCACTAATACTGTCCTTGATTCCAGTTCTGAGGGTACTAGGTAAACTGCATTTGACTGTCCTGGATACCAACTTCGGTGGTGGTGCTAGTAAAACACCATTCAGGCTATCCTGTAATACCAGCCCTTAGGGTGGCAGATAAGTAGCACTCATACTGTCCCTGATACCGGTTCCATATACGTTTATTCAATACGAATATTATCAGTGACAGCAAATACATTAAAAAAAATGGGTTTTCGTCAACCACCAAAGTAACAAAAAAGAAGTATGACTCAATTATGTTAGTTTACAATAGGTTATTAATAACAACCCTGCAACAGATTTAAAATGTACCGATGTATTTTCTTTTTGCAGTAAAACCTACATGAATGATCAAAAATCGTATATTGAGTCAAATCAAGTCAACACACACTTGAAGTAGGGGTGAACTCACGTGTTTAAATCTATCAATCACAAAGACCTCCGGATCTCACCATATATTGATGTATTAAAATATTTATTTCGATGGATCTTAACTTGTATTTCGTAAAATTAATATCTGCCAATCGCAATAGCCCTCGATCAGCATCTTGTGATACTCTAATCTGCTGCACGAAGTTTAAGTGCCCTGGTGGCAATGAGCCATAGCACATGCTCCTCTATGTCACATCAGCAGCTGAAAACACTGCACAATGCCCATTGCCATGACTTTAGAACACAAAGATGCCCTGTACACAATGCATTCATGTGTCTCCATGGAAATACGCAAGATGCTTCTGTGCTTTACAAATATCAGCAAAGCCTTTCTCTATGCCACTATTATTGTTTTCCCTCGCTTGGTGTTCGTTCAGTTTATTTCTGGCCCACAAGAAGTGCTCTTCTCTATGGGCTTCAAATTCATACGCTGTACCGTGCCCAATGGTTTAGAATGCAATGATGTCTCTATTGATTATTTGCACCATGGGCTAATTGAACACGTGCTACTTTATGGTTTTTAAATAAACTATGGACTGTATCCCCTTTTCTAAAATTGTATTGACTGACTTCACTGTATTTTCCTAAATAACATTGCTAAATTAAATTTGATTATAAATATAATGTACCTTTTTTTGCAACAATAATTTATTTCTGCTTTCATTCATCACCTATCATGGCCGGTATTCAAGGGTTCAAGTATGGATCAGATTACAAGGAAGAGGAAATGCTTCAGGTGATGGTGAAGCCCTACTAAGTTCTCCAAGGACAGCGGATGCTAAAACTGCTGTATGTGACCTCTCGTCTGGACTCGTCCAACTTGCTGTTTCAAGACTCAGTAAATACAGCTGCAAGTAATGAAGCACTGTGCAATGAAATCTCAATCATGAATTGCACCCCTCCTGTGTCGATGCCTGTGAAAACAAGGCGGGGGGCTGGTGGTAATGTTGTTAAAGGAAAAAAGCAAGTCTCTTTTCTGAATAAATCTAATGGACTATGATGATTTAATGGAACTCCAAATGTGTTGCCCCGATGAACCATGGCTCTTGTCTATCAACATTTACAACCATCAAAGTACCCCTGCAAATAACTCCCTATTGCTGTTTCTGGAGACAAATCATCGGGTGGAGGGAAAGCCACCCAGGTCCATCAAATATTATCGTCTGTGGGCGAAGTGGTGTGTAAGTGGAAGCAGTCACTGCAGTCTCCAGCTTTTTTCGTGTGGAAATCTGTGCAGCAACTTGGATTGAGTCCTACCTCTCTGTTTACCACTACTGGCTGTGCAGGAGTTAAAAACTCCCAGGACCGCGAAGCGGAGCGAAGTGGTGTGTAAGTGGAAGCAGTCACTGCAGTCTCCAGCTTTTTTCGTGTGGAAATCTGTGCAGCAACTTGGATTGAGTCCTACCTCTCTGTTTACCACTACTGGCTGTGCAGGAGTTAAAAACTCCCAGGACCGCGAAGCGGAGCGAAGTGGTGTGTAAGTGGAAGCAGTCACTGCAGTCTCCAGCTTTTTTCGTGTGGAAATCTGTGCAGCAACTTGGATTGAGTCCTACCTCTCTGTTTACCACTACTGGCTGTGCAGGAGTTAAAAACTCCCAGGACCGCGAAGCGGAGTGTAAGTGGAAGCAGTCACTGCAGTCCGTGCAGTCGGCGGAGGCAAGGCGGGGAACTCCGTTGGACTATCCACCCACCCAAACTACCAGGTAAAATCCGCATTGCCTTGAACTAGGACGGCCCTATTGACATTTTCGCGACATCTACGAATTAATATAGTGGAACCGGTGGATTTTGCCATTGTCCGTCTTTTCAAACTCAGCGAGTGTTCACTGTAATTGCTCGAGTAATTGAAACGTGTCGGTGTTCCCTTTACACGTTTAAAACATCTGAAAGAGCCGGCGTGCATGAGGAGTTAGAGATATCTTGTAGAACGATTACGGGATATATTCCCGCTCGAGTACAACCTCCTTTCCATCCCAGCGCGGGTCGCAGGAGAGGGGCTGAGCGGCGACTGCGGGCTTTGAAGCCTTTGAGCCGCCGGCTGTAGTATTGTGATTACTCTCCGTGCAGGCAGTGGGAGGAGCGCTACTCGGCGTCTGCTCGGCCCTCTAACAACTGAGCCGATCGACTCCTTTGCGGCTTGAGCCTTAATTGACAAAGCGGGGGTGGAATAGAGCGGCGCCTCTAAACATTGCAGCCCCAGAAGTGCGATCTCACAGTTTCACTGTGCTCTGCGTCCACGCGTGGGCTCTGTTTTAATACACGCAAAAGACGCCGCTGCTCTGTGCCTTACATTTCCCCCTACTGGCTGACCTTTAAAATTCCTGATACCTACTCTCATTTCTGCTCTCTATTTGTGAAACCGCCTCATGAAATTAAGGAGCACTCCATCTCAGAATGAGACGGGACCCCTAGAAAGGGAGGATCTGGTATTGAGGAAATCTCAATTGGAAAGTGGAGCTAAATGCCCCATTGATGAAAACAGTACGGACAAAATGACAGAGGTTGGGGAATCGCAAACACGAATCCAAGCACTTGTGCATGCAAATCCATGCTTCCCCCTTGCCTCTACGCCTACCAGATGTGTAGAGACCTTGGATTCTGAACCTTCCTTAACTGACAAGTGGAAAAAAGGGCTAGAATACACGATAACTACAAACAAAATTCATAAAAAAATAAAAGACCATTTTGGGACCACTGGAACAGTGCCTAAGGAAACCACTCATGAACCAAATGATACATTATCAACCTCCTCAGAGAATGCCTGCCAGCAGGATGTTTATGACAACTGCCATTCTGCGCTGGACATGAATGCTCCAAGACTGAGCACTCTAAATCTCTCAAGCACTGAAGACACCCAAATACTTGAAAGCCCAGCGCAGGATCTCCAACTGGCTGAAACACCTGCTGCGTTCAGCCCAAATGCAACACAGGAAGAAACTGCAGCTGAGAAGACAGAGTCGAATATCAACACATTAACTGCTCTCAGCTACGTGCTGAATTCTTTGGTCTCTGTTTTTGAACTCCTGAAATCCGAAGTTCAAATTCAATCTGGGTCCATGATGGAATTAACGAAAGAGATAGCCACTTTGGATGGTTCCATAGCAGGCTGCTGCAACGCCGTTAATTCATGTGTATTGCCAAAATTACAACTGATACAACTGGAAGTCACCAAACAAGGTTTGGATATCTCTGCAATACACAGGTCCATTGCAGATATGCATAAATCCAAAGAAGTCGATAGATCCTTATCACAGGAACTACTAAACCAACTTCAAATGCATAATCGAAATTCACAGGGACACGTGGGAACAGAGTCTATGGAGGTAGACCCCACAAATGATGGCGAATCATCTCTTTCAGCGTCCACATTGGAAGAATTTATGAGACTGGCAAATATGAATGAGGACCTTTTTCAAGTAACCTCAATGGAAAAACCCTTAAAAACCAATATCGCCAGTCAACTGAACACTCAAGAGGTTGCAACTGAAGTAGATGCACCTGCAAGTTCACATCAAGATAGAAAGAAATCGAGGAAGAGGGTAGCAAGAAGGACCAAAAGAAACAAAGAAAAATCCGCACAACGGAAAAGAGACAACTCACAAAAAAAGACAAAGAACCAGAGTAAGGCAAAACAAAACAAATCGGTCACTAACCTTTTTGTGAAGAGAATTGGAAACAATCATTTGGCACCCACAGAGGAGGAGAAGAAGTCTGGCGATCTAACACCCCCCATCTGCTCATCAAGGGGGGGGGATTCACAGAGCAAATATAACTACATAAATCCTCCTCAATCTGCTCATGACAAAGGACTATTGAACACCACTAAAGACATGGCTGAACGCAATATGCTCACGAAGGGATCTCAAACAGAAAACCTATCGGATAAACCAGCTATAGCTCATGCACCATCTAAACCAAAGAAGTCAATTCCTTTGGCCCCCATATTTTTGAAAGGCAAACAAAAGTTGAGAGCAAATGTATTACTGAATACTGGTGAAAATGTGGTGGTGAAAAAGTCTAGCGTGAAGATTGCGCCAATCTTCTTGAAGAAAAAGAAAAATAGCGCCCGACAGTCCTCTACTGTACTGAGTGACTGTGAACCAAATATTAGTCCAGATGCGAGCTCGCGAGCCAGAGCCCATCCATACTCACCATTGGACGCTCTGGTAAAAGTAATCTCACATAGGGAGTCACAGAGCCCACAGCATTTGGAGGCAGAGCCGACAGTGAGAACGAGAAATACAAATGACAACATGGAAGAAAGATGGAATAGTGGAGAGGATGCAAAGGTCCATAGATCTGAAATTAGGAAAGCAGTAGATGCTTACATGCAAGGTCTCTCCATTCCTCCACTCACAAATCCAACTTCATTAACCAACCACCACAATTTACACAATGATGTTGACAAAATCGTGGAAATTGGGAACCAAGCACAGAAGGGAATCGAAATTGGAGGGTCTGTCCCAATGATCCAAGGAGCAGCAACATCAGTGACCAGCGCCTCAAATTTAAATGCAAACACTTTAAGGATCCCCACTCCTACACTCGATTCTGACTTAACTTCCCAACCATCATTGGGCTTACCTACAGACTTTTCAAAAGAGGTATTAACGATGATCAAAAATGCACTGGGGGACCTGGTTGTGAACACAAAAGAGAAAACGATCAATGTGATCCCTACAAAAACTGTTAAAACACAGGAGATGTTGGGAATGGGAAAAGTCACTCCGCGAGTGACACCGTGTTCTATGATTGTGAAATGCAGACCAGCACCATGCACGCAATATGACCTGAATAGAAGAGCGATACTAGCAATCTTCTCAGACATACCGCTGCTTGAAGACATAAACTCAGCTGATTTAACCTTGGTGGAATTTATCTCAAATCAGAACTTAAATGCAGTTCGAGTGTGGTTTCAATCCAGAGCAATCCGTAATCTAGTATGGCAGGCGAAGAATTCATTGTTCGACCTAGGTTTTCAGCTGGATACAGAAATGGAGGACACATCAGAACCTATTGCGTCAAACATTGCAGAACTCATGCCAAGGGTAAAATCTGACGTTGTAAATGGCCAGGATTTAAATCAAGCGTCAAATGACAGGAATAGGTGTGTATGTAACTGTATCAGTAACTCAAATTAGCTATCTAATCCGACAAAGTTATCCCCCCTTACTTTGGTGAGCTGGAACTCGCGGGGATTCAAACATTTGCTGAATAACAATGAGAGTGGCCTAAGCAAATTCGACATAATTTTGCTGCAAGAAACCTGGTTATTAAGTCCCATACTTTGGTCTGGATATCAAACACACCTGAACCCAGCTAGGAAGCCCATTATAGGCAGACCCACTGCGGGCCTGCTGGTGGCGGTAAAGGATGAACCAGGAACAATGTCACAGATATGGGCTATGCCGAATACTCATATGCTCCTTATTAGGGCGGTGATCAACGACGACACCTATGCAATTTTAAACATATATTGGAATCCAGTAGCTATCACTCTGGAGTGCTTCTTTAGGGACCTGAATTTGATATTTGACATTGTATCTGCGGATGATAAGATTCTGTATTTCATTTTAGCAGGGGATTTGAATATGAACTGCTTGGCAACAAATGGGACACATAAGAGTGAGAAACTGCTACAATGGAACACAATGGTTACTCATAGAAATCTGCAAATGCTGAATGGTGCATTTAACACTGACATGCCCCCCGCACCAACTTGGAAGAGAGGAAACTCTACATCTACAATTGATTATATATATGTAAACTGTGCCTTATGGTCAGCAATGTGCTCCTTTAGTGTGTCCCCGTCTACATTAAGTGACCATAATATGTTGTGTGCTAGTTGGCAGACCAGGGCCAAAATTAAGGTTAGTAACCCAGAGCCAATAGGTGGCGGCTGCATTGTGGTAAATGGTGGTAAGAATCGACTCTGATGGTCAGAGAACGCCTTATGGCACTTCAATCAAATTTTACACGATTCAACTAACTCCACTAATTGGCAATCCTCAGACATAGGATTGACATATAGCAACACAATGCAATTATTTAGCCAACAGAAGGCGGGTCACTCCAAAAAAGTGAGCCACATCCACGTTTTTGACAATTCTATACTCACAAGGAAAAGGGCTTATCGTGCCGAGGTAAGAAGTTTAGCAAGACTTCCTCTCGACATTAGATTGAATCTAACTAAAAAAGCACGTTTGAGTTATAACAACTGGGTCAAAGGACATCGAGCAAATCTTTATCAAAAAGATGGAGCCATTATGTTGTCGACTCTGGCTGATAAAAACATCTCAAAAATGTGGGCAATATTAAATCAAACCACTAATGCCCAACAGTTAGATCTGCAATCCACAGTAGTCGAGGCACATCAGTGGGTAGATCATTTTCAATCTCTATACGCCTTACCTATAAACACGATTTCGACCCCAATTGAACAAAAAGTGATGAGGTTTTGGTTGAACATTGATAAGAAGGAAATTAAACATCTAATTAAGACCTCAAGCAACTCACGCGCAGCAGGCCCCGATGGGATTTCTAATGCCCTAATGAAAAAACATCCTGAAGTCTGGAGCTCAATTCTCTACAAGATATTCGCCACAATAAATAAGTATCAGAAATTACCCAAAACTTGGACGGAAGCCGTCACAGTTCCGATCTATAAAAAAGGCGACCGCCAGTTACCAACGAGTTATCGCCCAATCTCATTATTGGACGCTCCGGCGAAAATATTCTGTAGAATAATACTAAAAGAGCTTAATGAGTGGGTAGATCAAAACAGTCTAAGAGACTTATTTCAGTCAGGCTTTGTCAAAGGCATGGGCACAATACCGAACATTTTAGCTCTCTCGATGATTCAATCGGAGCAAGCAGATGGTGGACTCCCCTTATATCTGGGGTTCATTGATTTCAAATCTGCCTTCGACTACATTGACAGAAATATGTTAATAACCAAACTCAGACAACATCGGTGTCCAATTTCTCTCACAAATCTAGTGGCATTACTACACACCTCTACTTCTATGCGAGTTAAATTAAACATGGGAGGAAGACTATCACCTGCCATTCAGACCCACAGAGGAGTGAAGCAGGGTTGTGCTCTTGCCTCTTTCCTATTTAACTTTTATATTCTGGATATAGGCCCTGTTCTAATGAACTGTGTAACAGATGCGCCTCGTATAGGCTCTCAAAGGGTTCCCTATCTTCTATACGCAGATGATCTGGTATTATTATCCTGCACACCTATAGGCCTACAAAACATGTTAAATCAACTAGGTACATATGCAACATCAAACAACCTTGTGATTAACACAGCTAAATCCCAAATATTAGTATGCAAGAACAACTTCACAAAAAAACATCACCTTGAGTGGTCTCTTCAAAACTGTGTATTAACCAAAGTCGTCAAATATAAATATCTTGGAGTTTATATTGAACATAAAAAAACCCTAAGTACCACGACAACTGAAACTAGGGTGAAGTTAAACTCCTTGATCTCACAATCGAAAATCATTCTCAGAAGATATGGGAAATTCACAGTGAAGCACATTGTGCAATTTTATAAGGCCAAAGCAATTCCAATTCTGCTATATGGTGTTGAGGCCCTGGTCCCACAAAATCGCAAATTTTGGGATAGCATAGAAGCTAGATATTGAAAAAAGTTTTAACACTTTCGCCAGGAACACCTTTGGCCATATTGCGACATGAATTGGGTCTGATCTCCCTATATACCCATGTAATATGGAAACAATGCGCTCTTCTCCGAAAAATGTTGGATGGTATGGGGAAACGCAGCCTTCTACATGTATTGGCCCAAAATTTATTAACCTCCAAAACTGGTATGTCGGTGAAGTGGAGAAATCATACGCTAAACGCGATTTCTGATGCTTCAGTAACGATCGAGCTTCTATTGACAAACCCTGATCGCGCCAAAAATAAAATTCATCAAGCAGACTGGATATTCAATATGACAATCTGCTCAAAACTTAAGGATTTTAACCCCGAAGCATTTGGTGTCAAAAGGTATGGGGTAATATCAGAGTACCTACTAAAATATCCATCACCTACATGCCGTCAGAAATATCTAAGATTCAGACTAAATCAGTATGAAACTAACGAGATTCTATATAGAAGGAGAGTAATATCAAAAGATCAAAATTTCTGTCGGCATTGTAATGACAAAGGACAATGTGAAACTTTGCAACATCTTATAACTGAATGCCCCGCCCTATATAACATAAGAGCAAAATGCTTTGGAAACAAAGTGTCGGTCCAGAGTGGTACTAGTCACAGACAGTTATGGAATCTTTTATTTTCTAATCCAAGATTAACAATACAGCTTGCAATTGTGCAATTTCTTAATCAAATATTTCCTGATACGAAGATTGCTTGCACCCATGTGAAGTAAAAGGCTATTTGGTAGTCATAATATCACATATTTTACTGTTTTATGCTGCCCTGTAATGATATGTAATGAGGTACAAAGAATGATTGACTTTCTTTTAATGTTGTAAGTATGGTAATGTAACTACAAAAATGATAATGAGTGTAAATATTTGAAAAGTTGGTTTACCAGCTAAAACAAATAATAATAATAAAAAAATAAAAAATATCGTCTGTGGGGATCTTGCCCTTCAATTTGAACCACTCGTGGTTATAGCAGGCCTCCAGGAAGATGAGGACTTGAGATGGCGTGTAGGAGACTTGGTGGAGGACTATCCCAGGAGTTTGCGTAGATTTGCAAAAGAGGCATCAAGTCTGTTCATGATGCTGGGACTAAGGGCATGCAACAGACATTTCCAAAGCGATCAGCCTGCAAGCAAGACCTATGACATGTATGCTAACTCCAGTTTGATAGACTATATTCAGATAAATGTGAAAGCAGGGGTTCATCTGTACAATTCTAGGGCGTTAAAGAGGCCAGAAAGTGACCCTTATCCAATTGTAGCCCTGGCCAAAGGGTCACTCTTTGGTTTAAAAGAAGAGGGACATAGCTTTGAGTCAATTCCAATTGAGGCAGGAGGCGAAGCAATTAAGTGGCACACATTGAATCTTGAATTGAAAATCCCAGGGTTGTATGCACCTATCCTGCCTCTGCTGGTATCTTTATGCCTTATTAAGGGGTCCAATGTTGAGTGTTAGTTGCCGGTGTATGAAAGTATGATGCGTGTTTTACGCAGTGGCCTGAGTAAACCTAGGCCTACTACCCGTAGGGCAAAGCGTAGCACACCCTGGAATGACATGGTTTGTGGAGCCGCCAAAAGGGTCCTAATTCAGTGTGTTAGGCGCCCTAGGGAACAGGTTGTGGGGGCCCTTGTGGTTGCAAGAGCACAGTACCACAAATTACTCAGGGGGAAGAAGGAGGAATACTCTGCGCATCTTTGGGACAACCTTCTCCACTCTGCTAAATCCGGAGATGCCAAAGGTTTCTGGCATCATGTTAATGCAGGGAATTGCAGAGTTGTCTTCCAGTACAGGATAGCAACCCCTTGGGTCTCGCACTTTGGATCTCTGTATAGCAGGGGCAGTGCTTCTAAAGGCCTTAGCCAGGAGCCCATGGACCTTTATAGGCCAGATGAGAAGGCTGCTGCCCCATTGGTGCTATCAATACAGGACATTCAGAGGGTGTTAATGACCCAGAAGCAGGTCCTGATTTAGATCCCATTGATTGGTTTAGACTGTAGTCTACTATATGGCTTCCCTGTCTGCATAAGCTTTTTAATGCTCTGCTGGTCACTAACAGGGTTCCCTATTCTTGGACCCAGGCAATCCTCATCCCCATATTTAAAAAGGGTGACAGGGGCTGCCCAGATAATTATCGTCCAATTTCCCTCCTCGAGTCAGGGGGGAAGATGTTCGCAAAGATAGTGCTGGGCCATTTGGAGGCATGGTGTCAGGAGGTAGCGGCCGTTGATCATCTCCAGGCTGGCTTTCAATTTGGTGTCAGCATGGTTGATCAGGTCCTGCAGCTCTTGTTGATATTACAGAAGTATACAATGTTAAAATCTATGAAAATATATACAGTCTTTGTGGACTTGAAGACTGCTTTTGACAGTGTACCAAGGGTGGCACTGTGGGCTGCTTCGTCCAATTTAGGCCTGCCATTGGTGTATATTGGATGCAATACAGCCAATCAACTGCAATGATGGAGCAGTTATTAGGTAAGCAGGATGGGTGAAGCTATCCTCTAGAATTGAAATTGAGGCCTGTGTACGGCAGGGCTGTGTACTTGCCCCAATTCTGTTTTGATCTTTTATTAACTGTGTGATGGAGTTCCTACTGACCAAACCGACTGATCCCCCCTCTTTGGCGCTGGATAAAACCCCATTTTGCTATTTGCTGACAACACAGTATTGCTTTCCCTGACCCCCATGGGGCTAGCGAAGCAATTCGGAATTTTTGAGGCATTCTCAGTGGCGAATGTACTTGAAATTAATCCGCAGAAAACTCAGTCCATGATGTTTTGCAAACCTCGTTCCAAGAAGCACCCGCGCTTGAAAGCAGTTTTGAGGGGCGGATTAATTGAACAACAGGTTTTGGGGGTCAAACGACGAACTGTGCCTGGGCGGTACAGTTAAAGTGGGCAGCCGTAAAGTTGGCCAGAACAGTGCAGCCATATCTAGATTTATCCAGGTGCATGGGGCTGGTCCAGTCAGTGTAACCCTGCAAATCTATAAGAGCCAGGCAAGGCAGGCAGCTCTATATAGGGTTGAGCTTTGGGGCATTCGTAATTTAGCAGACCTCCAGGCCACAGAACAGAAATTCCTAAAATCGGCTCTGGCACTTCCTGTGAATGCAGCAAATGTACCGGTACTGTGGGAACTGGACCTGAAGAGTATTGGGTGCATAGCTCGGCCGAGGCCAGTGTTTCTTTGGGCTAGAACGTGGTCTAGTGGCAAACTGGCCCAATACCTGGCCCAATACAGGAGAGCAGTTACTGATGTGCTGGTCTGCCAGGGTTGCCCAAGCCTACCTTGGTCCCAGGAAATTAGCAGGGAGTTGTCCGCAGTGGGAATGGAAGGCTATTGTTACAGCCTGATTCTATCCCAAGGAGATTAAAAAAAAATATTCAAGAAGACTTACAGGATTAGATGGGAGAGAGACACTAGATTGACGCTTGTGCACTCAGCCAGTCCATCTCTCTATTTGGCCAGGAAACTAACTCCAGGATCTGAATGTTATCTGGATTTTATGCCACCTAAACTACTGAGGGCCCTGTAAATGAAGCTGTTCATTGTCATATTGCCTTTGGCATCTCTTAAGCATTCTTGGAATGCATCTTATTTGGTTATTTGTCCTTTTTGCCCTAGTGTGATTGACAGGATTGAGCATTTTGTTTTTTTCTTCCCAGCCTGTAAGTACACGAGGAAGAAATATTTGCTACCCCAGGTTATGCTCTCAAATTCTAATAGGGCATCCCATGTGTTGCGCTTCTGCCTGGCAGGCAATCCAATCATGTTTTCCGGCATGAGGCACGGTTTGTTGTTGGAATGGGGAAAGCGATTTAAGCATATGGCTGCTGGAGGGTATATTCTCTGAGATGTACTTAATGTATAATTTTATCCAATCTTTTAATGTGCATTGTTTTATCCTCAGCTTGCTTTTACTCCTATGGTTTTACTGTATCGATGCATTTTATTGTTTTTTTTTTTTTTTTTTTTTTTTTTTAAACTTCTGTTTATTGGCAGGTGGTCAAGACAGGTACAGTACATTTATCGTGTAAATGAGAACAAAAAAAAAACGGGAACAGTATTCCAGCGTCCATGCACATTGCTACCATGTTAGCGATAGATTTACATTGCAGTGGGGCAGACATACATCAGAAAAAGCAGATTTATACTCCTATGGTGCGTGTCCGGGGGAGTTAAGTGATGCCGGGGAGGGGGCTAATGCCTGTTCGGCACAGTCCTTGCTGTTGAGGTAGCTACGGAATTCAGTCCACACATTTGCAGGTCGGGATGGAGCTGGCAGGGTGCCGATGTACTCCTCCTCGCATGTTTGTACCCACGTAAGGGCGTTCAGCCACATGCTAAGGGTGGGGGGAGTGCGGCGCTTCCAGCATTGTAATATGCATCGTTTGGCAACCATAACACTGACATTCAGGAATCTCGACATTTTCATCACATCTTCCCCCGTCCACATACCAAACAGCAAGGCCAGCGGGTCCATCTCGACCGGGGCATCTATTATCTCAGTAAGCGCCTGTGTCACCTCCCTCCAGAACCTACGCAGCGCTACGCAGGACCAGAACATGTGTGCGTGATCCGCTACGTTCGATTCGCATTTCGGGCATTTATGTGTTGAGCTAAGCGTAAATTTTGCCACTCTGTACGGGGTGTAGTAGAGTCTGTTAAGTAGCTTGTATTGGATGCAGCGGAACCTAGCGCTGAGGGATACCTTTCGCGTGTGTGCACACATCTTTCCCCACATCGCATCGGTAATCTCTGTTTCGAGCTCTCTGGCCCACACCTCCCGTGGCGCCGGAGAGGCATTCTCTATCTTTCCCATCTGCATTTTATACAGGGAGGATACTATGCCCCTACAGCCTGCGGAGTTCGCAATGTATTGGAGTTCAGGTGAGTCAGGAGGTTCCTCAGGAAAGGAGGGCCACATTGTCCGTACCGCTGCCCTCAATCTATAGTACTGTAATAGGTCGAGTGCGGAGCCGGAGTGCCCGGGGCGCAGTGTTAGCGGTGTAATGAATGAGCCTTCATGGTACAGGTCAGTCAGGGCGCGGTACCCCAGGCTCTCCCAACGCCGGGAGAGGTGTCGGTCATGCGTGGGGGTTAGGCCAGGGAATTGCCATAAGGGAAGCCACTTATAGTATGGGCGTCGTGTCGGACTGGGGGAGAGTATATTGTTCCATGCTCTAATCGTGGATGCTACCGGGTCCCATGGGGCATCCGCGCGGTAACCATGGTGCAGTAGCAGGGTCATGATGTCGATGCCATCTCCCGCCATTCTTTCCAACCTGACATGTGGGGGTGGGTTGGGGTGTGTGTACCAATGGGTAGCATGCTGGGCCTGCGCTGCGTTCCAGTAGAAAGCTAAGTCGGGGGCAGTAAAGCCACCCTTCTCGTACGGGAGGGTCATGTGTTGCCACTTCTTGCGGACCGCCCCCGAGTGCCAGAGGAACTGGGCGAACGACGCATGGAGCCTCTTAAAGTACTGCTTGCCGGGCCAGACCGGCACATTTACAAATATATAGAGTAGCTTGGGTACCGCGATCATTTTTATGAGGGAGAGTCTCCCAGCGAGGGACAGAGGGAGGTTGCGCCACCTGAGCATCTTGGTTTCAATGAGCAGTGCCGCTGTTTCATAGTTATCCGCCAGCAGGGAGACCCTCGCCCTTGACACCTGAACCCCGAGATATTTAATCCCAGACGGGGACCAGCGCAGCGGGAATTTGCAGGTCGGCCGCTGGGTTGTCATGGTGAGAGGGAAAATTTCGGATTTTGAGTAGTTAATAGTGAAGCCTGAATAGGTGCCTATTTTTGTTATGTCTCGGATGATAGGGTCCAGGTGTGTGGAGGGTTGTCTGACGTAGAGGAGGACATCGTCCGCGTACAGCGAGATGATTTCCGGTGTGTCTAGTAGGCGGACGCCCTTGTTAGTGTGACGGTTCCTGACATGATCGGCCATAGGTTCGATGGCGAGTGCAAAAAGGATGGGGGAGAATGGGCAGCCTTGTCGGGTGCCCCTATGCAGCGCGAAGGGGGGAGAGGGGACGGAGTTGACTAGTACCCTTGCCGACGGACCCGTGTATAGCAGCTGTATGTAGGCGATCATGTTCGGCCCAATTCCCATCTTCTCCAAGACGGCCCACAAGTATTGCCACGAAACCATATCGAACGCCTTTTGGGCGTCCAGTGTGACTACCACAGCGTCTGCTTTCGGGTCAATTCTCGACATCACGTTGAATAAGCGCCGGATGTTGAGTGTTGTAGAGCGGCCTGGGACAAATCCACTCTGATCGGCGTGGACCAAGTGGGGCATAAGTGGGAGGAATCTGTTGGCGATTACTTTAGCAAAGATCTTCATATCAGTATTAATGAGGGATAGGGGTCTATAGGAGCCACATTCGTCTGGGGGTTTCCCTGGTTTGGGGAGGACAGTGATTAGTGCTTCTCTCAGGGAGGGGGGGGAGGGAGTGTGAGCGGAGTGATTCGGTCCAGACCTCGTGTAGTGGTGGCGCTAGTATGGCCACATGCTCCTGGTAAAACTCAGCAGTGAGTCCATCGGGGCCAGGGGCTTTGCCCTTGGGGAGATCTGAGATCACCTGGACTATCTCTTCTAGTGAGAACGGGGCGTCTAGGAGTTCCCTGGTATCCTGGGAGATCAGGGTCATAGGGATGGATTCCAACAGGTCGTCTAGGTCACGGGTCGTGTGCTCTGGCTGGGGACCGTACAGGGTGGCATAAAAGTTGGCGAAAGTGTCAAGGATAGCTTGGTCTGCCCAATGTCTGGACCCATTATTATCGATAATGCTATCTATGCGAGTCCCACCTCTCTCGGCCCGGGCCAGCCTGGCCAGAGTTCTGCCAGGTCTGTCTCCCTCGCCATATCTGCGGGCGGCTGCGGGGCGGGTATGGTATCTCACTTCGCTGAGGGCATGTGATTCAAATAGTTCCAGTTCCGTCCTAATTTTCGCTAAGGTGGCAGGCATTGGCTCGGAAGCATAATCCCGCTCCAGTGTTTTGAGTTTAGATTCGGAGCGACTTAAGGCTTGTCTTATGGACTTGAGGACGCCCGCCTCTTTGGCAATGCACATTCCTCTGATGTAGACTTTGAAGGCCTCCCAGCGGGTCCCTGCGGACGTGTCGGGGGCCTTGTTGGTTTCGAAGAATAGGTTTATGTCAGCCAGTATTTCTGCTCTAAAAACGATGTCTGATAGGGCGTCGGACTTAAAACGCCAAGCGGGGCGGGCCCCTGCAGTGCAACCCAACTGGATCTGGAGCAGCACGGGGGAATGATCGGAGAGTGTGCGCGCTAGGATCTTGGCTTCGGATACCCTACCCATCCGACTGCTCGACAGGAGGAATATGTCTATTCTTGAGGAGCTATCGTGTACTGTGGAGTAAAAGGTGTAGTCCCTTTCCTGAGGGTGGAGTGTTCTCCATACATCATATAGTTTCAGTGAGCTCATGTGGGTCAGCAGCCGCTTGGCCGCTCGGGCTACCGGTCTCTTGGTTGTGGTTGTCCTGTCTAGGGTTGTGTCAAGAATGAGGTTCATGTCGCCCCCCCACACAATGGGAACCTCAACATATTTCATGAGAATGCCGTGCAGCGTGTCCATGAAGTCAGGAGAATCAATGTTGGGAGCGTACGAGTTTACCAGCAGGCATTCTTCGCCAGCCAATGAGCAGTGTAGGATCACAAACCTGCCCTCGGGGTCAATATGGGATGTGTGGAGCATGAATCTAATTGATTTGTGGATGAGAGTGAGGACGCCTCTGGACTGAGTGGAGTACTGGGTATAGTACCTGTTGGGGCCCCAGGACTGTGCGAGGTTTGAAGCCAGGAGTTTCTTGGCATGAGTCTCCTGTAGCAGGAGTACCTTGACTCCATGCCTTTGCGCATAAGCCGTAATTCTGCGAGATTTGGTAAAGTTGGTCAGCCCCCTTACATTCCATGTTAGTATTCTAATAGCCATGTTAATGAGCTAAGGGACATCCCAGCTGTGTATTCTCATTTTGAGCCTGAAATGGAGCTCTGTGGTGCAGCAGACCTGCCGCCCTGTCGCACCGGTCTCGACCAACCCGCCTTTTTTTGAACAACAAACCCCAACTTTCCCACCCCCCACCCTCACTGCCCAGCGGTACTCAGCAGTGTATAAGCAACCACCCTGAAGCGAAACTGCGTGCCATCCCCAACTCGGCAACGCCTGGAAGGGAGCCCAACGGGGGCTCGAACACAAATTAACTGCCATCAACGGCCTTGCAGCTGCAGTGGGGGCTGCTGCTGCCGTCAAGCACACCCATAGTGAAACTTTAAGTGAATGTCAGCTTATATATTCTTACCAGCATCATTAGACAATCTGAATGGAGGTTACAGATAGCGGATAATCGCAATTTACAGTATAGCACGGACGACGTGGAGTCTATCGTGGGGCCGCGGGCTGCGATGCGGCCCGACCCTGGGGCAGTGGCCTGTGTTGGTCGTGGAAGCATGTAGTAGCCATAGCAGGGCCTCGTCTGCCACCCAGGGTCAGGGAAGGAGCCCAGAACTCACAGCGTCAGTCGCCATCCATCTGTTCCTCAGGCGGGTCCACCAGGGGGACCTGAGCCTCGATGAACTTGACGGCCTCGTCAGGGACCGTGAAGAAATAGCTCTTGTTGCGGTGTATGAATTTCAGGCGAGCCGGGAAAAGCATAGAGTATTCGACTTTTCTGTCTCTCAACATCTTCTTGACCCCGCTGAACCGGCGTCTCTCCATCTGAACTCCCACCGAAAAGTCAGGGAAAATTCTGATGACTTGGGATTCCAACCGCATTTCACCCCTTTCTCTGGCCAAGCGGAGGATGAGGTCCCTGTCTTTATAGCTGAGTAGTTTAGCGATGATGGGCCTGGGAAAGTCACCGGGCCTGGGGCGGGGCGCCAGGGAGCGGTGTGCTCTTTCGACAGTGAAGAACGGGGATAGCTCAGGGTTTCCCAGGAGGTCTTTGATGAGCTGCTCAACCGCGGTCTCCATGCGGCCCTTGAGTGCGGATTCGGGAACCCCCACTATTCGGATGTTGTTTCGCCGTGATCTTGATTCGAGGTCATCGTTTTTGGCCTTGACCTGTTTCATGTCTCGGACGAGTTCTGAAACCGTGGTCTGGAGGGTGTGGATATGGTCCTCGTTGGCCCCTATCCTCTGTTCTGTTTCCGTGAGCCTGGACCCATGTTGGTCAATTTGGGCGCGTAGGGAGGCGACATTAGCATTAATATCGTCTAGCTTTTCGTGGAAGGAAGCAAAGTTTTTGGCCATGGACTCCATCATGGTAGTAAGGTCCGGTTGTGGGGGGTCCGGGCGTACATCGCCGTCCTCCTGTGTCACGGAGGGGGACGCCTGGTCAGCCCTGTGGGCTGGTTTGGTAAATTTGTCCATAGCCCCCGTTTTGTTGGCGCCCCGCGCCCTACTGGACATAGTTGTGGCGGGGGGTCTACAGCGGCTCCGGCCTGGTTGAAGAACGGTCGTGGAGTCGGTGGATGAGGCAAGGGCAGGACCGTGCGCCCGTCAGATGGGGGGGGGCAACAGAGTGGCCACCGAGGTGGTGTGGGTTGGTAAGGGGGAGTGCGTGGTCGCGGGCGGTGCAGTTCCGGCAGGGCCCCCGGTGTCCTATGCAGCTGCCAGGCGCCAGGCCAGGCCCGGATCCCAAGGCGGAGATGGCAGGTGGGGCTCGGGCCCAGTGGTAAGCAAGCGGGACCCCCTAGCGGGGTTGACACTGGTCCCCTCCAGGAGGGGTCGGAAAGGACAGCACCCACCTCAAGGCCGCCAGGAGTGCTGTGTCCGGCGTCCGCCCGCAGCTGCAGCAGTGTTCCGAGGCGGTCCGCGTGGCCGGTTCAGGGAAGAAGGGGGGCCCGCCAGCGGTGTCCCCAGGATGCAGCTCACAGCCCCCTCAGCTGTCAGCGCCGGGCTCTCCCTCCAGCCACGGGAGGCAGCGGGTCGGCGCTCCGTCTGGCGCGGGGCCCGGCGGGCGTCACGAGCCGCGGCCGCGCGGAGCCTCACGCGGTCAAGGCGGGGCCGGTCTCCCTCGCGGGGGCCTCTCCTCGGCGGCGGCAGCGGGCAGTGGTGCGGGAGGAGCGCGAACCGCGGCTCCTCCCGATCTTGTGTAGTTGGGTCGGCCTCGCCCACCAGCCCCCGGCGGCAGCGGGTCAGCGCTCTGTCTGGCGCAGGGACCAGCGGCCGCCGCAAGCCACGGCCGTACAGAGCCCCACGCGGCCAAGGCGGGGCCGGTCTCCTTCGCGGATGCCTCTCCGCGGCGGCGACAGCTGGCAGCGGCGCGGGAGGAGCTCCTCCCGATCCTGTGTAGTCAGGTCGGCCTCCGGGGCAGCGGGCCCGCAATCCGCGGCGTCTCCGTTTTCCTCCGGCGGTGAGCGGCCCGCAGGAGATCCGGGAGGCCCCAGAAGGCCACAGGCTGCAGAAGTTCAGGTCCCGGGCTCCGTTTCGCCTCGGAGTTGCAGGAGCGTGTAGCCGGCAGCGTCGCTGGTCGAATCGCTAGCTTTCCGTGTGGCAGCGGACCGGATTCGAGCTGGTGCAGCAAGGATTGGGTGTGCTGTGACGGAGCTTCGGCACTAAGCGGCCATCTTGCTTGGCTGCTCAACAGCGCCCCCCGCATTTTATTGTTTTACTGTGTATTTGTACTTGACTTTTATGATTTATATCACCTACTACCATTCGAAATAAAGTATTGATTGATTGTCTGATTGATTGAAATGCTTGCAAGGCATCACCAGCAACAAATGATGGAGATGACCACTATCAAGGGCGAAGATTCACCAGATCCTGTACTGAGTCAAATGGAAGACATTTCACTTAGTATACCTACCATCATTATCAAGTGATGCCATCTTTGATCAAAAAATAAATGTTCCCACAAAAACACCAACTGCATGGCCCTCATTTCAGGAGATGATCCGCCGCTACTGTACATAACTCAGCAAACAGACATCAGTGCTGCGTGCCTTAATCGATTTGTTCTTAGAATGCTGATGATGCTAATGCATGAACTAAATGTCACTGTTCTTCCTTGTGTTCCTAGCAATGAGCGAGTATCTTGTCTATCCCTTTTACAAAATAACCTTTTTACAAATTGCTTTGAAATTACTTTATAATGCAGATGTGCATCAATCTCCATTGTTCTTTTTATTTCTTAAGTCAAATGTATCATTTTTTGCTATAATCAACCAATCAATGTTCATATTTAACTTTTTCTTAAAGTGAGGAATGTTTTTTTCCCCAAAGCTAATCTACAAAAATATGCCTGACTGTTCAATATATTGCTTTAGGCACTGTTCAACAAATATCTTAATGACCTTAGATCATAATTCTATGGCAAGACGGAGGCAAGCATTATGCGTATCTTTCTTTATTGCCACCTATACAGCATTTTAAAACTTCAAACATTTAAACCAATACATTTTTCTGTTTGAGGTAGCAAAAAGAAGGAAACTTCCAGTTTAAAGGTTTAATATCAATACCCAAGGCTCAGAACTGCCTAAAACTGCAGATCCCATGAACCTCTCCTCTTTTGGTAGTCAAGAGGCTGCACACTCTCCACCTATCCGGTGCCTGCTTCCCCTATAAGAGTCTCCAACCCTGGGTTCTTTCCTCTTTCTTTTTGCTGCCAGTCAGTTAAGTGTTTCTTGTCTTTGCTTTACATTGTGTAACATGTCTCATTTCGTATTATCGCTGTGTGCATGTTTGTACTGGCAATAATTATGATAACGTAGCCATGTATATTGTAATATCCATATATCTTGACACTTGTTCTGCAGGGCGCGGCAACACCACCTCAACCCTTTCGTGTTCGTGTGTGACCGCAGCTCGGCCGCGGCAGCACATGCGAATTCTCACTCAGGCAGGAGATTACTGTGGAGGCGGGGCTGGAGCCGCGAGCGCATACGCTGCCGTTAGGCAGCTGGTCCCGCCCAACTACGTGTCACTCGAGCGGCGCGCTTTAGGACCCCAAAGGAGCAGAAGCACGGCCATCCTTCCCGCCATCCCCCGGGCCCTTCCATCAATACGCAAGATCTCAATTGAAGAGAGACGAGTAGCGCGAAGTGTGTCTGAGTGGTGCCCAGAATAAAAAAAGAAAAAAAGAATAATAAAAGAGCACAAGTTGTTTCTTTCGGAAACGCGATCGTGCACAGTCAGCTGGTTAAGCAAAGTTATAAGAGCAGCGTCACACACAGCTCATATTAGCAGCTGCTTTGACAAAGCTCAAGCATCAGCAGCAGCTGAATCTACTGTACATTGAAGGCCTGCAGCCAGAGAACACAGCTGCTAATTATTGGTGAGCCAGTCAGCCAACACAAATTGGTTAGCCTTGCTAACCCAAGAGAAGATGGCTCAATATGGGGAGGATCACTCCACGACATCAGAGTATAGTGAGGAGGAATGGGAGGTGGAGCCCTCCCAGCAGGAGACAGCGCTTTCACTCAGTTTTAAGATGTTGTTGGGAGATTTGCTGTCCCAAGCAATCACAGATGGCGTGCAGCCACTTGCGAGCCGGCTGGACATGCTGGAAGCTAGATAAAGACCAAAGATCCTCCAAGAAGAAGCAGGCACTTAGCCCAGGCAAAGGCACGTCGGCAGGACACCCCCAGGAAGGGGTTGAACAGGGGCGTACAGCTCGGAAGAGCAGAGACTCTTTGAACCCCTCCCCAAGCAAGGAAAGGAAGGTCAACCCCGACCCCCAAAAGGCAGACGACCCAGTCGCACGACTAAAGAAGGCCTTCCTGGTGAAAACAGCTGAACACCAGACCAGACCCCCTGCCCCATGGGTGAATAATGCAGGGGACATATATGAGGGCTACTTGCCCGATGATGAGGGAGGAGAGGAAGAGGACCTCCCGGGGCACCCGACACCAGACACACCGACCCTCGAAGAGGAAGAGAATACGAATGACATGTTCAACCCAGAGGCCATCTGGCATCCAAAGTCCACAGAATGGGTGCCTTCTCCCAGAGTAGCGCTCTACATGCCGCAGCACTTAAGAAAGCCCATGGACAAGGAAGTGCGCTCGCGCATGAGAGTGGAATGCCCCCGCCCTGAACTACCTGATAAGTTGTCGGATACCCCCGACCTGCTGGACCCGAATATGGTCACCTTTGTGACAAAGGCTTCCAGAGACATTTGGAAGGGCATGGACAGGGCATGGAAGGGATGCAAGGACAAAGTTTTGGATCTGGTCAGGCCATTGGTGAAGATAATGGGCAAAGATACTGGGACCCCGATTGACCCCATTGCCTTAGCCAACTGGGCACAGCGCGCGGTTTGCTTGTTGGGAAATGCCAACTGCGCCCTCTCATCAGAGGGGAGAAGGGGTGTTCTCCTGAAAATTGACTTTAAACTGAGCGACCTTGCGTCCTATGGAGCAGGGCAAGGTGCTAAAGGTTTGCTCTTCGGCAAGGCTTTTGCCAAGGAGATGGCACAGTTCGTGGGACCCTACTCCGCCCTTGAGAAAGCACAAAGTTCAATACAGAGAATATTCCCAGGGTGTTTTTTTTCAGGGATTGGACGTCAGAGGGGTCGGTCGTTTTGCCTCTCATCGCATACCCCAAGGTTATCGAGTACAATACTGGGAAGGGAGGCAGCAAGATGCCTTCTTCACTTACAGAGCGAGATTCCTGAGAGGTTGCAGGCAGAGAGGAGCCTAGCAACAGCCCGGAGCCTCTGGTGGTGAGTACATCCGACTGTCAAGTGGGGGCAGAACACTGCAATTTCTGAGCGCATGGTATACCTTATCCAGTGATGAATGGGTGCATCACGTAGTAGAGGGGCTGCGCATAGACTTCCTAGGCGATCCTATCCAAGGACAAGAGCCTCAAGTGATTCGCATGCCAAAGCTAGAAGCGGCGCTGCTCCAGAGCGAGTTATTGAAACTATGGCAAAATAACGCAATCAAGCGCTAGACTCAGTCAGGTCTGGGCTTAATCAGCAATATGTTTCTGGTGCACAGAAGGCAGAAAGTCTATCCTGTCTTCAACCTGAAGAGCCTGAATGAATGGCTGAAGTACAATCACTCAAGATTGAGGGTATCTATCTCCTCAGAGACCTGCTAAGCACAGAAGACTGGCTAGCTCGTCTAGACCTCAAAGATTCTTATCTGACGATACCGATTGCGGAAGCACATCGCAGATTCCGGCATTTCTGCTGGAACGAGGAACTGTGGCTTTTCAAGAGCCTACCTTTCGGTCTCGCCTCAGCACCCTGGGCATTCCCTAAACTGATGCGACCAGTAGCCGCAGCCATAGGAGAGAGAGGGATCTGGATCATAATATATCTGGACGATATCCTAGTGTTAGGAGCAGACAAGGCCTCCCTAGCCAGAGACGTTTGCTGGGTTTTCTTCCTGCTGTCCTCCCTAGGGTTCCTAGTGAACCTAGACAAATTGCAACTGCAGCTAGTGCAAAGGATCGAATTCTTGGGCTTCACGATAGACACCGTAAAGGCGACTTTAGAACTCCCGGATCACAAAGTGAGAGCTATCAAGAAGGAGTTCAGAGCGGTTCTGGCGAGGAAAGGTCACCTCTCTCCGGAATCTAGCAAGGATAGTGGAGCTGCTTGCAGCTTCCATCCAGGCCATATTTCCAGGCTCCCTCCATTTACGGGCGCTACAGCGACTCAAAATCAGGCATCTACGGGGAGGGCTAAATTACCACCTGCTGATTGCACTAGACGACGAGACAACGTCACAACTGCACTGGTGGCTGCAGAATATGGAGGCCTGGAACGGTCGAGCCATCTTTGGTGATGTTCCAGGCTTGAAAATAGAGTCAGACGCGAGCAGGTCAGGTTGGGGGGCCAAGTGTGGACAAGCAGAGACAGGTTGCAAATGGTCCGAAGACGAATTGCGTCTTCACATAAACTGTTTCGAGTTACTGGCAGGCTCCTTTGCTGTTCAGGCCTTCACCAAAGGCAGAGTCAAGTTCTGCATGTTGTTGAAGATGGACAACATTTCAGTGGTTCGCTATATCAACAAGCTCGGCGGAACAAAATCAAAAATGCTAGCAGAGCTAGTGAAGGACTTCTAGCACTACTGCCTTCAACATCAGATAGCAGTTGCAGCAGAGTATCTTCCAGGAGCACAGAACAACGGTGCAGACTGGAACTCACAGTATTTAGCAGATTCCAGCGATTGGAAGCTGCTTCCCCAAGTGTTTCACAGATTACAGGAGGTGTGGGGCCCCTAGATACGGATCTATTTGCGTCCAGGCTGAACGCACAGACACTCAGATATTTCATCTGGATGATAGACCCAGGTGCAGCAGTGCACTTTGTGTTCCCCCCATTCATCATGATCATCATGATCATGAGAACTCTGGCGAAAGCTTGCAGGGAGCAGGCAGAGTTAGTGTTAGTGGAAATCCCAACCCTGGTTTCCAGGAGCGATGGAACTTTCCTCTGATTTTCCAAGGATAGTGCCGCATCACAGGGCCTCCTCCTAAACCCAACCATCCAAGTTCACCCCCTAGTGGAAGCGGACACCCTTCACCTGCTGGCTTGCAGAATTTCAGGAAGAGATGGGAACTGCCAGGCATTTCGCAGCTCGCTGCAGATTGTATCAGGGGCTCCTGGGTGCCTTCCACAATTAGGAGCTATAGTTCAGCATGGGAGTCATGGGCGCGTTGGTGCGCAGACCAGCAGTTGGCTCCCGTTTTGGCACCTGTAGTGCACATTCTTAATTTCCTAGTGGCTAAGTTCCAAGAGGGATGCGCGTATAGAGCCCTAGGAGTATATAGATCTGCTTTGTCCACAGGCCATGACAAAGTAGAAGGTAATCCGGTGGGAGAGCATCCAGCGGTTCACAGGTTGCTTAGAGGATCAAGTTGAGAAGGCCTCCGGAGCCCAAGTACACAAGCCTATGCGACGGCCGCGATGTTCCGCAATTATTTATGAGATGGCCAGAGAACGAGAGCCGTTCTCGTTCGCAGCTCTCGGGCAAGTTAGCAATGTTGCTCTGTTTGACAGCATGTCAAAGAGTTTCGGATGTGAAAGCCCTGGAGATAGACAGGAAGATATCTGGCCATAGGGTGTAGCATTTACCATAGTGCAGAGGACTAAGACTGATTCCAGAGAAATTTCTTACCCATACTTCCAGAACGACAAAAAGCTGTGTGTGGCGCAGTGCATAAAGGACTATGAGGCAGCAACAGCGCTTATTAGGCCACCAGGCGTTACTCAGTTGCTGATTTTGCAGAGGAAGCCCTATCACACGATAGCTACATCGACAATAGCCAGATGGGTGAGAGAAGTCATGCAACGGGCATGCATAGATCTAACCTTGTTTGGTGCGCATTCTGTGCGTGGCGCGATGGCTTCTAGAGCATTTTTGGCTGGAGTGTCTCTGCAGGATATTATGAAAGCAGCCGATTGGTCCTCTGAATCCACGTTTAAAACGTTCTATATTAAACCGGTATCAGGCATGGCTAATAGAGTGGTGGCGAGCTTTGAAGAAGCATAATGCTCGCCTCCGTCTTGCTATAGAATGAAGATTGCTCAGGCTAACTGCACTAGTCAGTCTTGATTCTATTAAAGACAAGGAGGCAAGCATTATATCCCACCCAGCTGAATGCGATCGAGTAGATGATTTCAGTATGTGTTTAGTCTGTATCTCTGCTTTGTGACCAGAAGTCACATTCCCACCCACTCATGTTATCTATCTCTCTCCTAGGAGATGAGCAGAAGCCAGCTTAAGAAGGTCAGCAACGGCAAGCCAGAGTGGAACAACTTGTCCTGTTGGACCATAGGACTGCAGAAGTCAAGGGATTGGCGTTATCTCCCAGTGGGTTTTAGAACATTGGTTCATTAAGAGTTGACGTTGGATTGTGTTGCAGTCAAGAAAGAGTAAAGGACCCAGGGTTGGAGACTCTTATAGGGGAAGCAGGCACTGGATAGGTGGAGAGTGTGCAGCCTCTGGACTACCAAGAGAGGAGAGGCTCTTGGGATCTGCAGTTTTAGGCAGTTCTGAGCCTTGGAGATTGATATCAAAACTTTAAACCGGAAATGTTCTTCTTTTTGCTACCTCAAACAGAAACATGTTTGAAGTTTTAAAATTCTGTATTGGTGGCAATAAAGAAAGATAAGCAGTTAGCATGGGCAATCTTCATTGTATAGATCGTCTTTTCTATTTGTAGAACTCCATTGATCGATGGTTTGATTGTTTTGCTGTTATAGCAGATTTTAACTTTTTAAAAAGATGAGCAAACATTGTACAAATTGTATTTCAGAACCTTCAACTCAACAATTTCTCTTATTTCCACAGATGGTACAGTCTTGTGGCCTATAGAGGCAATATGTGGTGGATTCAAGAAGATTGGGGGGTCAAAGTCCACAAATTACTAGCTGCATGTGCTGTATGAGACATAGGGGAGTAGTTTCTCAGCAGTCAGCGTTCCGCCCGGGACTGCGGACTACCAACGTACGGGAGGTACACAAGCAAATGTGTCAGGACTCGGGACAGCACAAATTATATCCTGCTCGACTCTGAGACCCCAATAAATGGGATTAAAGCAGCTCTATTGGGGCAACCTCCTATTTGTGAATACTCAAGATTCACCCTACCAGAAGAAATCAGACCACACACCAAAAAGTGCGAGTCTCTAGCCCTCAAGAAAGTGGTGACACTCATCGCTATACCACTGAAACCGGTCGTCTTTTTATGTGACCTGAGTAGAAAAATACGGATCAGGAAGATCCATACATCAGATTGCTCTTTTGACCCCGACACTAATAAGGGCTCGTCATCATCATTTCTTTTTTTCACCAACAGGGGAACGGAGCCTCCGTATACACAAAACAGATCTCCAAAATCCCCTCTAACAAATAGGAGTTACCTATGACGACTAGCCATCCCTGACTAGTCAAGTTTGAGGTCTAATACTCTATACTTTTAACCAGTTGTAAATTCCAGAAAACGAAAATAAAGATTGAATTGTTTATTTGGAAAACAATGCAGTAAATACATTTCAAACTGTGTGGTAACCTTGAAGGAAAAAACTCATCCATCTAAAAACCACGGATTAATCCCAAAAGAAAAGCAACACCAGAATGGATACGACTCGAATTCGAGTGTGATATAACGATAGGGAAGATTCGAGGTCTCAATTCCCAACTCAGGTTCTACATTGTGGATATCTAATATATTTCCATCATATGATTTATTTTTTCAATCGTTGATATTCATGTTATTCTTTCAAATTAATGTTTTTACAAGCAACTGACATAAACTTAATCCTGTTGCCTGTTTGTCAGTTATCCAGAAATTATATTTTCTACCATTCATTGATATGTAAACGGACTTGTGACATGACAAACAAAACCGACATAAATCATGTTAGAGATCACATTGCTCATGGACTTCTTTTTGTTTACAGAGTGCAATGATCACCTCAGTGAGAGTAGATTGCAAAGGTTCACATTAAAAAAAAAACTGTGTTTGAGTAAAAGGGCACAGCATAGAGATGTTGTTATTGGTATATCTGTAAAATCTGTAATACAAAAAGCAATGCATAATAACTTCACTCTACATTGTTTATACTTTGATTAGGATTTATAAAGAGTTGCCTTCAAATCTGGAGCATTAAAGAGAAACCCAAGGATAACAGGTACAAAGGTTATATTGAAACTGTCTCTTTATGTTGCACCATTTGTATATGTAAATGCTTACACATATTATCTCTGTGTATCTGAAACGTTTAAAGAATAAAATATTGCCTTGTTCTCATGTCTCTACCCCATCTGTATATTAAAGCGTGAAATTATTGTTTGCATGGCAAGATGATAAAGTGATAGTGAGTATTCATAAAGGAACAAACTTCACTAAGCAAAGCTCACAGCTATACAGTTAGTTATGAATGCATCTATTATGTTTATAAAACCTCTTATTCAAAGTATATACTTATTGATTGCTTTCAGTTGCAGTGAAAATGTTTTCTAACAAGACGCAGCAAACCCAGTTAGTACAAAGGGAAGTCCAAGTCAGGTGAAATATGCAAGCAGGAGTTTGATACGCATCAAAACCAGTTAGTACAAAGAAAAAGCCAAGTCAGATGAGGTAGGCAAGCAGGAGATTGATACACAACACAATCAGATTAATGCAAAGGGAAATCCAAGTCAGGTAAGGTAGGCAAGCAGTAGGTCGGTACACAGAAGATCAACAATGAGGAACGCAAATCAAGCATGACTTACCTGATTGAGAAGCACTGTTGTTCTCCTGAGACCGGACCTTTAACTGGTAGAACACAGGCTGCTGGTACCGGACGGGGAAGTGGATGACGTACAGGATGATTTCATCACGTATATATGACTTCTGCGCAGCCTCACATGGTCCTGGGCATCCTAATGCTCCATTGCGAGAGTCTTCAGGGAAGCTTCCAAGTTTTGCAGAAATTTATTTTTTGCCATCAGATACTGGCGGTTCTGTTCTCGACAATCACAGACACCCGATTTATCACATTTGGAAACGACAGAGGAATCCTCTTAATTAATTGATGATAAGGACAAATGTCCTCCTGGATACAGGATAGGAAGTGAGGAGGAGGTTGCTAACAACACCTTTGAAGCAGAAGGCACCACATTGGAAGATGAGTGTCTTTCGAGGGAACTCAAATACATTTGACTGCTGCCTGCTCAACATTTTAAAGATGCTGAATTACAGCACATCAACACGTGACCATAGTTATGCCCCACCATTGGTAAATTTCCAAATGACAAGTGGTTGGAACCCACCTGAACATTAGAGAAAGCTGTGTGGAAGAACACTCCATTTTCTATTGGTCCACCCAACCAATCCATGGGAAAGTTCCATCCATAAATATACTTATTTCTTGTTATCTGTTTTTTAGTGCCTCTATAGGTAGTAACATCTCCAGTTCTTGTACATTTTTGGGACTTGAATACCTTACTAAAACAGCCTACTACAGATACCAGTGTAATTACGTATTTTCTGCAATACATGATACCTGGATGTGGAGCAGATAGTGCTTGAAGGTGATGAACAGTGCAATGGTCCTGGATTTTCAGCCAAGTTGTGCACTTATTATCTCCAGGACTTGGACACTTCAATCTAGATGAATACAATTCGATTTAATAGCCACCGAAAGACATGTGTGCATTGGCAAAATAATGTGAGAGGGGTTCCCACAGATCAAACATCATTTCGAAACATGGGGCAGTGAAGACAACGTCTTTGAGCAACCAATGAAATAGTCTCAGCCTATTAGTAATCATCTCTGGTCTATTTCCAAATTCAGTGAAAGTTAATTACACATACTGGTGGGAAAGTGGCAGTCACTTATCCACCTTGTTGCCAAGAAACACTCATGGGAGAAAAAACACACTAACACGTGCGCCAAAATCCACCCACCTCTGAGCAATGAACAGGAGTGGAGGAAAAAGTGGCTTTAGGAAGCGTCTCCTCCTCCCACAGCCATTTGAACAGGCTCCTTGGAGACATGAAGCACCTCACCGAATTTTACTACACTGGGGATTTGTACAGGCCCAAAGGTTTGCATTTTGATACAGACAGACTCACAGCACTTGCTCACAATGAGGAAGCTGGTAGGCTGTTTTAGTAATGTATTCAAGTCCCAAAAATGTAAAAGAACTGGAGATGTTACTACCTACAGAGGCACTAAAAAACAGATAGCAAGAAATAAGTATATTTTTGGATGGAACTTTCCTAAGGTAGGCAACAGTCAAGATTGCTGATGTTTCATGACAATTGCATCGTGACATGACGATTACAAAAGGCAAAATGAATCAGTAGCAACCATATCTTCAAACCAATGGAGATTGATTTTGTCACACATCTCACTTTACCAGTCTTGGTGATGGAAATGCACGGTCTGTGAACTGATTTTCTTCCCAAAAAAATACTAAATGCCAAAGAACAGTGTTACAGTGGAGTGTCCTCCAAAGCCCACCATTGCAGCCAAACGCGCAAGCAGATTTAAAGTGGTGTTGTCAATTAGTTTAAAATGGTCATGTTCCAAATATGCATTTCCATTTCAGATTAACTGATAAAATAAACGTATTATTTACAAATTAGATATTGTATAGTGGTTTATTCCCTTATCAATTACTTTTAAAGTAACCCTTGTTTTAAATGTTGTGTGTAGATAATGCAAATCACATAGTAAATCACAAATGTGATAAGGCTATATGTGTAATGTGTTGTAATGTAAGTTATGTTTTATGGTTTACTTCTACAAATATAGGCATCCTTGAAGTGTGTTTTTCTGAAAGAAAACAGAAGGATCCGTTTTCATTAATGCATGACATTAGGAGAGGAAGAAACCTGCATTGTGTATGTGTTGATGTTGAAAGCAAGATACAACTCTCTAACTCTCCTACTCTGTATCTGTCTCTATTTGTATTTCTCTAGCTCTCTCTCCCTCTCTCTCTCTCTCTCTCTCTCTTTCTCTCTCTCTTTCTCTGTCTATCTCTCTCTCTCTCTACATCTCTTCCTACTCACCTTCTCTCCCCCCTCTCTTGCTGTCTCTCTATTGCTCTTGTTTCCCCTCCCTCTCTCTCTGTCCCGCTCACACCCTTTCTTCTCTCTGTTTATTTCTCTAGTTCACTCTTTTGCTCTCTCCCATTCTCCCCCTCGTGTTCTCTCTCTCTCCTCTCTCTCTCTCCCTCTTGCTCTCGTTCGAGCTCTTTTTCTATCTCTCTCTCTTTCTATTTCTCTCTCACTCTTGCTCTCTCTCTCCCTTCACCATCGCTGTCCCCCTTGTATCTCTGTCTCTGTTTATTTCTCTCTTTTGTGCTCATCTTCTTTCCCTCTCTTTCTCGTTCTGTCTCTTCTCTCAATTTACTCTTTCCTTTGCTCTTTCTGTCTCTCTCCCCTCCCTCCAACCCTCTCTCTACTCTCATTTCACTCTCTTTCTAACTCTTGCTTTCCATTCTCCCCCTCTCCCTTTCTCCCTTTGTCTGTATATCTCTTTCTCTCCTCTCTCTTTCTTTCTCTCCCCTTTTGTGTCCCTCTCTCTCACTCTTTCTCTCTCTCTCTTCCGCTCTCCTCCTCATCTCTCCTTCTTGCTTTTTCCTCTCTCTCTCTCTCTCTTTCTCTCTCTTTCTCTCTCTCGCTCTCTCTCGCCCTCTCTCGCTCCGAAAGAGAGATAGAGTTAGAGTGTGTGAGCTCTAACTCTTTATCTCTCTCTCTCTCACACACACACTCTTTCTTCCTCTCTATCTCTCTATCTATTTCTTTTGCTCCCTCTTTTTTCTATCTCCCTTCCTCCCTCTTCCCTTCTCTCTGCTCTTTATCACTCTCTCGTTCTTTCTAACTCTCTCCCCTCTCTTCACTCTCTTCTGCCTCTGTCTCTTTCCTGTCCTCTCGCTCTCTCTCTTTACCTCCATCTCTCCCGCTTTTGCCCTCTCTCCCATTCTATATTTCTCTCTAGCTCTCTTCCTTGCTCATGTGTTCTCCCACTCTTATTTTTTCCCTCTCACTACCCCTCTCTCCCCTCAGTCTCCCTCTCTTTCTATCTTTCCATTGCTCTGTCTCTTGTTCTCTCTCTCATTCTCCCACTCTCTCATTCTCTTTCTTTCTCTCGCTCTGTCTCTCTCGCTCTCTCTCTATCTCTCTCTCTTGTGTTCTCTATTTCTCTACTTCTCTCCCCTCTACCCCTCTTTCTTCTTTCTTTCTCTCTCTCCTTGCCCTTTTAGTCCCACAAGATATAAAGATGCAAGATGCAAACTTTCAATAAACTGTTCTTTTTTTAAAATAGACTGTATTGATGTCAGCTGAAATAACATTTCACAATCGTACGAGGGCAAGCGAGGGCAAGCAATAGGGCATATCAGAAATGGAGGCAGTTAATGTTGTGTGAGTTAAAATGATTTATTTAAAATATTATGAAATAGGTGGGAAAACAGAAGATTATTAGAAATATATTAGCATAGGAAAGCAGTATTCAAACTTTTTATAATGAGCCCCTTCAGTACAAATATTATGCCCCCCATCCAAACAAGCTATATCTGCTAATAAACCAGCGAAGTGATGACAAAGATGTGGGAGATACTTGGGGTAAAAAGGAAATTACACATTGCATACCACCAGTCAATCTAGTGGTGGAGTTGAGAGGTACAATAAAACCATTGTGAGCATATTAAAAAAGTTTGTGGAAGACTCTGGGCCAAGTTGGGTTATTCGATTACCCCTTGTCCTGATGGCCATCAGATCTACCCCTTCTTCTGCAACAAAAATGTTTCCATTTGAGGTAATGACTGGACGAAGGGTGGTGTTACCCCAGCATCTGGTCTTTAGAACCCAAGAACAGACCTTGATAAATGCCTCCACAACTCATGAGTATGTTTAGAATCTGAGAAAACACCTCCAACATGCTTTTGCGTATGCTCAGCGGAATCTAGAAAGATCTGCAGACAGTATGAAGATCCACTATAACCTTAAGACAACCAAAAAGGAATATCAAGTAGGAGAAAGGGTCCACTTGTACAATTTCGAAAGGAACCAAGCCAAGGAGAGCAAATTCCTGCCAAGCTGGCGGGGTCCTTTTGAAATTGTAGACAGAATCTCACCAGTCGCCTGTAGAATCTGCATCCCCAAGGGAACTTTGACAGAAGGGGAAGACAAGTGGGTCCACATAAACCAGCTAAAGAGTTGCCACCCCAGGCTTACTTTGTGGCAAATAGAAGAGCCTACCAGAAACCCAGAGGGGGGGGGAATCTGGACATCTAGAAAATTGATTAAATGTTCATTGATTACATGTGAGGAAATTGTTAAGATGGTCATTAAATCCATGCGGGAATATAGTCAGTTGTTATTGAATGCATGCCTCTATTCCACTGCTGAAATCCCCCTGCAAACAGTAGTGGGAAAAATGTTCATAACCATGCTATGTTCTGTTTATAGTATTTGCATCAACTACACCTAATCACCAAGGATGACCTCCTGAGGGACCCGGGAGGAAAAACCCAGAGATCCGGAGTGTAGAACCGGCGAGGAGAGGGTGTCGCATCAATCACTGATGGGAGAAGCAACCGGATTTCTGCACATGGACAGAAATATAAATCCCACGTGCCCAACTTTCCCATGACTGGAAGTCACGCCGAAGTCGGGGGGGCTTTGTGGGATATTTTTACCCATGCCGATGCGCCCCACAGCACCCATTGCCAATGTGGGAAGAATCAGCCAAAAATGGATGTGCTACCCCCTGTGTGTGCAATTATCTGCAAAACAGCGCATGGTTTACCATCATAAAAGGCTGCACACCCCTGCCACACACAGTCAAAGTTGGTGTAAAAACAGAACTCACTGCAGAAGAAAGCCAGTGGGTGCTGTACATGAAGCAACGCCACAGAAGTGGGCTAAAAAGCAAAAATGTCTTTTAAAATGCAGCTTTCCCAACCAATTGCAACCTTCAAAGTGCTGTTTTGGTGCTAAATTCAGTCATTTTCCAAGTGAAATATTGAAATTAAAAGTGTGCTGAAATCACAGATCATCCAGTACAGTCAGAAGAAACCAGGCCTCACTGACTGACAGCAGCTAAGAAAGGTATTTCATGCAAAACAAATCCCAGCACTCAAACACAGAATAATGCTGAGTTAAATGTGTGTATGCTGCAAAGGAAACTCTGATGTAAAAGGCTCAATTTAAATGTGTTTTTTCTCTGAAGAAGTGCAAAATTCGCCTGTTTAAAGCATGTTTTTTTTGTGAAGGGCTAATTCCTTTAATAGTCAAAATACATTATAAACTCTGTTAATTTTATATCTTAAAAATGAAAGATTGTAGGTGAATCTTAAAGTAACCCAGTTGGAGTTAACTGGTTAATTCTGATTGGACAGTGCCCAGCCTGGGAAAGATGACACTTTGTGTTGACGCTAAGCTTCTCCCAGGAAGGCTTAATGGATGCTGGAGGTTCCCGCATATTTAGAATAAAGACCTCATTAGCCATTGGCCTTTGGCTGACCCAAGGACAAAGGAAGGCTTGGACACCCATTCTCCCAGAGGAGGGGCAGGATGTTAAGGAGGTTTCTCAGTGAACTTCAAAGGACTGGCCATATTCTCACTTGGGGAGTAAGAAAAAAAACCTGCCATGGATTTTGAATGGAAATTACTTATTTTGCCTCAGAACTTTATGACATTTAACATGGCAGCCAAAATAAGTAGATGAGTGAAAAATACATACTTATAAATCTGAACTCATGCTAGACATTTGAAGATTTGGTAGGAGTTCTTACTACATAAGGAACCAAAAATACACCAAAACACTGATTGTGGCAAAACTATTAATGTTGCAAAAATGATATTGTATACTCATGTTCTAGGGGTCCTCGCCCAGATATGTATTGAATTAGAAATTGTTAGGCCAAACCGTTATGATTAAAAATGACAAAATTCCACAGAACGACAAAGGTAGCTCTTACTGAGATGGGTGTTAGATGCCAGGATAACCCATAAAATATGTAATGCATGTGTGTGATTTTAGAAGAGGGCATAATTATGATGATGTGTATTTATGAAAAGGTTAAACTGTGGTTCAAATAAATGTGGGAGTTCCTATATCACATCATAAGATATGACAGCTTTTTCTGACTGCCAACCAGAACAAGGCAAGTGCCTTTGACCACTCACAGCTGTGGGGGGGGGGGGTGGTTTGAAATTCTGCCCCTACCATAAATATTGTGATGTCACTTGGTAGGATAACTATAGGAACTTCACCACACATAGAGACACTGCTTCCTGACTACCTCCTGATTTCCGGGCAGCACTTTATTCCTGATTTCTTCATCTTGTTCCTCACTTCTTCATCTGTTCCAGAACTTTTCATCTTGTCCTGATTCCAGAATACTTTACAAATCCCAGGCCCAGCAATTGCTGAACTCTTTTTAGCTAGGCCCAAATCCAACCATTCCAAACTTAAGGGAAATTAATTCTGATCCAGTCTGGCTTGCTACCATTCAAGCTTGCATGCTGAAACTCACAATCCCACTAATCTACTGTGTCCAGTGACCAGAAGGGCCAATCCAAATCCAGTCTGAGGTGCAGACCAATTGACCAGAACCATCCCGCTGACCATCCTGCCATAGGTGACATGCTGCCGGTAGACCTGACCCGTGATGACCAGAACCCTGATGGTCCAATCTTACAGTGGACTGTAAGTATCAACAGGAATCATAGTAACCCATAGAATATATTTGCAATTTTCCTATCCCAATCTCAACCTATCCCATCTTTAACTTCAGAACCCTAATATTGTCAGAACCATTCTTGCGCTGATTTTTATCATTTGTATCATTAAACCATAACCCATCAGTGATTTGGATTAAATAAAGTAATTCCCATACAGAACAGAAACCAGAGTATCACACGTGAAGAGTTACAACCGGCCGTGCGTAACTGTGGAGATTCACGGGTGGCATTCGCTTTCATAGTCAATAAGATAGTTTAAATAAAACGCAATCTGTCATTTTTAAAACCGAATTTCTGCTTTTCTTTGTTCTATTTTTTCAAAAATGCCTCTCACTAAAACTTCCATAACTTCTTCAATTTTATAGATATAAACGTAATTTCAACTCTCACTTAAACCCAAGACCCCTACCTACACGCACAACTAAAAACCGCATTGCAGAACAACATATTTGACCCATTGTTATTACAAATTGCATAGTGAAACTTTGTCGCCAATTATATTTCACAAAGGTTTTACACGCGTTTTTTCCCATCCAAAGTGTTTCTTAACTCCCATTCTGATCTAAAGTGTGTACTGTTGTTTATTTTGTCGCTCATGTGTGTTAGGATCTGTTTAGTGTTGCTCTCATAAGAATTTCTATCAATTTAAACTTTTGTGCACACTTTTCCTTGTTCACAAAGCCAGTTCCACTTGTCATTTCAAAAAGTGTACATTTTCCAAAAACGGTTTTCTCTCTTGTTTGGTGAGGCAAGATTGCATTCAAACTCTAGACATTGTTCTTTATTCCTAAATACCTGCTGCTTAGTTACACTTGTGTAGAATTGCCCATTTGTGAATACAGAACTTTGCAGGGGGAAATATTAACCTAACGACCTAACGCTATCTGTTCACAAACCAAATCTGTTCTTTTTTCCTGTGTTTTCTATTCTGCATTAGTATAAGTGAATTCAATTGCTTTATTTATTCTGAATTGTATTGTCACCACTTGGTGATTGCTGCCCCATATATATCAAAAATGTATGTGTGATTTGAATTTTAAATAAATAAATAAATATTTACTTTTACCAACTAACCTGATTCCTGGTCCAGTGTGACCTGGGGGGTATTTTGAGATGGGTGTGATATGAGCGGTATAGCGTTCAGAATATTGAACCTATAGACATAATAAATAAGTATGTCATTTGTGCATTACATGCTAGACGAGACCCGAGTGTGTGCCTGATTGAAATCCTTAACAAATCATAATAATTAGTTATGTTCGCCATCAGGTTCTAGCAAATAATTTTGACATGATGCGGACCTTATGAAATTGATAAATAGCAGAAATAGACTGACGGCATCCATTTCATAATCAGCAATGTTATTGTTTACGTAGTTGCAATTGTGTGTCAAGGTGTCAGCTGGCATGTGTGTTCATACAAGTAACATTCTACTGTTGCCCAGGGTACACAACAGCATGATTAATCATGTTCATTTTGAAGTACTGTTTTCTGGCTATTCCTAGTAGTCTATGGGCCTCATTACAACTCAGGCGTTAAGGGTTAACGCCGTCGTTAACCCTTAACGCCTGATTCCAATTTGAACGGCTGCTTTTAGCAGCCATTAAAATCCATGGCGCTAAACCGCCTTGGTGCTAATTACGGCACCGTAATTTACGGTGCCGTAATTAGCGCCTTCCTCACTCCCATTATGCCCTATGGGGCAAAAATGGGAATGGGGAAGGGTAAATGGGAAATGGGGATTTACCGCCCCACTCACCTTGGAATGGGGCGGTAAATCCGCCATCCACCATGGTGTAAACGTAGTTTACACCATGGTGGTAAAGTTGGTGTACTTACCGCCTGGGTCGTAATGACCCCCTATGACTAGTAAGAAGTACTGCTGGAGAAGCATGGAAGCATACACATTGCTTAAATAGAAAAGAACACTGTTAATGGTGGGGTGTGTGTATACTTTAAAGGTGGAACGATCGTACCCTTCACTTAACGGTCGAGCCTTTAATTAATGGCATATGAAAAAATGCAACGCAAATTGTCAAAAATTGTGCTACAAATAAAGCTCATCTATACAAATGTCAGTGTGGGAATGTGTTATTTGTTTGCACCCTGTTTCAGATAACTGCACCCAAGAGAACGTGAGCAATTTGCAACTTATTAGAACATTTCAAGGTATAATTCTCACCTTTAGCTCCCAATTTAAACGTTTGAAGAATCTAGTGATATTAGCGTATTAGGATCACTTACTTTCAGAATTTGGTTGGGCCAAGACAAAGTTAGAACTTGCCTTTAAGGGGAGGACAAAACGTGTATTTGACACAAGGAGCCAGAAACCAGAAAAAGACACCCCAGGGAAATGGCTGCACAAGGCGATTTGCTCTCCTGGTTACTTTGAGTCCATATGAGGGGATGCAGTGAACACCTGCTTAGTCAAAGTTTTTTGCAAAGCACAAATTAATATGAATCCTTGTGGATTTGTTGCAGACTGATGGCTTTGAGAAAGCACTCAAAACGTTTTCATCTTTTTTTTGATGGGGTGCTTTCGGAGTTCCCCATGGATATTTCTGATTACCACATCATTAGCTGGTAAAAAAAAAATCAGTATAGTCTTTTTTGCTGATGATGTTGTTATGCTGTTAGGTTTGCCCATAGGCTTAAGAACACAAATAACTGCCTTTGTTAACTTCTGTAGGTATCGGGGACTGAAGGTTAATGCAAACAAAATGAAGGTTATGAGGTGCAGCATGTGGATGGGGCGTTGGTCACTTCAAGATATTATCATTGAAGGGGAGAAGATTGAAGAAGTAGAGCACTTCCATTATCTGGGCATAAGGGTCGCTGCTAATGGCTTATGGGCGAAACTCGTGTTCAAGGCCAGTATGGCGCTAGGAAAAAAACGTGTGTGTGAGTGCGATAGAAATAAAATATCAATATCAATATCAATAGGAAAGAAATTCAACGGATATAGAGCCAAGCATAATTCTATAGGACCCGCCTTGGAAATATATAGGGCACGGGTGATGGCAGAAGCACTGTATAGTGCAGAGGTATAGGGCACAGCTAAGATAAATGTTCTTTCAATTACAGAAAATCATTTCCTGAAAAGGCTATTAATAGAACCTAACAGTACCCCACATGTCCCCTTGGATGTGGAACTAGGTCAAGTAGGCATCACAGGTGAAATAGTAGAACAACCAATGTTATTCCATGTTGGTATTTGGTCTAGTGAATGCCTATTGAAATACAGAGATGCGAGCCATACATGTGACAGAGCAAGCTCGATTAAGTGGTTTACTTACATAAGGAGGCTGTTCTATGTGTTGAAATTGGAAGAAGTGTGGCACGCACCCGAGGCTGTCAACACGGGCACTAGGCAAGTTGTTGTTGATGCCTATACTGATTTCCTTTTATGTGTCCAGTTCATACTGACATTAGGAAGAGGAATTTGAAAGCTTGCTTGAATAACAGTGAGATTCGAATGATGATTGCTGCAGAATATTTGTGTAAAAACGTGAGATCAACGCAGTTATCTTGGCTGCTTCAACCTGTTAACCACGCAAGCACGTGGAGAAAAGCATCCTATATGAACATTACTCCACAAGCTAACAAAGATTGTAACTTCCTGAGGGCTATTACAAGTCTGGTTTTGAGTGCTGCATTGAAAATATGTATTGTTTTATGGTTTATCTCTTGCACGAATGATTTCATGTATCATGTTTCTATCCACCTAATTCCAGCGGTTTAACTCATTTTTCCCATGCCTTCCTTGTAATTTGGTGTTGTGTTCTTTTATAATTTTTGTGGCATCCCACCAAAATAAATTTATTTATTTATTTATTTATTAAATTTATATAGCACGCAGGCAGCCCAGGGGCATTGTGGCACTGTTACTTGCAAGGAAGACTTAGTTACAAAGTTTACCATTCATTCATAAAGTTTGCCATTCATTGATTGAGTGAATCCTTGTGAATTTGTTGTGTACTGATGGCCAACTGTGAAGCACCTATTGGTCTATGCATACATTTAAATGTGCTATTTCACTTGTGCATGAAACTACGTCAAATGACTGCTTTGTCAGGAAGCGCCATCCTTTGGCAATTCCACATTGCTCTGTATCTGTGTCATACCGCAGATCTCGCGCCATATCTTCCACGTTGCTCCTCCTGTCATAGGTGCTGAGTCTCCTTGAAGCGTTCGTAATGGCAAAGTATCTGCTGTTTTTCAGCAGTAACCAGAGTTATGTGCGTTACATGAGTTTATCGCACGGGTTGTCTGATTATTTACTCGTAATTCAGGTCTTCATTATGCTGAACAGATTTAGTAGAAAAACAAAGCTGAATTTATTCATCATCAGCTTCTCTATTTCACGATGATGTAAGCCTACTTCCAAATCTGTTCTGTCGCAGGCTCTTTGTGTGATTTGCAGTCTGTCCTTTCCCATCGAACAACAGCGGTAACCCGTTCCTCTCAGTGATTTATGTTTGTGGAAAGTAATTTAACTAACAGAGCTCATCAGCATTAAACCGTATCTGGCATTTCCTGTGTAACACTAAATATCTTGCCGGGATGCAATACTGAAAGAGACTTGTACAACACTGATAAAAGAGTGAGGCAGTGATTACATTAAAAGAAGCTTTGGAGAATCTGTTGGTGCTGTGGATTCAGGCCTCTGGTGGCCGCCAGAATACAATGAGCATGAAAGTATATTGGAGGTGGATGCAGTTTTTTGGAGCATTGAGAGAGACTGGCCCCCATTACGAGTTTGCCAGTCTGGAAACAACGGTACCGGTAAGCTTGTCAGTAGTGTTGTTTCCGGACCGGCAAACTATGAGTTCTGCTTGCGGGTGCCTTTCAGCCCGCCATTTCTGACCTGGCAGACGGAACGGCACCCGATCGTAGACCTTGACGGACGCACCGGCACCATTCACTAATGGTGCCGGTGCATCTGTCCTCCCCATTCCCATGGAGTCCAATTGGACTCAATGATAATGGGGAATTTCTTCTTTCCAACGCCGGCTACCACCAGAGTCATAATGAGGCCCACTATCCCTATGGGACAGTTGAGGGGCTTTTTGAAAGTGAAGCAAATGACTGAGGTGCACCCACCAGCTCTGCTATTGTAATTCCCTTTGTCTTGCGCCGTGAGTCAGTGGCGTGCTGTGTGAAGAAAGGACACCAAGAACACAGCCTATTTATGAGTATTTACCCTGGTGTTTATGGATGATGGGCCAAGCGATTGTTAACAGTGGATAGCCCTTCATAAGAATTGTGTGTGTTGTGGGAATGGTTGGGAATGGTTGGGTTATATGAGGAAATCAGAGGAGAGTGAAAAACAACGAGAGAGAAAGAGAAAGGGAGAATGCAACTAAATGACTACTGCGATGCAGGAGTACAGACATGAGTAGTGAATAAAGTGGCTACTCATCCCCACGCTGTGGCTGTGCCAGAAGTGATGCAATTCATGCAGGTGAAACAGACAAGGCCCGAAAGGTATACCTCCTTCACCTGATATGGCAGTGCAGGCTGGGGGAAGGCTAGACCATCAGGAGCAGTGTGAGGAGATAGCAGGAGCAACCCAGATAGCAATAGTACATGAGTCTAAAATAAAACAATGTCAATTGAAGGTTCTATTAAAACATAGACTTTTAATTAAACAATAAAGGTGCACATCACTAACTAAAAACACCAGCAAAAACCCACACCTGTAAAGAAACAGAGAAAATGCAAGCTGATTGTAGCGTAGTAGTTTGGGTTAATGGGCAGGGTTGTTCAGGCACTGAGTTGGCACAGAGTCAATGGACAAGAAATGTCTTGAAAGAAAAAGGCAGACAAGGGGGATTAAAGGTCACTTTTTGTTCCACAAGTGGACAAGTGGGACAGGACATCTTCCCAGTATCTAATCTCTTGGTCTTGGGTGCTTGATTGAATCAAGTCCGGCTCCTATGTGCTTTCCTGTGGTTGAGACACATTGAATCACATTGATATAGTGGCAGATATGTAGATTCAGCATCAAGAGCCGGTGTTGAAGGCGATGTGGTTTTATCGGTTAAAACGAGTTTGAGTCAGGTGGCAGCGGTGCTTCCGCCAGGTCGATTCTGCAAGTGACATGATGGCTCCAGTGTTTAAAATCATCAGTCAAGTTGGGTAGAGTTGAGGTTCTGTGGGATAGAAGTAGTGCTCGAAGTGTGGTGAGTTAGATGGTTCCACAGCAGTAAGCTAGTGCTGGAGTTGAGGCAGTGGTCATTTTCACTGGTGCAACACAGCGTCAAGATGGCTCGAAGAAGCATGTAAGCAGCTTGATGTTCATGGAGTGCCAAAAGCAGCCCTGTGGGTTCTTTGTCTGGTTTGCTGTGAGGCCCACTGCAGGCTATCAAGAACAAGATGTGATGCTCTTGCTTTGCTATCCCAGCCCAGGGAGTTGGGTTAGCACCTACAGGGGTTCCTTCACCTCCAGTGAGGAGCCTGGTTCCAGTGCAGCTGACCGAGTACCAGGCTGTGCTCCACAGCAGTTCACTCCCACTGTTTCCATTGGATGGTCATGTGACAGAGCCTTTCCCTGCCTTGGATACCTTCTTTCTTCACCTCTATGACAGACGATTTTTGAATGGACTTCACTCTCAACAGAGGTCCAAAGGTACACTTTTCGTCTTCCTAGTGTGCAAAGATGAATCAAATAATGAGGGAGTGTGCCTCTCCCTTTGAAGGCAAAATGTGGCAGTGAATTGGTCCAAAGCAAGCCTTCTGTGAGTAGTCCAAACCCTGCTGTTGGAACAAGTACCCTCATGACATCACACCCAGAGAGCCTTGGTTACAGAAAATTGAGGGGACAAGAAATGAAAAGACCTCTAACAGAAAACAAGACAGGAGACCTTTCTCCTGAAATAGTTTTACTCTCTGGCTACTGTACCCCTCCACCATTACCATGCCTGTTGGTTTCTAAGGCATTCCAGTGATCACCACCCAGGTATTAGGCTGGCTTTGTTATGCCAGTGCTGCCTCTTAAGCTCCATTACCAGGAGACATAAGACTTTTCTATGCCCTCTGTGAAGGTGTATCCCTTCCTCCTGGAGAATCCAAATTCTTCCACAGGGGAGTTGTGGGTCCACTCAGCCTAGACCATAATACCCGTCAGTCTTATCACATCGGGGTTGCTTTTACAGAGCTGGCACTTTCACAATTATGCGCTCTTATCAGTCATCATGCCACAACTCTGGCATAGCTTATATTTAGATATTTGCCTGATACCAGACTAACTAAAGCAGATTATTAATTTAATGTTGACCAGATGTAAAGAAGTTAAAATGACTGCCTCAGACTGCAGTAGCCTTATATCCCTGCAACTTTCAGGGACGTGCACTTGAAACTGCCTATGCCGCAGCAGAATTGGTGCTGTTAAGTCAGTAGATTGGTCACAGCAAGGCACCTGCGTGCACTATAATTTTAGCAGAGATCATTTTTGAAATGGGGATCTGATTAGCAGCACTCCCTTTCAGAAAGAAAAATACTTGCATCACTTAATACTAATAAAAATAATCAAAAACTTTAGGGCTTTCACCTTGTGCCAGGTATTTTGTCAAAGAGAGAGACAAAGCGGCAGAGAGACAGAGACAATTTAGTCAAGAGGAGCGAGAGTGACAGGCAGAGATGTGAGGAAATGGAGACGAGTGAAAGAAAATGATAGAGAGACAAAGAGGGAGAGTGGAAGAGAAAGAAGAGTTGGAGTCACATTGAGAGAGAAAAACTGCCAGAAGGGGGAGCTACAGAAGAGATTGGCAAGTAGGGGAGGTAGACTCCATTTGGAGAGAGATGGTCAGAGAGGTGAGGTAGTCACATGATTGAGTGAGATAAAGGGGACAGACAGAGGAGATACAGTCACAGTAGGGAAGGAGAGAGATATAGGGCCACCACAAAGGTGAGGCAGTTGAGAGAGAGTCAAAGAGCTGAGGGTGTTATAGGAGGAAGTGATAGATGCACAGGTGCGGTAATTAACAGAGTGAGAGAGAGAGAGAGAGAGAGAGCGAGAGCAAGCAATGGAGACAGTACGATCTAGGAGAGAAAGGTAGATATGACGTGAAGTACTTGGATATTTGCCTGTTTGAGGTTGTGATCTGTGAATCAGAGGAAAAAAGAATAAAAGGGATATTCCTGTCGATGTTTAAAGTGTTGCGGTCAACAGTAGGCAGCACCTGGGATGACACAGCCTCGTCCCCACAACCCACCTTTGGTCTCCCACCCACTCAGTGCAGGCCAAATCCAGGACAAAAAGCCCTCGAAATTTCACTGCCTACTGCGATGCTGCCACTCAGGTGAAACTTTTCAACAAGAGAAAGTGTGGACCAACAAGTTTCAATGACATGCAGAATAAAAGAACGTAGCAGCCAGGGCTAATTGGAGTACATCAGTTTCTTGGGGACACACTCTGACCTATTTCTGCATTGCTTGTGTCCACCATAGAATCGGACTGTTCTGCTATTAGTCAGAGCACTTCCTGGCATTCTAGTCTCTGGGACACATGATTGGCCAGCACACACACACAACACCACAGAATAGCTTGCGAATATGTGACCTATTACCTTTTGTTTTCTCCAGCACTATCTGAAATGTCATCAGGCCTAGAACGATAGTCGCTTGTTTTGTTCCTCCCCTCCCTTTCTGCACCCCTCTCCCTCACCTTTTGTTTTTCTCTGGCTCTACCAGAAATGTTGCCAGACCTAGTACGGTAGTCACCTGTCTGTTTCCATTTCCTTCCCACTCTCCCCCTCCCTTCCTTATCTATGTTTTAGCTCTTGCACTATCAGAAATGTCGTCAGGCCAAGTACGATCGTTAATTTCACATCCTTACTGTTCATGGCCTGTACGAATGTCATTGTATTTTCCCTTGTTGCCTCCCTTGCCTTAAAGCGCTTTGAAACACATTGTGTATAGGCGCTATACAAATAAACTATCATATCCTATTGTATCATATTAGAAGTAATTACTAGGTATGTAGAGCTTGTATAAGTAATTGCAGTGACTCCACATACTTAGCAATTCTTTCTAATAGACCAAAAATATATGCAAGCTTTTTAATGGTATGTGTGCAAACACTCTGTGGCCAAATGAAAAATAAAACTCCACATCTTAAACTCTCTTACAAACTAGCTCTTACAAAATGGCCGCTGCTGTAACAGGGCTTTTAGCAGGATGTACTCATGCATGAGGGAGATCTGACTGGCACCATGGCCCATCTGTTGTTTGCAGCTCTGGCAGTGAGCAAAGCACCCACCTGCCAGATATACAAACGGAATGTTGCATTTAGATTTGTGACATTTTCCTGCAATACCGCAAAAGTGATTTTTGAGCAAACAGAAGTTGTAAGGGAACGTCACAAGTTCGCAATGATGGTCTGGGCAATGAAAAATTGAACTTTGGGGAGTGTTAATTATATTAATTCTTCAGGATGATAAATGGTAAAGAGAATTAATGACGGTAATGACATTTTTGCTTCAATGATTTTGTACCTTCCTGTTCTTACAATATTTAGCAGATATTTCTTCATAATTCCAATGATTGAATGTTTTTCATTTCAATGATTTGCTGTTTTTCACTACAATGTCTTATCTGAAATTCTCTTCTACTCAATGTTTCATCAGTAGTTTTTCACTACAGTGACGAGTTTTCTATACTCCTTAATTTTTTGATGATTATCTTTCACTAAAATGCCGAGCTTAACTCTCTATTCTTCTCAATGATTCAATAGTTCTTTTTCTCCATACTTTTCAGTACTTTGGTGGATGACTTTTACTGCAATGCCCACCTTGCAATTCCCTCTAGATTTCTCAAATATACTGGCTGTGTAGCATTATGTTCACAGTGCAATTAATTTTCTTTCTCAATGATTCAGTATTGGCTCTTCACTATGATATATTGTACGTAACGCAATTTTTATGTTTCTCAGTGATTCGATGTTAGCGATTAACAGTGTCATTCATCATACAAATGTTTGCGTCTCAGTGATGCTGTACACTTCTTCAATTGTGTTAGCTATGTACTACGATGTCCAGATATCCAGTATGCACAGCTGTCAGTGATTCCTTATTCAACATTGACTGTGATGTCCAGACTCCAATACTTATGATATTCAGTGGTGTAGTATTATTTATGCCGAGCATACAATTTTTTATACTCTTTAAAGATTAAATATTGCCCTAGCTTCACACAGTTGTTTTGGTTTTTTTTGTCTCATCCCTTTTAAAGGAATGAGACCACCAAATTCAATTAGAAGGGTACAATGATCTTGCAGGTTTAATAGGGGTTTTAAATGGAACAGAAAACCCATAGTTCCTTCACTTGGGGATGTTCAAAAGATGGTATCTATACGTAGAGCCCCTACCTGCCCTAACGATTCAGGCTAAGGAAAATCTATTAGCGCACAAGAAAGTGAAGGTGCACGGCTGCAGGGGGTTGAGGAGCGCAAATGGGAGCAGCAAATTAATTTTGTTTTACATAGTCATATCATCTTAGGTAGGCCCACATATAGGGCACAGGCGATATTGTGTAGCAGAAGCAACATATGATATGTGATTATGATGACATAAATATGGGGCCCGTGTCCGGAAATACTGAAGTACAGCCATATTGGAAGTGAGGCCTAGCATTCTGTATTCCCTGTTGGAGGTGCAGCTGTGTAACATAATGAAAGATTCACATTTCTTGCCCCTTCCCAAGTCCCAGCAGTGAAGTTGAGAACAAGGGCATTCACACCAAGATAGTGTTCTAATTGTTTAATTTTACTGAATTGTGCGCCTGCAAAATCAGAATGGAATGTGAACGACAGAGTGAGGGTAGGGCTGTGCCCGTTCTGAAGGACAAACCCATTGGAGACAGGTCAGAGATCTGGAGCTGCAAACGTGCTAGGTTTAGATTTAGGGCCCCAGTGCACCCGGGATAATGGCTGTCCTATTTGAGCTGCCAGATGGCTGGAAATTAGAGTATCTAAATCCATCAGAATTCAGCCAATTTATGTGGTCCTCAAGAGATCAAGGAAGAGTACCACGGGTGGGCAGCTAATAAGGGAGGAGCGAGCAGCAGAACATTCTATTACTTGTGATACGATGAGCAAGATGTGATGCCAACTAATCTAGTCCAGAGTTGGGGAGGGATGGTGGGGGCACATGTGTGTCTGGTATCAAGAGAAGTGAATCATTATTCCAAGGAGCCAATTTGACCTCAGAGTTATCCACTGAGCATTTGTTAATGACTAGGTGCACACCATGTGACTAGGCTGAACGGCTGGGTACCATTCCAGGTAACTAGCCAATCCAGTAGCAAGAACAAAGGTGATAAAGTTGGGCAGGCATAGATTTTGATGTAGCCAATCATTCAAGGGACTATACGGGACTGGTAGTATGTATATAGGTGGTAGCCAATGAGGGTGGGGGAATCATACTGTATATTGATCACGTCCAGATGACGATTTTCTTCATTTCAACCAAATGTTCACTTTGAACTAGCTGAGAGCTTCATGGTAGTTTGGTTCCAAGGGGCCTTCTGTCACTGTTTACCTTTTTGTGCACCAAGCTTTTATCCTTAGAGGAGTGTTTTTTTATTGCATGGAGGTCTTGCCTTACAAACCTGGTGACCCTGATGTGATCCCAGACCGTACGCAGTAAGGAGATGTTTACAAGAGCCGTGTTGCCTGAATTCCTGTCTGCTCTTTGGAGCAGGAAGCGGCTCCCGGATTGTGCAGGCTGTTGATTGGACTGTGTCCTGGAATTACTCGGGAGAGCATGTAGATGTAAATGCACATTTTGTGTGAGAAAACAATATGGGGTTGGGGAGTGAGAGTGTTGAGGAGTGTATGTGTGTGTGGTGAAGTGGATGTGGAGTGGAAAGACCATGTGGTATTACATTTAGTTTTTATTATATGAGGTGAAAGGATAAGAGAATAATGGGATCCTCTCCAATTGGGGGGTGAAGGCAGCACTGCAGAACTAAGGAAAAAAAATAAGAACAAGGGTAGACGCCCAGCATATTGAGAGGGCCTGGCATCCCTCTACCCGATATAAGGGGGGGTGAGGACAAACAGTCGTTTTGCTGTATTTTATTGGTGTTTTTATTGTGGTGGTGTGGTCCTAGGTCAGGTCCTGTATTGATGTATATCATTTTGTGACATGATGGTAAGGTGTGTATGAATTGGGTGGGAGTGTGTGGATTGTAGTGGTTTAAGGAATATGAGGTGTGTGTGATGAGCGATGAATGGAGAAGGGGGCATAAACGGGAACAGGATGAGGGAGGAGTATTAAAGCACTCCTGGATCATAGCCGGGGCTGATTAAGAAGGGTGTGAGCAAATAGGGCCTATTAACATGGAGTCGTCAAACCCACTGGAGTATATGTGTAAACCCCTCCCTCTGTATCATGAACAAATTATTAAATATCATCAGGAGTGGGTGGCCGAGACGAGTGGGGGAATGTATAAGCCATGGCCAGAACAGGAAAAAAAACAAGGAGATATTGGGCCATATGTACACTTTTTTAGCAGCCAAGTACAAAGGGAAGAATTGAAGAACAGAAAGGGAGTTTTGGAATTATGGAGAATGGTGGAGGATTTGGAGGATGTTCTCCCTGACTCTATAAAAATGATGCCCCGTGTTCACCCATGCGCATTGTCCAGAATGGCAAGGGGTGTCCCGCCCTGATGACCACAGCACCCACAGTACAACCTCCCCCAGCAGGGTGTGTTCCCACCCACACAGCGGCAGGGTAGACAAATCCCTTGTATGCCCCACTGCCCCTCCTCCTTCCCCATATGAGAATATAACATACCCCATAGCATCTGCAGTCGCTCAAGCTCAAGTGCGTAGGGAACCAGAGTGGAGACAAGAGCAGGATTTAAAGGAGGTCTTAAGAAAGACAGAAGAAGAGTTAGCTAGACTGAAGTTGGACAGAGGGGATGGGCAGAGAGCCCCCTTTGGAACGGATGAATGGTGAGCAGGGGACATTCTGTTCAGAATCAACAGTACAGCTATTAGAGGCAGAAGGTAAGGGACAGCACTCTGAGGGGCAGCATAGAGTAAGGTCCCAGGAATGGATTTTGAGTTATAGATCAGTCCGATCTGGTGCCGATGTAGCATCATTTGCAGAAGAGGAGGAGTGGGACAAGGAGGAGGAAGAGGGGGAAGATGAGACCCCAACCATAATATCGCAGGGAGTGGAAAGCTTGTGGGGGCCCAGGTTGAGATCATGCCACAGATGCATAGTAAAGGGAAAATGAGGTGGGAAAAAGACAGCAGGAAGGCTGGTAGGGACTGAGTTTCTGTTTTTGCACAAATGCCCAGGAAGGGCACAATATATACCCTGGCCACACATGGACAGGAATAATTTGATTCAGATGACACCGTCCTTTATCACTGGTGCAGGCAAATGGATATATGCTTTTGAGAAACAGACAGCCGGCATTAGTTGTGGGTGACATAAGGAGTTTTTTTACTGCATTACTAGGAGACCAGGTAGATGACATTTGGTTAAAGAGAGGGGAATCTGGGGCACAGATAGGGGGCAACAGCCATGACGGGCCAACTTTAATGACGACAGGGCCCGAGTATGGGTGGCGTTGCAGCTCACATACCCCAACACACCAGATATGCATTCCATAATGGCGCAGACTATGCAAGTTGACAAGGATGCCACATAATATATATTGCAGATGCAAAATAGGTGGAGGGTAAAAACGGGGGACAACCATTGGAAAGGGTAAACTCATTTTTCTATTGCACTGTAAAGAAAGGCCTCCCCAAAGAAGTGCAAAAGGAGCCAGATAATGTGGGAGGCGTTGAAGCAAAAGGGTGGGTGCAGATACAGTCTATAACTGTGCACCTTTCTATGAGGGCAAGGGGGATGGCAAAGCAAATGGCAGAGACAGAGGAAGAGGAAGCAAAGCTAGTATAGAAGAAGCTAGAAAAGTTGATGGTGGAGGGAGCAGTAGTAACTGCCCCACAAGAGCCATGAGCTGTACCAGGAGACTTGCGAGCAGCCGCAGCTTGGGCAGGAGGGTTTGAATGGAACACTGGGTATGCTGGTCAAAATCACAGAAGTGTAGGAGCAGACAAAGATGATATGCACAACCCTCAATGCTCACAAGGAGGACAGGTTCCCTACTGACAACCACCTGCCATAGCACCTCTAATTGCCCTACATGGGATGCCACCTTCAGCCCTACCCCTACCTGTTGCTCAGGCACAGTATCAACAAATGCCTCCACCAGCATCCAATGTGACGCCCAAATATGCTGGACATCTGGCACCCGCCCAGGCCTCTCAAGTACCAAATAATAAGATGGTACTCCGGGACGGTCACTTAATACCAGGGGGCCAGTGTGCTGGGGGGATCTCTTTCACAATCCCAGGTACAAACACCTATCCAGATTAGGACAGCCCACAGAGAGCTTTAGCATGCCCAGTCCTGTAATGCACTACAAAACCCAGAAGAGGAACCATTGGTGGGCAAGGAGATAGGAAATAAATAATTTGTGTTCATGATAGACACCGGACCAACAAAGTCATGTAAATGGGAGGGGCATTTCCCCTTGTCGGTTGAAGTAATGGACATGCAAGATTTCTCTGGGGCAATAAAATTGCTTCCATTTACAGATGAATTACCCATTAGGGTAGGGGGTAGAGAAGTACGACCCCCACTGTTGTACTCAGCAGCGTCTCCCGTGAATTTGCTGGGTAGAGACGTGCTAAGTAAACTGAACATGACAATAATATTCATGGAGGAAGGTGTAGTTTGTTCGACCACAGGTATATGCTGTATAAGAGCGCTGGTTATTGTAAATGCATTGGGAAGTGAGGGAGCATCCCAGGGAACACCCATACACCTAGACTTGTTCATAAACTGGGTTATAGTTTTGTTCAATGCAGTGCCAGGTGTGGCCAGAAGGCTGTGGAGGATACCATCTGAATTGTCTGTTCCAGCCAGCTTTGCTCCAAGACCATGAAGCAGGGATGATCATTATACTAGATCTGGAAGGGGTGGTGGTTGCACCAGGCAGAATTGTGCTAATGGGACTGATGTAGAAGGGGGAGAGTGGCACACAGTCCTAAGTATTAACACAACCCAACCATTGAGAGAGGTATCAGATAGCAAACTGTTTTAGGATGCCACCAATGACGGGAAAATGTTATTTGAAGTGTGTGTCCAATGTGAAATAATGATTCCATTTCGCATTGTCCTATGTTCCATCATGCTAGCTGGCAGTCTTCCATCATTTACCCGGGGCGACTCAGCACATGTATCAGAATGCTTATGGATGACTAATTGCCATGACGTAGGGCTGTTAAGAGTGTGGCAGCAGTAAATATTACCCTTAAACCAGGAGTTATACTGCCTAGTGTAAAGCAGTGCCCACTATCCCAGGAGGCAGATGAGGGAATATTTGACACCATTACAGCGTTATTACACCAGGGCATTATAGTGCCCTTAGAGTCGCCATGAAACACAACCCTATGCCTGGTCAACAAATCCAAGGGGTCCAGTTGGAGGATGATTCAAGATTTACACCTCTTAAACAATATAGTACAGGATGACTTTCCAATTGTCTTGAACCCGTCAACCATACTCTGTAACATACCAACTATGAAAACCACTTCACTGCCATTTACTTAAAGAACGCATTTTTCTCCATCCCATTGCACCCCGATTCTCAATACCTCACTGTGTCTACCTATTGTGATAACAGATTCCATCACACTAGGCTTCCACAGGGGTACTGTGAATGCCCCAGCATTTTCAACAGAGTACTGCACACTGACTTGCGTATATACAGGTGCCCAGTGTCATGATACAATACGTTGATGACTTATTGGTATGCAGTGCAAATGAACAACAGTGCATAGAGGGCTCAGTTACATTGTTGGATATGTTAGCAGACAAAGAATACAAGATGGACAGGGCCAAGCTGCAATATTGTCAACAGAAAGTTTATATTCAGGGCAACTTATTTCCTTTGATGGTAAAAGGGGCACACCCGAGCACGTAGCTGCAGTGCACGGCACACCTCAGCCAGTAACAGTTAAAGACATCCAAAGGTTTCTAGGGCTGTGCAATTTTTGCAGGGCATGGAGTTTCGTCTATGGCACATGCACAAGATCATTGCTACAGGGACTGAAGGATGCCCAAAATGTGAAAGGCCCCATTACATGGACAGAAGAGAAGATTATCGGCCTCATTACGAGAATGGAGGTAATGAAAAAAGGAAGGTGGAATGGCAATACCGGCATCGTTAACAGGTCCGGGGAATTACGACCCGACAACCCGCCAATACCGGCACCGCCTATACCGTGCCCCCTCATACCAGCATGGGCGCGTACATGCGTCCCTTCATGGGAGTAAATACTGGGATGCCGGTAATAGGAGGACATCACAACACACGCGGGCATGCAAATACCGGCATCCTGAAGGCGATAGTTAGGGCCTGCATGATGGCGGCCATACAGGCATCGCGGACCACCCGTAAACAGCAATCAGCAATCAAGCCACTGCCACAGGTGCACACAATCACCACAGGTGGAGTCAATGGAGCCTGGCCCAGTATAAAAGGAGTGCACCCACACACCACACCCCTTCCTACACCAAAATGTTACCACTAGCTGTTGTAATCATGGTGTTGGAGGACATGTCTATACTGCTACAACTATAGCAACAACAGCAACTACAACAACAACTACAGCAGCAACAACAGGCAGCACAGAGGAGACGCAGGAGGAGAAGGAGGGTGAGACAGGCCCAGCAATTACCACCAGTGCAGGTAGTAGTACCTCATAGGCAACCACCAATCCCTCGCATCAGGCCCAGTCCATTCAATCTAACCCCTGACCAGATCCATACCCTGTACCAGTTGGACCGGGACACCATCACCACCATAGTGGACATGATAGGCAACGATATAGCCAGCCTCATAGGAATACACACTGCCATCCCCCTGCTACTTAAGGTGGTGTCTGTGCTCCACTTCCTGGCAACAGGCACCTACCCGCACACAGTGGGGCAGCTGCATGGCATTTCACAACCACTATTTTCATGCATGCTGCCGCAAGTGCTGGATGCCCTCCTGAAGCACACTAGCACCCACATATCCCTACCACGGACTGGCCAGGAGATAGCCGACACCAAAGTAGGCTTCCATGCACTGGCAGGCATGCCAAATTGTGTTGGTGCTCTGGACTGCACCCATGTGCAATTGGTAGTCCCCCATGCCGTAGAGGCGGTGTACTGCAATCGCAAGCAGTACCACTCCATCAATCTGCAGATGGTATATGACTCCAGCAAGATCATCACACATTGCTGCGCCCGATTTCCCAGATCAACACATGATGCCATGGTGCTGCGTAACTCCACGCTACCCTGTCACATGGAGCGACATGCTAGACCACGTGCCTGGCTGCTTGGTGAGTTGCCTGACTGGTCCATGGCAGTGCTTTGGGGTAGTGATGTGTTGGGATGCATACTCCACCTGGGTGGGAAAGGAGGCGGATGCATACTCCACCTGGGTGGGAAAGGGGGGGATGCATACTCCACCTGGGTGGGAAAGGGGGGATGCATACTCCACCTGGGTGGGAAAGGGGGGATGCAAACTCCACCTGGGTGGGAAAGGGGGGATGCATACTCCCCCTGGGTGGGAATTGACAGTGAGTGGAGAATGCACGCAGAGCTAAACACTCCTGACCTGAACCTCCCAACCCCAACATGACACATCACTGGCACACATTTGACCAATCACGTATATCAATGACAGCATGTTAGACGCACAACCTGGCCACCATGGGTATGTCAAGCAATGCATGACTGAACAGGATTGCAACTGTGCCAATGTGGCTAGTGTGACCATGCATAGTGTAGTATACACAGCAGAAATGGGGAGCAAAACATAGTTCTACAACCACAGTACAACCGCATCAGCATGCATGATTTCACTCTGCATCATCTGTAGAACTCCATCCAGACTACCACACCATATTGCAGTATAGAATACATCTAAACAATATTTTTGCATACCTACAGGGACATGTGCAAGTCGACAGCAAATAGCTGCGGCCATGACTGTGTATCCTGAAGGTGGCAGCTCAGAGTGACTCACCTAGACCTATCTGTATTCGCTTGCAGGTGATGGAGGATATGCCTTGAAGCCGTGGCTACTTACCCCTGTGCGGAACCTGCGGAACAGCCATGAGGAGGAGTACAGTTGTGTTCATACCCGTACCCGTGTTGTGATTGAGCAGACATTTGGCCTATTGAAGGTCCGGTTCCGCTGCCTAAGCAGGTCTGGTGCAGCACTCCTCTATGCGCCTGAGAAGGTTGCAAAGATCACCATGGCCTGTGTCAACAACATGTGAGTCCGGAGAAATATACCACTGCCACCTGAAATTGACATGCATGCACTGGGTGAGGATGATGAGAATGAAGATGGAGGGGAAGCAGCACCCCTGCCAGTACGTGATGCACAGGATGGCCATGCAGTACGCCAATCACTGATTGACGAATACTTCTGACCCAAAGGGACGTTGATAGATATGTGTCAGTGGCACATTGTACAATGTGTCCATGTGGACATGCACACAGGGAATGTGTGGAGTTGGGCACTGTACACTGTCATTAATTAAATGGATACACACGAAATAAACAATGTCCAGCCATTGAATGTTTTTTAACACAACGGTGTATTGATAACAACTGGAGAAAGTGCAACCCTCCCCAAACACCCAGTGAACTCCCAAAACCCCCCAGTGAACTCCCAAAACCCTCAGTTAACTCCCAAAACCCCCCAGTGAACTCCCAAAACCCCCCAGTTAAATCCCCCTAATTCACCCGTTCACCACCACCATCTGAGCCACTCCCAATGTTCCCCTACACTATTTCCTGGACTTCTTGATGTCCTGGGGCAGCATTTCAGAGTGCCTTGCACTACGTCTTGTTAAACGCACAGGGCTGGAGGGTGCAGAGGAAGTGGGGGCAGAGAAAGCGGGTGTGGTAGATGGGGTGGAAGCAGTGGGTATTTCCATGGCTAGTGCAGGTAGTGGCTGCTGCATATGCAGCAGGATGGAAGTGAGGACCTGCGTGATGGCCCCCAGACTGTCTCTCATCAACGATGCAGATGCATTGACGGCGGAAGTGTTCGCCTCTATGGCGGATGTGGTTGCTGCTTTGGCCTGGGCTATTGCACGCCTCGTGTCCTCCCCATCGGCGACATAGTGTCTGAGCAGGTCCAACATAGAGTCATGTCTAGCCTCCACCCGCGCTAGCCATGCCTCGAGGTTGTTGGTGGGAGCAGCAGTGGTCAAGGGTGCTGTAACCAGGCCTGCGATGGCAGTGCTGTCCTCGGGGAGGCTGCTGAGGTCTGAATCGTGCAGCAGGGGATCCACACTGCTGCAGGTGGGTGAGGGCTGAATGTGTGGTGGGGGCGTGGGCACAGGTCTTGGGGAGCATGTACATGGTACATGGGTCAGTACATCCCAGTCCACATCCTCCTCCACTGGGTTAGCAGTGTTGCTCAGTGGGTCAACAGCCTCGTCTTCCACTGATGTAGCCAGCTCAGTGTCCATGGTGTCAGGGGCCCTGGGTGTTGGTGGCTGCGAGGCTGCCCCGGAGGTGGTGTTGTCGGTGGCTGTTGCTTTGGCCGGGAGGTGGATGCCCTTGCGGTTGGATCCTCGCTGGCATCTTCTCCATCAGTGCCTGGGGGGTAGAATAGATGCAGGGCATCAATGATGGTGTTACATGCTAGATGCATTATATGGTGCTTTGGAGTATTACATTTATCATGCATATATATATTTTACAGGTGTGTCACACAGGGTAGTATGAAGGGGGCATTTTGGCGTTTTATGCATGGCAGGTGGCATGCTGTTGTGTTGGGGTTTGTGTGATGTATTACATGGGCAGGGTCCATGTGTGTTGGCTGTTTGTTGGTAATGGGATTGGCACTCAGCATGCATTTCAGTGTGGCAGGGTTTGGCCCTCCATCTGCACAATGATATGATCATGTGTGTGTTGTGACATGCATTGCCTTGCCTAGGCTCTCTTCCACATCACTTGTGCTACATCATGGTTTCCCCTACAGGGATCTGCATGTTCACTTACCTCCATCTGCAGATGTTGCGGCACCCATCTCCATCTTCCCAAACCCCTCGATGGACTCCATCTGGATAAATGTACTTGCAGTCTTCTCCCAGCGTGTCAGTTTGGCAGGTGAGTGGGGACCCCCTTCTGTTGCTGGCCAGGATATTCCGAACCCTGAGGCGGAGGTTATCCCACCTCTTTTTGCAGTCCTTCACTGTCCGTGGGGTGGTGCTGACTGCCGACACCTTGCAGGCTACCTCCTCCCCGATTTCCTTTTTGCACTGCCCCACCTCCCTCTTCAGGTTATGTAGGATGATCTTGTCTGCATGTGCTGCAAGGGTGTCTGCCAGCATGTTAAGTTCTGCATCTGAAAAACGCATTTTGCGCAGGCGGGGGGTTGTTTTCCGGGTAGCCTTTGACATGGTGAAGGGATTGGCACTGGTTTTTCATGAATTCAAGTGGTGGTTTGGGAGGATGGCAATGGATTGTGTTTTTAATGATGGCCGCCGGCGCATTTCACGTTCCGACGCGATGATGTTACTTCCGGATCCGGTCTTACGAACCCGGTATTAGAATGATGTTATTACCGGTCGGTATTAAGTGTTTTCTCCTAGGCAGAAGTGCTATCGGCGGGACCCGTGATGGCGCTATCTGGGGATTGGAGGGCCTTTAGCGGCATGGGAGTTCGTGCATGCTTGCGCACTCCTAATCACCCGCTATTAGCGGCATCATACAAGCACGGACCCGCTAGTACCTACATGTCGGTAATGACCCCGTTTTTACCACGCTCCTCGTAATGAGGCCATGTGTGTTTTGAAGAACTTAAAGATGTCATTAGTGATGCCCCTGTCCTAGCAACCCCCGCCTATGCACAGGAATTATATTTGTTTTTCCATTCAGATGGACAGCTGATGACAGCAGTACTGACACATCCTGGAGGATGTGTCACAATCCTCTGGCTTACTACAGTGGGATACTAGATTCTGTGATGCAGTGTCAGTTCCTATGTGAACAAAAATTGGCAGCACCTGCCTTTGCCATTGACAAATCTGCAACAATTACCATGGGGTTCTCAGTAACATTGTATGTGGAACATGCAGTGTTTGCAATCCGTGAGAGGTCAAAATCCACATTGGCTACACAGATGGCATCCAGCTATGAGGTGATTCTATCAAGTCCATCCATTCACATTGTGAGGTGTAAGACAGTGAATCAAGCAAGGTTTCTCACAGAGCCAATTATTGAGGGTGTCGAAGTACATGACTGTGTTACCTATGATACTGAGGATTACATAACCCAAGGCTGGGGACTGTACTCTTGAGGAGGTGGGTGTATTCTTTGTGGATAGTTCAGACACCGTAGACCAGGAGATGCGTAAGAGGTGCAAGGGGTGGCAGTGGTCCGCAAAGTTGATGGAGAGTGCAACTTATTACTTCAGAAAAGAATACCCATGTACTATTCAGCCCAAAATGCAGAGCTTATTGCCCTGATTGAAGCGCTAGAAGCATCCCAAGGGTGCCAAGTAACAATATATTCATATTTAGCGTACGTCACTACCGCTGTTCATTCTGTATTGTCCCGATGGAAGGTGGAGAACATTTAGGAGAGCTGATGGTTCCCCAGTACAACATTCTGCCCTCCTAGATATGTTCATTTATGCTCTCGGGAGACCACACTTGTCGTGGTCATCAAATGTGCCGCACATACTAACAACACAGACCCAGTTTCCTTTAGCAACGAGGCAGCCAAAATAGCAGCATATCTTCCTGTGCCAGATGTAACAGCCACCCAAGAAGTAGCCAGTTTGCAAGTACAAAAGTCCTCTGTACAGTGGCACCAATCACACAGATAAGCTGTATGCAATCGCCCACCAACCTACTTTGGAGACAGGTCCTCATTGGTAAGGTAGTTATGCCCTGATAATTGGTAATGGTAACTTTCAAGTAGCTACACCACCCACCAGTGCATGTCTCTGAAACACGCATAGCAGTAGACATCCAGGAGAACTGGTTCGTACTGTCCCTACAGGAATTGTTGAACCTGTTTTTATAACAAACTGCACCACATGTCACCTTTACACCAGTGGGCAGACATCGAGGACACTGCGTGGCACACTAGCCCACACCAGTGGGCCGTACCATGGACTCCACATAGAATTTGCGGACATGGGGGCGAGGCTAGACACATATAAGTACCTTATTGTCGCTGTGTGCCCGTTCTCCTGATGGGTTGAAGCAGGGCCATGCGCACCCAGAGATGGCTAGTTGTTGGCCACATTTTAAGCTTAAAAATGGTTTCCCTGCTGGGCTGTGTGCAAACTACACGCATGTGACAATGGCACTCACTTTTTTAAGGAGTTATTTAAGGAAATTGCAGCATTATTAGGCATTCGCAATAAGATATGTTCCATATACCATCACAAGGCCAACTGTTGTTGAAAGGATGAATTAACTTCCTAAGAGGAAATTATCAAAATTGTGTGTGACCCTCAAGAAGAACTGGGTCTAATGATCAGCACTGGCCTTGTTCAGAGAGAACACAACCCTACAATGACCATCACCTTTCACCTCATGAAACTGTGATGGGGAGGAGAATGCACCAGACACTTTCACCTACACATAGTGCATCTGATGCTCAGAGGGCTGTGACTGTGTTGGGGAGGAGTTGACAGGGTATTTGCGTCCGTTAACCAGATGCATAAAGTTATCTCTCGATAGAGTGTACCAAAATTAGATGATTGGGAAGCTGTTCTGTGCCCAATGAAGTAGGCATACAGCACCTGCAGCTGCTTTCAGGAGACACCATCTACATGAGGAATTGTTTTCGCCGCTGGAGTCAACCAGGGTTTAATAGGCCTTACACAGTAGACTACACCACTCCATTCACCATCAAGGTAAAGGAGTTGTGGTATTGGGTCCACCTTTCTGATGTCTGGAAGCTACCTCATATTGCTCCCCCTTTGCCAGTATCAAAGCAACTTGTAGAGTAAACCGTTATTGTCAGATTTAAAGAAATATTGGGTTAGGTACAGATCTTAACGATTCACAAAATACAGAGGATGTTTTTAATTCAGGATTTGTTTTCCTTTCAGGACTGTCTTCATTCAGTTGTTTAACATTTGTTTTAATGCTACAAAGTATAAAAAATAACTATTATCACTGCATGGCTATCTTGTTTTTCTTGCTCCCTGCAGGAGACACATTGCAAGCAACGTGTAGTAATGTCTATCTTCTATATCTATATATATTAAAGTCAAAAGTTGTGTGCGGGTTTGTCGGTTTGTGGTGCGAAGTGTTCTTCCTTATGCAATTCCACACTGTTTCACCAATCTGCTGAACATTTTGCTTAGTTACCTGTTAGGACTCTCAGGACATTACTGGCTACATGACATGTGGACACCCACCCCATTCCCCAGATTTCAGCACACAGCAACATTTGTGTGTGGGTGTGTGGCTTGGCAAAGCAGTGTTCCTCATACAATTCCACACTGTTTCACCAATCGGCACCACATTTTGCATATTTACCTGTTAGGATCCTCTGGACATGACTGGCTAGATAACATTTGGAGACCCCACCCCTTCCCCTAGATTTCAGCACCTTCACACGAGATGAGCCGGTTGCCTGAAATAGGCGAATCATCAATGTGGTCGTAGAAAGACCGGCCTCGACACGAGAAACAGAATTCAAGGTCCCATAAAACCACATTTCCAAGCCCTAGAATGCACAGATTCTGAGATATTAGCACTGCAATGCACCACAATGAACTGGACCATGCCAGGGTGAGACGACAGGTGGGGTAGAGAGCACAGAAGGTCCCAGTATGCAGCAGCACACCAACTCTCGCCTCCCCCCAACGTCTGCTCTGTGGTATGTCAGCCAGTCACATGTGGCCATTCTCAGTGCAGTTTACTTCAGGGTGCAAAGCACAACAAGCAATAAGCGAATCAGAACAGTGACCAACAGGATCATTGATTTTCAACATTGAGAGTGTTATGGCTGTCTAAAGAACCCGTTTGAAGAATGGGTACTTTTGCTAGTATCTTAAATATGTTTAGAGTTTGTGGCAGGATTGTGTATATATTCTCTGGATCAGCTTATATGGTGTGGGCATATAAAGGGGGTATATGGTGTATAAAAATGATATTTGTCAAGACAATTATATTTTTCAACGTTCAAAGATAGAGTTACTCACAATGCAATGTGAACATGAAAAGAACCTGGATAATAGATAACATTGGGTGGGTTAAAAGACAACTCCATTAGAAGGGTGGTTGAAGAAGAGGTTGAATATGAACAAAACAGGGGGGTGGTCTTTGATACAATGACTATCGTGCACCATCCAGAACTCAGTAATTTGCACAGTGGAGAAGGAGAGGTTGAATGGGAGCTGTTACCTCTGCTCTCTCCTCCCTCATGCTTCCGGGGCACCAAAAATGCTAGTACCCCTAGAAAAGCCACACATGGTTACCCAGTGTTTAGTTCATTTGGCACTGTGTCGGGTATGAAGCATGTTCCAAGGGCCTGGAGTGCAAGTTGTACTAATCAACAGAGATGACAAAGAATGTGCAAAGAAAGACAAAGATCCAAGATGTAGGACATGCCCATTGCTAAAGCTAGGAGTACTGTTCGTGACCAACTAATGGGAGGTGGCAGTAGAGAGCTGTGCAGGAAGGGGGTTGACAGGTTTCAATAAACACTTAATACAGAATGTGACCAAGAACTGTCTTGCCATATGGGGCACATACGTGTCAAAAATTAACATGGATTGAAGCAAAATAAACCCCAGTGAAGGTGCAAGCAGCAGGTGAATATGTGTTTTGTTTCCAAGGAAATGGCACCATTACTGTGGGAATTAGAAGCAAGATCAACAAGACATTGTTCATCCCCGATCTCAGCAAAGGAACCGCTGACCTCATGAACATTTCCTGGGAGTGCGGCCAACAAGCATACATGCATCTCCTGCCATCATGGAGAGGAACTTGCTCACTGACAACCCTGCATTAAGCCATCTTAGTGGTCCTTGATGTGCACCTGTCTTTAGCAAAGACACCAATAGCAAAAACCCAAACATTCAATCAGAAGAAGGCACCAGAAATTGTCATATTATCTGTCTGAAGACTCCTCAAAACTGTTGAAAGAAATCCCAGACAAGTATCGCCTCTACACAAAGACAGAGGTGTTCTTTGCCCCCCTTTTACTGCCAGGCATCCATGCTGCAACTAATGCCAAATGGATTGAAATGGTCCAATTGGTGAACGATACAGAGCAAGGTCTTAATTCGATAAAAAGTGAGCTGCAATCTATGCATCTGATGACCGTACAAAATTGATACATCTTGGACTTATTGATGGCCATGGAATGGAGCGTGTGCAAAAAAATAGCATTGTCATGTAGCACATATATATATAACCCCAAAGGATGCAGAAACTGCATCGTTATTCCCCGTAATATGGGGTCTACAAAAGTTGAAAAATGGCATGGAAACCAAAGCAGGGGTGGAAGCCATGTTCTTCTGGGCCCCAACTTGGCTATGAATAGTGGTGAAAATACAAGTCTGTACTGTGGTTTTCCTGCTGCTAATATTCTGCATGTGTCAAATGGTTTGTCGATGCTACGGCAAGGCCCTCCCAAACAATGACATGATGATGGTCTCAATAAGGGCAGGTGGAGCTCCTCCTATCATAACGAAAACAGATAATCCAAATAAGTCACTCATGGTGAGGGTTGATCGCTCTATAGAGGCTCCAGGAACATTAACTGAACTTCTGCCAGACCAAGAAAACTATGTAGAACAGTGGGTCGGCTTAGCCGGTGGCAGTGATTCTCTTTATCTTACATACAAGCCAGAAAAAATATGCCCAGGATGGGGGAAACGTATGTCTTGTGTTCAGAGTGTGGGTGCGTAAAGATGATAACTATATACAAAGGGAAGTTGCTAAATTATTTAATGGAGGATTAACTAAAGGGGCGAATGTTGGGATGCAGGTGCAGCTCCCATGACTGACCAAACGATTCAGGCTCAGGAAAATCTATTAGTGCATGAGAAAGTGATGGTGCATGGCCGCATGGGGGTGGGAGGTGCAAATGGGAACATCAAATGCATTTTGTTTCACAGTAGTCATAGCAGCATCGGTAGGCCCACATATAGGGCATGGGTGATATTGTGTAGCAGTAGCAACATATAGGGCCTGATTCATGGAATGTTTTGCACGGTTAAAAGGGATTTTGCAATGCTGAAAAATGACTTTGCACTACCGACACAAACCCTGATTCATGGAACTGTGCAAAGTGTATTTTTGCCATTCAAAGTCAGTGCAAAGTCAGTACAAAGTCATGTTTGCAGTACAAAATGACTTAGCAATGACTTTGCAGTTATTATTATGATCTGTGTCACTACACTTAGTTTCAACACACAAGTTCAAAAATGATTACAAATAATTCCACATTTCAGAGCTTCAATCTGTGCACAGCATGTTTCGGGACTTCTATCCCTTCATCAGGAGAAAAAGGTTCATTATGTCTTTCCTTCACGTGTTCTAAGATTAAAAAAAAAATATACTCCATTACGCTTCATTGTGTTAATCTGCCTGCAAAAATATCGCCATACAAGAATGGTGCCCTTTTTGTGCAGCGATATTAACCCATGGAACCTGTGGGGGACACCCTCAGAAACCCCATATGGGGGGACACCCCCACAACCCCCGCTCCCATTGAATTCTAATATTAACCCCATCAATAATATTGCCTATTCTGTTTTCCAACTATACATATATGGTGATATTATTGGTGGGGATAATATTACGTGATACCCTCCATTACTATCTATTATACGTTAACTCTTGTCTTTCACTACCATCATTAAGATACTATCATGGCCCATCATAAATCCATTCACCTGGTGTAGCTCAGATTATCGAATATTCAAGTGTCTTCAATTGCACTATATTCAGACTGGAATCCAGACCTGTTGGAAAAGTAGGAGATGGTAAAAAACGTTGCTCCTCCAACTCTACTTATGTAACTAAAAGACAAAAAAGGCTTCCTTGCCTAAGTTCAGGTAGCCAAACGCACTGTTGTTTTTTCTCAATTTAGCCTGTGGAAGATAATTTCAAATCAGATCCCTAGGTACCAAATGTAAATATTTAGGGCTTTTCATGAAAGGTTCTCATTGTACAAAACATACCTTGGTTTCATAGGCAAATTCAAAAGTTGTATACATAGAGCAACTTTCTAGTTGTCAGCGTGCTCCTCTCCCCTTCCCTAAAGATAAATGTAAAAAATATATGTGCTAAGTATTGTGTGGTCATTAGGACAGCTGGTGTACACCGAGATGTACCACAGCTTACTTCTCTGAACATAGACTGTTAAGTTCTTGAGATAGTGAAAATATCAAAATCCTCCTCCATCCCGGCAGAATTATAGGTATTCCTAAAGGTAAAGAGTAGATCTCAGGTTTCCCTTACTTACGGGCACTAAACATTAGATAAAGATTTCTATATAACTGGTAAAAGAATAGGGCTTACAGCACGGTATGTCACTGCAAGACTATCCCATTTCAAATCTCATGGAAGCCTTCAAGAAGGCCTCTTTAAGTAGACAACATCACCACAACTTTGTGCATGATGATGTCACATGTAAATACGTGGCGTAGCACTCGGTGGCGCTATTATACACGTTATTCAGATTGCTTGTATGCCTATTACTTAATCGATTGAAAAGTGCACAAGCGTATTCCTAATAGCAACATATCAATTAGCTTGCAATGTTATTTGTAGCAAAGGACTCTAGAAATTGGTAATTTCTCGTTAAAAGTGTCATGCATGGATGATGCAAGCCGCAAAGATATTAGTAGAAAGCTCTGAAGTAAGGGAAATCCCTCAAACAAGGTGTATAAATACTCTTGCCACTTGTCTAATCACTTCTCTTCAAAAGAAGTTCTAATAAACTGTATAAGGTCAGATGGCCTGACGTACTCCAGGTGAATGTATAAGAACAATGGTCATGCTTACAATCTATTCAATACACTACTAAAAAATTCCTAAGACAAGGCAAAATCAAGATGAGGCATCTACAAAAATGTACCTAAGAAAAACTCTTTGTTCATCCCTCCAGCGGTAAGACTATCACGTGTCTCTATCCAATGCAGATCTGTTTGATTTAGTCATTTTGCAAAGTGCCCAACCCTATTGTATTTACATACTATTTCGAGAACCATACATTTCAATTGGGCCACTGTGTGTCTTTGTTCAGTGAAGTGTCTAGCAACTGGTGAGCGCATGTTCTTTATTCATATGTTGCTGTTACGTTCATTTTCATTTGTCTTTGATTTTTCTTGTTGTCTGTCCCACATAGTAGATTCCACAGGGACAGCTCAGGCCATAAATGACTGACCTGCTATCACATGTGGCAAAGTCTCTCAGTTTAATCTTCGGCCCTGTGCTGCGTGGGTGTCTCACATAGTTGCCCTTAATGATATTATTACAATTATTGCAGTGTATGCAGGGGAACGTACCTTTCTTCCTTCTCAGTACTATAGTTTGAGAGTTGGGTTTAGTTCTTTCGACCTTGACCAATTGATCCGTAAAGTTTCTTCCTCTTTTGTAGGATATAAGTGGAGGTGATCGAAAAAGTCATTGAAGATGAGTTTCCAGTTGTATCAGCTTCTAATTCTTCTTAATAAGACGAGTCATATGATGGATTTGACTGAAAATTTCAAATATATCAAAAAGGTATCTCTTGTTGTTTGGTCTTTACTTTGAGTAGATCTTCTCATTCAATTTGTCTTGCTTTTGTCTGGGCTTGCGTAATGATACTGTCTGGGTATCCTCTTTGTAGGTATTTAGTAGTTCATTTTTCATTTTCCATTTGCAATGTGTTGTCATCAGAAATAATTAGCTTCAATCTCAGAAATTGACTAAAAGGAAGATTATCTTTCAGATGTTGTGGATGTTGACTCGGATAGTGCAGTGAATTATTGACATTGGTTGATTTGTGAACATTATTAGTTACTAGAGTGCCTTCCATAAATTCTAATTCCACATCCAGGAGGTGTAATTTGGGATTACCCACTTTCATGGTGAATTATATTCATTCATGCATTGAATATAAGTATGTCAGGAATTCATCCAGCTCACTACGATCACCTCTTCAAATTATAAACACATCTGTGATGTGTCCTTTCCAGACCAAAAGTCTGGTTGACCACTGTGGGTGTTTTAGGACTGTGTGTTTCCAGATGATACATAAAAAGATTAGCATATGCTGGGGTCATAGCTAACACCATTGATGTCCCTGCAGCCTGCAGCCTGCAGCCTGCAGATACAACTGTTTCTCATATCTGAAAACATTATTATAGAGAATAAGTTCAGCCAGCTCCAATATGAACACTTTGGCAGCTTTGCAGTGCTCTTCCTGTAAGAATACCACTCAACAACGCGGTGATGTTGTATACTTGAAGCAGCCATCTTGAATGCTTCTGCGAGACTTGAACTGGGATACTGTTTCAGTGACATGCTGTGCTATAACCCTGTTCCTTTACCAGTTACATAGAGATTTTTATTGAATGTTTAGCACCCATAAGTAACGGAAACCTGAGATCTACTCTTTACTTTTAGGAATACCTATAATCTACACTATGTGAATGGATTTATGACGGCCATGATAGTATCTCAGTGATGATAGTGAAAGACAAGCGTTAATAATGTATATTATTTATCTTAGAACACTGGAAGGAAGGACATAATGGAGTCTGCTAATAGAATAGAAACAGGCCCGTGACATTTTTAGCCCATCCTGGGGAGCCACCAACAAAGTGGAAACCATGGTAACCTCCTTCCAAGTGTATCTGATAGCAGCAGGATGGGCCATATTCTCAGGTGACCAAAAGGAGGCAACACTCCTGCAATACCTATGTCAGAATGTCTACGGTTATTCAGAAGCCTACCAAATATAACCAATGGTACTGGAAAAGGGAGCAGTGCAAAGGGCATGAGGAGAAAAAAGTACAAAGAGTCTATTAAAAATGTGAAGAATCTCTTTAGCAAAAAGAGAAATGTGGACATGCACCTTCTCCAGAAAGCATTGAAAACAGGAAAGCAAAACAACTACAGAGCTGCACTGAGAGGTTAGATTGCAAGAAACCCTACATGGCAACATGCTATTGATATCCCTAGTGGTGTGGAAATGGGTAGCAAGGGCCTTTTAATACTGAGAGATATTCCAATGGTGTAGGGAGAAGTGTGGCCCATAAGCAGAGCCAAGCTGAGTGAAGCAGGAAGCAAACAAGAATCAGAGGTGTCCACAGCAACCCAAACACAATAGAAAGGACCCACCTGGACCCAGCACAAATAGAGAATAACAACCACGAGGGAAGGAAAATACAAGCCCAAGCGGCAGTATGGATGTTGCAGATGGGAAAGACATGATGAAAGGAAGTTCCCTGTTGTCTGAAGTGAGCACAGCAATTGTGGATCCGGGGGACTCTATGCAAGTCTATGCAAAAGATGTTGACAAGGAGGCAATCCAAACATATCAACGGGATGAGAAGTATCATCTGCTCATGATCGCTGGCTGGGGGTGAAGAATACCCTGGGATTGGATAACTAAAGATGACATGACCGCCAGGTTGCTCTTAGGCTTGGGTTCTCTGTAATGTCCTGCAATATGCGTGTTACACTGAATTTAAGGACTGTTTGTTGACTCCATGTGGCAAGGAAAGGATCAGATGTAGTGGGTGGGATGAACAAGCGTCCTTCAAAATCATATTACACCCAGGCAAGTGATGTCCAATCCTCATTGCCAGAGAGAACAAAGGCGGTATTGGGGATACTGTGTTGAGAGAATCCCCAGAAGTGTTCAACAACGAGATTTGGAAACTAGAACAGTTCAAGCACCTCATAGTACTGAAACAACGTTACCACCAAATAGGCCATAAAGTAAGACCAGCCCCAGTGGGATTAGTGAAAGAGCTTAAACAGCTATGCACCAAGAACATCATCAAACCTATTGAATCATCGGAGTGGCTATCTCGGTGGTCAGGACGCCCATCACTACAATAAGTATGCGTGCCAACTTGAGAAACTTGAACACCAATATTTCCATACACAAGCACACTCTCACCAACATACGACAAATGCTTACCACCCTAGAACTAGTGGCAACCATCTTCTCCACCCTGGACCTATCCTGTGTGTAACTTCAAATAGAATTGTGTGAATTATTGAAATCCCTCACGTCATTTGTGATGCTTATAAGGGCATAAATGTATAGGAGGATCCCATTTGGTATGGCCTCAGTGGAAGCCATTTTCCAAAGGCTTAGGCAGGTTTTGCTCAGGAGAATGCAAGAGGTGTTCTTTTTCCAGGATGACCCACTAGTCAGCAGCAGGAATGGACAGACACAAAACACAAGGCTGGCAGGAATCCTGTGTGTATTACGAGGGAAGGGAGTCCCCATAAAACATGAATGTACAAATCGGAGTTGGAAACGGTAATATATTTGGACCGTTCAATCTGCCCCTCAAAAATCAAACCCAAGACAAAGCACATAGGTACCAAGCAGACAGTACCACCTGCAGAAGATAAGGAACAATTGAAATCATGTTTGGACTGTATGGAGTGTGCTTTCCGTTTTCCTGTGCTCCAGTGTTCAAAGTGAGCGGGAGCGGTTGGGAGCGGTGCTCTTCTACTTTTTTTAAATTTAGTTTTACTGTTCCTATACTTCTAGTTTAAAAATAAATAGTTCTGTAATGGTTTCGTTCTGAATAAAAGTGTGGGAAAAAGTTGAAACTTGCACTTTCAGTGCACTGCACTCAACATTCCATTAAACAGCAGGTGCAAGTGTTTGCTTGTGTCTATTGTGTGTGGGAGGGGGCGTGGCAATGGGGCTCGTGGGGAGAGGGTGCAGGCCAGCCGGGAACATAGTTCCACTACTTCTTTTCATACACCTCGACCACTGCTGTGCTCCCTGTCCGAGGCATGCTGCTATGAAGGTTCGAGGGGAGAATGTAGACGTGGGGATGGTTGGAGCAGAGGGAGACTGAGCTGGAGCAAGCAGGGCTATTTCCCTATCATGTACACTTAATAAATATAATATCACCAACCTGCTGGTGCGCGTCCTCCTTCCAGACGCTATAGATTGGCGATGAGCGACCCCAGTGCCAAACGCTGCTACACTGAGCCCTAAAGATATTGACCGGCACACATTCAGGACTGGATGCAGGCGCAAGTAGGTTCCGCTGCGTTTTCTCCATTAATGTATTAATTAGCCGGCAAGTGCTATTTTCCAGATGCGGTCCACTGTGTTTAATTACAAGCAATATAGACAATGAGTGCTGTACACGTGCGGCCATTACGGTGGGCAACATAAGATGAAAGGACGTACAAACATCTGCACGTTGCCTGTCATTTTATAGAGCTCACAAGTTCATCCTGCACAGCAGCCCTTTGAGCTGAGCAGGGGGAGAAAGGCAAAAACAAAGATATTTCCCCCTTGGATGGGACAGCCTGTTTTGGTGGAAGGGAAGTTGGAGAGTGTGAGAGAGAATATTACAAGGAGTCAGCTGAGAAACAAGGAAGTGCATGACTGCAGTGGAGTCAGAGTAAGGGTGTTCCCGAATGTAGGGGACATGGTGAGGATCAAGTTTCCCCTGGATCTTCGGGACGGAGTATGTAAGTAGTTCAGTCCAGTCAGAGTGAATGATGTAATCAAGTGTGCTGTTAGGACTGAGGAAAATAGGGCATTGAATTTGGAGTGAGTGATGGTTGAGAGAAGTGGCAACTCTGATGCTATAGGGCGTGCTTTGCGTCAGGGTTGTCCTACTGGAGTTGGTGGTTCCTTCTTGCCATGCAGGACCACCGGAGATGCCTTTGGGGTCTTTGTGAAGAGGAGGGGATGTGTAGAGTTGGCTGTCCGCTTTCTCATGATCCCTGCACGAGACAGGCTGCCATGAAGGTTTGAGCGGAGAAGGCTGACGGTGGAAACGGTTAGAGCGGCGAGAGCTGGAGCAAGCAGAGCTCAATCCCTGTCATGTATGCTTTCGAGACGCTACAGATTTATAGAACACTGTGCAAAGTTTATTCACCAGTTCGCTAGCAAGACCAATCAGATTAGGGAACACTTCAATAAAAACACCCGATTTGTATGGGCGAGGGAGTGTGGAAAAGAGTTTGAGGATCTAAAAAAGGACATAAACAGTGCTCGAACTCTTGAAATCTTCAACATCAAAGCCTGAACTACCCTGACCTCGTATGCCAGCATGAAGAGGCTGGTGGCATCCTCACCCAAAACCAAAGATGATGTTAAGTCATTCTAGCATTTACATCTAGGGTACTAAGGGTGGGGGGGGGCAGGAAAAAACTATTCAACCATCGAACTTGATGCAGTCAGTAATTTCTCCTGCTTGTGGCACTTCAAAATATGCATCTGGGTCATGTCAACTACCATAAAGACAGACCACAAACCCTTACTACGTATGTTGAGCACTAAAGGTATATGCACAGCTTCACTATGCATTTGTAGAGAGATTGTGGAAATCATGAACTTTAACATCAACCTGGTATAGGTGCCTAGGTGAAGGAATGTGGCCGCCGATTGCCTCTCGAGAATGCTGACAGAAGAGGCAGGGGTGGAGGACTTTGGGCAGATCGAACTAAAGGAGGAAGATGTGGTGGTACTAGTAAACCTAGCAATTCCTAGAGAAGATTGTTTTAAGCACAACTAGGAAAAAAATGAGGCAAGTCACCATAAACCATGAATGAGGAGACGCCCGAAGTAAGGATATGAAAACAAGGCACCTGAACTGACTGCATACAATGCCATTTCCAACAAGGTCTCTGGAGGACTGTAGGACATCATGCAAGGAGAGAGGTGCTGCCCCAAGTAAACTTAGGAGATAAAATGCTGTTATTAGCACATTAAGCGCATCTCGAATGAGACTCGACAAAACGCAGGGTGAGGTGTTGGTGTAAGGGAATGTACAGTGAGACGGAAGTTCTGGTTCATGACTGTACACCCTGTGAGTTGACCAACAAACCATTCTCCACAAGACAGCAGCCTCTACACCCAGTAGAGATGCCTGGGTAAGCGTGAACGAAAATCACCATAGTCATTATCAGTATCTTTGTGACCCTGGAACGAGAAATGTTCGACATCATAGTCCTCATGGACTACCTGTCAAAGTGGGTGGAGTGGAGAGTGATTGTGGGAACTACATTTGTCATCAAATTCCCCATATAAATAAATAACAGGGAAGGCTTGCCCAGAAAAATCTTAACTGACAATGGAGAACAACTAATCTCCGTGAGATACACACCTTCCTCATGAAATCCAGTATGCATCAGAAGAGCCACGCTCTGGCAGATCCAGAGACCAATGGCATGGTAAAGCGAGTACACTGATTTATCAAGGCCAGCATCCATTTGGCTCTGGCAATCATTGGGAAGAAGTCCTCAATGAATGTACGTATGCTTACAGGCAGATGGCTAATTCTAGCATGGGGAACAAACCTTTCACTCTGATGTGGGGCAGCAAGCCGACTTATCCCACCTTGGGTCCACGAATTGACCAAAATTGACATAAAGAATATATTGGACAGAGTAAGACTCAACCAGGTGAGTTGCAAGAATTATCACAATACTAAGGATGCAGTCAAAGAAATTGCACTCACACCTGGAGACTGCCTGAGGGTGTTGCAACCACAACATGTACCCAAGGCCATGTCCACGTTCAGGGCACCAACCCATGTAATCAGAAAAGAAAAAAACATCCCTGGTGCTTGACAGCGGTGAAACATGGCCATGTGCAAGGGTGGTGATAGCTCTCTCTGTTGAAGGGTGGGATGGAGAGGCGGAAGAGGAGGAGGCATCCCGTATTCACAACTCAGAGCTAGGCTGTGTGCCCTGGCACGCTGGTGGGCCCCATGTTGCTAATCCTTCACATGCTGACAACCACATGACAGGTGGTCAAACCCCAACCTGCGAATCAAACCAACCTGGAAGAAAGTCTATGGGCCTGATTACAAATTTGGCGGTAACTCAGAGGTAATTCCCCCGAATTACCACCAAAATCATTTACCATTAAATCTACCTAGTCCTGTGTGGTTACCACAGGATTACAAGTAGAGGTAGGGTGGTGTAAATGACCATGTTGGAGTCCATAGAACTCCATGGGGATTTGGACGAAATTACTGCGTATATCCTCCACTTTTCCTCCACATTTAAAATTCGGCACTGCAGTAAAACCAGCAGCAATTCTGTTACCGCCCAAAAAAGTCACAATAGAGGAATAACCGCCACTTTTTTACTGCACTGCCAAACTCATAATGAGTCCCATGGGACTGATTTACGAAACCTTTCGCTTTTTGAAAAGCAGGCCCTATGTGTAGTATTATTCCACAACCTGTGTGTAAGTGAGGGGAGCGGGAGGCCTTGCCCCAGTCCTGCGTGTCCTGAAATAGGATGACACTTAAAACCCAGCGACCCATTCTGAGACCTGCATCCGTCGAGGGAGAAGCCGTACCCCCATAGCCACGGGATGACTAATAAATACATGAAACTTCTCCACTTCATCCGCCCCTGTTATTTCACTGGGTTCTCTCGGGGTGCAGAACTAGTTTAGTCAAATCCGGAATTTCTGGTCACCCTAATCCTGGGCTGAGCCAACCCGGCCGGGATTAGAATTGGCGAGCGAATAAAAATGGCCCACAATGCATGAAACAGGACTGACACTGCTTTTTGATGACCATTTAAAACAGCAGCCTTCTGCTCATTGTCTGAAGATCTGTTAAACTGGCTTATAATTCATGCATCAATGACACCATTCAACGTCATACTGTTTGCTCTAAGAAGTCAATCAGTGTTTTGAAACCTAGGTTTGGACTAATCTACAATCAGGCTGAACCAGCCACGGTGGCCGGGTTTAGATAAAAGCAATCCAAACTAATTTGGGAACAATGCGAGACGGGCAGAATTTCTCGACATAAAGGATTATAGAAAATAGACCTTGCGTGTGTGAACAATGGTCTGTGGATCTTACTTTTTCAAGAATGCTGACATGTATCTTCTTGTATTGCATTTTTCAATCCAGGAAATGAAAACACTGTCGAGTTAATTTTCACGTGATGAGGTGAAAACACATAGATTTATTACCGGCTGGGTTCGATGTCTGAGAAGTAAGAATGTATGTATGCGATGTCTATAATGAACTCAAATCGAGCCCATTGTACAATGACAAAACTGGTGAAGCACTTATGTTAAGGAACCTGAGGGCTGAGCAAAGCAAGGGAGTTTAACGAGGGTACCGGGAGGTTACCCCTGGTATAGCCCATGGAACGGGTTAATGCAATTAGCACGTCAGGTTACCAAAGCGGTAACCCAGGGTGTTTAAAAAGAAAGCATTTTCATTCAAACAACAGGCCATGTGCTGCGTCCGGTTCATAGAATGAAAATACTGTGCAAAGATGGCTGCCATGGTTGAGGAAGGTGGGGCTCTGTATGGAGCCTCTCTTCTCTTTCCATGGCAGCCAAACAGATGAAGGAGTGAAGTGGTGATTGGGGGTTAGGGGTTAAAATTACTGTGGCTGCAGAGGTGGGGGAAGATGGTGGGATGGGGAGCCAGCGGTCAGGAGCCTTCACACACTGGCACATTTGGGAGTATCAGCCCACGTTTCCAGCTTCCTGATTGGCCGGCTTCCTGCTAAAGCAAAAGAAAACCAAAAAGGTGATTGAAACTTATTGCCTAGTGTTCATGGTAAAAAATAACTACAATAAGGAAATATTATGCATTTTTCATAGTAATGAGAGTACGTATATTCCAATGCACTTACTCTACCTGGTGCTAGAGCTATGGTCACGTGCTTTGAATTCTGGAGGTTTTGAGTTATAGTTATATCGCAGTCGCATGACACTCCGGGTGTGAGTCGCAACAGTAGAAGCTGCTAAGGGAATCTAAAATGTGCGCCAGGCATCATTTACCTTTATGTCAAATATGCAATGGAGCAAATCTAGAAACGTCAGCAGCATCTGTGAGAAACTCATGGGCAAATGAAACTCAGAAAGTGATTGAGGACTCACACACGCATACTAGCACCTCCTTGAATTTCTTCCCATATACAGACTCCGGACCACCCGAGGGAAGTCAACCTACAGCGTGTTGTGACTATACTAATGGTGAAAAGCGCTATACAAATGACGCATTGTATTACATTACTCCCCAGATTTCTCCAGTGCAAGTCTGTGTGTATTTATTTATGTATGGTTTGCTTGTTAAGCGCTTATACAAGAAGTAAATACTGTTTCAAAGCGCCCACAAGGCAACAGGGAGGGGACTAGGGATGTAAAAACGATTGAAACTATAAAAATATTAATACTGTGGGAGGGGTGGGGGGAGACGGACCTACTATGCCTTGTGAGTGTTCAGAACGTGCAAGTGCAGAACGGAGGGGGAATGCAGTAGGTGTTGGGGTGCTCATGGGTGAGCAACACATGAAGTGCAATAGTATGAGAGAGAAATACTAGAAGTATAAGGTTTGAGATGGTGGGTGTAAAGTTAGGATGCTCACTGACAACCCCTAATTTGCAGGAGGTCTTCTAAATCGTCAGCAGGACATATGCGTGATGGTGCCATTAGCTTTTATTGTTAAATCAATGGTGCGTTCCGTGTAGGAACCTCCTTAGTTTACAAAAATGCAGCCACAAATGCTGCTACATCATTCATATAGAAAAGCAGGTGTTGAGTGTTGGGGTTCCTCCCGAAGAACACTGTTTGTGTAATCCTTGTTTTGCGGGCATTGCTGGTTTCACTGGTCCACGAGCCACATTCACTTAGTGGTGTCGCATGGGATTTCAGCTGACGCTGTACACAGTTGCGGAGGGCTCCTCATCATAACCACACACAATTCTCAATCTACGCAGAACGGATGGGAGGAAGAAGAGGGTGAGTATCGCGCAAAGCCAGACCGGGCCATGGCCGTACTGTTTTCAGTTGCACTTATACTGTCATTAGACAAGAAAACTGCCTTCCTGGAAGCAATTCTGCTGGCATTCCCCTTGGAAATGGCTGCCAATCACTAGAATGACGTCAAGGCATGAAGGGAATACGCAAGTGTATATTTTGACCATACACTTTCACACTGAATATGTAATGTTTTAGAAGACACAAACCACTATCCCCTTTCAGTCCATTTAAATATGTAGTTACATACATGCAGAGCCTATCTAATCTAAATCCCTGCTCTACAGTCTCCCCACTCTTCATAACTGTGTGCACTAATTCTGATTGAAGAAGTCACGCCCTTCTCCAAGTAATTACAAGAAAATACAAATAACATGCAACTCAATAAGCATATATGCTGCCTAATCACAGTATATCCTCCATGGCCGCATCATCAAGATCTCTTGGTAGTCCTTCCACCTAAGTCTTTCCGTTGGGGGGTGGGGGGGGCAGATGGTACTCAGAAGTTGGCCCGGGGGCCTGGAATGGTCTTCCATCCCATCTATGAAAAATAGAATCTCTGATTGTGTTCAGGATACAGCTGAAAACATATCTCTTTGAGTAAATTGCAATTGAGTAGCTGTCATCGTGTTTCATACTATTGATCAAAACTGCGCCTAGATGTGGCTTGCCGCTTGGTTCCCTCGGGATATGCACATTATAAATCCTTAATCAAATCAAATCACAGTAATGCAGAAAGTGCTTTACATTACTTTACTGTTTGACCACGATGAAGAAACGTGTTTGTATTTTACTTAGGAAAATCAATGAGCATGAAGATTAAAATAACATCTCTCCATGCTCCATTGGAACACTTTGCCGAACGTGCAATAGTGTTTGTTGCTATACGTCTTGAAGTTTGATTTTTTTTAATGCACATGCATGTTGCATGTGTGTTTAATGGACACTTAACTCTCATAGTGAAACTTTGTTTCAATCACTTACCTTCAAACAAAAATGGAAATGAATGATCACCACACACAGCAATGATGCTCTCCTCATCACAGAGATCAGGGCCACCCACTTCATCACATACAACCTGGACATGATCATCCCCTCACAATATTGCAGTCAAAACATTGATGGCTCCGAAAAATCCAGAACTCTGCACTCCTCATTCAACTCTGAGAAACACCTCCACAGCCACTAACCTCTCCCATAGAGACAGCCACATTCTATGTTATGCAAAGACCACCAAAGACAAACAAGGACTTTCTCGAGGAGAACACTGCTACGCTCACCTGGCTCCCACAGAGGCGTCGATCTGAACTGGATAGCTGCGGTCTCCACCAATGTGACGCGTAGGGCCGAGATGACAGACTGGACTGGCCCACCTAGCTTCGTTTGCTTGGCCCTTAGGAATATTCTTCTGCAAATGGAGAAAGGGAATTAACCACTCGTGGAGTTGAGCGTATATCCCCCACCCCGCTGTTCTCCCCAAAGATCACCTTTGATGTCCCCTCTTATAGTCTCACCTGATGGTTTGAAAAGATGAGCTCTCCATCCTGCATTGAGTGCAGGGGCGCGTTGATAACCAGTTGCTTCACTGGCTCGAAGGAATTGGTGAGTTCCAGAACAATATTGACTCCGAAAAGTATGTAGTTCGTAAGAGTTCACATGTCGGACTTTCACCCTTGTCCGATTCCTTGCAGTTTGCAGCTTGACCCCAGCGAAGGTTCCTTGTGGTAGCTGAGGAAGTTCAGGTAAGGATTTGGCTTATCCTACACAGTTCAATAAAATAAGGCCAGAATGTAACCTGTTGCTTGCTCCCTTATTCAGGTGTGGAGAGAAAATATGAAGTTCGGGGAAGAATGCCTCCGGCGGTAAAATTAGGTAAGTCAATTTCGGTGAGAAGAGTTCCCCTTGTTTGTCCCTTTGTCTCACCTGGTTGTCCTTTTGTTCCCCTTAGGGGCCGGGGTACGGCGAGGATGCAATGGAGACTGCGCCGACCCGTGAAGAGGAATAGTACCCCCAGCGGTAATCAGGTAAGTCTATGGGGGTAGTTACTATTGCCTCTGTTTATTCCCTTGGCTCACCTTTGCTGTTCTTGTGTTTCCCTTAGGTGCCAGAGTGTGGCAGGAACGTGCAGAAGGATGCAGTGGATCGTGAGGATGCTGAAAGGCCGGTGAGTTCAGCGCGGCACTGCAGCAGGCGAGGCGGCGTGCGTAAAATGCTTCTTTCTTCCAGCTCGAAGGCGCGGTGGATCCGGAATTTAGGTAAGGATTGAAGGTTTTGCTCTTATTCTAACCTTTTCTCCTTCTGTTCCTCACTTTTTCTAGGAGCTGCAGACTCGAGGCGGGCATGGCAGAAGACTGGATGCAGGCTTGCAGACACGGTGAGCGTTACGCTGCTGGATGCAGAATAACGCGAAGCGTGTGCTGCTCTTCGGGCGTGGTTTAAATAGCCTCCAAAGTAGTCCCAGGTAAGTATTCCTCCCGAGCCCCATCCGAGTAAAAAATAGTCCCTAGGTAAAATAGTCCCTTCCAAGCCTCACTTGGCTTGGAGCTCTGCAGCATGGTCTGCATCAGGTAAGTTCCACTCTATGAGCCTGGCGCCTACGGCACCAGGACTGACTCTCCATATGAGCATGGCGCCACAGGCGCCAGGACCACACCCAAACAGCCCCTAGCAGGGGTTTTTGGGCTTGCTCAAAATAACATGATGCCTGCTTCTGGGGTTGCTGAACCTGGTCTGGTTCCCCGGGGGTAGGCATCATGACAAACACAGACCTCGTCGCAAAAATAAACTACCATTTAGTCCAACAATATCTTCATCTGCCGAAAATACACAACCAAGTAAACTAAAGGATCCCTCTAAAACCACCTTCAGACACTGAACAACAAACAGCTGGTCATAGAAATCCCACACAAGGCCAATTCACTCTGCCTGGCCTTTATGGCATCCTCAGCCATCACATTCTTCCCACCTCTGCCACTGGACTGGACACATCATCCCACCATACCTATCACATTACAGCATGTGCTTCCTGATCACCACGACAACCCTGGCCAAGCACTTCATAATGACTGCATCCTGAAATCCACATCCAACACCTTTGTCTAACTTCACCTTACACGATGAACTAAATCCCAACGTAACACACACACTATCAACCCATATGCACCATTGAATATGTGAAGAAACAACACATGTCAGTATCAACAAACTCTCCATCCACAAAAAGAAATATCCGAAATTCTCAAGATCCATAAGACCACATCATCCTGAAAGCTCTGCAAATGCATTACCCTCCTCATAAGACCAAACTCATCTGCCATGTCTGAAGCCTCCAAAAAGAAGCCATCAAACTTTGCTTTAACCCCCTACCAGAAAATGTGGTCTCTAAATCCGCAGACAAATACAACAAAATCAGTGATGTCATACTGTATAGAATAGGCACAATCAAACAACACACCAACAACACAAAGCTCAGAATAGAGATCACACTGGACCCACCAGGGGGCATGACAAATTAGCTAATTTCAGGAACCTTACACTTGAAAGTCTGACCACCACTCTCAAAGCCATTGAGGCCAATAATCTCAAACTCCATCATCAAGGCTATCTCGGAACACCAATCCTCTCAGTGGTCCATACCATCAATAACTCTACTCGTTATATTTCCTGAGGCATTGGTCACTGGTCAGTCCCTTCCCTATAGCAAAAACTTACAGTTGAATCAGAAAACCAGTCTAACTACAGACCTATTCCACATCTAACCTACGTCAGAATCATTTGTAAAAAGCAATCACCCTTTAGTTTTACGAAAGGATCACTGAACAAAACCTTATACCGTGCTTCTATATATAGCCTCTCAAAATGTATCACCCTGAAAGCCAACAATCAGGTATTCAATGGTTCCCTTCTGATCGTAGATAAAAGATATCTGTGCTTCCTGGATTTGTTCAACCTGTCCATCACTGCCGTTACTATTGCCTGCAATGCCTTCCACAACATACTTACCACACGCATGGGTGCACCAACAGATCACAACACCAATGTGTAAGCTCTGGGGTCCCACATGGGTCAGTCATTCCTCCAGCCACTTTCTACCTTTATTTGGAACCTGTAGGGAAACTTTCAATAACCAATAAATCAAGATCCATCAATATGACATCGACACCCAGAAATAGGTAAAAGTCAACTTTGTCAATAACATCAGTCAACTTAGACTTAGTCTCTCGCTCATCCAAGTATGAATGTCAAGAACCACCCTGAAAATAAACCTTGGGGAGATAGAATTCATCCTCATCGGGGGCTCATAACCACAATTTTCTAAAAATAAATTCAACTTTATGGCTTCTCTCCTCAGTTCAAATCCAGTGTGAAGTCTATCAACTTCAAACACAATAATGTCCAACCTGCTGATAATTTGTTTTTGAATGCTAAAGAAAATAATGATTTAGATACAGAGTATACCAATACTCAAAAAGATAATTTGATTGGCTAGATCAAACTTTAAAAGCAATCAAGATAATATTGAAGAGAAAAAGAAGAACAACATTTATTTTAATGAGTGTCATGTACAAAAAGAGAGAGGGTCTGTATTTAGACCAAAAAATAAATAAAAAATGCATATGTGATCAATGAAAACATTGTGACATTTATGGAGCAACAAAGCATGTACGTGAAAAGAACATACAGCAAACAACAAAATAGGTCATTTGATGGTGAGTAAAACTAATAATAACAATGTCACCATCATACTGGAATGCAGAACAAGGTCTTTGTTGAGAAAACTTTAATTCATAAAAAATGTATGTCTCCACTCCAGTTGTGGTGAATATTCAATTAATGACTTTATACAGGTCTGCCAACGTGTAGGTGTCATAACAAAATGTTTCAACACGCAAACTAACGTGTAAGTGTCTTATCATCATTTTTCGACACACTGAATACTGACAGACATCAGGGACACGTTTCGGCAAATAAGCCACCTTTCTGGCAATTAACTTCCAAAAATTGCCTTCCTCAGGACGAATGAGACAACAACTGAACCCCGTGGGGAAGCAGACAAAAGAATATTTTGATATTTGGTCAAAACATATGGTTTAAGTACTGAATTGAATCAAGATTGCTTGTAAAGTAAGTTTAAACCAAAAGAGGGGGACAAAAAATGGCATAAACTCTGACTGTAATTCTAATTAAAATGGACAGATGAAGAGCTTACCGAAATTAAACGGGGCAGAACATCTGAGGCAGTAGGCCAGAAATAATCTCAGCAGTGGGGCAACATCACAGAAAGCGTGGCAGTAAACGCAGCCACTGTGAAAGATAGTTGCATATGGACATTAGTTGAAAAATAAGCATTTTAAGTCTTTCTGTTTGTTAAAAGATTCCGTCAGATCAAATGTAAATAGCCTACCAGACTGGCTGACTGTACTTTTTCCAGATGGTTAAGAGAAAACTTGGTCGGAATCAATAATTTTGGCAAGTAACAGATAAGGTCGCAAGACTCTTGACTTCGGTATTGCTGACCTTGAAAGAAAAAGAGATGCATGAAAAAACATGCATGTGTCATAATTTAATGTTGGGTTGGGATAGAAATGGGGAAACAAAGTAAAAAAGTTAAAAAGTAAAAAGGGGTAATTAATAAATAAACAAAGCTGTGAGGTAGTTGAAATCAGCCTACCTTAAGGTAGGTATTTGCAATGCGAAGGTGTTCACTTTCAATCATCTGAAACCCAGCTGTCATGGAGAAAGTGCTTGATGGAAAGTAGGAATCATGCCTCTATGGTAAAACATCCTGGAAAGGGTGGCTAGACAGGGACAAAACAACATGTTTTTTTAAAAATGAATTGCAAAATCTGCTGTCGGGTTTCATAGTTAAACTATTTTCCCTCTTACCTCGTTTCGGCGTTTGAAGTTGCTTGGTTCCAGGACACGACTGAATCGGTCTGCTTTTCCGTGCTGCTAAGGAGTTATATGGTTAAAAGGGGCACGATTAGTGGCCACCACTGATTGTGTGGCGTGACTGTCGCGTTGTGATTGGTTGGACTTAGACGTGCCTTCCGACGTCTTATTGATTGATTGGTTGATGCAGACCAACCTCACTATGCTGCCATTGGTTACCGAGCGACGTGCCTTGCAACGTCTCGTAGTGGAGAAAAACAACCTCATTACATTGCCGTGATGTTTGCTGCTAGCATATATTTCGAGCAGCCGTGCGGCTTCTACTGTTTTAGGTATGAGCCTAATGTTAATTTATTTTTAAACAAACAAGTGCAGGACACGCGTGTGATTGTAGACAAGAATCGCGTGGTCTTGCTGGCTGTGAATGTTGCTATGGTTCAGAGGGCGCGTATGTGCGTGAAAGCGCTGTGAGGTGCCATAACGAGGGGGAGGGGGAGAATAGCGAGAAATGAAGAGAAAGAGGGGAAACAAAACTACATCGCACTTGAAAAATGCAAATTATTTAAATGGGTGTGTCTGTTTGCCCAGCAAGCCTTTCTTAAGTCATGGGCCATGCTCAATGCCTGACTAACTACATAAAATGTAGTTATGCATGCAGTATAAGGGCATAAAGGAACATGATTGAATTAAATAAAAAAAATAATTATGAAAATGCAAAAATTGAAAAAATGCTAAAAAAGCAGAAAATGCAGTCGTGTCGACAAAGTGTCGCAATAAATGAATAAGATTTCTGATAATAGAGTACTCACTAAGTTTGTATCACTAGAAATTATTAATGATGAACTCCAATAGACAAATACATGGAAAAGAGAAAACTGATGAGTATGAGCAGAGAGACTGGGTGGCAGAGTATTGAAGCGTTTTCTTTAAAAAAGGGGAAAGAAAAAGAAGAAGAAGAACGGCCTGGCAAGGTCACAATTGGCCAGAAAAAACGGGAGTGTAATTATTCCCAGAGGGCCGGAGTTATTAAGTAGTTGGAAGAAATTCCTCATTAAGCCCATGGGTGTGTGTGGATAATCTAAAAATCCATCTTGCCTCTTTCTGTAGGACGCTGCGGGAAACATTTGTGGAGTTTTTTATAACATCTACCACCCACCAAAAAATATCGTTGGTGGTGTGATGTAACACAAGATAGTGGCTCACAAGGGGTGCGGATTCCATTTTGCACCTTATTCGGGAGCGATGTTCGGAAATCCTGATGTGAACAGGTCGAGAGGTTTGTCCAATGTACCAGAGCCCACATGGGCACTCGATACAGTACACCACTTGTTTGGTTTTACAGTTGGTTAAGGAAGAAAGTGTCCATATTTTGGTACCGATGTTGAATTCCCTCAATTTTTTGGTAAACTGGCAGACCGAGCAAGATCCGCACGGGAAATGGCCGACAGTAGTTCTGAGATCACACAGACCCATTCTTGATGGGTCTTTCTTAAAATTCGAATGTACCAATTTATCTCTGATATTTTTAGCCCTTTTTATTGCAAACCTGGGTAAGGGGGCAGCGGTAATACTCAGTTTCCCAATGGGCCAGTATTTAGAAATCAGTTTCTTGATTTGAAAGGTTTGTGGTCCGTGGGTAATAACACAGGTCATTTTGGCTCTCTCAATTTCAGACGATTGATTAAGTACTGTCTCAGGAGAAAGTAATGTGTCTCTATCCGTGAAGCAAGCTCTTTTCTTAGCTTTACTGATAAGTTTCTTTGGGTATCCTCTTTCAATAAGTCGGGCACTCAAGTTGTCTGATTGTTCATAGAAGTCCCTTAGATTTGAGCAGTTCCTCCGAATACGGAGAAACTGTCCATAGGGAAAATTGTCTCGTAGGTGGCCCGGATGATTGCTAGAATAATGTAGCAAAGTATTGCATGCCGAAGCCTTGAGGTATAGAGAACATTGTAAATTGCCTGATTCTTCTTTAATTGACAGATCTAAGAAAGCTATTTGTTTGGAACTGGATTCCATTGTAAACTTGATATTGGTGTCTAGATGGTTTAACCAGATTAGAAATAGCTGGAGGTCTGAGTCTGTTCCACTCCAGATGAAAATAATGTGATCTATATATCTCTTCCAATGGGTTATGTGGTTTCGGTAAGGGTTGGTAACAGATAAGATGTGTTCCGATTCAAATTTGTACATGAAGAGTATGGCTATGCTAGGGGCAAATGCTGTCCCTAGCAAAGGTCTGAACAATAACACAATCCCTTGAGAACTACATTGGTTGCCCCACCAACCCTGCATCAAAATCAAGGTGGCCTTCGTAACATACCAGTATATGATAATCACACATCCAACATCGCTGAAACGCTCAACATCTCTGGAGGTTTTCAGTAGCACTAGAGGCCACAGTATAAGCTAAGAGATACAAGTAGAGAAGAACCAGAAAACAAGGTCCCTGCTGCTTCACAAACAAAATCTAGACAAACAAATCAAGCCATAACAGAGTACTCCCATCTCTCCTGGATAATAGAAATTAACTGAATGCCATGCTCTGTAAGGAATATCTCATCCCCCTGTTAATCCCTGTATAGCAATTTTCCCACTTCCCAATCCAAAGTAATCACATACCACATGCAGGGGGTCATCACCATCCAAGTGTGTCCTGTTTGTGCAGAGAGGCATAGTGTGTAAGCTGCATAAAATGTGCACATACAGTAATTATAACGCAATGCATCTGTAAATACCTCTGTGTTAGGGTGGAATTTGCATTCTTGTAACAATGAACCATGTGTATGTTGAACTTTATAAACTTTATAAAGGTGGTTTCTGGCTGTTTCTAATTTTGAAAGAAAGTAGCAGAGAGCACTAATCCGATTAAATCAGAATCCTTATTCATTCGTAATAAAAAAAAGATATTAAATTTCATGAAAAATGCTATAAAAGTGTCTTTGTGGTATATGTATCAGTTGAACTATCAGTGTGCATAACTAAAATGTAAGTGACGGAAGGATGAACCAGTGAAGCGATTGGACGCTCAAGAAGGGACCTTGGATTTGGGTTCCTTGATGGATAAGGTCCTTCATTAGACAAGAATGATTCTAAATTCAGAGGCACCTTGGATTTGGGTTCCTTAATGGATAAGGTCCTTCATTAGACAAGAATGATTCTAAATTCAATTACTGATCTAAGTTCATCACAGCAAGAACTCAAAGACATAGAAATAATGACAATGAGGGGAGTGTCAGAAACACATGTTGAATTGTGGTTCTTAGAGAGCACAGATGTTCCCCAGACTGTGCATTGACTAAACTGTTGCACCAACAATCCGTTGTGTTCTGTATCATCTCATAGCTGTTGCTCCAGTGGCAGAAATGTGTGGCCTGCATTACAGTAGTTCAATATGGTGGCATGTGGCAACATCTGCCAAGATGCTCAGGCAGGCAAATAATAGCTTAAGATTGGGTGCCTCTTCAAAGGCATACTGGACCTACACATTTGATTTCAGCTTCCTGTTTCTTTAAATGTTGTTATTGTTCCAATGCATCAAAGGATAACGATCCTCGACTATCCAGCTTGAGTGTGTGAGGTTTCTGGTTCTTATTCTGGTTCTTATGAATGGTTATGTGGCTGCTTGTACAATTAGTGCATGCATGTATGCATGCCTTAATCTGCGCATGGAGGTAAGACCACCATAAACGATATTGCAGCTGTGTCGTGCAACATCTGTACTCCTTCTGCATCATCACAATTGGGCATGGCCTCCATGACATGCTTGCTTGCCCTGATTTGCATTGGCGATGATACCGTTACAATCACATGCAAATTGAACTTTCAGCCTTTGCTTGCCATTCTGGTTCATTAATGCATGGCCTTTGGCGTTGGGTTCTTATGAATACAGTCGATTGCACCAGTGACATTTGAAATCCAGGGATTTCTTAAAGTGCCACCTCTATGAGCTGATATTCTTGTTGAGTGGGGTATCCAAAGGTGCTTCCTATGGCCTATGTTGAGCCTCTTGATCCCATGATGAAACATAAGTCTGCAGGCTAAAAGAGAAATACTTCCCCATTCGATTGATCTTCCTTTAAAGCAATTTACTGTATGACCAAAATGGGCGACGTTATGGTGATCTTCATTATTCGTTGAAATGGCACTTCAGCGGTTTTGATTACTGCTCCCTCTATATTGCTCATTCAGGGCTTCCAATGGGAATGAGTAAAATGTGCAGTGACCACAAGACAATGGGCATCCTGGATGAGTTAAAAATGCGGTGGCACAGATGTGATTACCACGTCCAGCTGAGCATTCAGTGAAACTATGACATCAGCACTAATATTAATAGTTTCATGTTAATAGTTTTTGGGTGGACCAAAACTGGTTCGATTTGAATTAATTCACCACCAACGAGGGCCCTTCACGTTATTAGCCCATAGTATATAACGCCATGGCAAGACATTGATACACAAAGAGGTTTAGAAATTCCTGGTATGCAATCTCCACACATTTTTGCCAACAAGGGTGGGTCCTGAGTGAGGTATTTTCTCGAGATTCCAAAGACCAGAGCACTTGGTCACTTGCAGGCGGCATGGTGAAGATGAAGGTGGCTGATGGTGTCAAGGGTCTAATTGGAAGAGCCAGCAGGTAAAGTGTGCTAGTAATGACTTATGTTCATATTGATCAGGGTACAAAGCATGTAAGTAAGATTTTGGTTACATTCAAAGGCTGCATATATCACATAAAACAGTAAAGATAAAACCTCCTATGGACAAGTGCTAAAAACAGTTCATAAGATTTTTCACACTATTAATTACTATGAAAAAATCTAAAATTATGCAATATTTTTACAATCACATTCATTTAGCTGCAAAAAGAAAATCCAGTGCAAATCTCCAACACGTTTCACGCGTTTAGACTCGTGTTCAAAGGTGTCATGTTATATGTCACTGTTTCAGTGTTATAGAATAGTTGTGGTCGTTTTTTGAGTCTATAACATATGTTCAGCTTCTATTATTGGTGCATATTCGCCATAACAAGGTCAAAATATGAAGCCTCTAGTATTTCCTTTCTATTTCTTTTAATGCAATCCATTTAACTCAAAGCAATATGTGCTCTAAATGTAATCCTTTATTGTGTACACTGATAGCATTGTTTTCTGGCAGTTTGCCAATGCTTAGACTTCAGTGGTTTGGTCTACCTGCTTAACAACACAGACAAAGGACTAGTGTGTCTATTATGGCGGCCATTTTACAGCATATTGCTTTAAATGTGTAAGAATAATGCTTAAATATATTTTGAACATCACTAGTCATAGATCTCGATAGTGGGATTCCTTGTTACCAGTGTTTACATAGTTCCCATACATCCTTTTGCTTCTATATCTTTTTACTGCATATTTTCTCATCACAGCTTTTTTGCTGCAGATTATTTACCATTTATTTACATGCAAAGGGCTCCCCCACACCCTAGCACCTTCTGTTCCCCCACCCCACAGCACCTTCTGTTCCCACCTTAAAAAAAGTATGTGCTCATTTTTATTCTCTTGGACACTGTTAGGAAATGTTTTTCCTCGTAGAGAATACCAATCCCCAATTCATTTGTAATTATGTTTTCATTGTTGACATTTTTAGGGGAATGTTCTGTATTTCCAAAATGAACTTTTCTACTAGTACTACCAATTCATATTATGCTTATGAAAGATGAGGGGTAGTAGTATAATTTAAATGGAGGACTCCTTGGGCAATATTTAGTGCTCTACATATTAATAACCAAAGTGATTCTCAAAATTAGTAACTTCCATAACCCATTCCACCCAGGATACCTCTCTTGAAAATGATGTAATAATTCTTGACTGCCATTCTAGAGTTACCAAGAGACCCCCTTCCAGGTAATGTGTGCTATCTGGGAACATTCTGCCATCCATAAAATTCTTCAGTTGGGCATACCAATATTTCTTATGTTCCAGTGGAAAAATAAAGCCTGCTACTTCAGTAGATATTTAAGTTTTGAATAGATTCATAAGTACTACTTTAGAACTATCTGTACATTGATAGGTGTTAAGACAGCATAGTTGAACAGGGCAGTTTGCCACAATTTCCCAAATTGCTAGCATTTTGTATGGTGGCTAACCTCATCACTGAGAGGCACAGGCAATGCAAATGTTCAAAAAAACATTCCACCGCGAAACAAGAGGATTAACAACTGAAGAGAACAATGGTGGAGGCCCTGATGTTTTTCCCATAACAATATTTACATTTTCTTGTTCAGCGATTTCAGGCATGTAGGCATCATAGTAATTAGAACATCTAGTAAATAAAATGGAGGCATAGCTTTTGAATTTCATATGCAACAATAACGGTAATTCAATGGATTCTCAGCAATGGATTGTGTACAAGCAATTGAAAGAAATTTAGAAAATGGTGTCATTTAGAACAGAGATGAAGAAGTGAGTCTAAAATTAGTCTAACTCCTGTAAGGAAATAGATATACATTGAAGTGACCCCTGATGAATGTCCGAGCAATATGAGTGTGTAATAAACAGAAACATTTATATGTTGGGCTGACCCAAATGGGATTGATGCTCTTCTGTACATTAGATTTGATTTCATTTGTGAAGTCATTCAAATTGACTAAATTAACTTTTAATGAAGATTATTTTGGCATTAATTTCTTTAGAAATTAAAGTTTTACAGCTCCTCCGATGTACAGTATTTAAATGGGCAAGTTGACAATTGTCTATATTTTTTTAAGACTATATTTTGGGATTGTTACATATAATTTACAATAATGTTTAGATTCATTGTGTACAAGAAAGAATATACTATGGTAGAGCATATTGCATCACAGAGCATTGCTGAAAAGTTATCACTGCAAGGTGAACATTCTAAAGCTGCATGATATCGAGGTGGGCCTCTTTTCTGCAAGATGGACGATGTCCAGCTCAAAGCAAGTATGTTCAGGATGCCGCAAGTGAAACCATTATGCCAGAGTTTGATGGTCAGTGCCACCAAAGCATAAAAGAAGGATGATACCCTCTTGCCAACATCTACAAATATCCACCAAAGAAGCACAAGAGGAAGTATTGCATATGGAAGGTGAAAAGTAGGTGTACATTTTATCTAAGGCAAATGCAACCACAAAACATGGGGCTGCAAGTTATGATTCCAATTTCCACTTGGGCATCTGTAAATATGAACAGTTTAAGGAGCTGAAACAGTGACCAAAGCTTATTCTATGCACACATAGATATCATCATATGGGATGCTGAAACCAGAACAGCTACAATCTACATTTCAGAAAACAATAATGCATGAACAACAGCAGATAAAGGACATGGTATTTGCGACAGATACAGGAACTGGGCATTCCTTGACAAATCAATGTAGCCAGTGCTGCACTGTCAGTTAAGAATGCCATTTCATATCAGGAAAAGGGCAGGCGCAGTCTACCAATAAATGGTTTGGTCTTTCTACCATTTTCATTACCCCTTGAGTGTGGTGATGCTTCCTACTACTGGCCCCGGTATAAATTTTGCGCAGCAGAAAAGAGGGGAAACATTCTTGTGGTGGATGGTTTGGTAGTTGTACCATTTCCATTAGTGTGAGAGCGTGGTGATGCTCACTACTCCTGCACCTGATGCAAATCTGTATGGTAGCAAAGTGTAGAATCAATCTCTCAGTGTCCAGTTTGGTCTTTCTACTATTTCCATTGGACTGGGAGCATGCTGATTTTCGCCTAGTCTCAGACCTAATACAACATTTTCACAAGAACAATCTTGCAGTTTTTGCAGACTTGTAGTGATACTTGTGATCCAAATACTAATGCTGCTGACAAGACAGGTACTTTATGACATTCTTTGTTATCTCAAAAGTGGAATAGCAGGTTTTGTAACCATTCCACTGCAGTCTACTGATGTTTCCTGCTGATTGCCATTGGTCATTGTTTGATATCCCGTACGGCAGACTGCTTTACTCTGTTCGACTGGGCTTAAGGTGATTGCCTGTTTTTGATGTATTGCTTCAGCTGTCTTTTTAATGGACCTTGACATTTACAACCTCATAGCAATTTGCGCAAGGTTATTCAGCAGAATGTATTGGCCGAAGCAAATATTGAAGGCATGAGTTTGAGAGGTAAAGCTCATGAACTTCAGGCAACATATCTTTTAGTACTCTGCACTAAAATAGAATTACATCTTGTTTTGAAAAATAATACAAGAGCACAGATGAGAGCCCAGATATGGAGGAAGAGACTAAATTCAGATTAAGAAGGAAATAGTTGTATCTGTCACCTAATAGATCTTCTCTTCTAAGAAGATAATTCATGGATTATTTGCGCGGAAAAAAATGGGATTTGTGCGCCATTCTGCCCGCAAATCCCTGTTTGTTAAACAGGGATTTGCGGGCAGAATGGCGCACAAATCCCTTTTTTTGGTGCAAATAATCCATGAATTACTCCCTAAATGTCATTAATTCTTTGACTACCTCTTTAATTTTGGACACTTGTTCATTTTACAAAAATAATTACTAGAGGTTTTAACTATCGATGATGAATTGAGGGATTCTTTCACCTTAAAAAATAATTTTTAGCAGAGGTTCATGGACAGCATCCTTCTGTTTTAAATTGAATGTTTTTAGCACATTCTAACCTCATCCCTTTGGGCTTTGCATATTGCTGTTCAACAGTTTGTGAAGCTGTATAATGTCCTCTTGGAGGACATGTTTACGCATGCAGAGCTCCTACGTGAAATTTGGAAATTCTGTTCTAATCTAAAGACTGTTTTTATTAGGCCCAGGTGGGCATGTCACATGGGACTTTTAGGTGGTTTAATTACTAATGTGCATGTAGAAAATCATTTGTTGGAGAATGTCCCGGTTATAAACCGGGAAAGTATGTATCAGGTTGTGATCAATACTATAAATATACATTATAGCATATCATCTGATATTACTGAAATTATTTCGGAAGTGATTATGCAACAACTAGAGAATGTTTATCCATGTGATAATATGGTGTTGCTTAAACTCTTGTAGTGCATACATTCAATGGCCTCAAAAGAAAAAGTTGGATAGGAAAAACAATAAAACCTTACAGACAGATATGGTCCGAATAAAAAGAAGAGGTCTATGGAAATTAATATCAGTAATGCTCTTAATATCACTTTCGTGACAAACAAGGATTCACATTTTGTCCTACAATTACAAGTGCCTCCAAAACTACTGAGGAAGAAAAAACCCTGTAAGAAAAACAAATGTAGTTCAAAAATAAGTTATAATAGGTCTTTTTTGGGTGAAGCAGAGGTCTGCAAGTTTTAATAAAGAGACTGATGTTATTAATATTTGTGCACTTGCCAAGGAACAAACACCCACATATACATACATCCAATCAAATTGAAAAGGATGGTAAACATGTCATGGTGAACCGTCCCAGGATACAATGTGTGTGCCATTGCTGGAAATGGATGTAAGATTGACTGTATGTATGTTGAGATGTATGTTGAGATTGACTATAGTAATGATCTTCTGTGTCATCTATTTCAGAGCAGAAATTGCCACCTGTATTTTATAAATCCCCCCAAGTTAATTGTCGACAAAAGGACAGTCCATAATTGGCTCAAATTTATTCTTTGTGAGATTCTAGGATTTTATATTTTGATGCCAATTTATGATTCCACTTTCACTTTAAATCATCATTATGCTCTGCAAATATTTCATCTGATTCCTTTAGGGTTTTTAGAACACATGAAATTGAGCAGGTGGAATTTAGAAGCATGTGGTGCTTTTAGTCATTACCTTACATATGAAGACACAAGCAGGTATTAGACTGATACTCCCAGAGACTGATCCTATTCAGATCTTGAGTTATGGTCTATGGTTGCAGGAGAAGTAGGGTTCCATGATAATGCAACCTAAAATCTACATTGAAGAGTGACCGCTTGTTTGCACAATTTACATGGTATAACAAAACAGCACAGATTAACGAATTGGAAAGATACAAATGAGAATGTAATGACAAAGTGTCTTGGAAAGAAACGTGTAAAACCTGATAATTTCCTACCTCGGTCTTTGGGTTGTGCTACTGACCAAACATGGTTACTGTTCATCCTCCAACAATCACACAAAACATTCATTGTAATGTAGTTAATTTGGTCAGTTGGAACTCACTGTGTTCTAATAGTTTTTTCATGTAATAGCAATGTCTTAGACTTCTTGAAAACAATTGATATTGCATTATTCACGTTGTCTGATTCAACACCCTATAATATACCGCCCCTGATGGATTTAGTAGAATTATTGAAGGTGATAGAGGGTTTCCCTATTGGAGAGCTTTTAATTGCTATTAGTCATAACTTACCAATAATCATTGATGAGTTCAAACCGCAGTGATGTTGTGTTATGTTTGCCAGTCATATTACTTGGACTCATGCTACATATAAAAAGGAACGGCTATTTATGCCTGTTTATAGTCCAGCTGACAAGGAAAGATCTTACCAGTAATTAAAGTTATTTTAAATTCCAAAGTTGACCGTTCACAACTATTCACATTCCTAGGGATCCTCAGAACGGTTGCGTTCTTGCTCCCTGCCTATCTATCCTTTGTATAGCAGATCTTTATAAGACCTTTGAAAATATAAACAACTTTCCACTTAAAATAGGTTGTTTATATGAGACCCCTCTCTGACTAGCTGGAACATAGGGGGAATCAATTTACAAACAACGCATGTGACATTCAACTGCTGTTGGTGTTAACTGGGAACTACGTGAAGGACTCCAAAAATCTGACAAAAACTTATGGAGCCCTTAAGAACTGGATGACAACAAGCTGGATGTGCTTAAATAGTGCCAAAACTGAATTTATGATTTATGAATCGAGGCAATCCAGGGCTAGGTTGGGCCTTGAGCACACAGACTTTGAAGTGGAAGGATGTTGTATCACTGTGTCAGATAAAGTAAAAATGCTAGGTGTTGGCTATGGTAATGTATTAAAGTTGCCTCGGCTGCTCCTAGCCTGTCTCTGTGAAAACAGCTCACTTGTGGCTTCTCTTTTCTGAATTTCCTGGATGGAGATCTGATACTTTTACTGGGGCTGGGTCTGAATCACCTGACTTGGGTATAATAGGCATCTCAGGCGTGATGGGGGGGATCTTAGGGCTCTTTGGTGACCTTGTTTTAGAGGGGTGCAGGTGTTGCTTCCCTTTGTTCCCCGGTTCAGCTACTGGAATGATACCCTCTTTGGTACTCTCCCTGGCTTCTGCCACTGTGGCTTCTGATGGTCTGGGCATTCTCCTGTCTTGGCAAGAATCATCCTGGACCTCAATGGGCTTTCTCTGCCCCTTCTTTGTAGCAGACTAATTTTTGTTCCTGTGCCTCTTTGAGGACCAAAGCCACATGTGTGGCAGAAATTTGCATGAATCTCTGTTGGGACACTTAGGCCTATTTGTTTATGTTTTTTATTCCTTGGCTGGTGTTTCATTCCTCCCAGGAGGAGGGCCATGGATGTTGGTCAGGACAGGACGGTTCCTCCATACTTTCAGGGGCTAAGGGACTTGCCAATCAGAGTTTGAGCCCTGACAGGGTGGGGGGTCTGTCTCGCACTGGGCTGGTTGTCTCTCCATTGGACAGCCCCTTAAAGTACCCTGGGCCGTACAGAGCCTACGCTCTGCCAGTTGCTGTTGATATGGGTTAAGGCAGGGGGGTTGCTAGGTCTGGAAAAGACCCGGGGCTAAGCTGATGTCAGAACTGTTGGGACTGGGGGCTAGCTAGTCTTTTGGCTGTAGCTCCTGAGATTCTATCCGGGGCTACAACCAAAAGATCAGGGGCTCTAGCCCCCTTAGCCCCCCCCTAGCAACGCCCCTGGGTTAAGGCGAGAGTATTTGCTTTCACTTCAATGGTGATCATGTCATAATGTCTGATGAAGGCTTGCAGAGTGATGTTTAAGGCCTCAAGTGTTCTGGGGCCCCACTGCGGGGGATGTGGCTACCGGTCTGACTGCCCTGAGTTGATCGGGAAGCTTGGTTATTCTCTACAAAGGAGATCCCTTCCTGGAAGTTTGAAGAGGAGTGAGTGTCAAGTTACCATTCGCCTCCTCCTGTTGCGTTTCGAAGACTGTGGGAGAAATGCTTAGTCGCTCATATGCGCTCTCGACAGCTCTGATTTCATATTCTAAGCTAAGGCAAGCATCAGTCAGGGGCATGCATACTTCTGCTTTCACCTGCGAGAACACAATCCCCGAAATATCTAAATCCAGGTGCAAGCCTTCCTCTACCCCAATCATCGATGGGTCCTGAACTGAGGCTTCAGTTAAAAGGATTTGACTGTACAGTTTTTTTCCCCTTAAACGAGAAGAATTTTTTTATTCTTTCTTGGGCAGTTATCCCCTTGTGAGTCCCGCAGGTGCAGGGCCTGGATCTGGAGGTTTGTCGGCTGGCAATTGTATTGAGCTCCTTAGATGATAACGATTTGGATCAGTTCTGGATTTACCATTCATACTGAGATCGGCGAGAACAGGCAGACCAGGAGATCCGCGGGTCAAAGGGAAAGCCTCCCGACAGTCCCCGCTCTATGTCGCTTTCACGGATAAGCCTAGCATGCAAAAACATTTCAAGGGCTAGTGCCGCGCAACGTGCGTTACACCTATGAGAACTTGCAAATGCTTATGCTCACCATGTTTGTGTCAAGTGTTACTGGTTTAAAGCTGCGTCCCTCGGAGCCACGGAACACAGAACACTCGCTTCGCTCCACTGGGGCTGGAGTCTTTAAGCAGCTGGTGTGCTGGCGTTAGGCAGGCAGTAAGGAAACACTTGCTGTGAGAGAAAAAGAAGACAGCAGCCACACAAGTCCACTCAGAACACTCCACTACACTCGAAAAAAATTACAAAGGCGGCTGCTGCTGGAGGCAGAATGTCAAAAATGAAGAATCCAATAGTTCTTTCATTGTGTTGCTCCATATACGACGCATGTGCTCAGAAAGCAAAGTGCCATTTTGGTAAAATCGTTGACCATAGAGCATATCATATTTGAATAATAAGACAGAATTGGACCTGACTTGTGTGTTTGTCTTGTCACTCTGACATGTCCTGTGTATGTGTGTGCCCTGATGCCTGCAAGCTTCCAGCGCATCATAAACAGATAAATAAATAAATAGTAAACCTACCTGTTTAGCATATGCTGTTAACCTTGTGATTTTTGGTCACGCAACTATTGGGTAACAACATAATCTAAATCGAACATAAAGAGATGCACAAGGACACTTTTACAAAATACAAATGTTGTATGCCACATTAACAAATCCTCTCTGAGAGGTAAATCCCAGGTAATGTACCTGACATTTCCCATTATAAATACATACTTTGAATAAGGACAGTATAAGAGATATCGAACATGATCCCACCATTAGCTGCAAATACTAAAAAATTGTATACAGCTCATGAGGTTTTTTCGATGAAACCATCCAAAACACGTTTACCCACCATTACAGTACATTTGATCACACATATATTAAAAGTGGGAACGGTTTGCTTTCAACCAAATCATAACAAACAAGTAAATAAATAAGCGATATCAAGGTCCCATCCTGTGGGTCACTCAGGTGGTGGTTAGAGCGACTATAAATCAACCTGGAGTGCTCAGGATATGTGTGGGTATGAGACTCCCAAATTGAGCCATCCAATGGGAAATACACAACATACCTACCATAGAAGATGGACAGCTGATGTGAGTGGGGCTTGGTGGTTCTCCAAAGTAGCCCTGATGTCTGGATATTACCAAATGACTCTCAGCCTAGATGTCAGGTACATTGCAACTTTTACAACACACATGGCCATCAGATTTGGGATATCATTATCAGCAAAGGTATTCCCAAATGCAATGGAAGGAGCAATCATAGAACTGACTGGCGTGGGCTACATAAGCCATGATATGTTAATTAGGGATGGGCGAGCCTTAAATTGCTTGACTTGAACGCTGGTTGGAACCTTTGAAGAAAAGGTTTGATTCGATCAAGCCCCTTGAGTCTCCATGCAAATGGCATGTGAGTCAAATTTGAGACAAGTTAGTAAATTCTCGATCCAACTTGAAATGGTATGATCCAATTTGACTGTACCTAAATAGAGAGCCCTGGGAAACGCACCATCACATTGATGTGTAGTAGAAATAAACCTTCCCCATACTCAAGACACAATCCATCTAAAGAACTAGGGCTGTGCCATTCTGCTGTCTTGCAGTCTTGGGGTTGAACTGTATTTTGGAGCAAATGGCATACTATGCCAACAAATAGCATGCACAATAAGACGTATTATTAAAAACAAAAGTAGAAAATGCATACATAATTAAAAGGCTTCTTCATTTCTTCCGCACAATAGATTCTCCTCAAAACGTTGATTACAACACCCCATGAAAAAGCTCCACGTACTCCTTAAACCATCATTAATGCCTGAAATGTGGTAAGAAACACTCTCGCCACAGCCAAGTGACACGATCCTAATTCAAAAACACAACGTATTTTTACAAGAACAGTGTGTCACGTATTTGAGAGTCTGGCCTTAACCCCAACTGAACTAATAAAACTTGCAGATAGAGAAGGAGGCCATTGCCATACTGTGGGGTGTTGTCAGATCCTTCTACATTCATGTAGGCATCCATTTGTTATGTTATGTTATGTTATGTTATGGCTATTTATATAGCGCACAGTCATCATGGCGCTGGAGAGGAAAAACCACAGGTGCCTAGGGGGCACTGAACAGCCAGAAAAGAAACTAGAGCTCAGAAGAGAAAGGTCTTCAGAGACCTCCAGTTTTTACTGGATCACAAACTGTTTTTGTGCCTCTTCACTGAATCAATGCCCCGCCTGCCAACATGAACAGGTAAATGGTCGTCACTGCTGCAGGATTGTCAGTATATAGTGCAACACCATCCTGGTTCAACAAATCATGTGAATTATTTTTCTTGATAACCAAGACGGGTCACAGAAGATTAATTGTGACAAGTCCAACCTGCAGAAGAACATGTGAGATTGTTTGTCGACAGTGCAAGGCAGATAGCCTTCTCATCTGAGGAGCTACAGACAGCTACTCTTGACATCGCAGACTGGCCACAAAATGTCGAATGAACATAAAACGAGAACTATCTGGGCTTGGGAGACGGGTAATCCTGTGACACGCATGCCGACGCTTCTGTCAGCTGGCAGGGAGCGTTCCAAACTGAAGACTCGCTAATGAAGCAGGGCACACTTTCTCTAACAACATGGGCCGGCACCATTGCTATTTACATGAGCATACCTTTCAACGAAGTTAAAGGTACAAACAATATTTAAAGCTGGAAAGCGATCTATCTTCTTTTGTATCCCTTTAAATTTAAAGCTTGCACGGAAGACTTTCTAGCAAACTTCGGGCTCATTTTCTTTTTCTTTTTTTTCTTTTTTTTGCACCTCTATTGTGGTAATTCCACGAACCATGGCCTGCAAGATTGTGAGGATTGGAACTTAACACAAGACCAAAGTACACTTGTGCCTAAGGCAGCAAAATTACATATTTAACCATCATGATGCAACAGCCTGATAAAATAAAATATATAAGACAGAAATAAAAGCAGAAAGAGCGGTACACCGTCTTTTGGCATTGCTGTCTACATCAACCCAAAGCCACAATTCTTTTCAAATGCAACACAATAACATTTCCTGCCAGCGTGCTGCATTTGAAAAGAATTATTCTTTGGAATTTGGCATGAGGGAATTTAGACGTGGCTGCAATGTCAGCCACGTCCAAACGTCCCTCGTGCCAAATCGGCAGCACCAGAAATGCTCCAGCGCCAAAATTGCCACACCAAACTGGCCGCTGCAGCCAACTGGCCGCGCCAAACCGGCCACAGCAAAACGTCCACGCAATAAAAGGGGTGTAGCGCTCTGGTGCCCCCTTGCAGGGGACACCAGAGGCAGTAACAGTCCTGCCCCGTCCTGCTCCTCTGCCACGGCCTTATTATTTATTTGGACAATGTTTTTCGGGTCCGTGGACCCGATTAATTTATTTATTTCCGCAATGTTGGTCGGGACCAACATTGCAGGCCGTGGTTGAGGCATGTAACTGCCTCTGCCCATGGCATGCCACTTACATACCTGCAGAGAGGCAAAGCTGCCTACAATGCATGCCCACTCCCCACACCCCACTGCGCCTCCCCTCTCTTTGCAACGCTGGCACAAAAACATTCAGTGACTAATGGCCCATCAACAACAGTTTCCTGCCAGCATTGTGATGGGAGGGGCTGGTATTAGCTGCAGGGGGAATTGAAGTGCCCTTGTTGTTGTGCTTATGAGAAGAAATAAGCGCAACAATAAGGGACTAATTAACAGAGGGAAAAAAAAGCAGTTAGCAGAAATTCACTCAATTCACCATTCGGCCACAAGGTGGCAATGGTGCATAATCACTTAAGGCATTAATACAACTCTGTCATAGAGCTGCTAGGTTAGCTCACTGGCAATGCTTGTGTCTTGAATGCAAGACATCACAGCTTCGAATACTCTCCCTGCATATAGGAAATAAGTATCATTTAATGAATTACCAGGGTTTATCGGAGTTCCATTAGTAATTAATAAATATTAACGGGGTCTAGATATCGGGGAAAATCGGTAATCCCTAATTATATGTAACTGTTGGTATGATGTAATCTTTGAAATTTCCAGTGTACATTTGGCTACCCGTTTTGATCAGTCTATGTAGCACTAAATCCTGGCAATTCTCTGTACATTCCCTAACTTACTATTCAATTCTCCACACTGATGCCACTTAATATAGTCAACAGGAACATTAAAGGATTACATAATACAATTAAAAGACAAAAAAGTATTGTCTCATCTCAATAGAATGAAAACCTGTATATAGGAATCACATCTTTCTAGTGTGTAAGCAACAAAACTTAAAATACTATGGGTGGTTCAAGTCTTTTCCAGTTCTGCAAATGGGGGAAAAGTGAGTCATTACACTAATTAACAAAGTGCTTAAGTGTAAAGTACTATTGGACAAATCTGATGAATTGGGAAGGTAGGTTCTGCTCAAATTACTAATTGATTCCACAGAATACTCGGTACTCAACAGTTATGGCCCAACATCTCCAGAGCCTGACTTTTGGTGGCTACTCAAGAACCATATCCTTCAACGTCATCCTACAATCTCACTGTATGTGGAGATTGTACCCAAATTGTTGATCCTTTTCTAGACTGGAAGTCTAGTGTGTGATATATCAACACTAGCTCTCAAAAGCATTTCATACATTTTATATCGGAATTAGGCCTTAGTGATATTTGGCGTTTAACTCAACCTATTGATTCTGACTTCACTTTTTATTCTACACCCCACAACTCCTTATCAAACTCGATTATATTTTTATACCCAATTCTATGGTTAGTCTCCTTCTTACTGCTCAAATAGAATTCATTACAATTTCTGATCCTGCCCCAGTGTTTATCCAACTTGCATCCCCAACATGTCCTAGAAATTCAAATAGATGGAGATTCAATGCTAACTTACTGAGTGATGATTCTTTCTCTCCTTTTATAACCCAACATCATAACAAGTACTTTGCTGAGAATAAAAATCAAGACACATCTATTACAAACAACTGGGATTGTTATAAAGCTGTTCTTAGAGACCATATCATATCATTTGTTGCCAATAAAAAGAAAAAACACAAACAGGAATCAGAATCCCTTCTTAAGCAACTGAAACCTTTAGAAATCCAATTTGCTAATACTAACTCCCCCTCCATTCTTAAAGGTATTCTCAAATAAAGATTTCAATAATAAAATCGTTATGCAATATTCCTGTGTAAATTTGCTAAAATATAGATCTAAAATGTATTCGCTCTCTAATAAGGCTAATAAATCTCTGGATACCTACCTCAAATTTAAAAAAAGAAAGATCGAGGATTGTTGTCCTTAAAGACCATCTAGGCAATAGAAAATGTTCAGATAAGAGATCATTCAAACTTTCTCTAAGTTTTACTTGAAACTTTATACCTCTGAAGCCCCTCTTAATAATGTCTTTGCTGATGAATTTCTACGGAAAATACCCAGGAACTCGTATTCCTCAACAGATCTTTAATCACTTAATACTCCAATCACTCCCTCTGAAATATGGTTGGCTGTTAAACATCTTAAAAAAGGTAAAGCTCCAAGACCTGAAGGCTTCTCCATTGACTTTTTTGCCCATTTTTCGAATCTATTAGTCCCTAAATTCAGTGAACTTTACTCTCACTTCATATCTGAGGGAAGAGCTCATGGTTCATTTCTCGAAGCTATGCTCATTCTTTTTCCCAAGCCCAAAAAAGACCCTGAACTCCCTCAAAATGATCATCCCATCTCCCTTATCAATACTGATTGCAAGATCTATGTAAAGATCCTGGACAATAGACTTCTTCATTTTTTACCTAATCTCCTTAAACAAGATCAAGTTGTATATATTAAGGTTAGAGTGTCCTCCTCCAATATCAGACTATTTTTAGACACCATAGACCTAATTTGTAATTCTAAAGACCCCCATGCTGCAGTAGCTCTAGATGTGGAAAAAGCATTTGATAGAGTAGAGTGGGATTTTCTATTTAAAGCTCTTAAATGGCATGGTCTTGGCCCCACCTTTTTATCTATGACTAATGTTCATTATTCTATGCCTGAAACTGCAATCTTTGTCAATGGACAACTATCATCCTTATCCATCTATCAAGAGGAACGCGCCAAGGCTGTCCCCTTTCTCTAATTCTTTTCATTCTAGCACTTGAGCTCTTCCTAGAAACTATTAGGCAAAATGAAAATATTTTAGGAATCAAATATAAACATCTTTACATCAAAACTGCAGTTTATGCTGATGAAGTTCTCCTCTTTCTCAAAAACCCAGAACAAAATTCCCAGTATTTACTTGACATCATCTCAGATTTTTCTATAACGCATCTGGCTATAAACTCAATATAGATAAATCTGAAATCCTTCCACTTAACCTACACTGCACATCACGTCATACACTCCCTCTAGGAATTAAATGGTGCCCTAAGGGTTTTAAATATCTTGGGGTCCATATCTCAGCGTCTATAAGTCATATTTTCAAACAGAGCTCAGAAACCGTATTGGCCAGTATCAAGGAATTAACAACCTCATGGTCACCGCTTTTTCTCTCTTGGTGGGGTCATCTAGAAGCCATCAAGATGATGATATCCCCCATTATCCTATATCGCCTTTAAATGGTTCCCATTTCTTTCCCCCTTTCCTTTTTTAAATCAATAGACTCATGCTTGGCTAGATTTCTATGGGGAATGAAAAAGCATAGAATTTCACTGAGTAAAATAAAAAAGCCTTGCTCTTTAGGAGTTGTCAATTTCCCAGACTTTAGGAAATATCACATGGCCTTTGTCATCAAACAAACACAGATGTGGTTTATTCAAGAAGAACCAGTATATTTGCCTAGTTGGGTTTATCTAGAGAAAGCCATGGTTTCCCCAATTTCCCCTGCAGATATTTACCTTAACAAAGGTAAGAATAAATTTACCTCATATTGCTGCATTCGCCAATCTGCACTTTACCTTAAACTGTATATGTTCCTATCCGTAACTAAACTGTCCTTGTTCATCTCTCCTTTTATTTGGCTTAATCCCCTAATTAAAATTAAAGGCAAATCTATCTTTTGGAAACCATGGCTCTCCAGAGGTATTAAATGGTATAACCAATCCTTTGTGCTAAATGTACCTATTACTTTTAATGATTTTGCTATTTAATACCTGACTCTTTACTGAAACAATATTTGAACATTATTGCTGCCTTCGTTTATAACTATGAATTACTTATGCATGACTCCAATATTCCTGATGCACAAAGGTTATTGATGCACAAAGGTTATTGCATATGCTGAACTCTACGGCCTCGGTTTATTATAAACTGCTGACATCAACATTTCCCACTCCAACTTTTGACCATCTACACGGTGATTGGAAGAATGACTGCTTGCTAGATCTTCAATTATGCTGGCCCTCACAGTGGAAGTGCATTTCTAAGATTACTGCTTCAGCAAGCCTAACCCAAACCCTCTTCTTTTTTCATCTCAGAGCCTTCATTACCCATGTCTCTCTCTTCAAATATGGACGATTACCTAATGACTTTTGTTGGAGCTGTTTACATGTTCGAGGTTCTTTTAAGCATATGTTTATGGAATGTCAACATGTTAAACCTTTTTGGAACTCACTATAACATACTATCATATCTATTTTTTGGAAGTTCCCTTTTACAAACTACTCCAGCTAATAAATATGTAAACTTTCTCTTTGACTTATGTTTAATAGTTGCAATCGAAACCATTATTGCTAATTGGAAAAACCATATCCATCATAAAATGTTGTGGAACAATATCTGTAATATCCACAGACTAGGAATTTGCATTGCATCTTCTCCTGATTTGCTATGTAAACATCACCTGAAATGGCAACCCTTCCTGGATTTCCTATCTAATACTGAACCTCATTAATATTAAAATATGCATCATTTATCTGATTATCATGTTCCCCTTATCCCCCCGTCTTCCTTCCCTCTCATGGGTGTTATGTTCCGTCTTTGTCTTGCCCATTATTCGTTGTTCTGTCATTTGTATTGTCCACCCCCCATTATTCTAAAAAAAAGTCAAGCTTCTTTACCCAGTAATTTTTACATACTTGGCAACTGTTTATGCTGCTAACTACGTGTTTATGAGCGGATTCTATTATGCTTCTTTCACATATATATCATATATTTCTTACATCCTTAATGATTATTAATTGCCTTGTATGTCTATTTCCTATAATAATATCTTTTAAACACAAAGGGCCTCATTACGACCCAGGCGGTAAGTTACCGCCTGGGCCGTGACTTTACCACCATGGCGTAAACTACGTTTATGCCATGGTGGTTGGCGGACTTACCGCCCCATTCCGACCTTGGCGGGGCGGTAAGTCCCCAATCCCCATTTACCCTTCCCCATTCCCATTTTTGCCCCATAGGGCATAATGGGAGTGGGGAAGGCGTTAATTACGCCACCGTAAATTACGGTGGCGTAATTAACTCCATGGTCCCTTAGCGCCATGGATTTTAACACCTTCTAAAAGCAGGTGTTAAATCCGCCATGGCGCTAAGGGACCTCGTACTCAGGCGGTAAGGGTCGGCGCTGTTTACGCCGTCGTAAAACCCTTACCGCCTGAGTCGTAATGAGGCCCAAAGACATTGGGATTTCTCCTTTAATGAATACATTTTGATATGATTAACCACTTTTCTGAGCAGTGTGGCAAGGATACGAAGCAAGGGGGAATTGTATATAGTTGCAGGACATTCATCTTACAAAATGAGTGTGCTTAGTCACAATTACTATATCTACCTTTTCATCAGGACCTCATTTTAGAGCATTACATCAAAAAGGGAAGTACTATTTGTTGTGCATTTGACTTGTTTTTATCTAATAATGATGAGTGCGCAGTTTCCAAGCTCTGATTTCCCAAGACTGGAGAAATCCGCTCTGCTGATAAGCTGATTAGGTGCTATCCCAGTTTCTGCTACTTTCCATTGAGGACACTGTGTCTCTGAGCTGGGATGTCCCTGTTTATCCCGAATTGCTGGCTTTGTTATTCTCAGGATGTTGAAGATCCCTCCTAGAAGCTCTGTTGTTGCTCTGAGTTATATCCCCAATTGTGCAGCATTTATGTGCTTCATGGGAAAAGGCTGCCACCAGCCAAAAACATGTCTTCCAAAATTCATTCATCTGTATGGTAAGTCTTTTGGCCCGCACAAACCTAGTTATGTGCACCTTAGTGAACATGTGGAGCAGTTCAGGTGACACTGCCGGGTAAGTGCGGAGATTAGAGTCCTGCAAGATAACCCAGTAATTGGTATTAAATCGCTGTGTTTCAACTGCTACTGACCCTCTTGCATGGGTCAGGATGAGCAGAGCAAAACTACTCCTACATTGCAGTATAGCTTGGAGAAAAATGTGCAGCAGTATGACCTGGCCCAGCGTCAGTTTATTCAGGTGGCTGTTAATATGTGAGGTCCATCTTCCTCATGTTGCAGTGCCTATGTGAGCAGAAGCATCTCAAAGTGGTATATTGCATGGGCAATCAAGCGTGTGTAAAGAGTGTCTTTGCTTACGTGAACACCATGTGCAAACCAGCTTTAAATATCAGTCTAGCAGGCCAATCTAAATCTGAACTTCTGTCTTTGGTGCCATTGGTAAGGAAAATGTTGAGCACTATTGTGTAGGCCTGTGATTTTGGATGGAAGACCAGATTTTGACAGCAAATGGATCTTGCACCCCTGCATTGTGAGTAGGACATTGGTGTATCTCATTAATTGAAAAGGACAGAGCCTAGAAATAAAAACGTTATTGGGAAGCTGCTTAAGTGTAATGTGTTCAATTAAAGTGAATTACTACAACTCCCAGAATACATTCGTTTGTGAAATAAATATTCATGTATGGAAAAGAAATCACATGTTTTCAGTATACTAGTTATATCTCAGTTAAATAAACCTGTAGTCATAAAGTTTGTAGTTCTTCATCTCAGTCTGACAGTTTGTTGACTTAATGGCTAAATGGAAAAAAAATCTTTTAAAAAGTATTTGTATTTTATTTATTTATGAAGCGCTCCCCGCCCTGGGGCAGCTGGGCGCGTGTCTTACAGCTATTAAAGCTCTTAATGCAGTACAGTTATGCAGGAGTATTCAGTTACACATTACAAAAGGTTACAACAAGAGTAGACAGTATGAGTATTGAATTCAGACAGAATAAGAAGGGTGGACCGCAGCCGCGGTCAGGTTAGTGGAACTGTAGGGGCTCTAGCAGTCTAGTTCGTGTAACCAGCGTGTGGAATTTTTTTTGAAGATATGGAAAGATGGCTCAGATCTAATAGAGGTAGGAACCTGGACAGGAAAACTGGAACCCCCCCCCCCGAGTTCTGCAGCTTGTATTTAGGAATGGCCATAGTGTGGGCTTGGGCCGATCTAAGGGGCCTAGAAGAGGTGTGTGGCAGAAGTCTATTAGAGAGGTATGCTGGGGCGAGGTTAGCTCTAGCTTTATGGGTTAAGGCTAGCGTTTTGAGGGCAATTCTGTTTGACAGATAGCCAGTTCATGTTACGTCTGGTGTCGGATATGTGCGACTTCTTAGGTATGTTAATGGCCGCTCTGATAGCGTTGTTCTGTGTTACTTGTAGTTTGTTCATGTTTCTAAGGCTTGTCCCTAGAAAGAGTGAGTTACAATAGTCAATTTTGGACATAACTAGTGTTCTGGCCAAGGTGATGTAGTTAGGCGTCGTTAGGAAGGGCCTGCAGGCAGTGATTAGCTTACATGTGTAGGCAGATGCTGCAACCACCGCGTTGGTTTGTCTGTTAAAGGATAAGGTATCGTCTAGGTAAATACCAAGAGTTTAAGTGTTATTAGAGGCCGTAATGGTGTTACCGTCAATAATGAAGGATTTGAATGAAGGGTCAAGTTTGTTCAGTCTACAGCGGGAGCCAAGCATTAGTATCTCAGTTTTCTCATCATTTAGACAAAGTCCATGGTGTGCCATCCAGGCTTGGATTACTGAATAGATGTCCTTAAGGAGTTTGGTGTCTGCAGAGAGGTTACCAGAGATTGGGATTAGTATCTAGGTGTCATCAGCATAGTTAGTATATGATAAACCCATTTGGTCAAGAATATTGAATAAAGGCTTACTGAAAACATTATAAAGCGTGGGGGATATGCAAGATCCTTGAGGGACCCCACAGAGTACAGGAGAAGGTTGAGCAGAGGCTGAAGATGAAAAGACTCTCATAGTTCTATTATCAAGGAAAGATCTAATCCACGAAGTAGCAGAGTCGGAGAAATGTGCGGCTGATTTAAGGTGTTGGCACAGTATATGATGGTTCACAAGATCAAAGGCAGCCGATAGGTCGAGAAGTAGTAGGAGTGCTAATTTGCCCTTGTCTTTCACATCCTGTATTTGGGTTACTAAGTCGATCAAGACTGTTTCCGTGCCATGTCTGGGGCGGAAACCGGATTGTCTAAGGCTATTGGTTTCTAGATATGCTTGAATTTGTAAGTAGGCAGCGTGATCCAGTATTTTTAACAGGAAAGGCACCGTCATAATAGGTCTGCAGATCAAAGGGTTACTAGGGTCAAGAGAAGGTTTTTTGAGGAGTGGAATAACCCAGGCATTAAGCTATCAGGTACCGTGCCTGTTTTGAAAGAAGTATTAATAAGATTCGTGATGAAGGGGGCGAGGTCCTGTGCAGCGGCTTTAATGATAGGAGCGGGGCAGGGGTCACCTTGATAATTGGAGGGTTTTAGTTTCCTGATGATGTTAACTACTTCCCAAGTGTCAAGTGGGGTGAAGCTAAATGGTTTGAAGGGTGGTTCGGGACTAGTGTTGTTAGTGAGGAGTAGTTTATGATCAGGGTCAGTGAGCAGGAGTTGTTTTTTTTGTGGTTGATTTTAGTTTGGAGCATTGATATTTTATCTAGTAGAGCCTTCTGGATGTTAGTACACCATGTGGCATCTGAACTACAATTGTCAATAGGGGTGATAGGAGATTCAAGTTCTTTTAGAATCTTGAATAATTCTTTTGTATTTGATTCAGCTAGCGTAATGCATTCATTGTAGTTGTTATTTTGGCTTGAATGATAGCTTCTTTGTAATTGGAGGATGCAATGGTCAACATAGTTTTGTTGTTAGGAGAGCAGCAGTTTTTCCAACATGCTTCAGCATTTCTTTTTGTTTTGCGGAGTTCTCTCAGATGATGTGTGTACCAGGAATTGAGGTGGGCACGAGGTTTGGCTTTGCGCATTTTTAGTGGGGCAATGGTGTTTAGTGCTTTCAGCATGGCCTGGTTGTAGGCGTCCACTAAAACTGTAGGGTCTGCCAAATGTAGAGTATTATTGAGAATGGGGAGAATGAGAGGGAGAAGAGTGTCTATAGTGATGTTTTTCTTATTACGAGTGAGAGTCGCTGGTGCCGTGCCGACACTAGGACAGTATGGTGTAGCGTTAATGGCAAATGTTATTTTGTAATGGTCAGACCAGATACACTGAGTGATGGTGGTCAAATCTATATTGCAGTTGATGTCCGCAAGTCAATCTAGGGTTCTACCTTTGATATGGGTTGGTTCATGTATGTGGTGGGTGTAGCCTAGGTCCGAGAGCATACTGGCTAAGTCTGTGGCGTTAGTATCTGCTAGTTCCTTAAAACCTAGGTTGAAGTCACCTAATATTATGCTTTGCGAGTTGGGTTTAGCATTTTTGGTGAGAAGTGACAAAATGTCCTCATTGAAGGTTAAACTAGGACCAGGTGGACGGTATATAAAATGTAATATGATCGTCTGCTTGGACGATAGCGGCAATTTGAAAGAAAGTGATTCAGCAGATGGGATTTGGGTGTTGGGGATGGCTTTAATGTCAAGTGAGTTCTTGAAAATAATGGCAATTCCACACCTTTTAACTTGGGCAGTATTCCTGTCACATCTAATTATAGAATAGTTGGCAGGTATGGCTAGAGCCAGTGAAGGGCCAGATGCAGCATGTAACCATGTTTCAGTGACAGCTAAGAGGTCAAGGTTTTCAGTGATTATGAAGTCAGCGATGTCCAGTGCGTGGGCAGGGATAGATTGTGCATTGATAAGGGCTGCCTTGATCAATGGGTTAGTTTGGATAGTTTTGTGGGAAGGAGTGTGACTATTGTCGAGAATTATACTTTGGGCAGATGTGATTGAGGCTTTGGGTGTCGAATTTTTTAAGGTCTTAGATACCTGTTGCTGAGGGGCTTTAGTACTGAATCTAGATCTTAGTCTGTGATTTCTTAGGCGGATAAGTAGTTTGTTAGGTGAAGGTTTGGTTGAAGGGTTGTTCTTAGTGATAGAAGTGAGGTGAGCAGGAGCTTTACTGAGTGTCCTCATGCAGGAATTGGTAGTTAATGAGTGAGTTCTGGCTCTCAGTTTGAGATTCCTCGAGGCTTTGGAGCGTGGTTGGTTGGGTGTGGGTTTTGAGGCGAAATGTAGTAGCCACAGAGCAGGGTCATTCAGGTACGGGTTGGGCTGAGACAGTGCGTCAGATAACCTATACTGGTGCGAGCTATATGGCGGGACTGTGGGAGATGCCGAGAACACCATGAGGTAAGTACTGGGTGGGATGGGGGGTTCTTGATTATGAGGAGAGAATCTAACAATATGGAGAAAACTAGGCTGGTTGCTATAATGCAGTGTAAGGAAGAGCGTGGTCAGGATCATATGCATAGTGGAATAGAGTCCGTGTACATGGATGTCACTATGATAGCACAATATGAGACCCCTAGGTTGTGATATAGAGTGAGCTTCTCCTGGAGGCGCAATTTATAGTGACTATTAACCGGGTATATAGATAACTAATGACAATCCCCCGTAAGAAGGTAAATAATTAGCAAAGAAAGAGCACAAAGCGAGATCCTAAGGCAATAATGACAGGGTCCCAGCAAGAACACAACACAAATTACCGTGGCTGATTTAAAAATGTTACACAGTAACTGAATCAGCCTGAAACAACAAGTGTAATCGTCTGTAATATTAGCAGTGGCTAAGAGTCTTTTGTGAATATGGCTGCAGTAGTAGGGCAAACTTGGACACGTTAGCAGCGAATGAGCATTTATGCATAAACAACACAGTACATACAGTGCAAATTTACATGCTCATATACTGATTACAATAGATATTGTTGTTGAAACATCCCCAAATATAGAGGTTGCTAGGGGGGGGCGACAAGTCAGATAGTAGGTGGCGTTAATGAAGTAGTCAGGTGTTGAGAGGACAAATCTATAAGTAACCCAGGCGAGAGTCGCGGGAGGGCCTGTGCAAATAATCCAATGCACTCACATATGCTAGTTGGGGGTGGTTAGAAGGGTGACGGTGTCCAAATGAGAATCGTGCAGATGAGAGTGCAGGAATGACGGGCAATATGAATTATCTCCAATGGAAGAGGAGGCTTACCAGATGGAGTACACCGTTGGAAAACGGAGCGCGGGTGTACTGTCGTCAGGGGGGTGTACCTGGCTGGGTGAAGGCAGCTCACTTCGGTGGAGCGGCCATCTTGGCGTGGTGTTTACCACATGGAAGCCAATGGCGGCGCAGGGGTGCAGCCAGATTAAATATGCCGGCGGTCTGACGAGGTGAAGGAGCGCATCAAAGCTCCGTTATTTTTAAATGTAGATCTGCAGCAAGCAATTTCACGGGTGCCGCAGAGGAAGAGACGGGTTGCACGACGCTTGTCCTAAAACAGTAGCATGGACTGCATATGGTTCAGGATGCTTCGAGCTGGCAACACTGCTCCGGCAGTATCCGCGACGAGCATTCTTCTTATGGACAGCCACCCTGTCTAAGGGAGACAGGCACAGGACAGGGTTAGTCCTTGTTCGTGGTCCTTGTGAAGTGGGACGGCTCACGCCTAACGGCTCCGGCAGGTAAAGTAATGAGCAATTTACACATTCAAATAAATCTGTAGCTTAATGATAGCAGGTTCTTTTCTGACTTGATTGTTATGCTATGCACAATGTGATGATAACAATAAGAAACAAGGGTACATTTGTAGTAGGCATGCCCCTATTGAAAATGAAGAAAAAAAAGCGAATTTTCCTCGTAAAGATCAACAATGCAAGGAAATCCAAACAGCACTGCAGAAAATCAACCAATCGAACAACATTTATTATTTATTGCCAGGTGTTAGCCTTTTCAACATACATTTACCAACAATGTAGTAGTAAAGCCGTAACTATCAGTAGAGGAAGTGAGGTAGCAACTATCGCTATCAATTAAGTTGCAAGTGCTCTCTCACAAACCCACCTTAACATAAATGTCTGGTAATGCTCCCAATCAGTGCTGCTCATTGTGCCGGATTTTCCCTGATCTGGAAAACAGATGTCTCCACGGATCGGGGGAAGTCTAAGTTTACCCTGGAGAGTTCCCGTGCTTTTGCCCTGCATAAACGTTTCCAAGATGTTCTGTGCTCTTGACCTGCACACTACCAAGGGGATTCGAAGCTACAATGCCAATGCCAGAATTGAGCCACTTAACCACAAGACCACCTGAACATCAATCCAGGGTGCTTGTTAAATTGCTGGTTAGGATAGTGAGCTGCACAAAATAACACAATATTTACCTACAGCTTGTTGGGGCTTAAAAGTGTGCACCTTTTAAACTGTGCTTGCAGCATAATCGGAAAGAAACGCTCCTCGCATGTGTTATGTTCCAGGGCTCAAGAGAAACCTTTCCTGAAAGGTGAATTTGCGTTTACGTTGGGGACGGGGGAATGGTTGCTAAGCGTCCGGGTCACTGGGGTGCTTTATACATTCATTAAAGTAAAGTAAATGAAAGGTCCACCTAGGTTTAGCACACTTTCTGGGCCAGCAGACCTCTAGAGCAATTGCACCTGCCCTAATGCCATTTCCCTTTAAAAGGCGTCGGCAGTCATTTATGTTTGTGATGCTTCCACACTGGGAAAAGCTGGGGGACATCACATAAAGGTGGGCTAGATTATCACAGCCACACACTCCGAAGCTTAGCTTTCTACGCCTAATGTCAGGTAATTTAGGGGTAACCACATAAACTGAAACTGGAGATACATTTTTATTAACACTTTAGGTACAATAGAAGTAACAAATACCTCCAAGTGCCAGTCACTGAAGTAGCAAAGGCGTGTCAACCCTATTGCTGCTGCGTCATACACTGCCAGACTGAAAGAATTTAACGCATGCGTAATATAATTTAAAGAATGCAACTCGACTAAGAAAATGGACCAATTGCGTAACGGTTTTTAATAAGTACACCCTTCTAAATCACTAGGTCCAAAGCAATGGAGGTGGGAGAGGGAACGTGGTAAGTATGTGCATATTCAAGATGACAGCTCAGGACAACCTTTTCTACACAAAGACAAAGCAAGGGTCAGAGCAAACTGGCCAGGAGTATTGTCACTATTAACCAGCCGCGGTATTAGGAATGGTAAATCGAGTTTTTCGTGATGAACCATTCCAATAGAAACATGTCACAAAAAGCAAGACATGTTTTGCAAAAGGGTCTCAGTTCAGTTCCTACAAACACAACTATTCTACAAGAGCTGGAAATAATAGAAACAAAGGATACTAAGGCATTTAGAAACCTCTCCAACATAGAAGAGCATGCTATACAAGCCTTGATCCAGACCCAACACTGTTAAACCACCAGATAAAGTGGGCCCTACTCTTATTATGGGTACTGTAGACTAACTTGCTTTGGTGCAAACACTCCCTGAAGATAAAGTTGTGCACTTTTGGGAAAAGAGACAGCATCTCTGATTACATCAGTAATGCTTTGAAAGGCTTGGAGCATCTAGACATCCCAACATGATTATACAAAGAGCGAGAAAGCTACAAAAACATAATCTCTTCCATCAAGTCTTCCCAGAATAGCCAGGACTCTTAATGATGCCATGTGCCATAACATGAGGGCTACTCTATCACCCTGCATTATTTACTGTATCGAATATCAAAACATTGCCTAATGGAATGTTACGAATTTTCTTACTGCAAAACCACATTTTCTGGTTGCTCCATGGGTGAGTCTGTGAATGTCTTTCAATATTATACTCTTTATAGTTGTTATATTATCTATGTGTGTCTGCATGTAACGTGTGCCTTGCTAATTCCCTTCTGTGCATCTTTCCATCCAGGTTCCTCAGGTTTAGTGAAATGGAATTCCAGGGAGTTGAGGGCCAGTTGGCAAATTATTGTTTGTCCCATTAAACATGGTGTGAGTATGGAGGAACCATGAATAAATGCTGGTTGGCTGTGCAGGGCATTTATTAAGCTACCTAATGCGTGAATGTATAACTTCCAAATGTTAGCCCTTCCTATGCATCATGAGCCATACACAATTAATGTATTTTGATTTGCTGGTCCACAGACAACCACTGCAGCTGTTCCAGAGCTGGAGAAATGTCTGTACTCGTTGACTATTTGTGCTGTGGCATTCTGGACTTTTTGCAATTGATTTAGGGGCAACCTTGGTAGGCCCAGAAAGGCAGAATTGCAGCCATCTAACTAGGATATCTGCATTCAAAAGAATAACCTAAATGGAAAATGCGAAGAATGCAAGTAGCTATTTCAGGTGTTTAATTTTGGTCAAAGGATGACTAGAGAGTATAACTGGATTGGAGAATTGTAGTAAGTTGGCTATCAATGAAAACCTCAAGATGCAGACCTAGCTGACTGGGTTAGGGCAAAGTTCCAGTAGGTGGTTCCAAAAGTTAGAGAATCAGATGTTTTTGGAGTGTTTGCAAATCATGATCTCTGTCTATGAGGTCTATTCCTGTCCATCCAGCCACTCACAATTAACCTACACAAAGAAAACATGGTGGTGATAGATGGAACATCATCACCAAGCCATAATACCATTTGAGTTCCATTGGTCTAAGTGTAAAAGTCTAAAGGGTTGGATCATTTTTCCAGCAGCTGGTGATAACGTTTAAGGGGAAGAAGGCCGATTGGCAAACATTTGCCACTCCACAGGTAACATAGTGTCTTCTGGTTGACCATTTGTGATATTTGGAAAAAATGACCTCAACCAGTTTAAAGCTTTGGCTGTGCTGCCGAAAGAGAGAGTGTGACACTGGAGAGCAGAAGTGTGGACAATGTGGAAGGCGGATGAGAGATCTAAGACTACAATGACATTAGCAACATTGTGATACACAATCTTCCAGATTTCACCCAACACAGAAGACACCAGGACCTACACCTCATACCAAGATCGAAACCAGTTTGATGTTCTAAAATAGTAACCTCCTTGATATGGTTTAGCAGCTGACTTGAGTATCTTTCCCAAAAAGAGTATATGGCCATGTCTGCTGTAGAAAAACCAAAAGGTGATGGGTAGAATATTTTGAAATAATCATAACCAACGGCACAGTTCTGGGAAACCCTGCAGACAACCCTTTTCAGCCTGCCAAGCCATTACAGAAGGAGAACGACCATTTGCAAATTGGGCTTGGTCCCACCCCAAAATGGGAAGTGCAGCCCCAACTACATGTGTTTCCGCCTTATTGAACATCATCAGTGAGGAGTAGCTTTGGTCTGTAGGTCTGCTATATACAGAGAGCCTTTGTGCTCTAGGGCCTTGAAGCATCCCCTGTGCTAGACCGAATTACCAATAAGGATCTCTGACCAAAATAACCAAACAGACTCAAAGAATATGGTAAAGTACTACTGTTACGCTCACCTGACTCCCACGGAGGCGCTGGCCAGGATCGTGCTGCTGTGACCTCTTCTAAGGTGTTGCGCGGGGCTCAGAAGATGGACTGAACCGCACTCCCAACTCCTGCTTGTCCGGCTTGCAAAAGTATCCTTCTTAGGGTCTTGAAGGGCGAGCTCTCCTTCCTGCTTCTGATGCAGGGGCGCGTTGGTATCCAGTTACTTCACTGGATTCTTGGTTTTATGAGAACCAAACTTGCTTGGCTTCCAGGTAATTTCCTTGAAATGTTCCCCTTTTGTCCTTGCATCAATATGCTAATGTCAATGTCTTTTTCCCCATAGGGGCCGGGGTCCGGAAACGCCTGGATGCGGCGCGGACCCGAAATGAAGAGGGAATGACCCAACAGGTAAGTCTTAACATGGAGGTTTAGGTTTCCTCATTCCCTTCTCTCTCTCACCTTTGCTCTTGTCTTTTTCTCCCTAGGCGTGGAAGCGTGGCTGCGAATCCGGGTGATCGCTGCTGAACATGGAGGCGCCCTGTGAAGGTGAGTGGAATGCAGCGCTGCGGCGGTCGATGCGATGTGCTTTTAAATTAAGTGTCTTCCTTTGCAGGATCGTCGGCGAGCTGACTCCGGAATGCGGATCTTGCAGGTAAAGTCTTTTCCTTCTCCTATTCTCTCTTTCTCTTCCTTTGTAGGTGATCAGGATGCTGGCAGGCGTGGCAGAAGTCCGAATGCAGGAGCAAACACGGTGAGCGTCCAGCTGCTAGATGCAGAACAACGCGAAGCATGTGCTGCTCTTCGGGTGTGGTTTAAATAGCCTGTAAAGTAGTTCCAGGTATGTATCCTTCCACTCAGGTATGTATTCTTCCTCAGACCACACCCGAGTGATAAAGTAGTCCGAAAGATAAAGTAGTCCCATTCAGTCCTCAAGAGGGCCTGGATGTAGCAGCACGGTCTGCTTCAGGTAAGTTCACATTAAAACACTTACACACATGTCTTGCTTTATGAGCCTGGCGCCTAAGGCGCCAGGACTGGGGTCCAGAATGAGCCTGGCGCCAAAGGCGCCAGGACTGCGTCCAAAAGGCCCCAACTTGGGCCCGCTGAGACGTCCTTGGGGAAAATGATGTCTGCCTCTGTGGTTGCTGGGCTGGGCCTGGCTCCTTGGAGGTAGGCATCATGACAACTACTTTATTATCAGTATGAAATAAAGTAGGGCAATCTGAGAAGAACAGGCAATAATTCATGCACTCACACCCAAATGTGAATATACAAAGGTTTTGTACCTCAATGAGTGTCATTTATGGTGTCATACTATGTGACAAACTAAAACCTATTGAAAGGAGGGATTGGTTAGGGGAACACATGTACCTACAGTATATATAAGTGTTAATGGGGGTCATTACGAGTTTGGAGATAGCCATGCCGCTCCCTGAATGGGGACTTCCTGGTTCCCTGAATGGGGACTTACCGGGTCATTCCAACCTTGGAGGACCCGGTAAATCCCCATTCAGGGAACCCATCCCCATTCAGGGAACCCATCCCCATTCGAGCCCCCATAGGGCTCAATGGGAATGGGGAGGGAGCTAACAACGGGCCCGTTAATAAACGGCCCGTTGTTAGCTCTCTGGTCTTTTATCGGCTCCCACTAAGGACGGCTGGTTTTACCAGCTGGCCTTTGTGGGACCTGCTAAGGGACCTCGTAATGCAGTGGTAAGGGGTTAACAGCACCGGCATCCTTACCAGCGCCGTTAACCCCTTACCGCGGACCTCATAATGAGGCCCAATAACTTCATTGGCTGCCCCTTCTCTCATGGGCACGGCTCGAATTATCTTTAAATACGTATAATACTGATCATAGCAGAAGAAATGACAGCGGGTTGGACTATGCAACATTGTATAGCATGTTTCTATATAGACCCTCTGATTGGCTGGCATGCTTTCCCAACATTGGACTATCAGCTCGTTATCAGTATGTAAGCAAAATGAAACTCCAGCCGCAAGCAACGTCAGACAACTCCCCACTTTCCTAATTAGTCCATCGTCTCTCATTGGTCAGGCCCCAAGCTATAATTCTCCTTTGTAGTTGATCTCAAAGCCGTGTCTCTGTTCTGAGACATTCAAGGGGGTGTAGCCACACTATTATCTTCATTTGGGTTTAATAAATAGCCATTATTTTGAACTTCTAGACCACAAATATGTCCATCTCAACCTTTTATTTACTGCTATATTATTCAATTGGGCTGGGTGTTGTTACACTTTCTCGGCCTCTGGAGACTTGCTCACTCGATCTTGCATGGGTGGTCTAATAATTAGCTCTTGCAGATGTTTTCTCCATCGCTTAATCTAAGAGAACTATGTTTTACATACATGGCTTATCTTTTTGACTTCCCTTGTGCCTTGCAATTATTCCTTGAAATAGCATCCTTGATCCCAAGCAAATAGACTCCTCTGTATTCCTCACACAAAGCTGTTACGGTAGCTTAAATGCTTTTAATATGCGTCTGACGTCCATCTTTCAATCATGGCCACTCTAGCCATGTTATGCTTTCCTCTGCAGCAAGCTTCTATATGTCTGATCTACATTGCGTTTCTGCCTATATACATTTATTAATCAGCAGGTTTCTTTATCTTCTTTGCATATACGATTTCTTCATATTCGATTACATGTTTCTCTTGTTGCTTCATTTACATATTTATTCTTTGAGTATTTGCATATTGTTTCAGTGAGTCTCAGTATCTCTCCTCTATGATGTCACTCTGCTCTGTCAGATTTCACTTATAGCTCTATGATGTGCAATGGTGTGTGCAGACATCCGTCCACCCTCTCAGTGTGTGGGTACATTCGATACGGTTGTCTGAGTGCATATTGTCTCTCATACGCGCAATGCAGTATTTGGATGATACCTGGTGTCCCACATAGGGCTCTTCTCCTAATGTTCCAGTATGAGGGAGGTGAAGGGCGGGAGTTAGTGATGACATGTCACCTGCCCCTCTACATTCCCCCCTCAGGTATAGTGCACTACCACCTCCTCTTCTTTAATCTTTTGCATCCTCTCTTCACATCTAGCTTTCTTCGGGATCCACATTTTCATCACCCCCCTCAGGTTACCTGCATTCTTTATATGCAAATCCACATTCCAGGTCATGTGACAGCATTCTCCAGTTGATCAACAAAATACCCAACGTCCTACATATTCCTTATGATCCTTAGGGTAGTAGAACTTCATCCCTGGGTGTGCCAGCAAACTCTTCTTTATGTTCTCAAGGGTGGTGTCTTTGACCTGTGGTTTATCTCCATTCCCATCAATCATCTTTATCCAAATAGCTTTTTTGGCAGTTTTCCGGCATTGTCCCAAAATGATCCTTATGAGACAGAATCCTAGCAATACCAACACTAGTATAGCTCCAAATAATATGAAGGCATTTGCCAGCCAGGTTTTAATCCCTGAAAACAGAGACGAAAACCAGTCATCTCCTGCTGTCTCATCAGATTCATCCTCCATCTTCGTATGCAGGGTCTTTAGCAGAGTTATTGCTTTTGTCATGGTTCCATTTTCTCCATCATGGGAAGGTTTGAATATACAGCAAGAAGGTCCGACCTTGGTGCACACACCTCCCTTGATTGCCGTAATGAAATCCAGGACATACCTGTTCTGAAGGGTCATAAGCCTAATGGCCCTCAGTTCTTCTCTGTTTGCATTAAACACTTTTATTGTTGCATTGATCATTTGCAGCAGCTCCCATCTGTTAATTGGCAGCCACTTAGCATTGTCTGCAGTTTGAAGTCCTGCCATAAATATAGATGTTATTATCATCACCATCTTGATGAATAATGTATGCTCATCTGGAATACCATTATAGGCTTTTATTGATTTTGATAAAAAATTGTTTTCCCTCTTCAGTCGGCGAAGGTTGAGTGACCTCTTACTTCTGTGGTATTCATACATTTTTGGAAATCTGTTGATATGGAGATTACTTTGTGGAATGAATAATGAAGGAATGTGTACGACCACAAGGGAGCATACTCCTCCCCACTTTTCAGGCAGCCTCACAGAAGCTGTGGATTAACAGGCCCAATATCGATTTATCATCATGGCATTTCCTCCATTAATTCATGGCCCTTCAAGTACCTGATTACATCCTTTATTTACTCCAACCAGGACCAGGCCTTCATTCTTGAAGCGTGTTGTTGCATGTGTTAGTGGTATTATAGATGCAGGTCCTGCTTCATTGACAACCCATGTTAGTAGCTTAGAGTACTTGGCCCATAACTCTAAACACATGTCAATCGCTATTTATACTACGCTTACTGGTTCCTTATTCTTAAGAATGTGGGGAAAGATAACAGTTGCCCATTTTCCTTCGAATTGTCCTCTGGTTGTGCACAATGCCAGATGACTAAGGCACTTCATATCATGTGCAGGCATCTCATTTGCAATTAATGTTCTGGCTATGTTCATGGCATAGGAGATGAGAGAACACACGTATCAGCTTTCATGTGGCTTTCTCTCTTCCACTTAATTCATGTGCTGGTACCATAGGTTATTCTTTAAGTGAGATGAATTATCAAGATATGTCTTTATGCTTTCATGGTCTGCTCCAGCCTCTCTTTTAAGTTGAACAATTTGTTTAGTAAAATTAGGGAACATGTTGCTTTTGCTTTTGTTAGGGATTACAAATAATGTTTCATTGTCCCCCAAAGTATTTTAATCATTATTTGTTTGAATGCCATAATAATAAGAAAGAAAACACAAATCATAAGACAAAATGAAATTACAATTACCATTCCTGAAAAACGTATGAACTTTCTCAATGGTAGTGAGTCTCTCATATTCTGGAACCATCCCATTTTATTTATTTCAAAATGTAATTGTGTTATCTTCTGTAATTCACACTTTTATATCATAAACTACAAAATAATTGCCACAATAATTCTGAAAATAATTTGATTGTTTTTAGGATTGCCACACAATGTTACAATGTCCACATGTTGTTTATCAGAGCTAGGTAAGACTATAATATGTAGGTAAAAACAGCATACAAGAATGTGTGTAATGTTATGATTGGTAGCATAGAAGAGGCAATGTATTCATTGTTTTTTTGTGCATTAACACATTGTTCCTTTAACTTATGTAAAAAAGTTCCAGGGTAGCTGCAAGTCCATTCATGCCTTCTTAGATTTAAGAAATGTTGATCTTCATTTCAAGGGTGTTTTATTGTTTCATGAAATCCTTTTCTTTGCTCTTGGTTGCTGTTCTTGTCTGCATGCACAGAACTTCTCTTGCTTCACTGTCAGTAGATGCAGGAGGGGTCAACATGTCTCCCTTGTATGGTTTGATGGCGTGCAGATGCAGCCAGGCTCGTCTTCCTTGTAGTTTAACAGCTGTGGGGGTAACTACTTCCACCTCATAGGGTCCGTCAAAGCACGGCTTATTCCAGGTGCAGACAAATTTGCACACCAGCACCTGCATAAGATTGGCTGTTTCAGTAAGCAGTCTGGGGCAGTTGGCTGGGTTTCGTATCAGTCCTCTTTGACCCCTCCCTTTGGTTCTTGATCTATTGAGAAATGAAAGAAACACGTGCAGTCATTGTTACTAGGTAATCATGCATCTCATCACCTAATGTCTTTTCTGCACTGTGCGCATCAGTTTCTATCCTAGTTGGAGGAGCAAAGGGTGTTCTAATTTGGCATCCAGTCACCAACCCATGAGGAGTTAGGTGGTGATCATAGCCATGCTGATTTCACAGTGCAAATAGCACATGGGGCAAACAGTGTAACCACCCCGTCTTCAAAGTGATCTTAATCTTCGCTATTCTCTCTTTAAGGATACATTTAATCCCTCACAAATTCCATTCGCCTGCGGGTGATAGGCAGAAGAGAACTTGTGTTTTATACCTAATAAAAGAGTTAATTCTCAAATAGTTAATTTACAAAATGTGGTCCATTGTCAGACCGCAGTACTTCATACACACCCCATCTTGGGAACACCTCAAGTACAAGGAACTTTGTGACGCATGTGGCACCTGGGTGTGCACATGGACCTGCCTCGATGCATTTAGAAAAGGGACATACCACTACCAGCATGCACTTATAACCGTTGCATGTCTGCATCATATCCACATGATCAATATGTAGATGCTGAAATGGGCCATTGGGTCTAGGAATTGCTCCTCTCACTGTTCACAAGGTGTGCACTGCAGTACATTTCTGGCACACAATGCAATAGATAATAAACTGTGCCACATACTCTAACAAATTTGGTGAAAACCAATCTGTATTTGTAGCAGCAAGACTCTCTTGAGTCCTATGTGCGGGGCAGTGAAGCTGCTCCAGCGCTACCCTCAATAATGCTAGAGGCGAAACTGGCTTCCCAGTGCTATCCTGCCTCCAGATTGCCTCAGTGGAGGATAAAGAACATCCCTGCTTTCTCCATAAATATTGCTTCTCCTGTGAGGCTCGACCTTGTATTTCAATTAACTAAAAAATAGACAGCATGTTAAAGCCCTCCTTTACCAACATGCATCATCCGGTCATTTGTTTACCACTTCTTAGTTTGAAATCAGAAATATTTGGGAAAGATGCAGCCTTTTTGGCTTCTACAAATGTGGCTTCATTTCCATGAGAAATTGTGTCTGTTCTTTTAGTATGCACTTGGCATTTTACAACTGCGATAGTCAATGGGAGTTTCAATGCCTCAATAAGCTTATGTAATAGGGTTGCATGTTGCACTTGAAAGCCGTCTGCACGGAGGAAGCTGCTCCTTTTCCAGCATGACAAACCTGTGTGTACAGTTGACGTCGCATCGGCAGAGCCAAAGCACACTGTCACTTCATCATTCTCATATATTCGAAGTTCGGCAATAAGCAGCACTAATTCTTCAGCCTCTGCTGAGCAAAACAACAGCAATCTCATGCGTGTCAGTACTTCAAATTCACCCTCTCAGTTCAACTTTACTACTGCTGACCCAGGATGCCTTTCACCAGTAGTTTGATAAACTTTTGGAGAACCATCAATAAAATGAGACCCCTGAGAGCATTTTATCTAATACAGTGAATGCCATCACATAATTCAGTATACGTTGTGCAATCATGTACGTAATCATCCACCCCTATTGGTTCTGCTATAAATGTTGCTGGATTCACAAATCTGCATCTAAAAATGTTCTTCACCGGTTCCAGATAATTACTTCATACCCTGATGCTCTTTGTGTGGTCATTGTACTAGTGGGTTTCTCTAGAATGGCAAACAATGTGCTAAGCGTATACTGTTATTGAAAACCCCAGTGTAATACTTGAAGCTTTTTCATTTGCAAATGCAGCAGCAGTGAAAGCATGTTCGCAAGTGTAATGCCCTTTCATAACTGGATCTAAAATCCTACTCTAATAAGCCAATAGTTTGTGTCCATGTCCTAATGTCAATTTCTGTGTGAGAACTGCTGTCATGACTTCTACATTTGAATGAGCAAATAAGTAGAATTCTTCATGATAGTATGAAATTCGTAGCACAGGGGCTTTACTAATTGCCTTTTTTTAATTATTCAAATCCTTCAGTCATTTCATCTGTCCATGTTATCTTAATATCTACTGGTGCTTCTGTAAGTCCTTTTAAAAGTGGTTGAATATTGATGCTGTAATCGAAAACCCAGACCCTACAATAGTTACGTAGGCCTAAAAAGTGTTGCATTTTCCTTACTGTTTTAGGTTCCAAAGGCTTCATAATTTCCTCTGCACTTTCAAGTGTCACTTTTCTCCTCTCTTGAGAAATTAGCTATCCTATGTACAGGACCTCTTCCTGACAATATTGTAACTTTTCTTTGTCCACTTTGTATCCTTTCTCTGCTAATATGGTCATGAGTCACTTTGAGTCTTCCCTGCACCTTTCCTCGGTCTCACTGCACATCAATATGTAATCTACATACTGAATTATTGCACTCTCGAGCTGTACATTGCTTATGTCCATCTGAAAGACCCTGTTAAAGATTGATGGGGACTCACAGTACCATTGGGGCAAATGAGTATGTTTCAGACAAATATTTCTATGCGAAAAGGAAGTCAAATCTTGCGAGTTCCCATGAAGGGGAATCTATAACTGTGAAATATTTAGCTTTCAGTGGAATATTACATAATATCCTGGAGGGATTTGGAACTAAAGGAAACTGTGCTTCAACAATATTGTTTAGGGGCGAAGATCCTGAATAAATCTCCATGACCCCCAGTTGTTTTCTTTACTGAGTACACAGCCGTGTTACATGGGGATTCAGATAGCACCAATATTCCTTGTGTCATTAAAGCAGAAATGGCCTTGAATATACCTTCATCTGCTTCTTGGGACATGGGATATTGTTTTGCTTGTGGCAAAATTGCTCCTGGTTTAAGCTTGATTTTAACTGCTCCTACTTCTTTCAATAGGTCCACATCATATGGGGTAGTGGTCCATAAAATATGTGGCACTTTCTCCACATTGTCCTGGAAAAATTATGTTTTTTTTATTTTTTACCATCACCATTCTCTACAGTATTTCCGTACTCTCCACTTTAATCAAATAGGTGACACTTATAATAAATATTAATTCATCATCATAATAATCATCCCTAAAAAGCTCTACATCTGTCAAGCCTGTCAATTGATATCCTTCACCGAGCTCTATCTCTGCTCATCATCCTATAGCCTCATCATCTGTTCCATGGGCAACCACTCTTTCCTCTCTGACAACTGACGCTTCTAACTGTAAATGAATAACCTGTCCTTCATCATCCATGAGTATTTCTGGTCTAAACAAAAACTTTCCAGGTAGTCTCACTATTGGTTGCCTACTTACTTAGGTAACCATGATAGTAAAACAGTCACTCCATACAAAAATACTTCTGGATCTGTGGGATATATTGACCCACTCAATGGCATTGCCTTACATCACTGAGCTGCCTGTGCGCAAGAAACATTAACCTGGCTGTGCTGGCTCCTGTGCGCACCAGGACCTCAAAATTACTTTTGGCAGCAACAACAGAAGAATGGCTGCACCATTTTTCCTCACACACTTCGGCAAAATGGAACAAGGGGACACACTAAAAAATATGCCTGTGTGTTCTGAAACATATATGAAATCAATTTAAAAGGAAAGCCTGCTATTGCTGGAAAAGCCAAAATCCCCTTCAAAATGAAACCGTTTTCCCCCTTTCAAAATGCTGCTTTGATGCCAATTTCATCTGTCATTCTGAAACCACTGTGAGTAAAAAGGCCCAGTTAAAACCAACTCTCAGAGAAATCAAAAGCAACTTCATTTTCACTCACACGGGAAACACACATTTATTTCATGACAAAATGTATTCAGGTGCAGCAGTTCAAAGAGACTTTTTACCTTCTGCGCCAGGCCAAGGAGAATTGTATCTATACTTTAGATAAGAGTCCTGCTGCAAGGAAAACGACTACAGCTGCCAAGACAGTGGCAATGCGAGGAGCTGCAATCCGAATAAAAGAAAGAAATTATAGCAGTTTTTGACACATGTGGAAACATGGGCTGTGCTGACGGAAGAGAAAAAAAAGGACCTGTTTAAAACTCAATTGTTAATGAAAGCCTGCTTACTTAGCAATGCAAAGGAATTATGTTAGTGGTGACAATACACACATAGGATATATTCTGTTATAGATTGGTTTAATTCAAGACAAAGTAAGAAATAAAACAGTTTAAAACACATAGGCTGGAGTTGCAAGCTCTCAGAAAGCTGTAATTCCAGTTGCCAGCTATGAAACTCCTCCTAGGAAGGGAGATACACCCTGAATCCAGGACACTTAGGTGCAAAGTACCAGCTTCAAAAACTTTGAATGGGCTAGGACAATGACAGTTCACATGCTCATCAGACATTCGTCTTTGCTCCAAGCTGGGACAATAGCAGTCCTGGGACACTCACCTGTCAAGTGTGAAGGGCAATAAAACCTTCAATTAAGAGAGAGGTCCTCCATCCTGCTTGGAAGAAACTGCCAGTTGGTGTTAGCTTGGAAGAAAAAAATGACAGACAATGACCCCCATTTGTCTTAAGACTAGTTTAGAAAAAACCTTAAAAAGACATATCTCAGCTCTCAAAATTGGTAAAAATGTGGAATTTTCACAGAGTAAAAGTGGAATTGTGGGCTGTGTTTGAAAACTTGGTAGAATGTCGTGACACAATCTGGACAGAAACGGTGGTATATGTTGTATTACCAGAAAAGCACCCATGTTGCAAATGTCAAATGTTGTACATACATCCCTGGGGACAATTCACATCTGTGTATAAAATTGGGGAATTGTGGGCCAAATCTTTAATGTTTAAAATTACCAAAATGGGTCATAAAGACGAAACAAGGTCGCACAGACTGGAGGTTTAGACTAATCTGTGCTGCACAAAATATGTAACCTGTGTATCTGATTTACTAAGAGATGGCAACTGCATAAATATCTGTTTTTGGCAAAATCAGATTTTCAGTGAAGGAAATGTGGGTTTTTCTAGATACAGTAAAAATCACCTCATAAACATGACATCACTTTTCTGATATCCAACCAATTGTGAGCAAGGTGGAGACTATGCCCTTGCCCAATTCTATTGTTAGGGGCGTGGGTAGTGAATCCTGCCCCTGTCATATACTGTAATGATGTCATCTGGCATTATAAATAAGGGTCCCTGACTAGCACACACACACTGATTCCTGACTGATTCCTGATTCCTACACTGGCGTCCTGTTCCTGTGTATTCCTGTCTTCATCTTGCATCTATCCATCTAAACTCCAGATCCCTACCACAAGGCCAAGTAATTGCTGATCTTGCTTCAGCTGGGCCTCAATTCTAAAATAATCCCCATAACGAAGGGAAGCGCTGTGGTGTTTTGGGGAAGCATCCTGAATTTACCTGGCTTGCTGCCACTCACTGCTATCCTGCTATCCTGATGCCCTATAGGATCCAGTAACCAGAAATGCCAGTCCAGAAGAACTATCCTTTGGTATCCAGTCCCTGCCCAATTGACTCTGTCCCGTTGAGTTTGTCCGGCTGCCCTGTGTTAGGCAAGACCTGTGTTGTGACCAGAACCGCTGACTGTCCAAAACCCAAACGAAAAGTGGATTGTGAGTATCAATAGGAACCATAGAAACATAGTAAAGCTTGCCTTGCTTTGCTCCATCCCAATCTCTAAGTCATCCTCTCTTTATTCTGATAACTGCAATATTGTCACAATCATTCTTGAAACCCTGCCTTTGATTCCTTGTGCTAGCGCCAATATCTTTAATAATTTTGTTCTGTGAAATCCTTAACCCTTAGTCCTCCCTTGGGTGATCGGACTGGGTGTGCCAGGGCAGGCATGGAGGTGCTAGGATTGATTCCGCGGATCAACTCCGGAGCTTACTGTGTCTCAAGCTGGTAGCCTAGCCTGAATGCCCTAGCGTAAAATAAAACTGTCCTTGCCAAAATTGATTTCTGTTCCTTTTTCGCACCTTTGTTTTCCAAAAACGCACCTCACTAGATCTTGTATCACTCACTCGATTTAACAGCTAAAGGCCTCATTCACTTTCCTATTGTACCTAGGATCCATAGCTACACCCCAACCCAAAAACCATATTTACAATATTTCACACATTTTTATTAAAAACCGTTTTGGTAAATTCATGCAGGATTTGCAGAAGTGTGTAATTTTACAATGTATCATTTTGTTTATAAACGGTTTTTAATCTTCCATTCAATTTCGAATTGTATGCATTTGCTCAATCCATTGCTTGTGATTGCTAGTATCTTTCCAGTGTTGCTCCAGTAGAGAATTATTTTTGTTTCAAGAGTTTTAGACACATTCATTGTTTATCCATCCATTTCTGAGTGTAATTTTAGCATTGCCAGGGTTCAAATCTGTTTTTCTCTCTTGTTTGGGGAGGGAAAGTCAGATTTCTATTCTGTTTCTTATTTGTCATTCGTGATTATCTGCTGATTCTGTTTGTCCACTTAAAATGGATTGTGTGAGGGTTGAGGGAACGTTGTAGGGGGAAGTTCTAACTCCAGTACTATCTTTACAAAAATTCAAAAGTATCTCTGTTCTCTGGTGCTTTCTATCTGTGTTGCTAAAATATTAATTTAAATGCATTGTTTACATTCCTATTTGTTTTTGTCACCATTTTGGTGATTGCCGCCCCCTATAGTGTATGATTTCTTTTGAATTTTAAGATAAATAAATAAATATCATATTTTATCAAACAGCCTGGTTCATGGTCCATTGTGACCCGGGGTATTTGAAAAGGGGGTGTGATATGTGTGGTGCATCATCTCAATAATATAGAAATAATCTACCACACATAAGCATTTTGATTGCGCGCTACATCCTTGGCAGAGACTACGGTGTGTCGCCAGACAAATTTGGGGGCTCGAGTCCAGGGATTGAGTTTGGTTACCACCCGTGACAGTCTAACACAGCAGACTAACCTGCAGAGTAGTAATACTTTGTGGGTTTGGAATACTGTGCTAAACTGTACAAGAGCCTCCCAAAACAAATACTCCAAAACCAGGACTGTCTGTAAAAGCAAAATTAAATCAACCCTGAAATAATTAATAAAGAAAGAACATCTCCAAAATGGCTGTCACAGTAGAAATCAGTATGGCTAGGGAGCACATCCTGCACAAGCTTTTTGTCAGAGGTGAGTGGCCAGAACAGGATGAACATGTCTTCCTACAAGAAATCACACAACAGGTGACTGCCATGAACATGGCTATATGGCAGGACAATGGCCTATTACACCAAGCTCTTAGTGAATTATACATGGCCCCAAAATGTAAAGAGGAGCAAAGCAAAATTGCCAGAATTGCAGTCTACACTTCCACCTAGGAGTGATACGGGAAAAGCATGCTGAAAACACAGTTCTGGCACAGAATCAAATTAAATTATTAGAGAAAATCCAGACTGATCTAGACTCAGCAGAACAAAGCCTACTGAAGAGCCAAGAATTAGAGGTAGAATCTAGAGATTATGTCAGCAAATTAAAAGAGGATTTGGCCCTCCTACAGCACAATAATGCAGATCAAGACACCCAGTTGCAGGCATTGAAAGAGGAGTGTAAGGAAAGGGTTGACTCACTGCACGAGAGTCAACATAAGCTGGGGCAACAATTACATTATAATAAGGCCTGCGCAGAGCAGATTGTTACTCTACAAATTCAGATAGATGAATTGAAAGAGGAAAATAATAAGTTAATCTTGAGAAACCTCCACTCTCAAGCAGAATCTGATGAAGATCGCCAGAAATCCAATGGAATCAAAAAACAAAGGGATGACCTGGCTGAACAGTGGGCCACCATAAATCAAGAGAAAGATGCCCTAGGCCAGGAAATAAGCAAGATAAAAACCGAGTTAGAGGGAAGAGAGTCAGACCTCCAGGAGCTCAATCAATTAAATACAGAGCATGGGAAGCTACTGGGGCACGCCAGATGGGTAGAGGGTGCTCTGGAAGAGAACACCCAGACCAAAGATGCTAAAACTCAGGAGGCGAGTCTCCTGCAGCAGAAATTGTCTCAGTATTCCCAGACCGTGCAGGAAGCGCCGAGAGATAATGAGGCTCTCTGTGAAAAGAATGATGGGCTCCACCAGCAAGTGGCAGCACAAGAGCATATCACTGAGACCAGTAAGGCCTTGATAGATGAACAAAAGGCTCAGATCTTTGCTTATTACCAAGAAATAGGGGCTGAAAAAGAAAAGCTAGCACGGTTGGAGAAAGAGGGTGCTAGACTAAATCCAAACTGGAGAGAACCTAAACAGGTAGAGGGGGACAGGGTAACCCCTGATCATAGCATAAGGACCTCTATACTCATGGACTACAACCCATTCAATACCATGAACACTGCCAGCTTCATGTCTACTGGCTCATATGAACCAGGGGCCATGGGGATGACAGCATTCAATAGGGTTGGTAAAATGGGACTGACAGATCAGCGCCCCCCAGAAATGGATGGACGAGCGTCTCTGTACGGATACCCACATTTTAGGGCTGATATCTCTGACAAAGAAGACTCCTATGTGGGGAGGGTCAGGGAATCAGATCCACTGAAATACTGCCTTCCAAGGGACAAGTTGGTTAGATTTGATGGGGAACTCAAGGAAATAAAGCCCAAAAAGAGTATCCTGAAGACCTCTACCCAGTTAGGGCAGCAGGGGGGAGGATACTCCGCCAATCATGGGAGCAGGGAAGAGTCACAAGACTCTTCTGAGCACCCCAGGAGCTGGAAAAATAGGCCCCAACATTCTGTGAGCCCTTCTCAAGCTCACAGAGTCAAGGAGTTCATAGAGGATCAAGAAGCCACCTCAGGTAGCAGCGCCTCGGAGTCTGAGGACGAGTGGACTCGGGTGACAAAAAAAAAGAAGGCAAACAAACTTAAGAGAGCTATTAAAAAAAGGGCCATTAGGAGTGTTATGCCTCCATATCATAAAAATGCAAAGTATTCTGTCTGGGAACACCTAGAATAATATGAGCAAATGATGGATACTTTTCATATGAAGGACAGCCAGAATCGCATAGAGTATGTGAAATGGACATTCTCCCCTGAATACTCCAGCTTCTTTGCGGGACTGGAATATCAGAAACACTCAAGATGGTCCACCTACAGGGCGGCCATCTTAAAACATTTCACTGCCCACAGAAACCCCCAAGAGGCCCGCAAGGTGGCCTACAATCTGCAGAGCGGGAAGATCAGGCCCCACAAGAATTTGTGCAGGAGCTCAAATGCGCCTTTGCACAGACCACCAGGAGGGTGCGCACAGATAGTCGGGAGTTCATCACCATCTTATTTCATGCCCTCCAAAAATATATAATGGCCCAGCTGGTGAGGGACTTTCATGAGAAAAGATCGCTGGACTGGGTCATAGAGCAGGCGACCCGCATTTATGAGGTCCAAAAACCTGCAGATAACAAAAATCCAAACAAAAACCCCAAACCAGCCAACACCCCTGCTGCTGCTAAGGTGACAGAGGTGAAGGTTGCCCCCATTTTAGATCTGGAGATGTGGGGGCCTAAAACTATACCTGTACCAAATCAACCCAATCAAAGACCCAGAAGGCCCTTGGGCCAATCCCAGACAGGTGGTAGTCAGGGAGGTAATGCCACAAATGGGACCCCTAACTCCCCTGATTACCTCAGCCCCCGATACAAGGGTAACAGACCAATCCTGGGGTATGTTTGGACTCCCCCAGCCCAAGGGGGGGTTCAACCAGGTAAGTACCGCCCCAGGAAACTTCCCTCCTAACTTTCCCCAGGAGGGCAGTGATCCCCCAAATGCCGGGTTGAGTTTCTTTCCCCAGTACCCACAAAACCCCAACCTGCATGACAACCCTCCTTTCTTTCCCCGCTTTCAGGAGCCCAGACAGCGCAATCCGGGAGAGGGGAGGTCAAGGGTGGAGGGTTACTAAAATTCTCAATACCCAGGGTACTATGGGAGAATGGATAGTTACCCTTCCCATGACTCACCTAGGGTTTACCAGAGACCCCTGTACCAGCTGGAACAGGTGTCCCAACTAAAGCACCAGGTTCAGAACCTGTCCCAGGATCTGAGTCGCATGTTGAGGCCTCAACAGAACCCTCAGAAGAACATGGCGGCTCAGAACCCCACAAACCAAGGGTCTGGTACTCCACAACAATGAAGGGGAGAGCACCCTCGACAACTCATCGGTTCCAGAGGAGGAGGCACAGACGGAAGGGAGGTGTAAATCCCTAGAGGAAGCTTCCTTCTTCACCTGTGGATGCCCCTGGACACCTAGGAACCGGAACAACAATCTCCTGCCCCCGAAAGTCTGCAACCCAGGGAACAGAGGGTGGGTAGGAGAAATAAAGAATCCAAAAAGGCTCATTTTGTGGAGGAGGTTAGTGTCCTCCAATTTGAAGGAGCGGAATCCTCAGAGGATTCTGGGAAAACAATCTTCTCCTTCAGGGACGGGGAACTCCTCCCAAAGAAAAATGGGTCCCAAGAGATCCAAACGATGACTGGGTGAATGTGGGGACTGAGTCAGAATCGTCCATCATTGAACCCCAGAATGAGCATCAAGGAAACCAAACAGTCCAAACCAATTCTGGGGACTACCTCCAAAAAGGGTGGGGTGGCTCAGAATCAGAAAAAGGGGAGCCCAAAACTCCCCACCTATCCCAATGTCAAATTCTTCTTTCAGATCACCAAACTCCAACACTGAATCATGACCAAATTACCCCTGTGTCAGAATCAAAAATAAGGAAATTGACCACCAAACTTGCCCAGAATGGCCATTACCTTTGCCCACTGGAGGAGAAGGAGAGTAGATTTTATGCCCCAGTCCAAGTACAAGGGCAACGTACATTTTCGGCACTAGTGGACACTGGATCCCAAGCCACTCTTTTGTCATAGAGGGCCGTTGATCAGCTGAATTCAGGAAGGGGGGGAGAGATACCAGATCCCTCTCAACCCCCTTCCTGGACAACTTCAGAACTTCGATGGGAATGAAATTCCTGCTGAAGGGACTGCAGATTTGGAAATACAAATTGGGTGACACAAGTTGAAACACCCGGTCATAGTCGTGACTCCAGAGGACACACCCTGTCTACTGGGGAATGACATCACCTTGTCCCCCCTAATAGACTGTGTGAGCAAGGTCCTCTCGACCCAGACTAACAGACCGATAAAATTAAAACATAGCATCAACCATGTTAGTTTAAATGGCACATGCCACAGGGTTGAACAAAAACTAGATCATATTGAGTTCCATTTTCAGAACACGCAAGTACCTGACATGACAGTAATTGCTGTAGGACAACAAACTGGCGATGGAACTTCTCTCCATTTCTGAAAGTCAACCTTCCTTCCAGTTTCAAGTGGCATTCCACACTGGAAGGAAATACTTTGAAATTCTATACCAATTCACAATCTGAAAATCCCAATTCCATAGTCAAGAGTGATGAGAAACCAGCTGAAAGTTTAGCTGACATTCAGAAAATAAGAGAACAGTTGTTTATCCCTATTCAGTTAAATGAGGGGAAGGAATCTGTTCTCGCCCGAGTGTGCGTCAACAACAGGAAGAGCTTCATCAGCGAAGCCATGTTCCGACAGCTCCAAAAAGTTCCAGCCATTACCACATTTAAATTGATCAGTAAGTGTGAAATGGGCCTTGAAACTCCCAACTCCAAACACCTCCTGCCTAGGTGTGTGCTCTAAATCTCTATCGGAAACAGAATCATAGTGCATAATTGTTGGGTCGTGCGAGATGTCCCTGCCGCATTCTATTTAGGCAATGACATTCTCAGTCGTTTTGCCATTAATTTGGACTTGATCAATCACAAAGCCTGGTCCCGACTGGGGAGCAACCTCATGGACTTTGATGATGCAGAGAAAGCATTTTGGTCAGCCCAATTGCTGCCGTATGCATCTGAAGTTCAAATTGGAGAGGAGGTCACCATCCCAGGACGGACACGACTATTCCCACTTGAATTAAAAATTAAAAGAGGACAGAAACTGCAAAATCCTGACGCGTAAGTACACCTCAAAGCCCATCTTCAACAGCAAGGGTTAGGGTTAAAGCCAACACCATTAGTCAATGTAGAACACAACACCATTCCAATATTGATGGATAACAGCGACCTTAGTAATATCACTCTGGGTGCAGGCACCATTGTTGGAATGGTGGTTGATGACCGACATTTCTCCATGGATCTAGGTAATGAACTGATAGGACCAATACCCAATGACTGTTTTGACAGTGATAGTGACAATGACATAACACCAAACAGGATCTTCACCCGGCAAGGGGGGAATTTCCTGGTGTATTCTTCCTGTCCTTACGGTGAGGGAGAGGTGACTTGTGACATCAGGCAGGAAGAGGTGATCTTCCAGGTCCCCAATGACAGCCTTGTCTACCTGAAACCTTTTGTCCAGGTGAATACTCTCACCAAGGACCTCTCCACTCAGCTGTAGGAGGCCGTGGAGATAGCAAAACCGGAAGTCTTTCCAGGCTTCAGGCAAATGGTTGAAGAGCGAGTCAACCTAACTGATGCCTGTGAGACTCAGGAGCAAAAGCAAAAGTTGAAACACGTTTTCTTAGATTTTCAACATCTCTTTGCGGTGGACTCGTATGACTGTGGTTGCACCGAAATCCACACAACAATTCCCACGGACCCTGGAATGACTCCATTGTTTGTGAAGCAATACCGCTTGCCTCTCGCATCCATGGAGTCCCTCACAGAAATAATCAAAAACCTTGAGTCCTGTGGGATAATTTGTCCAGTCCACAGAACCTTTAATAATCCGGTGCTGGGGATTTTAAAACCCAAAGGCCAGTGGAGACTCTGTGCTGACCTGAGGGAGCTGAACAAACGGGCCCCTATGTCCCGATGGCCTCTCCCCTACATTGACATGGGGCTGGCCCAGATCCAGGGGTCTAAGGTATACACTGGCAATGACGTGACCAATGGGTACTGGACCATGCCTGTCAGTAGGGAGGACCAATACAGGCTGGCCGTTACCTTCGGGGGGCAGCAGCACTCATGGACCCAGACTCCCTTAGGATACATCAACTCTGGCAACAAATTTAACATCTTCTTGCATAAGGCTATGCCCGGCTTGGGTGAAAGGGGTAACCTGGCCTATGTAGATGATGTCCTGGTCAAAAGCTCCACTGTGGAGGAACACATAGCGGAAATACATTATGTTCTGACACAGTTGAGGGTTGCCAGAGCAAACCTCTCCTTTCAAAAGGCACAGTGGTGCCGCCCGTGTCAATTTCCTGGGGCATCAGATAACTCCTGAGGGTCTCTGTCCCCAGGAAAGGAAAGTGGAAGCACTCCTAAAACTCAAAGACCCCACAACTCTGCGGGAACTAAGGAGCCTCCTTGGACTGGCTAATTACAGTAGGAAGTTCATTGAGGATTACACAGAGATCACAAGACCCACAAGATCTGCTGAAGGGGGGGGGTCAAGTGGGAGTGGGGTCTGGAACAAGTCGAGGCAGTAAAGCAACACAAAAGAAGCCTCTCACAAGCGCTTGTGTAGCATATCCTGTCAAAAACAAGGATTTCTTCTTGGAGACAGGGTTCTCAAATACATGCTTAACCGCAGTATTATATCAAAAGCATGACAAAGGTCAATAAGTCATTTCCTATGTAAGTAAGACTTTATCCTCCGTGGAGGAAATATTCAACGATTGTGAGAAGGCACTCCTGGCAATGCTGTGGGCATTGAAAAATTACCGCCCGTTTATCCAGGGGGAACACATCATAGTGTAGACTCCCCACCAGCCTTTGCAATATCTCAAAAGTGACAGAATTCTGGCCGGAAATGTAAGTAATTCCAGGGTTACTTCCTGGACTATGTCAATGCAAGGCTTTCCTGTGGAGTTCAGATATGAAAAGAAAGAAAAGTCCCCTCGTGAAAGGTAAGGCTGACTTGCATGATTGTGCCAGAGAAAACTGTCTCGAGGACGAAAGTCTTAAAACCCAGGACAACATGGAGGCGTACCTGAATTACCCACACAAAGTCTATGAAGAAGACAAGTGCGAGGGAATGCCCACAGTCTATGTGGATGGGTGCTCCTACCATGTTGACAACAATCTGAAAAAGGAACTGGTGGCCGGCATTGAGAATGCTTGGGTGAATGATGCCCCGCAACCCTCCTCTGGGTACAAAATCGGTTCCCGTAGTAGTCAGGTGGCAGAGTTGATGGCAGTTCATCAAGCCATCCTCACTGCTGTCCAACACCAACTCCACAAACTGATCATAATCACAGATTCAGATAATGTCCGGTATGGGTTCGTGGAGCACCTGGTTAATTGGAAAACCAGAGGCACACTATGTGCTAATAATAAACCGCTCAAACATGGCAAGCTCATCCAAAATATTGATGATCTGGTCACCTCTAGTCGGACGACCATCTATTGGAAGAAGATCAAGGGTCATTCCAGAATAGGGATGCCAGACAAAATTGGAAACGACATAGCCGATCAGCTGACCAAAACCGGAGCCATCGAGGGGGATCTCCCTGAGATCGAGTCCCTGTTGGGGGAAATCCAGGTCACTGCTATCACTAGGTCCCAGACAAATTCTCACAATGAACTCTCAACTGCCCAATGGAGTAAGGAGACCCCAGATGCTGATTTAATCACGAGACAAAAAATGGATCCAATTATTGGTAAGTTTTATCAACACATTGAGGACCCTGAGAATTTTCCCCTGATGGATACCGATTACATTGGGAAAGAGGACCTCAGGGTGTTGATGAAATGTCCAAAAATGTTCCGAATCCAAGACAGTTTGTTGTTAAGGAGATCCATATCTGGCTGTGACCAGTGGGTGGTCCTACCTCATTCCAAAACCTGATGCTAAGTCACGCCCATGATGCGGCCACAGCCGGTCATAAGGGGTTTCACACTACTTTAGAAATCTTGCGAGAGTTTGCCTACTGGCCACACATGGGGCAGGACCTCGACTAATACTTGAAGGGGTGTCTTGTGAGTGCACAATTTCAGCCAACATCACTCACACGCCGAGCTCCCCTCCAGAAGATGGGGATGACACTGCCTTGGTCAGATTTACAAGTAGATTTCGTCAGGCCCGTGATTTGCTACTCTAGGGGGAACAAGTATATGTTAACTGTAACATGCTTGTTTACCAAATGGGTGGAATGTCTCCCGGCCCCAAATTGCAAGGCAGAAACAGCAGCTGCCCTGATGATCCATCACATCTTCTCGCGTTTTGGACTAACCCAAAGGATTGAGTCAGACTGAGGCAGTCACTTCTCCAGCGAAGTAATGACAAAGATGTGGGAGATACTTGGGGTAAAAAGGAAACTTCACCTTGATTACCACCACCCTCTAGTGGTGGAGTTGAGAGGTATAATTAAACCATTGTGAGCATTTAAAAAAGTTTGTGGCAGATTCTGGGCTAAGTTGGGACATCCGATTATTGTTTGTCCTGATGGCCATCAGCTCTACCCCTTCTTCTGTAACTAAGATGTCTTCATTTGAGCTGATGACTGGACGACGGATGGTTCTACCTCAGCATCTGCTCTATAGAACACAGAAGCAGACACTGATTAACGCCTCCACAACTCATGAGTATGTTGAGAACCTAAGAAAACACTTTCAACATGCTTTTGTGCATGCTTAGCGGAATCTAGAAAGATCTGCAGAGGGCATGAAGACTCAGTATGATCTAAAAACCACCAAAAAGGAATACCAAGTAGGAGACAGGGTCTACTTGTACAATTTCCAAAGGAACCAGGCTAAAGAGCACACATTTTTGCCTAGCTGGTAGGGACCTTTTGAAATTGTAGTCAAAATCTCACCTGTCGCCTAGAGAATCCACATCCTCAAAGGTGACTTGACAGAAGAGAAGTGGGTCCACATCAATCAGCTAAAGAGTCACCACCCCAGGCACACTTTGCAACAGATAGAGGAGTCCACAGAAAACCCACTGGGAGATACATCTGAAGCATAGGAATATTTAATTTGTCGCTGAATGCATGCGTATTCCACTGCTGTCATCCCGATTGGAGGACAGTTAGTGGGAAAGTGTTGTAACCGGTTTGTGTTCTCTTTTATAGATTTGTACTGGTTGCACCGTCCTTACCAAGGAGGACCACCTCAGGGACCCAGAAGGAGAAACCCAAGGAAATCCGGGGTGTCACTCCACGTCATGAAAGGAAGATCCCAGGGAAAGCAGGGAAGGTCATTCCACGTTCCGTCCAGAAACAACAGGAGGAGCAGGATGGAACGTTCTCTGATGGAAGAGGGACTTCTACCTGCCACACCATGCTGTGAACCAAGGAGAAATCCCACTTGCCCAACTACCCCTTGACTTGGAAAGCCCAGGAGAAGTCGAGGGGGGTGTGGGATCTATTGACCCACTCAACGGCATTGCCTTACTTCATTGAGCTGCCTGTGCACAAGTTTTACATCAGAGGTTTAGTTTAATTTTAGAGCGCTCCAAGCCCTGAGGCATCTGGGCGCTTGGCTTACAGGTTGCATAATAACATGTTCCAAAGATACAAGTTGCATAATTACATGTTACAGAGTTACATATATACAATGGCATTGAACAGGATAATAAACTTGCATATATACAGTACAATTAACAAACCTATTTGTGAGGAAGTTCGCCGCCAGGGAGAGCTTGAAACCTCTATTTCAATTGTACAGTGGTTAGGTTGACGTAGGGTATATAAATATAATACTTGTGGTGGTTGCAAAATCGGAGGAGAAACTATACAAGGTAGGCAAAGTTATGTGGATTGGCTACGTTCTTGCTTGTGTAACCAGAGCTTGACATTTTTTCTGAATATATGGTAAGAGGGTTCTGCTCTTATTATTAGGGGGAGTGCGTTCAAACTTTTCGCTGCTAGGACAGGAAAACTATTTCACCTGCTCTTTGTAAGTTGAACCGGGGGATCTTAATGCAGTGGGTTTGAGCAGTTCTGGTTGGACGGGCTGTTATGTTACATGTGAAGCTGTTGGACAGGTATTGGGGTGCCAGGTTGGCGAGACGCTTGTAAGAGACGAGGATTTGAGAGCTATTTTTTGCATCACAGCGAGCCACTTCAAGTTGCTCCTGGTTTCAGATATATGTAGTGATCTGGAGATATTTAGAGCTGACCTGATGGCGTTATTTTGTATGACTTGTATCTTATTTAGGTTCGGTTGAGTAGTGCCTAAATAGAGTGCATTACAATAGTCAAGTTTGGAGAGGACTAAGGCTCTAGCTAGAGTGATGTAATTGGCTGGTGTTATGAATGGTCTGCAAGCAGTGATAAGTTTGCAGGTATAGGCAGAGGAGGATGCAATAGCATTAGTTTGTCTTGTTAATGATAAAGCCTAGTCGATGTAAATGCCTAGGGTTTTTACATCTTTAGAGATTTTGATTATGTTTCCGTCAATGTCTGAGGAGGAGAATTGTTCATCTAAATTCGTTCAGTTTCGCCGGTGACCCAAGGTGGAGCATCTCTGTCTTATCGTTTGCTCCTTAGCAGATACAAGAAACAGTAACCAGGCTGCGCTGGCTTCTGTGTGTACCAGGATCTCAAAACTGCTTTTGGCAGCAACAACAGAAAAATGGCTGCACCATTTTGCCTCACACACTTCAAGCAAAATGGAACAAGGGGACACACTGAAAAATAAACCAGTGTGTTCTGAAACATATATCGAATAAAGTGAATAGGAAAGCCTGTCGTTGCTGCAAAAGCCAAAATCCCTTTCAAAATGAAACCGTTTTCACCCTTTCAAAATGCTGCTTTGATGCCAATTTCATCTGTCATTCTGAAACCACTGTGAGGAAAAAGGCCCAGTTAAAACCAACTCTTAGAGAAATCAAAAGCAACTTCATTTTCACTCGCACAGGAAACGCATTTATTTCTTGACATAATGTATCCAGGCGCAGCAGTTCACCAAGACTTTTTACCCTCTGAACCAGGCCAAGGAGAATTGTATCTTTACTTTAGATAAGAGTCCTGCTGTAAGGAAAATGACTACAGCTGTCAAGACAATGTCAATGTGAGGACTTGCAAACCAAATTAAAGAAAGAAATGATAGCAGTTTTGACACATGTGGAAAAATGGGCTGTGCTGACTGAAGAGAAAAAAAAGGACCTGTTTAACACCCAATTGTTAATGAAAGCCTGCTTACTTAGCAATTTAAAGGAGTTATGTTAGTGGTGACAATACACACATAGGATATCTTCTGTTATAGATTGGTTTAATTCAAGACAAAGTAAGAAATTAAACAGTTTAAAACACATAGGCTGGAGTTGCAAGCTCTCAGAAACCTGTAATTCCAGTTGCCAGCTATGAAACTCCTCCTAGGAAGGGAGAGACACCCTAAATCCAGGACACTTAGGTGTGAAGTACCAGCTTGAAAAACTTAGAATGGGATAGGACAATGACAGTTCACATGCTCATCAGATATTCGTCTTTGCTCCAGGCTGGGACAATAGCAGTTCTAGGACACTCACCTGTCAATTGTGAAGGGCAATAAAACCTTCAATTAAGAGAGAGGTCCCCCATCCTGCTTGGAAGAAACTGCCAACTGGTGTTAGCTGGGAAGAAAAAAATGACAATGACTCCCATTTGTCTTGAGACTGTTTTAGAAAGAACTTTAAAAAGACATATCTCAGCGGTCAAAATTGGTAAAAATATGGAATTTGCACATCGTAAAAGTGGAATTGTGGACTGTGTTTGAAAACATGGTAGAATGTCGTGACACACTCTGGACAGAAATGGTGATATATGTTGTATTACCAGAAAAGCATCCATGTTACAAATGTCAAATTGTGTACATGCATCCCTGGGGACAATTTGCATCTGTGTATAAAATTGGGGAATTGTGGGCCAAATCTGTAATGTGTAAAATTACCAAAATGGGTCAGAAAGATGAAACAAGGTTGTACGGACTGGAGGTTTGGACTAATCTGTGCTGCACAAAATATGTAACCTGTGTATTTGATTGACTAAGAGGTGACAACTGCATAAATATCTGTTTTTGGCAAAATCGGATTTTCAGTAAAGGAAATGTGGGAGTTCCTAGATACAGTAAAAATCACCTCATAAACATGACATCACTTTTCTGATATCCAACCAATTGTGAGCAATGCAGACACTATGTCCTTGCCCAATCCTATTGTTAGGGGCCTGGGTAGTGAATCTTGCCCCTGTCATATACTATAATGATGTCATTTGGCATTATAAATAAGGGCCCCTGACTAGCACACACACACTGATTCCTGACTGATTCCTGATTCCTACACTGGCTTCCTATTCCTGTGTATTCCTGTCTTCATCTTGCATTTATCCATCTAAACTCCACATCCCAACCACAAGGCCAAGCAATTGCTGATCCAGCTTCGGCTAGGCATTCATTCTAAAATAATCCCCATAACCAAGCAAAGCGCTGTGGTGTTTTGGGGAAGCATCCTGAATGTACCTGGCTTGCTGCCACTCACTGCTATCCTGCTATCCTGATGCCCTATAGGATCCAGTAACCAGAACTGCCAGTCCAGAAGAACTATCCTTTGGTATCCAGTCCCTACCCAACTTACTCTGTCCTGCTGAGTTTGTCCGGCTGCCCTGTGTTAGACCAGACCGTGTGGTGACCAGAAACGCTGACTGTCCAAAACCCAAACGAAAAGTGGACTATGAGTATCAATAGGAACCATAAAAACATAGTAAACCTTAGCTTGCTTTGCTCCATCCCAATCTCTAAGTCATCCTATCTCTATTCTGATAACTTCAATATTGTCACAATCATTCTTGAAACCCTGCCTTTGATTACATGTGCTAGCGCCAATATCTTTAATAATTTTGTCATGTGAAATCCTAAGCCCTAAATCCTCCCTCGGGTGATCGGACTGGGTCCATCAGTGCGGGCACGGAGGTGCTAGGGTTGATTCCGTGGATCAACTCCGGAGCTTACTGTGTATCAAGCTGGTAGCCTAGCCTGAATGCCCTAGCGTAAAGTAAAACTGTCCTTGTCAAAATTGATTTCTGTTGCATTTTCGTGCCTTTATTTTCCAAAAACCCACCTCACTAGATCTTGTATAACTCACTCAATTTAACAGCTAGAGATCTCCTTCCACTTTCCCATTGTACCTAGGATCCACAGCTACACCCCAACCCAAGATCCACATGCAGATATTTCACCTGTTTTTATTGAAAACCGTTTTGGTAAATTCAGGTGGGATTTGCAAATGTGTGTAATTTTACAATGTGTCATTTTGGTTATAAACGGTTTTCAATCTTCCATTCAATTTCAAATTGTATGCTTTTGCTCAATCCATTGCTTGTGATTGTTAGTATCTTTCCAGTGTTGCTCCAGTAAAGAATAATTTTTGTTTCAAGAGTATTAGTCACATTCATTGTTTATCCATCAATTTCCGAGTGTCATTTTAGCATTGCCAGGGTTGAAATCCATTTTTCTCTCTTGTTTGGGGAGGGAATGTCGGATTTCTATTCTGTTTCTTATTTGCCATTCCTGATTACCTGCTGATTCTGTTTATCCACATAAAATTGATTATTTGTGGGTTGAGGGAACGTTGCAGGGGGAAATTCTAACTCCAGTGCTATCTTTTTCGAAAATTCAAAAGTATCTCTATTCTCTGGTGTTTTCTATCTGTGTTGCTAAAGGGTTAATTTAAATGCATTGTTCACATTCATATTTGTTATTGTCACCACATTGGTGATTGCTGCCCCATATATTAAAAAATGTATGATTTCCTTTGAATTTTAAGATAAATAAATAAATATTATATTTGATCAAACAGCCTGGTTCATGGTCCATTGTGACCTGGGGTATTTGAAAAAGGGGTATGATATGAGTGGTGCATCATCTCAATATAGAATCTAATCTATCACACATAAGCATTTCGATTGCGCGCTGCATCCTGGGCTGAGACTAAGGTGTACGTCGCCTGATTGACATCCTTAACAGATCTAAAGTAACTCCTCGTAATGCTTTCTGGCCTGTAAAGTATAATATAAATGTGTTCACATCCATATAATGTATTTCTGGAGTGGAACACACTATTGCCTTATCAGTAAAAGACATTGGGCCTCATTACGAGGCTGGCGGAATGGGTTTAATGGCACCGGTAATGGTGCTGGTTCTTTTAAACCCACTCTGTCCTATTATGAGGGTCCCTCGTGGGACTCAGAAACGACTTCTAGTCAGACCAGACATCCTTTCCGGGTCCCACGAGGGACCCATTGAGCCCTATGGGGCTGTTGACCGTTGGTTCCTCTTGGAGGTCTGGTGTCACTGAAAGTTGATCATATTGAACACATAAGGTCCCTATGTGGGCTGTCCTATTGTAGATATAAATTCAACCCTGTACCTGTGAAAGGATTTCGTCCTACCACGGTCACACTCCCTAGTTTTGGTGTGGGTGTTTGCAGTATTCCTACATTTGTTTTCCAATGCGGTACCATGGTTGGTTGTTTCTGTGCTTTCTGGTCTGTATCTGTTGGGCTTGCATAGGCAACTGCTGTGGTTGCCTGTGTGGCGATTGCATTTGTAGTGGAACTTGCTGTGTTTGGTCTGGTTGTGGTGCATGTGCCTGATTCTGTGTGTAGTCTTGGGCATACTTTTCCTGTGGTTCTGTATTATATTGTGGAACATAGCCCATGCCCCCATCCTTGAGTTTGCCAATTTTGCTGCATGCCCCCCCTACTTCTACATATTCTGCCTATATGTCCTATCCTCTCGCAATTCCAGCACTGGTGCGGCTGGCCGCCATTAAATCCTCCTCCTTCCTGAGTGTTCTGAAATCCACGTAATCTTCCTCCCCTGTGTCCATTCCCTCTTCCTCTTGGCCAACAATTTTACCCACTCTGATCATAGGGCATACTACATTACTTTGCTGCACTGCTCACATCTCTTGTGTTGTCATACCCTCATTACTCGTCAATACCACTCCTTCTATGACTAGTTTTGACAATTGTTTCAGAACTAACTTTGCTTCTTCCTGCTTTCTACTCTCAGTTTTCTTCTTATTCTTCTCTTGTAACAATCCGCAATGGTGCACGATAGTCAATTGTATTTCTGGCCATGATTTTGCTTGCATCTCTACCTGTTTCTTCATCTGCCTTTGCACTGGCTTGGGCAGTCCCTGACATAAAATGTGGTAAAATAAAGCCATTGTTTTGTTCCACAGTTCCCTCATCTTGAGACGTCATCTCTCTTGAATATTTTGAATAAAAGCAACAGTATCTTCATCCTCACCTATCTGCGTAGTCATGATCACACCCATATTTGATGTATCAAGATATTGTCCTTTGAGCGCTCGTCATACATCTGCTCCACAAATGATGCTCCATCGCGTCTTTTGTGCAGTCACACATGAAATATCCTGCTTGTTTCCAAATGTCGTCAGCCCTCTCCCCAAGGATGGCTTCTAGCAGGCCTTTTATGTCACCTATAGCTAACGTCATTCCTGATGTCATTCTTTTTAACTCATAAATCCATTTTCCCGCACCTGAAGTCATACTTCATTTGTGGCCACAGAATATATTATGGTCATCCTCCCCCTTTCTCTAATAATGGGAATTGTAAAAACCCATATCCATAATCATACCCACCGGCACTTTGTGTCTTCCAGGTGGGACTATTCTCACCCAATTGTCTCCGTTCTGGTAGTGACCTTAATCTGCTTACATAAGGCAGGGACACATCCCCTGCACTGTGCAACTGTGCTTGTGGTCGCTCAGTGTATGGTGTTGGTTCTGGTGGGTTTTTTTTTTTAGGTCCTCTAAGTCTGACCATTTTACCCCTTTCTCTATACTGGAATCTTTCGAGAAACAGCCTGTGCTCTCTCTTCGTGCTTTCTCATTTTCTTCCCCTTCCCTCGTCTGACATCATTATCAGCTTGTGTGACTTTCATCTCTTTCCACATCATCAAGCTCTAGTCTACTTAAAGACAGCACTCTATGCTCATCTGTTAATGCGCCACCTGACCCTCCTCCTGTTTCCCTCGATAAAGATCCTTCAACATCCTATTGAGTTTTATTCCCATCTTTATCTCTCATTTTCCTATATAAAACCCAATCCTCTTACCTATGTTTTCTGCTTTATGCTCATCAACCCATGTCTTTATTCTTGCTATCCCTAGCAACTCCCTACAGAGGCTGTAATGAACCTTTGTCTTTCTCAAATCATTCTCGTGCTTTGATCGGCACTATGCTCCTATGAAATAGATATCTTTAGTCCCCTATTTCTGTTCATCTCATCTTCCCTCCTTCTCATCTCTCCTTTCTCTACTTCCTCTTGCCTTTTTTCAACCTGCATACTTGCATTCTCTGTATTTCTATCTCCTCTCGCTTGTTCTCTTCTAGTCCCTCTTTTTCTATCCGTACCTCGTACCTTCTTTGTTCTTCCTTTTGCTTCCTCTGTTTTTCCTTCTCTTCTTTGTATGTTCTCTCATGATCTATTTCTTTCTTTTCCCGCTCTTCTCTTTCTTCCCTATCTGAAACCCCATCAATGCCATTATCATCCAGCTTAAGTAATATCTGTCCTCCCATCCATTCATTCTGTACTATCGGCACTCCATTAGCCTTATCTTTCACTTCCCTTTGTTGCCTTGCCTCCTCCTCTATCGCCATCTGTCTGTTCTGCCTGTCCTTTCTCTCATCACGCTGTTTACTTTCATCTCATGTTGGCATATATTTGCGTTCTCTACTTTTGCTCTCTTCCATATTATCCTCACTGGCACGGATAGTATAGCTCAGTGGCACTGCGCTCGTCTTGGAAGCAAGAATGCAGAGCAACACAGGTTAGAATCCTGGATCTGCGCTTAGAAACCCCTTGGTATTAAGCACGTTATAAAAAAAAACAATAATAATTAAGTCATTCCTCTTCAGACAGGGAAATACATTACATTTCACACACTGTTACAAGCGGGTGGGCACGTATGTCGGATTAACATACCCCACCACTACTTTCAACTCCTTTAAAGGCTAAAATCCTTGTTCCTCAGTATCTGTGCTCTTGTTTTCAGAAGGGGAAAGATGAATGTTTTTAGGAGTGGGAAAAGGAGCCAAAGGCATTATATCCTCCTCCTTACACTGATTAAGCATCCACTCCTTCTCAGGTGGAGTTTCTTTCTCGCTCTGATACATTTTCCACAATTCTAAAATGTCCAATATTTTCTTTAACGTCTTCCACTTGTATGCAGCATGTAAATATGTTGTCATGTGTTCCAATCCTGTTTTTGACAACAAACCCTCCTGAGGCCATGGCATAAATATTTTATTAGGCATGCCTCTGACCTACTCCGCATGATATTGTCTTATCTTGGTGTGTATCTAGGCAGTGTCCTACATAGGTGTAGAAGAGGAGTGGTCCCCATGATGACAAGTCGATCTTGACTGTCACTACTTACCAGATCTTTTTTTCTCTTATTGATTTTATCAAGTATACCACACTGAATAATTTGAGCAGGCACCCTATATCGCTGCTCATAACCCAAAAAATTATGTTTTAACCACTTTAAAATCTATTTAATGATGTTCTTTTTGTTCTTTCATTTACACTTTCTATCAATTTTAAATGTTTCTTTTTTATTATTGATATTTTAAGTCTCTCCTTTAAGTATTTATTATTCTCCTTTGATTTTTACCCTCCTGATTGATGCCAATCTCCTGTTGATTTAAAAAACTGATGATCTGCATCATTTTTTACTATTTGTTCTATATCTCCTAATCTCGATGCAATAAAAGTTGTATACTGACATATTTATAACCTCATACACTTGTGCATTTTTAGACTTTCTGTGTACGCCTTCCTTTACTATCTCTAGTAAATGTATCTCATCTCATGTATACTCCATTTTGGAGTTTCATACACACTCTTCTTCTTGGCCTTGTCTCAGGAATCCTTAAATAATACCCCGCACCCTTTTTAGAGTTTAGTGCATAGCTTTCCGCCTCTCTTGGAACCGGGAATCGAGCTATCTATTTCTCTTCTTTCTTATCCCAAAAAATCCTGTTATTTTTATACATATATTTGCAATACAGTCTCTCACCCTATTTTTCCCACCTTCGATGTTCAACTTACAATCCTGGCTCTGATTGAGTCCCCTGGCATCGACTCTTCCTTAATCGATCAGTTCACCTTTAGTCGGCGCGGCACCTGCGGAGACAGGACAGGAATTTCATCAAAGGGGCACCTGTTGACAGATTCTTCTCACATGTTTGTATTTACACGCCAATCTCACAGGAAGCCTCACGGTCTTCCGGCTAATGGTGGAATCAATCAAGTGTCTGCAAGTCTAGATTTGGGCTTAGGTCGATTAGACCAGTACTATCTGCACCGCTACCAAAATGTGCTCTAGCACCTTAAAGCATCTCATGTGCTAGATGATCTCGGACCCAAATAACCAGACAGACTCAAAGAATATGGCAAAGTACTACTTTAATATCAGCATGAAATAAATTAGGGCAATCTGGTGAATAACAGGCAGTAATTCAACACACTCACACCCAAATGTGATTATACAAAGGATTTATGCCTCAATGTGTGTCATTTATGATGCCATCCTACATAACAAACTAAAACCTACAGAAGGGAGGGATTGCTTAGGGGAACATATGTACCTATAGTATACATAAGTGTTAATAACTTCATTGTCTGCCCTTTCTCTGGTGGGCATGCCTCAAACTACCTCTAAATACATATAATACTGATTATAGTGGAAAAAATGGCAGCGGCCTGTTCTCTGAGACATTGTATAGCATGTTGATACATAGACCCTCTGATTAGTTGGCATGCTTTCCGAACCTTGGACTTTCGGCTCGTTAGAAGCATGTAAGCAAAACGAAACTCAGGTGCTGCAAGCAACGTCAGACTACTCCCCACTTTCCCAATTAGTCCATCGACTCTCATCGGTCAGGCCCCAAGCCAAGGCTTCTCCTTTGAAGTTGAGCTCCAAGCCTGTTCTCTGTTATGAGACATTCAAGGGAATGTAGGCACACTATTATCTTCGTTTGGGCTTAATGATTAGTTCTTGTCAACTTCTGAATCATGTGTGAGGAAACCACAAATGTATCCATCTCGACCTTCTATTTACTGCTATTTGATTACATATTTCTGGGTGTCATTACACTTCTCGGCCTCTGGAGACTTGCTCACTCCATCTTGCATGGGTTTTCCGCATTTTAATGGTCTAATACTTGGCTCTTGACAATGTTTTCTCCTTTGCTTAATCTACATGGCTTATCCTTTTGACACTCCATGTGCCTTGCAATTATTCCTTTAAATATCATCCTTGATCCCAAGCCAATAGACACCTCTTTATTCCTCACATGAAGCTATTTTTCCAGTGTCTCCTAACTCTGCAGCCCTGGTCAGTCTCTGAGATAGCTTGAATGGTTTTAATATGAGTCTGACACCCATCTTTCCATCATGGCCACTCCAGCCATGTTATGCTTTCTTCTGCAGCAAGCTTCTATATGTCTCATCTACCTTGTGTTTCTATGTATATACATTTATTAATCAGCAGGTTAATGTATCTTCTTTGCACAAACAATTTCTTCATATTTGATTACGTTTCTCTTGGTAGTTCAGTTACATATTTATTCTTTGAGTATTTGCATATTGTTTCAGTGAGTCTCAGTATCTCTCCTCTATGACGTCACTCTGCTCTTGTCAGATTTCACGTATAGCTCTATGATGTCCAATGGTGTGTGCAGACATCCTTGCACCATCTCAGTGTGAGGGTACATTTGATACGGTTGCCTGAGTGCATATTGTCCCTCATACACTCAATGCACATAGGGCTCTTCTCCAACTGTTACAGTATAAAACGGAGGTGAGGGGGGAGCAAGGGATAACATGTCCACCTGCTCCTCTAGACAGTGTTCAAAAGAGGAGGAACATCAGCATGCTTCAATTAAAAGGGGAAAAAAAGCAGTAGAAAGAAAGGTGTAATCATTTTGAGAAATGTTCCAGCAAATGTACTTATTTATTTTTAAATGTTGTAATGCTCCTACGTACAGTACAAACTGCTTTGAGGCAATAGGAGAACTCATCAGGGCAATAGCAAGGCTACATATAAACCAGTATAATAGGGAAATATGGTCATAAATTGTGATGCAAGCAGACAAGCAAAATTCCTAATGTACACATATACAAAACACCACAAAGTGCATACCAAAAAAATCACAAATTAGTGGATGTTCTATACAAACAGCATCATGGCTTAAAAAGTCCCCGTAAATAACCTTTCAGGTGCAATGTAAGATTAAAAAAGGAGGCTTAACACGATAGGCTTGCATTGAAAGCTAGTTCTTAATAAATAAATGTTTTGTAACATGCTTAGTAAGGGAGACCAGTCTCTAAGTGCGGGAACAGGATTTGAATCTGTTGTTCTGCGTTGTATTGTTTCCAAGACAAATGTGTTGCCCCTGAGCAATCTACGTTATTTCAACCTTATAGGGTTCGGGCCCAACCTCATTTTCAATTTCATGTTACTGCATGTTCTAGGCCCAAGCACTCCCAGTGTAGGGCCCCCTTGACAATTCAGTCTGAAGAGTGAAATGGACGGAACATTGAGGTTGGCTGATCTCAGGTTGTTTCTCTGCTGATGTCCATGAATGCTGCTGTTCCAATACGTAGGGCCAATGTTCTGAAACTCATTAAGAACATTGCAAAGAAACTGGAGGATGATCCTTTGGTTGACGGGGAGCCAATTTAAGACTTTCAATGAAGAAGTCATAGGATCCTGTGATTTTTCTGCAAACATCATTTGTCCTGATTTGTTAGGACTGCTTTGTTCATCAAGAATTGCAACTGAGGGATCTGGTATTTACTGAGACTCATTTAGAATGAGTTACAATAATTCAGCCATGCCAGGACTAGCACTTCAGTTACCTCAATTGAATTTGGCATTGGTAAAGAAGTCATCATTTTCTTGATCACATGATATTTGATATGATTTGATATGATAAGTCATTTATAACGCGCCTGTACACAACTGTTTCTAGGCATGACAAAACAAGGAAGGGGCAACAAAGGGAGGACAGTACAAATGATCTTACTAGGCATTGTGTAATTTAGATCATGCAAGGGAGAGGGAAGAGGAGAAGTGCCAAGAGGGACAGAGGGGGGCGAGTGCAATAGGCAAAGCACAATCAAACGGTTAGAGACTACCTACATAACAGATACACCCAAGTAGAAATAGCTGGCTTCCTTTTGCTCTATTTCCCACAAATGTCTAAACCAGGTCTGATTTCATCCACTCGATTTATAAGCATGATTCATGTCTTTTTCTGAAGTCCTGTTGAAAACAATAATTGGCAAAGCCAACAGTTTTGGCTTGTGTATAAGTAAAAGCCTGCTGCCATCAATGGCCAGTTAATACAACTACAGCTGTACCTGGCAAGTGCCTTTCTCATGCTGATACAAAAGCCCGAAATGTTGGTTTTGCCAAAGCTTGTTGATTTTCTACAAGCGATTGACAATTTAGCATATATCCTAACATATTCCATGAGTAGTGATGATCTTGTGAGGCCTCCTCACATTCTCCAATCACGAGGCTGTACTGTGGGACACCCTTCACAAACTGTTGGTAACATTAACAACCTCCCACATTTACAAACAAAATAAAACTGTCATCCCCATGCACGAGATAACTTCCTGCTATTTCCTCACGCGCTGTCAAAACAAATCCAGCCGTTTAACAGCGCCAAGTGTCGCCTCGGTGTGGTTCAGCGATTTACAAACATCCAGCTCACCATAACACGACAATCTGGATTCAATGCGTGGCTGACTTTCTAGACACGAAAACTCCCGGATCGCCTGATTGTACGTTACGTTGTCATAAAGGCTGCTAATGGCGTTGAAAATGCACTCGTCTTTCTGGCTTCAACCTGACGCCGCTTCTCATGAATGCGCCATTCAGCCGAAAGTAAGGGAACTTTCTGTTGACATAGGCAGCTTGCTTTGACAAGATTTCCCATCAGCATGATGAATATTCTCATTGAGAGCTCTTTTGTAACTGTTTACACGTTATCACGTACTTAAACTCCTCAGCCACGGTGGTATGGACGGGCTGCGGCTCTGCTCTGGGGACTAGGCGCCATGTTTGTGCAAGGGGCAGCTGTTTTCCTATAGTAAACACACCCACACCAAACATTGCTGGCGTTCTGCTGAGGCGGTCTGAAGTAATTCTCAGGGACACAGTCTCTGTGAGCGAATATTTTTTAAAAAAATATACGTGCCCAAATGATAATCAGCCAGCATCCCTTTACCAGTGGCACTGCATTTAAAAGAAATAGTTTCAGATATTGTCACGGGTGCGTTCATGTTAAACTAACGTTTTCATGAGCAAACTTATCGAATTAGCAAAGACAAATTGTACTGATGCGGCAATCCAATTGTACATTTTAGACTTGGGAGTTTAAAACCACTGCCCAGCAACTCTACAGATGTAATCAACCCCACAACCCATCTACACCATATTCCACATTTATTCTAGATTGGACTCAAATATTATGTCATTAGCATTAATTGTCTTCTCTACTGCCGTGATTAACCTCTGTCACAGAAAACACATTAGAAAAACAATGTTATATCATCGTGAACACTGTATAGGAACTTAGCTATGCTCTGAGTCTCAGGAGCCCAGACTGAGGAATAGTTTTGGTGTAAGGATTAGCGTTTCAAAAAAAACAAGAGGAAAGTCCATTGTTGCGGCTCGTGATGGCAGACATGTGTTGGAGGATTCTTGGCTATTGTCCTTTTTGTCGCCTGGTTGGCAGTATTTTTCTTTCCCTTGATCCTTCAACACTTACTGTGCTGTCTAGGGGATAATGGGAGTTGAAGTCCAACACAGTGAATGTGCCACATAATGAGCAAACATAGTTGGATCTGGAAAACCTGTGTTGATCCTGGGTGCAGGAATCGAGGGTTCATTCCCCAGGTAGGTTTCTGAGACCTCTATTTAAGTATGAAGTAACATGTTGGGGGTATCAGTTGTACATGCAAGCCATACAGGTTACTAGATCGATTCCTGTAGATCTGTGGATGGGTGTGTTATTGACTTGGCTAGTCCCTTTCTGTCCTGGGACAATATTTCTTGCTTGTGCTCTGTTTCCTCTGTTCTCAGTGCTGGACCACTTTTTGGGGGGTTGGAGATTACTCTGTACCCTGAAGAGACAGGACCATGGATTTCCTGTTCTGGTCGATTTCTTGGGCACAATATATCACATGACACTTCTTCCCAGCCTGGCATGCACAGAGGAAATTGGCAGAAGAGAGGTGAGTGTCCTATCCCTTGTCCCATGGAATATCTTAGCACAGTGACATGGTCCCTCCCCTGGGGGAGATGCCCTGTTGGTGGGGGGATAGGCTTTTAGGCGGTGTACCTACCACAGCAGGTGAAAGTATTTCTCTCTGCCAATTCTATTGTTCCTCTGTGCCCCTAGCAAGAAAGGCTTGGAGACTACTGTGGTTGTCCATTTTTAGAGCTAAGTTTGTTTGAGCGTTGGGGGCTTCTGGATATCTTTTATACTGTTATATCCTAACTCACCTGATAACCCAATTTGATGATGGGTTGCCTATTGCTTCATGCTGCCTGCTACTCCCTCGTGGTGTTAAATACAGAGAATACTTTTGTAGCAACTCTGCCTTTTTGTTTGTTCTTTGAAGCATCACAAAGGTTCCTCAATCGTGACTTTAAGCTACTCTGTTCAAAGCGGGCTCTTTGAGACCTGAAGGAGGGCTGTTGATGATCAAGGACCCCATATTCACGGGTTGTGTGTAAATATGGACCCTCCCACACTCACATCATGTACCGAACAAATGTCACATACTGGAAGGTGTGTTGTGTCTTGGTCTTACAAGGAGCATCCCGTTAGTTCATACATGTATATCTCTCTTCTTCCAGTCACATGGATTTACATTTAGAATATCACAGTTAACTGAGATTTCATGACAATTAGAGCTATCACAGAATCCTCTCTGGAGAAATAAGTTCTTACATAGATTGCTTAGTCTAATTCCATGCAAAATCTTCGAGTTCACAAACATATGCTTGAGGTTAGCAGCATAATAAATAGGTGCAAAAAGTTAAGCATCTGAGGTACTCATAGTAGGGGTACACATGACAGCATAATTATTTGATGTACACAGGAGGATCAGACTAGCAGGACACATATTACATTTTCAACCTCCTATCTATACCTCAGGTGTAGTAAATCCCTGTGCACAATGTAAGGCACCGCATATATGTGACCATTCTAAATATCAAGGTCAACACACTGTGTTTTAGCCAGACATGGAACTAGATGGTTGACTACCCAGAAATTATTAAAATGTGGCATTCTAAGGACTGGTCATTTAATAACAAATGAATTACTCCCTACATATTCTCCGTGTTATGAAACCCTAGTTTGTGTGACCTGTATCACTTTTCTTATGTTCATGAACCATAACCGTACCTGAAATATGTCTCTCAGGGTTAACCGTTTGTTTAGGAATTTTTCCCAACTGAGACCTAACTGGAGGAAACATGTTCACTCTCACTTCCAGGCTTTGTTGTGTCACTAAACAGTGCTTTATTCACAATACAAATGTGTTACTTATACACGATTAAAAATCAATTATTGTCACATCCTTATTATTGTTGCACTCCTTGAGTGGCGAATCTCTGATTTTAATCAATATCTCCAAAACATAGGTTTTCTTCTATCAAATGTGTTATCAAAACATGGAACGTACCTCAAGACCGTTCACCTATTCTATTGCAGGCCAATAAACCGAATAGAAATCATATCTCCCCTGTTTTTTGCGCGATCTCAATTTCACTTGGCCTACTAATATCGCTGTCTCTGTCCTCCCTCTGTTCCCCCTCCATTGCCTCGTCGCGCCTTGAAACACTTGTGTATTGGCACATTATAAATGCTGTATCATATCATATCATTAAGCTGGCCAACCTACGTTTCCCCAACCTCAAATACCGAATGCTCAGTAGGATGTGAGAGTGTTCTCCGTGCCTGCATAACAAAGTTATATCACGCGGTCTACCTCTCACATTTGCGCATCAAGGATAAAATGGCTAGCAGCGGTTTACGGATCAACTTCCAGAACACCTTTGCTATACAGCAATGAAACGTATCGGTCTATGAAGGAATGTACATGACTATCATTTGAAAAATAAAATCCGTCCATGCCATTTGTTTAGTAGATCATGTGATTGGTTTTGACACAGGATGTCAAGACCCAGCAGCAGGGGCTTCATCTTTTGTATCTATTTCATGGTACAAACCATCCACCCTCGGAAAAAAGGGGCAATATGGTGACGGGCAGAGGCAGGAGACACTTTGTTCATGTTTGGGGTGAAGGTCAGGATCTACAATCATATCACATTTGTATACAGTGCTTCATGCACAATTCCTTCACACTTCTAAGCACTGGTCATTGACTACAAGCCTTATTCAGGTTAGGGCCCGTTGGAGAATACTCTGGAGAGAAAATAGGAACATATCTCCCTGTGAGACCTTTGAGATCCTCAGGTTCTAATGTACCTGTCATTGCAGCCTTTTGGAAAAAGAGACTCTGCGGCAGATGGGAGGATGCTGCAGAGTCCCACCTCTGAAACAATTTGCCATTCGCCATCAGAGAGGTGGGCGACCACCTCCACTGGTGCAAACGATTGAAATCTTTCCTGTTCAAGACCTCCTTTGGTCTGGACTGCTGAGCATTCCGCCATCGTGCTGGAACTTCCTGCCTTTTACAGCTGCATGGTCAAACTTCCTTGTCCTTTTGGTCTCTTGGCCTTGCTCTGCATAGTCCTCTCCCTTTGCGCTTAACTGATGTGTATATCCCCAGATGACTATGAGCGATCGGATGTCCCTATTGCCTCCCCTTCTCTGGGGAGACTACGAAACTATAGTATGAGTTCGGAAAGTGCAATCCCTGTGCATGGGCTTCAAAATAACATAATAACAAAGCGTATAGTTGTGGTGTTTTGTTTATTTTAGCCATAAACCAAAACCCGTTCCATGTGATTTTTCACCATTACTTATATAGTTATCAGTGACGTTTGTTAGTAGGTGACTTTAACAGGTTCTCACAGATTTCATATCAACATGTGTTGTTGCCACGGACTCTTGTTTTGGGCAATAAATGAAAATGATTGCCAACTGCGTGGCCAACGGTTTCGCTGTCCAGGCTTTGTTAAGGCACGTTAGTGGCATATCAAATTGGACATTTTGTTTCGGAGTCATTCCCTTTTATACATTCATTGAATGTCCTTACATGGTTTACATGTGGCCATATGGGTGTTATACGTGCTGAGGCATTTGTGGGTAAAGTTCATTCCATGTCTGATGTTTTGGCGTTGTTCTGGAGGTCCATGTGCCTGTTAGTTTGTATGTTCTGCCGTCAGGAGTAAATTCCCGATAGCCTTATGGGTGCTTGTGTCGCATGGTTGCTGGTCTGACCTTCTAAGGGAGACGTGGTGTGCGGTCGGCAGCTGTGGAGTCCTTGTTGTGGACTACAAAACTAGTTTCTCTTTTGGCACCTTATAGAAACCCTTTAAATAAAAGAAATACATAAATAATATGTTATTATTTGGGCAATAATCCCTGGCATGTTCTACCGGAATGCTAATCAGGATATTTTTTCAAATTGAGCCACAACATGTTTGCCGTTTCACGCGCAAAGAACAGGTCTTCATCAGGGTGGAGAAACACACAGTAGAACGTGTGTTTATATAGCTAAACCTTGACTAGATCTGTGTGATGGCTCTGCGGCAGAAATATTGCTTTGTAAGTGACTCCTGCACTTGGTTGTTAGAGGACTGGCAGTCACAGGAGAGTAATGTATTCAGTGTCCCAGAGCTCTGTGCAGAAGTGTCTTACACTGGCCTTCACTCCTGGGGTAATTATTGTTCCTTGGGGTGTTTATGCCACACTAGTTAGTGTTATTAAGACTGTCTTTTCTCTTTTCTGTTCCTTATCTTTTATTTCTAGCTCTTGTTTGGCATACGTGCAGTGAACTGTGCAGGAACCTTTGTTGACTGGTGCCAACCGAAACAGTCAGCATCCAGGGGCCATGCTATGACCCTTTCATTCAACACCATATCTGTGACACATACAGATCTACCAAAGACCAAAGGCAGAGTGATTGATAGATACACTATCTCTCAGATGACAAGTCATCTCAATGTTCTAATACTGAAATGAAGACAAAACCTTGATTTAACAATACTTCGAGTGATATAATAGCAACTCCTGTTCTGTGACTCTCCAAAATATTCCTTTCATAGAATGCCTTGCATTGAGCAAGTGGAGAACATTATTATATGGGAGAACCCATCCAACTTCCATAAGTAGTGCTATTTGAATCCTGTGGGCAAAGGGCACATACATGGATAGAAAGATGTCCTTAGGGAGCTGGGTCTGGTTTCACTGTTGATCACATGTTTTATTGCACTCTAATAACCCGAAATGATTGTATGTTCTTTCATTGAAGTAAGTTCCCTTGCAGTTAATGTACTTCGCAGAAATTTAAATGCAGCGTTTTTTCACATTTTGTTTGGACAATGGTTCTCATACCACCGTACCCATCCCCTCCCCTTCCCTCCCCAATTCCCCATCCTCTGAATCAATGTGCAGGGAGACTAGGGGGCCGAATCATGGAATTTCACGCATAAATCGCGCAAGCGCCACACGCCAAGAAAGACACAGTGTGAACCTGTGTGCATAAATAAACTAACCGTATTTGCAAGTCACGGCTGGAACGCCCCCAACACGCCACCTGCAAAGCAAAAAAACTGTCAGATCAGCCACCTTTTCATGCTCCCTAGGGCACAAATACATGCACTTTTCAAACAGTGCGTGGGGTCCCCCATAAGCAGGCCTGCAACTCGTGGCCCCCTCCCAGGGTCCCCTGTAACTGTATCCGGCACTCCGACAACATGTGTATAAAAAAAATCGGAACTCGTCAATAACTCGGGAACCTGCGTGTGAACCCACGTAAAACATTCCAAAACCCCCTACACTGCTTACCCTTACCCCTAAGTTACATCGAAACCCCGATTGTGTACACGCACCCCGAAATCCAACATGCACCCCAACTTGTGTGCTGAAAATCCCCAATTTCCAAGCTGAGACGTTGCGCGATTTAATCCATTAATTTGTCTCGTGCCATGCAGTTGTGGGCATGCGAAGGACTGCCTGCACGCCGTTCCTCGGAACGGCCACTTTTTTGCTAGTTCTTCCCAATTTTTGGGGTTTCACCCCCTTTCCAGCCCTCTGTGCAAGCCACGCCCATGCTCTGCTTGGAGTCTCGTGCAAGGCCCTTGACGACTTTCACAGACGTGCCGAGCCAGTGCGAACTCCACACAAGTCCCGTAAAAGTACTGCACGTTCGATTCCATGAATCAACGAAGGCGGATTTGCATGCAGTTCCGCACGCAAGTACTCTATTTTCTGTGCAGAAAATTCCATTAAATGGACCCAAAGAGTGTGGGCGGACATAGCTATGTATTTTTCTTTTCTTACATGTCAGGTTGCACAGAGGACTATTGCTCTTTTCTTCAGTATGACATTGGGCCCAACCTAAGCGGTGAAAGAAGAGGGGTCTCTTAAAGGGGTGTTGGGGTTCTGCAGGTTAACCTTATGGAAACATATCTATGAAAATATCCTCTCTCCTCTGAAGTATTGAAGGACACCCAATGCTCAAAGAAAGAGGTCGTGGGTGAGCAGGAAAAACCACTACAATGTATCTTTCATCAACCAATCTGCCTAAGGGCCTGCTATGAAGTAATTGATTTCGTTAAAATGTTACTTTGGTTTAATCAATTCCATGCAAAACCAAATACTCTAATATGGGACATTTGGATTTAAGTATTTATTAATATTTTGAGCTGGATCATTATCAATTGAATTTATTGTGGAGATGCATAATCATAACATTGAACTAATGAAGGATTTTATATGCTTAATGAAAAAAAAGCTAATATACTTGACAATACTGAATTGTGTGGCTTTATTTAGCCTGGCACATGGTGTCACATCTGGCTGACAACATCCATGCAAGAGAGCACACGTGTCCCTTCAGGCACATGCATTATTTCACTGGTCTCTCTGTCTCTCTGCCTCTCTCTCCCACTTTTTTTCTACCCCTTCTTTCTCTGTCTCTCCATCTCTTGATCTTTCTCTCTTTCTATGTTCCTTTCCAGGAGAACATCGCCCACTGACCCAGATATGCAATGGGAGAGAGGAATCCTGATGATGAGGCTTTTTAAAAGTTAGTAACAATTGAGGAGAGGAAGGCCTTTTAAAGGGAAGCATTTTGGGCCCAAACCCAAACATCATACAGAGATCGGGCTGGAAAAGAAATTGTAGATGACTAATGCACAATGAAATACAATGATCATGTTTAGAATTGAAGTACAGACATTCTGTACAACAGACACATATCTTATATCTGATACTCTTCTAAAGGTATCAGTTGGAGGATTAAAGTGAATTGGGCAAACAGAACTTTAAGTGATAAAGCTTCATTGTCTGCTCAACCTAAAACATATTTTGAAAACAAAATTACGTCACAGAAAATTGATATAATTATGAAGTGGAAGGACCACAGGGCGCATGCATCTAAGAAGACTTTAAAGTGAGCAATGTTGGGCTGGGGCTGATTATGCAATCCTTAACTGACCTGCTGGGACTTCTATTCTAAAATATCAATTGTGCAACTACCTCAGGAGACAAAGGTACTCTGACAAGTGAGGTGGAAACCGTAGCCAAACACCGGTTAGCCTAATGCCACATAACTGAAAGTAATACATGTGAGCTCCCCGAGCCCAGGATTCCCCTAGACCAGAGAAAAATCATTGCCAAGTCCAGAAATCGCATTGAACCGCAAAATCTTCAAGCTCACCAATAAATGATAAATGTAACATCAGCTGATAAGGGTTTTCCTGAAAAAGGGACATAAACGATGAAAGCACCTTCTGAAAATCCATGAAAGCACTAGAAACTGATTTTGGGAACGTCATTGTGGTATTAGTAGCGACGCCATGGTCTCCCGCACAAGCTGCTGACAGATGACCCAAGAACAAAATCTTAAACAATGAAACTTGACAACATGACAAAGCTGGGAAATTAACTACAGGAAATTTAACTACTATTAACTGGGAGTACAGCTGTCCTCATTGAAAGTCTATCTAAAATAACCTGGAGTAGGATTCCAACACAAAGCTTTGAGTTCCTGAAATCACATAATGTCCTATCTTTCCAATGTAATATAATGTTATGCCAACCTGTCAAATAATCAGCCTTAAGTAAGGTATGATGACAGGAAAATTGTCAAGCGCTCTTTGCCAATTCCGCCAGAGGCACTGATCTCACACCCCTGGCTCATTGACCTAATTGACCACAGAAATGTTGCCCCATCTTTTGGGAAGAAATGTCCAAGTCTTTGAACTTGAGGTAGGACTTCTTCTCTGATAATTTCTCAGTGTCATTAACTCACTATGGGCCTCATTACGACCCTGGCGGTAAGGGGTTAACGCCAGCGTTAGCTGCGCCGACCCCTTACCGCCAATTACGAGGTCCCCTAGCGCCATGGTGCTTTTAACACCTGCTTTTAGCAGGTGTTAAAATCCATGGCGCTAAGGGACCATGGAGTTAATTACGCCACCGTAATTTACGGTGGCGTAATTAACGCCTTCCCCACTCCCATTATGCCCTATGGGGCAAAAATGGGAATGGGGAAGGGTAAATGGGGATTGGGGACTTACCGCCCCGCCTAGGTCGGAATGGGGCGGTAAGTCCGCCAACCACCATGGCGTAAACGTAGTTTACGCCATGGTGGTAAAGTCACGGCCCAGGCGGTAACTTACCGCCTGGGTCGTAATGAGGCCCTATATCTAGAACCCCCACCCCAGTAGGTTTATATCTGATACAATACTAGATGTGGGACAATCTCGAATCCTTACCCCAATAATCCTGATTAAGGATAATCAGAATAAACATGACCTTTTTGTCAGACGAAAAGACTCAAGTCTTTGAAGGGCATTATCATTTATTAGTACCCGGCGAGCCGCCTTGTCCTCTGCGGGGGATGTGGCAGCCCCTCAGCCAATGAGGCCGAGTGGCTGCCGTTGCCCCCGCTGGGAACTCTGGTAAGCTTTTTCTTTTCTTTTGTTTTTCCTTCCCTCCCTCCTCCCTGCCCTCCCCACCCCACTAATCTTCTTGCTCCCACGTCCCCGCTGGGGGACGATGGCAGGCTCCAGCAGTGTGGAGACTCGGAGTGGGTCCATCCCCGCTCTGTGCCTCCACACGGCTGGAAGCATCGATCGTCCCCTGCCGGGGACGCAGGTACGTTTTTTTTTTCTTCCCATCCCTCCCTTCCGCCCTCCCAACCCCACTTACCTTCTGCTTCTTTTTTTTTCTGGAGCGGACACACTAGGAACACTTCTGTTCCCAGCGCATCCACTCGTGATGGCCGCCATGGAAAGGGTAAATGGACTCTGTTTTCCCTTTCGCTGGAGCAATTTTCTTGGTCCTTTCATTTATTTTTTCTGTCCCGAAACGCTGCAGCGTTTCGGGACAGATAAAATTGCTTTTAATGCCCCGGATATTGCTTAAGCGTACCATATAGGGACATGGAAGGTTATTTCTGGTCTTTCCGCTGTTGTGATTTGCAACTTCAATTATGCAATCTGAGCACCAGCGACATCACCTGTTGCACTTGAATCTCAACAAGGTCTGAATTCTGAGCCAAAAAGAGCATGGGGCTTAAAGGAACCACATACCTTTGCACGTTCTACGATGTTGTAATTCACTTCCTATACTTCCTTTCTGTAACCTGAAGCACTGAAACTAATCTTTCAAGCGTAAGCGCCGAGATACCTCAGGGTTTTACGTGCTATACAAATAAACAAACAAACAAACAAACATTCCTGTCATATCTTGTTCTTAGAGCTGCAGGAATGGCTTCAGTAACAATCAACATGGTGCATCCAATCGACAAAAACCATCCTCCTATGACTTTAGAGAAAAAATAAACACATGCTTCCCTCCTCTTCATCGGTACCATCAGGACGGCAAAAGCCAAAATTGGTTCACCCCCTTCAGAGAAGTTGGAGGGCCTGGACCTTTAAGTATCAGTAGGTCCAGCAACAGAGAAAGGTGTTGGGCTGACCATAGAATAAACAGGATCATGGCCACAAGCACCATTGCCTAGACCGACGTGCCAACGGAAGGATGCAAAGAACAATCACTGAGGTCAAAGATCATGTGATGGGACTTCATTGGGTGCCATTGAGGGGAAAATAGTCCTGCAATCCCCCTTCGTATCCCTAGAAGTTTTGTGAAATCAAAGCCTTGATAAAATGGAAAATGTAGATACAACCATTTCCAGAAGAGAGAACAAACAAAGCAGGTGTAAATGATTAAAGATACCCAGACTACTAACATAGATAGACATAGCAAATAACGAAGACATGTGCCTAACAGGAAGAAACCGCTTTGCCAACGGAGTAAAGAACAAGCTCAAGTGAACAAAGTTTGGAAATCCTTCTTGTCTGCTTTTCAGGCGGGCGATTAGACACATTTGTATTGATTAGTAGACTACATTTACTTAACCTGTTAACCATTTATTAACGGCTCATGCCTAAAGCAAGTGTATTTCATATTGTAAGATTACAGAACATTAAATGATTATAATATGTCGAGGTACATAATTTTACTGGCCTGGCAGTGAGGGTAGCTTAGATGCAGGGGAACAGCATAACATGGAACACACTTCCGGCCAGTGCAGACTGGCAATTCGAACATGTCTGAAAGATCCTGAAAGGCTGGTGCTTCTGAAAGCCATCCTGGGGCTGTCTAGTTAGCCTCGACCTTTTTTGTGCGACCACAGTTCACAGAGCTCCATCAGCAGCATGACGTGTTAATGGCTGGGTCCCAGAAGACTGGTTGCCCCAGATTTAAGGGGTCCTTTCCTAAATTCTGCCTCATCACATTTACAAACAAAAAGTGTGGGGTTTGAGGGCTGAGCAGCAGTCTTGATGCTGTGCCTGTTGAGTTTTGAACTTGTTGGAACAGTATTTTTGCTCACGCTGCAGATGCAACGTGTCATCTGAGTCAAAGGGCCTAATTCACAATAGCGTTTTATAATGGCAAACCCCCATTGGAAAACCCTCTGTGAAATAGGCCCAAAATCAGTGATCGAAGTGGGAGAGAGCGGCTGGGAGCTGTACTCCTCTACTTTTTAAAATTAAGTTTTACTGTTCCTATATTTTTATTTTAAATAGAAACCATTCTGGAATTGTTTTGTTTTCAAATAAAAGTGTATGAAGAAGTTAAAATTGCACTGAATGTTCCCTTAAACAAAAGACGCATTTGTTTGGGGGTTTGTATTGTGCTTGGCAATGAGGTTTGTGGGCAGCGGGGGAAGGGCAGCTGCGAAAATAGCTCCACTCCTTCTCATACACTTCGACCACTACCCAAAATGTCCCATGTCATTTGGGAGATGCAAATAAACCCCTGTTTTTTTTCTTCTGATTCTGCCACTTTTTGTTGTGCTGTTTCCATTCGAAGTCCATGACTACAATTCCCAGAATGGAATCATCTCCTAAATGACACAGACATGTTGACATGTTTGACGTAGGCCTATCGCAGCTGCAGACCATCCAGAGTGAACATTGTCGGATATCATGTGTTCTTTACCGCTCCTTCTGTCCAGGGCTCGAGACTCTCGTCCACAGCCGTCCGTGTATCTCTCTACTTATTCAACACCAGTATCCTGCCCCTTCCTGCATCAGCCTCCAGTGACCCTTCCAGGACTGGACGTCTCCTGGACCTTGCACCTGCACAGTCTTGACCTTTCATCTGCACCAACGTTCTCCTTGTATCACTGGCCTTCTTTTTCCTACACTGGCCTCCTCCTGCTCCCACCAGCACCAGCCTTCGTGGCAGACCTCGCGGTCCTGATTTTTTCATCACCTTGTCATACATGTCAACATTTAGCAGAAGCTGGGAGGGAGATTTTCGCCGGGCAATCAGAGAGTTGAATTTCCCCATCCAAAGCATTGGCGTTAGAATTATTTTAGGAGGGAGGCCATACATGCCAACATTCTGAAGTACCTGGGAGGGAGATTTTGTCAGAGAAATTGAGAGAAATTAATGTTCCCATAGGAATGCATTAGGGCTACAATTACATTAGGGGTGAGAATGAGAAAAAAGCTATATTTTTATTTAATAATCAGGAGTCTCCCGCCTAAATCGGGTTGGATCGGCATTTATGGGAGGCACTAAAAACAGCAAAAGATATACTTTATGTCTCCCTTGTGGCTCTTATTGTGATTGTTTTTAAACATGTAGGGTTTGTATTGGTCAAGAGTAATGTACTCATTTGTTGTTCCCTGCCCTTTCACAGGATGAGCACCTTAATGTCAATGAAGCTATGCTTTTAAATTGTCTGTGAATGTTCAATTCGAAGGTAGACACAACTTTAAAAGTCCTAAAAAATAGCATCTGTGTGCTAAGCATATATTTCATTTGGAATTAAAACATTTTTTTAAAGATTAGTTTAGGGGTCTGCTCATCTGTTTGAGCATTTTCAAAATAGTAAAGAAAGGCAAGTGATGCATTGTTGTGCATCCCGGCCTACTGTAAAATAATGATTTTCCCCGCCTTACCATACTGGTCAGTCAATCAGCCATTATGTACAGTCAGTTTCATGATTGTCATCTCCAGACATGCCAACATTCTGGAAGACCTGAGAGGGAGATTTGCCCACAAAAATCGTGAGAATGGAATTTTCCAATATCATTGCATTGGGGTTAGAATCATTTTAGGCGGAAGACAATGACAAATAGCACTATTTTTAAGGGAAAATCGGGAGGGTTGGGTGCATGCATCCCGCATTTAAGCAGTGCAAATACATCCACTCACCATTATGTGAACTATAATTGGTTTATATTGCCATTAACTTCATACTATACAATTTAAATACATGTTTTAAAACAATGATTTATTTGTACATAGGCCTTTCATTTTTCATTTTTTACATTTTCTTCACTGTATTTCCTATTTGCCAAATGTCAACTCCCAAATACTTAATTTCTCTGATGTAGAACTGTGTGACACTCTCAGCAAAACGTGCATAGTAGCAATGTAACCGCCAAACAGACCAGCCACCTCCAACTAGATGCATTGAAGAAAGGCATGGAAACATTCAGTGAGCTGAGCTGGGCGCCACGTTGTCACAGAACAAATGTTCTACCCTCCTTTCAAGTCTTTGGATGAAGAGAGTTTTTGGATGAAGAGAGTTTTTTCTACAACAAAATCATGCAACCTGTTGCGCATAGAACTGTTCACAATCGACAGAAGCACAGCAACTTTAAAATATAATGTAGTTATGGTTAAGTTGCTAATCCCATAGGAAGAGCACTTTTTGGGTGGCTTACAACTTTGCTCCTCCTGGACCAATCCTCACCAAACGTTGCAAAAAAAGTATATGGCTCACTCTGAGTTTGTTTTGGTCCAGGAGGGGCAAAGTTATAGGGGGGTCCCAAAATTTCTTTTTTTCCCATAGACATAATGGGAAAAAAATGTGCGCACGCCTAAAGCTCAAACCGCTGGACGGATTTCCACCAAAATTGCGGGAGGAGCGGCGGCTTAGTCCCTAAAGCGTGCTTCTGTTAATTTGGTGTAAATCCGTCCAGTAGTTTTTTTTTATAAATGGCCAAAACGTAAGGCAGAAAAATGAGTGATATCTATGTCCGCTCCGCAGACACACTTCCCTGTTTGCTCCGCGGACAGGACACCGATTGGCAATCAGCTTGAATCATGTCCGCGGACATGCAAGGTGTTCTCTGATTGGCTGGGATGAGGCGTGAGGTGCGTCACATTGGTTCGATGCGCCCGCCATCTTGGATCTGCCGACAGCATGGCAGCGAACAGAGGCAAAATGCAATTTTAGGGAGTGTGTTGGTGTGCTGAAGTGCTTGGGGAGGGCTGGGGAGTAAGAGATGAGTGAAATCTATAACATATTAAGGGCGCCTGGCGGGGTTCTGATATACCCAGGTAGGTACACGTAAAATAGAAAAATAATCAGGATGAGAGATCCCAAGAGCGTTTGTGTGATTCTGAACATGTACATTTATTTCAAAACAAACAGAATCTTTTCAATTTCACAGTTGTTTTACAGAACTTTCGATAAGCACGAAAGTAAGTTTGACAAACGGACTGATAGTCATTGGATACAGTGGAAATATTAGTTGAATATCAACCTCTATGGTGTAGAGGTAACAAATCCACATGAGAGCACAGTTCCAAATGATAGTAGGATGGACCTACAGTTGCAGTGAGGTGCACCCGGGATGGGGGGTAGTCCAGGGTTTAATTAACACAAGGTGTACACAACATAAATTACAGAACATACACAGAAGGGAGTATTTTGCAGTTGTGTCACAGGAGATCGAAACAGGTTTGTTTCGGCCATCTTGGGCTGTGTTTGTAGCCTGTCTGGGTGTTGGCCTACATCAGGATTAAACACCAATTGTGGTGCTGTCCGTGTAATCTGTTGGTGAAATAGAGGCTTTAGGATCTCGAGATTTAATTCAAAATTTGAGGGAATTAATAAATAATGGCTTAGTAGTGCCATGATGATACAAACAACAGTGTATCGATGCACAGCTTACCTGCTGCTTCGTGGAGCAGTTTGGTGCTGTGTAACAACAATCCTCAGTGTTTGTTGGATTGTAGGTGCGAAGTGCACTTGAAGTTTGCCGGGGGTATCCTGGTTGCTGAATAAGTCGCAGGATCCCCAGGGCTGGAACAGGGCCTGAATAGGTCCCAACACTAAGAGGAGACAGCACAAGCCTGAAAAAGGGGGGTCAGTGCTATTTTACACATTTGTGGTATTTCATGTGAAAGCTCCAGTTGTTGAATGAGACGACCCACAAAGGGGTCTAAATGTTCCATTAGACAAGGGGACCAAAGGTGCCCATGGTGGTTGAGGTCAAAATGGCCTTGATGTGAGGAACGTGGGGAGTCCACTCCTGGATGGCACGTGTTGGAAGGTGGCAGATCTGGAGGGAGCCTCAGTTTATGCGCGAGAACAGTGGTCGTCCTGGGACAGTGGTGTCCGTGCACGAAGGGTGCAATGTGCCGGTCAATTTGCAAAAACGGTTGATATCGGGTGAGCCAGGTATACAGACTTTTCCTTGACATATGACTGAGTCTATGGATTCCGTGCGTCTTGATATTCTGGAGGGCTAAGAATGCCAAAGTGAACCAGGATTAACATACAATCTAAGTATTAAAAATCAGCTGTCTCTATATTGCCAGCATCTAATGCAGGGGTGCAATTTCGCCTAGCAACGTGCGTCGTGGCATGGTGAATTAATAATGGTGGTTTCGTAGATGGTAAATAGTGCTGCTACGAGGAGAAAAGTGATCGATTTATACTACAGAACTTACCGCGATTAGAAATGTGCGCCTGTTCCCTTGGAGTCCACAGCTCGAAATGGTTGCTGTGGAGATCGGGTAGTGGACTCAGGTCATAACTGCGAGCCCCGGGGATGAGTAGCCAATAGGGTTGCCGAGAGGCCTGTGCCGTAGCCAATCACTCTCGGTCCACGTGGGCTGTGGAGGTCAACCAATCCATGATGGGATGCGAGTAAAAGTGAAACGAGCACCCTCGGCGGAGCACAAACTACATGGGCGTGCTGAATCATGGGAAGTGTGGTCCCGTGTGGCCGAGGTACCGGGTGTCGGTGCGACTGATGTAATTTTAAACAAGGATTGCATGGGCTGTGGAAGACTGCCCTTCCACAGCGAGTAAAAGTAAACACCCAAAAAGCATCATGAGCCAGGAACTATAAAAGGCCTGATGCTTAATGGGACGTGTAGTCCCGTTTGTGATGCAATTTAGGAGGATAGTGCCGTCAAGTCATTTCGGATGTTTGGCTGTCTGAGCACAGGCACGGCGGGTGTGTGAGAGTCTTATATTCGGGGACTGGACGAATCTCACAAGATGTCAATTTCACATCTAAAATTTACATTTACAGCTCATGTTTGTTTGTTTGTTTGTTTTATTTCTAATGCGCTCCAGACCCATAGGTAGAAGGGCGCAGCAGGTAGGATAATGCGAAGCTTACATCGTTACAGATTATACAGGATACAGTGAAAGTTATACATATTATACAAGATACAGTAATGGATATTATAGATATTATGCAAGTTATACAAATTATACAGGATACAGTAATAGTATACAAATGTGCAGGACCATCGTCGTGCAAGTCGATGAGTTCCATAGAGGATGGTACGCAAAATGTCGTAAGACAGAGGAGAGGTCGAAATGTCGTAAGACATGTAAAACAGAGGAGAGGGCCAGTGTCAGGTCTGAGAATATTATAAACCTATGTCTAGTGGTCGTTGGAGATAAGATATTGGATGGCATTCCTTCTGAATAGTGGGTACGGCTGATCTGCTCTTAGATTGTTACTTAATAGATCCAGGTTTTGGCCGCCTTCACAGGGAAACTATTCCCACCGACCGTGGTTAGTTTAAATCTAGGTACTACCAGACAGTTAGTATTAGTAGCTCTCATTGGTCTGATGGAGGTCTTTTTTTGTATTTTGTTCGTGAGGTAGCTTGGGGCAGCGTTGTTAAGAGCTTTGTGTGTCAAGGAGATCATTTTTAATTGAATTTTGTGGTTTGTAGATAGCCATTTGTGTTGACGTCTAATGGTGGAAATGTGTGCCCTTTTATTTATGCCCAGTGCGGCTCGCAAAGCATTGTTTTGGAGTGTTTGTAGTTTCTGGATGGTTGATTTGTTGGCGCCACTGTAAAGGGCATTACAGTAGTCGATCCTGGAGAGGATAAGTGCTCTAGCCAAGATCATGCAACTGTTGTTAGAGAGGAAAGGCTTGCCTGCTCTTATCAGTTTGCAGGTGTAGGCGGTGGTGGAAGCCAAGGATTTAAGTTGTTTATCGAATGATAGTGTGGAATCCAAGTAGAAACCGAGGGTTTTTACTTCCTTGGAGACCCTGATAAGGTTTCCATCAATATTGAAGGAAGACAATTCCTGACTTAATTTTTTGGTGTTCATATGTGTTCCCAGGATTATCAACTCGGTCTTGTCGTCGTTCAAGCACAGGCCATGTGTGGCCATCCATGCTTGAACAATGAGATATACCCTGTTCACCAATTCCGAGTCCTTCCTATGATCCCCAGAAAGCGGGAGGAGAATCTGTGTATCATCTGCATAGTTAGTGTAGGTGATACCCAGAAGGTCCAGATCATTGAACAAGGGTTTGGTGAAGATATTGTATAGGGTAGGCGAGACACAGGAACCCTGGGGAACGCCACATGATATCGGGGTAGGGTCAGCTGTGGCCGAAGGGGAAAATACTCTCATAGTTCTTTCGCTTAGGAAAGATTCTAGCCACTTGATGGCCTCAGGAGACAAGTGGGCAGCAGAATCCAGGTGTTTACAGAGTACCTTGTGATCGACCAAGTCGAATGCTGCTGAGAGATCAAGTAGGAGCAGGAGTGCTGTTCCTCCTCCATCTCTCAGCTCGTCGACCTGAGTCTTTAAATCAATCAAGGCGGTTTCCGTTCCATGAAGTGGATGGAAACCAGATTGTCTTGCTCCTAGAAGCTTATACAAGTCAAGGTGTTTTTGTATCTGAATATAGGCGGCTTTGTCCAGTATTTTGAGGAGGAATGGCACAGTGGTAATAGGGCGATAGTTGGTTGGGATAAGTGGGTCTAAGGTCTGTTTTTTGAGAAGTGGGAGCAGCCAGGAATGGTTTAAGTTGGCTGGGATAGTGCCTGATGTGAAGGAGGCATTGATTAATTTAGAAATAAATTGTGAGAGGTCTCTAGCAGCGTCTTCTATTAGCTGTGCTGGGCAGGTATCGCCCTTGCAGTTAGATGGTTTGAGTGAAGGAATGATTTTTTCTACTTCTAGTGGGGAGGTTTTTGAAAAGTGAAATTTGTTGTTTGCCTCTGGTGAGATGCTATGTGTAGAGGTGTTAGGGGAGTGCTGAAGATTGAGCATATCTTTTTTTTGTTGTATTTTGGTTTGAAGTGTATTGATTTTATTTGCTAGCGCATTTTTAATGTCTGTGCACCAGGTCTTATCCTTGGTGACTAGGTCTGGTGTGACTATTGGTGACTCTAGTTCTTTCAGTATGGCGAAGAGTTCTCTCATGCTAGAATTAGAGTTAGTGATACGTTCATCATAGGAATTCTTTTTGGCAAGGTTCACTTCTTTTTTAAAGTGAGAGGAGATAGAGGATAGTTTTGCTTTATTTTCGATAGAGGGACATAGTCTCCAGGAATGTTCACTTTTTCTTTTTAGGAGTCGTAAATCTCTTAATTGGGGCGTGAACCATTTGTTAAGGTGTGCTTTAGGTTTGCTTTTTCTAAGTTTGAGCAGGGCGATTTTGTCCAGTGTGCTGAGCATAATCTTGTTATATTCTTCAACTAGAGTACTGGGGTCTAGATTGTCAGATAGAGCGTTTAGTGTGGGTAGGGTGGCGGGGATGACTTTTTACGCTATAATGCTTTTTTTGTTTCTGGTTAGACAAGGTGGTGCTAGCAATGGGACCGTCGGAGAGGGTCTGGCTGTAGATAGGTTAAAGGTGACGAGAGAGTGATCTGTCCATGATTGAGGTTAGATGGAGGTGATGGAGGCTGTGCAGTTGTAATCTTCTATCCAGTCTAGTGTTCTCCCTTTGGAGTGAGTGGGTCTGTTAACTTTCTGAGATAGGCCTGATGCATTGATGGTATTGGCTATGTCTGAGGCTTGTTTGTCCATAGGGTCATTAAAGCCAAGGTTAAAATCTCCTAATAATGGAAGCTGGGAGGTGGGTTTAAGGTTGTTGGTAATTAGGCTATGCAAGTACAATCATTAGTATAAGAAAAAAGATAGAAAAAACAGCAAATCAACCAATGTCGGAATTGTTTTTACATGCCGCCTCACAGTGTTAGTAGGCAAAAGCCTGATCTCAGGCTTAGATGGGGCTCCCAACTTTTCCAGATGCAGAGTATTATGAGTGGTATCTGACATAATGTACAAGAGCCATGTTTGTGACTGGCACGTGCTGGTCTGATGGTGTCCTCTCTTGATGGACCATATATGAATACCACATGAGACATTGCTCTAGTCAGGTAATGAGTACCCCATGTGGGGGACCCCAAAGTGCGTGCTGAGTTCGCCCCACAGGGATAGGCAAAAGGACCACCGGCAATTGTCTGGAGTGGAGCAGTGTGTGGTAGTAGAAGGACTACTCCCAAAAGTATTTCCACTCAACGGTTATGTTCAGGCCGCTGTGGACTCAGTCGAGTTTGTGGACCCATTTCTGCTCCAGTTTTGTGAGGGCCAAGTTGATGTCGCCTCCACGTCGTTGCGGCTGTATTTGCCTCAGAACAGTCCAGGTAAATTGTTCGTGAGTATGGCCTTTCTTCCGGAAGTGTTCAACCAAGGGTTTGTCTTGTACTTGATTCTTAATGCAGGATCTATGCTCATTGATCCTTTGTTTCACTGGTCTAATTGTTTTTCCGATGTATACCAGATCGCAAGGGCATTTGATGGCGTAAACCACATTTCTGCTTTCGCAGTTAGTGTGGTTGTTCATGTTCCAAGTAAAGTCCTTATGAGTAAAGGTTTTGCTGTTGGTGGTGTAGCGGCAAGCGACGCAACGGCCACAGCTGTAATGTCCCTTCACTGGTGGAAGATTCCACAAGGTGGCTGATGTTTTAGTGGGTTCCAAAAAGGTGTGAACCAAAGTGTCTTTTAGGTTTTTGTTTTTCCTGAATGCGAACAAGGTTTTTTTTTTTTGCGAGGCTTCCCTAGTTTTTTATCAGGTGCCAGTGCTTATTGATTGTGGTCTTGATTAGATTGCTCACTGGGTTGTATGTAGTGACACAGACGGTCCTGTCGATGGGATCTTTGTTTTTGGTGGTCAGGCAAATGGCGCGGTCAGTGTTTGCCTCTCTCTTCTTAGCCATCCTGATGGATTTTTTAGGGTAGCCCCTTTGTCCCAAATGCACCTGTAGATGTTTTGCAAGTAGTTCGAATTTTTCCTTGTTTGTGCAATTCCTGCGGACTCGGAGGAATTGTCCGTAGGGGAGATTGTATTTTAACCCGTGAGGATGGTAGCTTGAAAAATGGAGCAAACTGTTTCTGTCGGTCGATTTCCTAAATAGTTTAGTATACATCGGAAAAACCATTAGACCAGTGAAACAAAGGATCAATGAGCATAGATCCTGCATTAAGAATCAAGTACAAGACAAACCCTTGGTTGAACACTTCCGGAAGAAAGGCCATACTCACGAACAATTTACCTGGACTGTTCTTCAACAAATACAGCCGCAACAACGTGGAGGCGACATCAACTTGGCCCTCACAAAACTGGAGCAGAAATGGGTCCACAAATTCGACTCAGTCCACAGCGGCCTGAACATAACTGTTGAGTGGAAATACTTTTGGGAGTAGTCCTTCTACTACCACACACTGCTCCACTCCAGTCAACTGCCTGTGGTCCTTTTGCCTATCCCTGTGGGGCAAACTCAGCACGCACTTTGGGGTCCCCCACATGGGGTACTCATTACCTGACTAGAGCAATGTCTCATGTGGTATTCATATATGGTCCATCAAGAGAGGACACCATCAGACCAGCACGTGCCAGTCACAAACATGGCTCTTGTACATTATGTCAGATACCACGCATAATACTCTGCATCTGGGAAAGTTGGGAGCCCCATCTAAGCCTGAGATCAGGCTTTTGCCTACGAACACTGCGAGGCTGCATGTAAAAACAATTCCGACATTGGTTGATTTGCTGTTTTTTCTGTCTTTTTTCTCATACTAATGATTGTACCGACATGAGCTGTAAATATAAATTTTAGATGTGAAATTGTGAGATTCGTTCCGTCCCCGAGTATAAGACTCTCACACACCCGCCGTGCCCGTGCTCAGACAGCCAAACATCCGAAATGACTTGATGGCACTATCCTCCTAAATTGCATCACAAATGGGACTAAACATCCCATTATGCATCAGGCCTTTTATAGTTTCCGGTTCATGATGTGTTTTGGGTGTTTGCTTTTACTCGCCGTGGAAGGGCAGTTCTCCACAGCCCATGCGATCCTTGTTTAAAAGTACATCAGTCGCACCGACACCCGGTACCTCGGCCACACTGGACCACACTTCCCATGATTCAGCGCGCCCATGTAGTTTGTGCTCCGCCGAGGGTGCTAGTTTCACTTTTACTCGCAACCCATCGTGGATTGGTTTACCTCCACAGCCCACGTGGACTGAGAGTGATTGGCTACGGGACACGCCTCTCGGCAACCCTATTGGCTACTCATCCCCGGGGCTCGCAGTTATGACCTGAGTCCACTACCCGATCTCCATAACAACCAGTTTGAGCTGTAGACTCCAAGGGAACAGGCGCACATTTCTAATTGCAGTAAGTTCTGTAGTATAAATCGATCACTTTTCTCCTCGTAGCAGCACTATTTACCATCTACAAAACCACCATTATTAATTCACCATGCCACGACGCACGTTGCTAGGTGAAATTGCACCCCTGCATTAGATGCTGGCAATATAGAGACTGCTGATTTTTAATACTTAGATTGTATGTGAATCCTGATTCACTTTGGCATTCTTAGCCCTCCAGAATATCAAGATGCACAGAATCCATAGACTCGGTCATATGTCAAGGAAAAGTCTGTATACCTGGCTATCCCGATATCAACCGTTTTTGCAAATTGACCGGCACATTGCACCCTTCGTGCATGGACACCACTGTCCTGGGACGACCACTGTTCTCGCGCATAAACTGAGGCTCCCTCCAGATCTGCCACCTTCCAACACGTGCCATCCAGGAGTGGACTCCCCACGTTCCTCACATCAAGGCCATTTCAACCTCAATCACCACGGGCATCTTTGGTCCCCTTGTCTAATGGAACATTTAGACCCCTTTGTGGGTCGTCTCATTCAACAACTGGAGCTTTCACATGAAATACCACAAATGTGTAAAATAGCACTGACCCCCCTTTTCTGGGCTTCTGCTTTCTCCTCTTCGTGTTGGGACCTATTCAAGCCCTGTTCCAGCCTTGGGGATCCTGCGACTTATTCAGCAACCAGGATACCTCCGGCCAACTTCAAGTGCACTTCGCACCTACAATCCAACAAACACTGAGGATTGTTGTTACACAGCACCAAACTGCTACACGTACCAGCAGGTAAGCTATGCATCGATACTCTGTTTTTTGTATCATCATGGCACTACTAAGCCATTATTTATTAATTCCCTCAAATTTTGAATGAAATCTCGAGATCCTAAAATCCTCTAATTCACCAACAAATTACACGGACAGCACCACAATTGGTGTGTAATCCTGATGAAGGCCAACACCCAGACACACTACAAACACAGCGCAAGATGGCCGAAACACACCTGTGTCGATCTCCTGTGACACAACTGCAAAATACTCCCTTCTGTGTATGTTCTGTAATTTATGTTATGCACACCTTGTGTTAATTAAACCCTGGACTACTCCCCGTCCCGAGTGCACCTCACTGCAACTGTAGGTCCATCCTACTATCATTTGGAACTGTGCTCTCACGTGGATTTGTTACCTCTACACCATAGAGGTTGATATTCAACTAATATTTCCACTGTATTCAATGACTATCTGTCCGTTTGTCAAACTTACTTTCGTGCTTATCGAAAGTGCTGTAAACTAACTGTGAAATTGAAAAGATTCTGTGTTTTGAAATAAATGTACATGTTCTGAATCACACAAACGCTCTTGGGATCTCTCATCCTGATTATTTTTTCTATTTTTAGAGATTGGTTAAATACTGTATTTGTTTAGGCGACAGGTGCCCCTGATGTGTTCTCCATGTCTGCGGGCAATATCCCCTATAAGCAGCCCACATACCACAGTCAAAATGTTTGGTATTGTTATGCTGCAATGGTTGTGGCAGGGGCATAGAGTTTTGGGTGCATGGCCTATGACACAACCACCGCAGCATAACACACCCATAGAATCAAACACTCATCAAATATCCAGAGCGCAATAGTTTGTGTACTGTTTCATTTGTAGAATTTGTATGTGAAGTTTTGGGTAGGCTATGCAGTTAAGATTTTACAGTTTGTAATAGAACTTCGTTTTAAGATACCTTTGGAAGTAAATATTTTGGATTATGGTGTATGATTGTGTACATTTTCTTTGAGATCTAATCGTAAACAAACTACTTTGCCTGTTTTTGTTGAAGGTGTACTGACAGCGTGGTGGCGATAAGAGGCAAACTACAATTGTGAGGAGTGTGTTGGCGTGCAGAAGTGCTTGGGGGGGTTGGGGAGTAGGAGATGGGTCAAATATTGTTTTTGTTTAGGTGGCAGGTGCCCCTGATGTGTTCGCCATGTCTGCAGTCGTAGTGGTTGTCCGTGGATATAATCAATGCACTCCTGGCTGTTTCACTTTAGTATGATGTTGGTTTTGAGTTGCTGTGTGAACAGTAGATGGGCTGAGCTGACAGGTGGTGTGGCGTGACTGTGGGTCGCCCACATTGGTGAATGGTAGCAAACAATTCATATGTTTTTCAAAAGTATTTGTAATTCCAATGTGCTGTGAAGTGCTATCTGCTCCCATTCTGAGTGAAGGTCAGCGCCGTAGAATTTTTGTTTCCTAGCTGAGCAGACCCACGCATGGTACACAGTACAAGGTTCAATTGTTTTTTTACCTTGAAACAAAGGGAGGATTGCGAACGGAATTCATGAAGGGAGGGATGTAAGTCTTTCAAATATGATAATGTTCACTATTCAAAAATTGGAGAAAGGAACATGTAATTTCATTTTATGAACATTTGTTGAAGTGGATGGAGTGCTTGTTTTACGCCGATACAATGGAAATGCTGAATATTATGTAGGTTTTACTTTGGACAATTTTGTACACAAACTAGACAAATTATAATTCAATGACAATATTGGTGGAGTAAATTGTATTGTGTGTTGTGTGTGGTATATTGCAATGACACGCAATTAGAACTTGTGTGTGTAGTTTTTTTTTGTCGTGGGGATAGGGGCAGTGCAGCATCGAGATGGGTGTAGTGCAGTCATGGGTTCCCCCAGGTTCACAAATGCGTAATTGGATGCTAATATTTAATAAAAAATTTTGTGTATCTGTTCTTTTTGGTTTTATTTAGCTCTCTGATTGCAGCGTCAGCGTTAGCATCCCATTTCGAGCTCAACATTTTACCTAGCAGTAACGTGTACAGCAAACTGAAGAGTCATTTGCACGTTCTTTTGTTTGAGTTATTATTGTTTGACGTCCGTGTTTATCAATAGTTGTAACAGGGGCCCAAATTGATGGTTAAAATAATAAACTGTAATAAGATTGGTTACAGAGACACATTTTTGTTATCTTTTTTTTAAACCGCTACATCTTGAGTTTCTGCGATTGGCATGGATTCCAGATACCAACTGATTTTCTTTTTAACCGTCAGTTACAGATATACATCAGTGGTTGGATGCCAGTGACATTTTTTGGGGATGATCGACACGGGCAAATATGGCCGTACGCCATACCAGCGATACGGAGCAACTTCATATGTTTTGTTGTGGCCGAGCGGGAGTTCATCAAAGTCTTCACAGGAATATCGCGTGACTCACGATAAACATTTGTGGATGGAGAACGAAGAAAACAATTACCTATTTTCTTGCATATGTAAGTCTCCGGATGTTCTCGGAGCGTTTATTGTGAAATAAAAGTACTTTACAAATTGTGCACTTTTTTTAGGATGATCGATACGGGCCCATATGCCCGTACGCCATACGAGTGATAAGGAGCAACTTCATATGTTTTGTGGTGGCCTAGTGGAAGTTCATGCAAAGTCTTCACAGGAATATCGCATGACTCACGATAAACATTTGTGGATCGAGAACGAAGAAAACAATTACCTATTTGCTTGCATATGTAAGTCTCCGGACGTTCTTGGAGCATTTATTGTGAAACAAAAGTACTTTACCAATTGTACAATTTGTTTTTTTCTTTTAAAAGTATGGTTTCATATTCAAAATTGGGACACACTGTGTTGTGAAATGATGTGTGTTGATATTCTGGGTTCTGCGTCAAGTAACGTTATCACATAGGTGATGATTGGGTGCCTTTTACTACGCTGCATAGTAATGTTCTGGAGATAGGTGGAGCATATAACTAGGTTTGCTGATGTTAGACTCAGGGGCGGGGCATGTGCATTGGTGCCGCCAGGGCAGTTCACCTTGGGCGATATGGGAATGGATAAGATTATCACAAGATGGCCACGCCCTGCTGCCTGATTTCGTATGTGTAAAAAAGAGTAAAAGTATGATAAGGTGCATAGGAAATGTTTGTACGATCTATCAATGTATGCTCAGAAGTACATGCCTGAACACTTGGGAAAATAATATATCTGAGTGCACTATTATTTTAATATATCTATTTTTTGCTGCATTCGCTGCAGATGATTTTCTAAGGCCTGTTTCTGTACTATTTTAATGTCTGTATGGTGTGTTTACCATATTCTTTTGTGCAAAGTACACATAAAGTAATGGCGAATAATTTGTTTATATAGAGAAGTGTGGTGTTTTCCATTAGGAGGGCCGGTCTTAGAATGTGCAGGCATTTAAAAGGAATGCGACCGAGTTGTCGGTTGAGGTGGTACACACTGTGAGCCTACTTAGCAGACTTCTGGTAAGAGGTTGTATACAACTGACTATTCTGGCATTTTCAAACACGGCGAAGGAGGATTTCTGTGCTATAAAGGAAGTTGTTTCAATGCATAAATACATACATGCTTCCAATCACTGTATCAGTAACTAGTCTGCCAAACATTGGTTTCAGCCTGATATGCTTCACACTACATTTAATGGTTGTCTTCCAAACCTGCTATCCAGTCAGTGCACTTTTGAGCCTTGCTTGCATTTCCAAACTCCCTGCCACTACTTGATGTCCAAGTGCATAGCTGCCATGTGAGCCACTAAGAGCCATTGCTGGCTTTTCTCATTTCATGATTGGATTTGTAGTTTCATGTTTCATGTGCTAAATATGGGCCTACATATTCCAGCATGTAAAGTCAAAAGCAAGAATAGGCTTGTGTTATCGGGCATAATATGGGAGTACTTCACAGCTATGCAAGTGTTCATCAAAAACTCATGCTCCCGGCAGGTTTTGCGACTGCTCTTCACACTCTGCTATGCCCAGTAGTGTTCTTTTAAATTCTCCTGTAGCAGAGGTGTTACCACTTGTGGGTTTTTAGGTAAACTAAAGCACGTGTGGTGCTATATTTTTAAGAAGATTGTCCCTTATTTCTGAGAACAACTCATGGTACTCACAATAGTGAGACGTTCAGCAAATGGTTATTTTCTTAAGTGCTATCAGTTTAAATTGAGGTTCTTAGGGTTTTCAATTTCAGTTATGCATGCATGATAGTGCATATTCTAGAAGGCACAGAGATCTAAGTTAATTGCTACGAGACGAGTGACTAGGCAGGTACAACTTGACGGGGACCCAGTCCTGCTCCTCAGACACACCTGTGGTATGGTGCTACATCCCGAGTCTCCCCACAGCGTTTAACTCCTATGCCACAGGCGTTCCTGGGTGTCTGAAGGTTCAGCATAGGCGCTGCAGTTTTGAAGTGCGTCAAGCGCACATTTGTCTGAAAGTGTGTGTGTGTGTGTGTTTTTTCTTTGAAATGTCAAAATTAACTTGCATGATTAAAAGCACTTCATTTAATCCTGTGTGTTAATTTTGTTCCCATTTGCACCTCGTTCACACTCCCATTCACACCTGCTGGTGGTGGCGCCCCCTGGAGGCTGGCACATCAGGCAGCCGCCTGCATGGCCTGATGCAAAGTTAGTATCAATGTTTTCACTTATTACATCATGAGGAACATTTTCTTCAAGCCATTCTAAAGTAGTAGACATTTCTGTGTAAAAAAAAATATATATATTATTTTTACTGTACCTAATACAGAAAGTTTATAAATTCATAAAATCAATTAAAAAGACTTTGTGAAAGGGTCGTTATGGTTAAGTTGCGCTACTAAAAACCTATGGAATTCAGTGAAAAAAACGTTGTTAACGGGACGTTATGGTTAAGTTGCGCTACTAAAAACCTATGAAATTCAGTGAAAAAAACATTGTTAAAGGGACGTTATGGTTCGAAGTAAAACCGAACAACCCCAGAAATTCGCAAGTTATGATAAGCTAAGCAACCATAACTCGTGCGACTACCGTGCACTGCTAAGACTGACACCCAGGACATCAAAGATGACATCACAAATATCATTGATGACATCACTGATGACATCACATATACATTTACTTTTCATACAAGGGGTTGTGAATGTAATGTTGGCAAAAAAGTATCAGGGATTATCGGGAAATGTGTAATAAGCTACATACTTCATTACGCAATGTAGTGTTCTAAAGAACATTCCATTGCACTGTTCTTTCAAGTACAGGAACCTACTCATACAGAAATGTAGGTATTGGCTGCAGCATACACCACAGAGGTGCTATATTTGTAATTTTCCAAAGGTATATAATAAAACGGTGAATGCTTCTGTATCAGACTTTTCCGTACTGTGAAACATGTACTAAGTAGCTAATAATGCATCACTTGCTACATATTTCTACGAGTACAGACAAAACATAGACTACAATGCATACAAATATGGGGCTTATATATGGAGAGTAAAGTAAGCAAACAAGATGCAGTATCAATAGCAACTGTGTATAATCTACATGATTGTATGCACGCACAAAAACGATTGCTTGTTTCAGGCCTGCTTCTTCCTCTATACATGTACATCATAAGAGGTAATTACATTCTAGGGAAAGTAGTGTAAGAACATGTGAGAATAGCAATATCTATAAATGTTTTGATAGTTAAGTTTCTGACTGTCAGTAAATAAAACCACCTGGCCTAGATATGGCAGTGAACAAAAAAGAAGGGGCTAGACATGTGATGTCATCAGTGATGCCATTAATGATATTTGTGATGTCATCTTTGATGTCCTGGGTGTTAGTCTTAGCAGTGCACGGTGGTGGCACAAGTTATGGTTGCTTAGCTTACCATAACTTGCGAACTTCTGGGTTTTTTTGGTTTTACTTCAACCATAACGTCCCTTTAACGTTTTTGTCACTGAATTTCATAGGTTTTTAGTAGCGCAACTTAACCATAACGTCTCTTTAACAAAGTTTTTTTCACTGAATATATATATATATATATATATATATATATATATATATATATATATATATATATATATGTAAAGAAAAAGAGGAGAGGGGAGGGACCGCACTCTCCGTGCACCCAACAAAGTTTGAAAAAGTTCCAACAAAGTTTCCAAAAAAAGGGAAAAGCGCAGCTCACACAAGGTAGAAAAAGAGATAAATATTTAATAAATTCTTAGCTGTACAAAATGCACAGAACAAAAGGCTGGGGAAACAGCATAAACAAACAGAGGCAGGACGCCTGTGGGCACGGCCCACTTACAACGCGTTTCACGCTCAACTGAGCGCTTGATCACGTAACACAACAAAGGACAAAGACATGGTTAAGAGGTGTGTAGTCCATCTTCTATGTCAATTATAGAATGAAGGTGCATTTACAAAGTGATTCAACAGTGGCCATCTTGGAACGGAAGGTCAAGTTATTGCCTGCCATACAACCGTAATGTACCGTAATTTCCACCATATGTTACCATTAAAAAACAAAGCCAAGCTAAATTAACATTTAGTTAAAAGCCTAGTGCATTGACTTAAGTCAAATTGTGTCTTGTATAAATACAGACAACAGCTTATATAAATCAATCAATTCAGAGGAAGTGTAATGTCATCATATACATGTAGATTAAAAGAAAAGGGCCAACTCGGGTTATGTCATTGTAGATAGATTTTCAACCTAGCCTCCGGTTTAGCATTGTGCAAATACGCAAAATAGCAGCATAGATTGGCATACATGGCATCTGATTACTTTGATGGACTAGAACCTACGTCTTGTGCAAAATTGCAAAGATAAAAACACATATAGTATGGTTAAAAATCCAACACAATTGCAATATCAAAATAGACATAGAGACTACAATTCAAGTAACAAGGAAATGCAGCGCAGTCATAATTTCCAGAGATTAATTATAAAAAAATATTTTTGATACTTGACCTAATCATGTTTAAAAAGGAGGGAAAGTGCAAGTGCAAGTCCAATAATGGCAACCTGAGCGATGTAAAAAATAGGCAAGGTCATAAAAGTGACCACGTTTGATGAATATCAAATCATCTGCACATCACTAATGTAAATTATGCCAATAGCATGGCCAGGACTACTGCTATATAGTCCTTACCTCAAATACATGGATATAATCTATTCTAGATGACAATTACTTTTCCAGCTGCATTATCTGACTAAATGTATGTACATCTGAGATCCACTTGTGTAAAATGCACCAATAGTAACATAATTGAAAAAAACCCAGTAACCACAGTGAAACTATGGACACAAAATACCAAATTATTCACCAGTCAAGAGTCCTTCTAGGTCGTGAATATAGCAACATAAAAGAAATTATTTTTTCCTTTACCCCTTCCATCCTCATTTTAAACCATAGTGGCAATCCAATCATTAAAACGGTGGAAGCGAAAGGAATTTTTTTTGTACTTGAGCACAGGCCAAGAACTAATCAGTGAATTTGAAAAACACATTAATTTTCTAAAGATTATTGAACGCACACTTGAAAAACATAAATCAATTAAACATAGTCAAAATAGAATAGTAGATGGAAATAGACCAATTCAGAAAAACACAGTAGGGAGTAAACACATTGTTATATACCTAGAAACGTATAAAGCTCCTCGTCAAGGTTATGACCATTAGGGGATTTTGTATCAAAATCTAAGATAAACCGGGTCTCCAATTGTCTCAGTTTTAATACACGATCTCCACCTCTCGGATGAATCGGGACATGTGCCACCGCAAAGAATTTGAGAAGAGTAAGGTCATTGTCATGTTCTAATCTGAAGTGCTTAGCCATAGGGTATGTGGGATCTGAGTTTTTAATTGCCCTGAGGTGCTGCAATATTCTAAGCTTTAATTTGCATGTGGTGCTCCCCACATACCATCTCATGCAGGGGCATGAAAGAACATAGACCACAAAAGCAGTGTCACAGTTTATCGAATACTTGATTAACTGTTTACATTTGGTGACCGGATGTACAAAGAATTTACATGCAGTGGCATGGGCGCAGGCCTTGCATTTAGAGCATTTTGTAAAGCCTATGGGGGATTTCATCAAGGATTGCATCAGAGAGGGATTGGTGTCGCTTAATGGTAGAAAACTGGAGACCAGTTTATCCCTAAGTGAGGGTACGCGTTTATAGGTAATAGTTGGACGATTGGCCAGCAAGGGACATAAATCTTTATCCACGGTGAGGACCCGCCAATGTCGCTCTATGATTTTACGGACATGATTAGAGGCGTTGTCAAATGTGACTATAAGTCGGGGTTCATCATTCATAGCGGTTTTCGCAGGTTTGTTACCATACAATAGAACATTCCTGCTTAGTCCGCGAGCTTTGGTGTAGGCCATTTCTATCACTCTGCGTTCATAGCCTTGTTTGACAAAATCAATAGCCGCCAAAGAGCAATGATGGTCAAACGATACTAGATCGGTACAATTTCTACGGTATCGAATGAATTCACCATATGGAATACTACGTTTACATGACGTAGGATGGCAACTTGTTGCATGCAAAGGTAGACCAGTGTTTGAGGGTTTTTTGTGTAGTTCAGTATTGAAACCAGATCTTCCAAGGGTCACAACTACATCTAAATATATGATTTCAGTCATACTATTACACTCTGTAAAACGTAAGTTAACTGTATTGGTATTGATATGTTTCACAAATAATAGCCACTCAACTTTGGTCCCATTCCATATGACGAAGATGTCATCTATGTATCGCCACCAAGCGACGATATGTGTAGCAAAGCTAGATGCAAGTAGATCACTAAGGAAGGTGGCCTCCCACCATCCCATGGTCAAATTTGCATAGGATGGTGCAAAAGTACTCCCCATGGCAGTGCCCCTTACTTGGTGGTAAAAAGAGCCTTCAAACAGAAAAACATTGTTAGTTAAACAAAAAAACAACATTTCGAGAATCATAGAGCTATGACCATGAAAGTTCAATGAACGGGTATCAAGAAAAAATTTACATGCTTCCATCCCAATTTGATGGTCAATAGAGGTATACAGGGAGACAACATCAAAGGTTGCTAGAAGCAAGCCATCCTCCCAAGGTGTATTTGTAATGTGTTGCAAGAAATCCTTGGTATCCCGTAAATAGGAGGGCAAAGCTGATACCAAAGGAAATAGTGTTTCGTCCACATACTGGGCCATATGTTCAAGGAGAGAGCCACATAGAGTAACAATAGGTCTCCCTGGTGGATGAATAAGAGACTTATGAATTTTTGGTAAAAAATAGATGGTTGGTATAGTGAAGAAGGAGGGAACAAGAAATTTAACAAACTCGTCATCAATTAGGCCAGTATCCACCCATTTTGTACACAAATTTGTGGCTTCCAATTGTATATCACCAAAGGGATTTTTTGCGAGTTGGGAATAACATAATCGATCCTTCAGTTGACGATTGGCTTCAGCCACATAATGTATCCGATCTTGAATTACAATGTTAGACCCCTTATCAGCTGGTTTGATGATAATATTTGATAAGCCTTGTAATTCGCTGATGGCCATAAGTTGGGCAGAGGTGAGGTTTTGTTTGTTTTTGATGGTACTTCTCCTTAGTTTTCTCAAATCACTAATGCATAGATCATAGAAAGCTTCAATACATCCACCAATGGGAAACTGTGGATTAAATTTAGATTTGACCTTAAGTTTTGTATGTACATCCCAATCAGGGTCAATATTGAAGTCAGTAAGGCAGGCATTGGAAGGATCAAAGTCAGAATCTTCAAGACAGGCCAGATCCATTAGAGATGGAATGTCTGAAATCAAGAGATTAGTACGGCCCAACCGCGGTGTAGTTGGTTTGGGCACGATGGTATTCAATGAAAAGAATTTCTTAAGTCTAATCTTTCGGATAAATTGGTCAAGATCAAGGCGCACTTGGACATAGTCAAATGCTTTAGTAGGGCAAAAATTAAGTCCAAGTGAAAGGACCGAGGTTTGCGCTTTGGTAAGCACATGAGAGGACAGGTTGGTAATTTGGCACAGCTTCATGTTGTCAATAATTATTTTTTGGTCCCAGAGCGCGTTGCTCTGCTCTCTTGGCGTTTTTCTGAGCCGTTTCCCACGCTGGCCTCGCCGAGTTGCTTTCCTCCTCGTGTCTTCTGTCCCTTTCCTCTTCCTTTTCCTCTTCCTCGACCCTTTCCACGTTGCTTTTGATTCTTTCCATCCTGGCATAGCAGCCGCATCTCGTCTAAAAAATTTAATCTGACGGAGGGCTCCTCATTGTCCAAAACTGAGACGTCTGATTCAGATGAAATCGAGCCAGGATCACCGTCAGCAATGGGCTCGGTTGTAGGATTTTTTCGTAATGAATCAAACCTTTTGGCAAACGTGAAGATCCTGCCTGTTTCGTAATCAATTTTGTCCCTAATGAACTTGCGGTGTTTTCGTTGCTTAATGTCATCTTCATATATGATTAGGGCTTCATTGATTTTCACACGAAGTTGTTTACCCTCCTCAGAGGACGACATTTTATTAAGTTCTAATTCCTTTTTCCCAAGTTCTTCCATTGCCTTCGCTCGATCTGATTTGGCATATTTGACCAAAATCGTAAGAAAGTGTGCTGAGCACCCTTTGCTGGCCTCTCCCCATTCCTGTAGCATGCCAGGGTCTTGATCCTCAAATGAGGGCATAGTCAAAATTCTTAGTCCTCGCGGTATTCGTCCGACATCCAAGTAGTTTTGTAAAGAGTGTTCCTCCCACCATTTGGAAATCTCCTTTTTTCGTAATTTTTCAATTTCTTTAAGTAATACTATTTCAGGGTTAAGACTTGAAATGTTCTTTTTGGCCCCAATAGTGGGAAAACTGGTGGGCATCACTTGGGTTTCACTGAAAAGATCCTTGGCTTGTGCAAGACGCGATGTTGCCCAGGCGTCCTGCATGTTTGTAATACCGAAAGAACCCCCAAACCTTTGCAAGAAAACAAAGAATTGTCTAAAATTCAAAAGATTTCTAAAATGAGTGTGAGCAATACACATCAAAACATATGTGAGCAGAAAAAAAGCGCTACTGAGATGGGAAAATCACGGCATGCCCAAATAATTGCAGCCGGCAGTATAGAATGGCAACGAGAGAAAGACTGGGGCGGAGTACCCACACAGTACAATACCTTCCTGATAGAAAAATTGAGGAAAATTGCAAAACACACGAGACAATCACCTACCCTGCGGCCACTATCCACGCGTCCTCCGGCACGTTTCACGTATTCGCGTAGGCAGGGATTCTCGGGCTATGCTTCCTCACGGGTACTGTTGGGCTCCAGTAAGCAGTGCAATCTGCCCCCAGTGGCAGCGATTCCGTTTGAGGAAACGACTCTAAGCAGAGACGCGCCAAATTGAAAAGAAATCCTCGGTGCAGGTCCAACACGGTACGCTCCGTGTAAAATTGATGTAAAGAAAAAGAGGAGAGGGGAGGGACCGCACTCTCCGTGCACCCAACAAAGTTTGAAAAAGTTCCAACAAAGTTTCCAAAAAAAGGGAAAAGCGCAGCTCACACAAGGTAGAAAAAGAGATAAATATTTAATAAATTCTTAGCTGTACAAAATGCACAGAACAAAAGGCTGGGGAAACAGCATAAACAAACAGAGGCAGGACGCCTGTGGGCACGGCCCGCTTACAACGCGTTTCACGCTCAACTGAGCGCTTGATCACGTAACACAACAAAGGACAAAGACATGGTTAAGAGGTGTGTAGTCCATCTTCTATGTCAATTATAGAATGAAGGTGCATTTACAAAGTGATTCAACAGTGGCCATCTTGGAACGGAAGGTCAAGTTATTGCCTGCCATACAACCGTAATGTACCGTAATTTCCACCATATGTTACCATTAAAAAACAAAGCCAAGCTAAATTAACATTTAGTTAAAAGCCTAGTGCATTGACTTAAGTCAAATTGTGTCTTGTATAAATACAGACAACAGCTTATATAAATCAATCAATTCAGAGGAAGTGTAATGTCATCATATACATGTAGATTAAAAGAAAAGGGCCAACTCGGGTTATGTCATTGTAGATAGATTTTCAACCTAGCCTCCGGTTTAGCATTGTGCAAATACGCAAAATAGCAGCATAGATTGGCATACATGGCATCTGATTACTTTGATGGACTAGAACCTATGTCTTGTGCAAAATTGCAAAGATAAAAACACATATAGTATGGTTAAAAATCCAACACAATTGCAATATCAAAATAGACATAGAGACTACAATTCAAGTAACAAGGAAATGCAGCGCAGTCATAATTTCCAGAGATTAATTATAAAAAAATATTTTTGATACTTGACCTAATCATGTTTAAAAAGGAGGGAAAGTGCAAGTGCAAGTCCAATAATGGCAACCTGAGCGATGTATTAATGCCAAGAGTTTATTTTAGCAGTTTTACATTTTGAGCCTTTTGGTGGGCATGGATTTTATGTGAAAATAAATATAGCAAGCATTGACAATGTCAGTAGTTCTTATTTTGTGAATAGCAATGTTTTTTTGGCATACAGGCTTTGAACAAATTCGTGGCCTCTACATTGGCAAAGGCACATTCATTTGACTATGAAAATGATTGTTATTTGCAGTAACCCCATTTTCGATAATGGCAGAGTTACATGGTAAAATCACATTGGGTAAAAAATTCTCTTTCCACTTCTTGAACAACCTCTTTCCGATAATGAGAGCTGAGGAAATCCATATTAAGTTGTGAAATAACATTAAAATGGCCGCTGCAAGCATGCCTGCCCGATTTAATGATGGCAGACTGCATAGCTGTCAACCTTTTGGGTCCTCTGAGGAGGTGAAAATAGCCAATTTCGTTTTTGGCGGGTGAGAGCCCATTAAACTATATGGGCGTGTAAGGGGCTTGGAGGGTGTGTTAAATGATGCATCGCGGGTGACGCCCACCAAAAGCATGTGAGTCGAGAGGTACGTGACTGGCAACTCCAGAGTTGGCAGGTAAGGGACCGCATAACCCGAACTGAAGGCTGAAGGGAGCGACAAGTTTGCCAACATGACAAGAAGGAATCAATAAACATCCTGTGCACACATATGGACACTGAAGAGAGCTTTTTATGCTCCAACTTCCTAAACAGATATGATTTAAGCATACTTACCAGAATCCCTGGAATTCTACCTTGTTTCTTTTGAATGAGCCCTACCTTACTCAACTCTGTGTCTCCCATGGGCACTGCCTTAAGTGGGGTGAGAAATCGAGGGGACTGCAACGAGGGTTTGTTACCTAAATTATGGGCGTGGGCCACCTTTCAATTGTAATGTCCTGCTTTGGGGACTCACCCCAGCTCTGCTGGTGACAAGCCAGTGTCCAATTGCACTGTGCTGTATTTGATTTTAGCACCTACAAAATAGCAGTGTGGTGTGACAGTGGCTTATCATCGGCAGGGCATGGGTTAAAATCCCTAGCACAGGACAAAAAAAACTCCCAGGGTATTTTTATTGTCCCGTGTTGGGGATTCCAACCCAAGCCCTGCCACAGACAAACCAGTGTTGCAGTGCACTGTGCTATTTCCTAGGTGCACAATTTCTTTTGTTGTATGCAATACACTGCTTGACACATAAAGACTGTTTCAGGCTTTATGTGTCAAGGAGTCTATAAATGAAACAAACTAAATTCTCCACCTATGTAAAAGCACAGTGCAACGTGGCATTGGCTAATCACTGACAGTGTGTGGGTTGGAATCCTGTGCATGGAAAGAAAAAAAAAAATTGGTGTCGGGGCTGTAGGAGGTCGTGAGGGATCCAGCTCAATTGTGGTTTAGGGAGACTGCTGGGGCTCTACCCCGGCTAGCCCTGGCCCACTTAAAGCCCTGCCCATACCATATGTCTCCCATTTGTGCCCTAATGTTCGCCCCTTACCCTACTCCCTTTAGGAGACTGTTGCTTGTGGCCAACTACAAATCAAAATAAAGTAAGTGGAACTAGCATGAGTTCAACAGTGAAGTTTGAAAGCTATACAGTCTAGAGGAGGTTTACAAGTAGTGTAGAGGCGGCGACACAAGTAATGCACTCAGAGAGACCTATGTCCGCTTCATAGCTTCTTGGTTTAGAATTCCACGGCTGCCACCTGCCAAACTGTCAAATGACCTGACCCGAAAGCCCACCTGAGAGTGTCATTCATGCGTATGTTGAAGGAGACAGTGTGGTCACAGAGAGTGGAGGCTGCATTTTCAAGACCGAAAAAAATCTATCAAAACAATAACTGAAATGTATCATCAGTACAAGGAGATTAGGATGTCTTATATCGTTAATAGGTGTGTGGGTGTACTTGCAGCTAATCATAATGTAATTGAGATGGGAAGTTGTGTTATTTTCCAAAGCTTTTCTTCATCATTTATAGGAAGTGCTTTAAAACTTGCTTTAAAACTTGGATTTATTTTTTCTTGTCTTTGTTTGTGTACTTGGAACTTTTGTATACAGTTGGAAAACGAGAATTAGAGGAGGTTAAAAAAAACAATGTGTGTTTTTATGTTAATGCCTGTGAAATATGTGTGTTTATAGAACATTCTTTATATCTTTTCATGTCATAACTTATTTCATCGTGGTTATATCGGCTTCCCACAGAAGGAAATTGACAGGTATTCCACCTTACCTGCTTGTTTTAGATAGTGTAAATTAGTTTTGAAACGTGTTGCAGTCGCTTTTAACACATCGTAACACTACGATGTTTCTTAATCATGTTTATGTCCCCTTAGCACATTTAATACATGTTTAAGCAGCCTTGTTTCATCGAGAGATCATTATTATTCTTTCACACGTTTCCGTTGTTTTCGTGCAAAAGGCTCAGCTTTTGTAGAGAATTTGATTAACACCCCTAACTGCACAGAAGATTAATTATATGTACACCTGTGAACGCTAATGCGCTAGTTTTTGAAAGCCAGAGCCTGTAGATTAAATCAGTGCCTAGATGCATGCATGAAATACTTCATGCAATAGACATCATACATACATCATGCGAGGACTCATTAGGAAACTTTTTGAGGGGAGTCATGGTGCAGATCTTTTTGAAAAGCAGCAGGAACGAAAAGGGGGTGGTTCCGCGATCTTTCCGTGGGCCTGGGAACTCACACTACTGTTGCAATAAGCACCGTTTTTGAGGACAGGGTTTAGTGGTAAAAGGCCACCAGCATGAGCCTTTGTAGGCCTGAGCGGGAAAAAGGCCTCCGCGAGGGCTCAGGGCCGTTGCCACAAAAGCCCACCCTTGATAAGTAGCAACCAAGATCATCTTCTGGGATGCTAAAGGTGTTCTTTTTAAACAAAATAACTCGGTTCTGAATACAATTTGAGGCCCAATTGCCTTAAAATAACCTACAAAAAAAGATGGTGCAATTAGTAATGGGAAAAGGACGGTCGCATTTTCATTATTTCTAACACATGTTTGGCCAGCTGGGAAGTTGAACGCGAGATGGCAGTGGCCATGTAAATGAGAGATT